>NW_023605194.1:6461862-7661862 GCF_014898055.3 Talpa occidentalis
ATGAACAGTTATATGGAAACAAGTTTCAACAAATCTAGAGGGAGATGGACAAATTCCTACAACTCTACAATCACCCAAGCTAGATAAAGAAGAAATAGAACAACCTAAACAGACCAATTACAAGCAGCGAATTGAAATGGTAATTAAAAACCTCCCCAAAAACAAAAGCCCAGGACCTGATGGATTTACAAATGAATTCTACCAAACATTCAAGAGGACGAATTAGTGCCTATCCTTCACAAAACTCTTCCAAAAAATTGAGAAGGAAGGGACAATACCAAACACGTTCTATGAAGCCAATATTACACTAATAACCAAAACCAAATAAGGGACAACACAAAAAAGGAAAACTATAGGCCAATCTCCCTAATGAACACTGATGCAAAAATCCTCAATAAAATTTTAGCTATCAGAATCCAACAATGTATCCATAAGATAATTCACCACGACCAAGTTGGATTCATTCCAGGGGCACAAGGATGGTTTAACATCCGAAAATCAATCAACATTATCCAACACATCAACAAAAAGAAAATAAAAACCATATGATAATATCAATAGATGCTGAGAAAGCTTTCGACAAAGTGCAACACCCATTCATGATAAAAGCCCTTGAAATTCTTGGGATACAAGGAACATACCTCAACATATAAGGCCATCTATGACAAGCCAACAGCCAGTATCATTCTCAATGGTGAAAGCTGAAAGCAATTCCATTAAGATCTGGAACAAGACAAGGATGTCCACTCTCACCACTGCTTTTCAAATAATACTGGAAGTCCTAGCCAGAGCAATAAGACAAGAGAAAGACATCCAAGGAATCCAAATAGGAAAAGAAGAAGTCAAACTATCACTATTTGCAGACGATATGATATATACATAAGAGAACCCCAAAAACTCCACAGAAAAGCTAATTCAAACATCAATCAGTTCAGTAAAGTGCAGGCAGGATACAAAAATCAACACGCAAAAGTCAGTAGCCTTCCTATACACAAACAATAAATCTGAAGAAGAAGAAATCAAAAAAACCATCCCTTTCGTTATTGAAACAAAAAAAATCAAATATTTGGGAATAAATCTAAACAAGAGGTAAAGGACCTATACAAAGAAAACTATAAAACACTGTTAAAAGAAATAGAAGAAGACACAAAGAAATGGAGAGATATCCCCTGCTCATGGATTGGAAGAATAACATTATTAAAATGGCCATCCTTCCAAAAGCAAATACAGATTCAATGCTATTCCAATCAAAATTTCAATGTCATTCTTCAAAGAAAAGAAATAGAACAATTATTGATGAAATTCATATGGAATCACAAAAAACCCCGAATAGCCAAAGCTCTCCTGAAAAAAAAGAAGGGAATGGAGGCATCACACTCCCAGACTTCAAACTATACTACAAAGCCATAATCATCAAAACTGCATGGTATTGGAACAAGAACAGACATACAGACCAATGGAATCGAATAGAAAATCCAGAAATAAACCCACAGATTTATGGTCAACTAATCTTTGACAAAGGAGCAAGACTATGCATTGGAGCAAAGAAAGTTTGTTCAATAAATGGTGCTGGGAAAACTGGGTCGCTACATGCAAAAGAATGAAGCTTGACCACTACCTCACACCATACACAAAAATCAACTCAAAATGGATTAAAAAACTAGACATAAGACCTGAAACCATAAAATACATAGAAGGAAATATAGGCGAAACACTACGGGATTTGCACATCAAAGACATCTTTACAGACACATCACCCAAAGCAGTGATAGGAAGAAAGATAAACAGCTGGGACTACATCAAATTAAAGAGCTTCTGCACAGCAAAAGAGACAATAACAAAAACAAAGAGAAACCCCACCAACTGGGGAGAACATTTTGCACCCAACACTAATGATAAAGGATGATCACAAAACTGCAAAGAGCTGATGAGACTCAGCAACAACAAAGAAAATATCCAGTCAAAAAATGGGCAGAAGAGCTAAAAAGAAACTTCTCTGAAGAGGAAATGCAAATGGCCAACAGGCATATGAAAAAATGTTCAACATCACTTGTAATCAGGGAAATGCAAATCAAAACTACCATGAGATACCATCTCACACCAGTGAGAATGGCACATATTAAAAAAACGCAACAACAAATGTTGGCGAGGATGTGGAGAAAAAGGAACTCTTCTGCACTGTTGTTGGAGTGCAAACTGGTCCAACCACTATGGAGAGCTGTGTGGAGATTTTGGACCTACTAAACATAGAGCTTCCATATGATCCAGCAATTCCACTCCTAGGTATTTACCCAAAGGACACAGAAGAACATCAATTCCAAAGAGCACCTGCACTCCTATGTTTATAGCAGCACGTTTACAATAGCTAAGCTTTGGAAACAACCCAAATGCCCAAAAATAGATGACTGGATCAAGAAGATGTGGTACATATATACCATGGAATATTACTCAGCATTCAAAAAAGATAAACACATGCAATTTGCAGCAACATGGATGGCACTGGAAGGGATCATGCTCAGCGAAATAAGCCAAAAAGAAAAAGAAAAATACCGGATGGTCTCACTCATAGCAGGAATCTAGAAAACTTAAATAAGGGACCAGGAAAATGAATATAAGAAAGTGAAAATCAAAATCAACAAAAAACTATGACCAGAGACACTTTTGTGGGGGTGGGGGGCGGGAGGGGAAGGATTGGGGTCAGAATGGGGCGTTTGCAATTGTATGGGGAATATAAAAATAAAATTTAATATTTAAAAAAAAATAAAATAAAAAATAAAACAGGTAAAAAAAAAAAAAAAATCTAGTTAATTGAAACTTGATCTCTGGGACCAGGTATTTAAAGATGTTCTCAGCTGGCTATCTTACTAGAATCAATACAAACAACAATTTTATCCACCTTAAATGCAACACATTTTCTTCTCGTGGATTCATTTTCGAGGTCTGAGAACTAAGAATTAAGAAAACAAACCAGAGTTGGTATCTTTGTTGCATAATAAATGTTTGACACCCAGCAACCTGATTCCTCTGAAAATTTGATCATCCAACCAATTTTCCTTGACATAATTTAAAATGAAACAAACAATCATTTATGATAGAAAACAGGGGGCAAGCCCCTAGGGAAAGAGGCAGACAAGGGAAGGGGAAGACAAAGCAGTTTTGGAAGATGCCAGATGAAATGGATATTTGTAGATTCTAGGTCCATAAACAAGAATGAGGACAGGGTGCTAAGTACAAGGGCTCTGGTGCTGGATCAGTTCTTATCTCAGTCCTTATTTAACCATGTGATCTTGACAAAGCATTTGATTTTCTCTGCCTTGGTTTTTTTGTTTTACAATGTGGCTGAGAGAAATAGGTGAGCTGATACTTGTGAAGCATTTAGGAGAGTATCCAAACATGTTAAGTACTTGTTAAGTGTTAACTATTATAATTAGGACAATGTAGATAGTTTTACATTTAAAACTACCCTTTGACACAGAGAGTGGTCAAATATGGAGTCTGGCCCAGCAGGCTTAGCACTGAGCCCCAGCATTAATTGTTGTGTGACATCTGGCCTTGCTTTGATCAATCTAAACTGGTTGTGAAGATTAAATAAGAGGCAGGCAGTGCCTCTAGCATGGGGTTGAGTCAAAAAAGGAATAAATGCCAGATTACTTCCCCAAATTTGAAGACTTATGTCCTAATCCTGAGAGGCTATGAGACCTAGGAACATTCCTGAATATTCTGGAATCTTCATTTTTGCATCTGTTAACACTAAATCCATCTACCCCTCCATCCATTCAATAAACTGTACTTGATTTTCCCCTGTGTGTCAGATTAAGGCCTAGAAATCTTGAAACCCTTTATACGTTTTTAAATCATAGAGAATTTAAATTATTAAATCATTTTGAATATATACAAGAGAAGTCAGTGTATTTTAACCAACCCCTGTTTACTCACCACTCAGCTGTAACATTGATCAATTCCTGCAAACCTCTTTCAGATTTCAACTCCTGGGACCCATAGGAGGTCATGAGGGCAGGCTGAACGAGACCTAGGGGTTTGCATTAACTCCAAGCTCATCATGATCTCCCAGATAATGTGGCTACTTCCCCAACCAATACTGCCTAAGCTACATTCATAAAGGCATCACCTTCAAAATAAAGGCAATGATTATTCTCCCATGAGCCATTCAGGCTTGACCTGGAGTTTTCATTCTTTTCCAACCTCTAACTTCCAGAGGCACCTACATCCACAAGAAAGAACCAGGAGGAGAAACAGTCAGAGAGCTAATCAGCTGAATGCTGTGAGTAGTGATTAGGACTGCCATTTATTAAATGTCTGGTGTGTACAAGACACAGTCCCAGGTGCTTTCCAGAGATTGTCCCATGGACTCTCAGAAACACCCATTTTATGAGTGATCCTGAGGATAAGAACATTTGAGAAATTCATCCCAATTCACACAGCAGTATGTGGCAGAGCAGGGATTTGAACCCTAGGAGTGTGACGTCCAAACCCTACCTCATCTGCCCAGGGTGCATCCATCATCTGGAAGAGAGGAGACCGGCTCCAGGTTCTTCCACAGGTACCTCAAAGTGTTGGCACATGGAAGCAGAGCTCAGTCTGTTATAGGACAGGGAGCCTTTCCTGGGGACCACCCTGTTACAAGTCGACTCTGTGTGCCTGCAAAGGGCAGATGCAGGCTCTCGGCGTGGAAGCGACAGGAAGCAAATTTCATTTCTATACAAAGTGCTTCTGATTTGGCAGTGCTGTCCAGTGCACAGCTGTGTTGCCACAGAGTCAGTGAGTTCCCTGTCCCTGGAGGTGTGTAAACAGAATTGTAGTGCAGGAAGCAGGACGAGAACAGGTCAGGCAGATCTGTATTTAGAAGCTCAGTGGTTTAGACACTAAGCTCACTGAGTCTCAGTTTCCTATCTGTAAACTGAGAATAATTAAAAGAGAGTTGTTTTGAGAATTACAGATGCTATTTACAGAAGCTCTGGCTCATGCTACATGTTCAGTAACGGGTAGTTTTTTTTCTGATTTCTGCATAGGTGCTTGCTTCTGAAAGGTTGGAGGTTTCACCTTTATGCATCAATCCATCCTGATAGACACCCAAAATTCCTTGTTTTATAGGATCTGGTCCAAAGTAATTTTCTTCCATCACCATAAAGCAAACATTTTGCAATATACATCAGATGCATATGCTTATTAACATTTCTCTGAAACCATCCTTCACTGTTTCATGGATTGAGAAAAAGATGGAGCAAGCAGAGTAATGGTTAAGGTCTCCATCCACTGAATCCTAGTTTATGGTGGCCATAAAAGCAGCGTGTCTATTTTTAAGTTAGCTAGGCTTAGCTTACATTGTGCAGACCTGCATGGAATGTGGACTTGAGAATCTGATAGTACCTTGGGGCTATGATGCTGGCCTGGGTTCCCCACTGTGAGGCTGAGTGGGAGAGGATGAAGAACCTCAGGCAAGGAGAGCACACCCTTGTCCTTGAGCTGGAGCCTTTACCCTGCTCAGCTCTCCGGGGCTCAGAAGGGGTGCCAGACACCAGAACAAAAGAAACCAGCATGATAGCATGGACCACAGTCCAGATCTTACCTAGTCATTCATCAAAATGTTTGCTATTTCAAACTCTTTCAGTTGCTGAGAGAGTACTTCGTCAGCAAGGCTCTGTAGCAGGCTGGAGCTGGGCATGAGCTAATGATTTTCAATTCCTTTCAAAGCTATGGAGCCCTTTCCTTACAGGATTTTCCTGGGGGCCACTGATCTGCAAGACAAATAGAAGCCAAGGAAGTGGATGAAGCTTTGCATCTGTGTGAACCAGGACAAAGAGCCTCCTAATGGCCTGGAGAATCCCCCTTGAACTTCTAGGACAACTGCCACCAAGGTCACCTGTGGGCACAATTCAAATCCCTTTCTGTTGCGAGAGCCTTTTGGCCCTCCGTGGGCTCGCAAACATTTCTAGCACCAATTGATGGCAAGAAAGCTGAGGTGCTTCCCTGCCAAGTTGGCCTTGGAACCACTTGGGTATAATATGTCCTAGTTCTTAACAATGAATAATTAATGTCCTTTAGTAATGATAAATAATTAATAAATGATAATTAATAATACATAATTAATGACCTTAAATAACATTTAATAAGACATTTAATGGTTTTGTTTTATTTTGCTTCTGATGCTTTTCCTTGACATACCATTAGTTTTAAGTTAAAGGTCCTGGGGGAGCTGGTAATACAACTGTTACCTGCATTTATTTTTTAAAAATCAGGAAATAATTGTTGACCTGACATTGTCATGATTTGAACGGTCGTAGAAAAAGTCAGGATCAAGAGCTTTGAGTGAATGGGGGTTCCATCACCTTTGGAAAGGAGTGTGATGGCTGCCCTCATGGACACTCAACTGATCCTACTTAGACCTAGAAGCTTCTAGAATGGGGTCTGGGGCAAAGTGGATGTTCAGCATGTACTGGCTGAGTCAGAATAGCCCCATAGCCTGGTATGCTCTCCAGCACACGTCTCACACTTCATTCTAGCTTGGGCACCACCAGGCTTTGATGACTCCTTATTTCTCCCTCTGTCTGGCATCCATCTCTTCAGAAAGTGAAGAGGCAATATGAGTGAGGACATATTTTTAATTTTCCTTCAGTAGAATGACTTTTTTTTAGGTGTAGTGGTCGCAATTGGCTCAAGTCAATGCTAAAAGCAATTAGCAGGATGACATGAAATAAGACCCTTAAAAATGTAGATTTAATTGAGGAACGCTGCAATATGAAATTAAGCTGCCGGGCTTGAACAATTGTAATTAATTCTAGGGGGAGGAGAAGGCTCTTTGGCTGATTTCTGGTAGAGAGTTTGCGTGACCACCTGTTTCACTTTGGTTTCCTCCCTTCAGGCTACTCTGGTAGAGGGCACAGACTCTTCCCCCAACGATGACTTGAAGACTCGGTGACTGTAGAGAATCTCTTTCCTCTGGAGATGTTTTCAGCACTTTCTATTTGCAAAATGCCACATCGTAAATTCAGCCAGAACACATGAAATATGACGGTGGACTCAGTGGGACTGGCAACAAGCATCCCAGGTCTCTCTGGGGTCAGAAACCAGGGAGCTAATGATATTGTTATAGGCAGCCCCGATATTGAATGGGTTCCTGGCTGTGGGTCCTCACCCACGCGCTTAAAAGGGACTTATGCATACTCCACCACAGACACACGCAAAAGGTTAATTAAAGGTTTATTTACAAGGGAAAAGGAAATAAGGAAAATGTACAACTCAGGGAGAAAATAGGGAAATAAAGTCTTTAATGCGTCCTACCCGATCCGCCGACCTGGAAACCCAAAGGTACTCTCCGAGCTGGCCGGACGCTGCGAGCTGGAGGGGAGCCAACATGGGGGACCCCCCCCAAAGCCCACATGTCTGGCTTTATACCAACCTGGCTGCTTAACCCCACCCTCAGGTCCCAGCCACCTTCCCTTTGGTGGTGATGGGATTTGGAGTTCCCAGTGTCTTTGGCTTTGGCCTGGGGTGGGGGTGGAGTCCACAAAGCCTGTATGGAATTAGCTTTAGGACAGCCTTTTCCCCCTAACAATATTAAGCCCCCATAAGGGAAGCGTCAGCCCGCTTGGCCATGAGATCGTTGCCACTCTGTAGACTCACTGAGAAGTGAAGGAAGTGGAGGGAAGAAAGTCTACAGGAAGAAAGTAAGGATTCAATTCTGAAAATTCTGCCTAAATCTCTCCCCATTCAGCCTCCCTAGTGTCTGAAATCCCTCCATTACAAACTCACACTGTGGTTAATTTCTCCAGGCATCGTTTTTAAAAGTTAAAGACTCTCAGAAGGCACCTCCATATTCCTGTGTGAATTAAATGATTATTGGTTGATTGATTATAGTTCCTCACTGGCAGTAGAGGCAAATGGGACTTTGGTAAGAACATGATCAAGCACTCGTCTGCCCTTCTCATCAAGGTCTTCCAGGATGAACTAAGTTATCTGACAAGTCAAGCTACAACAGAGTCCTATGATACTTTGAAGAAAGCCTCTCTGTTCTCTCTGCATGGTCAGAGAAAGCAGAAGCTGGACTTCTTTCTCATGATCACTATTGGCAAAAACAACAAAAAAATCTACGCAGTGAAGAATTTCATGCCATGTATTCCTGGCTACAAAAGGCAAAAAATAGTATAAACAAAGAGCTGGAGCATGTGTGAAGATGCCCACCTTGACCAATACCTGGGTCTTGAGGTTATGTGCAGTTGGCTTGAAAGTGAGATGGGCATATCAATTTCCATTTCAGAAATGCCATGCCCCTTTCTCACTGATCTTTAATGTGCAGGGGCTAATGATGTTAACTCTCATTGCTCTTGCCCTTGAGCTAGTCAATGAAATAATGATCTACCTGAAATATGTGCGTGTCCATATTCTGCTGCTGAAGAATTCTTTTGCAAAGTAAATGCTCGATACTTGAATTGATCTATTGTGTAAGTTTTCCCTTTTACCTTGCAACATTTTACTCAGCAAGGAAATGAGAAGGAGGGGTAATTTATCTTTTTCTTTTTCAGTGTAAACTTCTATTGTCCTTACAGCACACGCAACTGGGAAATTTTGAGGGTAATCAACAAAAAGCCTGACCTTGTTTTTGCAAATGTCTATAAAAATCTGTAGTGGTAGTCCCTCTTTTACTTGACATTGTAAATTTGTGTCTTCTCTCTTTGTCTTCTCAGTGAGAGTATGTACTGTGCCAACCTGCCCAAGCAAAACTACATTTCCCAGAATTTTCTTCCATGTTTGGTGCTGAGCCAGGATTGGCCTTAAGGGAAATTTACAAGAGATTTGTAAGCCGATGTGAAGCTGCAGCCAGTGTAGGCAAAGGCTGATCAGCTCCTGCATGGTATGACTTCTCTGAGCGTTCACCTTGTGGGTGGGGCAGCAGTACCTGCAGATTTCTCAGCATCCAAATTCTGGGCCAGGTATATAATGCAGCTTCAGGCTTAGTGCACAGCTAGTCTTGCAAGACGTTGCAGTGGGAGGCTTAGCAGCAGTGAAAGACTCACGCAGGTTCCAGTTTGTGTTTCTGCATTCCAGCTAGTGCTGGTTTGTCCTGGCTTCTCCTGCTTCTTCTCCCCTTTCTTTTCAAAAGTGACTGATATCGTTATTATTTAACCTAGATGTGTCACTAGTTCCCCCAACTGCATAAGATCAAATTCCTAGGATCAGTCCCCTATTCTATCACTCATTTTGGCTCAAACCTGATAAACCCTGAGCTGATAAAATCAATCTTGCTGGGGCTTCCCCTGGTGGCTCAGGCAGTTGAGTGCCATGCTGTGAAGCTGTCCGCAGCCTCCACAGCTCCAGTTCGATTCTGGCCAACAGGCGAGTGTCCCACATGGCACACCAGACTTCTCCTGTCGCGCCCACTGCTCCCCTCAGCAGTGTATTTCATCAGTCTGCCTGTTCTGTTCGCTGTCTCTGGTGAATCCTCTCACCCTCCCACACATCTGGCCTGTACCCCAGTTCTTGTAGAAATAAAATTAATGTTTAAGAAAAAATCAATCTTGCTAAGGAATGTTGAAATTTTTTCGGAGCCAACTATTGTCCTTGCTAATTTCCTCTAATATTTATCTATTTTCTATTTCCTCAGTTTCTGCTCTTTAATTTTCTCCCTTCTACATATTTTGGGTTTCATTTCTATATATTTTGAACTATTTTTCTAGTTCATAATGTGAAAACTTGCTCAAAACAAAGATTTTACATTGGTGATCTAAGATCTGAAGCTATATATTTCTCTTGTCAATGGCTTAGCTAATTCTGAATTTTGTTATCTTGGCCTTTTTTTCAGCTTTATTAAGATATAATTGACAAATAAAAGTGTAAGGTAGTTCCAGTGTAGACACTATGCTTTGACATGGGTGTATGTTGTGATGGGACTTTCTCTATCGAATTAATTAACACCTCCATGCACCTTGTGTTTTGATTATCATTGTTTGAGTGCAGAATGCTTTCTTTTTGCTTGTGATTTCTTTTTTACATCTTTAGAAATGTGTTGATTAATTTCAAAGCATTTGGAGACATTTTAGATACCTTATTGATTTCCATTTTTAATTTTATTATGATTCAAATATACACTTTGCAGATTTCAATATTTTGATTTTTATTGAGCCAGACTTTATGAACCAGCATATGGTCTAAGTTGTTCTCACATGTTCCATGTGTGTTCTTGGCAAATGAATGTGATTCTCCATTGTTCAGTAGGTCAAGTTAAGTCAAGTTCAGTGATAGTGTTAGCCAAAATCTTCCATATCCTCACTGGTTTCTTGGGCCCACTTTTTCTGTCAATTACCAAGAAGGTGGTATTAAAATTTCCAACGCATTTATTTCTCTCTTTAGTACTGTTGTTTTCCTGGATTTTTAATTTCTGTATCTATTTTGTATTTATTTTGAAAACCATACAATTTTGTGTTGAGGGTAAACTTATCCATTGAGCCTTTATCACTAGAAAATGGTCCTCTTTTTCTTTATTCATAGTCTTTGCCTTGAAATTTACTTTGACTGATATTAATATAGTGATGGCAGCTTTCATATACACAGGCTCTGCAGGATATGTCTTTTTCCATCCTTTTTCTTTCCGACTATCTAGGTCATTACATTTAAAGTGCACCCTTTTTTATACATTATTTTTTTGGCCGTACATGAAAAGAAAAACCATAAAAATAGCCAAATGCATCATGATGAATGAAGAATTTCTAATGATATTATGTCTGGATAACTATAAATGCAAATATTAGCTTTCAAGACTTTAGGCAAGTGATTAAAAATATAATTTCCCTATAATTTGTCAGTTGTTCAGCTCATCTGGATCCTTTGACAGCTGTTTCTTAAGCACGAGAAATATGACACTGTCAAAGGCAGTTCAGATTGTTGGTGTTACATATTACAATAATAACATCATTTGAATGAAATGAGATTATAAGTGTTTGCTGCTATTTCTGAACAAACACCTTCATCTAGCATCTCGGAGGATTTGCCCACAGCACTTTGATGATGCTAACTCAAGCACTATCATGAGAATTGAGATGAAAAGACAAAGAATGAAGAACAAAGCAATTATTCCACTTTATACAATAGGTGCCTTGAAATTAAACAAACATTGGCAGTTAAATGACCTTACGTATCCACTCTCATTTTTATCCATCACCAACATGTACATTCTAATCTTTCTAGCTTCTAGACTGAATTAAAAATATTCTCTACAGAGTCAGAAAAATATTAAAATCAAACTAATAGTATGATAATGATTATCCTCTAGATTTATTATCATCTGTATTTCCACTTTTGGCCGAGGGCTTACTCTTCCTTTTCACAATAACTATTGGGGTCAGTTTGAAGTCTAGAAATGTTTTTGAAAGACTTGTTTCTTATATAATTTTCTAATATTTCTTGCCAAAGCTCTATAGCTGGTAATTACATGCAGCTAGCAGCCAGTTGAAACACAGAAGCTCTTCTGCAGTATTCCTGCAGAAAATGCATAATGAATCTAATCATGAGGGGTAACCAGACAAACTCTACTGAGCAGCTTTATATAAAATAATGGGCTTGCATTCTTCAAAAGTGGATTCTGGGGCAAGATATAGGGCTGAGGACAGGCGCTCTATGAAAGGTGATCAGGAGACACAGCAACAAGATGTAACATGTGATCTCAGACTGGATTCTGAACCAAAGGGAAGAGGGACACAAAAAAGACATTAAAGGGATAAGTCATGGCCTCTGACTGGACTTACAGCTAGATAATGACACTGGATTACTCTTCAGTTTCCTGATTCTGATCAATGGGTTGTGGTTAAATAAGAGAGTGTCTATGTTATTAGGAAGTACATGTGAAAATATTTAGGGGTAAATAGATTCACTCACAAACGGTTCAGGAAAAAATTCGTTCTCTCTTTTTGTCTCCCTTCCTCCCCAAGGATAACTGAACCTGGGCGAAGTATGAGAGTTCCTTGTACTATTCTTACAAATTTTCTCTAAGTTTTCAATTATGTCAAAATAAAAAGCTACCAAAACAAACAGCAAACAGATTAACTTCCCCATTAACCTATCTATTAGAGATTAGAAAATCCTCAATTTCCAGTAGCAGAAAGGATAATAGCACAGACTTTTGAACTAAAAGATTGATTTGAGTTCAGACCAGCTGTGTGACCTTGGATAAGTTACTTAACTTCACTGACCTTCAGTTTTCTCCTTTATCAAACAGGGATAATAAATCCTATAAAAAATTATTGTAAGGATGAAGCAAAATTACATACACAAATAGCTTCATTTGGTGCTGAGCACATAGTAAGCTCTAAAAAATGCTTTTTAAACTAATTAAAGGGTGTCCAATAATACTGTGTAGGCCAGTGCAGCTTAAAAGAAGTAGAGTGCTATCTAAAATTTAAATGTTTAAATTTTATGATGTTAAAAGAAGCAAGTGAAATTTTAATGATGCATTTTAATTGAATCTAATGTATTTCAAGATAAAATCATTACAAAAATTGAGACTTGCTGCATTCCTTTTTTCTCCCTAAATGCTTATGTCCCAGTATGCATTTTCTACTCCTAGCACCTTTTTCAAATCACGTTCCAGATACTTAACAGCCACATGGCTGAGTGGCTACCGCATTGGACAGCACAGATACCAACACTCAAAGCCAGATGCCTTCTCTGATTTCATACTTCTTGTATTAATAGTTCCCTACTGTTCTCACAGATAGCACTGTAAACTATCATGCAAATACTCCTTATGTAGCACAGGTTTATCCTTCTCCTTACAAAACAGCCTCTCAAAGAAAGTCATATTTCATCTCTGTCAAGCACTTAATCCACGTTCCTTTGGGGGAAGGGGAAGAGGAGGCCTGCAGTGACTCCTGCTTCAGCTGACACCCCACGCGGGACACTGCTAACCAGGAGTCATGAACCTGAGACAGGTTCCGATTCTTCCCACTCTCCCGAGATCTCCCCACCTCAGCAGTACCATCATGACCACTTCACAGAGGAGAAAAGTGAGGTTCTGAGAAGTTAAGGGACAGGCTCAGGGCCACACTTCGAGAAGTAGTGGGAATTTCTGCTATTCTTCCAAATTCAACATGCCGAAAATCAAGGTCATCCCAGCTATCTCCCCAACCAGAGTGGAGCTGCTGGCCCCTGCCCTCGGCCTGTCTCCGCATGCCTTTCCTTCAGCCTCCTCAAAATGAACACAGCTGTCCTCTCCAAACTGCCCAGAGAAGCGCCCAGTACACTCGCTGTCATTCTCAGTACCCACTGGTACACGTAAACGATAGCTAGGAGTATTAACCGACTTACAATGACCTTTCCAAAGCAGGAAACATCCAGAAAGACATTCCATTGCAATAATTTTTTTTATTTTAGAAAACACCACTAAATTAAAAAAATAGTTTAGAGGCTACAGAAGGTAAAAAAGAACAAATTGCTCCCCCGATGAAGGGGAATGGAGATGGAGGAACAGAGAAGAAATAAAGATGGGAAATGTGATCCAACCATGTCATAAAACATCTCCCAGAGCAAAACAGCCTCGTCAACACAGCTGTGACCCAACATCCTGCTTCGGATCGGGCTGATCAGAAAAAGCAGGGGGAGGTAGGTCCAGGGCACTGATGAAGACAGGACGAGAGAGGTGGGCAGGGGACGTGGCTGGCTGAGTGCTGGCTTCGGCGACTGGCTGGGCGGGCACACATGTCTCTCTCCACCTGCGCGCTTCAGTACTAAGCCCGGCACAGAGCAGGTGCACAGCGTGCTTAGTGCTTGACTGCATCCCATGCTGGCTGAAAGGCGGGGCTTTCCTTATCAACAGTAACACCACTACCCTCTTCTTCCTGGTATAAGCTACAATCAATAAGTGTATTAATAGCAAGTGATGAGCACAAAGTAAATGACCGTGAACATGATAGGGTGGGGACACATTCGATTTAATTTTCTTTAATTATATGTTCCTAAGGGATCTACAGCTCATTCTTTAGAGGGAGAGAAGGAAGAAAAGAGAGAAAATACAGGGCCTCCCCGGTGGCGCAGCAGTTGAGCGCTGGGTTGCAAAGCTGCCCGCAGCCTCTGCAGCGCCAGTTCGATCCCTGGCCACTGGGCGAGGGTCCCACATGGCGCGCAGACCTCTCCTGCCACCCGCTGCTCCCCTCAGCAGTGTACCTCATCAGTCTGCCAGCTCTGCTCTCCCCTCTGGCTCTGGTGAATTCTCTCACCCTCCCGCCCTTCTGACTATACCCAGTGCTTGTATAAATAAATAAATAAATCTCAAAAAAAAAAAAAGAAAGAAAGAAAACAAGCAAGCTGACTTTTAAAAAAAAGAGAGAGAGAAAATACAAAGGAGAAAGAAAGCGAATTGGTAGGAGTGGCCTGTCAAGCAATTCTCTGGCCCAACTTTCACAAGGAGGACCTGGGTGGGGACCCTGCAGCGCACTAGGGGCAGGGGGCACAGGCAGGCCACAGTCTACTCTCAGGAAGGTCCAGAACCACCTCCCCAGTTCCAGGGGAAATGGACCTGCTTCTGTGGGTGGGATGGTATCAGGCTGGACTCCATCTGGCCAGGGATGAAAGCAAGTCCAGGACATGGACGTGGTCCCCACCCAAGCTCAGGTGTGATCACAGATCGGTACCATCACCTGCTCCCCAAGTGCAGGGGCCCAGGCCTGCTCATCCATCTGCGCTTGAACCTCATACACTGAAAGCACAATAGGTGAGCCCCTGTGGACAACTACTGCATAAATATTGAGAAGGGAGGGTGGAGAGGGGTCAGGGGAGGGGAGGGGCTGAAAGAAGGAAGGAACTGCTTGCTCTTATGCCCATGGTTAGAAGAAACTCCCCATTTTACTTCAGGAATCATTCCCTCCTTTTGTTTCTTTGAATCGTTTCTTGAGTGCTTTGTGACATCTCAATGCACAACAGCCCTCACACCCTATATTCCAAGCCACCCTGAAACCCTGGTGCTGAACACACATAATAAAACATTTTTAAAACCACACCAACCGAAGTCCATCCATCAAATATTACTGCCATACACGTGGGAGGGGGTTGACAGTTGTTTATGCACCTAGAGTGTGATATTTGAGACTTGGTTTATTCTTGGGCATTTCTGGCTGAATTCTACCTTAAAAGATAGTCTCAATCCTGGGAATTCCCTCTTCACATATGACAAACTCTGCTCTCAGGATCACAAACACCATGAAGGCCCAGAGCCAGAGTTTTGAATTCTTGCCCTGATGAGCTTGGTGGATGTGACAACGGTGGGGCTGATGCACAGACCACACACCTACAGAGCCAGCCAGGGACACAGCGGGGTCTACACCAGCCAGGTATCCAGAGAAAAGCCTTCTATGAAGTCAGCCCAAAGGCCAGCCAGGCTGAGAGGTGGTCTTTGGGGCCAGAAGCCCAGCTCCAGCCCTTTCTTGATAATGACGTGGGTGAGCGAAGAATGGCGGCACCAACCGAGTGTCTTCATTCACAAGAGGCAGCACACAGGGTAGCTAGCCAGGTTACAATTGCTGAGCTGGCCTCCCTCCAGGGAACATTAACATGTGCCACAGCTGCCCAGATGCTTTGACATGTTATTAACATATTAGCTCATTCAACCCTCTGTATCCCGTGGACTCACTCCGTCCTCTCCGGACATTCTCCTGTTAATGGGAAGATCCAGGGGATCAGGAGCTCTTGAGCCCTATTCTATGGCTGGTAGGCAGTAGGACCAGGATGGGGGTGGCATTTGGTCATGACAAGGTGACCGTGCTTTTCAGCAAAGTCTGTGTGGCCTTTGCAGCTATGACCTCCAAGCCCCAGAACCAAGCTCTGCTATCCATTCCTTTGTTAAATGGGGAATAATTCTACAGTGCTACCCACTACAACAGTTTGTGCTGAAGATGAAAATTAATACTGTCCAGTGATACTTGGCCTATAGTATCTAGTTTGATAAATCATTATTTTTCGGTTCAAAATTGGAAGTGACAGAAACATGAATCTCAATTTATATTAGGTTGAAATTCCTTTGTCCATAAACACAGGTTGGACCAACTAAAAATAGCAAACTGCTTCTATTGATATTCTTTTAAAAGCTCTTTCTACAAGGTAAATGTCACAGGGCTGCTCCAGGACACCCTTGGGTTTCCATCACCATTAATGTGGGAATGCATCTGGCCACGGGCGTGAGAGGTTAGCAGTAAAGTTCATAGTCAGATCTCTTTGAGGGATACTTTGTTTTTCTGAACATTGGGGAGAAAATCAAATTTCCCTCCTCCTTCCTTACCAGGGCCAATCAATTTATTGGTTTTCCAACGTGTCCCACACAAGCCCAGGTGTGGGGCATGGGTGGAGCCCCCATCACAGCTCTTTGAGGAAGGGCTTACCAGCCCTGCCTCCACAGGGGAGCCTGCATCCCCACAGGTTCTATGACTTGGTCAAGTCTCGCACTCAGTGAATGATGGTCCTGGGCCCCAGCTCCCTGCCAGCTCCCTCAAATGTCCTCTGTGCAGTTGGTCAGACTTTAGAAATCTTTGGGCTCTGAAAAATTGCAAAACTTTTAATATTAAAACCACTTTGGGGATGAAAGATTTGGAAAAGTTAAAATCACACATGTTCTTATACCCCTGAGAGTAAGCAGGCCGACCAGCATGAGCTGAGGTCATCATTCCTACCTTGCATCATTGCATTTCTCTCTGGGGTGGGGTGGCAGGATCCCCTCCTTCCACCCAGGATGCTCCAATTGGCATAACTTTGAATATTTTTGTCTGTTTACTCAACATTTTTGCTGAATCATTACAAATTACAGACAATATCTTTCACCTAATTTTTTCTGTATATACTTCCAAGAAGTAAGATCTTTTCCTATCTAACCACCACCATGGTCACATCTCACAGCACACGTGTCCCCTAGTGAACCACTTACATTCAAGTTTCCCCAGTTGTCCTAGACATGCCTTTTACAGGCTGGTCAAATTCTCTTTTGAAATAACTGGTGTCTGAGGGCACACCCTCCTGCAGGGAATCAGAAAATTCTTGGGGGTCCCAATCAGAACTCATGAAAACACAACAGAACTATGACTCATTGCCACAATCAAGACATGGCTAGATTCAACCTGCCCTCCATGGCCAGCATCAACTTCACACTGATCATGCTTCAAGAATCATCATTTAGAGGGGCCTCCCCGGTGGCGCAGTGGTTGAGCGCTGGGTTGCGAAGCTGCCCGCGGCCTCTGCGGTGCCGGTTCAATCCCCGGCTGCTCCCTGGCCACCGGAGGAGGGTCCCACATGGCGCGCAGACCTCTCCTGCCGCCCGCTGCTCCCCTCAGCAGTGTACCTTGGTCCTTCTGCCTGCTCTGCTCCCTGCTCTGGCTCTGGTGAATTCTCTCACCCTCCCGCGCTTCTGACTGTACCCAGTGCATGTACAAACAAATAAATAAATAAAATGCCTCTATTAAAAAAAAAAAAAAAAAAAAAAAAAAAAAAAAAAAAAGAGTACTGTGCTAGGACTCAAAAGAATAATTTAAAAAAAAAAAAAAAAAAAAAAGAATCATCATTTAGAGCTCTCTCAACCCCAAAGGATTATAGGCAGATGCACTGGTTTGCTTGGGCTGCTGTAACAAAATACCCCACACAGACTGGGTGATGTAAACCATAGAAACTAATTTTTCCATAGTTCTAGAGGGTGGAAGTTCAAGACCTAGACATTGAAGGGTTTGCTTTCTCTTGAGGTGTCCCTTCTTGACTTCTACATGGTCTTCTAGCCATGTCCTCACATGGTCTTTCCTCTGATGTGTCTTAATTTCTTATTGATTATAATTAAATAGGATTTATTTATATGATTATTAAAGACAATAATCAGATTGGATTAGGGCCCACCCTAATGGCCTCATTTCAACTTATTTACCTTTTTCAGGACCCCACCTCTAATTACATTCACCAGCTGAAATATTGGGAGTTGGGGTTTAACATGTGAATGGGGTAGGGGGGGCATATAATCAGGCCATAAGAGCTAAGTTCTAGGCCTCCCCGGTGGCTCAGTGGGTTGAGCGCAGCGCTGTGAAGCTGCCCGCAGCCTCTGCAGTGTGGGTTTGATTCCCGGCCAGCCAGGGAGATACCCATATGGCACAACAGACCTCTCCTGTCTCCCCTGCTGCACCCCTTAGCAGTGCTTTCGGTCAGTCTGCCTGTTCTGCTCCCCACTCTGTCTCTGTGAATCCTCTCGCCCTCCACCACCTGTGGCCTTGCCCTAGCTCTCTCTTTTTTTTTTTTTTAAAGAGCTAAGTTCTTGTTTCCACTCTACTTCTGTTATTATAGAACAGAGGGAGGTGCCGGTGGAATGCATTGTCTGCCTGGGGATAAAGTCTATAATCCTGCAAACACACGGGAGGTGGTTCCACATGCTATCCCAGCCCTATGAGTGTGTCTGAACCATGTATTGGGAACCACACCATCAAGTTTCCGGCATAAACAAAACAATCACTTCCATGGTGCTTCTGAGAAGTAAATATGAGTTTTAAAATACGAATCATGTGTTGAACACAGCCACTAATGCACACAGCCAATAAGTCTCACTAATGGATGGCCTAAAAAATGAATTTATAGCTAGTCTCACACAATGAAATATGCATGCTCTTTATAATTACTAACGATTTAGAGTGGATCATTCCCTCGCTTAGTCAATGGAGTTTTCACATCTTTTATCTTGAATTAAACAAAATGAAGTCGTATTGATGGTGTGTAACCAAAAGGAAAGGCAGAATAAAGTGGGTTTTTTTTAAGGGTTGGGTTGCACATGATTGTTTTAATCAGGATTTCTCAATTTTTGTATTGCTGACAACTTAGGAAGCTTTAGAATAAATGTTTGACTTGTGGTGCTCAAATGCAGGCAGGGTAGACATTTCCAGTCAAATGACTGAGTTACAAAGGTTTGATCTTTGTGCCATTTTGAATTTAAGTACTTAGATCTTCAAAATGTTTCATTCACAAAGCTGTTCTGTTTTGAGGATGTACACAAAGCAATATTAAATTCCTCTTACAATGTCCTCTGTATTAGTAGCTTGGAGTATCCACTTTAGCTTCTTCAACACACACTCACACACACTGATTCTCTTAAAAGTAGCTAAGAGTCTAAAAAGCCTGGAAAGCAAGTTTGATTCTAGGATTATTTTGGAAAGTCTCATATTCTTTTGCTGACTGGAAAATCTGGGGCCAGTGCAGACCCAGGTATGTATGATAGGTCTTTGGGCACCTCTTTTACTTGGTAGAATATTTGCCATTGTTGATTGTATTATCCTATCTAATTTCCCTTTCTGTGAAGTCCCTTACCTAGAATTTAAGATTGTCATTCCAGTACCCAATTCTGTAATTTATAGTCAGCCATGAGGGTTGGTATAGCAAGAAAAGTTTTGTGATAGGGGCTTCATTTACATTACTGAATTATAAGGTATGGGTTAGACCTTAAAGTGTAGATCTCCTGGTAATGGGATAGCCATGAAGAATTGCTGAGTTCATAAAAACAGTAACATTTCTTACCTGTATCATACAAATCATTTTATGTTCTAACATTATACATACACACATAGCCACACACACATACACTAGCCAAAATGTAATCTAATTCCAATCTGATTTGCATTAGAGAAACAGGGAGAGTAGTGTGAGCAGCAGTGCAGGTGTTTGACCCTGGGACCAGCCACGCTAGGTGGAGGCTTTGATATCAATTTATTGCTGATGACCTTTGAGGAGCTCCTTCCTCCAAGAACTTGCTGGCTTTTTATGGGTCTTTGATTGCCCTCTCAAGTTGCCTGGCAAATAATGGAGTCTGTCAATCAACTACCTTCCTAAAGGTCACTTGCCAAGGTAGGGATGGGTAGGGGAAGATGGGGCTTCCCAAGGCCATTCAGAGCTAACAGGACAATGTGGTGGTCCCATATCCAGGCCCTGCATCAGACAGACCACCTTTAAGTCCTGGCCCTGTGACTTACCACCTGGGAATGAGGAGGAATGAGTACAAGCCACAGTAAGTACATACTGCATAGGGAAGTGAGGGTTAAATGAGGCCAATATTTGGGCCTGTCACTTTCAATGGTTTGGGCTGTGGTCATCATCACAATGGCAAGGCTTTTGTGGGCTCTGCTTTGTGGAAATTTAGCCATGGTTTCATACAAGCAAGGTTGACAGCTGAGTTAGGGAAATCAACTTGTCGATGGTTAACTTGACCCTCTTTTGCTCTATTCCCACTCATTTTGTGCTGTGTAGATACACAAAACACAAAGAATTAGAGAAGCTGTCATTTATTAAGTGTCTGCAAGACATGTGAAGCCTTTCAGAAAACTCGAGAATACCAGTATACACAAATTAAGCATCATGCCCTAATGCCCATAACTAGAAGAGTTTCACTTTTTGACAGAGCGGCAGGTCAGTGACTGGCCAGCCTGGTGGCCACCTGCTGATGGGTGGAGAGTGACTGGCCCTGCCAGGTGGCCTGTGCAGCAGCCCCTGTGAAAGCTGGACTATGATTGGATCGGCTCTGGATTTGGGGCCTTCACTCTCTCCGCATCTCCCAGGGAGAGAAAGCTATTTTCCTTCCACAGTGAGGGGTGAATAAAACAGAAACAAATTATTTTTCTACCACACAGACCTCAGGGCAAGTCAAGAGAAGAGATATAGAGAGCCAGGGCCATCCAAGCTACCAAGTCCCCAAGCTGGCATCTCAGCAGTCCCTCATAGCCTGGGCCTCTGCGGAGTCTGTTCCTGCACCTCAGGAGGCCTGCAGAGCCCCATTTATCAAGGTAAAGCCTGCAGATTTGCATGTCTGGCTGCAGGGCCAGCTCCCTGCAGCTGCTTCCCTGTCTCAGAACAGCCACCACACTGCATACAGCAGTTGCCAATGGCAACTCAGCCTCACTCTGTAGAGGCTTCTCTGTATTTGAAGGAAATGCCACCAACCGTACATGCATGGGTGCCACTGAGGGTCCAGGGGCAGCTCTGGGGCTGCCAACAGCTTCCTGGGCAGCTTTTTGATGTCATGAAGCCCCCTGCACCGGTCATTCCTTCCTGCTTGTCCTGAAGACTTGCTGGCTTGTGCAGGTCACCTCTCCCCTGCCCTCCCTGATCGGGGTTTCTGAAGAGATTTGATTTAGGGCCCTCATGTACCTTGGCTGGTCACATGGGAGCAGTGCATTTGGAGGAATTGAGGAAAGATTGACTTTTTATCATTTTTCTTGGCAGTATACTGGTGTCCCAGGGGTTATTCTGGGACAAAGGGGGAGAAGCGGGAAGGCAGGGAGCAAGCGCGTGGAGGTTGAGGGAGAATCCCCTACTGATGGTTTTGATGGTGGGGAATAGTTACCTAAAAGCAGAGCCAATGCACGTCAGCAGTAAGGGTTATTTTTATTCTCACATAATGAAAAGGCCAGAGGGAGCTGATTCCTGGGGCTGACTCTGCTGCCCAGTGGTGTGTGGACACAGAGTCGGTGCCTCTGCTACGTTCTGAGTCCCAAAGTCCAGGGCAAGGGTGAGTCTCCTTCCCTTATTTCTCAAGGAGGAAAACCTTTTCACAAAGACCCTCAGGGTATTTAATGTCTCTGGCCTAAATTAGATAGATAATGGTGGCTACCAACGGATCCAGAGCAGCTAGACATGGAGTTTCTGCCATTTTCGGCTCTATTTTTAACCTGACTATCACTTATAAGGACCTGAGTGCTAGCACCATCTTTTTCCCCTGCCCCCCCAAATACTCTTAAAAAGCTTTTGCAAATGCATATATTTTCCCCACACTATTCTCATGTATATATGCTTATATATACACATGCATATACAAAAATTCTGTGCCAAATGTGGGTTATATAGTCTTACAGGAATCAACTTCATCTTCCACAAGGCAGCAAGCTCACAGTATACATTGCTGGGTGGCAGAATTGCTGGGTGGCCTGTTCCCTTGATTAAATCATACAATTAAGACCTAGGATCTGCTATTAATGTAAATGCTCCAGCAAAGTAGTCATCACAGTGGTGAGAAACCCTGGCATCCCCCCTGAGTCCTTTCATCCTCAGGCAAGAAGCCCAGCTTAAGATGGAGATCTGTTGATAGTGTGTGACCAGAAAGTGTTTCAGAGGAATTACAGAAATAGCTGGAATGTAGAAACTATTTCTGAGATTTTATAAACCATATCACCGAATGAAAGAAACCTAAAGAGATCCAAGGAAGGAGAAAGCAAGCTACAGAACCTTGACAGATGAAATAGCTGAAGCTCGAGGGATAATGCCTGGCCTCCGAGCTCTAAATATTGTATTTTTCATCACATCACCCAACAAAAATCCAGCACTCCAAGGATTAATATAAATGGTCTTCAAGTGTGCAGTGAATGTTCTCTTTTGTGGAAATGTTGTGTATTACAGACCCTGTCACATCTACTGAATTTCTTGTTGTGTTTTGTTTTCTTGAATCCCATAGCACTGTAGCAACAGGCACCTACATTAAAAAGAAACTCACCTTGAATTTGGTTCATTAGTCACCAAAGGTATGGCTCTCAATCCCTGGGGTTTCTCTGAGGGTTGCTGTGGTTCTTGGGGCCTATTTCCAAATACTTTATTTTATTTTTAGCTTGTGGGATGTAGTTTCATATTTATGAAGTATGCAAATTACAAAAGCTCTTCGGCGCATGGGAACCACAGCTCAGTCTGTAGGACTCACCGGACCATTCAGTCAAGCTCAAGCGATTGCAGCTACCTGGGAACAAATGAGCAACCAGTGTGCATCCGATGAATAGTAGTGCACCCTACACACCACCATGAGGATGGACTCAAAGGATGCTAACTCATCTGTGAAGTGCCAATTTTCACTTAGTAAACCAGGCATAAAAGTGCTGTAAAATAACACGCAACCTCTTGTGGCCAAAGTCAGAATTTGAGATTTCTGCTATACCTCAAAGGTTTCCAGAACCTGGAACATCTATCGGGCATTCTTTGGTTTATTATTTTGGAGACAACATGCATATCGTTGTTAACAAAAAGTGTGATTTTTCCATGGAAAATCATCTAGCTGTGGAGGCAAAAGCTTTTTGAATGGGTGGCCAACTGTTGCTGACAAATGAAATTCTCTCCTTCTGGAATAATAGGGTCCGTTTAAGAAAGGACTTCACATGGTACCTGCCTGAACTGCTTTGCTTTGAAGATGAAGATGCTGAGGCAGTGAAGGATAGAATCATTGACATAAGTGCTCACACAAACCAAGGACTAAACTGTCCAGCATACTGGCATACTATGATTGTTATGACTAAGATAGGCAAGCTCTATTCTAGAAAATCCTGGCATTCAGAAAGAAGAAAAATAAATGTCTCCAATTCCTCCACTCTTAAGTAATTATTTTGGAATGTGTTTTCTTGAAGTCTTTTTCATTATTTTATTTGTACAGTTAGATTTTCTTTTTTTTTTTTAAGATTTATTTATTTATACAAGCACTGGAGTACAGGCCAGAGGTGTGGGAGGGTGAGAAAATTCACCAGAGACAGAGCGGGGAGCAGAACAGGCAGACTGACGAAATACACTGCTGAGTGGAGCAGCGGGAGAGGCAGGAAAGGTCTGAGCACCATGTGGGAATCTCCCTGGCTGGCTGGGAATTGAACCCACACTGCAGAGGCTGCAGACAGCTTCACAGCACTGCGCTCAACCCACTGCGCCACCGGGGTGGGGGGGGGGCCCTACAGTTAGATTTTCTAAGACTCCCAATTCCTATGACATATTCTTACTTACTTAGATATTTATTTAGTTCATTAAATAAAAATATATCTAAAGTGACTACCTGAAAGTATTATAAATGGAATGGTATTGATTGCAATAGTACTGGGTTGCCAAGGTTCTCTGTCTACATGGTATAGACAGTCTTTTGAAAATGCTTTCCTGGAATGAATTAAACACTGTTGGGTATTAGCCTGTCTGCAGAACTTACTTTAAAGCCACATTTTTGTCAGATCTCATATTTATGCTTACACCTGCCTCCTCTCCTCCCCATCCAATGACTGGGCATCGAATCAACGTGTGGATTCAGCCCCAAGGCCCTGGGTCATGAGAAGCGGCACTGTCCCTCCTGAGCACAACCCATCCCCTGTGCCATCACTCCCCTCATAGTTGCTCTGAGAGAGGGACTGCTGTGACCCATTTCCTGAAGAGAGACCTGGGACTTCGGGAGCAAGAGCTCAGTGCCCCTAATGTCTGATTCAAGGGGTGAGATTTACAATCCTTAGAAGACCGTTAAATCAGACCTGAGGTTTGAATTGTCAGCAGAGGCTGGGTGAGGGGCAGTAGGACTGGACTGAACGGGGTGGGGGGGCATAGGGTGTGAGACTGGATTATGTCTCCTGCACCTCCATCTGCTGGAAGCCTATAGCTCTGCATTCTCACCCCACTAGTGGACTCTGGTTCTGGGAACGTAGACGGACACAGAGAAGTCAGCAAACTAGATGTTCTGATCTGAAAGCTGGAATCCAGGTGCTGAGTTTCCGAGAGAATCACATTTGCAGGATGCAACCTAGATTGGGGATTTCATTTCATTAGGTTTTTCTCAACCACTCAAGGCCTCCAAAGGCAAAGTCCACAACACCCCTTTATAACTTCTCTTTCTTTCTTCTCTGCCACTGCCAGCACTGAGGGCATTTATACCCTCCAGTCCCATAAGCGCCCCCGCCCCTCTGCCCCGCCTGCCTTAGCCTCTTGCCCCCCATCAAGATCCAGCTACATCTTCCCCTCTTGCTCTCCTTTCCCATGGAGCTACCTGGGAGTATGTTCGATCTGGTCTCTTTTCTTAAAGAGACTTGTTGCATAATTTCTGCCCTTTTTTGTGCTCCAAAATTAGGGACGGGGTGAGGCCAGAAAAGCCAAGTTGGCAGTTCTGAAACTTTTCTTTATTTACGGAAGATCAAGTAGGAAAATGCCGAGACATCAAAAAGGCTGTGTCCTTCCACAGAGGGGGGTCTTGCCCCCACGCTGTGGCCTGCAGGAGCTGTCTAGCATCCTGCAAGCCTTGTGCCCATCTGCCTTCCTCAGCACAGGGGGTAGCTCCTGACGGGCTGTCTCTGCAGCAAAGTCACAAACGGAAGGTGATCTGCGAGAGGAGCCCATGTGGAAGAAATGGAAATTGCTTCTCACCCTTAGACCTGCGCATCTGCAGCCCGATCAGTGGGGAGGGACAGGAGACTTTGATTCGAGGAAGACCACCACGTCTGCATCAAGGCCAGGTCCCTACCCACAGGGTGGAGGAGAGAAACTAGCTGCTTGGCTGCATGAATGAGCTCTGAAAATCTTCATTAACAGAGGCATTAAGATAATGGGAAAATAATGATACATGCAGAAGAGTTGCTTTCCTTATAATGTAGGGATTCGATCAGAACATCTTTTTCCCCATCCCGCCCCTCTGGGTAGTTGAGGGGACTCTTGGGGGTTTTAGGTTCTCACTCAGATAGAGGAATATTAAAACGAATTCAGTAACTTTAGTTCACTATCTACCAATCTCTGAATATTATATATGTGGAGAGACAGACTGGCTTCCCCCTCAGCCCCTTTCCTGTCCACCTCCATCAGTCCTGGCAGAACTGCGGGACTCTTTGCCCAGATGAATAAAAAGATGGAAGACTTTTTTGGTGGCGGGCAGGGGTGAGGGGGGGTGGCATAAAAGCACATTAGAATTAACCAGGCATGTCAATTTGTGCTCTAAAAGCTCCAGTCTGAAGGTCAAAAGCAGTCAAGGCTGCCTTCAGTTGAATGCCTCCCCCCCCTCCCTAGGACAGCCTCCTGACCCAAGGACCCCACAGGACGCAGCCAGGAAACCCCCGGCAAGAAGAGACCCCCTGTGATGTGGAGAAAAGAGTCACTGAGGCTGGAGCCAGTCACGCAGAGGGGAGGACAGTGCATTAGTTCCCTTGAAGCCTGAGTGGGTAGTCGGTCTCCCATGAGCCTGCATTTCAGGTAACGCGCCCACTGCCCTAGCGCACATCATAACAAGGGGTAACTATTTTATGGGAGTGCCATTGCATACAGGTTTTTATTCCATCAAAATTTTAAACTAGAAGAGCAAGCTCTCCTTAAAAGGTCCGGGGTGGGGAGGGGGGATGGGATTCATACCTTTAAAGTCACGTACTTGGTGGTCATCCATTTTTGCTTTTGTGGTTGAGTCACAGCCTGATGTGAGCCCTGGCTCTGCACTAGTTGATGGCATGACCCGCTAGCTGTGGCTTAGCTGTATCACCCCGAGAGATATGTTTATGTTCTATTCCCCTGTATTTGTGAATATGGCAACACACTATTGACTTTAAGAGGTCTTTTCTCAATCTCTTGGCCAGTGCCTCTTTCTCAGACCTCAGACCAAGTGCCCTAGTCTGGGCCGATCTCTCAGTTGCCTGGGAAGTCCCCCTGGTGAGAAAAGAGATTTGAGGGTCACCAAAGCATTCAGTGCTACAGACCCTCAGTATTGGGACAGCGCGCAGGATTCAACACAGCTTTAACTTTCCATCCACCTCTACGAGCCAAGCCCTCTAAATTTACTCTGCCTCTTCTGAGAGCTGCCAGGGATGTTTGCCATCGGGATTTCTCCGTTGGACATCAGTCAAATGTGTGAAAGCTCCTCCATAAAACTTTTGGAGGAGAGTTTCTGTTCTCTGAGAGAATAAGTTGAACTATGAAATATATTGAGATCTACTATGAATATATATTGTTGTCTGAATGTCTCAAGAGTAAAGCACTTATAAGACCTATAATTCTTGCCATTAATAGCAGACCTTTAGTTTTTCATTTCTACTCATTTTTATATAATTAGTACAATTTTTATCCCAATTATACAGATAAGACAATAAATTGAGCAAAATTCAAGTGAATTTTCCAGCTAACAGAGTCAGTAAGTCATGGAGCTGGGCTATAAATCCAGTGAATCAGCTCAGGACCTCCAAGCTCTTAGCCTCCAGCTGCAGCATACAAACCTCTAGAAAAGTTAAAGCAAGATACTAGCAGTGGGTTTGTTTTGAAATGGTCCATTTTCTTTTTTATCTTATCTGTAAAACATTATAAAAATGACATAAGTATATAGCATATTTATATAATGAATGTCACTGAAAAAATAACCCATTAATGGTAATTGGGAAAAGTATACAACCTTAGAAAGGATTTTTACAAATCTTCGTTTCTGCCTACTGAATTCTCAAATGCATTTCAGGGCTACTTTGCATCACTATTTATCTGCCTGTAATCTTTTTAAATACTCAAAGTTCTAATTGTTTAGTTGCTTAATGAAACCGATTCCCTTTGAGATGCTCTAACAAGCTTAATAAAGCCTTTCAAAAAGAGCTGAGTAACCAGTTAAATGGAATTATATCAACATGACTATTAGTGTTATAAGTCAATTTTGATATTCCTGGAATTCATAATTGGTTGTGATTTTCTGACGCTGGGACAAATGAATAGCTCATGCTTCTCAGTTTGTCAGCACAAAAGAAAGTCACTGTAAAGCTTTACTTCCTGATATGTATTTCATCATGAGATGTTGGAAAACATACACTTTCAAATGCTGAACAGACACTTTCACAAAAGGTCGTGCTGACCACTAGAAAATTGGCTGATATAGATATATATAAAACTCAATTTGTCTTAGCCATTCAATTAATCTCACAGTTTCAGGGTATGTGAGTGGGGGTGCAGGGGAGGGCATAAAATCAATATGATGCCTAGAGTAGTCTCTGAATTGGAAGCAGTGCACACTTCTTCAAATCAGAGGAAAACGACTCATAAATGGGCCAGCATGGCACCTTTGTAGCCTGTTACATGGTGGTCTCTCCAGCATTGTCAGCTAAAAGCTAGTCACCTAGCTAGTTACCGAGCTTCAGGCTCGGATAGAGGTTTGAGGTTTGGGCATCTGCCTTGGGCAGGTTACAGTCAAGGACAAAGGGTTCTCCAAACCAAACACACACTTGAAATCTGACTGCAGAATTGAGGCTACCAGAGGAGAAGAGTAGGGGTACAGAGCAAAGCGGGAAGGAGGCCCAATGGAGATTATGGGGGCTTTGGTGGTGGGTATGGTGTGACAACAAACATCTAAAGAGGTGTGGACCTATACCCCTAAATCATACACCTAGGTATATGTAAACCTAGGTTAGCTCAATAAAATACAAAACACACAACACACCACACACTTCTCATTCCTTGGCCTATACCTTTAACTCTTTAAAGTTTACTCAGACATAAAGAACTCTTGCATATCCTTAAATGGATGTTGGGGTATAAAACATGAAGTCCTCTGTGCCACTCCTCTCCCTTAGAGTGATTACCTTATTACTGCTGGAGCAGACATGGACACACGCTGGGTTCCCAAAGGAGAAGCCTGCCCCAAAATAATAGTTGAAATCACACCTCCACTGTGGCAGGCATCCCAGCCCGCCTGGGAGTAGCTGGGTATCTGCGCGCCTCACCTTCAATGAGAGTAATCAGGGAGATGGTGACGATGTCCTGCTGTGTGCCACACACCAGCAGGCTTGTTATAGATGTCATCTCAGGAAATACATCCTGTCTCCCTGTGAGACAGATGCCCTTAATTTCCCCATGTATTCATAAATATATAGAGGCTCTGGGAGAGAAAATTACATGTCCAAGGTTTCAAAAGCTGCTGCGCAGGAACTGAGCTGCGGTTTGCAAGCTCTCTGTCCCACTCCACAGCCCCTGTGGGTTAAACCCCTTTGCCATATGGTCTATGCACAGTGCAATGGTCGATGTGGAAGAGGGAGGATGCTGACACGTGGCTGCTGGGGATGGAGGGGAGACGAGGCCATTGCAGCAGTAAGCCTAGGAAGTTTATTTCCAATGTAGAGTTTATTTCCAAGTGTAGAGT
The DNA here is from genome assembly GCF_014898055.3 of Talpa occidentalis. NCBI lineage: Eukaryota > Metazoa > Chordata > Mammalia > Eulipotyphla > Talpidae > Talpa > Talpa occidentalis. Next base: position 6,490,721 of record NW_023605194.1, read on the forward strand.
TCACTTCATACTCCCATGCCAGCTTCACCAGTTCTGGGCTCTGCCATTCAAGAGTGATCTGGCTGAGTGATGGGGTACAGAGTGGTGCAGGGGGTGGTGATCCTCAGGGATCTGTGACTGGACAGACATCCCCAAATGTCTTCTTTATATGTTTATTTCAGAGTGTTAGAAGCTCCCATTCTTCTGACACTTTAATGTTGTTATTCCTAGATCAGTCCCTCTGCCTAGACTTTGGTACCTTAGCCAGAAGTTACATAGGTGATTCCTAAGTGCCCTTTGAACATTACCAGGGCATACCAATAATACCTCCTCCAGGATTTGGGGATTCTGTCTCAATGGAAAATTCATCTGGCCAGAGAGGCTGACAGGTTCCACTTGGAAATACCTACTGCCCTTTGTATTGGGGCTGCCAAGAATGACTCATGTTCCAATTACGTCCTTTTAGCAGAATAATGCTGCCCTCTGAAACCAACTTAATAGGTTTTTGCCTCATTGGGAAGTAAATTTTCTCCTTCTGTGCAGTTCATTAATATTTGTGAGCTGAACACCTGTTGTCCGCATGCTTGTGCCACCAACTTAGCCACAGTCCAGTCCCTGAAATAAACTAATCACCACATACAGTGGACTGGAGGAAGACAGATGAGAACTAGCCTTTGGCTGGAGGGTCAGGGGTCTCTCTGTTGACTCTAGGTTGTCTTTACTGCTAATGGAGACTCAGTCCAATACAGTCAACTATCAGAACTTTTATTTTCTGATTTGTAAATTGGGATCGGAATCTCCATCTTAGCCAGGAGGTTGGGAGAAGGCAGATGGGATAATGTGCATCAACATGCTCTGGATATTGTAAAGCTCTATGTAAATGTTAAGTATACACTCCATTTTAGAACCTACCAACCCATACCTTTTGGTTTATGCTAAACCACCAGCAACTGCACTTTTACTCAACCAGAAACACTACTGTCTCTGGGCCATGTAGTAGAAGAACAAAATCTGTAATTGTATTGGAACCACTCTTTCATTTTAGAAACTGTGAAATCTTCACAGAAAATAAATATTCTGTGATATTCACAGCTGAGCCCTTATGAGAGTAATTAGGAAAACCTCACAGTCAAAGTTATATATAAAATATTCTCAGGAGATTAATTTTTCCCCTGAACCATTCGATAAAGATGAGAATTACTCCTCCTGTTCCTGCCGCCCTTCATTCCCTAAACATACAAAAGCTCTGTAATAATATCAGGGTTACTTTGTTTTATATTTTTTTTACAAATATAAATATTACTTAGTTCTCTAGGCCCTTTAGACTTAATACTTAATATTTACACATATATGGTCAGCACAAATGCTTAGGTATCATTCAGAAAAGGTAAATAATTTATTTTCCTACAAAAATAGCTTTAACTCCATAAAAGATGCTTCCCACCTCTTGACTCATAAAAGAAATGAACATTTTTGGTCAGGGACTTGGGGCCTATCTGCCAGAGGTGAGTCCCTTCTTATACCACATCTGAATGACCACAGAAATCTGCTTCATCAGGTAGGTATGCAGCCAGGATTTCAAAGACAAGATCATTGCTGGCATCAACCGCTAAGAGTGGTTCAAGAGAAAGATCAGCAAGTCCATTTATCTAGAGAGAAGGTGGCCACAGGGAACTTTGGAGCCATCATCTAATGATGTCAGGACTCTGGAGGCCATTTGGGATGCCTAGGAGATGTGAGTATAGAAACCCACCTGCTTGACAGATTAGCAATGAAAGAAGGGAGAGGACTAGAACAGTGTGCCAAATGAGGTGGTGTACTTATTTCCTCAGTAACTTATAATCAGAACATGCTCATGTTTCAAGAGCAAGGGGAAGGAGGTAATGTGATCACCAGCTAAACACTGTGTAACCTTGGACATGTCCCCTGACTTCTCTGAGCCTCCAAAGCTTCTCCTGTAAGACAGAGGTAATGGTACCACATGTTGACTGTACATTTCAGTGATAGTGAGGTAATTCATGAAATGAATAATTTCACCTAGTGCCATTAAATGGCCAGTAAAGAAGATGCTGATTAGGGCCTCCCTGGTGGCGCAAGGGGTTAAGCACTGCGCTATGTCCGCAGCCTCTGCAGCTGGATCCCCGGCCAGCCAGGGAGCTACACACATGGTGCAGCAGACCTCTCCTGACTCGCCCGCTGCTCCCCTCAGCAGTGGATTTCAGTCAGTCTGCCTGTTCCATTCCTCACTCTGTCTCTGGTGGAGTCTCTCACCACCCCCCCAAACCCATACCTCTGGCCTGTACCCCAGCTCTTGTATGCATAAACAAATAAATTTAAAAAAACGAAGAAGATGCTGATTAGCAAAGAGGGGGAAGGGAAGGAAGAGGAAGAAGAGGAAAGTCAAAGCAGGAACAAAAAAAGAAAGAGAAAGACAAGCTGGAAGGGGCCTTCTGTAACCAAGGAAAGAGGGCGGCCAGATGTACAGAAAGAGATGATCTAGCAAAGAGAAGGGTCATTTGCAATTGTCCAATGGATATTTTAATTTTTTTTTAAGACAAAATGAATAATTTTTTTTTTGTTTTTTAGGTGAAAGTATCTTTATTTCACTTGTTCTTTTTTATTTTTTTATTTTTTACATCATTGCTCATTTTTAAACAATATTTGCTTCCCCCCACCCCGGTCAGGTGTAGTCCCCATAGTTTCCTTCACCGGTGCACCCATGCACCATCACCTCAGTCCCCTGTGCTCCTGCCTCCCTCCCTCTGATCCCTCTCCCCCCTCCTTCCCTGCAGGATGTCTCTGATTTATGATTGACACCTGCACACCTATGTTTATTGCAGCACAATTTACAATAGGTAAAAACCTGGAAACAACCCAAATGCCCAAACATAGATGACTGGATCAAGAAGATGTGGCATATATACACAGTGGAATATTACTCAGCAATCAAAAAAGATAAACCCATGCCATTCGCAGCAACGTGGACGGAGCTAGAAGGAATGATGCTCAGTGAAATAAGCCAGAAGGAAAAAGAAAAATATCGGGTGGTTTCACTTATAGCAGAAATATAGGGGAACCCAATAAGGCATCAGTGTAAAAAAATAATAACAGTACAAAACACAACAAAGCAAAAACGGACATTTTAATTTCCTCAATAAAGGATGGATGATTTTCTTTGAAACATAGCAGGGAGGGGACTATTAGAAGAGAGATAAAAGGGCCCAGAGTTGCCACTGCGACTCTATTAAGGAGCCACAGGAGATAAGCAAAGAGACTGCATGGTCGACACAGAGTCCATTTAAAGTAAAAAGAAGAATCCAGGCCAGAGGTGCGTTAGGACAGAGCAGAATTGAAAGGAGAGAGGACAGAGGAGCAGAGGGGAAGACTATCTGTCTTTCCCTTCCTTCCTTTGTCTTTTCCTTTTTTCTTTCCTCTTCCCAGCCCATTCTCCCTACCATCCTTTCATGCCTTCCTTCTTACTCCTCTCAGGAATAATAAGCAGTAGTTTTTAATCCTTTCTTCTTCAGTATTTTCTACCCTCTTGTGAAACTTAAGGAAGTGATGTCCATTCTGTACACTCTTATAAAACATCCTGAGAGCATCTGAAGAAGGAGCTGTATAAAGGGAAATAATAGCACTAATAAGAGCTGAAAGTCTTACAACATTAGCATAATGAAATACATCCTGGAAATAGACCCCAGAGCCAGAGCAGCTTAGGCATCAGAAAGAAAAATGTGAATTTAATTGGAATTCTCTCTCAGCCTTGTATCTGCATGCACTACTTACACTCTGTTTAGGGCTTTCCTTGTGATTAGGTTATTAATATGCAATCACTCTACCTTTTTAGTCTACCTGAAGCAATAACATTTTTCTCAAACAAAGCATAAAGATGAAAGTTAAAATAAAACATGATTTTACTTATCATCTAAAAAATCTGTGAATGAACTTACTAATCTATTGACGGAGTGTCTAGTGAGAACATACTATGTGCTAGACAATGTGCATTTAATGGGGATATAACTTCAAGTTCCCTGTAATCATGCACACTCATGATTAGAAGAAATTTCAATTCTTTTGCTCCTACTGGTGCATGAGAAGGGGATATTCGCTGCAACAGTGTCCAGGCACTTCACCCCCTATCCTGAGATGTGGGTCCATTTGCCTTCTCACTAGGAGCTGCCCCAAGGACACAGCCTTGAGATAGTCATGTGCTGTTGAGCCCATATGGATGATATAAATGTCTAGACCCTGTTATGGTTTCTGTATAAACTTTTCAGATTCTGGCAAGTGAGTATGGAGATTACTCATCTCTCAATTGTCCAAGACAAGCCTCATATGCAAGTGCCCTTACACATTAAATTGCCTCCTGCCAATCCAGAGTGGCCTGCCTGTATCTCTTTGTTCTCTCCTTGCTCTCCATGTATTGGGGTGAGTTTGTAAACCAAACCAGAGAGCATGCATTTTGGTAGGGCAAGAGCAGATGGGATGCAGAGGAAAGTGTGACACAGCTATTGCCTTACTTATCTGAGAGGTCAAAAACATATTCTCCTGGTACCTAGAACATGTAACCATTCATATTGTACCCTTCAGATCAAATGAGCCCCCTCTGGGACCTAATTTCTGAAAGTCATGTTCCACTGAAGGTCTTATTCCCAATGCCTCCCCTACCCCAATGGGAACATTCCATACTCAAGTCACACTTTAAGGGAAGTCAAAGGCAAAACATAAAGGCTTTCTTAAAATATAGTTTTCAATATTTTTTTCCAAACCCACTCTTAGACCCATGGATTTTAGATCCATGGGCGTTTCCCTGTGTTTTGGTGCTTCTGTGCCTGGCTCAGTGAATAACAAATGAATCATTAACTAGAACTTGTGACCTCCATTCCGCATGTCCATTTCCTTCCATTTCTCCAGTTGCCTGCCCTTTTCTCTAGAGTGGCTTTTATCCACAGGTTTTTATCTGAATTCAATTCATTGGTCCTTCTCTAATTAGCCCAAAGTATCTATTATCAGCCCAAGCCTGGTCAATTATCTGATTACCTGCAGTATCCATCAACAAGACACTGCCTCTGCTTTAATTTGTAGATTCAGGGCACTGACATGTCATGTGATTCTTTTCTGTCAGAGGTTTATTAAGGGAAGAGGATTTACTGCTGTCTCAGCAGATATTTCCTTCATTGTTATTAGCTTCTCATTGTAGTTGATTCAACCTCCACTGTGATCGCCCTGTAGTCTGGACTCCTGCTTAGAAGGGCATTTTTATTCCAGAGGACTCAGTAATGCCACCAGCTTCCAAACAATAACTTCGGGAGACACATAGGGGAATGCTGACCATAACAGACAAGGAAGGAGAAAGAAAGGAGCTCTCCTTCATGCTAGTGGTTACCTCAATTTGATAACATATTTTGAAGGCTCATAACTAGGCCTCGAATTAATGTTTCTTTACAAAATGATGTGGGCAAATTTCTTGAGACCACCACCTTTTTTTCCCTTTTTTGGTGAGGGCAGTAACCAGATAGGATTGAGTCTTAAAGAATAGGAGTTTTAATAAATTGTGCTTCTTCATTTTGGTAAACGTCTCCTCAGCTCAAGGTTTTAAGAACATCTTCTCTAGTCATTCAACTTTTTTGAGTGCCAGGCCTGTGTTAGGTAATAGAGATATGAGGTGAAGAAGACGTAATGAGCAGGAGGTCAGTACTGCTTGGTTTATTTACTTGATGAAAGGACAGTAATGGAATTCTCTGAAATTCTTCTGTCATGTCAGATCTTTGGTTCTGCCCACACTGGGCAAAAAGGGTCAAAACAGAGCTGTATCTTCTCTTGGAAAAACCTCCTGAACTGATACAGTGCTGGTTTTCTTGAAACCAAGACTAAATAGTTTCATTAGTTTCAGACCCTAAAGCACAAGAGAGAGAAAAAAATTCTCTCTCCCTTTGAGGTTTACTTTCAGAAAGAAAATTCTGGGTCTTATCAGAAGCAACTAGTATTGAGCAGAGCTCCAAGACCAGCTAGAGTCTAGAGCCTGCAAATATTAGGGTGAGTAGCTATTCGGAGGGGAAGGCACCCACTAACAGAAATTCAAAACTCTTTTTTTCTGATGAAAACCTCTTCAGACTTCATCTAGGAGCTGCCTTTGTAAGTAGCCAATGAGCTTCAGACAAGTCCACATGTTTTTGCCCCTAAAATTTTAGAGTTTCATTGTCTCAGTTGTCCTGGAGGGAGGGAGGGAAGGAGAGAGGGGGGGGGGGAGAGAGAGAGAGAGAGAGAGAGAGAGAGAGAGAGAGTATGTGTGTGTGTTGAGAGTGTAGGGGTGATACAGCCTGAGCAGCCAGGAAAGGCTCCAGTTACCAGAGAATCATTTTTTTTAAAGATTTATTTATTTATGCATATAAGAACTGGGGTTCAGGCCAGAGGTGCAGGGGGTGAGCAGATTCACCAGAGACAGAGTAAGGAACAGAACAGGAGGAATGACTGAAATACACTGCTGAGGGGAGCAGAGGGTGAGACAGGAGAGGTCTGCTGCACCATGTGGGTTTCTCCCTGACCAGTCGGGGATCAAACTCATGCTGCAGAGGCTGTGGACAGCTTCACAGTGCAGTGCTTAACCCCTTGCGCCACCAGGGAGGCCCCACCAGAGAATCTTAACTGGAGTAAGTGGATTGTATAAATGGATGGATGGATGGATGAATGAATGAATATAAATTCTTGTTGAATATCAGAAGTGTTTTGGGTCTTTATTTAGTATTTTGGTGATTTTTGGTAACCAGAAATATTCCATAGGAATGTAACTCTTGCTTATATCAATTAGTCTATATTTAAATAAATTCTGTAATATGTCATTAAAGTCAGTTTCCAAGAACCTATCTACTGTACTTCTTTATTTGAAATTTTGGAGGGAAAAACACCTATGTATTAGCTATCAAATCATCTATCTGCCTTTCCAAATTAGACCAGGGATTCTTACTAACAATGTGTGATGGGCCTCCTTGGTGGTGCAGGTGGTTGAGCACTGCACTGTGAAGCTGTCCACAGCCTCTGTAGCACGGGTTCGATCCCAGCCAGCCAGTGAGAATCCCACATGGCGCGGCAGACCTCTCCTGTCTTGCCAGCTGCTCCCTCAGCAGTATATTTCAGAAGATCTGCCTGTTCTGTTCCCCACTCTGCCTCTGGTGCATCCTCTCACCCTTCCGCGCATATGGCCTGTACCCCAGTTCTTGTATAAATAAATAAAATCTTTAAAAAACAATGTGTGATGCTCTCCCATCCTGTGGGATGGGGCTTACATTCTAATAGGATGCACTTCTAGGAGTGAAGCAAGCTCCAAAGACTACCTGAGGCTCCCTGTTTGCAGGCAACCAGGGTTATCTTGGGGTCCTGCAGTTAGAATTGTAGGGTGCCTTCAAATATTCCAAATCCACTAATGATGGGGTGGTGAAAAAGCACAACCACTTTGGAAAAAGAGTTTTGCATCCCTATTAAACTTGTGGCTACACATAATTAATGACCCAGACACTTTTTCAATGGAAAATATCCTAGAGAAACGTCTGCACAAGTATGCCAGAATACGGGGGCAAGAGTGAGCCTGGGAGGAAATGCAAACAACCTGAATGCCCATCAGCCCAAGGGTGGTAGAATGGATAAATCACAGCATGGCTTTATAATGGGATACTACAGCAAGCAGGGTAACAGGCATATGCATCTAAGAATTTCACAAATATAATATTGAGCATGTCATGAATCATTAGAGGACATATATGTAGGACATATACGTAGGACTCCACGCATACAAAGTTTTGAAACAAGAAAATAACGCCATATTGTTTAGAGATGCACAGAAAGGTGTTAAAACGATGAAGGTCAAGGAAGTGATTGCCACAAGGTCAACACATCAGTTGTGATGAGGAAAGAGTTTGTGGGGGGCAGGTGGAGGTGGGGGGAACACTAGTCATTACCTTTAAATGTAAACAAAGAGTCCAAGGTTTACCCTGGGCCACCGACCCATCCGCATGAGAAAGTCAGACTGCTGTTTCAATTTAATTATCCCCCCCCACCCCATCAAGTTAAAGCCATCTAAGGCATTCATCACTCCTGGGGAACTTTTAATGAGCACGACCTTGTATTTTACCCGGTGATTAAAAAAAAAAATATCAGCTCAAATCTTAAGGGAACATAGGAGACATGTTGAAGTCATTAGAATAACATTAGTGGAAGCTTCGGTCTTCCTCCTGTGCATTACTGGTCTGCACCGATTCCTTCCCATGGTGCAGAAGGCAGAGGGAAGCATCATTTAATGGGAGCCGGAAATCACTAGACTTTATTTGAATTTCATTTCCCCCAGGAAAAGAATTTGGAGGCATGAAACTTGTTGAAGATGGGGATAACAAATTGGCAAGAAGACTCCAGCTCACAATGACAGTTGGAACAGAACAATAAGCCTGAGTTTCTTGTGGGGGGAAGTGCCTTTATGGCCAGGCCCTGAAGGGAAAGACAAATGCAAGTTCCCTGCAAGCTGGTACCAGGGAGAGCAGCCTCCTCCCAGCCACTTCCCTTCATGCCTGGGCCGCCCGCCCGCCAGGCCAACAGGCAGGAAGTCTTTTCTTTTTTTTTTTTTTTTTCATTGAGGCAATCTTGGTTTACATCATTGTTTGTATATAAGATATAAGATTCCCCCTTCAGGCGTTATTACCGTGTAACCCAGCACCAAAGCACCCATAGTCTACCACCATAGTCCACAGAGCTCCCTCTCCACCTGTTTCCCACCCTCTTCTCCCAATCTGGAATCCTCAGTTCTATGGTCAGCTTTCAAAGGTTAGTTTTTAAGTTTGGCTTTTTCTGACTCTTTGTTTGGTTTCTCTAAATTCTACCTAAAATGACACCGTCTGATATTGTCTCTTCTTCTGACTTATTTCACTCAGCATAATCCATCCATCCATACTGCCACAACTGTCGTGTGTTCATATTTTTGACTGCTGAGTAGTATTCCGTTGTGTATATGTACCACATTTTTTGATCTACTCAGCCATTTTTGAACACTTAGGTTGCTTCCATAGTTAGGCTATTGCAAAGTGCTACACTGAACATAGGAGTGCAAGTTGCCTTTGAATCAGTGCTTTTATATTCTGCAGGTACATTCCTAGGAGTGGAATTGCTGGGTCATATGGAAGGCCCATTTTTAATCTTTTAAGGAAACTCTATACTGTTTTGCATAGAGGCTGGACAGTCTGCATCCCCACCATCAAGGTTCCTTTTCCTCCATATCTTTACCAACACTTATTTCTGGTCTTTTTTTTTTTTTAAAGATTAATTTATTTGTGCATACAAGAGCTGGGTACAGGCTAGGTTGTGGGGTGGGGCGGGGTGAGAGGATTCACCAGAGTGGGGAGCAGAACAGGCAGATCCACTGAAATACACTGCTGAGGGGAGCAGCGGGGAGACAGGAGAGGTCTGCTGCGCCATGTGGGCTGCTCCTTGGCCAGCTGGGGATCGAACTTGTGCTGCAGAGGCTGCAGATTGCTTCAAAATGTGGTGCTTAACCCTTTGCACCACCAGGGAGGCCCTTATTTCTCGTCTTTTTGATGTGGACCAGTCACAGGCCTGTGGTGGCATCTCACTGTGGTTTTTAAATAATCATCTGCTCATCAGATACATGGTACTCTGGCCTTCAAACTGACTTGAAAATTCATGATAGACAGATGGGAAATTAATGCCAGAAATGGCACACAAACTCCAAGGTACTCTGCTGGAAAGAGAAATTTATAGGATAAGACACAGACAAGATGGACATATTTTTCCCCATTTTTTTTTAATTTAAATACCAGACCTCCCCTGGTGGCGCAGGTGGTTGAGCGCTGTGCTGTGAAGCTGTCCACAGCCTCTGCAGTGCCAGTTCGATCCTAGCAGGCTGGCGACGGTCCCACATGGCGCAGCCTACCTCTCCTGTCACACCCGCTGCTCCCCTCAGCAGTGTATTTCGTCAGTCTGCCTGTTCTGTTCCCCACTCTGTCTCTGGTGAATCCTCTTACCCTCCCACACATCTGGCCTGTACCCTGGTTCTTGTATAAATAAATAAATCTTTAAAATAAAATGTAAATACCACTGGTTTTTAACATTATATAGGTTTCAGGTATACAGACTTAGGGACCAAGATCTGGACACACTATAGTATGCTCATCAGCAAAAGTCTTGTTGGCTTATTCTCAGGTATAAATTTCATCCCATATAAAAATATAATATCTTCTTTGGGGGAAGATGGCCCGTGAAGTTAGATGTGGGTTCAAATCCCAGTTTCACCTGTGACCTTGGGGACATTTTCACTTCTATGTAGTTCTGTTTCTTCATCTTATTTTGCTGGGTTGTAGTAAAAAATAATAAAGTATAAATATATATTATATATTTAAGTACATATTATAAATATTTATAAATATGTGTATAAATATTTATAGAAAAGTTATAAATATATATGAATCTTTGTGTATAAATTCCTATATAGAGATATATGCCCTTTATAAGGATAAAGTATGTAATGTACCTAGTCAAAATATGGTACAAAGAATGTAACCAGGGGTGTTATTATTATAAAAGCCCACTTAAAATCAATTATATTAAAATGGATGACTTGAACAATTTCTTGATCCAGAAGAGCTAACTATAGAATTATTCATTTTTTCCATTAAGCCTTTTTTTCCCTGACCATCAAAATCTAGATGACAGAATCACAAAGAGGTGGTGATTATGAGGTACAGTGAGTGTCTTAATACTATGTCAAAATCCTAATAAAAACCAGGAGCCCTTACTTTTCTACAAAAGGGCAAACTTCTCATTTATAATCTAGCAAGAGAATTTATCATTTGACAGCAAGAAGCCACATTCAATTTCTGTGCATGACAGTTTATATTTGCAAACATGCCCTTATTTCCAAAGGGAAAGAAGAAGAAGAAATTTCAGTAATTTAAGTCAATAGAAAATCTTTTTAAATATATGAAAAATTCTTAGACATCAATAACAAAAACATAAACAACCAGTCTTAAAAAATGAGCAAAAACCAGGTACCTTTTAAACAAGGATGTCAGATAACTTAATAAGCATATTAAAAGGAACTCAATATCATTATTTATTAGGGGAAACAAATAAATACTCTCAACAAGTAGGAGTATGAACTCAGTAGAAAGGTTAAATTACGAAGACAATAGCAGGTGTTGACAAGGATAAGGAACCACCGAAACAACCCTACATTTTCCTTTGATTTAGTCCAACCACTTTGGAAAACTGTTGGGCATTTTACACTAAGGCTAAACATAGTTGACCTTATTGTCCAGCTGTTCCACTCCTAGGTATGTGCCTAAGAGAACTGAAGACCTATGGGGGGGGGCGGGGATGCACAAAAATATTCATAAGCATTCCAAATTGAAAACAATCTGTAAGTCCATGAACAGGATAATAGAAAAATAGATGGTGGTGTCTGTATGTGCTAAAGAAGCCAAATAATGGTCCTCTGTAAGAGATGCAAGTGTAAAAGTTTGGTGATGGCAATGCCCTGGGTCTTGCTCTAGGTCACAGCTGCAGGGGCTCATGCACACGTCCAGTGCCATAGGACTTACACTTAATGGTATGAGTTACTTTTTGTAAGTTATATTTCAAATAAAAGAAAAAGAAGAAGAGGCAGAGGTTTAGGGAAGAAATAGAATAAGCTTCCTAGAGCTGAAAGTATTCAGGCTGAGTCTGGATAATTGTTAGGAACACTACAACGATTTCTTTGCATTTGGGTTTTTAGGATTGGGCACCTCACCTTGGTAATATTTATAAGGTCATTTTGATTAGAGCAGGGATTCAGGAAGAGTGGTATAAAGCTGACTGTTCCCTAATGCAGAACTCTAGGGAGACTCAGCAGGGGTTTTCCAGGGGCCTGGATGTTCTGGAATGGTCTATAACAGGGTTTCCTGAACTTAGCATTATTGCCATTTTAGAGCAGAAAAATTTTCATGAGCAGAACTGTCTTGCCTTACAGAATGTTTTCCAGCATCCCTGGACTCTACTCACTGGATGCCAAAGTCACCTCTACAGTCATGAGTCACAAATATCTACAGACATTGCCCAGTGCAATCCCTTGGGGGTAGGGGGCAAAGTTGCCCTTAGTTGATACCACTGACCTAGAAGATCACTGCCTCCTAATTAACAGGAAACAGCTAGGAAGGAGCACACTGGAATCACCAAGAGGACCTTTAAAAACTAAAGGTGCTCCTCATCGGTGCCAGTTATCAAGGTCAGCCAACAAAATTCTCAGTCCCCTGCTTTTATTGCTGTGGATAGCATAGGACTCCGTTGTAACTGATTAAATATAAATGACTGTCTTTCTGCAGGTGCTTTTCTTTCTGTTCTGCTGAAGTATAAACATGATGGCTGGCACTGCTGCAACCATTCTGCAACCACGGAATCTAACTCAAGACAATTCTAGATGCCGAAAGTGCTAACATGATGGAGTGACTAGAACCAGTGCCAGCCACCACCTCTCTGCAGACTTTTCAATGTGTGGACAAAAGAAGAAAATAAACCCATATTTGCTGGCATATACTGGCCAGGATTTTTGCTATTTGTAGTTAAAGTATTGGTGATAAGTACACTTTCCTCCAAGTGTCCCCTATGTCCATCACCACCTTCACCATGAGGCTCAAGCAAGTGACTTATGGGAGAGGGTCAGATATCTTAGGACAAGAGGAAAGTCTGGTCTAGTTTGGGGAATCCTAGTTCTAGCTGCAATCAGAATCTCCTTGGAAATGATGACACTCTGCAGCTCCAAGTCCCAGGTGGACCCGGACCCCCTCGTGCTCCCACTTCCCATGCAGGCAGGTTAAATAACCCATGACCCATGAGCCAGCAGAAAAAGTGTTTCCTTCACACCTGGTGGATTGTAGCTCTTCTACGATTTATTTCCCTCACCCACAACCTTCATTTTGTCTCCTGGTAAACGCTTCCATTTGTACCCTTTATCACCCCTCTGGAAACTTCTTTGTTCTTAAAGTGACAGTAAAACCCTCACAGGATTTATTTCTTGAGTTGGGGGATAGTCTCCAGGACTCCATGAAGTTGAGATTCTTCAGCTTTTACTCCTCAAGGATGATCCAAGAATTGGAGGCAGTGGGGGTGGGGGGGTCGGTTCTAGTTATTTTCAAAGCACAGAAGACATCAAAACGATGCCCAGAATTCTGGAGGTGTAGGTAACAGCACCTGCCCTTATTGGTCAGAAGATTTAGATTTAGATTTAGGAATACGTCCCTTTAGTAGAGTCATAACCCTGTCTCTGACTCAGGAGTGTGGCTTGCAATTTTCATGCTGGTGTGTGGCTTCATTTCCCCATTTGCTACCTTTCCTAAGGTCTTTCCTGTGTATCATAAATCACATTTACCTAAACACTTTACCATCTCCCAGGCTCTGACTCCCACCTTGTTGGGAAGATCGGGCTCTCTTCCCAGGTTGTTATTTTAAAATTCAGTGTTAATTACAGCGATTCCCTTTCCCCATCCAAATGGCACAGGCAGAATGAAGGGGAAGGGTTTTCTCTTCCTTCCATCAAGAGCCTAAAGAAGTGTGCTAATTAACTACACAATTAGTCAAGATTGGATTTAATTTTGGGATTTGTATTAGCCTCCGTGCAAACGTATGTGGCTACTGAGTGAAGGGAGTTGCTCCGGGTCAATGCAGCCTGCCCAAATATTCGCAATCTGAACTTTCTCTGGGTCATATTTTGACACAAAAACCAAATAAAAGAGATAGTGGTAGAACCATAGCCCCGGACATTCAAGCGGGAAAGCAAGTGCTAATCCCGATGCCCTGCGTGGGGAGGATGCAGAGTATTCTTTGTTCTTCACAGAACATCTTTGTAGGTTCTCAGGGATGCTCATTGCTCAAAAACTAGTAGCTGCTCTATCAGCTTCTGAGAGCAGCGCCAGGGCTGTCTGCCGAGCCCTTTGTATACATGGTCCCGGTGCCTGCCCTCCGCTCCGCCAACACTGAGCAGAACAGATTCTGTTCTTGTCTCCACCTTACGGATGAAGAAACTGAAGCTTGGAAAGTTAAGATCTGCCTTGCTGAGCAGGACCAGCTTTTAGCCACAGAGCTGTCAGCCTCCAGGGGCTGACTGCAGTGAATGGTTTGGTATTAAAGGAGCGGGGGTGGATGGTGACGATGAGGGGGGTGGGCATGCATTCTCTCCTCTGCCCTCTGAAATCTTTCTCTCTGCCATGGCAGCTGTGGGTGGTCAGGGAGAATGGCACAGCCCTGCTGAACAGATGTCCCTGTCACTACGTGCTGTCCAGTCCAAGCAGGACTAGCAGGATTTAGTGAGGCTCCCCCTCTTCAGATCCACCTTCCAAGTTCTTCCCAAGCCCTCGACAGCACACCATCCCTCCTCCTCCTTGAGAAAGTGGAAGTGATCCCTCCCTACCTGCTGCTCAGCACCTGCCAATGAATCAGGGTTCCTGCCGTGCAAGGTGCCTGGATGAAGCAGTGATGAGACTGTCCTTCATTCAGCCTCTGCAGCCCCGTTCCTCATCCCAACAGGCATCCCAGTCTGCCAAGCCCATCTGGAAAACCCTCACTGTACCCGACTCCCTCCCATTGCATGTCTGTAACTCAGTCCACTCTAGGCTGGCCCCGCTGTCACACCCAGCTCATGGACATCTGCCCCTGGCCTCTCCTTGCACATTGCCAGGCTGTCTGCTGGCAGTTCTGCTCTGCTCTTGTCACACCACATCATGCTTGCACCCCAGTGGCTCCTCGATGCCAAACCCTCAGCCCCTCTAGTGGGAACAGCAAACCTGACAATCTGTGCCAGGCACTTCACGAGCCCCCTTTTGCAGTCCTCCGGGGGAGCAGGTAGAGACTAGGCCTTGGGGGCTCCTTCATATCCTTTGACCCCGGCTCACACCTGTCCTTTTGCCTTGTTCTACTCTGTCCTCTGTTTGGAAATTCTGACCCCTCCCTCAAGACCCTCTAAATTGGCTTCAGCTCACCATGTGAAGACCAAACTGATAACAGAAGATGAGAAGGCAACAACCTCACATGATGGAAGGATTTCAAAACAATCTTAACCACACTCCACCACGGGGAACTGACTCCCCGGGAGAGGACCCATTTAGCATATATTTCATGAAACAGTCCCGCTACCAAGATCACGTTGACAATTGGAAAATCTCACCTCCTTCCACTAGATGGTGTACTGAAATCTGCTAGGCAAACATCAGTGCACACTCCCCTTAGCTCAAAGTGTGCATTACCACTGCAATTATTACAACAATTTATTTATGGTATTTATCCAAACACCACTCACTAAAATGTGAACACTAACCTTAGGTATAAATATCCAGAGGGCAAATTCCTATTTGTAGTTGGATGTCCAGATCCACCGCTTCCATATTAAATCTGAGCCTGAACTAGGTCCCCCCCTGCCACCGTACCCACCTCTACCTGGTTATCTTTGGTCTTGGGACACACATTTCTTAGCCACAAAACAAGCAGCTCCTAGCCTGCAGATGCCAAAAGTTCAACCCATTTTTCTGAGTCGTTCTAGCAAGCATATGGGAACCAGAAATGGCTCTGCTTGGCCCAACTGTGGAGCAGATGGCTGTGTCTTTGGCAGGCTTTGGGTCTCTTCTCTGATCCTGTCCTACCTCTCCCTCCATCCTAATAGCCCAAAGCCTTTGTCTCTTTGTCTTTAGAAAAGTCAATAAACTCTCAAGCTGGTGCAGACCCAATTCTTCTTACTGCTGGTTAAATGGTATTTATGGAACAATATTTACAGGGTGTTCCAATGCAAGAATCTTTTAGAGTGATAATGAGATGATTTCTTTGTAGGTGGAGATGTATATTTGACTCGCTCCATAATTCTGCTCTGATTGCATCTTATTCCCTTCATTTTGTTTTAGTGCCTGCAAGAGTTTCATCTGAATCCATTCTTATCTTCCGCCTTAGCAAGGAGCTGCATTACATAAATGTGAGTGCTTCTTTATGGTCATTTGAGGAGAGAAAAGTATCCCATTAACTAAAGGCAAACATGGGCCACTGTAGAAATTTTTCAAGCTAAATAAGCCAGGTTTGCACACATCTGTGCTGACATGCAGGTGACAGAGCAGCCCTAGGCAGTCAGCAAATTATTGAAGAATAGTCTTAGCTAAGTTATTAATCTCCCTTAGCCATTTCAGGGCTAGAGATCAGTAAGGGCAGTCTACACACCATGTTTTGCCTTTTATCCCTGGATGGTCAAATGACCCCTATTTTAGATACTAAAAATGCCACCACCTCCAGGAAGTCTTCTATTAATTCCCAGAGAAACCCTTAGTACAACTCAATTTTCTAGCAACACACTTAACACAGTGGATTACGATGATCTATTTAAGAGGTTGGTTAACTTCCTCAGGCAAAGACTGTACATTATTCACACTGATATCCTGCATAATGCCTGGTATATGAAGGAAGTACAATACATTGATGGATACATTATTCAATCAGTGGACAAATAAATTGTTCATATCCTAGGGAGAGAGGGGCAGGGTTTCTTTTTTATGGCTTGGGATATTTTCTATCCTTTGTTTTAAGGCTGCTTTGAGTGCTTGTAGATTCAGGTAACTATTGGAGTCTGCCTATGGGGCAAGAAACAACCAAATGACTTAGTCAGGCTAATCAATAACTAAGAGGAAAAAGGCAAAAACCATGTCAGACCTCAAAAATTAATGAATGATCTTGTACATGACATTTTAATTTACAAAAATGGTCTCAAATGTTATTTCTTTGTTTCTCAGATCAATTGTTTCGGATGAGTTAGATCAGGGGTGACTTTACTGATGAAGGAATCGAAACTCAGAGAAGTGAACTGGCTTGAGCCGGTGACAGGTGACTGAGATTCCAAATCCAAGATCCATTCAACAGACCATAAGCTCATGGACAGCCCAACCCCCCTTTTGTGTCATGACCACTGGCTGTTGACTAGTTTGGTCCGTGGACTGGCTGATGTGGCCAGTTAATGTGATAGTCCTGGGCAAATAAATCATCCCTCCTCTTGGCTCAGCCTTTTGGTAGCTGTTAGACCTTGAGCAAGTCATTAAAATTTTGTTTAAGCCTTAAGTTTCCTGAAAGTGGGATAAAAGAATAAAGTCAGAGTGAATGTTTCTCAGCTCTTTGGGGAGTAGAGGTCAACTGCCTCCTTGTCATCATAACAATGACAATAACTGCCATTTGTGCCCTTGTTCTTAAGGGGCTTGGTATAATATGACTCATTTGACCTTTACAAAAACCTAAATACATTTATTGTTCCCATTTTATAGATGTAAAAACTGAGGCATAAAAACTCCAGCTACAAATCTAGTCAGTGGAGGAGGAAGGGTCTGATTTCAATCTGTGTGCTATGGACAGCACTAATCCCAACATTTGACACAGCAATGCTCAAAAAATAGAGCTATAATTATTATTTTCATTATTACTAAATAAAATTGTGCCAATCCATGGAGGTAGGGCCAATGGTATTTTCATAGTCAATATGAATCACCAGTCAATGCAAAGTGGGCACAGAAATGATTTATCTGGAGAGAAAAAAACTTTGGGGACTCTCCTGGGAACTGAGCCCCTCGCCAAGTCTGGGCAAGCCTGAAGTCAAAGTGCACGATCAATGTCATAATTCCTGCCCCTGCTTGCAGAGCCTTGTAAGCAATTAGTTCATATCAAGCTGTTATTAAGAAGTTATTTTTGTAACAAAAATACTGCCTTCCTTTAATTTCTATGCAAATGCAAGGAAGTCAATACAAGTGTAGTTTATTTAAAGATGTTCTTGTTGGAATTGAATTTGTCCTTTTGAAGAAGCTACAGGGGAAATTCTCTCTTTGAATTCAAATCTAACCCCTGCCCCACCCTGACCAAGGGCAGAGAACACACGTCTGTGGTGGCTGTTGACACGTGGAGTTCTTAAGCTTCTTCCTACTGAGGCAGAATTACCATAAGTAAATCCTAGCACACAGCTGTTTGTCTGGAAAGACTAGTACAGTGCCTGCAAACAACAATGTACAGTGTATGCCACTCTTTTTAGTGTGCCCTGGAGTGGTGCTTGTTAAAATTAATGGGTTTAAAAAAATACTGAGGCATAGTATTTTGAGAAGCAACATAGTATAGACGAAAGAACACTGGGGCCTCCCTGGTGACGCAGCGGTTGAGTGCTGGGTTGCGAGGCTGCCCACAGCCTCTGCAGCGCCAGTTTGATCCCCAGCCGCCAGCAAGGGTCCCACATGGTGCACAGACCTATCCTGTGCCTGCTGCTCCCCTCAGCAGTGTACTTCGTCAGTGTGCCTGTTCTGCTCCCCCCTCTGGCTCTGGTGAATTCTCTCACCCTCCCGCACTTCTGACTGTACCCAGTGCTTGTATAAATAAATAAATCTTAAAAAAAAAAATAATAAAAAAAAGAAAGAACAGTGTACTGGGGTGACGGGGAGTGCAGGAAACATGCGCCTGAACCCAGCTTGCTCTTCTACTGGATCCTCTGGATGAGTCATTAGATTTCATGATGCTCAGTTTCTTTTGGGAAACAGAAATCGCCCTAGCTCTTTCTTAAAATTACTACTCCTCTTGAAAAACCTGAAGCAAATGTTGTGAAAGCACCTGGCGAATTATAAAATACCATCTGTATTGCAAGACATCTTTCATTCTTAGAACCTTCTTTTTTTTTTTTTCCAGAGGCATGTTTTATTTATTTATTTGTTTGTTTGTTTGTTTGTTTATGCAAGCACTGGGTACAGTCAGAAGCACGGGAGGGTGAGAGAATTCACCAGAGCCAGAGCGGGGAGCAGAGCAGGCAGAAGGACCCAAGTACACTGCTGAGGGGAGCAGCGGGCGGCAGGAGAGGTCTGCACGCCATGTGGGACCCTCCTCCGGTGGCTGGGGAGCAGCCGGGGATCAAACTGGCGCCGCAGAGGCCGTGGGCAGCTTCGCAACCCAGCGCTCAACTGCTGCGCCACAGGGGAGGCCCGCTTCTAATACCAAATGTCAAACACCAGGAAGGGTCAGTACATTGGTGATTCTGTGACTCCTGCCATCCTCTATGCAAGAACACGCTCATTCTTGTTATGTAAATTGTACCATACACTTGACATTACAATCGAGTCTTGCCATACAAGTTATAGTCAATGACTGTGTGAAGCAGAGGAATATGGGGTTTAATATTTGCTATGTGAAAGTTCGAAACTGACAGCAAATACCTAAAGGGGCTTATTTGGGCTATTATGAGATACTAATGAACAACGATTCTATTCCTTTGTAGCTCTGGAAAGAGAAGATGAACGTCAAAATTTCTGAAGAGGAGAAAGGAATTTCATAGATAACTTCTGATCAAAGCTTGATTACTGTTGGCTTTGATGCAAATCAGTGGTTTCTTAAAGGTCAAGCTGTATTATGCATCCATTTTTATAATAGTTTGTTATATGGGGTGACATCAGGATCTCTTTAGGGGTCTCCTTTGAAAACGTGAGGTGTCAGAATTTGTCAAAAGCAGATGGGCGCTGGGTATTGTTGATTCCTTCTCACGTAGTAGCTTGGTTTTGTGCGAGGTCAATTGTGCCCTGGGTGAAAAATGCATGGATTACAAAAATAAGCATGCATATGGGAAGGCATGATCCAGTGCAGAGGAAAGATGTATCGGCTTGCTTTTGTGACCCATCTGGTATCAAAATTAATGGCTGTTTGGAAGCTATAAATTTATAAAAACTCTTGAGAGATGGGAACTCATGTTTACCCATGCAGTATGTTAAGTGGCCTATAAACAGCTGGACCATTGAGAAGCATCCTGTCCTGAACTCTAATTTGCACACAGTGGTACCATTTACTTGGAAAGCCTCTTATTTCCTAAGGAATAAATCCATGACAAACACTCTAATAAACAAACAAACAAAAAATACAAATTAGGGCCTGCTGGATAAACCAAATCTCACAGTGCCAATTCTTGGGGAAAGTTTAGAGTAGAAAGATTTATTTCCTATGTAATGAACCTGAAAGCAGAGCTTGTCACATTTGTCTCCCTCCTCAAATAAATTCAATGCAATGGAAGTTTTAAAAATCGTGAGCAAATAGTAAGAATTCGGGAACCTATTTTGTCAAAGCGGTTTTGAAACAGCTCAACCCAGACCTGCTTAGACTGATCCCTTTGCTATATGGCAAGTGAGTGACAAGAGCCAATCTCTGAGGTTCCTTCTGCTCTGACACCCCATGATCCTGATTCCACAGGATATAGGCCTATGTACCTGTCAGGTGTGCAGCCCTTCAGAATTAGGACAAATGTCACCAACTTTTAACTGCATCATGAACCAGGAGAGCAATGAAAAAAAAAATCTTTGATCACATTGCAACTATGGAAAACAGAGGAAAGCATGTCCTGCTTAAGTGGGTCCTATGAACTGAATTGTGTCTCCCCCAAATTCATACGTTTCAGTCCTAATCCCCAGTACCCAAGAAGGTAATCTGATTTGGAAGTAGGGTTATTACTGATGTAATCAGTTCAGATGAAGTCATAGTAAAGTGGACCCCTAGCTCTACATAATTAGTGTCCTTATTGAAGTGGGACATTTGGACACACACACTTACAGGGAGAACATCCTGTGAGTATGAAGGCCGAGACGAGGCTGATGAGTCTACAGTCAAGAAATGCCAGGGATTTCCAGTGTACCACCAGAAGTGTGGAGAGAGGCATGAAACAGATGTCCCCTCACAGCCAACAGAAAGAGCCAAGCCTGTCACATCTTGGTCTCAGTCTTCTAGCATCCAGAACTGAGACAATCAATTTCTCTAAGTCACCCAGTTTGTGATACTTTGTTACGGCTGCCCTAGGAAACCAAAGAGGTGACAGCATCTATTAAGTTCCAGTCCAATACTGTCATGTGAGAAATGCTGTTGCTAGATTCTAAAGCAAAATATGTTGGTCCACAAGTTATCAGCTAGAAACCTCTATTTCATGGATTGCTAAATCTGCCATTTTAAAATAATGTGAAGGATTATCTTGACATTCTTATTCATCTCTACTTTGGATTAAGGTCCAGGTAGACTCCCATTTTAATGCTCTGATTTATTTGTTGTACTAACACAGAGGACCAAGATCTTTTATAGTTTGCTCAAGTTAGTTGTCTAGATTTACTGATAAATTCTGAGCATGAAAAGCCTATTATCAAAATTAATCTCAAGAAAATAAAAAAAAATGTGGAGTCTCATTGGCTTCTTATTTCATGTGTTCAAACTTATAACATTCATTATAAAGACGATGAATGAGACTGAAAAGACCCTTTATTTTGTTTTCATTTGTACTTTTGAAAAATATTTGTTTCATAACAATGAAATGGTGGAAATTTATAACAAAAGCTTAAACACTTCCTTTGAAGTCCTTGGATTTCCTTCAGCTTAACTGATTAAAAAGCCTGAAAGAAGAATTGGAGATTTTACTTGCTTACACCATATCAAGTCTACAGAGATAAAAGGAGACGCACAGAACTTCTGTTTCCAGTAATACAGCCAAAGAAAACAAGACCAACCTTTTTGTGGAGACCAACTAGAAAAGTAGTACAAAATATTTTTAAAATTAACTTGAAGGCATCAAGAATTGATAATATGCAAGTGAAAAAAGTGGAAGATGGCAGAGTAAAAGCTCTCAACCAATCTAAAAGAAGGTAAGAAAGGAGAGAAATGACAACACAGAGGGGACAAAAGGCACTAATTAAGATGGTAGCCTTAAATCCAATCTATTACTAAATATATTATTAATAGGTACATTAAATGTATATTAGTAATTACACTCAATATAAACAGGTTAAATTATCTGATTAAAGAAAAAGATTGTCAAAATAGGAAAAAGATCCAATGATGACTGACATGTATTAGTTTTTAAAAAAGATGCAAGTAAAAGATAAGCCATTCAAACTACAAAAAGACAGCCACATTCATATCAGACAAGACATACTTTATGGCAAATTGCATCACAAATGATAAAGGAAGACATTTCATAATATATACTGTTTCAAGTGTTCAGAAAGATATAACTATTCATAATTTGCAAATACTTAAAAGGATAGACTCATAAACCACAAAAGCACAACTTGACAGGGCTACAGAGCAAAAGACAAATCCACAATCACGGGAGAAATCAATGCAACTCTCTTGGTAATCAATAGAACAAACAGACAAATTCAGTAAAGATTTAGAAGACTTCAAATACCATCATTAGAAAACAGAATGAATATATACATATAAAACATGCATGAAGAACTGCAGAACAGATATTCTTTTCAAGCACAAAACATTACCAAAAATTGATACAAATTAATTTTAAATAATTACCATTGTTCTCTGATCACAATACAACTATAAATCTATGAATCTGTTGTAGACAAATATAAAATCTGCATGTTTGAAAAAAATTTTAATTTCTAAACTCATGGGTTAGTTAAGAAATCACAATAAAAATTATTAAATATTTTCATGTGTAGAATAATTTAAAATGCATACAAAATTTATAGGATATAGCTAATGCCACACTGAGGGAATTTTGTAACCCCAAACATACATTATATAAAAACAAGAAAATTTGAAAAACAATAAATTAAGCATATCGATTAAAAAAAAAACTAAAGAAGTGTTCCATATAGGAATGTTCATAGATGTATGTACATGGGCTCCATATACATGTTTCCTTGCTCTGCTAGCTGAGGAACCTGGAAGCAAAGGAAGTTTAGTAGCAACAAACCTATATAGCTCCTAAAGCTTGAAGAAATGCTGATTCTATCTGACATATAAGATATATAAAATGGATATGGAAGCTGGAACATCTAGTAATGCCAAAATGAAAGAATGAACTAAAACCAACCAACCAACAAGCAAAATACATAATAATGCAGAATGCCAGAAGGACAGAGGAGTCAACTGAAACTCTCAATGAGCAGAGCTAGAACAACTTGAGCAACAAAATAAAGAAGCATTAGATTATAGTGCAAACCATAAAATAAATATCCATTGTCCACACAAATATAAATGGAATACTGAGTAAATAAATGGAGGAGAATAGACAAATATCCCATGCAGAAGAATTTTAAATAATTTATGTGGAGACTCCATCTACAGGGAGTATCACTCTTTACTCCTTAAGTGTGAGCTACACGCAGTGACTTCTTCCAAAACAGAATATGGAAAGGAGTCAGGGAAGAGAAACTTTACAGTGGAGGAACCTTTGAAACATCTCGTCAGCCCAGGAATCAAGGTCAGCATCAGCAGTGAGAAGTCATATTGATAGTTTGTACCTTAGATATGATGTAATGAAAATGCACTCTATCTCTATGGTCTAGTCTGTACAGTCTAATGATGCTTCCTTCTGCAGGTAGAACTCCTGGACTACCTGGGGAGGAGAGGGTGTGGAGACAAAGCCCTGCTCTTCAACATCTCAGACTGGAGTGACACCTGCAATTTCCTCCTTGGCCCATTGTCAAAACCCATAGTCACGTGCTCCCAAACTAACGACTTGGGAAGTGGAAAAGCCAGGTTGATCCCAGGGGATCTGGTGAACAGTGCTGATTCTGCAGCCTTGGGAAAAATGACACATTCAAGCTACACACAATAAGTTTAGATAATCAGGCTTTGGTGTCTCTCAGGCACAACACTAAACCAGCCTGATGGATTTCTTTAGTCCACCAGCTGCAACACTTCTGCCTCCTCTTTACTTCATAATCTCCAGGCAGTGATGCATGCCATGCCACCAAGGAGTGTCACCTGCAGGGGTAATAATACTAATGATGTAATTCGGAGTTTAAATTTTTATTCAGATTCTTACCTATCTATAATCTCTGGTGTTTTCCCAAGAGAAAGAGATGATCCTTTTGCAGTAGTACTAATTTCCTTTGAAACAAAAATGCAGTTTTAAAGCTTGATCTTAAAAGAATGTGTATTAATAGCAGCACTGCTATCATAGTTCTATAAATTGCATTTTAAAAATGTTGGAGTCATAGGTAGATGAATTTGTAGTGCTTTGGCACCTATAAAAAATGATTCACTTTCTTTCCTCCATCCCTTCCTTGCTCTTTCTTTCACAGTAATTCAATGCCAGGGCCAAGTCCTCCACCACCTCAAGGGAAACACGCCAAGGAGCAAACTAAGGTAGCTGAAGTCATTGACGGGAGAAAGATAATCTAATGCATTGTCCAGAATATCATGGACAATGAACTGAGACAATGAATCTCAGTCTCCTAAGAATATCACACACACATGCACACAGGGAACCCTTAAACAGCAACAGAGCTCACTGACATGAGCATAAGTGAAAGATTTGGACAGACATGCTATTAGGATTCAAGATGGCAGTGACAGGAAAAAGCTAATCAATCACCAAGTTGTGGCTGTTAGAACTAAAGTGAAATTCAAGATGAGTCTGAAGGTGCTATTTCTATTGAGTCCAAGAAGCCACACAACCCGCACAGCCATGGTTCCTGTCATAATTGACAGATAGGAGATTAAGGACACAGATCCCATCTTTCTACTGGACCTCGCCACCCCCACCCTAACAAGGAACGTGAACCAAAGGACGACTTCAGGAACCAGAGACAGAGAGATGGTGCTGCTTCAATGGACTCACAGTCATTCTGCAGACAATGACCTGGCGCAGGTCCCTCCTAATGTATCTAGGCTGTGGAATAAAAACCAAATCCAGACTAGGCAAGGGGAGACTTTACTCAAAAGGTCTATAACCAAGGGGAGAGTATTGCATTGGGCAGAAGTGGATTATTGCAGAGAGAGGGACAGGGACACTCTGAGATTCAGATCCACCTGCATCTGAGAGGTCAGAGAAGGGGTTCCCTTTCATGGGGAGGGGTGTCACTGTATGCCTTGGTCTGGGTTTTCTTCCACTGGGTCAGCCCATCCCTTCCCATCAGTCAGGAGCTGGTGCAGGCTTTGGGGTCTCTGGTGCCTGCAGTCAGACAGTCCTTACACACTCCACCATCCAACTGTACTTTCCTTTAGAGCCTCTTCCATTTTCTGACACTGTCACTTTGATCCTCCTCTTTCTCCTTAGCTCTTGGGTGACATGTCTGCCTTGTTCTTCTCTGTGCACTATCACCGGACTCTCAACTTTCCTGTGCAGGTCTGCTAGCATCTGTCCCAATATGCTGCCTTTCTGCTTTGGTGGCTCTGGGATGGTATTGTTTTTCTACAGAACTTTGTTCACTTCTTTCCTGGATTAAAGTGTTTATTAGTCTTCTAGAAAGTCCTGTCAATGGAATTAGGCTGGAAAATACTGAACTGGGGTAACCCCCTGGAATTTATTCCCCTATTCTCACCTCTCATATTTGGGTAAGAGAAGGGATCCTGTCTTGCTAGTACTTTCTGCTTCTTTAAGTTCCTCTAGATTGCAGGAAACACTCACATACAGAGTAATTAAAAAATATTCCTTCAAGATAAGCAGTAGCCCATTCATTTTAATTTTTTTATTTCTCTGCCAAATGGGTGATAGAGTGGAATGAGCAAAGAGAAGTTTTAGCTCATTTACATTCTTTTGCTGAGAGACAGTTTCTTGTTACCAAGATAATCTGTTGTCTGGTCATATAAGAATTACAGACAGCAAATTCACTTTCAAGATTAAGCACTGAATATGGACTTATCATAGTGTCATGTGCTTTAAAATACTCTTCGCTTTGGAATATATTGAACAGTTCATACTTAATCATTTTGCTTCATGAGAAGTTCCACTTGATTTTGTTTAATTGATCCTCTTATCAATAAGAAATGTTCATCTTTAGAGCTAATAATCTTTTTCTTAGTTTAATAGGATATTAACATAACCACACCAGCTTTCGTAGGTTTAGTTCTGTATAATATATTTTTCCAGCTCTTTAAAAGCACTTGAAATGTGTTTTTGCAAACAACATATAATTGAGTCTTTCATTTTTTAATCCATTTGAAATCTGTTTTTTAACTAGGATATTCAGTCCATTTGCATTTAATGTAACTATCGATATGGCTGGCATTAAGTCTCCCTTCTCAGGATTTGTTTTAATATGTATATAGTTTATTTGTAGATAGAATTTTTAAAAGTATTCACTTTTATCAAGCATCACATAAACTTCACATTAATTATCATGCCTTGAAGAATCTTAAAATCTGGGAATTATAAGAGATCTTTAAGGCATTTAGTGTTACCGCAGTTGGATAAGGAAGCATACAGGGATATACAAAAATTTACAATTGAAATAAATCATCTCTGAGCAATAATTTTCAGAAAATATGACATTCACTTTATCTTATTCTAGGTCCTTTTTCAAGACTTGATATCCTTCATATATAACAATACCTTCTTCCAGTCTTTTACTACCTTCCTAGTTTGGATGAGATGATTACTTTCCCTACAAGCACCATCCCTTCCCTCATTGCTTCCTATTATCAAAAAAAAATACAATAAACAACAAACCTCAATGCATTCTGCATCTTCTATGGGCAGAGAGGGTAATGGGATGATGCCATTTGACTTCAGGATGTCAAGACACTGACCCAGGCCTTTGGAAATCCCAGCCTCAAAGAACTCAACTTTTATTGCATCAGACACCTGACAAAATTGGTAAACTTCTTCCTCTCAGCTGAACTTACATTTTTCTTTAGAAATTGCATGATACCAGGAGACCTAGAAAATAGCCAGTCTTACCCTGCTGCCCCTTTTCTTCTCAATAAAAACAATATAATCCACCTTCTAGAGACATTTGCACCAGTGTCAGCCTTCTGATTGTGAGGTCAGATTTTTCACATGTCCCAGCAGAACAGGACTCACCCTTTGCCTTGTTTAGGGGGTCAACAGAAGTAGCTCAACACTAGGACAACCCTCTCAGCCCACTGGAGATGGTTGAAAGGCAGGCCCTGTGCTGTCTCTCCTGGGAAACAGCTGACAAAACCCTGGGGGAAAGATTTCTCTGATGAACTTTGCAACCATCATGTGTTCCCTTTGGTGCAATAATGAGAGATTCATACTTGGGAGAAAGGTACCTACAGGCCCCAGTGGGACTTACTTAAGAACTGCACAGTAGTCACAATGGCCCATTTCAGTTTGTCTCTAATTAGAGAGGGAAACTCATAATTTTTCCCATGAGTATTAAGAGGCATATAAAGTGAGTCTCCTGGACCTCCTGTGATTCACCTTTGTTTTAGCCAAATGGGAACTCTGGTCTTGGTCACTGTTCTCTGAAACGTCCCAGTTATTTCCATTTTCACTTGTTTTGGCTTTTAGAATTTGGGTGAAGTCGGAAGAATACATGGGTTTTATAGCTCAGAAGCCCAAGTTCTAAAAGCCAGTAAGTCTTTTCCCCTCGACAGGTGCATGCAGGTGTGGGCCAACAACCAGATTACTTCTGGTAACTTATGGGAACATTTCAGAGATAGGTGAACGCAGGCCCTTGACCGTGTGATTGCTGGCTCCAAGGCCAGGTTTCGGAGCCCTGCATGGCTCTCCTGCAAAGGAGCAGGGACGACTGGCCTGTTCCTTCCCTTTCTGCTGGTGGACGCTTATCTGCTACTACTGGGTAGGGCTTGCCTTTTCTTTTCCCCTTCTGCAAGTTCCAGATGTGCAATTCTTAAGGATTAAAGGTCTTATCAAATGAATGCTAAATTGCTGAAAGTGGAATTGTAAATAGAATTTTAATTCTCTGAGGACTTTCAAAAGCTGGGACCTTCCACATCATGTAGACTGGAGCCCTTCAAGTGCAGGATAGGGGCTTGTTCATTTGTGCATCCTTCATTATCCCTCTGCAGACAGGCAATGCTCTCAACAAGTTTTTTGAATCCAATTTTGTGCAACAATCTCCACTTGATAAATGAAGATATTTGGGCTAAAGGGACTGACCAACTTTATTCAACCATCAGTGATGGAATACTCAGTGTCCTCCCTGCTAAGCTTTCCTTGTCTTCCAAGACTCAGCTAAAATTTGCAGCCTCCAAGGAGTCTCTATAGCAACCCCAAATCTACAACTTTTCCCTTGAGATGAACTTTGCATCTTCTCCAAGAAGGAGTGAGTTTAGCCCCCAAATGAAGAAACTGCTAAGCTTACAGCTACTATTCTTTTCTCCTTTATGCTAATGCAGCAACTGCTTCATTAAAAGGGAAGATCAGTTCTCAGGCCCCAGGTCAGTTTTCAGACCTCTCACCACCTTCCTTTTGGTGCCACACCCTCACTATCTTGCCCCCAGGAATCCTTCCCCTTCTGGAATGGAGAGCGGGGCTGCCTTCTCACCTAAATCAGCCTCCTGTTCAAACTCCTCCAGAGCTGGCATCTCTCAGAAGTAATCTCCGTCTCCTCGTTCCCTGCTGCTGCTTGTCATGCCCACCAGCTCGAGGCTCCTATAGATCTTCGTGTTTGCTTTCCCACAACAGTTGTTTGCTGTCACACTGTCACAGCACAGCAAATTCACAGTTCTGGGGTGAAACTTGACTCCCCCTGCTCCACGCTTTCGGAAGAAAGCTCATGTCACTAGGACAGGAATTCTCCACCTGTCTCCACTTGACAGGTGACACTGCATCAGTCTTTGTTGTGGGGCGCTGCCCTCTGCCATGTGGGGTGTTTAGCTGCTTCCACGGGCTCCCCACGCTTGATTCCAGGAGCACCCAGCCCTCAAGCTACGATCACTGTAAAAAATCTCCCACTTTGCCAAACAGGGACAAATTCACTTCTGGTTGAAAATTCCTGCTTTAGGGAGTCTGGTCAGTTATTCATTGAGTCACATCCAGAGGACAGTCCCCGTGACTTCCTACCTGTAGGGAGGGGCTGGGAACCAACCTAGTGAGTCAGGTTAGGAGAACAAGACTGTGCTCAGGAAATACGCACTCACGCTGAAGATGGCTTTGTGGAAACCCCAGTGAATTTTCTTGAAAAGTTAAAAAACTTTCATTAGTTTCTCATACACACAAAAGCACATCGGAGAAGAGGCCTGCATCTGTGGCTTTTGCATTTTTATGTGGTACGTTAGAGTTTAATGGAGATTTCCACTCATTCTGGTATGGCTCTTGAAGGTACTGATGATGACGACGACGATGATGATGATGATGACTTTCTTAAAATCATCCTCTGGAAGCTGAATTCAGCCAGTTTTACATTTTTTTTCCCACCATATTTCCTTGCTAGACAAATTAAGGGTAGATACATATTTTCTTTGATCTTAAGCAAGCTTTTCAAAATTGAAATAATTTCATGAACACCTGCAAACTCTGAGATTTATCTCCTGGTGGTTTCCTACTCTCTCTCCTTTCTCCTATCCCACATGGGAAAAAATAATCCCATTACCTTTTATGGTAGAAAAAAGTCCTATCACCGAGTATGAGCAGGAAGTGATATTTTGCTGTTCTGAAAATTGCTTGAGAAGCATTCTGCATGTCTTGTGGCCCTTGGCAATCTGTATACAAAATAGTAAGTGTCCCCAGCAGCCCATCAATTTGAGCATCCTTTTGTCATTTCCCTGGAGTTCTTGACCTTACAAGCTCATCACTAATGTCCACTGGTATTATGTTCCCTTCCTCACATTCTCCTGCTTTATTCAGACCAAGTGATGGGCTTGATTTGATGCTTGTCATTGACAGGGGATGTTTATCACAACCATCCATCTTCTGAAATGGCCTTACCTTCAGCCCAGGGCGAGGGTGAGGCTGGGGCATGTGCCATCTACAGCCTTGACTACTGATGAGCTGATGGGCTCCTCAGCTGGTACTGTCAAGTTCCCTCTGATTATAGGAGAGGTGTTTTGAAAGGAAATGGCTTGATCTGTAATATGAATTGGTGTAGCCACAAATAGGATCATAATGGGGCTTGACTAGGCTCAAAACTATGCTTAAAACTTTTGTTTTAACTGACCGTGTAACTCTGATGGGCACAGGTCGAGTACCTGTAATTTGGAACTTGGTGAGTCAAGTTAGGCTGAGTCAAGTGACCACAAGGTCACTGGAGAGAAGATGCTAAGTGCATGGTGGTGGTAGAATCACTGGAAGATGTAGGAACCTGGATCTCACACACACTTGCTCCTGATGGAGTCTGTTTTCCTGACATCATGAGCACCTGGAAGCTTCACCTGCAGCCACAGGACAATACTGAAGATGTGGTCTTTTGACACTCAGGTCATTCCCACAGATTCCGGCTGCCCCAGAGAGCCCTGCCAACAGCTACAGGGGCAGGACAGATCCCAACCTCCCTAGGAACAATGGACACTGCAACCACCTAGAACCAAGGGGAGCTCATGACGTGACTGTCAGAACTGTTTAGAAATCTCCAAAACCTTTCAGCCTCAGACATTTAAGAAATAATTTTGGAGCTCTTGGCTGGCTGAGAAATCAGTCAAGAATCTTCTTTCTTAATAACAAGCCAAATTCATTGAAACCAGCTTTGCTAATAGGGTTAGTTTCATTTCCATTATTGCATTCTCAAAAAAGTGTGGTGAGGAAACTTGGAATAACCAGCAATCCAGGCAGTTCCATGAGATGGCCTTAAATCTGCAATGACCTCCATGCTCCATACCTTTGCTGATACAACCGGCCATCACCTCACATGCCATGCAGACAGGTATCTACTTAAAATTGACTTGTCATGATGGCAACTGGGTTAGGGTGAAAGAAAATGTATGCCAAGAGATCAGAAAGATGCTAAACTATAAATAATAAGTGACTTGCTGCTTTCTTTGTATTTTAGTCCAAGATGAGAGGAAAAGGGTCCTGGTGCTTCTAGAAGAAATTACTTCCACCAACACTTTCCATCAATCTTGCTGCTTACAGTCAGAAGCCTGGCCGCCATGGAGGACCACGTCTCCTTCCAACAGAGAAGCTTGCAACTTGGGAATGAGCCCTGTGAGCTACAGATGCCAGCCACCATCAGCCCTCACATTTACAAAGCCTGGTTTGGTTTGCAGAGAGCATTCTGGAACACTCCATCATTTGAAAAGTAATCTCAAGAGCTGGGTCTGGCAGAGCCGCAGGTAAATGAATGGACATCCAAAGGGGTTTGCTAGGGCTCTCTCTCTCTCTGAGGGCGAGTCGCAGACAGCTAAGGCATCTGGAAAGTCGATGGATTAGACTCATTAGTGACTTCTGCTCCGAAGCACAGCATAAAAATGATTTGCCTGTTTTTTCCATCACTCTCTTCTAGAGGCCACTTTGGTTTTAGCTGAAAAAAGATGTTCTGAGGGTGGAAGCTGTGCTTTTTGAGGTCACGGGTGAGGCTGGGAACAGCCGCAGTGCAGGTTTCCTGCTGTATCCTCGGGACACTCGCTGCCCAGGAGTCAAGAGAGCCCACGAGCAGATACTAAACATGCATGCTGGCTGCCACGCGTGTGCTTTCATAACCCAGCTGACTCAGCTTGAGTCCTCACCACCCCGGGAGACAGAACCCACTCCACCCACACCCCACATGGCCGCATGAGCCTGTTGGGGCAAGAGTCCTTTCCAAAGTGGGGACCCCTGAGGGCATGTGAGATTTAGCTGGCTGGGCAGGCCTGACGCCACTGCCAGAGATGCGTGGGTCCCTCTCCCCACCAGCAGAGATGCAGAGTCCCCAAACTTGGGACAGTGACTGCCAGGGATGACTCCCTACAGGACATGAACCAGCCACTCCCAGCCCTTCCTGAAAGGCTGTGTGGGAGACACAGAGAAAGAGAGAGGCGTCTCAAAGCTATTTTTTCCTAATACACATGTTTACCTGTTCTCATTTATTCCCTTTGTTCACACAACTAAAGCAAGTTCACCCTGAAAAAGTTAAAAAAGAACAAAGATAACTCTTTTGCTGTCTGCTAAGAAAGGAGAGGTTTCCTTCCTAAAATGTATATATTCATAATTTTCAGAAATGCTTCCTGGACACATACTCATTCGAGTCTGCTCTTTATAGCTTGTAAATGGTGACCATCTCCCACGTCATTAACTTTAACGACTGATGTTAGAGCCCATGTCACATGATGTACAAAGCTGAGGAATTAGTTGATGTTTCTGCTCCTTCTGCCTCCCCCGCCATTCCTCTCTACCCTCCATGCCTTTTCAGCAGAGAAAAGCTCTGTGTTTGCTCGTCCCAGTGACTCAATTACCAGATAGAAAGATACGACCGGCAAAGTGGTTCCCTTCCCAAACAGGCCAAATCCCCCGAAGCGCTTAGGGGAGTATTAGGGAGACATCAGTGAAAGGATGAGATCCGAGAGAACTGTGGGGAGAGAAAGAGGTGGGTACTCAGGCCTCCGGGACCCTTAGAAGGAAGCCAGTAGGAGGCTGCAGTTGAGAAGGGAATTGTCGGATGATGGGTCCAAAAATAGAGGAGACGTGGCTCGCATTGGCAGCTAGCAGGCCTCATCGTGGGTGGCTCGGGGTCAGCAGCAAGCCCCCACCTGGAGAGGGCCCGAGGTCAGGCAGAGGATGCTCTGTGGTCACTGTTGTGCAACGGTCACTGTGATCACTGCCATGTCTTCCTTCCCTCCCCCAGCACAGCAGTGGGGGTGGGGGTCTGAGCTTGGAGGTGCAGCGGGTAGAGACTTCAGAAGAGCTGAGTTCACTTTTCCCACCAGCCCAGCCCTTGGGGACTTGAATCTGAAATGTAGGTGGAGTTAGTGTTAGTGGCGGAAATGGGAGTTTCTGCAGGGCAGGGCTGTGGGCGAAGAGTTGCCCCATGTATTTACCCATCGTGTGCAATGGAGAGGCCACAAGGAAGGACACGGCACTGACACACAGCAAGGGCAGGGGTAGATCTCAAGCCCACACTCACGGAAGAAGTGAGAAAAATGTACCTGTGACATGATTCCATTTATAGGAGATTCTAGAACAGTCAAAAGGAATTGAGAGTAATATCACAAATTGGGGAAAAATTGACCGCAAAGGACACGTCCAGGGTGAGAAGTAGTCTCTATCTTCTTTGGGATTGTGATTACATTGATTTATAAAATTGTCAAAACTTCTGGAACTGAATACTGACAGCTCGCACATTTTGAACCTCAAATAAAAATAATAAAAATAACCCTACCTCTCCTAGGAACTATGAAAATATTGGTCAGGTGTTCTATTGACAAAAATATTTCCAGGACTGGTTGGGGTTGGGGGGGGGGACTCTAGAGGAGGCAGCCAGAATTATGTTTCCAAGCAAGAAAGATAAAATGTTTTTACTTCCCAAGTATCATTCTGAAAACGCATTTAGTAAACTGCATAATCACTATGAATGCTGCCTTTATTGCTGCAAATTAGATGACTCTCCCCGTGTATGCATTGGGCTAAATCAATGTGTTTTTGCTATTTGTGATCAGTGATACCGATTGGAATTATTACTACCATTAGTTACTATTTCTATAACCCAGGCATTTCATGGATATTATTCCATCCTCTTTATGAGTCTCTGAATAATGGTATTTCTGTCGCTATTTTCCCAATGTGGAGCCCATAGCTCAGAATGTCTCTGTTACTCGCCTGCAGGAAATAGCAGACCTAGGATTCAAGTCCAGCTGAGTGTGTCCCTAACCACTATGTGGCACTGAAAAATAAGGTTCTGAAATTTTATTTTAAATGTGACTGAATTAGGAGGAATATATGATATTTAAAGAAACCAAGTGGGTAGTATTTTGAGTAAAATGAAACACTTAGTAATATGATGAATCAGATCATCTGTTGCAAAAGTTAATATTTTTGCATCTATTTTCTCCTGATGGGCATGGCCACGTGGTCAGGGCGGAGGGGGAGAAAAGGCATCTGTCCTCATGAGGCAGAGATATAAATATTCAAGGGAGGCAGGCCACCTCTTTCAAGAAACTTTACTAGAAAATCTACCCAACAACTTCTGTTTACATCTTTGGTTAGAAGTGTGGCGCTTGACAAGAGAAGGAAATGTCACTTTGGGAAGGATAGACTGTTGTTCCCAATAAAATCAGGTGTTGCTGAAGCAGAAGGACACTGTGGATGTTGCTAGAAGTCACTTCCAGGGAGCAAGGGAGAGGCAGGAGGTAGGGGGACTGACCAGCTCCCAGGCTCAGCAGAGGATACAAGACAGGAGGCAGGGGCAGGGCGGGAGAGGGCAGGGAGGCAGAGCAGGAAGAACTCCCTGACTGTCTGTGAATTCAGGGCTGGAATGGAGGCCCTTGGCCAGCTCTGCCTGTCCCAGCCTCACTCAGCTGATGATATACAGACTTGGAAATGAGTCCTGGTGGTCATGCTTGGATGGAGAAGATCCTCTGGACTTAGATGGGCCTTCCAAAGTAGGTGCACACAGGTGTGGAGAAGAAAGTCCCCTGGGCCCCCAAAATACCCTCATTGCTGAGAATTGTGATATCACCTTTGTGACAACTGAAGGTCCATTGTTCATGATGGTAAAAGCTAAATATTCAGCTATCACAGCACGATGTCAGTAAGTATTACCTAAAACTGATAAATGAAAGTATGCAAGCATACTTCTTAGAAAAATGCAGGCAAATGCAAAAGAATATGGTTAGAAGGGTTAAAAGTAGTTGGCTTCAGGAAGAAAGCCCTGAGTGTTGCATCACCTAGATGCACGGTAAGCTTAGCTACTTGAGAGGTTTCACCATCTGATGAAGAGAGTAACAGTTTCTACTCAACATGGTTAAACAGTAGGAGCCAAGCATCAAATTGTATTTCATCATGATCCCAACTTCAGGAGCCAAACAAGACTGACTACCAACTGCTTTCCTGAATCGCCATAGTGAAATCGAATTTTGCTAGTATTATGGAACAACTTATCAAGTATGCGCTAACTATAAAATGGAGATTTTATGTTGTCTGCAAAACCAAATTTTGTTTTGCATATTCATGCTTCTGGGTATAATCCAAAAGATTTTAAAAACAGGATCATCCTGTGCCATCATCAGTCCCCATAATGTTAAGAAACAAGAGTATATACTTAACTCCTATTTTCCTTTTGCTAATTTTTTTTTGTCATGAGAAGCCACACAATCAGAAGAGGATAGACTGAACATTAAGATTCAGTAGATGCATTTCCATGAGAAGGTTAGAATAAGAAAAGGAGACAGAATAAAATTCGCTCTGAGAAGGCCAATGAGTCCATGCTGACTCCTTTCTTTGGCTGCTTCACTCTGCAGTCATCAGTTTAGATATCCTGGCCTGAAACATCTTTTAGGTAATTGAAACACATCCTCTGTTCTTAGAACTGAGATAACCAATTTTGTATCTTCCATTTTGCAAGTAAACAAGAGGTTCCAGATAGAAATGAGGTGGATGTTTACTCTTGGTAAATGTGTAATTGCTTTGTGAGAAATACCTTCATCCAGAAAAATTAATGTAACTCATTTTGATGGCATCTTCTTGAATTAAATGCATCTCAAAATAGGGACAGAATAAGATGCGAACTGTGAATAAAGTGCAGAGATGTGTTTTCATCGAAATCATTTTTTCTCCAGCCTTATGAAGTAGGAAATGTTTGCCCAGAACAGGCCAGAATGCCCTCACCCACAGAAGGTGGTGAGATAGGAAAAATCAGCATTTCACACTGACATTCTGCTGCAAATTCTTTCTATGAGGGGAGAAAAATCTACATTATAACCCAGGCTTCCCTATAAGGAGACTGCTCCAAGGTAGCATTTAGTTGGCATATCGTCTAGGCTTAATTTTTCATTTTAACTTTTTTCTTCCATTGGGGATGATACTTCATTAACTAAATGTTCTAATGAACTAAACTAAGTTTTATAAACCTTAACTACTTTTATTTGAGGTTTTTATTTAATGACAGTAAAATAAAACTAAAGTTGAACTGAAAGTATTAATAAAACTAACAAGTGAAAAGACTTTTTTTTGGAGGGGGCTATTTTATAAAGATGGATTAAAACTCACTGATAAAATAAATATGCCTTTTGGCAAAGTTAAAATGACCTCATCTCAACTCAGTGAAAAGGAAAATGAGTACTTTTGGATGACGTTTTTGTATTATTAGTTGAAAGAATGAATTGCTGAGTTTATGTCTGTGTAATTCGGGAGATGTTTACCAGCTGCAGGTATGAAGTCTGTAAGTAGAAATCTCAGCTTGGCTAAATTTGTTTTGATATTTGCTGCCAAGAATATTGGCTTTAAAATATACTACATCAAAGCTGAATAAAAGCATCCATCAGTATTGCAGCTGAGAAATAAGAAATGCTTCGGAAGCTGTTAGATCAAGAGAGCTGAGCGCTCTCCTCCTGGAAACCACTGTGTTCCTGAGCTCCGATGGGAACATGCTTCCTGTGGGAAAGCAAAGAGGATCTGGCACCATGCTGCCTTTCAGCATCTTGGAGCCTGGAGTGCCCAACACAAAGCACCAAGCAGCTGTCTGCTCCCACTTCAGATGAGTAAGGTGTGCCGCACGCCCTAGAGACCCCGGCACTGGGGTACTCAGATGAAGACACAGTTCCCAAAGAGGGGCGCCAAGGGGCAGGTGGAGGACGGTGGACAGGACTTCCAGCTATGTCTCCTAACGGGACTCCCCTGTCCATTGGTGTCACCTCTAACTTGGGTTCAGGAAGAGACTCTCTCCCTACCCAACCCTGTGTCTGAGTGGTTCCTCTCTGCTTGCTCTCTGTACAGCCTGTGTGATCAGGAGCACCCACTTTGCCCTTAGGGATCCTGCCTCCATTCTGGCTCTGTCATTTCCAGCTGTTGTCCCCCAGCAGGTATCTTCAGCTCCTCTGTCTCCTCTTTCCTCATCTGTATAACAGGGAAGATGGCACCAGCACCATCTGGGGTGAATGAGAATCAAGGCAATGGTGTACTTAGTGAGGAGGCTGGCTTGTAGTATACAGAGTGGTGGTTATTAATTGCTTAATCATCTAATAATGCTTTTAATATCTGTTCACCTCCTAGTAAATGGTGATACAAGGGGACATGAAGTTGAATCAGACACAGCTGTCCCCCCAAGGGAGGTCACAGTTCCCAAGTGAGGATTATCTCTAATACAAGTCCTCTCCTCCTTTAGGACTAAGACTTTAGACAGCATTTCAGAGCATGTGTGAGAATTCCATCCCCCGGCCAACGTCCACTGTGTGGCTGTCACTGATGCTTGTCCCCCTTTAAACTGCTATTTGCCGTTCTATCTTCTGAAGCCTTTATTTTTTTTAAAGATTTATTTATTTATTTATACAAGCACTGGGTACAGTCAGAAGCGCGGGAGGGTGAGAGAATTCACCAGAGCCAGAGCGGGGAGCAGAGCAGGCAGAAGGACCGAAGTACACTGCTGAGGGGAGCAGCGGGCGGCAGGAGAGGTCTGCGCGCCATGTGGGACCCTCCTCTGGTGGCCGGGGAGCAGCCGGGGATCGAACTGGTGCTGCAGAGGCCGCAGGCAGCTTCGCAACCCAGCGTTCAACCGTTGCGCCACCGGGGAGGCCCTGAAGCCTTTCTTATCCAAAAGCTTCTCCCCACTCAGAGTTCTAGGGGAGTTACAAAAAAAACAGCTTTCAGAACTATATAAAGTAGGAGAAGGATTGATTCATAAAGGGAAGGGATGAGAGAGACAAAATAATGGGGATCCACTTCATTAAGCGCCTGGCCAACGCTTGTTGATTGGAACAAACAAATAGCTTTCACAGAGGAAGTGTTGTCTCAGACTAATGGCATTTATCCCATGCCTGAAAGAAGCAGGAGCAAGGGCTATAGTCAGTAATCAAAAAGCAATAGGTCCCCAGTCTCCACTCACTCCCGCGTTGAGGGCGGGAAAGACCACTCCTGAGCATGCCTTCCGCTGAACAGC
Organism: Talpa occidentalis; assembly: GCF_014898055.3. Lineage (NCBI taxonomy): Eukaryota > Metazoa > Chordata > Mammalia > Eulipotyphla > Talpidae > Talpa > Talpa occidentalis. Next base: position 6,528,418 of record NW_023605194.1, read on the forward strand.
AATGGATAGCAGCCCCATCAGTTGACAGTTTTGCTGCCTGGTAATAAACCTTCTGAATTAATCACAGTTTTTAGAGCTACAAGTTCTCAAAGTCCTTACTGTTTTATGTTGCAACATATAAGTGGCCCCCAGAGAAAGAACAAAGAAAGAGGGACGGTTGGGAGTGAGAAGGATGTGGGCTTGGAGGTGAGCATGTGGCTCAATGGTTAGTATCTTTTGACTGATGGGAGACAGATGCATTTGCAAGCTCAAGCACCCATGTGTCCAGATCTCTTCTGTGGATGGAGAACATGTGTACACCCTGAATTGACAGAAGCTTCCTATATTCTTTGTGGGTTTATTTGAGTCCACAGGACAACAGGGTGGCCCCACCCCAAGGAGTCATCTCAACAAAGGGCATCATCTAGGATGTCAACAAGCTTGCAAGGAGGCATCTGATCCCCATCTTGAATGCTGAGATTTGCCTGATTAAATTTTCTTTTTAAAGGAAATATATCCAGTACACGACTATACTGGAGAGAAAATGAGCACATTAATGTCTTAAAAACCCCATCAACAAATCTATAAAAATTTTAAATATAGCGGACCTCCCCGGTGGCGCAGCGGTTGAGCGCTGGGTTGCAAAGCTGCCCGCAGCCTCTGCAGCACCAGTTCAATCCCCAGCCACCGGTGAGGGTCCCACATGGCGCGCAGACGTCTCCTGCCACCCACTGCTCCCCTCAGCAGTGTCCTTCGGTCCTTCTGCCTGCTCTGCTCCCCGCTTTGGCTCTGGTGAATTCTCTCACCCTCCCGCGCTTCTGACTGTACCCAGTGCTTGTATAAATAAATAAACAAACAAACAAACAAATAAATAAATAAATAAGCAAGCAAGCAAGCAAATAAATAAATAAATAGTTTAAATGTGCATTTTCAAATTATTTGAATATAGGAAACAGAGAGAGAGAACATTACTCAGTCTTTAAAAAGAAAAAAGCCATCATTTGTGACAACATAGATGACCCTGAAGAAGATTATGATAAGGCAAATAAGTCAATAGCAGAAGACAAATACTGTATGACTCCATGTATGTGAGACATCAAAAACCGTCAAGCTAGTAGACGCAGAGCAGGGAAGAGTGTATCCCCGGCACTGGGGTGGGAGGAGGCGGGGTATGGGGGGATGGGAAGCTGCTGTTCAATTGCTATAAAGTTTCAGTCAACAGGTTCTCCCCAGTGGTGCAGCGGGTTGAGCGCAGCGCTGTGAAGCTGTCCGCAACCTCCGCAGCGCAGGTTCAATTCCCGGCCAGCCAGGGAGAAACACACATGTCGTAGCAGACCTCTCCTGCCTCGCCCGCTGCTCCCCTCAGCAGTGTCTTTGGTTCATTTGCCTGTTCTGCTCCCTGCTCTGTCTCTGGTGAATTCTCTCACCTTCCCACGCCTCTGGCCTATATCCCAGTTCTTGTATAAATAAATAAATTTAAATAAATAAATAAAGCTTCAGTTAACATAAGATAAATTTGTTCTAAAGATAGCTATAGAGCATAATGCCTGTTATCAACAATACTATATTGTGCACATCGCCTATTAAGTATTCTTGCTGCAAACCACAAAAAAGCAAAGGGGAACAAGGAAGATTCTGGAGGTGATGGTGATAGATACTTTCCTCCAGCATGTGTGGAGCTAAATCCTATAGAACTTGCTGTGATGACAGAAATGTTCTCCAGTCTGTGCTGTTCAACACAGTAGCCCCAGGCACACGTGGATACAAAGCACTGGAAATATGGTTAGAACCCACAGAATTTTAAATTTAATTTAAATGTACAATTACATTTCATTTAAATTTACATTTAAATTGTATCACCACATGCTATACCAATCTGAAAGTTGGGCAGACCTCCTTCTGCACATTCTTATCTGCCCCAGCCGTCAACTCTCCTTTTTCATGAGTCAAAAAATTAAACTTAAAAAAAGAAAATAACAGAACACAGAGTGGTAGAGACAGGGATAGGAAGCATGTATCCTGAGATTGTTTTTGATTGGTGAATAAAGTGCCAATTGGGGTCTGAGACTGAAGTCCTGGTAGTAAGGTACTTGGGAAACTCATTTTTTATGACATCTATTCAAAGGGATAGAAAGAAAATTATCAGTGAGAGAATAATGAATACACGAGCACAGTGAAATGTGCTTTAGGGCAGTAAAACAATGTCTTATGCTATTATTATGATGGATTCATGTCATTATGTATTATGCAAAATCCCTATCATCTATCTATCTATCTATCTATCTCAATTAATCATCTATCATCAAGAGTGAGTGCTATGTAATATATAGAATCTGGGTGACAATAATATGTTGATGTAGTGATATACACTCACCAATTGTAATAAATATACTAATCTGTGGGAGAGTGTTGATAATCGGGGATGCTATGGATTGGTGGGGGCAGAGATATCATTGTGCATTCCATTCAATTATGCTGTGAATTAAAAATGTTCTAAAATTATTTTTTTTTAAATTCCACAAGCATCTAAAACAAATCAAGCCTAATAGCCATTGATTATTTATAAAGAATTAAAAACTATGGTGTGGGTTTTCTCCTCTATAATGCTAAAGATCAAAACAGAATGAAGTTAACAATGGGCCTCCCTGGTGGTGCGGGGATTGAAGTCTCGGGGCTATCAAGCTATCACCCACCATCCACTGCAGCATGAGTTCGATCCCCAGTTAGGGAACTAGCTCACATGGCTCAGCAGACCTCTCCTGTCTCACCTGCTGCTTCCCTCAGCAGTGGATTTCAGTCAATCCTCCTGTTCTGCTCCTCACTCTGTCTCTGGGAATCCTCTCACTCCCCATGCCTCTGGCCTACACCTCAGATCTTGTATGCATAAATCAATAAAAAATAAATCTTAAAAAAGAAAACTACTAAGATATAACAACAAAAGCTTGTTACCCTGTTTCAAAGGGTAACAAGCTTTTTTTTTTTTTTTTCCCTTGGAGCTGTACTCAAAATTAAGTACTTAATATGGGGAAATGCTGGTACAAAGTATCTGTGGTCATTCCTAAGGTTAATGAAAAATTTAAGTCCAACTGCAAATCTAATTATCAAATGAAATTTTCAGAGTAATTACTGAAGGGTAATATAAAACAAAACTGTATAAGGCAACGTTTATATAATTCACAGCTTATATTAACAGAAAATAAGTAGGAAGGATGATGGTTGGAATAAAAATGTGCTAACTTCTCTGTCTGAAATAAGACAGAACAAAAAGACAATATTGCATCTCATCTCGGGTAATAAGGGAACCATAACTTAAAACCTATCTTAAAGACTTAATAGTTGCTATGAATACAATTAAAATCAGAATGTGTGCCTTCTACATCACTACAGCTGATAAAAGGAAAGAAAGTATGTCCATTCTTTCTACCCTACTTTTTTCTTCTGAACACATTTATGTTTGCTGTCTTCCTCCATGGCAGTAAGTCCTCGCTTAAGATAGGTTCTTGGAAATTGCCTTTAAGTGAAACCACATAGAATGAAACAAATTTGACCATAAAGTAATTGATATAAACAATCGTTAAGTTCCTACAGCACATTTCTGGTCACAAACATATCACCAAATTCAAAATAGAGACTTCAAACAATTCTATTATTACACACTAATTTGTATCTATTCATTTATTCATTCTCCGACCCGCTTATCCCAGTTCAGGGGCCTGAGCAACCACTGAGCAGCTCCCAGGACAAGGAAGGACCCTGTCCTGGACAGGAGGCCCTTCCATCATACACACCCCCCACTCACTGCAAATGGGACAATGGAGAAGCCAAAGAACCTCCTGGCACATCTTTGGGATGTTGGAGAAATCTGGAGTTCCAGGAGAAAATCCACACAGAAGTGGCCCTGGCTGGAAATTGATTATTTTTCTCGTCAATATAACAATGAAACCATATTCAACTAAACAACATGATTCCTGAACACACCAAGAAGAGATTTGTTTTATCCACCACTTATCCAGTGTATCCCAAGACCCAAGCAAATCTACTCGCTCATGACTTAAATTATATCATTTTGTGGAGGCAAAAACATCTCCCCCATTGATTTCTTCCCTTGTTTTAATTCCTAGTCTTTCTAAACCCTGAGAAACAAAGAGTCATTAAGATTTTATTCTAGCATTTTTTTATGATTTCAATTTTTAAGTATCTAATTCATTCATCTATAAAAAATTTATTTGGTTGGTACAGTATAAGGTTAAGATTTCCCACGCTGCTTGCTGAATAATCATGCCCGCCCTGCTGCCGTGGGAGCATTTTTTTGTCACATGATACATTATACATTTTAGGGTCTTTTTCTGAGTCGTCGTCCCTATTTCATTGCTCTGTTGTTTGATCTTTAAATCACAGCTGCACTGTTTATATTTTTATCTACTTAAAATATGTTACTGTTAGAAATGACAAGACCTAATGCCTTTCATTTATATTTATAAATATTAAATAAAACATGACGGTGTTTATTTGTAGTGAAAGATCTGAAAGAATCTAAATAACCAACAACAAAACAATAGTTAACAACGATACATTCATGCAATGGACGACCACTCATCAGACAAATCAAAGTGAACGGTGAGAGCTGAGTTAACACCCAGGGCAACACACAGGCTTCAAATGAACCAACTTCCAAGCTTGGAAATAGCACTGCCTGCAAGAGCCATGGCCTGCATCTGGAAGGAACCCTGGCAGGCACTAAAAAGCCTATTTCTGGGGACTCCCTGGTGGCGCAAGGGGTTAAGCACCGCATTATGAAGCAATCTGCTGCCCTAGATTGATACCTGGCCGGCCAGGGAGCACAGCAGGCCTCTCCTGTCTCGCCTGCTGCTCCCCTCAGCAGTGTATTTCAGTCACTCTGCCTGTTCTGCTCCCCGCTCTGTCTCTGGTGAATCCTATCACCACCCCCAACCCCCGATTCTCTGGCCTGTGTCCCAGCTCTTATATGCATAAATAATCTTTAAAAAAAAAAAATCCAAACCAAACGAGACCACACAATGTGATTTGTAATTAAAATAAGAATTTTACAAGAGGAAAACAAAACAGATACCTAGCATATGTCACGGCAGCTGATGTTTAAAGAGTCTCAAAAACAGATGACCCCCGAGTAGACCTGTAACAGGAGACCTTAAGCAGTGTAACAGCATTTTAATGTCCTGCCCATCCCAACATCTACCTGTCTCATACATACATAAATAATCCATTTGCAGTTCTTCTGAGTTAGCATTCACAGCTACTCATCAATAGTGATGATATTAAGGAGTCAAAGAAGTCTTAATTTTATAGTGTCATGTTTGTTCAGGCTTATTTAGCACCAAACAAATCAAAGCTAATGGCTGGGGCTATCTCAACACCATGTACATGATCCTACTAAAAACAGCACCGCTGCCCTGGCTGGGGACGGGCACTGCTCAGGCAGTGATGCTGTCACAGCCCACCTGTGAGAGGGCTCAGCTCAGATGTCAGGTCACCCAGTGGCCAGTCTCCGCCCTCTGGGCTCAGCCGCAGCATGGGAGAAGCAGAGGCCATCACAGAGCTTACTCTCTGCCTGGGAGCTAAAATAAGGGCCCTGCTCTTGAATAGGATGCAAAGTTGCTTTTGAAGATGGAAGTCAAAACCACCGGAGGGTAAGAAAGGTGTGTCATTTGTTAGACAAGGCGAGTGGGTAATTCTGAGCCTCAGAGCTTTGAGACGTGATCCTCTCTTCGCATTTCTGCCTCAGTAGCTGACATGGCTTATTTATCCAAAATCGAGAAAGAAAATGATGAAGTGACAAGAAAGGAGCAGATCTGGAGAGGACATGTTGGTGACAAATGAACACATCCTCCGTGGAGGGCTGGAGACCCCACGGGCATGGGAAACCATTTCTCACTTCAAGCATTTTGTGTAAAAAGAGGCGGCTTCGGCCGTCATCACCACCGGCCAGATTGACGAGCTGTCACGCAGACGTGGCGGTTTGCTCTGCCTTGTCCCAAAGAATGAACATTTTTCAAATCTTAAAGAGACTGGACGTAATATTTTAAAAATAAGTGGCAGCTAAAAAGGAAAGACAGAAGAAAAGTATCCCCCACGGCTTCCTAGCACTCAGAGAGAAATGTCTGGCTGCAGAGATGACAGTGAAGTGCCCTTGAAGAGGCCGGTTCGCCAGCTGCAAGGTGGTGCTCAGCCTGCTCCTGGGGCTCCCTCCCCGGCCACCCTGCCCCGCCCACCTGTGCTCTGCAGGACAGCCTGACCGATGGTCCAAGTGGAGATCGGATGACACGTATGCACAGAGACACAGCTCGTCTTCCCATGAGAATCACACGATCACCTTTTCAAATCCTGATCCCCAATCAAAATCTGAACCTCTGGGGCAGGGCCCAGGAACCAGCATTTTAAAAGCTGGCATGGTGACACCACCATGTGACAAGGTTGAAATCCAAAGCCCCTTTAACCCAAAGGCCGGCTGCCTTTCAGCTTCCTCTCCCTCCCAGCCCCTTCTTCTCTGTCTGCTGGCTTTCTGGCTACTCTATCTTTCTTTTTCCCTCTCACCATTATCTCTCTCATCACAGGGCACTGGCAAGTGGACTTCCATCTGCAGGGAGTGTCCTTCCCTCTCCACTTGACCACCTCACCTTTCAGCTGCTCCCACCCTTCAGACCATAAGGACACCACTGGGAGGCCTTCCTTGGCCCTCCCCTCCGCCAACACTGGGCTCCCGCATCCCCCTCTTCCAAGGCCCCGAAGCTCACAAGGCCTTGCCTCAGAGTGCCAGCCATGGTTGTTGGTATAAACCTTGTTTGAGTAAGTACTTGATCAATCGCTGAATCCCCACTGACGTTTAAGCTCCCGGGGGGTACAGGCATCCAGGCACACTTCATTCACCCTGAGTCCCCAGCACCTTGTGCAGTGCCTGGCAGATGACACAGGGGGCAAATGAACAGAGAAGGCAGAGTGCTGAGGCTGTAACTTCGGCACAGTCAAACCACTTTTATTGAAAGATTCTATTTTCATACACCTTTAGGTCTAACTCACTACCACCATCCCCCATGTGGCAGCTCACCCCTCTTTCTAGCCCCAACAACTCCATCTAGTCTAAACAGTCGCAGAGTTCACAGGCTCAGCCTCTGGAGTCAGACCAACCTGGGTCTTAGTCAGGACTCAGCTCTGGCTTAGCAAGTGGTGACTAGGCCAGCTGCCTGCCGTCTCTGAGTGAGGAGGTGAATATTCACTTCATGGAGCCATTGTAAGATCTCCCTGAATCGGTTAGTGCAGTGACAGGCATCAATAGCAATGACAATGTTGAGAATAACTACTATGTTCATGTTCTCCCTTTGCCCAGAATTCTTCAAAGACTCATCCTTTGCCAGCTGGATCAAAACTTAACTTCAGGACCTTCTGCTCATGAGTTCTCTGCTCCCCACCTTGCAGCTTATAATCAAACAGAATAAACCAGATGATGAGGCTCCACCCTCCAAACCTTTGCCAACGCTGATCCCTCTATATCTGAAGCACCTTCCTGCTGCCTACTCTAGGGCCCCTCATTCTTCACACCCCAGTGTAAAGGCTAGTTTCTTTGTGAAGCAATCCCTGGTTTCCCCAGGAAGGGACTTTTTGTGTATGTTCTCTCTGAGCTAAGACACACGTCACACTGAATTGTTCCTGTTCTAGAGTCTCTCTGCCATTAGGCTGTCAGGACCCTGTGGCCAGGAGTTATCTGTCCATCTTGTCTGCATGGACCCTGGTGCGCTAGTCATGCTGTAAACCTTTGATCAGTAAGTGTTGATGCAATTAATGCCCCTAATCTCAGAAAACAGAAAACGAAGGTACAGATGTTTCTGGAGAAAGTCATTCTCTCCAATTTCTTTTATGATCCATTCTAGAAAAGGCATCCCAGGGTCTACAGGTGATAGGAAGAAGTCATTGGCACCAGGCCTGCCACACAGGTTTCTCCAACTCATGCTGATCTTGGAGCAGGAGCGCTGTGGCGCAGAAGAGCCCTTGACTCTTGACCCCTGGCGTGTCCATGCAGGTGTCACCCAGTCCCAGAGACAGCACGAGACCTGTGCTTTCCTGGTGCACGGCCAGCAGGGACACCAGCTCTTCGCTAGTGACTGACTGCAGAGAGCCCAGGCATAGCTGGGGGGTGGAGAGGATTACATTCGTTTCATGACATTACTTTAAATATATCTCTTTGCAAATAATCAAATGGAATCAAGTAGCTAGTTTGTAGAGCCAGGTCTTCTAAAAGTTGCTTTGAAAGAAAAGCAACAATTTGCAGACATTTCTGCTTACATACCATTCAGATAAAGATTGCTGAAAACCTGCCCCAGCATTTACAAATAAGAAAGAAATGACTTTCTTGGCCAAGAACCTCCGCCTGTGGGGCCCGAGCTTCTGCTGTGCGCTTTTCCTAATGGGCTGGGAGATGGCAGTGCTGGGAGGGCTCAGATGAGGACAGATTCATGCTCCGTTGTTGCTGTTATTGTTTAGTTGCTCTAAAAGGATAATTTCCACATATTAAATCTACATACACATTTCAGCGATGTTACCATCAAGATTCATTAAGGTTCAGTAATGGAACCAGCTTAGAGTTGAAAATATGCCTGCTCCAAAGCAATAATCATCATCGCCACATATTACATTTATCAGGCAGATTACATTTACCAGATTGCTGTAATTTTAAAAATAGCTCAAACATGCATCTGCATTTCCACTGGTTCTGGAGGGCCTCTCTGTACAGATGAATCCCATTGAACATTATAGTCATCAAGCATTTTCCAGAACTTTTGGCCTTTTCATCACTGCATGCGTGTGAGACTTTGACAAATGGGAGCAGAAAAGCTCTAGGTATAAGTAGCCCAGTAGTTTTCAAACTAGACCTAGGTTCAGAATGACCAGAGGACTTGTTTAAAAACATTGTTCTACCTGCCATGAGTGTCTGATTTAGTAGCAGTCGCACCTGAAAACTGACATTTCTTACAGTCTTCCCAGGTGACCCTGAGGCTGCTAGTCCAATGCTTGGAGAACCAAGTGTGGCTGACACTTCTCAGCCCTAACTGTGCTTTGCCATCACCTGGGGGTTTTATAGAACTGGTGAGTCTCAGGTCCTCTCCCTGGGGGTAAAGGAGACACAGCTACCTGTCCTGAGACATGAGCTAAACCAGCCTCCTGGAAACAGATGCTATTAAGCAGAGACAGAGAAACGCACAAAACAAATGTCCAGCTTGGTGCATTATGATATGGTTTGCATCCTTGTGACCACCAGAGAAGTCAAGAAATTGATCTTCGTCAGCCTCCCCAGAGCTGCTCCTGTGCCCTTTCCAATCACAGTCCCCTCCACACTGACAGTGAACACTTCCTTGAGTTTCTTCTTAGTTTTTTCACCCAAGTGTATAACCCTGCAGACTTGCTTCACCTCCCCATTTAAAAAATGACTTGATATACCTTTGAAATTCTTTTTATCTCCAGAGTCACAACCATCCTTTCCTTGTCCTTGCATTTATGTGTTGAAAGCCTGGGTGGGGCCTCCCTGGTGGCACAAGGGGTTAAGCACAGCACTGTGAAGCTATCCACAGCCACTGCTGCATGAGTTCTATCCCCACCAGGGAGCTGACCCACATGGCACAGCAGACCTCTCCTGTCTCACCCGCTGCTTCCCTCAGAGTATATTTCAGTAGATCCACCTGTTCTGCTCCCCACTCTGTCTCTGGTGAATCCTCTCAATCCCCGCACCTCTGGCCTGCACCCCAGCTCTTGTATGCATCAATAAATAAATCAAAAGCAAGCCTGGGTCATGTATCCTGCGGACTGTTCCAACAGCCCGGAATGTGCAGACTGGGCCATGCAGTTCAGCACATTCTCTTTCTGTATGTTTCCTGCAAACAGCAGCTGGATCCCAAGACTCGATCACACTCCAGTTTGATGGCAAGAGGTGAGCAAGCTATGCTATTTCATCAAGAGGCATCAGCTCCCTAGTCATCTCTTTTTGTGATGTTAGCAGCTATTAATCCAAATGTCCAGGTGTGTTAATTCATTGGGAATTTCAAAATGTTCTGACTGCAACATTTCTTTTCTGCTTTTAATTGAAATGATTTTATAGATATGCTTTCTCCCATCTATTAATCAGTTAGCCAGCAGAATAGTTCAAATGGAAAAAGGATCAAAAGATCATTCTTTCCCTTTATTTACCACTTTTTAAAAATATTTAAAATTTTTTTAAAGATTTATTTATTCATGCATACAAGAACCAGGGTACAGGCCAGATGCGCAGGAGGGTGGGAGGATTCACCAGAGACAGAGCAGGGAACAGAACAGGCAGACTGACAAAATACACTCCTGAGGGGAGCAGCAGGCGAGACAGGAGAGGTCTGCTGTGCCATGTGGGATTCTTTCCGGCTGGCTGGAATCGAATTGGCACTGCAGAGGCTGCGGACAGCTTCACAGCGCTGTGCTCAACCGCCTGCGCCACCAGGGGAGGCCCTATTTACCAGTTTTTAGGATAATAAAAGTCCATGAAGTTTACCAGTTAGTTTTTTAAAACTATTATCATGAATTCATGGACATAAAATATAGTAGTGGGTTTTAATTCATTGTTATTATTACCCATGTTGAAGCAGATGTCTTGCCATCTTTGGCAAATGGGATTTTATTCAGTGTGGTCAACGAATCCTTTTGTCATGATCCTAGTGGGCTTTGGAACTTTCTGGGCATCTTAACTAACAACATGCTCAGTGCTTATTTTCCCATTTTCTGCCCCAGGGTAGGGATCAGTCATGATTCCTTTTAATAGGAAATATTTTTAGGTCACTAATGGGGAATCATTATTTCTAGGTTTTTAAGTGTAAGGAGCTGAGATTTATATGTATTCCCATTACAAATGTGTACTTACAAGATAAAATAATGAATTTATACAGTCATTTCTACTTTAAGTAAAGGGCTCTAAGGTCCTTTGTACATTATATCTGTATCTTATTTCTTCCATTCTGAGAATCCTAATGAAATCCTCAGAAACAGGGGATTAATTATTTGCTTCATTTCACAATATACTCCCAACAGCTCAGAATACCAATACCAAGACTGCCAATATGATTATTAAAAACTGCTAAATCATTTCTTACATATGTTTTCTTCTCCCCTACTTTTAAACACATTTGTGCCATCTCCACACTATCACAGCTATACCTTATATACTCTCTCCCTTGTTAACTGGTTTTAATACTATTTCTAATGCCCACTAGTCTTTATGTAAATGTCCTCCCTAGTTCTTTTGATCTGAAGTTCATTCTCTGGTATATTTTTCAGGATGGATTACGTAATCAATGTTTGCTGAATTCTTGCAAACATGTAAACATAAATTAGAATTAGAAGAACTCTGATTTCACTTTCATGATGAATTTGCCTTAGTGCAGTAACAGAGGGAAGCAAAGCAACTCTATGTTCTAAAGCAGTTCTGTCCAAAAGAACTTTCTGGGATGATGGAAGTCTACATGGACACAGTCCAATCCACGTGATTATTGAGTCCCTGAGTGTGGCTAATGCAGATGAGACTGAAGTTTAAATTTCATTTCATTTCATTAATTTAAATCTATACAGAGGAGCCAGTGGCTACCATGTCTTACAGCATATTTCTTTTTGAAATCTGAGTGCTTTTACTCACTGACCTTTTTCATTGAGCTGAGCAGTGTTTATGGAAGGGACACAGATCAAGAATAATGTCCAACTCTCAAGGAGTTTACAGTTTTTAGTTGGAATCTGTGAAGAGATATTAAATCCTGCATTTCATAGATTGAAAATGTTTCTGTAGCACAGAAATACCATCAATCTTGAGTCAATTAACTGTCAGTTTTTAGTGATGCCTAAGATAACACCTATGAACAGCTAATGGTCAAGATTTCGGGAAACACTGCAAGGGACAGTACAAAACCTAAGTTACCATTTTCCCCAATCTTGAAAATGTTCTTGATTTCAATATTTCCAATAGCCAATAGTTTTCTCTTCTATACCAGAAGTGTCTGTTTTATTCCCTGCACATATCGGATACTCGAAAAATATTTTATTGACGCAATAACTTAATACTTATGTTAGAAAACTACTTCTCAATGACCAAGTCTGGCCTGCTGCCTAATTTTTGTGTGAGCCAATGGCAAAGAACAATTGTTAAATTTTTTAAAGTTTGGGGGAGGGAGTTTTCAAAACTCATGCTATTTCACGGCATATAAAATAATATGAAATTAAAATGTCAATGTTCTCATACGACAGCCTTCCTCACTTGGTTATATTGTCTGTGGCTGCTTCAGTGCTACATGGATAAGGTTAATACAACAGAGAGTGTTAGTCTGCAAAGCCTAAAATATTTACTACCTGACTCTTTACAGAAAGAGTCTACAGACCTCTGAATTAGTCAATCACACCTATTACTTTCCCTGGAGAATTCTGTTTGTGTTTCACATTTTAGAAGAAATTAAACATTTTAAGAAGCTTCCTCTTCACTGTGACCAGAGAAAATTACATTCCATACCCAAATATACACAGCTGGGTATCTGGGGAAAAGGCAAGGCTATAATGGAGTTATTAAAGTGACAGCATAAGAAATAAAATTCTCAATAGAAATTCTTATAAGCTCATGAAACTTAAGGCAAACAAAGAACTTAAGACCCTGTTTATTACTTGATTTCATAAAAATGCCTGGTATGAAAGCAATTACCTATTCTAAATGCTTCAGTGAGAAAATATTCACTTACTCCTCCAGATTTGGGAGAGAAGAAGAGAGATATTGCTAGTACTATCATAAATCTTTGAGAAATCTGAACAAGCATCTTCTGAGCATTTTAAGACTTACAGAGAGCCAAACTTCAGCCCTAAAGAAATGAGTCACAGAGCAGTTCCATCTTTTGTAAATCTCCATTTCCATCTGGACTCTCTTTGGCAGGGGGAAGTAAACATCATCCTTTTTAAGAGCAGACAAGATCTTAATTGCCTGATTGACCCTTGCACAGATTTTCCCCAGGAGCAAAATTTAATGTATCTTGTTTGGATATTGATAGCCTACTCATGAATATTCCTTATAAAATGAAGGAAGACACATTAACACATCTGAATAATTGCATCTCTATGGAGAGAGAGCGAGCGAGTTGTAGTATATCAAATGCCAAGTTGCGTCTCCAAAATGACATTAAGACTTTTAAAGCTATATCAATAAAGATGACGACAAATAATCAAATACAACTGCTTATAACACAAGTCAAGATAGATTTGATGTATTTTTTAGAAAGAGCATAACAGTGAGCACAACATAATCTAACACTCTGAGTTGGGTGCCCCAGAGAATTGCTTGAGATGGGGTCTATTCAGAATCCATGTGTCCTGCTGAAGATCATCACCAGGTGTTAGAGACACATTTCAGGTATATTCTTTTATTTTTGTTTCCTTTGGATCTTAGGCAAGGAGGATATGATTCAAAAAATCTTTCTAGTACCAGAATAATGATCTAGAGACAAAGACTACTTAAGGCAAAGGAACAAGAACTAGAGAAGTCAGCTGAAGCTATAGGTGGTCAAGTTGCTATGGATGATTGTCACAGCCATTTGGCCATTAGGATGTGACAGATCCATAAAGAAATTATCAGAAAATGATGAGAGGTGTCACAGCACAAGGCTTCAATACCCATGCTGTGGAGCTTGGTGGATTTGGAGTAGAAATTTTTTCTGCCTCTTACCAGTCATGTGGTTTTCCTAGCATGTGTGAGAATTAAAAGAAATGATGATCAAAGATGTCTAGCACTGGGTCTATCACCCAACAGGTGTTTATGACAACCAGGATAATGCCGATGGTACAAGCTGTCATTCTAGTCTAGTGCTGGACACAATTCTGTAGGTGAATTTATCTTATTTGAAAAGCGGAGACCTCCTCAAGCCCCTAAAATATGAAGAATTTGTAAGGGGGAATTTGGGAAAGAAACTGTCTTCTGTATAACAAAGCTGATTTTCAGACAAGAACAAAAGAGAGGAGAGCTTGTCTTGTTGGCTTCCTGAAAATCTAGGATCCCTTTGACTTTTCCTACATGTAGCAGACAAGTTTGGGGTTCTACTTTTCTCCTCTTTCTTCAAGGACACAGAAAGGTGTGCCTCTGCAATGGTGTTCATGTCACATTTCCCTGTCCTCTCTGGCCATTAGTCAAGGAGCCCAAACCTGGCTCCACCTGACCCTCTTTCCAGGAGAATGTGTCTCATGTCTGAAGGCTGTTGCTCATTTCACAAACTTCACCACAAATTTCCAAATGAACTTAATTCATAACTTTAAAATGAATACTTGTAGCAGAATATGTGTATGGATTTGAAAGAAGATGCAACATTAGATGAAGGATAAAGAGTTCTTCATCTAGAAAGCTGGCAAGCTCAGGGGTGTCATGTACAAGAAGAATCTTTGGAGGTGGCAGATAAGTTCAGCATCTTGTGATGGTGTCACAAGTATGGACATGTGCAAATTTTCAAAATGAGTGCTTGAAATGCATATAATTTTTCTCTTGTCAACTATATCTCAATGAATTTTTGTTTTCTTTTTTTAAACCTCACCATCCCCCCTGAATTTTTACTTTTATTTAAAAAAGTAATTATTGAGGGCCTCCACTGGTAGTGCAGCGGGTTTAGCGCCATGCTATGAAGCTGTCTGCAGCCTCTGGAGCATCGATTCGACCCCTGCTGGCCGGCGACAGTCCCACATGGTGCAGTAGACCCCTTCTGTCGTGCCTGCTGCTCCCCTCAGCAGTGTATTTCGTCAGTCTGCCTGTTCTGTTCCCTGCTCTTTCTCTGGTGAATCCTCTCACCCTCCCACGCATCTGGCCTGTACCCCGGTTCTTGTATTAAATAAATCTTTAAAAAAAATAATCATTGGGTAATTATGTTCAGTGTCTGTCTCTCCCAGAGATTAGTGGTCTCTGGGGCCTGGGGTGATCTTGTTCACAAAGTGTTACATCTACAGTATAAGGATAGAGCTTGGCACACAGCAGTCATGCCATAAAGATTTATTGGATAGATGGATGAATGAATTAGTCTCTACTTGGGCAAGGATTTGATCTTCTTATAGCATCTATTGTCATGTCAGAGTCAATGATCCTAATGACTTTTAAAGAACACAGTTGGTTATTCTCATATGGGCATTTAAAGTTGGGAAAACTTTCAAGTTCATAGGAAATGTCTTAAAGGTTTGAGATGGAAGATCCTTATATTAAAAGAATGCTTGTTTCTTATGATAGCACACTTATCATAGAAAATTTAAGAGTACAAAGTAATAGAGAAACAGTTTTTGAACTGATATGGCCTTGTTTATTTCCCTGGGAACATAACATGGAAGCCCTGATGCACATAATCCTGCTGTCCACATATTTGCTGGCTTCCTCATTGCCCCAGGACCTGGACGCTGGGCCATCCTGTTACAGGGCAACCCTGATACGAAATGGGTTGCCCGACTGTGGGTCCTCACCTCCACACTTAAAAGGGACTTATAATATTACTCAACTTCAGGCACACACAAAAAGGTTAATGAAGGGTTTATTTATAAAAGCAGGGGAAATGAAGAAATGAATAACTTAGGGGGAAAGTGAGGGAGGTAAGTTCATGAATGCATCCTACCACTTCCGCTGAGCTGCAATCTCCAACAGCACACTGAGAGCTGGCAAAAAACCAAGAGGACCCCCCCCCACCCGCCCAAGGCCCACATGTCTGGTTTTATACCAAACCTGGCTGCTTAATTCCACCCTCAGGTCCCAACAATCCTCCCTTCAGTGAGGATGACATTTGCTTGGTGTCTCGGATCTCTTTGGTCTGGAGTGGGGGTGGAGTCCATAAAACCTATTTGTGGAGTTTGTTCAGGACATCCTCTCCCCCTGACAATCCCACTCATCCAGCCTGAGAGTCCTCCACAGGCTGGAGTGGTCCTTAGTGGACACCCTCACCAAGAGGACACTTACTCTTTCTCATGAGGACTAGAAAGAGCCAAGATAGTGAGGCACCTGATAAGGGGAGAAAAACTGTTTTGTTTTATAAACTTTATAAACATTTTAAGAACAAAACCAATGTCTTTACAGGAGGTTGCACTATTAGAAGGAGTATCTGATGACTGTGGCAATAAGATCTCTTACGCTCCATCCAACCCAGGCACATTTCATGCCGAGAGACCAGAGAACTAGAGCACAGCTGGTACTGAGCATCCTCCAGAGCCTGGCGGAGGTGACCTTGGGTGAGTCAGTGGGAAGGTCTACACTCTGCCCACAATTCCACAGCTATGTATCCAGCACTATTTTCAAGGACTTTACTGGATACCGTGGGGAATGGACCAGGCAAGCAAAATATCTGTTCTCAAGGAGAGTAAAAGGCACCAGACACTGAAGTGGAAGTTCCCCACAGGTAATCTCTCTAGCCGCACACAAATCTCTCTTAAAATACACAATTGCCAAGGCCCCAGCCTACATCTGCTAGATCCACATCTTTGGTAAGAGTCACCCAGGGACTCAGTAGAAAGAAAAAAAAAGGGTAAATCTAATATGGATTTAATCAGTGTGATCATTGGCTATCTGGCCTTGTAATTTCTTAATTAGAATAAAATACACCTGTCATAAAATTCACCGCATCATCCGCTTGTTAGCGCACAATTCAGCGGCCATCATTCTACCCAGCTGCAGAATGCTTCCATCTTGCAAAACTGAATCTCTGCACCCACTAAACAATAGCTCCCCATCCCCCTCTCCCCGAGCCTGCCAGCTCCATTTGACTTTCTTCTTTTAATTTTGTATAGTTTGTTAATCATTTGGGGAGTACGCCATGCCCCCTCACATGCTCACTCAGCCTCCAAAACTCCAGCGATGTCCTCTCCTGCTTTCCTGCCCTCCCACCTCCCTCCCCGCTCAGCCCCTCTGGCATCCAGTCATTTTTCAGAGCCTCAGAATTATTTTTACTGTGCTTTGCCAGCTTGTCTTCTTTGGTTATTTATATTCCACATGTGAGTGAAACTATCCGGTAACTGAACTTCACTTTCTGAGTTATTTCACTGAGCATCAGCACCTTGAGTCCAGTCCATTTCTCTGTCACCATGAGTTTGACTACTCACATGTCTAAGTCTGTTCAGGATACTACTGATGAGCGGGTGACTCATCAACAACAGAATTTCCCTCACTGTTCCAGAAGCTGGCAGAGTGCGCTCACAGGGCCCAAAGCGGCGGGTTCTGGCAGGGCCCTTCCTCAGGGCTGCAGAGGGCTGGCTTCTCGTTGTGTGCTCACTCAGAGGGAAGAGAACTAGCTCTCTGGCCTCTTCTTATAAGGGCACAAATCGCACTCATGAGCACGCCACCCTCCTGTCCTGCTCACCTCCCAAAGGCCTCACCTCCAAGTACCATCATACTGGCATTAGGGTTTCAGGATGTAATTTTTGGACAGACACTAACATTTAGTCCATGAAACATATATATTTGGTGTCACCTTTATTGTGACGAATGTTTTTAAAGATTCCTTTTAACAGCAGGACAGTACATGTCTCCCGTGGGGAGATCACAACATACAGTTGCAGGATGAGTGTAGAAAACCTAATATTATACCACCGAGTTCTTGGGGCTGAGCAATAAATTTCCAGGCAGAGCCTGGTGTCCAGATTCAGAGCACTTTACTGTCTCTAGGAGCTGAAAAGTAGTGAGGGGATGCTCTCTGAAAACCCAGACAAGTGACTCACATCATTGGAAAGACAACCTTCCCTAAAGAAGCAAGGTGTGACATTTGAATACAAATATATATTTTTAAAATAACAATTCTCATCTCCAAGTTACATTAGCAAACCCTGAATGGGGTGAGTAAAGGCTTACTTAATTTTTTTCTTTTTATATTTAAAGTAGAAGGTAGGACTTCACTCTCGACTTTGATAATTACAGTCTCAATAGTCCTTGAGAGACTCAAGTACAAGCTGTGGGACTTCCATTCATATTAAAAAATAAAGTCAAACAAGCCACAATGAATATTCTGAAAAGAAAAACAAGATAATAGCAAGGAAACCAAAAAGCCTCTCCCTATCCAAAACCATCCCCCAAAACCTAGAATAAGAGATGAAAGATTTAAGAGATGAAAGATTTAAGCCCAAGCCTACAAAAATTCCTTCAGTAATTGTAAATGATTTAAGATTGACCTATTAAAAATTTAAAATGGGGATGAAGGGAAAGTGAGCTTGGGCACACATCCCAAGGTGCCCCTCCACTTCTTTAGAAAATGGAAAGACCAAGGGCACTAAGACTGGCGCTCAGGCCCCTGTGGGCTCAAGACCTGGGGACAGGGAAGGTGGGCAGCCCCCAGAGGCCTCCGCGTTGCCTGGTCCCCTGCCTGCAGAGCCCGGAGGTTGCAGAGAAATCCCACACTGCAGGGCGATCTCCCCCAGGGAGACCAAATTCTTTCTAGCACCTCATAAATTCTGAAGATAGAAAATTGAGTTTTGGTAAAAAAACAATAATCTGATGATGTATTATTTGAGAAAGCAAGAACAGAGTGTGCAGTCACCTCAGCCAGAAGTTTTAAATTAGGGCCAGATGGAGAGGCTTAACTGGAAACTGAAAATCCAATGGAAATTTTTAGGTGAGTATGAGCAAGTGTGTTTTTTTCACGGCCGGGCTCACCCGCCGTGATCCACCCTGGTAAGACAATGTCCAAGTGTGTACTTATTTTGGATTCACTAGGTTCTGGGCAAATACAAAGATTATTATGTTTGAGCTCTCCTTCAAAGGGAAAATATGATTATTGTTTATGCAGAATAAGAAATTATGGAACAATTTTAATGTGACAAATTTGACAAATACCACAGTCTAAAAATCCAGGAAAATAGAATGGCTCCTTTTACTATTTGATGCCTGATTTCTATATTTTTCCTACATTCCTACAATATTTTGGCTACTTATCCTCTGATCTCCTCTTCATGTGACAGGTGACAATGATTTTGTGACACTTCCTACGCAGTAATAGAAAAAAAGTCAGCCTTTGTTCAAGCACGATTTATCCACATTTGTTTTTATTTGTGGATAACTTGGAAACATCTCTTTGAGCCACACAACTAGTTATCAGAAACATGAAATTTTTAGGATTATTGTTAAATTCATGCTAACTCTATCACTCATCTTTTGCGTATTTTAGATGTAACATTTGGAAGGATTTTGCATGGAGCAGTCCCTCAACTCCATGCAATACCAGTTTCATTCTTCACTTACAAATCTGGTGCAAAATACCAGGAGACAACTGGCCAGCATTGCAGTTGGCACATTCAGCAGGAGGAGAGCTCCTGGAAGTCATTCTTAACCCAGAGAGCAAGCAATAACCCAACTCCAAGCAAAAATGACAGCAAACTACAAAAATAACCCCACTCACTAAACCAAGCGTGACCCTGGCCACCCTCCCCTCTCGAGATCCCAAGTGTGACTCTCCAACACCAAACCCACAAGAGTGAAGCATGATGCATGTGGAGCTGGAGTGGAAATACAGTGGTCTTAATGGATTGCAAACAGAACATGTTATCTTTGCAAATTTTACCAAACATATATACCCACGGGAACACTCCAGAGTTCTGGAAGCAAAACATGCAAGAGAGGGACCCTGGGGCGTCAGCTTCATAGCTTCATGGGAAATCCACTTCTGTCCACCAAATCCTGCCTCTGCCTCAGACAAA
Source organism: Talpa occidentalis (assembly GCF_014898055.3). NCBI lineage: Eukaryota > Metazoa > Chordata > Mammalia > Eulipotyphla > Talpidae > Talpa > Talpa occidentalis. Next base: position 6,548,101 of record NW_023605194.1, read on the forward strand.
CTGTTTACCTATTGGGCCACCTCATCTGTAAAATTGGGAGATTCAACACCCACTGGAAAAAAAAAAGGCTGATTTTGAGGGTGAAGTGTGAGTGTGCACATGAAGGATGGACTTGGGTTGACATGAGCTGCTGGAACAATCCAATCTTTCAACATTGTCATGCAGCAAGACTCCATCTCGCACCCCAGTCCAACATGAGAATGTTGGGCCAGCACATGGCTCCTCTTGTGCCATCCCCAAGGGCTCAGAGATGGGCACTGTACACAAGGAGAAAAATAATGGAAAAGGGACATGCTCTTTATTAGACCTGGCCCTGGAAGTGGCTTATCATCCAAACTCACTGTTTTGGTAGGAATAGCATAGATGCAGGCAAGCAAGATGCTGCAGCCAGGGCGGCTGGGTCAGCTGCGGCTGCCGGATCCCATCTCTCCACTAAGTTCTCCATTCTCCAGGGCAGGGGTGGTCTTCGGCGGCCACGTCTTTATAAATAAAGTTTTATTGGGACATAACCACGTCCATCTGCTCACGTTGTCTGTGCTGCGTTCACCATGAGACTGAGCTGCATGGCCATGACAGAGATGGGACGGTCTGCAAAATCTAAATGTTTTCGGGAAGTTTGCCCACTGCAGTGACAGGTGCTCATGGTCACACTCTGACTCTGTGACTGACAGAACAGCCTTCCTTTCATTCCGTCCTCACAGAGCTGGGAGTCACGGTTATCACCCCGAATTTGTAGAGGAGGAAACCGAAGTTCATGGAGAGTCAGTGACTTGGCCCAGGTTTCCCTGGCAGTGAGTAGAGTCTAGAGGATTTGGACTCAGATGCCTCTTAATCAGCCACACTGCCACCGGAGGGGCCACAGAGAGCTGAGGGTTTGGGGGGGAGGTGGGAGAAGGCGGCCCCCGTGCCCTGGGCCTTTTCAGTGGTTCCCTCCATGCTGACATCCGTTTCCTGTCCCCGCAGCGGCAGGCATGGACGTTCCTTGTGGTTGGTGAGGCCTCCCCATTAGCAGGCTTGATGGTTGTAAATAAATTGTTTTATTTAAAGGTTGGAGGTTTCAAACTGTGTGCTGGTAGGAATCGCATATTCAAGTAGAAGGAGTTTGATTACAAGCGTTTCTCGGATGATTTAAGTATTTAAGCATCTGCATTGGTTGTAAAAGTTCCTATTTGGCAAAGGGGACAGCCAAGCCTGGCCCTCCGCACCCCTGGGAGACGCACGGCCCTTACCAGGAGCCCGGCTGCAGGGCAGCTCCTGAGAGCAGCTCTCTGCCGGCCCCACGCCAGCATCTCCAACCCCCAGCACCTTCACTGCTAAGGAAGCCCAGCACCCAGAGAGTTTCCTCATCTGCCTGCCACCCCCCCTCTTCCACCTTCCAGGTCCAGTTTAGAGGCCCAGGGCGGCTGAAGTACACAGCGGGCTGGGCAGCCACACGCCTCACCAGGCACCCCGTTGCTGTGCTCACAGCTATTTTTATGGGGAGTTGCTGTAGGGTAGCAAACCCCAGGCTGAGGGCAGGGGAGAAAGCCCCTTTCTTTTGCACTGGCCTCCCCGCCCCACACATTCCCCATCTGCCTCGGGTGGCTCAAGAACAGTGCCCAGGGCAACATTCTCTAAAGCGTGCTGGGTGGTTTCATGTATTTTTCTTGAGTTAGGGGAGGATGTGTAGGTCCCATCTTGGGGGAGTGGTGGAGGGCAGTGGCTAAGGACAGATGACATCCCTGGAGAGACGTGCGCCTGTCTGATCTGGTTCTGAGTGGTGTGCCCCTAGCCAGACACTAAGCCTTCCCAGCGTCACGCGGTGTTTTTTTTTCCAGCTGCACAACAAAACTGAGCTTGTGGACAATGTCGGTTTCACTGGAAAGAACCAGTGGTGCCGAGCTTGGTGTCAGGCGCCCAGGACCCTAAGCTGTCTCCAGGGAACTCGGGGGATAAAGAAAGTAATGGGAACCACACTATTCGTGGTGGGGGTGTTACAGGGCAACCCTGATATGAAACGGGCTGCCTGACTGTGGGTCCTCACCCGCACGCTTCAGAGGGACTTAAAATACTCAGCCGCAGGCACACACGAAAAGGTTAATAAAGGGTTTATTTATAAGGGGAGAAATGAAGAAATGAATAACTCAGGGGGAAACAGAGGGAGGTCAGTCTGGGAGTGTGTCCCACCAGTTCTGCTGAGCTGGAACCCCAGCATGCTGAGAGCTGGAGAGAAACCAAGAGACCCCCCCAAGGCCCACGTCTGGTTTCAGACCAAGCCTGGCTGCTTAGCCCCACCCGCAGGCTCAGGCAACCCTCCCTTCTGCAGTGACACTATGGGATTTGTAGTTCTCAGTGTCTGGGGTCTGGAGTGGGGGTGGGGTCCATAAAACCTACTCTTGGAGTTTGTTCAGGACATCCGTTCCCCCAGCAAGGGGTTCCTCTTGTGGTGTGGTGCCTCTCAATGCCTGGGTTCAAGAGGAAGACTGGGGGCCTCCCTGGTGGTGCAAGGGGTTAAGCACTGCACTATGAAGTTGTCCGCAGCCTCTGCAGCACAAGTTCCATCCCCGGCCAGCCAGGGAGCTACCCACATGGCGCCACAGACCTCTCCTGTCTCCCTGATGCTCCCCTCAGCAGTGTATTTCAGTCAGTCTGCCTATTCTGTTCCCCACTCTGTCTCTGGTGGGTCTTCTCACCCCCACCCCCGGCCTGTACCCCAGTTCTTATATGCATAAATCTTTAAAAAAAAAAAAAAAGAGGATTGGCCTGGTTTTCTTCTTTCTTTCTCCTTCCAAAAGGAGTCCCCTGAGGTGGGGTCCTCAGGCAGGACAGGGGAGATGGTAAACACTTGTCTTTGTCTCTTCAAGAGCCAGAACAGAGACTGACTGGGGTGTGATAAACCCACACGCCCGCCCAGGAGGGGAAGCTCACATCTCTTTTTAGGACGACCTGGTTCAGAGCAAAGGAGCAATCATTTCTCAGCCTAGCGCTGCACTTGCTGGTTTTAAACAATGCCCAAAAATGCCCTGCTGGGTTCAGAAGCAGACAGAAGACGCATCCAGAAGGCTTAAGAAAGCTGAGGCTGGAATCACCTCCAACCCACACTGCTGTTTCGGGTGGGGGATACACAGCACGCCTTCATCAGATGTTGTCAGCTTTCCTTCTGTAATTTATAAGTCTGTGCATAATGCTGCCTCCCACCCACTCCATCCTCCACGTCCCTATTCTTTCGCATCTCTGGCTCTTTGTCACTATTTGTCCATGAAATGACACCAACATAATGAAAGAACTTGACTGCAATCTGCTTCTCGGAGCCGTGAAGTGCAAAGGGATTGGTGGAGTATCAGGGATCTGAGTTCTGAGCCCGTGACCTTGAAGAACTCACTTAACCTGCCCAGAAATTTAGAATTACATTCTTTTTTTTAATATTTTATATAATTCTTATATTTTTCATTTTTGCACAATGTATGCGTTTTCATTTTGGTTATATTCCCCATACTATTGCACCCTCCACCCCCTACCCCCCGTAGAGTGTCTCTGGTTTATAGTTGCTTGTTGATTTTGATTTTTTCTTTATTATAGTCTTTTTCCTGGTCCCTTATTTAGGTTTTCTAAATTCCTGCTGAGTGAGACCATCTGATGTTTTAGAATTGCATTCTTAAAGGAGTGCATTAGCTTTAAGATCCCTGGTAGCCCCCCAATCTGTGACCTAACACAGGGAGGAGGAAATGCCTGCAAGCAATAATCGTAGGGAAAGTGAAAACCCACTAATGTGGAAGAAAAGAATGAAGCCCTTGAGTATCAAGGATCACTGAGGAGAGGAGATTTGTCCAGGGAGGCATCCCACGAGCTGTGTGAATTATATCCTGATAGTCTCCAGAGGCAAATTCATACTAGCGTTCAGCACTTTAAAATGAACTCAGGTTTGGCAAGGTGACAAGGGTAAACTTAATTTTGATAGAGATCAGGAAGTTAGAAGCTATATACCCTGGGAAATGAAACTGATCTTGTTGTGCATGAATGTATTATTGCGTTCCACGAGGGGGAGGTGAAGGGTCTTGCTCCTGAGGTAGTAGCTGTGCCCTGGACCCTGGCAAGGTACCCACAGAAAGCTAATTAGCTCATCCCCACCTTCTGTGCTCCGCTTCTCCCGGCCTCGGTTACTCATCTGAGATTAGGGTGAGGCTGTGGAGTCTGCAGGTTTATGGAGAAGAATGACTCTAACCCACCTGCCCACACTCAGACCACACCTGAGGTTCTCACTGATCCAAGGTGGGGGCAGGTTTCTATCAAGTTCCTGCAGTGATGGTTACACTGGACAAATAAACGTCAGGGCAGGTGTCTGAGAGCGCCTCATCCTGAAGAGCAGCATAGAGATGTTTGTCATTATTTGAGGCCATCCAGGTGAAGGCCCTCTCAGTTCAAGCCCCTTCTCACAGGTGAGGAAGCTGAAGCCCACAGAGGGGAGAGAAGAGCCTGGAGTGGCCGGCGGGGCAAAGGCAGAGCCACACCTGAAACTGGAGTCCATGGTAGCACGGCTGGACCCCAGACCAAGCTCCTCCTTGGTACTGTAACAGGGGGGTCCCCAGGAAAGGGGAAGGTTCCAGGTTTCCTGCCCCACCCAAGGGAGGGTGGAGCTGAGCAGGGAGGAGAAGCTGCAGAGGAGACTGAGGAAGGAAGGAAGCAGGATGGAGCCAGGAGACCTGGAGGAGGCACATGGAACAGAGAGAAGTGTGAAGAAACTGCACTTGCCTTTTGGTCATGGACAGGGTGACACAGATGTGGGTGAGACCCATGGGGAGGTGACCATGGTGGTTTTTGTCTTGATTTTTGATTTTGCTCTTTTCCTTCCGGGCTTGTCTGGTTGTTTCTGATCCTTTTCTGTGGGTCCCCACTGGAAGGTGCTTTAGACTTGTGGCAGGCTTTGGGGCCTTGCTCTGGGCCAATTCCATTTGGGTGGACTTTTACCCACGAGGGGACGGGTCACTTTGGGTTCTTGATTTAGAAACTAGATTGTCTTTCCTGTATTGTTCACTAATTGTATTAAAGCTCCTTCCCACTAAAGTCTTATTTGGCAGATGGCAGAACCTATTTGGAGCAGGCAGGTTTGGGGGATCTGGGGTGCCCCTCTCCCTGCCCTGTAACAGTACGTCACATGAGAACTGTGGAGGCCAACCCAGCTCTCATCCGCTTAAACATTTTGCCTTGAGAGTCTTCAGCTGCTTCATTTGTCAACCTTGGTGTGCTTTGGAAGCTACAATTAAATTCTAGGAGTTAAAACAAGTTTGAAAAGTCAAACCCTGATTTGCCAGAAATTCCACAGAATGGGGAGTTTACTCTGAACTTTCTGGTAATTTTTATCTTTGGCTTAAGAGCTACCTTTTTGGAGTGACTCTTGCACTGGGAAGTGTAGTAGACACTTAAGCACAATCTTCACTTAGTCTCCCCACAACCCCCTGTGTGGTTGGTGATCTGGCTGTGGCTGGGACCAGCCAACTGGGGCAGGATCCTCCAAAGCCAGTCCCCAAATTCCTCCCCCTACTCTAGTTTTTAAGTCAAATTTTATGAATTTGCCACTCATTTACAAGACGAACCCCTGCTCTTGTCCTGCACATGCACCCACGAGCTGGTGAGCACCGGCCACTCGAGAGACTGCTTCCCTCACCAATTTCCATCCCTGAGTCCAGGATCTCAGCTTCAGTATTCACTGGCAGGTGCACCAGTCACACCAACATCACTTGCTCTCCCTCCCCAAAGAACTGGCAGGGAGAGGCAGGTTAGCTGGTGGGGACTGGAGCCCAGCTCTCTTCACAGAGCAACTCGGATGCTCCAAAGACATCGCTGACCCCCATGAGGAACTGAGGAGAGAAACACCGTTAACTGATTCACCTTCCCACTGCTTCATGGGGGGCTGTGTCCTCTCTTCCTCCTGCTGACCACAGTTTGCAGCCTGCTGACTAACATCGCAACCTTTTTAGGTACCTCCCCTTTCCTCTCAATCCCAGCCCCACGTCTTTCAGAATCTCATTCCCGTGGGTTGACCCCTTATGACAGCCTCCTGATTGGTGTTGATGGAGGATAGGGATAGAAAAACTGCAAAGTAGGCGCCACAAGATCAGAAACCAGGCTCACACAACGTGAAGAGCTGGAGGGGAGGGTAGGAGGATTAACACAGCCATTGATGCAGCTCTAGGAACTAAGGTGCTTAGGAGCCAAGGCCCAGATCACAAAGCACAAGACCCAAGCAGGTAGCAGAAGCTGCAGGGGGTGTCAGGAGCACAGACTTAAAGGTGAAGATATGGAGATGGAGGCCAATGTAGAAATCTGGCCCCTTTCAAAATCTACAGAGTTTATTCAAAGTTAACAACACACACACCACTCCTTGAAGGAGGGCGCCCCTCCCAAAGAGAAGGCTCCAGCAGGGCCGTCTCTGCACCGGCACTGGCCCACGTGTGCCTAGAGGTGCTCCTTTTCCCAACTCTCTGTCCCTCCGCAGGGCAGCAGCCTCCTGCCTGCCTATGACCTGTACCCTGCCGGGGCTGCTCTTCACTGACCCCCTCAGCAGAGGCCTCTCTCAGCAAACCTGTCCCTTTTGGGCAGCTCTTCCTGCCCGATTGTGTCCATGCAAGTGTCTTACTTTTCTGTCCTTTTTCTAATAAACCTGCTCTTTAAATATAACTAATGTCTCTGTCTCATGGAGAAACTCTCCTGGGAGACTTGGCCTGTGCCACTGAAAGGGGACCTCTGGTGAAACCTTTCCCAAGGTAAACCCGCGTACCCCACTCTCTGAACCAACAACTTCAAAAAACAATATCAGTGTCGTTTTGAACAGCATCAACATCTCATAAGATGTGAAATTCCCTTGCTTACCTTAGGACTTATTTCACTTTTCTGACCCCTCAGACATGCCTCCTCCAGATTACATTCCCCAAACCTACTCTCACCTGCCATGTCGCTCACTAATCAAAGCCGCCAGCCACCCCCTTCTGCCTACTGTTCTGCACCTTGGCATTTGGGGTCCCCCAGGGTCACCTCTTTCACACTTGTCTAGTCTCATCACCGTTGACTGTCAAGGAAGGACCTTCCTTCAATCTAGCATTTTCTCCTAAACATGTCTTACGTTGTCCCCTTCTGAACTCTTGTCCTCTCTTACCCCTGGCCCAGGAGTTGCTTTCTACAACTCTGTCTAGTGAAACCTCCCCCAGCCTTCAAAGTCAGCCCAGATCACACCTCCCCCAGGAAGCCTCCCCTGACCAGCTGAGCCCCACAGCTCCCACATCCTCATCTGAATCCCTTTATAACAGGGTGGTCCCCAGGAAAGGGGGAGGTTCCAGGTTCCCTGCCACACTCAAGGGAGAGTGGAGCTGAGCAGGAGAGAAGAAGCTGCCAAGGAGACTGAGGAGGGAAGAAGCAGGATGGAGCCAGAAGGAGACCTGGAGGAGGCGCATGGAGCTGAGAGACACGTAAAGAAGCTGCGCTTGCCTTGTGGTTGCGGACTGGGTGACAGATGTGGGTGAGACCCGTGGGGAGGTGACAATGGCAGTTTTTGTCTTGATTTTGATTCTGCTCTTTTCCCCCAGACTTGTCTGGTTGTTTCTCACCCTTTTCTGAGGGTCCCCACTGGAAGATGCTTTGGACTTGTGGCAGGCTTTGGGGCCTTGTTCTGGGCCAATCCTGCTTGGATGGACTTTTACCCACAAGGGGACGGGTCACTTTGGGTGCTTGATTTAGAAACTAGACTCTTTGCCCTTCCTGTCTTGTTCCCTAATTTTATTAAAGTTCCTTCCCATTAAAGTCTCATATGTTTTGTGTTGATGCGGCTCATGGCAGAACCCATTTAGAGCAGGCAGGTTTGCGGGGTCTGGGTTGCCCCTCTCCCTGCCCTGTGACACCTACAACTGTGTCCTCCACACCAGCCACTGGATCTCAGCACAGAGCGGCCTTGGAGCACTAGGAACGTTATCATGTGTTTTAGCCTTATCTTCCCAGCCAGGTTGTAAAGTCCTTTTGAGCCAGCCTCATAGCTCATGTTTTCTTACATTCCCTACGGCAGGGAAGCTCCCTACTTCCCAAATCAAGGCCTCCTACAGAGAGGGGACTCGTGGATACTGGCTGATTTTAAAGTAAGATAAGACAGAAGTGAACATCGGGCAGGAATCAAACTCTGCATATTGAGGCAATGGCATTTCCTTTGGGTGTTTTAAAAACATTTCCACTTAATAAAATTGGAGATTTTGAACAGCATCAACATCTCATATAAGATGTGAAATTCCCTTGCTTACCTGAGGACTTATTTCACTGTTACTAATTTATAGAAGAAAGCAAAAGAGAACCTATTAAATTCAAGTAGTGAAAGTAGGTCATCTGGAAATCCATCATAATTTTTCCTATTTAAATCACCTCATTTCAGTCATAACATGGTAGATATAATAACAAAGAAGGGGTAAAAAAATAACTTTGTAGTGTCGCGTTTTATATCAACACAAATGTATGATTCGTTTTTTCTGACTCAAACAGGTTAAATGACATGAGCTTTGGATTTCAGAAGATTCCAGTGAAGCCCAGATGGGACTCCACCTCCCACCTCCTCCCTCCTATCGACCGAACATTCATGTTCCCCCAGGTTCAAACTTTGAAGGAGAATCCTCAAGATGATGGTGTTAGGAACTGGCCTTTGGGGGGTGATTAGTTCATGAGGGTGGGGTGTCCATGAATGGGGTGAGTGTCCCCATAAGGGACAGGAGAGCACCTGCTCCACTCTGTTCTCCACCTGAGAACACAGGAGAAGACAGCCATCTGCAGAGCAGGGAGGTCCTCGCCAGACGGGGGGGATCTACCAGCACCTGGTAACTCGACCTTAAACTCCCAGGCTCCAGAAGTGTGAGAAACGAGCATCTGTGGTGTAAGCCCCTGTCTGTGGTATTTTTGTTACAGCAGCCCTCACAGAACTAAGGCACTCCCTCCTCCCCCAAGCCTGCCTCATCCTCTGTCATCCAAGGCATCTTCCAACAAATACAGTTCCTAGGTCCAGTTGCAGAGGGACAGCTGATAACCTTTTAGGTGGACTCCAGAATCTGTCCGTCAAAACACTCCCCTGGTAATTCTGAGGAGGAATCAACCTTGGGAATCTGATGACATGAAGAGACAGTGGCCTCTAAGCTGTGAAGGGGACTGTGAGGCTCTCCTGACCTCTGCCCAGCAGCACAGCCTCATTTTGGACCCTCCATGCTCTGTCTAAGCAGACTGTGGGCATGTGTGCATGTACACACATGCACACACACATCCCTCTCTGTCAGCTCACACCCACACCTCTGCAGAGATGCTCCACCACCTGGATCCCCTTCCCAGCTCACCATTCACCCAGTTCCTCCATGGACACAAGATAAACTGCTTCCTCCATGAAGCCTCCTGGACTGCCCTCCAGCAGCTCAGGGCCCTTAAGCCTCTGCATCCCCGTCACTTCCCTGGAGCACCCAGTAGCTGCATATACTTCCCACATTCGGTCAGTGAGCATCAATACAGCACCTACTGTGTGCCAGCTCGGAGTGGAGGCTGGGCACAGGGAGTTCCTAGGGCCCCATCTCTGGGATCAAGGAACTTAGTATGTAATTGTGGAGACCAAGCAGGAAACCCAAGATAGATATACGGGTTGTAATGTCCCCACACAAAGCTCACCCTCTAGAGCAGCTCTTAGTCACCCATCAGGGTCAGACTCGCCTTTTTGAAAAGCTGGCTCTTCAGCTGAGGTGTTGTGTTGTGGTTTTGTTGGTTCTCATCAAGGTGAGCACTCACACAGTGTAGAGTCTGTTTTCAAGAGGTGCGTGGACAGAGTCCCTCTCCTTCCACCATTTCCCTCTAATCTGCAGGGGCTGCATTCACCCTCTTTAGCTCCATATTTTCAGTCTTACCTCCATGCTTTTAAATAGTGTGCTTGAATGGTTATTTTTAATTTTTTGCTGTGGTTTTAATGGATCAATACCCAGTGCTTACAATATTATGATTTTATAATACATCTAATGTACAACTTTGCTTTTTTCCTGGAGTTATTACCCTTTTACTTTTTTAAAAAAAATGCATAATATCCTACATTCTTATCACTAATTTAAGACTGAACTCAAAAACAACCATTCTAAACATTCCTCCCAAGAAGTCCAGGTACATTCAGTGCCTCTCGGGTTCACCTTCCCGGGGAAGCTCTCCCAGAGCCTTCAGCTGTGCTCCAGGCTCCACCCTTGTCGACACCCAGTGCCTGCCACCGCCGGCTACAGTCCCGGGATCAACTCTCACCAGCTGCTCCTTCACCCCCCTTCACCTCCTGCCTGCACTGGATATCACTGCCCCTATCCCATGGCTTCCTCTTTGATTTATGGCTCCATTTTAGAATTTACCCTCTGGTAGCTTCGAAAAAGGGTGCCTAGACAGTCGGCATCTATAGAAATATCTCCCTCCTAATATGACATGTGATTGACTGTTCAGAAAGTGTTTTCATTTGGGTTTCCCCAAAAGCCGATGCTGAAATAAGGACGTGAACGCAAGCAGCTGGTTTGGGAGATGCTCCTGGAGGAAGGACGCCTACACAGGGGTATTAATGATCATGTCACCATTGTAGGCATCAGAGCCTCTGACCCACTGGGACCACGATGTCCCAGAACACGATGTCCCTGTATGACTTCGATTTGCCTCTGTTAATCAAGTACAACACAGACACACAGCACTCGCTTTCTGCTTTCCCCCAATACATTAAAGGATAAGGACTCAAAGCACACAAAGATGAGGCAACCACATACTCATCCAGCCTCCTGGCCAGCTGCTGCCTGCGGGGCTGACTCTGAACCCAACCCCCACACAAGGTGGTGCATCTGGAGGTCGAGCAGCACCCTGATCCACCACCACCTGTCCTTAATGTCCTTCGTCAACCTCGGGGACTTTATTATGGACAGCCCTGGGCAGGCAGCAGCTTGAACCAGAGAGGAATGAATGAGAACAGAGCAAATTCCCCATAAACAAATGCAGGCTTGCAAAGGGCATAATGAAACATCAGAACCAGTTACTCACCAACTAGAGTGGTCAGAGGAGCGGTTATGGCTCCGTGCCTCCCCGGTCAGGTCAGTGCCCACGTAGACACGCTGCTTCTTCCCTGTGTTGCTGCAAAGACAGAGGAGTGACAGCTCAAAGCCAAGAATGATGATAAGCATAAAGGTTAGATTCATTGAGCACATACTAAACGCCAAGCCCAGTGCAGGGTCCTCTGCACACCCGGCTTCCTTTCCCCTTTCCAGAGTACGGTTGGTTTTCAGTGGAGTCAAGGTCACGGGAATAAAAAAATGGGCAGATCCACTGGATTTAATGATGATGGTGCACAGCAAACACTTCTTGACCTGTGCTATCTGGAGAACATAGGATGGTGATTGAAGAGTTTGAACTCTGGAGCTCGGGTTCAAACTTTGTCTTGCCTCGTTATCCCTGTGCCTTGGTTTTCTCACCAGCGAAGCTGAAGTCAAAGGTGACAGGTGAGGTGAGGTGAGTAGCAGGAAGCAGAGAAAGCCCTCTGTGAACAGCAGCTGCTACTAGTGTCAAAATTCTTGCATTCAGTCTCCTTTTAATTTTGACAACTGCATGAAGTAGGTAGGGTTTCCCATTTTGCTGATAAAGAAACTGAGACAGATAGGGAGCAAGACCAATATCTTGTTCAAGATTCCAGAGCTGGATAGTCTCAGGGATCTGTGAATTCAGGCCTTCTCACCCCTAAGCCCAAGTTCCTAATTGAGCTTTCCCACCTCCTCTCACTACCTTTCACAGGAGCAACCTGATGTACCAATAAAAACAAAACTCCTTTTAGAAACGTGTTGTCATATTAGCAAAGATTTGACGTGCAGGATATTCATTGGGGGAAATGCCGATGAGAAGACATAGGGAGGGGGCTAGGTGAGGCTGGGAACCGGCAGGTCAACCTGAGGTCCTTCCGTGTGGAGGAGAGAACAGAAGAGCAGGGTAGGATGGGGCTTAGACCTCACAGCCCATCTAAGAAAGGTTTGGCAAGACCAGCAAGGAGCTCTGGATCCAAGGCCCTGGATTCTTGTGTCTCCAGGACTAGGTCTTGGGGTCACTGGTGAAGAAACAGTGTGTGGGAAGCATGATGCAAAGGGGGAATGAATTTCCAGTTGTGCCTCTCACAGGCAGAGATGAAAGGCTCATTTTGATGCCTGTCATAATTCTCAATTGAAACCGAGAATATCCAGTGAAACATTCTGTGGGGAGGCAAGGAGCAATGTTTTAATGCCATACGTTATACAGAGGTCAGTGCCTTTGTAACAGCAACGTTCTATATTACAAATGACTCCTCCTCCAGGAAGCCTTCCCAGGAAACAGTGGGCAAGGCAGGAGCCCCCGAGTCTCCTTGCAGGTGTTCATTTCTGCCCAAGCCCGTCTCCTTCCTCCTTCTCTGACAACAGAGGTCCTCACATTCCTCCTTTTCTGAAATTCTTTTGTTCTTTCTGAGGATGCCGGGTTTGTGTACAGCTTTCAGGAAAAATATGCCGATTCCTGAAGTAGCCTAAATAGAGAGGGTGTGCTGGCAGGACTCCTTGAGGGCATTCACCAGGCAAGTTAAATATCAGGTATTTTGTGAAGTTACCATCTTATTTTCAAATGTGTGCGGGCATGTTATTTCTAAATCCATTCCCTCTCCCCATTTTCACCTGTCTTATCACCCTCAGGCAGCGCAATTATCCAGAGAAGAGTCAGAGAATGAAGAACAGGAAAGTCAAATAGATGCTGCTGAGTGGGAGATCGATCCCATTTGTTCTAGCCCAAGTCAGAGAAAAACGTAAATTAGAAGCCTAAATTGATTTACGATGCCCCACTCGCTAATCCAACCCACGCTTATTGCATAAAAAATATTATTCTGAGTAGCCTCTAACCTGGATCACGGCTGTAAAACAGTAGCAACTGCACTTTCTAGTCGTTTGTCATTTATGTCATTAGAGCTCTTCTTCATCCAATTCTTAGGTGTTCTTTGGGTATAAGTTTTCATGATTTTATAGAAGAAACAAGTCTGTGTTGTCACTCACTGCATATGTGACATCCACCAACATAGCGATGACGATAGCGGGATTCCTCACTGGGCAACCATCCCAGGCCAGGGAGGTTCACTGTCAATTCTCGAAGATGGAAAGAGAAGTTGGGAGCCTTTAGTAGATGTGGCAGGCCTTCAATGCTGAAGCAGGGAGCCAGGTACAGGCAGACCAGCTGGCAGGGCGGAAGCAACAGAGCCCAACCCAGCCTGGGAGTGATGCCTCCATGAAGGCCAGAGCTGAGGGGCCCCTTTTAGTCCCTGCTTCTTGGCACAGGTGTCTGCACTTCCACAAGCACATGCCCCGTGCTCTCTGTGCCCAGGTGTCCATAGTCATAGGTGGGCCCCTGAGCCCATGTCTTTTGGCCCTGGGCATCCTCAGGTGGTGGTCACAGAGGCCAGTGGCGGGAAGGTGAACAAAAGCCTCATTTAACTCCATTTTCCTTACACTCGTCTACACTGTAGGCCCCTCAGGCAAGGGACTATATACATTTTCATGACTTCCGACACTTACCATTGTGCCTGGGTGTAGCGGCAGGAAGGCACGGAGCAGGATTATCTATGATCCTAGCAAACGGGTGGAGTCCTGGAGCCCTCCGTGGTTTTTTCAGACTTTTATTGAGTTTACCAAGTTCATGCAGGCAGGAGTACCGAGAGGCCGGGAGGCTGGCAGGCCTTCCAGCCCCCAGCAAGTCTTTACTTTCTGGGCTCTCTGGCATTCTCTTGTGGCCTCATTCTCTTCCTGTCTCTTGCTTGTTTCCCTTCTGGGGGTCTGCTCCTCTCTTATAGGCCCAGTCTCAGCCCAGGTGTACCCACCTACGTACGCCCACACCCCACTCCAGGTGCCTGCCCTCAGGCATACATTCAGGACTGCAGATCCATCATCAATCCTAATGACAGGAGGGCAGAAAAACCTGACAATCATTTACCCTACGCTGGGCATGTGGTAATCCTTTGCTAGCATATAGCCCTACGCCTCCTCCAGGCACTGAAGGTCAACATGGAGGTCAACTTTTCAGATGGCAAAGAAAGACCAAGAATCCAACAGGGATGGTGTGTGCAGCCAGAGAAGAACCCCCAGGGTACACCCAGGGCCCTAAGGGCATGATAGGTGGTGGGGGATGGGCCACCTCTGTGCTAACACAAAGGGCTGGTGGCCGTGGTTAGGTTATCCTCTGCCTCCAAGGAAAGGCTTATGGGTGCAAAATAACTCTTCCCCTTTCTCATCCACTCTTGTTCATTAACCCATTTAATAAGCTTAGAGAGTGGTGATCTAATTACTCCAGCTCTTGGGGAAGTGTGTGCAGAAAGTAATTCATAGTAGCATTATAATTGCAAAATGTTGGAACAACCAAATGTCCTTTTAACAGGGGACAATTAAAAAATCAGTAGATTTCATTCATCCATCGAGTCACTTCTCCAAGTGGGACTTACTGAGCATCTACTCCGTGTGAGACCAGATTCTAAGACCAAAGGATACAGCAGGGAACAAAGCAGAAGCCCCTGCCTGCAGGTGCCTATACCATCTGCTCCTTTCTCATAGTTAGGAGTCTCTTTTCTACCTCCTAAGTGAAATCTGATTCCCGAATCTCTTTCACATCAAGACCAGCTGTGATAACACAAGTGCGGAGTCAACCTGATTTCCATTTTACAATTGAAGTATCTACTTAATCCACATTTATCTTCATGTAAACATGCAATTTCAATAATAAAACACCAAAATCTACCATTCTTCAGCATCTTTTGAAGGTCAATAACATCCCCATTACTATGTAAGCTAAAGACTTAATAAAGATCTAAAACAACATTTTATCTAGTGCTTTTGTTTAGAGTGAATATTCAAATTATAGACTCTGTTGCAGGTTAATTTATAGTTGACTTCACAGCAAAAACCCTAAGTATTAATTTAAACTTTTTTCTTTGCAGTTTTAACAAGGAGTTTCTAGAAGCTTGGAGAAAAATAAGAAAAATTACCTTTAGAGACCACAGCTTTTCTTTCATTTTCCCAAACCAAAAGTCAGCCTTCTTGCCAGGTGAAGGGCCTGCCATGAACAGACACATAGTTCAAGGAGGCCTGAGAGACAGGCACTCAGAGCCATTGCTCAGGGGCCATCTGCAGAAGTGAGTCCTCATTTAGCTCCGACTACCACGTCCCGGATGAGCACAGGCAAACCTTGGTGACTGCACTTTGCTGTATTGCTGTAGTGCCAGCAAGGCCCAGGGCGGGCTCTCTGGATCCAGGCAGATGGGTAAAGGAGAGTCCTGGAGCCCTCAATGGATTTTCAGGCTTTTAATGATCTTTCTATGCCTCTTGTAGTGCAGCAGCCAGGCGCAGGGCAGGCAGGGGGGCTGGAGTCCAGGGGGCTGGAGTCCAGGAGGCTGGCAGGCCCCCTAGCCCTGGAGAATCTTTACTCTTTGGGGCTTTCTCTCTCGGTCTCTCTGGTGACCTCTCCACTGCACGCCACCCTCTGTGATGCCGCCCTTATCTGCTCACTCTCTTGGCTCAGGTGTGCCCACTCACGCATGCCCACAGCATACCCCTCGTGCCCACCATCAGACATGCGCATCCCGAGCCCACACCCCCAAGCATCGCCTGCATTTAAGGCTGCAGGTAACAGCCACCAGGGCCAACAGCGCAAAAGCCTGAGCAATCTTCCTTTACCCTACAGTTGCATATCATAGATATTGTGGAGTTTTGTTTGTTTGTTTTTACAAAAAACTCCTGCCTGCAGTAATACTGTCTCCACCATTTTTTCCCAAAGCATGTGCTCATTTCATGAATCTGTGTCAAATTTTGAAATTCTCACCTTTTCATTGCTATATCTGTTAAGGGGCTCTGGGACCTTCGATGCCACCATCATGAGGTGTTGCATCGGGCAACACCACACTGATAAAGACACAGGAGTCGTGGAGCAGGCTCCATAATGCAGGGAGCTGCTGAAGAGCCAGATCCTGGCCTTTTTATTGACAGAATTATACAGCAACAGTTATGAGAGGAGGGAGGAAGAAAGGAAAAGAGGAAGAAGGTAACGAGAAAATGTGCTGACATCTATAGCATCAGGGTTGTGAGTCTGCTCTCCGGCCACTTCTCATCTGCTTGATGACTCGGTATTGTCATTGAGATCAAGCCCTCTTCCCCAGCCTTGATTTCAATCTTATTAACAAGGCGTTCCTCGGATCAGCTTCTGGGGTCCCTTGTTATACATGGGTCCTCGCCCCCACTCCCCCCGCACCCCTGCCCTGCCCGGGCGTTGCCAGCAATACCTTGGGATGCATCACCTTCCCCGCGGGATCCAGCTCTGTGCTCTTAATTGATTTGAAAGGCACCTTGCAGGCTTGGGATCCTGTACCTCACCGACCCGGCCTTTAGAACTGTAGGTAACAAAATGGTGGCCAGACAGGCCGCTTAGGATTAGCAGATCCACACTGAGGGGGAGCACGAACACTGCCTGCATAGGAGAATGAACTGAATCGCTCAATGGTGTTTATGTTTTAACTGTTCCAGAGACACTCTCTCCGGCCCTCCCCTCCCCCTTCGGCCTACCTGTTTCCCCGGGACACAACAATACTGAAATCAGGCCAGTTACAACCCTCCCAGGGCCTCCAAGGGCTCCAGTGAGCGGAGGAGTCACATGTCTCTCACTGTAGCAAAAGCTATGAAGGGTTGAGCTCCGTGGGAGGCACGCAGAAAGCCGAGACAGGACGAAGTCGAGGCCTCTGCCACCACCTAGGCAAGGTGTGAAGGCAAAGCAAAAGTTCATGAAGGAAATAAAAACTGCGAGTGCAGTGAACCCCCGAGGATAGGGAAGAGAAGGAAGCCTTGGCCGATACGGCAGCGTTGCGGCAATCCAGGAGGAAACAGGAGGAAGATCAGACCGGATTTAAGTCAAAGCTCCGTCCAGAGCAAGGCTCACTTGACTCCGGGAAGGCTGAGAGAGGTGAGGAAGCTGCAAGAGAAAGCGTGAAGCTAGTGGGGGCTGGTTCATGGGCCTTAAGGAAAGACACCGTCTCCACCCGTAAAGAGCAAGGAGAAGCAGCAAGCGCCGACGAACAAGCTGCCGCAAGTTACCCAGAAAGTCCAGCCGAGCTCCCCGACGAAGGCAGCTACGGTCAGGAACAGGCTCAGTGCGGATGAAAGAGCTTCCACGGGAAGAAGATGCCTTCTGGGACTTTCCTGGCTGAGAAGACAGCACTGTCTGGCTTCAAAGCTTTCAAGGACAGGCTGACTCTCTTGATCGCTTTCTCTTTTGTAAGCAAAGAGAAAGGGAGAGAAAAACCGCAAAGGTCGAAAAGGTCTGAAGGCAGAGGCAGAGACTGGAGTGACGAGTGTTAGGGCCATGGAGCAGCCTGGACGCGGGCAGGCCCAGGGCCTCAGAGAGGCACGGGGCGAATCCTCCTTCACACCAACCTGATAGCGCCTGACTTCTGGCCTCCAGAGTGAGTAATCAGAGAGAATAAAATTCTGTTGAGTGAAGCCATCCAGGTGATAGCTGTGGGGTAAAGAAAATGTCAGGCTTTTCTGCCCTCCCGCCATCAGGATAGATGAGGGAACCCTGTGGTCCTGAACGCATGCCTGATGGCGGCACCTGAAGTGGGTACACCTGGGCTAAGACTGTGCTTTTAAGGGCGGCGTCACGGGGACACCAGCAGAAGCCAAGAAGCCGAGAACGAACAGAAGCCGAGAGAGAAGCAGAGAGAAGGCCGGAGAGCCCAGATAAAGTGAAGACTTGCTGGGGGCTGGGAGGCCTGCCAGCCTCCTGGCCCCCCAGCACCCCTGCCTGCCATATGCCTGGTGAACCCCAATAAAAGACCTGCAAAAAACCGCTGAGGACTCTGACTCCTCCTTTACCCCGTCTGCATGGGATCAGAAAACCTGCTCAGTGTCATTCCTGTCCCTACAATAGACATTTGCCCTGCCGCCTACAGCCAACGCGCCCGGCAATGGGTGTCTGGACACGGGGAGAGGCCTCTCACATTGACTTGGGGTTTGAGGAGCCCCTATTTGGATTTCCCACCCATACAACTTTAGGCAGATGATCTCCCAGGGTTCCCAGCAGATGCTACTTGACGAGGACTGTGCAGGTGACATGGGATGCCGCGGCAGAGCACCTGCATGCAGCCAGCGCTGGGGACGCAGCAGGTGGTGGTCCAGCCTTCCTGAGAAGTTGGCTGCTCACCTAAGACGATGGCTAGCTAAGGGGTAGACAGCAAAGGACTCAAGTTACTTTTGAAGCACGTATTCCATAGAGATGATCTCTCCTTCGGGGAGGAAGTAGGGATAGAGGGCATCGGGACTGACTAGAGAACCCACTGCTAGCTTCAAAGGAGGAGAGAGAAGAAGACAGAGGCGTAGGCTGGGAAAGACTTGGGGGAGGGCTGGCTTTAAAATAAAACAAGGGTTGCTATTTTGGAAGATGAATGGGGGGTGTCGTTCTGTGTTTGGGAGGAGGACGGAAATAGAGAAACTATAATTTAGGAGCACAGAGGGAGAGAGGCTATAATTATGAAGGGGGGGCATGTCCCATGCTCCGGGTGATGAAGTGAATGTGCTCTGGGGAGGACGGGACGGGGAAGCCCAAGGAAGGGGAATTTCCCCTAAGGATGCTGCCAGGGAACAGAACGCCCAGCTCCTCGGTCGGGGGTGGCAATAGGTCACAGAGAAACTCCTGGCAAATGCCTGGTGTGAGGGGAACAGACACCTGAGAGTCAGGAAGAGCAGGAACTAAAACCAAAAAAAAAAAAAAAATGGGCACAAAATGTGCCTTGGGGGTTTCATCAAGATCGGGGGTCCTGGAGGCGTGGTTTTGACAGCGGGAGGGTGACGTGTGATCTGGAAGGAAAGAATGTGTGGGTGAAGATGGCAGGAGGCGCTTCAGGTACAGGAGGATGTGTTTTAGCCAACAGCTTTAAACTAGTGCGAATATTTGAGAATTGAGAAGTTTTCCTTAAAAGCCAGATGACTGTGCTCTCCCGGGAGGTCAGGAGGTCTGGCAACACAGGCCTGAAGTGCGGTGTGAGCTCAGGGAATTTGAGGCAAGGGGCTGCAGATACTTGGGAAGGCTCCTGCTCTCTCTGTCGTGGTCCCACCTGACCCAGCACTTCATTCGTGGACATGAACTGCTCGGCCCCCACACCGGTCAGTCACAGCAAATGTGGCTGGCACCGAGAGCCTTCTTTAAAAGATGGAATTCCAACACTCGAAGCTGAAACTGCAAAAAACGAACAGTCCTAGTGCAGTTCCATTTGCTCTAATTAGTGTTTATCTTTCTTCCAGCTTTGTGGTGTTTCCTTGGGCTCGTTTTCATCCTTTTTTTTTTTTTTTTTTTTAAAGATTTGTTTATTTATGCACACAAGAGCTGGGGTGTAAGCCAGCGGCACGGGGAATGAGAGGATTCACCAGAGACAGAGTGGGGAGCAGAACAGGCAGATGGACTGAAATACACTGCTGAGGGGAGCAGCGGGCGAGGCAGGAGAGGTCTGCTGCACCATGCGGGAAGCTCCCTGGCCAGTCAGGGATCGGACTCGTGCTGCAGAGGCTGCTGATGGCTTGATAGTACTGTCTTTAACCCTTGAGCCACCAGGGAAGCCTGGTTTTCATCCTTTGTCCAAACTTCTCTTTATTCTTAACCAAACAGATTTCAAGCTCCTATTCCAGCCTATGTAAGTCAAACTGTGCTGCTCCACCTTCTGACTGGACGAGGAAGCAGTTCAAAAGCAAAATATATGCTGGCAAGAAACCATAACGTTATCATGGGCGTGGGATAGAGCTGAGCGTGAAGCCAGAATACAGGAAGGCAGAGAGGACGGACAGGGTCTTTCTGACTGGGGGTTGGAGAAGTTGTAGAGCTTACAAAAAGCCCATCTAACACAAATGTCTCTCCATGGCCTCCTCAAAACACCATCAAAACAACATCTTCTTGGGCATCCTGTTTAGGGTGTTGGGACAAAGACAATACATTGCCCAAACATTGTCCAATACATTGTCAAGTTTAGTGCCTGTTCTCACTCCTTAGAGAAGCATGACTAGGGCATGGGTGAGTCAATATTGACAAGGGGAAGGGGAAGAACTTTTTAAGCCCAGCTTAAATGGGGGGCCCTAGACAGAGAAGGTAACAGCGTCCCAGCTGATGCATCCCTTAGTTCTCCCTACAGACCTATTCTGACTGCCTGCACATTGAGTTACAGTCTCTCCTCAACCCGCAACCTCCAGGTTCTATTTCCCTTTCATTGCTTACTATCTGATGGACATCAGTGGAAGAAACAGTGCAACAAATGTATCCAAAAACTAGGAAACTGAGAAATTCTACTTCTGGACTTGACAGAGTAGCTGGTGTCTGACTTATTTCCTAGCAGCGACTATTAGAAAAGCAAACAGAATACATGAAACAACTGTCTTCAGACACTGGAGAGCAGGCAGCATACAGCCATGATCCTTAGAGAAATGAACAAGGTAAGCTCTACAGTCACCGTGACATTCTTCCAGATCTCAGTGCAGGGAGGGAGACCCCAGGAAGAACACAGCATTCTACTGAATTGAGGAGACAGAGACAGCAGTTCAGAAAGATGGAAGGAGATTGTCAAGGTAGAATACGAGGGAGGCAGGAGCTAAGTAAGGAAAGAGCTGTAGAAGTCTGCCTAGGTGTTCCTTTGACTGAAATCTAAGCCACACAGTTTTAGAATAAAGTTCCATAGGACTGGGTGAAGAAAAGCAGCCTGTGAACTGTGGGCTGAATTTCCAGATCTCACACCACAGCGTGGGGAGATACTGTAATTCCAACTAGCCAGCATGCAGAGGAGAATACTTGAGGATCTAGGGTGGTTAGTAGAGTGCCACACCTTTATAGAAGGATGAAGGACTCAGAATGAAACTACTTTTTTTTTTTTTTTTAAGATTATTTATTTATTTATACAAGCACTGGGTACAGTCAGAAGCGCGGGAGGGTGAGAGAATTCCCCAGAGCCAGAGCGGGGAGCAGAGCAGACAGAAGGACCGAAGTACACTGCTGAGGGGAGCAGCGGGCAGCAGGAGAGGTCTGCGTGCCATGTGGGACCCTCGCTGGCAGCCGGGGATTGAACCAGCGCTGCAGAGGCTGCGGGCAGCTTCACAGCCCAGTGCTCAACCGCTGCACCACCAGGGGAGGCCCAGAATGAAACTACTTTTGGCTTACTCTAATAAAGCTTTAAAACAAGCTTCCAAGTATCATTGGATTATTTAAGCTTCAAATTCCTGCCAAGGCAAAATCCAACTCTCTTTAATAGAAGGTAACAAAATCCAGATGCTCAAAAAGGGAAAATTTAGAGTGTTCAGCATATGATTAAAAATTAAAATATATGCCAAGAAAGCAAGAAATGGTGCCTATAGTCAGAAGAATAATTAGTCCATAAAAACAGAGCGTAAGAACCTAAATCCTTGAGGGATGTTTTTGTCTCTCCTCTAAATTCATCTTTTCTTAATTAGCCATTGATTTTTACCCTTATTAGATCCTTGAATATGAAGATACTCATGTTTATTTTCTACTTGATGTACTTGGCATCTAAATAAGCAAACATTTACAAAAAGTCCTCAGAGACCAGTAGAAATAGCCAAAGGCTGAGCTTGCTTGAATGAGATAAAGAAAAGCTGTTAACCCATAGCACATAAGAATAATAACACCAGATAAGTTCCTTCCAGGGAGCTGATTTCCCATTTCCTTTTTAGCTTCTTTGACTCTCCCATCCCATCCCCACACCTAGAGTGATTTCAAAACCAATGAATGAAAACCACTGTAGCACGTGAACAAGGTCTCAGAGGATGAAAATAGGGGAATACAAAAATGAGACTATTTGGATGGTGCTTTTTTTTAATAAGGGAATTATGATGAATTATTGTCTTTAATGAGCATACTAAAAAGTGACCCAACATTTAATAACTATTTTTTTATTGAGTACCATTTGCAGAAAGTGACTGTCACTGTGTCCATAGAATACAGCATGCAAAAACAAAGGGTAGGAGGGCACTTTTTTCCATCAGGATAGCTAAGTGGTAGTTTAGTAACTTAGATTTTACATATCTTCATAGAAAGATGTGATGAAACTTAAGTCTTTATGTTAAATGTACCGCCCCGCCTGTTTTCCCTCCTCCACACATACACACAAAGAAGGCCCTTCCTGTATAGATCTGGATGTAAAACCAAGGATCTTTTTCTATTCTTAGAGTATGCTAAAGCCCACTGACTTGCAGGGCCATGCAAAGTCTCCAGAAGTGACTATGCTATACTTCTTGGAGTGTAAGTGGCTTCTGCTGTGACACTTACTCATGCCATTGTGTGGGTGGCATTATTCTGGCCAACAATGACCACACACAATTTGGGACTGAGTGGCATTTATAACCATTGCACTAGGCTCTGAGAGCTAGCTGGAGTTGACAGCATAGGGCTAATTGAAAAGGCAACTCAAGTTATTTACTAGATAATGAGGGGAAATGCCTGTGATTTAACTTTTACCTACTATTGTTCCCCAGGGGGGTTTTGGAGGGAAGTAATCACCTCCTCATTACTGTAAAGTATTACTTGGTATGTGTCTGGTGACTGTTGTCATAGTTGTTTCCTCCTGTGAACTCTCCATGAGGCTGAGTTATTTGTTCCCAAATGACTCCAGCTTCTTTTAGGAATCCATTAGGATCACATCTTAATTTCCAGGAGTCAAGAGTGAAACACAGACTCTCAGTAGTTAGCTAGTCTAATATTTTATCCAATGTATGCGTTCCTTTGTCAGTACTCTATAGAGTCTAGTCTCTGCTTGCACATCTCCAGATAGAGAGCCCCCTATCTCACTTGGAAGCCCTACTCAGAAAATTCTTAAAATGAAACTGAAGACTCTCTCCTATTTATTGGTTCTAATTCTTCCTCCTGTCATGCAAGAGACAAATCTACTTAAGTTTCCAAGTGACAGCTCCTGTGTCATAATCTGCTCCAACCCCTTCAACTATTCCCCAAGCCTTATCAGCCCCCAAGTTTCTCCTCCAGCCAAAGATAGTGCAATAGAATTCTGACCCTCTCGGTTTCTTTCCTTTCCTCTTATTCTGCTTTTTTTCTGGTGTTTTTTTTCTCCATTAAAGATCATACATTATTTGAAACACCACCCCAAAACACTGCCACATGACTCCACTAGTCCTAATACCTCTTTGAAAATAGTAAGGGTAGATCTTTTGCTTCATGGAAGTAGAGTTTGGATCCTATTTACATGAGAAATCACAATGAAAGTTTGCATTGGGATCTTACGTTCCCCCCCCCCCCCAGTGTCAATACCTCTCAGACTCAGATCTCCACTTTCATTTCACATCACACGCCAGAGGACAAAATGGAGCTGGGAATCAAGACAATTACTTGGCTTAATTCAGATGACAGCAATCTTGGTTTAAGGTGGCAGCTTAGAGAAGAAAAGTATCTCACGAACACGAGGCTTTCTGGTAAGTCTCCTCAGCCTCCACATGATCACCCAACCTAAAGTCAAGGCCTCTGAGTACACACCAAGCTCTGTGGCTCCTTGGCCCCCCAGGTGTGCTGTTCCTCTTTTGTAAGCACCGACTGAGATTCTGGAAACTCCCTACCTGCTGCAGAATGATATGTCAAGAGACAAGGCAATTGCGAACGAAAACTAACACCATAATTGTGAAAATAACTGACAAAGAGTATTTATTGTGTGTCATTATTGCTCATGATAATGATGGCATTTTTAACCCACTTTCTTCTTGTTTCTATGGGATGCGCAACATAAGACCACATTTTCCCTTCAGATCACATCAAAGTAAGACTGGATTTAAATGCGTATTTATTTATTTATATACACATATTTGGAGAAATTGGACAGCTGAATCCCTGCATTTTGCAAAATGATATAATGGGTATCAATAACAGGGTGAAATCATGGCTCTGAGCCATCAGACGAAATGGAAGCTGCAGGCCAGCTGGAGAACACACTCAGGCTGAGGAGGGAAGGCCGTGGAATTCAAAGCAGCCTAGCATGGGGCTCTGCATTCAGCCTGCATCACCCAAGACAGAAAAGCAGTGTGTTAACGAGGGAGAAGGCTGAATAACACAGAGTTCCCTCTACAGGGCGCGTGCATCACAGGACGGATGGCGTGCCGGGGCTGATGTGAGAGCTAAAAGTGAGCCAGCAGAGGGCCAGGAACAAATGGAACTCATCAAAAGAAATGCAGGCCTGGGCAGACTCCCATCAAGAAAAGGAGGCCAGAGGGAAAGAAGCAAGTGGGTGCAGCTCGTGTTTCAGGGCTTGAACTCACTGCTACTGGGCAAAAGGAAACTAGCCCTCAGGGGGCTCAGGGGGACAGGGGTTCATTGCTTCCAGCAAACAGAAAGCCAGGCGTTGGGCTGGGTGGAGAGGCCAAAGTGATGAATCTGTTCATTCTCTCCTTCTTCAGCCTCTGATTTCCTCCAGGTGATCCTCTTCCTGGCAGATGCCCCTCTTCAAGCGCTGAGGGCCATAGCTCTTCATCCTCTTGGCAAACTTAGGTGGAGAGTGTCTCTTTTTCAATAGTTCTGCAGAAGTTCTGAACTTCAGTCTCAGGAGTTCTGATTGCTCAACTGTGGACCACATGTCCCTCTCTCAACCAATCCCTAATCTCAGAGGGATGTGATCGTTTGTCCGGGAGCCATCACGTGCTGCATCTCTGAAGCTGGTGTGGGGTCAACCCCACATTTACCATTCACACAGAGAGAAGAATGAGTATTTAACCCCCAAATTTTTTTTAAATAATAAATTTTATTTTTATATTCCCCATACATTTGCAACCCCCCCATTCTGATCCCAATCCCTCCCTTCCCACCCCCCACTCCCCAAAAAGTGTCTCTGGTTCATAGTTTTTTGTTGATTTTGATTTTCACTTTCTTATATTCATTTTCCTGGTCCCTTATTTAAGTTTTCTAGATTCCTGCTATGAGTGAGACCATCCGGTATTTTTCTTTTTCTTTCTGGCTTATTTTGCTGAGCATGATCCCTTCCAGCGCCATCCATGTTGCTGCAAATGGCATGTGTTTATCTTTTTTGAATGCTGAGTAATATTCCATGGTGTATATGGACCACATCTTCTTGATCCAGTCATCTATTTTTGGACATTTGGGCTGTTTCCAAAGCTTAGCTATTGTAAACAGTGCTGCTATAAACATAGGGGTGCAGGTGCTCTTTGGAATGGATGTTTCTGTGTCCTTTGGGTAAATTCCTAGGAGTGGAATTGCTGGATCATATGGAAGTTCTATGTTTAGTAGGTCCAGAAATCTCCACACAGCTCTCCATAGTGATTGGACCAGTTTGCACTCCCACCAACAGTGCAGGAGAGTTCCTTTTTCTCCACACCCTCGCCAACATTTGTTGTTGCTAGTTTTTTTAATATGTGCCATTCTCACTGGTGTAAGATGGTATCTCATGGTAGTTTTGATTTGCATTTCCCTGATTACAAGTGATGTTGAACATTTTTTTCATGTGCCTGTTGGCCATTTGCATTTCCTCTTCAGAGAAGTTTCTTTTTAGCTCTTCTGCCCATTTTTTGACTGGATTATTTTCTTTGTTATTGTTGAGTCTCATCAGCTCTTTGCAGATTTTTGTGATCAGTCCTTTATCATTAGTGTTGGGTGCAAAAATGTTCTCCCAGTTGGTGGTAACCCCCAAATTTAAATGCCATCAAGGGGAAAGCAGGTAGGACAGAAAACAAAAGCAGGTAACCATCTCAAGGTAACAAAATTAGGGCCTCCCCTGGTGGCGCAGTGATTGAGCGCTGGGCTGTGAAGCTGCCCGCAGCCTCTGCAGTGCCAGTTAGATCCCCGGCCACCGGTGAGGGTCCCACATGGCACGCAGACCTATCCTGCCATGCCCACTGCTCCCCTCAGCAGTGTATTTCATCAGTCTGCCTGTTCTGTTCCCCGCTCTGGCTCTGGTGAATTCTCTCACCCTCCCGTGCTTCTGACTGTACCCAGTGCTTGTATAAATAAATAAATCTTAAAAAAAAAAGAAAGATAACAAAATTGATGGAAGGCACTGAGACTCCTGAGGACAACACTAAATGTGGCTTCATTTGCCATCATCCCAAATGAAACTACACATTCTGGGGATCCTGTAACCATCAGGGTTCTGCTTTTTTTCAGTCATCATTTTGACCATGACTGTTATTGCAGAACTATGACTCCCAATTTGATTTTGAGTGAAAAAAGCACGAGATTATCCAGGACAATTAGAAATGAGTTTATCCTCATCAGCAGCCGGTCCCACATTGAGGACTGATAATGTTTAAAACAGTGATTGCCTTTAGTTCTTGTGAAAGCTTGTAAGTTTCCATGTTTCCTTTATGGACTTTTATTAATGAGACTATGTCTATGACTCATTATCCATGGGGAGTGCTTCCAGTGTGCACTTTACAAGTATAGACGTTTCTCTGTGATTTTCTGTTGTATTAGAAGTGCCAGGGGTGATCATTTCTAAGTCCGTTAATTATGTTGATACCTCTCACAAGGGTCCTATGACTCTTCATGTTAGACAACTGGGAGAGATTGTTCTGAAAGTCACAGAGAGCAGACAAGAGGCTTCTAGCTGGTGAATTCACTTAAGAGGCCATAAAATGACAATATTTTGACATTCCTTTGAGGCTAATCCCCATCATATGGTGATTTCAATGGGTGGAAGAATTAGGAGTGATATATACAAAGCAGAGAGGTCTTGTCACTTACAGGCAGCAGATCCACCTCAGGTGGAAAAGACCCAGCTTGGTTATTGGGCAAAGTCCTGCTGGTACTGCCCAAGAAATCATTTTAACCTCCACACTCTGCTTCATGACCACCCAGTCCACTCCTAATCTGGCCATTCTTTCCACAAATGCCTGATCATAGGCCTCAGTGAGAGAAGAACATGGACCCAAAGCTTTCTAAGGAACCAGAACATGTCACCACCAAATAGGACACTTTGACATAATGATTCTTTTGAGTCTGAACTGTGCCAAGAATTCTGTAAGGTATCTATCCTAATCTGCCCCATCTTCTCCCTGACATCACCCAATCACTGGTCTTCTATGAACCCCCAATCTCGCTCTGAAACGTGTGGAGCTACTGTATTGTCAATCCATGTGACCGTGGCCTTTGCCCAGTGTCAGTGAATGGTAGAGAGATGAGACTAAGACCCAGCAGAGACCCACATGCACAGGATTTAGATAAAGACACAGTTTCAGACGCCATCTTGTTCAAGGCTTCATGACAGGGGATCACCAAGAGTTCCTAGAAATGGCAAAAATAAGAGCCAGTATTTTTCCAGTCCTCACCAGATGCCAAGCTCCACCTCTCAGCACTTTGCATGGGTTGACTTATTTTTCATAGTAACTCTCAGGTGAGTTCTGTCATTTCACCACTTTACAGATGAACAAACTGAGGGTAACAGAATCAAAGTAACTTGCCCAGGGCCACCTGGTAGAATTGGGTTATAAATGTGTGGGTATCAACCCGTGTTCAGTTAAGAACTGAGAAATTGTAGAGCCTCATTTTCACCTGCTCAGCTACACTTCCTCAACCAAAACATGGAACCGAGCCAACCAAGGTACAGAGAGTAAGGCAACAAAATGACATACCTGATCAGGTGCGTGAGCATCTACCCCCACTGCCATCTGAGTGAGGTGAGACTTGGGCATTGCAAGCCTCAGTGGACAAGACATGCCAAGTTACCTTAGTGTCTTTAGATCAAATTAATTGGACACCGAGACCCTATCCCAGTACTACTGGCCTGGCAAGGAATTCATGCTGAGTGAGTTGGGGGACTGCTATTACCCAGTGTCCTAGAAAACTTCAAGGGTCTGGAGAACATTGGGGCCAGGGGACCACAATTTTCTTTTTTAAAATTTTTAAAGATTTATTTATTTATGCATACAAGAGCTGGGATACAGGCCAGAGATACAGGGGGTGAGAGGATTCACCAGAGACAGAGTGGGGAACAGAAGAGGCAGATTGACTGAGTATAGCAGGGAGCAGCAGGTGAGTCAGGAGAGGTCTGCTGTGCATGTTGGTTGCTCCCTGGCAGGCCAGGGATCGAAGTCGTGCTGCAGAGGCTGTGGATTGCTTCATAGTGAGGTGCTTAGCCGCTAGCGCCATCAGGGAGGCCCCAGGGACTACAATTTTCAACCCTTGCCAAGCCACTCACTGTCCACACTCAGGCAGTTCCTTGGGAGCAGAGATTCTGTTGCCTTCTTGCCACGCTGGCATCCATCAATCTTTGTTGAGGATGGGGGTTCCAGGGCATGGGGTCCCTTCTGTCAAGGCAGAACACAGCCGAAAATCCACCCCCTCCCACCTGCCCCAGGTGTCCTATTCCCCTCCAGAAACCATCATGGTTCCTGGTCCTCTTCCCAGTGTGAGCTCCCAGTGCAGGCAGGTTTGTTATTTCCTCAGTGTCTAAGCCAGAGCTGACACAGACGGTGCTCCCTCCGCCCCTCCCCACCAAAGGTGCTCCCTGACCCCCAACACCCAGCACCAACCCCACACGGACATCAGGACAGAAGGTTCTTCAGGCCTGGGGGAGAGACACCAGAAGAATAGGACAGCAAAGACTCTCAGGGTTGGTTTGGTTTTTTTTTTTCTTCTCCTTCAGCAGCACAGAAAGAACACGAAGTAATACCCCAACAAATCACCCTGCCCTTCTCCGAACAGCCAATGAGCGTTCAGCACTATTCACCCATCTTCAGCAGCCAAGAAAAAAAGACACAAGTATGAAGATAATTTTGAAGATTTCAAAGGTCTTTCTGACGGCAGTGACCAAGTTTGAGAGGCTCCCTCCGCCAGCCCCAGGATAGTAAGATCGCAGGCACACGCTGAAAGGGGTTCCTCCCTTGCCCGCAATGCTTTTGTTCCACAAAAGAGCTCAGCATTCAGTGTGGAGGAGGCTGACGAAGTTCCACGGCAGCCTGCCAAGCTCAGCACCCCCAGCTCAGGGAGTCAGAGCCAGTGAGAGGCAGAGACACGGGGCAGGTGGGGGAAATGACTGTAAAGCCATGGACACAAAGCAATGCACAGAGACCCCGAAAAGACACTCAGGACAGAGAGACCCAGAGGGAAAATCAGCGAACCCACCACTGCCAAAAGGCAAATTAAATGTGCTGCCCGTCATTCCCCAAACTTCACTAGTTTCGCGTTAAAGCAGCAGCTCTACCCTTGGGCAGCCGGGGAAATCATTTCACTTAATGGGCTGTCTGACTGCAAACCTGCTTCAAGGCTCAGTCACTTAAGAATATCTTTGCTCTCTGCCCTTGTCCCCTGACACTCCCCACTTGCACTTGGTGTTTTGAATTTGCTCCCCTTTTTTTGGTCTTTCTAGCAGAGGCCTGTTGGTTTGCAGGTATGTTTTAGCCAACAGGCCTGCAGCTGCAAGTGTGCAATAGTTTCTGGAAAGATCCTTGTAAGTCAGAGATCTTGTCTTCAGAAAAGAGGAAAAGCCAGGCCCTATGGCGGTCACCCCATGGTGTCATGGGGAATTCATGTCATCCTTTTGTTTGAGCTAATCATCCCGTTTCCTTCTGGAGATTAAAGAGAAATTGAGGGGCCTCCCTGGTGGTGCAAGGGGTTAAGACACAGCATTGTGAAGCTATCCACAGCCACTGCACCATGAGTTCAATCCCCAGCCAGGGAGCTACCCACATGGCGAGGCAGACCTCTCCTGTCTCGCCTGCTGCTCCCCTCAGCAGTGTATTTCATTCAATCCACCTGTTCTGCTCCCCTCTCTGTCTCTGGTGAATCCTCTCATCCCCCGCACCTCTGGCCTGCACCCCAGCTCTTATATGCATAAATAAATCTTAAAAAAAAAATAAAAAGAAATTGAAAGAACCCCTTTCTTCCTGATCTCTGTTCCATATTTGCTGGCAGAATGTTTTTCCGCAGACCTCCACACCTCGCTGCATCCTGTGACCAGGGAGCCTGGCAGCAGGAGGCAGGAGGCAGAGGCCAGTCCTGCCCCTGCATGTCGCCCCTGTATGTCATCAGCAGAAGCTGAGTCCTGAGGGCAGAAGTGACACTCCCAAGGTCATGTGCTTGTCACCCTCAGGACGCCTGCCTCCCTACCCTCAGCCCTCCACACTGCCACCCAGTGGGAATGACCACAAGTCATTCTCAAGGAAGATGACCAGAGACAAGGGGCTTCCGGGACACGGGTCCTGTTAGGTTTTCTCCAACGGCAATTCCCTGGGGCTACCATCGATGGAAAAAGCCAGCACTTTGGCCTAATTCCCACACACCAAGAAGCCCTGAGATCTGTGAGGGAGGCTGGAAACAGCCTGCTGTGTGCATTCATGTGACATTTTCTTTTGTGCTTTAAGTTAGGTACTGCCAGACACTACTGATGCCAACCATTCTACCCTCTTCTGAAGCAAGCAGAATCTACCAACAGATTGCTGGGTACTATTTTCCAAGCCTCCCTCACTTCTAAGGATGGCCATGTGGCACAGTTCAATGTATGGGGAAGCACATTTCTCCTTGAAATTCAGAGGAACTGGCTAGTAGAATCATCTTGTCACCTGACTGGGCTCCTTCTTGCATTTAATAAGCATGACTGGATAAGGATGTGATTCTAGGGGATACTGCAGCCACTTTGTGACCATGAGGACAATACCAGTGGCATATTGAGCATGGTCGAAGAGGATGGAAAGGGGTGGAGACCTGTGAGACTCCCTTTCTCTCAAATCCTTGTTATTTACATATTAATAAACTCCTATCAACTGCTTTCGGTTGGGTCTTGAAAAATCAGATCTTATAACTAACCAGACTTGCCTTTTGATCTGGCAAGGACTACCTGGAGCTAGAGCAGATCAGCATCTTTTACCTGGGTGTAACTCTCTAGTTATCCACAGTCTCCACCAATCTCTAATGTCCCTCACTTGCCTCAATCACTGCATTCCTCTCCTATCTCTTAAGACATTTGATCTAAGGCTGATGATCTCTAATATAGACTCTGGGTGCACTCAGGGAAGGGAGGTAAGTCTTATAGACCACAGCCTCCAGGGTGGGCTTGCTTTGACTTTTTACACTGTGTGCAACCTGCTTTGTCAAAGTGATGGGATCAGTAACCCCTCACACTCTAAAATACATCAGGGACTGGGATTAAGTGTCTTCATTCAGGCCATTTTATTAATGTGTTATGAGGTTCCTTCCTTCCATTAATAGAGCATGAAATTAAAATATATGGATCCTCAAAAACACCTGCCTTTTGTGAACTGGCTCATGCTGTTAATTACAGCTCCTATAGATCCAACCATATGCTCCATGTTATTCTGTCCTTTGTAATTTTAATTACAATTTAATGAAAGCTTTTCTATGGCTTGTCATAGCACTTCCAACTTAATTATCAGCATTAACAATGCTGTATTCTTTGTTACTTTTCAGGGTTCTTCCATTTATCTGTAAGTGTATGTATTGATATTATATTTACACTTCATGCTCCAGAATTTTAAGTCATCATTAGTTGAAATACAGCTCTCACTGCCTCCTGCTCACTGTTGGGGAGAGTGGGTAAAACTAGAATCACAGAAGGAAACAGGCCCTATTTTTTTAAATAGTAGCAAAGGATCCTTTTCCTGCATTTTTGTTTTCGATGTGGTTTTTGAAAATTATAAAAATTTTAGTTAAATCAGAATATTGTATAACCTATTTTGCATAAATGTGCACTGAGTTTAAAATGATATCTCACCAATTGCTATGATTTAGTTTGTAAAACATGTCACATTCATTTTTCAAATCGCTTGCCAGTGTATCTGCAGCAATTTAAACAATCTGCTTTTGGACAGAAGTCAATTCGAGCCTTCCCAGCCCACACGGGACAGTCACTGTACAGACACCTTTGGGAAGGACCACGGCTGGAGAGAGTTGCTGGGGGGTCCTTGGATGAGGCCTTTACCAGGTGCACCCAGGCCTGAGCCCATCAAGGATGCCCTGGAGGGTGGGGCTGGCACTCCCGGCCCGGAGCTGCTCAGCCAAATGTCGCAGTTGCCTGAGTCTTTCCCAATGCTGCTGTTACACGAACTGCTGGCAAGTGACAGGCTCTAGACCTCAGAGATGCATCTCCTCCACGCAGGCCTGGGAATCTGAAGCCCCACACGGTACATTTGCAAAGAACAAGCGGGCCAAGCAGCAGCTCTGGACTCAGACTAAACAAAGCTTCTGAACTTGCCACATTTAAACAATGCCAAGAGCAGAGAGAAAGACACAGCACGTTGCTGCTACTGTTCTCGCACCTTCACTGAGCGCTACCACACTGAAACGCTGCCTGCTAGTGGGGAATGGGAATGTGCCGCCCCAGGAGGCAAAGTACCCTGAAGCTGCTGCTTACCGCCAGGTAACCCGGTCACACTACCCACACCCCTCAGACCATGGCGGCAACCTTCCCCACTCTGGCACTCACATGTCTTTGTTTTCGCTGGACTGAAGTCTGCACATGACTTCCTTCTAACTGCAGTGAGTCAGCAAGCCCCAGAAGCGCCAGGCTGCAGCTCCGAGCTGCAATTGCCCAGCACAGACTGTGAGAGGCCTCCCAGCCTGTTTCCAGGCTCCACACTGGAACCCCTACTGCCCGAGCTGGCTTGGGCCTGCCCACCCCGCTGGCCTCGGCTGTGAAACCTACCGCATCTCCAAATGACTTCTGCTGCACTGGACGGCCAACACCACGTCTTCCAGGTGGGAGGTTTTATTATGTTTTACAACCATGAAGACATAGGAAGGTGGCTGTGACAGCAAACATTTCAGAGACAGGAGTCGACCGCCCTGCACGCTGCACCCACCCCGCCCTGGCAGCCTCCTTCCACGCGCCCCTCGGAGATTGTTCCTGGGTCCTTCCTTTGCAAAGTCAAGAAAGTCGGATGCAGACACTTAAGTAGCAGGAACATCATCAGCAGAATGGGAGCAGGATAACTTTGAGAAAAGACTGATGAGAAACTCGCCAGAGAAGCCTCTTCTCTGCTGTTAAGATGGCAGGTTAGAAGCACCTGGGTCTAATGTCCCTCCTCCCCAAAGAGTCATACAGGGCCCTCGGTGACGCCCTCCAGAGGCAGGCTGGGCGCACTGTCGGCCATGGGCCTCTCCTCTTTCTTCATGGAGGTCGGGACCCGGAGGCTCACGTAGGGTTTGTGACAAGCTGTGTTGGCCAAGGGAGGGTAGTGCTGTCGGTAGCAAACGTAGGCAAACATGAGGCCGATGACTCCGCCAACAAAAGAATCTAGCAGGAAGGGGCAGAACAGGAGAAGAGCGTTAGCATTCACCCACATGCGGCTGGAACTTTCCAGTACCTGCTCTGCTTATCATCGGACACCCTGAAGGACTAAGGGAAAGAAGAAACGTGGGGGCTACACATCTCGGCCTCTGCAAACTCTCATTTCCATAGCGTCAACATCCCTGTCAGATGTGTGCTTGATTCACTCTCTTCTTTTTCTCTTTAATCCACACCTAAGCGTTGCACAGGCTCAGATTTACCTGCTGGCTTTCAAAAATCAATTCTAAAGCTGGGAGGATTCCAGCCATCCCTCTGCAGTCTCCATGCCCTCAGGGGCTGCCACTGCCTTTTGTTTAGCGAGTTCTCTCTGGGGCTGCAGCTGCCTTCGGTTTAGCAAGTTGCCTCTGGAGCGCTGCACCATGGCTGAGCCACAGAAGCCCAGGGTGCGTCCGTCTCAGCCTCGCGTGGCAAAGTGGTTTCCCAGGGAAGAAACCAACCTTCTAAGTCACAAAGTGAATGAGACATTTTATGATAATCAGGAGGGGCAAACTTGACAGACTCTGGTGGGAGGACCAATCCCTCCACAGGCCGCAGATCTCAAGCTGCAGAGATGGAGGGGGCAGCCGAGTGGGAGGGGCAGCTGCAGGCAAAAAAGCGTCCCCCACCGTGAAGCAAAGAGGACACTCAGCTGGTGCCCAACAGACTCCATGAAAGCAGCAGGCCCTGCAGACCTCTTCGTGTGTGTGCACACAAACAAGCTTTAACCTGTGTCTGGGTTATTCTTTTTTTTAAGATTTATTTATTTACCTATGCATACAAGAACTGGGGTACAGGCCAGAGGTGTGGGGGGGGGGTGAGAGGACTCACCAGAGACAGAGTGGGGAACAGAACAGGCAGATAGACTGACATACACTGCTGAGGGGAGCAGCAGACAAGTCAGGAGAGGTCTGCTGTGCCATGTGGGTATCTTCCTGGCCGGGGATTGAACTCATGCTGCAGTGGCCGTGGACAGCCCCATAGGCTGCATCTTAATCCCTTGCCAGGGAGGCCCAATATGGATTATTCTTGCCCAAAAGATCTTATCACAATGGAGAACCTCAACACAAAAGAAGCCTGAGCTCTTGTGAAGTGGCCACATGCTGAGCCATCATTCTCCATTTGAGGGTTTCACTTTCCACTCGTTATCTTGTGGGATCCCACACACTGAATTCCTATGTCAGTAGCACCAGCTTCACTGTGCAGAGGAAGGAGACTCCAAGAGGCCAGTGGACCCCTGCACCCCACACCCTCCTTCATGGCAGAACTAGGCTGGAGCTCTGTGTTCCTGCTTCGTCCGGCCCTTTCTCTCCAGGTGACCGATGCCCCGTGTGCAGCTGGCCACACGTGGGTGCAGGTGACGCAGAGGCTTCTTCTGCTGGTCAGTTCTCTGGGTAGTGAGTTTTCAAACACTCCCTGTAAGCCACACACTGTGCCTGGCGCATCGACTGCACACGGTTTTATTTATATGGTTTAAGTCACAAGCGGATTCCCTGGTGTCTCCTGCTGGGCCATTTGGGGTGGCTGTCAAGGAAAGGCATCTCAGGAAAACAAACTGTTGAATGCTTAAATATCTGCACCCCCTCATCGGTCTGCATGTGATCCTGTCCCAGGTGTCCCGGGTCCATCTAGATATATGGGAGTTATTTTTGGAGAAGGGGACAATGCTTTGGTATTTTATTATCTTCTGAAGATTGCTTCTACCTGCAGCATCTTTATTAGGTTAATCGGCTAAAGAGCAGGCAAAGGGCATTTCTCGGATGGTGGCATGAAGGCCACAGTGTCCTGCTGCTGCCAGGCTAACAGGGAGGGCTCCTGCCCACGCTCCCAGTCATGGGCCCCTCCCACGCCCTGCAGCCACTGACTTCCCTTCTGTTCCTCAATATGCCTACTTCCCCTCTCCTTCCTACAAAAGCTGCTCCAACCTAGGGGTCCCTTCCCCCCCACCTATTCAGTGTCTGTTCCCCCTCAGGGCACCACTCTACCTCGTGTGCAACGAAGCCTCCCTGACCCCAAGCCTGGTCTGAGTGTCCCAGGCACACAATTTCAACCCCCACTCTGGCCACAGATGCAAACAGGATGGCAAAAAATGACAAACTGCAACTGTTTCATGTTGAACCCATGAAGGCAGGGGCCATGTCTATTGTACTGGCTGTTGCGTCCTCTCCAACACACCTTGCTCACGAAGAACTGAGCTGGTTAGTCCCTGGGGGGCGAATATGAGCACAGACACACAGGGGCTGGATGCTGGCGGCTGCCCCGTGTGTCCCTGTGTGGGCTTCTCTCCCTCCCTGGGCCTCCGTCCTCACCAGTTAACACAAGAGCATGGGGTGCATGGCGACCAATAGACCTTCCCACGCAGCGTTCCACAATCCCCACCCCCAGGGTCAGCCTATGGGTATAAGCATTCAGACTTCTGGAAAAGCAGACAAGGCCCATCTAGGAAGTAGATCATATTCTTGGGATAAATGTCACTTAGCCACAGATGTCCTTCTGGTTGAAGGAGGTGGTCAGAACATGGTGGCTTCCTCGTGACAGGGGAAGTTACTAGGGCAAACTCCGCTCTGACAAAACCAACAATGCTGTGGTTGTTACTGTTCCTTTTATTCTCCCACCACTGAGGCTCGCTTTGTCTTTGGGGCTCTGAGTTTCTGTAAGAAACTTAAATAGCACAGGGGCTGTGCCATCAAGGGCAGCACCCACATCTGTCTTCCTCAACACCATGTTTTGGTGGAGAACATGCCTGGCACACAGGCCAAAAAGACACATGAATGGATGTAGGTTTAAAGTGTGATTTTTTTTTTTCAATGAAAGAATATGCAGACTAAGGTTCACTTTTAGCAAAGCCACCTTTAAAGAAAAAATAATCACAAGAAATGTTGAGGATTTGGTCAAAATCTGTCCTTCATTCACAATATTTATTGCGTGCTGTTGAGTTGAATTGCGTGTCCCTACAGATCCATTGAGGTCCTACCCCAGTTACTGAGAACATGACTTGATTTGGAAATGGAGTCTTTAGGGGGTGACCGAGTCAAAGTGAGGTCCCTGGGGTGGGCCCTCATCTGGCTGGTGTCTTTATGAAAAGGGGAAATGTGGACACAGCGACAGCAACATACAAAGAAGAAAGATGAGAGGAAGAAGCACAAGAAGAAAACCCCATGAATTTGGAAGCAGAAATTGAAATTACTTTGCCACAACAAGGGAGGGAGCAGTTGGGCTCCTCAAAGCCAGAAGAGGCCCTGGGGGTTCGGGGTGGGGAAGGGTCTTTCCCCTCCAGGTGTCAGGGAGTGGGCCCGGCCAACACCTTGATCTTCAACTCCTGGCCTCCAGACTGTGAGGGAATAAATTTCATGGAATTTTGTTATAGCAGCCCGAAGAAACTAATAAAGTACCTATCAGATGCCATCCTAACAAAAGAGTTACAAATCCCAGGCGACATGGA
The DNA here is from genome assembly GCF_014898055.3 of Talpa occidentalis. Lineage (NCBI taxonomy): Eukaryota > Metazoa > Chordata > Mammalia > Eulipotyphla > Talpidae > Talpa > Talpa occidentalis. Next base: position 6,584,841 of record NW_023605194.1, read on the forward strand.
GGTTATATTCTAAATCAGAGTTCAAACTATGGAACCTCTTGGTTCCCACACTGCCTATAGCTGCTTCCTGCTACTGCGGCCAAGCTGGGGAGCTGCAGCAGAGGCAGGCAGGGCCCACATAAAGCTTAAGATATCTATTATCTGACCTTTACGGAAAAAGCTGCTGACTCCTGCTTGTGGATAAGGCCAGGAGTAATCAATACATAATGAATTGCTTGGTGTGTTAGACGCTGGTGAGTGAGCACAGCGAAGGGAGCACATGGAGCAGTCATCAGAAGACTTCCTCACTGAGTCGATAATTGAACCCAGATTAGGAGGAAGGGAAGAACAAGCCACACCCACCTCTGAGAGGAGCATTCCAGGCACAGGGGCCTGCAAAGCTGGACCTGGCATGCTCAAGGAACAGGAAGAAGCCCAAGGGGCTGCATTGGCGCTGGCATGAGTATGGTGGGGAAGTAGTCAGAAAACACCAAAGGGGTCGGAACTAAGGGACCAGATCTTGGAGGCCATCGCAGGACCTGCATTTGGACGCTGAATGCACGGGGGCGTCACTGGGGAAGCTCAGCAGAGGAGATGCACGAGCTGACTTCCGGCTGTACAGGCTCGTGTTGGCTGCAGTGTGAGGGGCAGGGGAGGGAGACTGGGGCATGGGGGAGGCATCAGCAGTAATCCAGACAACAGATGATGGTGGAACAGACCAGAGTGGGAAAAGAACATTGGATTCTAGAAATACCCTGAACTTAAGAGCCAATAGGAAAACAGAGAAAATCACAGAATGCAGGTAGGAGGATTCCCTGGAGTGAGATCGAGCTCGTCTGAGACGTGGGACCAGCCAATGTCCATCTTCCCTGGAACGAAGCCATGGGGAAAGGCCAGGACCAAGCCAGGACCAAGCCTCCTGAGGGACGCCGGAGATATAAGGAGAGCAGGAGGTGGGCTCACGGGCTATCAACACTCAGAGGTTCCCAGGCCCTGAGCAGCAGGACAGCTGCCCCAGCCCAGAACAGCGGACTTCCAAGGGAAAATGAGGTGAGATCAGTTTAGTCAGGACTGAAAAACTGGGGGATAATCACGGTGGTTTTGTTCCACACAAGGCAGGAGCAACACCATAGGTCCAAGGGCTCCATCTCAAGTCACTTCATTTAGAAAACACAGAGGTTGCTGGACAGCCCAAGGGAGGCCTGGTTAGTGGACTGTGTGTCCCTCACCTCCGGGGGGAGTGGGTGGGAGGAGAGAGATGGGAGCAGCCTCACCTGCCCTGTGAGGAGCTGGGAGTCCTGCCTGGCACCCGTATGTCCAGCAGGGCACCCGCTGCCACTCCCAGAAACACTCCTGAAGCCTGGTCACTCCACTTACATTCATTTCAAGTCACAGACCCTTCACAACCCAGTCAGGGAAGGGCCAAGGCAGTGGCGGCCATTTCGAAAACTTCAGCCCAGTCACACACGGTGTCCGTGACTGACAGGACGCTTCCCAACCTCGGGTGGGGACAAATGGCTGTTGCCTCCCTTGAGACCCACTCGTACGGATGACAGTCAGAGGAAGATGCTCTTTCTTATAAATGAAACACCATCCAAGGTTTCTTAAGAGGACCTATCATTAGAGAAATTAGTGTTGATTAAAAGGTTCCCCCCAAAGCAGCATCACATGAGAAGCCTGGGTCCAGGCACAGGAACTCGGGGCGGGGAGGGAGTGACATTCCCAGCTGTAACTGGAAACTATAAACATGCAGGTGTGTGGGTTCAAGGACAGACCGTGCTCTCTCTCTGCACTTTCCCTACACATGCTTTCCCTAGCATGAGGAGGCCACAGATTTTATTGCTTGAAAACATAGCTAAACACAAAAGTGAGCCTTTTTGTGATGCCCTGGGCACTGCAGCTAACATCACCCACGAGGCTCTCCAGCTTCCAGCTGACCCGAGAGCCAGCACGGCACACAGACACAGAGCCCCTCAGTCTCACAGGAGTCTGGTGTCCATCCAGTGGATTTTACTTCTAGAGAATGTTTCACCTGCCCCTCGGTGCCACAGCCTGTGCCTCACCTAATAAAACAAGACTTGTGTATCTGCAGTGCAACTGGGAAGGCAGAAAAAACCAGAAGGGTATGGACAACAGAAAAAAAAATAAGAAAGAAAGAAAAGAAACATGATAATGGACAGAGCAAGGCATATGAGTTTATGGGTTATTAACTGGATGTGAATATGTAACCGAGTAATCGGATGTACTTCCACATTAGGCACAGTTGCTTAAATCAAAATTGAAATGCAGTCATAAAATTCTCATAATATCAGTGCTGTTATAAGGTCTATAATGAGGGGACTTGGGTTTTGCTGGTGCCTCTGGGGCTCCACGTGAACTCACATGATGGATGGCCTCTGCCGACAGGCACTTCAGTCCACCCAAGAAAAGCAACAACTTATTTATCTCCATCAGGCATCCTGCTGCAAACACCCACCTACACTGCATCCAAGGGCCTCACCGCCCGGCCCTTCTCCAAGCTGGAAACCTTGAAGGCCTCTTCAATTACTCCCTTGATGAGTGACTGTTAGACATCGATACTTCTTATCATGCAAGAGGGAAAGAGAGAGCTGAGGCGCTACGTAGGTCAGTCTACACGGCAACAGACCTTTGGGGCTGAAAGCGCTATCTTGGGTGCCAAAGGATCCCCGGCCTCCACCCATTAGATGCCAGCAGCAAACACTATTACTGCCACCTCTGGCTGGTAAAACCAAAAGAAGTCTCCAGGCATTGCTCGATGTCCCCTCAGAGGCAGACACCACCCGTTGAGAGCCACTGGGGTAGACAGTGATGTATATATTCCCATGAAGGTGAATTCAGGTAAAATGAGCATGACTCAGAGCCCATTAGAGGATCCAAGGAGAGACAAGCTCCTCTCCTCGCTGAATTCATGGGCAGGGACTGAACAGGCAACGGCACAGCTGAACTGGTCCTCGGGCCACATAGGTGACCTGTACCGACGGGTGCACATTCAGTTTTGGCCACAGAAGTCTGCAGTGACAGTTTTGGTTCACTCCGAGGTAAGGGCCTGAAAATCACTGAACATAAAGCCTCTTGCTGTGCTTTCCCATAAAGCCCCAATATTCTAAGGCACTAATATTCTCCCTCCACTGCTCTCCAGGTTCTTTTTGTGCCAGCTGGATAGGCTGGGTCTGCAGCCCAGTTGCCAGCAGGCCTTGGGTGCACCAGCTGCATCAAGTCACCACTTACCTCCCTAAGCCAAGAAGCACCCCTCATTTTTTTATGCTGCACACCCACAGCTAGGCACAGGGGTGCAAACCCAGTGAGGACCAAGAGTACGTACTTAAGAGGGACTGAGCTCAGGTCTTAGTTTTTCAGGACAAGCTCACACTACAAAGCCTCTTCCCACCTTCCAAGGTAAAGCAAAAATCAATTCGATTCTGAAACCCTTAATCATCTCCCAAATCCAAAGTGGTAAAATAAAAGAGAAAACTGGAGATTCATAGCTTACAAATAGACTGTGTTCCCAAAACACAGAGGTCTCTAAATTAGTTTTTGGAAAACACAACACATCCTTCTTACGAAACAACACAGCAAACACCACCGATTTGCATTTGTGCAATATGTTTTCATTTCTAAAGTACATTCAGATCCATCATTTCACTCGGTCTATGAAATATCTCTGTGAAACATTTGGGGCTGATTTCTCCATGTTCAGAAAAAGAAACTGCAGTTTACAAGGGATAAATGAAAAGCGGTCTATAAAATGCCATGCAGCCTATAATATTCTTTGTGGAGAGGGGCTCTTCCTATGTGGGCAACAGTGATTCTGGGAGCAAATATTCCCATTTCCAGGGGTGCAGTGGGTCTTCCCTGGAGCTGCTGCTTAGTGACTCCCTCCTGGCTTCCCTTCTGTCATGTCGTGTGGCCCCATATTATCCAGAATCTCATCTAAGTTATTGATGATGACAGCAAAGAACAGGGAGCGCCCAGCCTGTAGTCTACACTGCCCGCCTCCATGGGAGAGCTCAGGATCCTGCTCAGCGCTTGATGCATCCTCCTGTCCAGACCAACCATCAGTCTTCCTGTGCCTTTGGCCCTAAGTCAAAGCCTTTTCTGCTGGAGGCTCATGAGCTCCGGGAGAAGGAACCGAGGCTGGGAAAGGAGCAGAAGTAGCAGCAGAAAATGGGGAGATGCTGCGAGGATCATGAGGTGCCCAGAGAAGAGAGGGAGAAGCCTCTCCCCACCACCATCTAGGGGTTCCCCTCATCTCTGACCTCATCTGCTGCCTCACCACTCGTAAAAACACCTGGGAAGGAGATAGACCCACAAGGCAGGTGGCTGCAGAGACAGAAAAGGTAGAGGAGGGAACAGGGCAACCCAGGGAAGCTGGAGGTAGGCACAACTAATTCTGCTTATTCACTTGTAGCTGACACAACAGAGCTCTTCACCAGTGCTATTTAGACTCCATCAAAAATAACTGACTTGCTTGTTACAAATGCAGACTCCAGGCTACTACTCCACAGCCACCCCCAAGGTCCTATTCGTAGCTCAGGGTGCCAGACTAAGGTGCTGTGTGGGCTGCCGTTGGGGAAACTCAGCTCTAGACCTGGAGCTCCCGGAGGCAACACATCCTGTGGACACGCATTTGTCTCTGCTCCACCCCTATTTGTAAGAGCAGGCGCTGCCAGCTAGTGGGGCAGCTGCGAGCTGGTTTAGTTTTATCCCTGAAACAAGCTCCTCATTCATCTTGTGTTCATCTGACTTTTCACAGATACCCGGGATTCATGCACACAGGTAAGCCTCATCCAGCCTTGCAGCAGCTGCTGAGAACACTGCAGGCATTGATCCTTGGCTGGACACATCCTTTGGAAGTTCATCCATGGTGAGAAATACATCCCTGTGGCATGGATTTGAAATGTGAAAGGAAAGAAGCCACAAACCACTTGGCACAAGTCTGGGAAACCAAGCCAATGACCCAACCTTGAGTCTGAATCCAAGGGCTTGCCATCCTGGCTGGACTCACAGTCTCCTTGAGCACAGAGGAGAAGGAGAAGCTTAGTTCTGTTCCTAGCAAGAGCAGCATGAAGGCCAGAACTCACTGGAACAGGCATATCTTCTTTAAATCTGTATCTACACGGTCACCTTGACCTTTGATTTACCATGGTGCTCAGTTCTCCCCAGTAGGTGCATTTCCACGTCCTCCTGCATGGGGAGCCAGGCTACCCCGAGGGCTGGGCTGGGGAGGGACTCACCTTGCCAGTGATGCTTGTAGTCACACATGCGGGACAGTGCGATCATCATGGCACAGTACAGGGGCAAGATGGCGGCACAGAGCCTCCAGCTCTTCCCCCTCCCGCTCTCCGTGAAGCAGTGCAGCTTGCCAGCCAAGTAGAACGTTGTGAAGCCAAGGCCTGAAAAGGCAACTGCCAAAGAAAAACAGCAGGTGTTACCTAGTGGGTGGTGACAGACGGACACAGGGCATCCTGCCGGCCCCCCGAGGCCCCTAGGCCCAGGCCAGGTTGGCACCAGGTTTCCTGCCACAGCCAGGCTGGCGTGAAACTGTCAACCATGAGCATGACCTTCCAGGCTGGCAGCTCAGAAGCTACCCCACTTCACCCACTCACTCAACAGGCACCTCATGGGCACCTAATGTGTGCAGGCGGGCCTGGCTCTGGGAGCAAATAAAAGGACAGCTGAGGGACAAGGCCACGCTAATGGGTCATTTTCATAGAAAATTTTGTGTTGCATAAGAAAACAGCGCATCCAGAACAAAAGACTGAAGATGGTTTAGCTGGGGAGGGTGAGGGAGGCTACGGGGTTTTAACTCGGTGGCATTCACGACGATAGGACCAGTTAACACTACAAAAGAGACAGACAGAAAAGCCAGAGATGACAAATTCCTGTTTTCTTAGAAATTAGGGTTGCAAAGACAACTGGGGTCTGTGCTAAAAGCGTTGTCAAAAGTGTGGAGTTGGGTGTAGCATATATTCCCCAAGCCCTTCAGCCAGTCAGCTTTTTTTTTTTTTTCTTTTATAGAGGCATGTTTTATTTATTTATTTGTTCGTTTGTTTCGTTTACACATGCACTGGGTACAGTCAGAGGCGCGGGAGGGTGAGAGAATTCACCAGAGCCAGAGCGGGGAGCAGAGCAGGCAGAGGGACCGAAGCAGCGGGCGGCAGGAGAGGGAGCAGCGGGCGGCAGGAGAGGTCTGCGCGTCATGTGGGACCCTCCTCCGGTGGCCGGGGAGCAGCCAGGGATCGAACCGGCGCTGCAGAGGCTGCGGGCAGCTTCGCATCCCAGCGCTCAACCGCTGCGCCACCGGGGAGGCCCCAGCCAGTCAGCTTTAAAACATAGTGAAGCTTAGTGAGATTTAAGGTGGGTCTCCTGTCTGCTCGCAACAACTGTCCTCAGCCCTGGCTCCACAGGTGCTCACCTTTAAATCTGGGAAGCTTTGAAAGATGCCGGTGGTGAAGTCCCACGGTCAGACATTCTGCTTGCGCGTTTCGACCAGTCCAGTGTGGACGCTAAGGGGAATGTGTGTGTGTGTACGGGTGTGTGTGTGTGTGTGTGTGCGGGTGTGCGCTTTCCCCGGGTGATTCCAAGGGCAGCCAGGATCGAATTTAGAAACCTCTATTGAAAGCAGGTGCTATAGCTAAACTGACTCTGGGTCAGTCAATCAAGACTTTCCCTTTCAGCAGTGCTCCGAGGTAGCCAGTCCACACCGCAACTTGGTAAAACAAGTTTTGTAAACACCTAAATGCCAACAACTTTGAGACTCAGCAGTAGCCTCAGTGCCACCAAAGTTGTTACAGATGCAGACTCTCAAGCCCGCCCCAACCCACTGAGGTAGCATCTGCGTTTTACAAGAGTCAGCAGTGACCTGTGAGCAGGTCCAGTGTAGGGTAAGGAAAAAAATGTCAGGCTTTTCTGCCCTCCCGCCATCAGGATAGACGATGGATCCTTGCGGTCCTGAATGCATGCCTGATGGCGGGCACCTGGAGCAGGGTGTGGGCATAGGGAGATGGGATTCACCTGGGCTGAGACTGTGCTTTTTAAGGTCAGCGTCATGGGGACGCCAGCAGAAGCCAAGAAGCCGAAAGAGAAGCCAAGAAAGAAGTAGCAGAAGCTGAAACAGAAGCAGAGAGAAGGCCGGAGAGCCCAGATAGAGTGAAGACTTGCTGGGGGCTGGGAGGCCTGCCAGCCTCCCGGCCCCCCAGCACTCCTGCCTGCTGTGTACTGGGTAAACCCCAATAAAAAACCCAATAAAAAACCTGCAAAACCCCTGAGGGCTGGATGGATCAGAAAACTGATTAATCAGTTTCACATTACTTAAAACGGCCTCATAGAGATGCTTTATGGAGAGGATGGGTGTGTCGTAGGCTGAATGTAGGGGCTGAATGTAACTGGTCCTATCATAGTGAATGCCACCGAGTTAATCAGTGGCAGTTACCCGGTCTGCGGGATCAGAAAACCTGCTCTGTGTCCAGTCCTGCCCCTACATTCAGCCTACGACACACCCATCCTCTCTATAAAGCATCTCTATGAGGCCGTTTTAAGTAATGTGAAAAATGTGGGGAAATCTAAGACGCTATTCTGTTCAAACTTACTTAGGATTATAGAAAAAATGGAAAGGGATGAATACAGAGGCAAACGGTGACCTTTCCATTCAGCGGGCTATGACGCAACCTCGAAAATTACTGTGATTGCACAGCAACGTGCACACTACTCAGGACACAATGTTAAGCAAAAAAGTAGGACCTGAAATTATAGGTTCAAGGTAATCATGGCTACAGGTGCAAAAAAACTGAATAACCTGCAGCTTTAACAAATAATCTCTGATGAGCATCTTTTTAGAAGGGATTCTCCGGGTAGGAACCGAGCTTTTATCAAGGTACAGCTTTTTCAGCAACAAATTAAACAAGGAAGCCGTTTTTAAAAACAGAATATAGAACCAGGTTTACCTCAGGAATAAAAATGAAGCACTTGAACATTTTGAATAATGATTAACATTCAAATACACAGCTAAGGAGCGCCAACATAAATCGAATGGCCTGCTTAAAGGAAAAAATATGTGAGAAACAGCATCGCCCAGCCCTGCTCTCGATGTTTGCTCTGATGAAAGGGTTTTAAGTGATTTACAAGGCGTTCCGAAGTCGCCCCACCTGGCCACTAGCCTAGCAGGCACAATGGGTTCTGAATTTCCATTCACCCTCTTCCCTGAGGTATCAGATGGGGAGGACACTGGACAGTGGGCTCCAGTGGGTACCAGCCTCTCCCTCAGCTCTTGCAGGAAGAGAAAGAGACTCCATTCGGGCCTGTCCAGAGTCCCATGCATGCGGAAAGCACCCACATTCGACCCTGAGGCTGTACAGGGTTATGGATAAAAGTCTTCAAGACTTCAGAGGAAAGGAGAGGCAGCTCTGTGTTGCCAAAGTAGCATCACTTGGGAAAAGAAACAGAAAGAAAGGAAAAAGCCAGTGAGCATCGGGTGCACATGACGCGGGGATGTGTGTGGGTCTCTATGCAAAATGGTCTGGAGATTTTAAAACAGAGAAGTCCCAGTTCCAACTGTCCTGAACAGCTGAGCACATCATGGGATGGACATGGGCTGGGGGCACTGGAACCCTGCATATCAAGACCTGGGGCAGGTGGTGAATTCACACCCTCGGCCTGCACCCGATCACCTCCTTGCCCCCCAGAAGCTGGAATGTGGCCAGCTTTGGTGCCAGAGGACAGTGGCTTGTTCTTTGAAGAGCAGGAAAAATGTGCTTTCTCACATGGTGGGGCTCAAGCTGCAGGCGCTCCAGAAAGCTCAAGTGCCCACAGCTTTGAAAAGGAGGCAGAACTAAAAGCATGCATGCATGCATCATTCATTCATTTATTCACATATTTTTATTTTACTTTTTTGCTATCACATTGGTTCACATTACTTGTGTATTAGAAGTAGAGATTCGGGCCTCCCCGGTGGCGCAGCGGTTGCGTGCTGGGTTGCGAAGCTACCCGCGGCCTCTGCGGCGCCGGTTCGATCCCCGGCTGCTCCCCGGCCACCGGAGGAGAGTCCCGCATGGCGCGCAGACCTCTCCTGCCGCCCGCTGCTCCCCTCAGCAGTGTATTTCGGCCCTTCTGCCTGCTCTGCTCCCTGCTCTGGCTCTGGTGAATTCTCTCACCCTCCCGCGCTTCTGACTGTACCCAGTGCATGTATAAACCAAACAAACAAATAATAAATAAATAAGACATGCCTCTAGAAAATTAAAAAAAAAAAAGGGTGTCTTGGTGGTGGGGCAGGGGCACTTTAAAGGCCCTCAACAGCCTAGGCCCATGTGCATCCACATCCAGGCAGCCAGTTCCTTCAATACTCTCCTGGCTTTGAGCAGTATTTTTAAAGCAGCACCATGTGCTCTGACTACAAGCCGATATGATGAGGCTCCAGTTTTATGCTAAACCTGATGCTTGTCATTTTCTCCTGTTGACATTTGTACTGTCATTGATTCAGCATGAATCTGGGAGGGAGGTAAGTGAGGCCCCCAGATATAGAGCCCCCACCCCCCACACACACTCACACACTTCTCTGGATTCTTCTTCCAAGGATGACCCCAGAATCCTCCTGGAGCCTGGGACAGGGGTCCCTCTGGACTCCAGGGACCAACAGCCACCTCCCAGATATTTGGGCTGCACCCCAGAGAACAGTGTAAGAGGTTCTCAGAATTCTCAGGAAAGATGAGGCTACAGAAAGGGAAGCAACATCTGAAGAGGGGGCTGATACTCCCAATATCCAAACATACAAACAAAAATGTAAACCAAAATTTCCTCAATTAAATTTTTTTTGAAAAAGGAAAGCACCATGAGCCACTGAGAGTCCAAAGGATGGATAGCCCGGGGGGGGGGGGGGGAGGAAAGCGCCAGGGAACCAGGATAGAGGGCAGGCACCCGGCAGGCACCGGGGAGTGGTCCAATAGAGGAAGGCCAAGCCCACTGGGTGGTGCCAAGCGTCTCCCACTGCCAGGCACCATGCAGCTTTCCTCACCTGGTTCTGCTTCATCCCCAGAACCACAAGGGAAGAGACATTAGGCTGCTTTATTGGGCAGAAGTGAGACTCGGTCCACTATTTACCAAAGGTTACTGCAGCCTAAGAAACTGAATTATTTCTAAATAGAGAGAAAAAAAAAAACCCTAATCATAGCTTTTCTTAGCACAATTGCAGGTCAACTCTGCTCACTGCCCATTCCCCTCTATGCCCCCTCAACAGGGGCCCAGCAGGGCCACCCCTGAAGCTGAGGACCCAGCACACAGCCTGGCAAGAGAATTCGCTGGAACGTCGTGCCTGCCTGAACATAAACACGGTAGAGCCCATTTGCCAGACCACAAACACCTGACTTTGTTCAACACTCTGGCACCAGACCCAGGCCCTCAGGGACATAAGGATACAGGTGACCCGAAGTGCGTGTCATCCATCCTGTCTCTAGGCTGGTGAGATGCAAATGACCTGAGAGCCCGTCCACGACGGAGATGACTGCACAGCCTTGTCTGAGAAGGAGCAACGGGGGAAGAGAAAGGGACCCAAACACTCATCATTAGCTTGAAAGCAAATGTCAGCGTCAGGAAAAGCAAACAAAAGAGCAGACTGTCAACTCCCAGGGGACCCCAGTGTGCAGCTTCCAGAAGGATTCTGCTCGGAACAGAAGGCCCAGCGCAGGCTCCGTGCAGGGAAAGGGCAGAGGGAGCAGGAGCCTTAGGGAAGAAATCGAAAGAAGGAAGAAGAAGGAAGAAACCTCTGGGAAAGTAGATGCTGCCCTTTGCCAACCCCCAGAGGCCCCGATGCCAGCAAGGGTCAGGGGAGGATTCCAGGTTTTTATTTATTTATTTATGTTTAAGATTTATTTTATTTATACAAGAGCTGGGGTATAGGTCAGATGCGCGGGAGGGTGAGAGGATTCACCAGAGACAGAGTGGGAAACAGAACAGGCAGACTGATGAAATACACCGCTGAGGTGTAGGGTAAGGAAAAATGTCAGGCTTTTCTGCCCTCCCACCCTCAGGATGGATGATGGATCCTTGTGGTCCTGAATGCATGCCTGATGGCGGGCGCCTGGAGTAGGGTGTGGGCATAGGTAGATGGGATTCACCTGGGCTAAGACTGGGCTTTTAAGGGCAGCGTCACAGGGATGCCAGCAGAAACCAAGAATGAACAGAAGCTGAAAGAGAAGCCAAGAAGCCGAGAGAGAAGCAGAGAAGGCCGGAGAGCCCAGATAGAGTGAAGACTTGCTGGGGCCAGCCTCCTGGCCCCCCAGCACCCTGGCCTCCTGTGTACTGGGTAAATCCCAATAAAAGACCTGCAAAAAACCACTGAGGACTCTGACTCCTCCTTTACCTGGTCTTCTGGATCCTAGAAAACCTGCCCTGTGTTCATTCCTGGCCTCTCCATGAGGGGAGCAGCGGGGAGACAGGAGAGGTCTGCTGCGCCATGTGGGTTGCTCTGAGGCCAGCGGGGATCGAACCGGCGCTGCAGAGGCTGCGGACAGCTTCACAGCGCTGCGCTCAACCACCTGCAACACTGGGGAGGCCCAGATTCCAGGTTTTTAAAATGACAACATGGGCTTCTCCCCGCCACCCACTCCTCACACTGCTGGATGAAAAATTCTTTTCAAGGATCATAAATGTCCCCAGGAAAGGTGCCAACAGCCACAAAGGCGGGAGTAGTTCTGAATAGCTGAGAGTCCCGTTCTACAGAGGGTCCCAATCCCCAGGACAGCTTTTGCATTCTGCAGTCTTGATTATATGCCACAATGATCTGAAACACACATTTAAGAATAAGCCTTCAAAAGGGAGAGATTACCTTTCCCCCAGAGCCATCAGGGGAGCTGATAAAAGCAAGGGGAGGAGTTGATAAAGATAACATTTTAATGGAACATAATTTTATTTTATCTCCACAGGCTTTGACACAACATAAATTTGATGGTGAGATTTGAAGAGAAATGCCACGTTTGAGAAAAAACTAAAAAGGCAGTAGCTCTTCATGTTCCTTGTGCTCATCAGCTTAGCCTCCATGGGGTGCAGGGGCTTCAGAAGCCCTTGAAGTCTTAAGGATGGTGGCTGCCCCGCCATCTTGCCTGAGCCTGCCTTTGGTGAGGTGTTGAACCACCTGCAGTGGACTTGTTAGGGGAAAACCACCTTTCTAACCTTGCCCTAGCAACCCTGATTGGGGAGCTCAGCTGCATGGCAAGGAAACGTGAAGCAGAAGAGTTATCTATGTATCTCCCCACGTCCTGGCACAGAGCTCCTAAAACCTTTGTAAATTCCCAAGTTCCAAGAGCACTAGGATCGTCTCTTGTATTGCGGTGACTCTGGTGGGTTCCTGGCAGCTCCTGAACTGGGGGCCGGTCACCAGAAAGACAGAGTCAACATGAGAAAATCCCCAAAGCAGTGAGAGAAGCTTGGAATTTCAGCCACACCCACATTCTTCAGAGATGGGACAGGGGCTGGAAATGGAGTTTGTGATTGATCATCCCCACAAAAGAAACCTCCGCAAAAATCCCCATAGTACGAGGTCCAGTAAGGAGAACGTCCCCACACTTCAGCAAGAGGACCCCACAGAGACAGATGCTCCTGACTCCGGACTCACCAGACCTCACCTGGCTATTCACATGGACTCTTCGTCATAGCCTTTAACAAGCTGGGAAACCTAAGTATTCCCCAGAGTCCTGTGAGTCGCTCTAGCAAATCAGCTCAACCCAAGGGAGGGAGCAATGGGTCCGAAGCAGAAGTGGAAACCCCGACTTGGGCTCCACATCTCAAGGAGGTCTTAGGAGACTGAGCCCCTTACCTGCGGGATCTGATGCTACCTCCACGTAGAGAGTATCAGAATTGAGTTAAATTGTAGGACAGCCAGCTGGCATGAAGAAATACTGTGGGGGGGAATCCCACATACCTGGCAGAAGAGCTGTGAATAAGGGAGTGGTGGTGGTAAGTGCAGTAGTAATTGTAGTAGTAGCTAGAACAGTCACTGTAGTAGTAGCCATGAGAGCAATTGTAGTCATAGTAGTAATTATAGTAGTAGTTGTAACAGTAGTTATAACAGTGGCGGTAACTTCAGCAGTAGAAGTAGTGGGTAGCAGTAGTGACTGTTGCAGTAGTGATGACAGTGGTAGTGACCGTAGTGGCGGTGGTTTTGCAGTAGCAGTTGTAGTAATCGTAGCAGCAGAAATTACAGCAGCAGTGATTGTGGTGGTGATGGTAGTAGTAATTATGGTAATTGTAGTAGCAGTAGTAGTAATTACACCAGTAATTGTAGTAGTAGTAGTAACAATGTGATGGCAGAGGAGAAACATAGGAGGAAAGATTGGCTTCTCCACACAGAACAGAAATGAGCTGGGCATTAAGGAGACCAATCTCCAAGGCCTTTGGCTCAAATGCTGACAAGCAGGGCCAGTCGCGGTGGGTACTGACCACTAGGCCCATCGCATGGCTGTGGGGAAGTGTGGGTGAAAAGGGGGACGGCATGCCAGCCTCACGTGCCCGTCCTAAGCTGGGCAAGGTGGTTTTTTGGCTACCAAGACTGGCACTTTCCAGTCTCAAGCCTGAGCCCCCAAGCTCCCGCCCCACCCCTGCCCCTGCTGGTTCTTCTTGAGAACCAATTCCCATCACCAAAGACCACCCATGTCCACCCCTCACTCACAGCCCAAGGACACTGACGGCATCTGCTTGATGTTCCAGAGACTGTCTCCCCTGGACATGCCCATCCCGGTCCAAAAAGATCTACATTCATATGAGAACCGCAGATGGTTTTTAAAGTCAGGAGGGCCATTGCAATTTGAGGATGCAAATACATGGTGTTCTCATCTCCTGTGGCCTCGGCAGACTCTGCTACCTGAGCAAGGGACTCTCTACAAGAGGCAGCTTTGGGCTCGAATCTTCCCCAAGACAGTGTCTGGCAGTGACGTGCCCCAACAAGTTGAAATTCACTTTCTGCTTTTAAATCATTTAATACAGGCCAGCGCTGTCGCAGGCACAGAATTCATCTTGGTGTGAGAAACACGGGGTCCAGGCCCTAGGAGGGGTGTCCTCTCCTCCCATGGTCTCATCTGGACACCAAATGGGACAACAAAGCCTGCATCACTGCACTCTTGGAAGACACAAGACTGTGAAAGTACTTTGCACACAGTCATTCAATATATGAACAAAAGATGCTGCTGTCAGCTGAGCTGAGGAAACAGGTCTGGATGCGGTGAAGGTAGCAGCTGGTCTCACCCCCGGATCTGTCCGCCTCTCAGGCCAAGCTGGGCCACCTTTCCTGTACAGAATAGCTATCATTCCCCCATCCTGACCTCACTTCCAGCAGTGTGGCGAGATACGACTCCCACTGAAATAATTAGATGCTGGATGAAACAGAAACAAGCAACGAGTCTTTTAAACACATCTCTGAGTTGACAGCCAGAGGAGACTTCATGAAAGCAGGTTTCCCCAATGTGAAAGGGAAGCAAGGACCTCAGGAGCAGGGACAGCAGAGCCAGACTGCCCCAGGGTCTGGAACCTATGCTTGGAGCTTCCACTCCGATGCCTCCAGGTCCAGAGTGGAGAGACAAGATCCCAGGTGTCCCAGGTGGACAGTGCAGCAGACAATCCCTCTAACCCTGAGAGGCTGGAGGCCAGAGCACAGGCCCACCCTGCAGAAGGAAGCAAGGGGCGGCCCCTCCACCCCATGTGTGAGGCGAGATTTCACATCTACAGGGTGACTCGTGTGGGTTTCTGCTACCCAATTCATGCTTCCCATGTGGTTCCCAAAACACCTTATGTGGGGACTTATTTTGGGGTGACATGGTAGCAGCTAGTACTCCCAAGTAATTGGCAGCATTTCTTGCTGAAGGGTTTCAACTTCAAAAGCATCCCCCAAATTAAGTTCTAGGAAAAAGTAAAAGCCCAGGGTAAGAAAACTCAAAACACAAATGATTTCAGAGTATTGGTATGAAAAATGGTTCACAATGACTTTAGATATTATAAGGCAATTATATTATTTGCAGTATGTTTAAGGAAAGTATAGAAAAGCATAAAATAAGGATGGAAAATATGCATTATAAAAAAAGAAGTAGAATTTTTTCAAAGACCAAGTAAAATTTCTACAAACAAAATACCGAACTTAAAAAGTGAATAGATTAAAGACCATATAAGACAAAGCTAAATAGAAAATAAGTAAATTGGAAGACAGAGTAAAAATTTTTCCAAAATGCAATGAGAAGAAAAGATGCAGAGAGCCAGAGTTGGAAAATTTAAATGAGAGGGTTAGTGACACAGATAATATGGTGACCAAGGTCACAAATGTCCAACAAGGATTGAGGGGAAAAGAAAGTGGGGAGGGGCCTCCCGGTGGCTCAGCAGGTTGAGTGCAGAGCTGTGAAGCTGTCCGCAGCCTCTGCAGCGTGGGTTCGATTCCCGGCCAGCCAGGGAGATTCGCACATGGCGCAGCAGACCTCTCCTGCCTCGCCCGCTGCTCCCCTCAGCAGTGTATTTCTTCAGTCTGCCTGTTCTCTTCCCTGCTCTGTCTCTGGTGGATCCTCTCAACCTCCACTGCGCGTCTGGCCTGTACCCCGGTTCTTATATAAATAAATATAAAAATCTTTAAAAAAAAAAAAGAAAAGAAAGAAAGAAAACAGGGAGGACGGAGAACAGGCAGAATTCAAAAGGATGATGGCTGAGGAGATCTCAGGATGTGGAAAGACACAAGCCTGAGGTTTATAATATCCAGTGAATCTCAGATAAGACCTGTAAAAGAAAGTCCATACCCGGACACATAATAAAATGTTATGCCTCACAAGAGGAAAAAAAAAGATACTAAAAGCATCCATAAAGGGAAAATAGAATACCTACAAAGAAGCAGCATTATGACTTATAACTGACTTCAGAAATGCCAAAAATCAAAGCCAGGAGACAGCTACATCACATCCTTCAAAATTTGGAGTGCCTGTCACCGTCAAATTAGAATTCCATATTTAGTAAAGCTCTCTTCCAAGAATGAGGTCAAATAACTAAAATTTAGAAAAATAAAAACAGAGCATTTATCACAAAAGAAGATCAAAGAAAGAAATGTCAAGGTATATTTTGGGCAGAAGGTGGAAAGGCTGAGTCGGCACAGGGAACGGAAGCAGAGGTGTCAGCATGTATGTGGGTTACGCTATGCACCAGTGGGTGATTTTGTTGGGGACACGAAGGAAGAATCAGGCTAGAATTAAAATACCAAGCAAAGCCACCAGATCAGTTACAATGCATTTACCAGAACTAAACATGTAATGTCTCTACAATGCTCAGAAGGAAAAATATATATGTGTGTATAACAATTGACTTGAGACTCTGTGAACTATGTATATGAAACCAGAGGCTTGATAGAACTCCCAAAGTTCCTCCCAAAGAGGAAAACAATGACATCAGAACATGAAAATAGTAAAGGAGGCAGGAGACAGTACATAATGAATGATATAAATAGCTGCTGATACACGAGTGATGACAACAAAGATAATTGAAATTAGGTCTCCAACTAAATGTTAAAAAAAAATACAGACACAAAGCATAGGACACAGAGAATCAAAGGATGGAAAAATATTAGAAATATGAGAAATCTGGCTTCAACATTTAAGTCAGATGATGTTTATTGTAAATGGCAGCATTAAAAATAAAGATGGTCGTGACTGCATTTTAAAGGCCAGAGAAGGTAATAGGAGATTCTAATCTGTTTATGCATCTCTTTGAAATATGAGTCAAAAGTGAACAGGATTTCAAATACCACTAAACTATGATATTTATTATAGTAGTAGACACATATTTGTAATTGATAAATAAAGCATAAACAGAAATATCAGGTAGGATATACAGGATTTGAATAGTACAATGAACAAACTTGGTCTAATTGACAAATATACAGTCTTTGTGTCCAACAATTTTAAAATTCACATTCTAAGCAAATTAAAAATAGAATGAACCTGATCTAGAATATCCACCAAAAAGCCATGCTTATTGGCAAAATGTTTAAAGCACTTCTATTATATCAGCAAGAAGACATGGACACTTGGTATCCCCACTTTTAAAATATTGCCTGGGAAATTCTAGCTAGTAAAGATAAGAGAACTATATACAAGGTTTTAAGAATTGGAAAGGAAAAAATAAAACCTATCATTATATGTAAAAGATATGATTTTCTATTTAGAAAACCTGAAATAATCTAATAATCAGAATTAGAAGGAGAATTAGCAAAATTTCTACATTAAAAAAAACCCAATATACCAAAATCATTGCCCTTCTGGACACAAGGAAACAGTCAAGTAAAAAAAATGTTATTGTAAAAATAAAATTTACAATAGCAGTAAGAATGTAGAGTACCTAAGATTAACCTAATAATGTGGCAATTGTTTAAAGAGAGAAGAAGAAAGCTATTAAAGGATATTAAGATCTAAACAGACAAAGATTTCATGCACTTGGGTAAGAAAATATCACTTCTCTCCATATTTGACCCATACATTTAATAAAATGCCAATCAAACTCTCAACAAGGATTTTCATGGAACTTGAGTCATTGATTCTGAAATAGGTATGGATGAGCAAAGGGCTAAGAATAGCAAAACCCTACTGAAGAAGACGGTCTTTTACTTCCACTTACACAAGAATTATACCCCCTACGCCTTTGGAATGAGGTCATGTGCTAGTTCTGGCAATGAAATATGATGTGCGCCACTTCTGGGAGGAAGCCGGTGTGTGATTCCCCAGGCTCTCGTCTCTCCTGAGGAAGTACAGGGTGAGACAGCACAGAGCCTCAGCCTCTCTGGACCCCCGAGTGATTACAATTATACATGGAGCATAAGCAAGAGCTGCCCCATTTTAGTCTGAAGCCACTAAGATTTATACTCAAAACTAGTACAGCCTATCCTGACGACAGGAGATCCACTGATTAAATCTTCGGCTGTCAGAGGTTGTGATGCTGCGAACTAGACACTGCAGCCTTGGTAAAGGGACAAGCAAATGGGCCCATGGATCAGTAAAGAAAGTGCTCAAGCCCCATCTTGGCAAGGACCTGAGCTATGGCGAAGGCTGTGGCTTAGACTAGTGGGGATCAGCAAATAGGGCCAGGAAAGATATGGAAAAAACCAAACAGAGTCACCAGCGTATGCCACACAGCATACTCAGAAATCAACTCCAGATGGATCACAGACCTCAAAGCAAAGCAAAAATACTAAGCCTATTAGAAGACAGCAGTGTTGGGCTTGGGAGACATGTCTTTTTTTTTTTTTTTTTTAAAGATTTATTTATTTACTTATATAAGCACTGGGCACAGTCAGAAATGCAGGAAGTTGAGAGAATTCACCAGAGCCAGAGCGGGGAGCAGAGCAGGCAGAAGGACCGAAGTACACTGCTGAGGGGAGCAGCGGGCGGCAGGAGAGGTCTGCTGTGACGTGTGGGACCCTCGCCAGCGGCTGGGGATCGAACCGGCGCTGCAGAGGCTGCGGGCAGCTTCACAGCCCAGCACTCAGCCGCTGCACCGCCAGGGGAGGCCCAGGAGACATGTCTTTAAAAAGACACAAAAAATACTAACGATACAGGAAAGGACTGATAAAACTGATGGCACTTAATATTGAGACCTTAGTTCATGCAAGTAGATAAAAAATCCTGGCCTGGATACGCATCTCACCACAGCTGAAAAGGACATTGGTGGTCTACTGGAACAGCCTGGAGAAGGTTCGCATATGCCTTTACATGAAAATTCACTCAAATGGAAAGTGGGATGATGTTGACTGAACTTTCATTTTGAGGACACACACACAAACACACAACATCCAATTCAGTAGAATGTACTCTAAGGCCTTGATGCTGGTGACTTTTGCGCAGTAGGAATATAAAATTCTTCATTTTAATGCTTGCTCCTCCGTATAACCTAACTTTCTACCGTGTGCATGCACTACTTTTGTGATATAAAGGGATTATTAAAAGAAATGAATGAATAAACAAATGAAAGAATGGATACACAAACCAACAGAAGAGATATGTTTGCTGTATATATGACCAACAAAGAACTAACATTCAGAATATTTTTTAAATCCTCTTAGTCAATGAGAAAAAGACAATCTAACTGAAAAATAGGCAAAAGACATGAATAGTAATGTCATAACAAGAGGAAATCTAAATTCCATTAGATTTATGACACTGGTCCAGTTCATGTATCAGGAAGATACATGATCACAATGGCCAGGAGTTCCCACCACACCCTCCAGAAGGGCAAAGTTAAATTCTGACAATGCCAAGTACTAGCAGGGCTGTGGATAATGGGAACCCCCATATCGGGCGTTATTTACTAAAGTTGAAAATAAGCAAATACTCCTGAAATATTACTTGCCAAGAATACATCTGGGAGTCATTTTTTGCAAAGAATGTACCAGGAATTCACAGCAACTCTGTTAATCATTAATCTAAATTGGAGATGACCCAAATGTCCATTAATATTAGAATGATTTTAAAAGCCTGTGATATAGGCATCACGTAGAATACAGCATGGCAATAAAAATGAATACGCTGCTACATACATCAATACACAGAGGTGTCAAGTAGCCAACGTCCAACTGAGTAAACTTAAAAATCTGCTGACTGGGCCTCCCCGGTGGCGCAGCGGTTGAGCGCTGGGTTGCGAAGCTGCCTGCAGCCTCTGCAGCGCCGGTTCAATCCCCGGCCGCCGAGTGAGGGTCCCACATGGCGCGCAGACCTCTCCTGCAGCCCGCTGCTCCCCTCAGCAGTGTACTTCGTTCATCTGCCTGTTCTGATCCCAGCTCTGTCCCTGGTGAATCCTCTCACCCTCCCATGCTTCTGACTGTGCCCAGTGCTGTATAAATAAATAAATAAATCTTAAAAAAAAAAGAAAGCCCTTAAAAAAAAAATCTGCTGACTTTATCAAATGATTCATGGATCAATAAAGAATCCATGTAGTATGAAGAAAGGAGCTTTCTAAGAAAGAGCGATACTAGGAAGTTATACATGAAAAAAATATGATTTCAGGCTTAGGGAGTTACCTGTGGGGAACTGAAGGGATTTAGATGGCACATGATCGCCTCTTCTTTTGGGGTGAAGAGGATCACCTCATTGGTGTTGACCAGAACATTCCATGCTGGCCTGTTAAGGTTATGTATTAAATGGTGGCAGACTTAGCAGTTAGGTTATGTATTAAATGGTGGCAGACTTAGCACAAGCAACTCTTTTGGTCCAGTTGTTTCTTTTTATCAGAAGACTCCAAAAAAAAAAAAAAAAAGAGATGAGCACAAACAGAAAATGAAAAAATTAATATTCTGTATGACTCTATAGATACAAAGTACAAAAACAGGAGAAACTAAACAATACATGTTTGGGGATCCAGAAGAGAGGAGAGAGAGAGTGTGTGTGTGTGCATGTGTGTGTGTGTGTGTGATTCTATGTAGAAAAACAAGAAATTATTCTTAAAATGTCTAACAGTGGTTAGAGTGGGAAAGAGATCAGTAAGTCACCAGGGAGGATTATGCAGGATTTCCAAGGTATGGTTGGTTCAATTGTGTTTCTGAATCACAGTGGTGGGTACATGAGGGTCTGCTTTCTGTTATTACTTACTATTGATTAATAGCATCATTTGACAGTATTACTATTATGCACTATTATGTAAACAAGTTGTATATTTTCATACATGACTTGTACATATATTTCACCATTAACTAACTGCCCCTATAAAACAGCAGCAGGGTATCAAAAAAATGATGTGCCCCAAAAGCAAATGCAGAATTAGAACCATGATAGGGACTATTCAACCATTCACTCAGTCATCAAGCAGTTAGACCGCTGACAAAATTTCACATCCCCCAACCCTGGTCATCTTGCATTGTAATTCATCCCCACACAGCCTCATGATCACAGCACACCTGGTGCTGGCCCATGCTGGAGCCAACACACACCAGTGAGCACAAAGCACAGATTTGCTTTTAGGAGGTACAAAATATTATCATCGTGGAGCCTTTAAGTTGCATTTGTATGACATAATGATTGGTTTAACCAGAAGACAGAAGCAATGGTCCTCAAGAAAACAACAAAGGAAGCCCACCTGAACTTCACCTCATTATTCAGGTGCAATGAACTCCGACTAATACTTAATTACATGAGGCATCTGGAAGTTCCAAGTAGAATAAGACATGGCATGCATTCTCCCAAGGCACTTGATTGATTTTCTCAGATTACAAAATTCAAGTCAGGAGAATTCTGAAAACATTGATTTAGCAAGAAAGAACCCAGGGAGCGCCCCAGATTTGTAATGGGAATAAATACAGAACAAATGAAATGAGCCAGGTCACCTCTTACAGATCTAACACCCAAGTGCATTTCAAGCTTCATTGCTATTTTATTTTTCTAATGTAACTGTTTCTTAAGGGTGAGAAGACAGACTCATTCCTTTTTCTCCTGTTCATCACATCACATGCTTGCACACTGTGCCACTTGTTATGATGATTTGCATGATTTGCACAGACTCAGAAATATGCTAAGCCAGGAGCAGGGTTATCTATTTGCTTTGAAAAAAATTAGCAATGAAGCATGCTCCATAAACAGGACCATAAAGTAAAATACTTTGGATACAAAGGTTTTGAGGAAGAAAATGACTGTCTCATGCATAAATCAACTGGAGATTTCTTCACTAAAATCTTGAACTAAAAAACAGACAAGTAAATGTTTATGCAATGCAGCACTGAGGTATCCAGTTTGAATTCTCAAGTCACTATTTATTAACTTGACCTAGGGAAGAATCCTTAACCCTCTGGGTATCACCTGCAAACTGGGATTAATAAGGATATCTACTTTCTAGGTTTTTCCTGAGGATTTAAGTAAGACATGTAGAACGTTTGGTACATATCCAGAATAATAAATACCACTTGTAATAGTATAAAATCTCAATACTCCATTCAGTACTCAGAGACTGAACTTTCTGTGTCTGTCCTATTTCATACTCAAGTCCCCACCTTTTGACATCTAGCCCATGAACTTTGAACACAGCCTGCATCCACAAACAGATATTTGGGCCAGAAACAGTTTAATCCTTTTGCTCCCACTGTGATTTCAAACATGAGAGACAGAACAACTGATCCCCAGGTCATGAAGATTCCCTCCCCAGGTGAATAAATATTAGTCTCAGGATTGTTTAGAAAAGCATAGACAATAGGAAAAATGCCAGCACCCTAAATACAGGGGAAAAAACAGGATATTTATTGTTTTAATATTTTTTAAAGATTTATTTTTTATTTATACAAGAACCGGGGTACAGGCCAGATGCATGGGAGGGTGAGAGGATTCACCAGAGACAGAGAAGGGAAGAGAACAGGCAGACTGATGAAATACACTGCTGAGGGGGAGAGGCAGGCGAGACAGGAAAGGTCTGCTCGCCGTGTGGGTTGCTCCGAGGCCGGCAGGGATCGAACTGGCACTGCAGAGACTGCAGACAGCGCCACAGCTCAACCACCTGCGCCAACAGGGAGGCCCAAAATCAGGATATTTAAAGAAGGAACTAGAATTCTGGAAATTAGAGATGAAACATCTGATGAGAGACTGGCAATATTCATAGAAGTGAGTGTAAGGTCTCCCAACAGGGCTCACCAAGTTCCTAAGGCAAGGAGGGGAGAGGGAGCTGTCAGTCACACAGGCTACTAGTTTGCAAAAATAACAGATTGGGGATAAGCATGCCTATAATTTGGCCTCAAGGTATATGAGTCAATATTCTGGTGGAATAATCCCTCTTTGATTGAGAGAATTTTATCAATGGAGTCTAGCTCCCTTACTGAAACTTTCAAAGACTTTTCCCTGCATCAATTTCATCAGCTCCAGTATTTACTCATCACTCAGCTCCTTGAAGAGATTTACAAATCAGCAAAGCTGATATGCCTTTCCAATCACTGATGCAAGACTACAGCTTTGGGGAAATGAAGCTCAGAGATGAAAGCTGGTATTCTGCACTGCCAAAGTAGGTCATGGATTCAATAGTTCAGTTAAAAAAAAGAAGAAGCAGTCATTTGTGAAGTCAGTTAAAATGGTCCATCTGGTCTACCAGTCACTCTGCTTTCCTGAGAATGAGCACAAAAGCATGTGTGTATAGAATGCAGAAAATGATAAGGACACTCTTGGATAACCAACAGTGTAGAATGAGGTTGAGAAATGTCAAAACCCAACAACCAAGTCAGATTCCAACTTTCTATGACAAGGTGGAATGATAATATATCTTATGCCTGGACTTACATACAGAAGCCAAGATTGAATTAAAGGCCATCTAATTATTGCAGCTAAATATCTAAGTTTAGTGAAAGGTGATTTTATTCCTTATAAGAATACAATCTTTTATCAACAAATAAGAAATCTCATCTGCCAAGATCTAGAAAAATGTGTTGACATCCAGACACACACACTTAAAACAACTATCAGCAGCAGCACCCCACTTGGGGCTGTCAGGTTGATATTTTTATTATGAAGTCATTAATTCAATAAATATTTACTCAGTTTGTGCTACATACCTGGCCAGGTATAATATTGCTTAGCTCTGGGGGCAATGAGACAGCCTTAGTTCTTGGCCTCATGGAATCCAGCCAGA
The DNA here is from genome assembly GCF_014898055.3 of Talpa occidentalis. Taxonomy (NCBI): domain Eukaryota; kingdom Metazoa; phylum Chordata; class Mammalia; order Eulipotyphla; family Talpidae; genus Talpa; species Talpa occidentalis. The sequence goes on from NW_023605194.1 coordinate 6,608,430, forward strand.
GAAATAACTCAAAAAATGTTAGGAACAAATAGGTTTCTGGAAGTGAAAATGTTTGAAGGGGCCAGTGGAGGTACTGCTTTATACAATCTCAAAGGTAAGAGGGAGCTAGATATGAAAAGAACATTAAAAAAAAGATCCAAGGTAGAGAACAGAGACCCAAAAAAGGAGCGTTTAATATGACTGAAGAACAGTCGATGTGCCTAGAGCAGAGCATGGCATAAGAATGAAGCAGGGCTAGATTTTATAAAGACTTTGTGTAGCACAATAAGTCACTTCAATCGTATTCTAAGAGTTCAACTTTTATCCTGAAACTCTCAAAGAAAACAGTAGAAAATCAATTGGTTGGTGTGTGAATGGCTGGGTGTTGAATAGGAGCCCATTGGTTTCAGTTATTATATTAGCAGACAACAACTGAGCTCGGGTTACACAGCTTTTTCACAATATCTTTTCAAATACCACTTAATAATAATCAGAATTTATAGTCTCTTGTTTTTCAAGTTAAAAGAAATACTATGTGAAGGGCTTCATCAATTCACGAGGTGTTCTTGAATATCCTTGAGCTCTACTAGTATGAAAACAGTACATCTTGAATGTTTGAAAATTTTGCATTTGGTCTAGCCTATTTTATTGAGATAAATGCACATACGGTGATATGTCTATATCTTAAATCTTGAAAAATATAGACACATAAGCATGACCCCAAAGGAAGAGCATGCACAACCCTCTGTGGTCATCTTCCCAGTCCATGACCCCAACCTGACCGCATGCGCACACACACTCAGGGCACCTGCTCAGTGATTTACAGATTTAATCTTTAGTATATGATTCACTTAGAATTTATTTTTTACATTTATTGTGAGGTAGGGTCATGGATAATTTTTTTCACACTTTTTTTTTTAATTGAGAATTCTTTTTTTTAAATAAATTTTATTTTTATATTCCCCATACAATTGCAACCCCCTTATTTTGACCCCAATCCCTCCCCTCCCCGCCCCCTATCCCCCATAGAGTGTCTCTGGTTCATAGTTTTTTGTTGACTTTGATTTTCACTTTCTTATAGTTATTCATTTTCCTGGTCCCTTATTTAAGTTTTCTAGATTCCTGCTATGAGTGAGACCATCCAGTATTTTTCTTTTTCTTTCTGGCTTATTTCGCTGAGCATGATCCCTTCCAGCGCCATCCATGTTGCTGCAAATGGCATGTGTTTATCTTTTTTGAATGCTGAGTAATATTCCATGGTGTATATGTACCACATCTTCTTGATCCAGTCATCTAAACATAGGGGTGCAGGTGCTCTTTGGAATTGATGTTTCTGTGTCCTTTGGGTAAATACCTAGGAGTGGAATTGCTGGATCATATGGAAGCTCTATGTTTAATTTTTTTTCACACTTTTATTCAGGTTTTCTAGTACTGTTGATTTTTAACCTTTCCTTTCACCACTGTATTACCTTGGCACCTTTGTCAAAAATAAATTATGTGTGGCCTATGTCTTGACTATTCTATCCTTATGTCACAATGATGTGATTACTGCAGTTTTATAACAGGTCTTGAAATCAAGTACTATCAGTACTTTAAATGTGTCCCTCTTTTTCAAAAGTGTTAGGTTATTCTAGGTCCTTTGAATTTATACAGATTTATAATGGGCTTTTCAATTCCAACAAAAAAAAATTTAAATAGAATTGTGTTGACTCCATAGCTCAATTTAGGAAGAATCGATATTTCATCCACACTGTATCATATGACTCCTGGACACGGTGTATCTATTTATTTTTTTTCTTTCCTCAGGTATGCTTTGTAGTTTTAAATATATAAGTTTTGCAATTTTTATTGTTTATTCCCATATACTCAGAAGTTGATGCTGCTGTAAATGGTTCTTTTTAAATTGTACTTTTGAATTGTTTCTTGCTGTTGTATAGGGGGAAAAATGCTTTTTATATTCACCTAGCTTATGAGCTTTCAAAATTCAAGGATTCATTCTGTTATGTTTTGTAGATTTCTTAGAATTTTCTAAATAAATAACCACATCATCAGCAAACAAAAATAAGTTTACTTCTTCCTTACCTTTTATTTCTTTTTCTCGCCTACTTGCACTGACTGGGAAGCCCCTCCATCACAAGTTTTAGTAGAAAGAGTAAGAATGGACATCCCTTAATGATGACCCTCAAAAGGAGCCAGCATTCAGTCATTCTATCACTGAGCATGAAGTCAGCAGTGAGTTTTTCATAGGTGCCTCTTATCAAACTGAGAAAGTTCCACCTTATTCCTAGTTTTAGAACAAATGTTATTGTAAATGGCTGATGCTCTTCTACCTCACTTGACAAGATGACATAATTCGATGAGTTGCAATGATTGATTTCCAATTTTTAAATGAGCATTGCTTTTCTAGGATAAATTCTAATTCTCTTTCATGTATTTCTGGACTTGCTAATTTATTAAAGGATTTTGTGGCTTCTTATAAGCCATTGATCTAACATTTTTCTCCTCTGCAATGTCTTTGTCAGATTTTATTACCAGGATTATTTTATAACTTTATTTGTATCAGTTGGGATATGTTCCCTCCTCCTCAAATTTTTGAAAGTTTTGTGTAAGATCGATATTACTTCCTCCCAAATGTTTGATCAAAGATCCTAGAAAGGCAATCTAGGTCTGGAACTTTCTTTCTACAAAGGTTTATAATCACCAATTAGATATCTATTTCATTTTTTATCAGTATTGGTGAGTTTGACCATTTTACTAATATTTCTGAATTTAATGGAATTAAATTGTTTATAATTCCTTATGTCCTTTGAATGCATTTATTGTCATGAGCAGTGGTTGCTTCCTATTATGGGTAATGGTGTTTGCTCCATTTTTCTTTTATCAGTCTTGTAGGAGTTTATCAATTTTATTAATCTTTAAAAATAACAATAAAGATATACACAATACTAGCTTCTCCCTCATGGCTGGAATGAGAAGTCCTTTACTGAAAAGTGTTGATATTCCAAGGCCTGCTGGCACTTAAATCTATCCCTAGAACATGACACCATTTATTGTGGCTCATGGGTACCTGTTATCCTTACAAAATTCAATAGCATGTGACTAAAACAAATGAAAATATTAGCATATTTTGAAAGTTAACTGATATACACCAACATGATGAGATATGATTATATCCATTTCACAGAGGAGAAAACCAGGCTTTCGCGAAACTAAGCCATCATCAAAGTTCCAGATGCCATTGTGGGCTCACTCCTATGTGCTCTTCTTACTCCCAGTCCTCGGAATCCCCCCTTACACCATGAAATTTCCACAAACAACTCGGGACCTTCTGAGAGTATCTAAGCAGCCTCTGGAAAGTCATTAATGATGACAGTGGCCAAACGCAGCTGGAAAATGCAACATATAATAAGAAAAGGTGTCTTGGTTTTTCATAAGGCTAAGGAGGATCACATTGTAGGAGATAAAATGTACCTTTTGATGGTAATGAATCAAGCAGCAATTTGATCAATTCTAAATGAGTTTTTGACTTACTGACAATCAATCACTCTCCTACTGAGTTTCTCCTACAAATTATAAATTATTTTTCAAAAAAAAACCCATGATTTTCAACTCTCACTTCAAAGCATGATTGACAAAGATGGGAAATGTCACTTGCAAGTTTGTGTTATGTTATGTTTCATCAAAATCGTGCCATCTCTGTGTATTTAATAATTAATCCTCAAAGGGTTATGCTTTGTCCTCTAAGATCTAGACATTTCTTTGAAAAGCATTTATTTCCTCCTGACCAAGAAATATTAGGGTCTAACCAAACATTTACTTTAGTATTTGTTCTTATGGACTACCTTATTTTCGAAAATGTAGAGAAATAATTCCACTTTCCATTATTTGTGTTTATTACTCTTAAAGGCAAAGAAAAGGAAATTATTTCAGGAACCACTGTTATAGGAAAAAGCTGTCCCATGTCCCCTGAGCCCTGGTAAAATATTGAACGTACATATTAGACCTATACCTCTGCTACTACCTTCATAATAATAAATCATGCAATGACAAAAAAAAATCAGTGCTGTGACTTTTACTCTTCTTCATATTTGAATTCGCAAGGGATAACTGTTTTTTTGAATATTCTTTAGTGTTATCCTTACAGTCACTCTGCCAGAAAGACAAGGCAGGTAATATGGAGACTGAGCGGGGGACCCTCTCCACACAGGGTCTTCAGGAAGAGCAGGGATGTTGAGTCCAACCTTGAAAGGTGAGTAGGTGAGACGTACATGCATCTTCTCAAGGCTACTGCATGCCTGGCAGGCAGGCTGGACACTAGCAAGGACAAGGACATTTCCTGGAGGAGAAGAAATAATCCATAAACGAGGCCTGACACCTGAGACTGATGCTGACAGGTTCTCAGGTCAGGGTACATGCTGGAGGGAAAAGGAAGCTCTCTTCAAAGGGACAGAAGAGTGTGACAGTTAATTGTGTGTGCCGACTTAAGCGGATCACAGAGCAGCCAGGTATTTGGCTACACCATATTCTAGGTATGTCTGTGAGGCTGTTTCTAGATTAGCAATTGAATCTGGGGACTGAGAGTAGCAGGTGGCCCTGCTGATGACGTGGGCCTCATGGATCTACTGAGGTCCTGTGTAGAACAAAAAGATGGGAAAAAGAAGAACGTGCCTTGTCTCTCTGCTTGAAGATGTGGGCTGGGACATCAGCCCTTTCCTGCCCTTGCACCGAGACATCCTCAGAGCTCCTGGTGCTCAGACCTTTGGTCCCAGACCAGAATTTACACCACCAATATCCCTGGGCCTCCAGCGTGCAGACAGCAGGTCATGCTTCTGCCCCCACACTCACACGCACCATCCCTTAGAATAAATCTCACTGTAAACATGATTGGTTCCATTTCTTTGGGGAACCGTGATTAACATACCAAGAAAACCCAAATTGATACAAGCATGGCTTGGGAAAACCCCCAGATTGGAGTTCCTTAGTGAATTACTAAAGGAACTGGTGAGTGATGGTGAGCGTGAGTGACATAAAGCTCTCAGTTGTCAATGTGGGTTCCCAAGAAGAGCACTCAGGGCTTCTGGCATCGCTGTGGGAGAGAGAACTGAAGAGGGAGGCAGTATAGTGGGCTTGGGGTCAGGGAAGGTTCAGAATCCAGAAATTGGGGTCTCAGGAAGGATTTAGATGGAAAACTGGAGGTCGGTCAAGCCTTTGTCCAGCCCACCTTGAAGCTGCCCTGTCACTTCCAGAGCACAGCAAGGGAAAGGGACTACATCCCTTGACCTGCCTCTGGGTCCCACGGGCCCGGCAGGCTCAGTTTATGTCCCCTGGAACTGCAGGGGCTACATGCTGACCTCATAGCAGGGCGCTCAGCGGCAAGCAGCAAGGCGGGTCCAGGCTACCTGACTTGTGCACCCCACCCCCGCCCCCACCTCAGCATCCAAGCAAGGTCCCTGCTGCTGGAACAGGAAGGACACAAGCGGCGTTGGTGTGAAGGTCCCTGATGATTGTGCCACTGCAGACATGCACCCCTCTTCCTAGTCTGCTACTGATGTCACCCCTATGACAGGTGCCTCTGGGAGCAGTGGCTCTTAAAACTGAAGCCCACAGATGGCTTCTGGGAGAAGAAAAACTCCCACCAAGTGAGCATGGCCATTGCACAGAAAAACTGTAAATTTTGGACTTGGGTGTGATTGCAGTGAACGCCTGAGACAAGAGTGAGTGGTGGGTTTGGGGTCAACTTCGCCGGGTGAGCTGCTGTCGCAGGTCACTACAGAACAGCTAAGGAGTAAGAGCATGGGCTGGATGCACGAAAGGAACCGAGCACTTGAACAAAGTCACTATTCACTGAGGTTTGCACAATTCCTGTGTTAGCTTGAAGCCCCCCAACAGCACCTTCTTTTTTGGCAGGAAGGCAGCTCCCTCCTCTGCAGTGAACTGGCACCACCCTGCTTGTGACCTCCGGAATCCCGGCTCTCGGCTCTCGAGACCAACTAGGAGGAGGCTCAGTAAACAGCAGTTCCCTGCGGCTACTAACTTCCGAGGACAAACACCCAGCTGTGCCCAGAGGCGTCCCTGTGCCTCCACCAATTGCCTCCATCCAGTAGGCTGTTCACTGAGAAACTCACAGTTAATCATGCCCTTCGGTTTGGTCACCAGCCAGTGAGCAATGGGGTGGAGGAAACAGGTGATGACCTCAGTCCCAGGGTCTAAGGTCAGGCAGTGTATCTGGTGGTTTGTGTCGGGGCCCACGCAGGCCGAGAACCAGCTGACCTTGCTCTGTGTATTCCCGCCTCTGTGAACTCACTAGGGTTGGGCCAGTGGTAACTGGTAGATGCCCTTGGAAATGAACCTCCAGCAGGTCTTCTCAGCCTGAGGCTGCAGGAAAGAGCAACACACTGGCTCCTTGGACCAGCCATGTGCAGAGGCCCAGCACAAGGGAGGGTTCTTCGAAGCACACGCTGGTTGTCAAGAGTCATCTAAATGGCTCCCCACACTTAAATGCCTCCCTGGCCATGATCACAGAAATGTTTTTTTTAATTTTTTACTTTTGCTTTGAAAAATGGTAAAACACTGCTCCCAGTCTTTCCCAAGGTCAAAGTTCAAGGGCAAATAACACCAAGTGATGTTATTTAATTTCCCCACACACATCCCGAAAGTAGGGGTTAGAACTCTTGTCTTACAAATGAGTAAACTGAGGCACAAAGTCACAAAGCAACTTGCCCAGAGTTGCCTCATTACTAAGGGAACCAGGCCAGACTTGGGCGTGAGTCTGAAAATCTCTATCACAATCAAGATGGAAATACTTTTGAATACAACATCATTTAACGTTCCTGTGTCAGTAATTTAATGACTATAAAAGCAAATGCATCATTCTCAGTCCCAGCGTAGGTCTTAAAGTGGCATTTTTTTGACATCCAAGAATATGTAGTTATGACCACATGGGAAAAGAAGAAATAAATGAATGTTCATGGTGTTCAGACCAGAAATTCAAGTCTTAAAATGACCTACGTGCTTCAGCGCTCCTCTCCAGCATCACTCTGGCCCTTTCCGCCCACGAGGTGCTTCTCAGAAATGCTCTCACTTCCTCTTCCCGGTATTGGCACCCTCCGTCCCCCGCCTCCCTCATAATTAATTGTCCCAGATGCTTCTGACTATGGAGGAGACACCACTTAATCTGTACGTGTTTTCCCCTGCAGTGAACATCAGGACTGTATACAAAGGCCCCTGCACATTCATGGTGTCCATTGCTGCCCATCGGGGCTGCCAGAAACAGCCACGAGAATGAATATTCAGAGCCCGGGGGACCCGGCTGCTGAGGGCAGTGTGCCCCTGGGTGGTAACTGCTAGGTGGGGAGGAACAGCTTGTGGTCCGAAATTGAATACAAATAGGCTTCCAAACAACTTCTAACTTCTGAAAATATCTGTTAAAAAAACCCCAAAAAACAAAAAACAGACTCAAGGAATGTCAGTTCTCTCGAGTAAAGAAGCTCGTTTGTCTCTCTTCCCAGAAGTCTCCAGTCCCACAGCCCACCCAAGGCTTCCAGTAGAAAAGGGCCCTAACTCACAGTGCCATCTTGGTCTTCCTAGTCATTGGGCAGGACTCAAAAAGCACCTACTATGTGCCTGGCACAAGGCAAGGAGAGTCACTCCCTTTATACTTCCAGCTCTCCCAGCAGCATCTTTGGCAGGTAATTTTAAACCCTCTTAAAAACGGTGACACTGAGGCTGAAAGAAACCAAAGAATTTTAACACCCAAAGTGGATCATAAATCCAAATCCCACCCATCACCCCTTCCTCTTCTGAGTCAATAAGAAGCCTGAGCCATCAAACAGTCCCCATTAGGTTACCAGCTAGCAGGAGAGCTGACCAAGTTACCTCACCTGCTTGGGTCTCTCTTTTGCTCTAAACAAAGGAAGGTGAGGGTTTTCTGAGCACTCAGGCCAAGTGTAGATGTGAGTCCTTATCACCCATTTACAGCATAAATGTCGCTTCAATAAAGTCTTAATTCAATTAAACCAACAAATCAATCCATTCATATAATGAGCCACTCACCATGCAAGGGCCTGTGCACATCTATGTGCTGAGGAAGTCACAGCCTTGCCTCATGGAAGTGAAGACCAGTGATGGGAGCAGACAGAAAGCAGGTCAACCACCCAGAAGGTCACAGTCTCACTATGAGCAAGAACAAGAGGGCCTCCCAGGTGGCGCAGTGGTTGAGCGCTGGGTTGCAAAGCTGCCCGCAGCCTCCACAGCACCTGTTCGATCCCCCGCCACTGGGCGAGGGTCCCACATGGCGCGCAGACCTCTCCTGCCGCCCGCTGCTCCCCTCAACAGAGTACTTCGGTCCTTCTGCCTGTTCTGCTCTCTGCTCTGGCTCTGGTGAATTCTCTCACCCTCCCATGGTTCTGACTGTACCCAGTGCTTGCATAAATAAATAAATAAATATTTAAGAAAACAAAAAAAAGAACAACAAGAGCAGGACTGGGCACCTGGGATAACTTTCATACTGACACTCTTAGCTTGAAACTCAAGGAGTAAGTAGAAGTGGGTCATTGCCATGTCTAGCTTTGGGTCCCTCAGGATGAGACCCTGAGGTAGATTCCAGTGACCCAAGACACACTGGGTCTGCAGACCAGGAAAACAGCCCTCATCAGAAGGGAAGCAAGACAGGCTGAGGACACCAGCAAATTGTGTGATGACAGCAAGTCACAACTGTGGGCACACGGAAGGACAGTGTGACACACACACCGCAGACCTGTCTCCTCAGGGCAACAGAGCTGTGGTACTTCAACACCAACGTCCAGTAATCATCAGCTGATGGCTCCTCTAGGGTCTGGGATAAAGCATCACCCCCACAATCTGCGAGGAGCACAGCAGAGGTTCTGGCAGCCAGCAGAAGCCCTCTGGGAGAGAAGCAAGGGCCAGCTGTTGGAAATTGGGCTGGTGTGCATGACAGAGTCATGCTGATGGAATATGGGTGGGGTTCTGCCAGTGTTTGAGAAGGACAAGTGCAAAGGCCAAGGGAGGAAAGAGCACTCGTGCTGAGGGAGCTGTCAAGACTTGCGCTTTGAAGCCAAGTGTTGGGTTCTGAAGTCAGTTGCCCCGGGTATAAATGCCAGCTCTGTGACATGCAGGCTGCATGACTTTAGGACAAATTATTACCCTCTCTAAGCCTCAGTTTTCCCAGATGGTTAGAGGACTAATAACAGTACTGACCTCACAAGTATGCTGTAAAGCTATGGCCTTGGTTCTTCAGCCCTGTTAACAGAGTCTCTGACATTTTCACCATGTGCAAATAAATGACAGCAGCAGGCTGCATGATCATGAAAAGAACAGGGTGACTGGAATGTAAGAAGCAAGGGAGTGGGGAGCAGGATAGGAGGTTAAGGAGCCACCAGGGGCCAGACACACAAGGGCCTGAAGACCATGGGAAAGTGACTGGTTACCTTGGGTGCTCTGGAAGCCACCTAAGAGCTTTAAGCTGTGGTGTATCCTGACATCATCTTTCTAGAATGGCATGTGCTTCAAAGTGCTTTTCCTACTTCTGCATTCCCAGAGCTAACTCCACTGCTGGCATAGAAGGAGGCACTATTAAGCACTAATTAGCAGACTCCAGAGGCTGATGGAAGGAAGCATGGGTTTGAATCATCCAAAGACTGCACCAACTTGGCTGTAGAATGATGTTTCACTTTTCCTTCAGCAGACTTAACTTCCTAATTAAGTTGGCTCCAGCTCACATTCAAATGACTTTGCATTTTCCAAGCAGATGCCAACAGAGGCGAGAGGCAGCCCCCATTCTCAGCAGGAGGCATAAGGAAGCAAGCCCGGAATGAAATGCTCACTGTGGAGACACCCCGCCCGCCCCCCAAAGGAATAACTTATGTACAGTACTGAGTTTTATCCAAAAGGGAAAAGAAAACACACTGGTTCTAAGGATGTGAAAATCTGATAATGATTCTGAGAAAAACAAAGGGACCTAGTGATTCTGAACCCAACAGATAAAGTTTCCATGGCAGGGCACCTGCTAAGGATGGATGCCCCCCTAGGATTCAGGACAAGTTCCAAGTTCCAGGGGACTGTGGAATAGTGTTGGTGCAATTAATTGATTTTTCTCCTTCTCTCTCTATCCATCCATATCCTCAAAGATGTCCATTAAAGGGGGACATGTGGTAATTTGAATTTCTATCTTAGAACACGTCTAACATCTTGAATGATCTCCAGGCCCAAATATGGAAGGATGTATTTAAAACCCAATGGTTTGAAACAGTGAATAAAGGAACCCATACAAAATAGCTGTGTACCCAACAATTCCTTTATAATCAAAGTCTATCACCAAGGACCAGAACAAGGTCCTGTTATGAAAATGTTTCACAGTCTTTGGGCCCAGAGGCCTTGCATCTTTAGGAAATCATTACATGAAGTAGGAGGAGATAATATGTGGAGTAGAACATACTTTTTAATGATGCAGGTCAAAATATCAACAATAACCATCATAAACATGTATGTGCCTATAATTTCATAATTTTATAAGCAATTTTATATACTAATAAACTCAACAACCTGATAGAACTTCAACACATATGGAGTAAAATCAAAAGGAGAAACAGACAAATCTATATTCACAGTTGAAGATCACCAAAGCCTATCAGTAAATGACAGAATATTGAGGCAAAAAGAAAAAAAGCAAGATAAAAATTTCTGAATGAAACCTTATTAATTTAATTAACACATATGGAAGGGCCATAGCCAACAAATGTATACTTTCTTTCCAGGTGTGTCTGAAACATCCATTGAAATAAACTATACACTAAGCAAGAAAACAAATCTCAGTAAATTTCTAGAGACTGAAATTTTGTATATATGTTTTCTTTTCACAATAAAACTAAATTAAAAATTTCTAACATTAAGGTAGCTACAAAAGCCTTAAACATCTGGAAAGTTAAAAAAAAATCTAAATAAGAAGATCAAAGATCAGAGATGAAATCCCAAAAGAATTAGAAAATACTATAAACATGACAATAACAATACAATATACCAAATTTTGTGGGGTACACCTAAAGCAGGGCTTAAGGGAAATATGTAGCTTCATTGCACTAAAAGGAAAAAGATTTTTAAAAACTATGATTTAAATTTCCAATTTAAGAAACTGGGAAATGATGAGCAAATTAAAAACAAATTAAAGGTTTCACTTATACGAGGAATGTAGAGGATCCAAATAAGGGATCAGGGGGGAGAAAAGTAATCATAATAAAGTGAAAATCAACAAGCAGCTATAAACCAGAGACATTCAGCAGTGGGGGAGAAGGGAGTAGAATCAAAACAGGGCTGGGAAGAGCACAAGGGTGAGTTGGTGGCGGGAATTTCACAGGGACTATAACCAAGATGAGAAAGCATACATTGTACAAAAATGAAGAACGACGTAAAAATAGATAAAATAAAAAATAAAATAAATAAAAACAAATTTAAAAGGGTAATGCAGATAAGAACCAAAATAAATGAAATAGAAAAGAGACCAAATAAAAGAGAAAATAAGCCAAAACAAAAGTTGGGGTTTTAAAAAATTAGCAAAATGGATAAACCACATATTGAATTAATCAAGGAAAAAAGGAGAGAAAATATAAATTACTATGACAGAACCGAAGAGAAACTTTCACTGCTGATCTTACTTATCAAAGTCAGTAGGGAAATTTTATAAGCAACTTTACATACTAATAAACTCAACAACCTGATGAACATGATTACTCTAAAAACTCAATTTATCAAAACTGGCGATGTGAGGAGCTATGTGGATCCACTCAGCTCAGAACACAGGGGCCCCTCTCCTCTTCCACAGCATCAGTCAAGGGCAAGGGTACATTCCCCAGAGGGGCAGGGTGTCAGCATGTCTTGTGCCCCAAGAATACCAGAGGCCATGGTGACCCTCCTGCTAATGCCCACATCCTAAGGCATGGGTATCATTTAGAGAGAAAATGCCACTGTCCCTCACCCCAACTCCAGAGATCTATAATTGCCTAAACAAGCTTGAGGGGAAAAAAACAAAAAAGAACTCAAGCAGCCCGATTTCGAGACCTACCATAAAGCTATAATAATCAATACAATGTAGTTCTGGCCTATGGCACCGGATCAATGAACCGTATATGTGTTCAGAAACAGACCCACCCTTCAGCAGTCTACTGATCTTTGCAAAGGCACTGAAGCTATTTGATGATGAAAAGAAAGTCTTTGCAACAAGTGATGCCAAAAAATGGATATCAATATAGGAAAATATGAATTTCCAATTCTCCCTCAGACAATGAGCAAAGGTCAACTTGAGGAAAGCCTAAATATAAAACTTCGAAGAAAGCATGCGAAAATATTTTTGCAACTGGAGCCCTGGGAAAAGACTCGTGAACGGGGGACGAGAGGTAATAACCATAAAAGAAGAAAAGTAATACAATAGATTTAATCAAAATTTAAAACTGTTTATTAAAAAGACACCCTAAGAACATGATGGGAAAAATCATTGGTGGGAGAAAATATTCACAAAATATTTATCTGACAGAAATCTTATAAATAGAAAACGCACAAGAAGGTCCACCAATTAATCATAAATATGAACAAAAAATGAAATGGGCAAAGGACACGAGAGATGCTGCACAAATTAGTTATGTGAACACTTAGTATGCAAATGAAAATATACCCAAGATCACTCATCAGCGGGGGAATGCAATTAATACTACCACGAGAGCACGGCAAACCTACGAAAATGACCAGACTTAGAAAGTCTGACAACGCCAAACGTCGGTGAAGATACGGAATGTTCCTGGAACTTTCAAACATTGCCAGTGGGAATGAAAATTGACACAAGCATTTTGTAAAGATTTTGACAATTTCTTCGAACGTTAAAACTAATTCTTCACCCAGCCACACCACTCATGGGCGGACAGCCAAGATAAAAGGCAATAATCCACTAAGAGAATTGCACACAAATGTTCAGAAGCTCTATTGGCAATTGGGAAAACTGGAACCCATCTCAATGTTTACCAAAAGGAGGATGGATAAGCAAGTTGTCATTCTTTGCCATGAAATCACAGATATTCATAACAACATGAAGAATTTCGGGATATTATGCTGAACAAACGCTGCCAGACCCAGGAAAAGAACACCTGCTGTGATTCACTTCTGTGAAGTCTGAAATAGGCAAAGCTCATCTAAAGTTTAAAAAGGTATTGAGGAGATGAAGATGGAAAGTGGACATAAAGGAACTTTTTGGGGTTACAGAAATACTGGATAGAGTGCTAGGAAGATGCTCCACAAGGTGTAGTCGCTTATCAGAAATGGGTGATCTATACATTTGAATGCAAATTTTACCTTCAAATACTGAAATAAATTTTAAAATTCATCATCACGATTGAAGTGAGCAGAGAAAACCAGGAATTAGGGATGGCAGAGTCATGCAGAGCCTGGGGATTCACGAGATTACTGCTTTCTTTCACATATCTGAAACTTTATATAATAAAAAGTCAAAAAAAGAGAGAATGAAAAAGGCATTAGGCTTTAATTATAATATTTAATCTGACCCTGATCTTTTTTTTGCCCACGAAAATCAAACAGTGAACCATGAAGAGCATTTTGAATTAAAAATTAAACAGTATCCATTCCTAAAAATATTCTCTTTGTTCAGACCAGGAATTTGGAGAGTGGATAAATTTAATACATGAGTGATCGATTCCTCCCACTGTTTTGCCTATACCCTAGAACAGGGCTCCTTGGCCTGGACACTATTGACATTTGGGGCTGGAAAATTCACTCTGTGCACTATAGGGTGTATAGGGTGTAGAGCAGCACCTTTGGACTCTTCCCACTAGATGCCAGTAGTACCTGTCCCCTCCCAAAGTCATGACAACCAAGAATGTCTCCAGATATTGCTAAATGCTCATTGGGGGTGGGGGGAAAAGAGGGGGCAAACTGCCCAGTTAAGATCTACTTCCCCAGGACACACATTCTCAACCAAAACAATATGGATAAAAAGAGGATGAAATTGGTTCTTGGATATGAAAAAATCTTACATATTACAATTGCCATGGTCTTCTAAAGGGCCACGGTACATAAGCAGGTATAGTTTATCTGTGGCATTAAAATTTCATGGAAATTCCATACGATTCAGTTATTTGAAAAATAACAAAAACACTAATATGAAGAGATACATGCACCCACATGTTTCCTGCAGCACTACTTACAACAGCCAGGAGCTGGAAACAGCCTAAGTGCCCATCAAACAGATAAATGCAGAAAGAAGCTGTGTTGCACATACACAATGGCTACTACTCAGTTATAAAAGGGGGTGAAATTCTGCCTTTTGCAACACTTACAACACAGCTGGACCTTCGGGTTATTATACTTAGTGAAGTAAGTCAGACAGAGAAAGACATACACATGGTGATTTCATTCATATGTGATCTGTAGAACAACCAAATACATGCATTAAATAAAATAAACTTTAAGACTCTTAGACCAATGAGTGGTTAACAGGAGGGATGGGGTAAGAGACGTGGGAAAGTAGAGAAGGGGTTCATCATGTGGTGAAGGGCAGAACTTTACCACATAGGATGCTGACTTTTGACAATGCACACCTGAAACTTACATAATAATGTTGCAATGCAATGTTACTTCAATTAAAAAAAAAATCCATGGCAAAGAGAAAAAATATTTCTGAAAAAATATTTTCAGAGGGGGTGATAATGGAAAAAAGATGAAACATCCTCCTACCAGAGGTTTGATTCTACTTTTTAAAAAAAAGGTGTGCCCAAACCAGCCTTTCCAGTATGCAAAGAAGAGTCCATTTGGGTGAAAAAGAAGTTACAAAGTAAGTGTGGTTGCTTCCAGAATCCCCAAATTTGTCTTGGAAACTTGACATGTAGGATAACAAGACCCTTTAAGAAAAAAGGGTCTTGACATGATACTGAAATTGGAATTTCATTCCTAAGTGTCAAGAGAAACCACACAAATGGAGGTGACCTCAGATAAAGGACCACCTATTTGACCTGGTTGAACCCAGGACCTAAGCAGCTCATGTCTTAATGAAGCATTTTTTAAACTTCCCACCTACCAACAAAACCTCTTGACAGCAATTTCACTTCATTAAATGATGCAAAACTAACGAATGTTGCAGTTTCCTCTCTCCTGCTTTCTTTTTCTTTATGCAAAATCCTGCCGAAGCACTCAGACCAGCTGGTCTACAATATCAAATATTCATGCTTCGTGGAGCTAAACCTGGCTGGTTAGCATAGATGATGTCTTGTGATAATTTCTTCATTCACATCTAAAACCCATTCAGCAAAAGCAAACTCCTAGATTCTCAGCTTACAGAGACCCTCTAGTGTCTATACGCCCATCTCAAGGGCTGTCATCAAAGAAATCTTGAGGCTAAATGCGGACCTTCTAATGTTTGGCACTTCTGCCACTGAGGTTTTAATCATTCTAAGGGTATTTATGATCTTAAAATGAAAGGGGAAGGAAAGAAGAGCTGGGTGATGGCTAATTTGCTGTGTCGAGTTTTAGCTAGGTTGTAGTGGCCAGCTGTTTGGTCAAACAGCCAGATGTTTCTGTGACGGTCTTTTTCTGATGAGATAAGCATTCATAATCAGCTGATTTTAAGTACAGGAGCACTCCCTCCACAGTGTGGGTGGTCCTATCCAATCAGTTGAGGGCCTTAAGAGCTGAGTTTTCCAAATAAAGAATTCTACCTCCAGACAGCACACAGAATGCCCGAGTTTCCAGCCTGCTGGTTTGTCCTGCTAATTTTAGACTTTTTGAGCCATTTTAGGTTCACAGAAAAATTAAGAAGGTACAGAAAATCTCCCATATAACCCAGGCTTCCGCACATGCTTGGCCTTCCTCATTATCAACATGCCCCATCATTTGTCACAGTGTGGGAGCCTTCATTGGCATGTCACAATCACCCAAAGTCCACAGTTTTCATCAGGGTTCGCTCTGGGTGCTGTTCATTCCATGGGTTTGACACATTTGTCATGGCAGGCACCATCATTTTAGTATCATTTGGAATTGTTTCATTGCCCTAAAAGTTCTCTTATTCATCCCTGCTTCATTCCAACCTCTACAGTAGCGCTTTTGAACATTTTGTTTGGCGCATGCTCAACATGCTCCATTTTGTGAGCCATCTGTCACTTTTGCAACTATGTAAATAAATGTGCATCTCTGTGTACCAATAAAACTTTATTTACAAAAACAGGCAACCACTGGATTTGGGTGACCCCCCGGATAGCAGCATCATTCTATTCACTCCCACCATTTTTACAGGAAGAACATGGCATTCATAATTTGTCCTTTCTATTTTTCTCTTGGAAGGTTCTCCTCTTTCTGGAAGTTGAATCAATATCCAATCAAATGTTGAGATTATGCAATGAAAGACAATTTCCTTTTTAGAATATTCCCGCTGGGAGAATGGCATTGCTTTTCTCCACATTAAATCTCAAGCTCCTCATCACTCTGAAAGAAATTACTTGCTCTTTGAAATTGTGATCTCTGCTTTTCCAATCCCGGTTGTTTAGGCTGCCTGGGAGAGCAAATCCCCTAAGACTGCTGCCCTGGGGATGTCCTGTTTGCAGACAGATTGCAATGTAAGCACTTGTGGTGGGTGGGAGGCAGCTGTTCAGCTGCTATGGTTGGATTAAGGACAAGACCTTTTTGTTTCCAAAAGAAATCAGTGTTTGTTCTTAAATTCTGCTGGATGATGTGTGGATATGGACTACCTTTGAGGTGCCAGTCACCTGTGAACAGAGCAGAAGTGTCCCATGTTCACCTAGCATGAGCAATCAGCATAGAAGAGCCCTTAGTCCAGAACTCCTGTGTCCACTCACACATGTCCAGCTACACAACTGGTTTTATTGAGGAGGATGAAGAGTATGTGTGTCAATCCAGAGCCCAAGCAAGTCATCCCTTCTGGGCTGCAGAATCTCCTTAAAAGTCACACCAGCCACTAGGTTTCCTAGTGTCTACAACAAGAAATGCAGAGAGCAGCACTCATGGCTTTTTCTAAGTGGCTGTGGCAGCTTTCTGCAAGGCAATCACTGACCTGTCATAAAAAAGGGAAAAAAGAACAGACGAAAATACCCCCATCAAAGCCTAGAGGCTGGGGACAATTCTGTGTCTGCCAAATAGTAAGAATTCGTAACATTTTAAGTAGCATTTTAAGCAAAAGATAGTAATAGCTACTGTCAAAAAGCTTGTCTAGCACATCGAACATCAGCCCCGCATTTGACAAGGCAGCTGGCGGGCAGCCCTGTCAGAAAATGCATTTGCTAGGGAGGGAGTGCCTCTAAAATGAACATATATGGCCTCTAATCTCTAGGGTCCAGCAGTCTTCCAGCTTGAGATATTCACATGAGAGCCGCTTCCTCCCCAAGTTCAGATGCAACAGCAGATATGAAACGGTGCTGTGGTCTTCAGTCAACCACTTGAAAGTCAGGATTAAGGTTTTCCTAGAGGGTTTCATTTCTTACTGCTTTTAATTTTTGAAGCCCCTTAAAGCTCAGCACCAAGGCTTTGGGAGGACAAAAGACATTTTAAAACAACAGAGAACTTGAGTGACCTGGCAAGACAATAGATGGAGAACAATCTGGGTGAATACTATTCCAGGTGCCTCCAAATAATGCCTGTACAGTAGTCCCCAACAATAAGGAGACAAATAACTCGATACAGCTGGGATTTCCCCAGCTGGTATGTACCGCTTCCTCCAAAACAGACATCACTAAAAACGTGACTTTGGAGAGAAAAAACTAACAGAGAGAGGAAGTGATTTCCAAGGTATGTTCTATCTTAAGCTCCCCCCCACTCCCCGCCCCAACTATAAGACAAATCCTTTCACTAACTGGTAAGTGATCAAAATCTCTGTCTTCAAACCCAATGGCTGTTGTAACAAAGGATCACAAATCCAGTCACTAAAAACAAGAAATTTATTCTCTCACTGTTCTGGAAACCAGAAGGCAAGATCAAAACCTTGACAAGGTTACATCCTGAGGCTCTAGAGGAGGAGATTTCTTCATCTCTTTTGGCTTCCGGCAACTCCAGGTGTTCCTTGGTTTGGGGCAGTATCCTCCAACCTCTGCCTACTTCTCTCTAAGTTTCAAATATTCCTCTGTTTCTTTCTTATAATGGTTTCTGTCACTGGATTGAGGCCTGTCGAGCCGCACAGTGATCTCACCTTAAGATTCTTAATTATATCTGCAAAGACCCTTTTTCAACTGTCATGTTCACAGGTCCCAGGGCTAGGCGTTGGACAGATCGTTAGAGTCCACTATCCATTTCGGTACCGTGTCTGGGAAACTAGAGACGATATAACTACAGGAATTATTTATTCAAGTGAACATGAACGGTGAGTTCTCCATTATATTCAATCATCAGAAGTCCTCAGAGGCCGTTGTGAAGGTCAGACTTTGCACAAGTTACTGAGTCTGTCTGAGCCTCACCGGCCCCGTACCTAAAATAGGGACATCTGACCTGGCAGGCAGTTGACAGGTCAGCAGGGATTCACTTAGAGTGCCTGTATTCCAAGATAGTTGACAGCCTGGTCTGCAATGGCTCTCAGCCAAATGTCCAACAACCACTTTGCAGGGAAGGCCTCCAGTTATTCTTGGACCCAGCTACTATCAGGGAATGTCTTAGTTATTAGGGGAAAAAAAGACTGAAATAACAAGCTTGCCAATGGCAAACGATGATCAGCCCTGCAGGGAATCAAGGGTTTGGGGTCACGAGAGCACCCTGTACTCTCCCTGGGGTCACTCTCCATGGCCATGTTTCTCCCCCCATTATCCCAGAATCACCAACCTAGTATACAGTCTGCCATGCCCTGCCTGTAGCGTTGCCAGGACACGAACTGTGTCTTATGGATCTCTGCATCTTCAGCACTCGGCCCAGTGCCTTGGCACCTGAGCCATTCAATGAAGATTGATGGAATGAATGAATGAAGACAAGAGCCAGGAGGTTCCAATGATAAGCAAGGAGGTGGATAACTACTATTTATGTCAAGTACTTTACTAAGTACTTCCTATATATTGAGTGGATTAAAGATCATCACACACCTAAACATTTTGGCACAGTAGATGCTCCAGAAATGCCAGTGATCATTATCGCTCATTTTAATCATCACGGAGGCATTCACACAGCAGGAAGGGAGGCACAGGGAGCTGAGTCACAGAGCTAATACCTGGACAGCCAGGATTCATCCCACTCAAAGGTGGGTTCCTTCCACTACACCATGCTCCCCTTGACCCACCTGAGATCACCCATCTATAAGCAGACTCTCAGTGAGGGGAGGGGGAAGCCTATGTATACATATATATGCTATATATCGGTGTCCACACACAGACACACACACACACACACACACACACACACACTCTCTGAGGGAATAAATTAGCAAGAACGCTCAACTGAAAAGCATAGTATCTCACAGGATCTGGTAAATTCCCTTGCACTGTCAGGTTCCTGAATCTCACCACCTACGGGTAAAGTGTCACACGTCCCCCCGGCAAGCTCTGGAAAGCAACATATGTCCTGTGATCTCGAGAGATGCCTCTTATTACTACCCCGCAAATGTCTTGTCTCTAAGTCAACCATCCTGCGATGAAGACAGAACACCTTCTCTGTCCACCCAAATGTGCAAAACAGGGATCAGGAGACATGATGGGAATTAAAGTGAGTCTCGGCCACTGAACTTACAGGAGGAATGGATGCTGGGGAAGCTTTTGCGGCCCTCGGACACCAGATCCGGGTCACCAGTGCAGTGCATTTCCGAGTTCATCACTCCATCTGGAAAGCAGCGGTAAAAGAAATCGGGGCGAGGTCTACAAAAGACACCATGGACATTTTCAATATAAAACGCTGCCATCACAAACAAACCCCCAGCTGATCCCCGCCACTCCCAGCTGCCCCGACTCCTCCTCTGCCATCCGCACCCAGCTCCCTGTGGAGGCTCTAGACCCGGGGTCTCCAGGACGCTCAGGCTTCTGGGACAGGAAGATCTGATCTGCCCCGCGCTCTGACACTTACTACTTTTATGACCTTGGAGAGGTCACAGAGCCACCCCCAGTCTCAGTTTCCACTTCTGTAAAGGGGGAGCTGAGTCCCTACCCAAAGGCCCCCGATGTTTAAGGGAGATGAAGCACAAGAAACCCCAAGCACAGCCCCCGTGGAGGGAGCATAGATCCGGCCTCCACCTGCGGCCCCGCTTCCAGGGGCCCAGACTCCAAGACCCTTGCACCCCCATCTCTTGTGTCCAGGTGGCCAACTGCCTTCCTCAAATAGCAGGTCTCACTTCACCTCACTGAGGGAGCCTGGCAGCTCTGCTCCGCGACACGCGCATACGGACACCTGCCTGGCATCTCTGAGCCCTACCGGGTCCCAGACACAGTGCTCACTAAGCAACCATGGGAGGGATACAGCACACACTCCTCGGGACCCTCCTGCGGCCGGTCAGGGGCTGTCTTCACTTTACAGGTGGGGAAAAGAAGGCTTAGGGAGATGACACTGCTGCCCGAGGTCACTCGTAACCAGTAAGTGGCAAAGACAAGCTCTGAGCCCCAGCAAATGAATGCTCACAGCTACACCTTCACCCCCATGCTTTTCCTCCCCACTAAGGGGGTTCCCCACACAGGCATGGTGGTCAGTCTCTCCAGTGATTCAAGGAATATTTTCCAGATGCCCACCATGGGCAAGTCTCGCTAAGGCAGTAAGCCAGCGCCCCTTTTCTGCCTGGATCAGGTCACAGTCCATGCACACTGATCACTGGTCCTCCCTGCTCTGGAGGCCCAATGATAACCCCTCAATATCTGTAGCTATTGATGCTCAATGTCAGTAATCAACATCAAAACTCTGTCAGCACTGCTGGTGTGGTATACTGTCCTCCTACTCTAGTGCCTCGCCAAGCGTGGCTGTTCGTTTACCTGCTGAAACAGAACCTCTGAAGGACAGGACCCAAGGGTCAGCATTTAATCCAGGCCCCACCACAACTCCAAGCACCTGGAGCACTGCAGTACTGCCCAAGGGCATCCACCTCCTGCCCCCTTGGGCCTCCAGGGCGCCCTGCACCAAGGAGCTGAGGTTCTGAGAGGGAAGCCGCCCTGCCCAAGCCCAGCAGTTAGCCAGGGTCAACGTCAGGTCTCAAATTCACGCCTTCTGACCATTTGTCTCTACAGTGACTAGCTCACTTCCAGAGCAGGTGATCGAGGAGACAGGATAAATGGAGAATGGAATCATTTCCCAGGGGTAACAGAAAGGTGCCCCACGCCAAAGCTCAAATGCCAATGTATACTTTCCCCAAAGAGAACAGTAAATAAATAGTCTCAATTTTTTTGGAGGCCAAAACTGTCAAGTGAGTAGTGAGGCCCCGGGTTAGCAGGGGGTGACCCTAAAAACGCCCACGATGGGGTCAGGACCACCAGAAAGGCCCTTCAATGGACACGCTCTTCTAGGACCTCCTGCTCTCAGAAACAGCATCCACAGTTCAAAGAAGAGACAAGATCTGTGCTGGGGACAGAAAGTCCATGAGGAGGCTTATCTAAGGGACCACCAGAAGAGGCCAGCTCTGTCCCCTCCCATGCCCTGTGGCCAAGGCTCCTCCTCAGGTGGCCCTATGGGGCTCAGTCACCCCATGTTTCTTTGTGGAACTTACCTTCCCACTATTAACTTAATAGTGTTTGTGCAGACTCCATTCAAAGCAAGAGCCAAGGACACCGCTACAAAACAAAACCAACAGACAGAAAAATAACCAGCTGGCTCTCAGGTCAAAATCATCAGCATCAGCACCATCAGCATCAGCATCATCACTGTGACATCATCATACTGTTTAATTGATGACTAGAAATATGAACCCAATCTTAAAAAACAGAGGAAACTTGGTTGCTGGAGTAAAATATAATTAGCTCAGGACTCTGGAAAGTGACTCACAACATTTCAAGCCCCTAGGACATGAAATTTATCTCTCCTCCTTCCCTGAAATTTTCATTATCACAGAGGAGCCCATCTATCACTCCCTGGCTTGATGTGCACAGATTTAATACTACAGTGTGTAGAACCTCTTTTACTGGTAGCAAGAAACATTACTTTTTTATTTCCTCTGGCAAGTTTCTCAGACATAAGTCTAGTGAGAGCAGTTGCTGGAATCCTCCTGCGCACTAGGACATTCCCACCTGGCGATGATCTCCTGGATGAACTATCATCTACCAACAGCTGTCCCCGCTATAAAAGAAAGCACTGTTTTTGAGAAGGTGAAGAATCCCCAAACTGGGATTTCAGGTTTGCCCACTTGGTGCTTTTGTCACCTCAATTAGCAGGAACTTCTGAAATACACCGCTGTGAAAGAGACAGAATGGGGCCTTTCTCCAAGCAGTCTGGAAGGACTTTGCTAAGTGAAGGATGCATTGTCCAATGGGTGCAGAGGACCAGAGTTGCAGAATTTTCCCTGCGAGGACCTCCCCCATCTCATGTGGTTAGTTAGCCTATACAAAGGGTACGCCGATGTGCTGGAAGGTCAAATGCCTTGCATAAGCAATAAAGTCTATGGATGCTCTCTATTCCATTGCTTTGTTGAGTAATAAAGCCTCTGAGCTACCGTTTCCCTTTGACAAATATTAACTACTCAATACTAGCTGAGATTTATGTGTGAATACAGCAGGGGAGGGACATTTTCAGGAAGGAGTTGCCTACAGCAATTCATGGCCATCTGGGGAGATAAATGTGTTGTTCTATAAGCAGAAAGCACTCTAGAATGGCCAGCCTGGTCACCAAGGACATAGGCCAGTGGTGGAGACAGAAACTACCTGCTCTGAACCAGTGGTGGGAAGCAGAGAGAATGGGAGGGATCAGATCGAATGACCACCTTTGTCTAAGGGGAACTCATCACCTAAGTGTGGGAGAGGAAACAACTGGACATATATCTGAGTGTGACAGCAAAGGAGGGTTGCACGGGCAGCTGGTGGAGAGCAGAGCATGAATCACAGAACAGTACTGCCATTAAAACACCAGGCCTGCATCTGGGGTGTCTACATTGGAAAGAAGCATGGGGAACTTGGAGAGGTTCTCTGATGACGTATTTGCACAGACCCTTCCTAAAATGCTAGCTTCCCATCTGGAAACCTGGGAGCACTGCCGAGAGGTCTCTGTTGCAGGGAGGAGAGGAAAATCCCTGGGTTTTCTTCTCTGTGTACTGCATGCTAATGAACAGGCTGTGACATCACCCAGTAAAGACTGAGGACTTTTCCTGGTAGGTTTGACTTGCTCGCTGCTGAGTTTTCCCCACAGGGCTGGCTCATTCTGATTCCTGTCCTCATGGGGCTGAGCACAGAGAACATCTCCAAGAACAAGCATCACAAGCTGATCTCAAAAGCCCTTCAGGAGCGTTAGAGATTTCTACATAGATCCAGACACCATCCATGCTCCAACCTCTGCACCTGTGGGGCTTACTGCAGCACAGAGAGGTTCTTTAAAAAGCAGCAAGTAGCTGAGTTAGAAACGTGTGGCTGTGATGTAACCACAACTTCACTCTCTGATCCAAAAGCCTGAAGGAGGCAGAAAAGAGTGGGGATCTGGGGGTTTAGGGTGGAAGCCATGTCAGCATTCTGGGAGTAAACCAAACAGATGAGGATGTTCCTCTGAATAGCACATACACACCCCTCCAGGGATGACATGGGGGCCTCACACAGATACCAGAGAGAAGGCTGTGCTGAGATTCAATGCAGGAAAGCTGGGTGAGCAGAACAGGGACGGCCCAACAGGAGCCCTTGCTGACACACAGCAGCCCAGTGGGTCTGGCTCAGGGGCTGTTTGCAGCACCTCGCCTCCCCTGCACTGAAGGCTTGAGCAAAGCTTCAGACAGACAACCCAGACTGTATATGATAAAAAAGATTCAAAATGCCATGCATGTTGGCCTGCAAGTGGCCTGTACTGGGATCACCACTACTTATGAGCCTTCCCAAAGATCAGAGAACTTTTATTGAGACTTTTTTTGTCCTTGAGAATTCAGCACAGCAGTGCTTCTCTAACAGGGTCCCTGTTACAGACTTTGCTCTGCAGCCTAAATCCCTAAAAACCCAGTGCTCCCTGGGACAAGTCTCTCTCCTTTTGTCCAATGGCAGAAACACAAAGAGGACCTCTGTGAACATGCATTCAAGGGGAATCCTTGGGCTCTGTCTGCAGAAAATGCCAGAGCAAAGAAGGGACATCACCTCCCTGAGAAAGTCCAGAGCTCCAGATTGCAGTGGAAAGGCTATTCCTAGTTTTCTATCCTTGCTTTTTAGAGATCAGCCCCATCCCCTACTCTCAGGGCTTCCTAAGAGCAGTGATCTTAAGAAGATGTGTGCACTGGGAGGCTCTCAATCATTTTTACAGGGCAGACTTTCATTTATTTAGGCAAACAGAACATCCAATAACTCCGCCTTCTCTGTTAACTTATAGGAGGCAGGGTATGCTGTGCAATTTTGAAATGTCACCCTAAGGGAGATTTAGCTGAGAATGAAAAGGTCTAGAGGAAGTAACTATGAGCTACTTACTGCTGTAACAGCAGCTCGACTCCAAAAGCTGGCAGTAAATTATAACCATAACCATGAAAGATAGTTCTTACCCACAGACACATATCCTGGGACTCTGTGCCGGGGGAGCAACTAAAGTAAGGAGTGAACATGTCCAGGCCAACCACGAGGGGCTGCCAACAGGATATTTTGGGGACTGCAGTGATACCTGTCCAAGCACTACCCTCACTGCTAAGTCACATGGGGAAGGGCACATTTGCCCTTTCTTGGAAAAACTGAGCTTTCCAACCTCAGTTGAGGACACCAAGATCACGTGACTGCCAAACCCCCACCCACAGGGGAGCAGCCTGGGGCACGCACCTGACCTAAACACCGGCCACAGCCTTGTGTCCAGGCTTGAGAAATCAGGGGCCAGGGTCTCCGCCTGGGACATCTATACCATGAGATTCAGCAAAACTAAGTAACAAACACTAGAGCTGATCCCAGGAGTGGGGCATGAGCAACAACCACCGTGAGCCTCAGAAACAAGGCCGAGGCAGGGGAATGAGGTAAGTGGGGTGAGGAGAAGAGGGGAGAGGCTGTGAGCTGAGGGGAGCATCTCCACCCAGTGACCTGGCTCACTCTTCCAGTCCCCACTACACACCTCTGTCCTTCTCCCCGGGGTCTTAGATGTCTGTGAAATTGCTTGTTATAGCCGTACAATTAAACCCGCAATTTATCTGGGCTAATATGAGAGGGATTCTGTTCTTTTCAACTAGACTGAACCTAAATAAAGTCCAGTGACGTAAGCAATGTTGCCTGCCCTGCCTCAGAGTAAAAACCCTTTAGCTGTTCAATATACTCTAGATCTAGCTCTCACCCTGCTCCCTTACCAAGCAAAGGGAGGTCCTATCTTGCTACATTCACATTTCCTCTAAACCCAGTATCTAACAAATATGTCCTTTTGTGGGAAATCTCATTTTTCAGATTTACTGTCAAACCGAATGTCAAGTCCTCACAATAAACCAACAGCACAATTTGTGTGAAGGGTTTGGATAACTTTTATGGGGGAATGTCAAAAAAAAAATCTAATTCAGTTTTCATAATTAGCAAAAAGCTGGAAACACAGTTGCAGGCTGTCCCTTAACAGTGTCCTTTACTTACCATGAGGTGAATGTGCAAATCAGAAAAATGGATTTAATCTTAAAAAGTCCTAAAAAAAGCTTGTGTCACATGCAGACGTCTTAGCTTGGGGAGAATTTATAACACTCATATTGTGGCCAAGGACAAAGGCTGTGGACTCTTTACACTTGCTCAATTTCCAAAACGAATATGAGTCATGGGACTTGTTTCCAACTTCTATTTTATACCTGCTTTTGCATCTTTGTCATTAGTCATAGGGGGTTGATCAAGGAGTCTGTGGTCAGTTTCCAAATTCCTTGAAATGTGGGCCTATTAGGCACAAATGTGGGATTGGACAGCCACTGAAGCAAAATTTCAGATTCGCTTTGCTTACCACCCAAGGGGCTACGCCACCTCTGTACCAGATCATGTTCAGCACCAAGGACAACAGCAAAAAAAATAGGCTCCCCACCCCTCAATTTGTGCATTGGTTCTTTTTAGAGCTTAAGTCTATCTTGCCTATGGGTGCTATGGAGGCTATGGCCACTCCACCTGGTTGGCAGGCTGCCTGTACTGTGGAAACACGAGCAAGGATGTAAAATAATGGTATTTCAATAACAATGATTTTTTTTTTTTAAGCAAAGTCTATCTTGTCCGTTTCTCCCAAGCTTAATTTGACCAACAGAAAAATCCACTGGGTGAGCGAAGATATTGTCAATCTTGTGATCTGATTAAGTTCAGCCCCACCCCCTGAAGCAGGATCTGTGAATACTCTACCTAAGAAGGCTTCCTTAATTTCAGTCTTGTCTGTTCGCCGGATAATTTTCACCACACAAATAACAGCCAGGGGTGTGAGGAAAGAAATTGCCTGGAAAAAATAACAAATAATCCCTTATGAAGACAGCAGTTTGCTATCAATGGGCTGATTAATAATTAATTCCCATTAGCTTCCTTTACACTCACTAGTTGGATGACCTTACAGAACGCCTGACCTCAGACAAAGGAAGAGGATTGACATCTGCACACAGAGACGCCAGAGACTTGAAACACTGGGTAGCTGATGGTGGGTTATATTCAACTCGTAATTGCTGGGAGCCACATTGAAAGTGGTGGTTTTTTAAACAGAAAAGAACGGTCTATAATGATGCTGACTCATCTTTGCCAGGAAGCCCCCTCGCTGGCCCCCCTGCAGAAAGGGTGGAAGAACCCCTGGCCTCCCATTTCTGGCTCTCTGGCAAATAGGGACACGTGGGACTTGCTCAGAGTCAGCCATTCCATCCCTGTTCAGTGTCCTTTTGTACAATATGAATCTGCCCTCAAAGCAGAGGACAGTCCTTCTGCTCGAAGTCTCTCCTCCTTCCTCCTCCATCCTCTTTCCTCCCTGGCCCAAAGCACAGAAGTACAATAAGGACTTATGAAACCAAGCTCGTGGGATTCAGGTGCAAATGCTCATCACAGAACCAGAACCTCTAAGAGCAGAACTAGCGCAGGGACCACCAGACACTGGAGCCACGTGAATCCTCAGAATGACTGAGCCTTTCTTCTCAATTCTCAGGGACTAAATGAATTGTCCAAAGACACATAGCTGGTGAGTAGCAAGGCCACACTCAGGAGACCAGGTGCTCTGCATTCCACACCTCGTCTTAATTCAGCATTCTATGGTTATTAGTTATTTTCAACATTCCACCATCCCAGAAAAAGCTCTATACAAACACAAATACATAGCTTTATAAATGCATGTGTGTATGTATATATATGCATATTTATATATATATATATATATCTCACCTCCTCAGATTATAACATCTCAGGATAACAATGTCAGAAGGCACCAAATAGCTCACAAGTCCCCAGTTGGTGGCAGGATTGGCTGTAATAACCACTGATCACTGGTGTTCACACTTTTGGAAACTCCCACTGGTGCTTTAATGGGATGCTATTTTTAGGATAGAGTGAAGTAATGGGGAGACGACACTAATTGTATAAGAACAGAATTCATCCAGATGAACATGACCCTTCAAAATACTTGAAGATGCCCTGCATAATGCTACAATCAGACTGCAAGAGCTCAAAACACCTTGGGGACCCCTGTTTGGGAGCTGTCTTCAAAGATGGTTCACGAGATAGGAGAATCCCTTCCCTTACCTGCCTATTTCTTTCTGAGCACCTATGCACGTTACCAGCCTCCTTATCAGGCCCTGAATGATTTGGTTGCTTACATGCTAAATAAAAAAGTTTTGTCACCATAGTTTTCAAAAGAATGTGGCTTGGGTCTAAGGGCAGCTAGGAGAGAAGCAGAGGATTTCTCAGGGCAACTGGAAAAGGCAACAAGACTTTGTGCATTAAGTTTCCAGTAAGTCCATGCCAGGCTCCACAGCCACCTGGGGGCTCTCACACCTACAGGCCTGTTAAAAGGCTGGGGCCTGGGCCTCCCTGGTGGTGCAGGGGTCAAAGTCTCAGCACTATCAAACTATCGGCAGCCACTGTGACATGACTTCGATCCCCGGCCAGAGAGCTACCCACATGGTGCAGCTGACCTCTCCTGTCTCGCCCGCTGCTCCCCTCAGCAGTGTATTTCAGTGGATCCACCTGTTCTGCTCCCCACTCTGTCTCTGGTGAATCCCCTCACTACCAACCCCCCACCCCCTGCACCTCTGGCCTTTACCCCAGTTCTTATATGCATAAATAAATAAATCTTTTAAAAAATAAATAAATAAAAGGCTGGGTCCTTCCAATACATTTATCAGACAGGTCTGTGAATCTACATCTACATTAAGAAGCACCTCGAATGATACTGGGGCTGGTGATTGACAAACACTGCTTCAGAGTTTGGATTCACACATTCAGTGTTTAACCAGCCATGACTGGAGTCTCTGCTTACTTAGGTTCAAAGTTATAGTCAAAGTCAAAGAAGTTCCTGTTTCCCCAGATCCAATTCTCCCACAGGTCCACCTCCTTGCTTATTCTTACTTCCGTGCTGGAGGTCAGGCCACCTGCTCCCAACAGGGCAAGTAATTCCCTGAACAGTGAATGCCCTTCAGGGACCCCACTGACAGCTAAACCTTCACTACGAGGACAGCACAGAACTGAAGAAAGCCTAACACGATTGCCCGGATAATATATGCTAAGGTCAGACAGAAATAAAATGCCAGGAAAAAATAGGAGTTGGGAAGACTTTCCCTACGAAGCTGCAGAGACTGTCTCCAGGAGGCCCGAGGCAGGAGGGAACAGGCAGCAGAGGGGACACCGCACAGGGGCTCGAGGTGCTCGACTTGACGGCCAAGGGGGGTCTCTCTTAACACCCCTCCTGCCTCTGCTCTCCTTCTCCTAATGGGATCCCCCAACACTCACTGAACCAGACTGCATTTAATTTAACCCATTTCATGACTTCGGATACGCACTGGCTTCCTCTCCAGAACCACCAGCTTTGTGACAAATGCTCAGCACCCAGGAGGGTCCAAGACCCCATGGCATGAGCTTCTCACACAAAGGGATGCAGGCATCTGACAGGGAGCCAGGGGTTCAAGCCCCAGCTCTGACCCTTACCAGCCCTGTGGCCTTGAGCCAGTCACTCAACCTCTGCCTTTGAGTCTCAGTCTCCACATCCCTAAAATGGGGCCCATCACAAAATCCAAGGCAAAGTATCATCGCCAGGATTCAAATTCACTGGCAAATACTGATGCTTCTTATGTGTCACTTGCTAAGGAGGGTGCTATGAGTCTCCAATCTGCTGCCCCCAGCACCCTGGAGGGAAGCATTGCTAAAGTCTTTTTTACAGACAAGGAGACTGAGACACCAAGAGGAAGTGATTTCCCCATTTCTCCCACAGAGCTAGGAAGTTGGGAGTTGATGCTCAGCAGCCCCGCAAGGGCACACACCCTCCCCCTCCCCGAGTCCAGCGGAGAGTGACCATCCAGCGACCATGTCGGCTTCCACATCATAGTCCCCCGGGGAAAACTGTGAGCCAACAGCCCAAGCTAGGAAAAGCTTGGTAGAGTGACCAGGCCAGGGAAGTCATGAAGAGCTGAAGCTCCGGCCCCAGGTCCCACCAGTGGCACCACTGGGTCAGGGACAGGGCAGAGCTAATCCCAGCACCTCACCCTATCTCCACCCAGGGCCCTGCCTCGTGCATCCTCTGATGGAACCAACACGGGCCGGGCCACACCCAGTCACCCCCAAATGGGGCACCCCACGAGGAGGGCATGCCTGTGGGCATCGGGATACTCAAGCAAGGAGTGCGAAGGGAGGCGGTACCGAGGGTCCCAAAACTGTTAACAAGTGCAGGGGTCAAAGCTTGAGCACCCCAACGTGAGGAGATTCGCTGGAGACGAGCCTGTCACTGCTCTTTGTCCACATCAGACAAACAGTGGGCCCGAAATGCCTTCATTTCTGTGTTGGACAGAGAGGGGAGGAACCGAGCCATCAGGGAGACAATTCAGGACACGCAGACACCTGGAGGGGCCCTGCTGTGGGCAAACAATCCCAGCTCTTCGCGGAAAGAGCTGCCTCCAACTTCGCAAAAGAGGCTAAAAATTAAACTGTCCATCACCAGCCAGCCTGTCTCTTTCCCTCCCCTCCACCCCCAAAATTGCCTTTATTTCAGTCTTCCTTCAAATCAGCCTACTCCAGACTAGGAAGCCCTGTGATCAACTCCAGACAATAGCAGTGATATTCAAGGAAAATCAATCTTCTGGACACATTGTGGCTGGAGAAAAAAGACAAGGGCAAAGGTGAGGTCTTGCGTAAAAAAAATTTAAGTCAAGGGAAAACCTGGGGACACGTCTCTACCCGGGTTCCATCTGGAGTCCTGCCTGGGCTTCAAGGGTCTCATGAGATGCCAGACCACCACACTGGTGCTTATGCCCATTCCCCACTAGAGGAAAAGTCCTGCCTCTTCAGCTCTGCACCCCAATACCTAGCGCCAGGCTTGGCCCAAGGCAGGTGCCTCATACCTGTCTGTTAAAAGAAGGATAATGAACTAACCTCATGTCACCGCAGGCTGCTGCTTTCCTTGCTGCCCTGCACCCCTCCACCATACAGTGCTCCAAACACACACCTGGTCATGGGCCTGCAGGGCCCTTGCTGACCGTGTCTGTGCCCCTCTGTGAGGCCACTCCCACAGCTCCAGGGAGTCCACACTCAGCTGCCAGCACTTGATCCCAGTCTGACCACTGATGTCACATGATCCTAGACTCACTGTTTCATCCCACGACAGCTTCATTTTCTCCACTGAAAGGATGGGACAACAAAGGTGGAAATCCCAGATGACTCTAAGGGCTTCGCTGAGATGTGCTTATACGGGGATGAGCACAGTTCCACAGTCACACCGTGATGACTTGGTGGTGATGGTGATGATGGTGATGGGGGTGATGCACCCTGCAAGTTTACCCAAGTCTCTCCTCTGTTTCTTTCCAGATTCTATTTTTTCTTTAGAGTATCATGTCCCCCAGATGGCTTCAGGGTTCCCCAAGGGTATACCCCAAGTCTGATTTGACTCCCCATCACCTGCAGCTGCTATGGATTTCACCCACAGCAGCTCCTGGAGGGGTCCCATGTGGAAGTAGACACAGTTTCTAGTGACAACAAAATAGTACCAACAGCCCAACTGAGACTTTCCACCCTGAAGATGCTCTGGAGATCCCCACGGTCTCAGGCAGGAAGAGTGACTCTTTTGAAGGCAGGGGCCTGGGAACTCCCAGGAAATGTCAAGATTCAGTGCTCCTGGGAAGGGTGGGGACTGCTGTCATTGAGGGGAACAAACTCTGGGGATCAAATGGCCCAACCTGCATCTTGAAAGATGTCACCTCTGCAAATAGTGCCAAACACAGGCATGTCTTACTGACATTTCCTCTGCACTCAATTCTCCAGCCAGGATTCTGACACTATTTTTGTGACATATGACAAACTGGCTCCTCTAAAACTCTCTCTCACGCACGCACACACACACACACACACACACACACACACCCCTCCAGAGGCACTTATTTCCCAATCAAGAAATATCTGGGTTAATACCAACAGCTTTGAAAAAAACAATTTGATTACAAAGTTTGAAAGTTTTGATTAAAACATTCCAATTAAAAGTAAAAGATTTTCTATATCAAATAATGAAAGTTGAGCTTTCTATGGAAACCAAGCTACTTTTTAAAAACGGTGAAAATATGTTCAATTACTAAGTCTTCTATAAACACCTGGAGAGCTCAAGTGATCAAAATGATAGACAAATGGTATGTCAGACGCTTAATAAAACCGCAGAGAACACAGCGACCATAAGCGCTGGCAGAGCACGTTCATCTCTGTGCTGCAGGTAACACAAATCCAGCCACTGCTTTTCTTGGGTTATTATGAAATTGCACTAAATGCTGTAACCAAATGAATGAAATTTATCCACTGCTATTAGCAAAACAAAAGAGTGAACTTATTTCATTAGATTAGAGGGTAGGAGTCAGTATTTGTGGTTGAAAACCCTTCAGTTCTCTGAGGTCACAGTCCTGAATCATGCCTTTTCTGCCCCTTCCTCCCGCTGCCAGTCTGCTCATGGCTGCCGTGGGGAATGTCTGTGGCATTCGTATCTAGACCTCAAAACAATCCATTGTTCTACATCTAGGACACACCACCAACTTCTCACAACACCTCACATGAACACGTGTCTCCAAATTGGGTTTCACAGCACAGGAAATATGAAATCTTTGAAGCATGGGAATAAGGGGCAAATAGAAATTCCCTCCTATTAAAACCATGGCGTATACTCGCGAGACACACACTGGTTCCTTTATTTTTAGAATTTGTGGAAGATCTGAGTTGGAGCAGAAATGGAAAAGTCTGGTTTTAGCACTCACGGGTTAGGTAATGACCAACTCATAAACACTCTAATTATCCAGCTTCCCTGAGATTTCCCAAAATTGAGTTTATCTTCCCTCAGAAAAAATAATCACTAAAAGGTGAGTAAAATAATACTTTAATGCTTATGTAGTGTTCTGGGCATTTGGGAGAGTTCGCAGACAAAATCTTTCTGATCAGCACTAATTACAAGATTTCCTCCATAAAGTCAAGGGGATTTCTTTGGATGCAAAAGCACTCCTCTGGTGCTAGCTGAAAGCTCATTTCCACCCTCAGGGATGGGAAACACAAGAGCTGGTCAACAGAATTCCCTGGAGCTACAAGGCTGTCCATACAAAAGTTACTGTTCCCAGGAAAAGGGGGAGCTTAAATACTTCCTCTGCTGCTGAAGGATGTGATGATGGTTCTGCGGGTCAGTGGGGAGCAGCAGGGACGCCAGACCCAAGCTCCCTCATCCCCTGCACCCTAACTGTGCACCTGCCAAATGTGGACAAGACATTTCCTCACTGGGGGGGCAGATGGGATTAAATGAGATTCTCTCTTAAGCACCCCGTGAAAGTGCCTGGTACGTAGGAAGTGAAGAAGCAAAGGCTGAGATTGGCATGGGGTGGGGTGAAGACGTCAAAGTAACCCCAATATCTCCAGCAGCTATTTGAGTGCTTGTCCACTTCTCCCAGAAGCACAGAGACAGGAGACACGATCCAGGGCTGAGCCACACTCTGGTCTCAGCAGGTGTCAACAGCTGCTTGGCTAAAACAGCAAAGGGGTGAGCAGCTGCCTGAATGCCTGGGTTGGACACGTTCAAGGCAATCCTACAAGGGGGTGCAGCAGGAAGACCCCTTGCCTCGTTTCTAGTCTTATTTTTTGGTAAATATTTGGCAACAACTCAGCATAGCTCAGGTAGACAAGCCCCTTCTCCATCCAAAGTGTTGGGCAATAATTACTCCCTCTCACTTGACCAAGCAGCCTCCATCGTGATCTGAACTGGAGTTTAATTTGACGGGCTGCTTCTTTTCTTTTCCTTCCAGGCTGCTCTTGGCCTTCAGCAGGGGCTAGGAAAGCAGAAACGAAACCCATTTGGTTCATCCTGGGGAGAGTGGTCCAGTCAGCCATGAAATCACAGTACTTACAAACATGAGGCGGGTGGGGATGTTGTCTGACTGCACCAGAGGGTTTTTATAGAGCCAGATCTCTTCCGGCTGGATGACTCTCTGGAACGGATCCAAAAACTCTGTAAAACTGAAACAAAAACAAAGAAAGACGCGTGAGGCCCGGCCCGGCTCTTCCCTGTGCTCCCAGGCCCCAGCAAGGCGGCCGCACCCGCGGGCGGAGAATCCAGCCCAGGGCATGGAAACAGGCTGGCCCTGCTGGTGGGTCTCGCCAGGTACAACTGGGCAAAGAGGGAAAGAATTTCTCAGACTCTCGAATTTTCCGTCATCACCTGCCAACAAGGACCATTTCTGGGCAGGAGAGAATAGCTATGGGGTGACATCCAAAGGGCCTAAGAACTTGGGGTTCCAAAATGAACTGGGAGTTGAAGTGGTGAGTGGTGGCTCAGCCTGGGCAAGGCCACGGCAGAAGCATGGTCTCTGGAAACGAAATGCACTTGGGTTGGACCAAAGGGAGCATCAGCGGGGCCCCTGGGGAAGGAGCAGGTGGGCCCTCCAGGTCACCCTCGGCGTCCTGGCACCACCGCCACCACTAGGGGGCAGAATGAGCATGAAGAAATTTCCAAAACAACACAGGTTGGGACAGGAGAGGAACAGAAGGGAAAAGAGGAAGGAGGGAAAGGAAATGAGGTGCACTCTGGGGCTGCTGCCAAGGGCCAGACAACTTAGAGCAGCCACCTCCTCAGCTCTTCACCCTCCCGGGCCTCCCACACCTGAGAACCACACCACCCGGCAGATGCAAGCAACAGTCACCAAGAGGGTATCTTGGCGGGGCAGCCTGCAGGGACGGGGTCTGCTGTCGGCTCCCAGCCGCCGGCCACCTCCCAGCCCTGTGGCCCACTGCTCCACCCGGTGGGCCGGATTCGGGTGCCAGGTGGCTAGAGAGAGCCAAGGGAGCTAGGGGACTGAAGCATGTGTGCCAGGGTAAGGAATGTGGTTTTCCAGTCAGTGAGGGATGGAATGATCACGATGGGGAGTGAGCAGAGCAGAGAAAGGGAGGCAGACACAGGGACTAGGGGGGTGAGCCGGAGACATGCGCAGAGTGACGGAGGGGCAGCGGGATGGAGAGACACCAGCGGCAGGTGGGCGGGTCTTAGGGGTTTCTGAGGCTTTGGGTTTGCACTTCCAGGAAAAGGAAAACCACCAGCCAAGGCGAGGAGCAGAGGGGTTGGGAGGCAGAGAGGAGGAAGCCAGCTGTCCTGTCCTCTGAGAGCCCATCAGGGTGCCCAACAGTCTTAGGGTAACCCCTGGGGCTCGGACAAACCCCAACATCAGCTCATCCTAAAGCCATCCCAGGCCCTGGACAGAATCAGCCTTGGTTTCTGCCCCAGACTCAGGCTTGTGTGTGACGATGACTGTGATGGTTTGTGTGACGGTTTGCAAGTCCCCTGGAGCGTGTGGGGGCAGGGGCCACTCCAGGGCGTGTCCTCCGAGTCCAGAAGGATGGCTCCCTGGCTACGTAGGGTCTGATGTCTATTTTGCAACTTTGAACAGGTGCTCCAGAAAATATTCTCCATTCAAGCAGCCTCCCACTGAACTCCAGTGTGATCTAGAGAGACCTAAATTCACTTGGGTTTTGCGTCTTTCTTTTTCCAGGTCCATCCCTCTCCCTCCTTCCCTCCCTCTCACTCCTTTAAGGTTTTACACTCTAAAGCTCATTTGTCCAGTCTCTGTAATTTCAAGAAGAAAGCAGGGCCACCCGGGACTGTTCTGCCAGCACTGTGCCCAGCAGCCCTGCCTGGCACATGAGCTACTAGTGAAGTACTTTCTAGATGGTGGAATGAACCAAGTCTCCACAGCCCGGAGCCAGAAGATTTCTGCAGAATCTCGTCATAAATGCACTGAGATTCCCTCTTGAGTAGGAAGCATCTCCTGCTAGCAACCGCACAAACCTCCAAGAGAAGGTGTGGGGGGCACAGGGCTGCCGGACACCTGCCCTCTGTCCCTCACCCTGTCACTAAGCTGCTCACACCAAGAATGAGCCACGTCTCCTCACCCAGCTCAGTGTCCAGAGTCAGGGGCACCCACTGGAGATGAGGCAGAAACCTTGGAGAGAGACTCCGACAGGATGGGGCCTGGGCGTGCGGATTTGAAGACACTCCCCAAGGTGACCCTGAAGGGTCCTGAGTGCCAGCACTGCACCAGAGGCCCCCTCAGAGACCTCCACCCTTGTCCCCAAGGAGACACTCGGTGATCTTACTGCACAGGCTCTGGAGTCAGGTCCGCCCTTGCTTACTCAAATGCCAGCTCTGGCTGTGTGGCTCCTAGTAAGTTCCTGAACATCTCTGAGCCTCAGTGCCCCCCACCCCCGCCATCTATAAAACGGGTGCACCTTACAGAGTGGGGATGAAAATTAAAAGAAAGGAGACAGAAACAGGGCCTCCCTGGTGGCGCAAGGGGTTGAGACGCAAGCTGCGAAGCTGTCCACAGCCACTGGAGCATGAGTTCGATCCCCAGCCACGGAGCTACCCACATGGCACAGCAGACCTCTCCTGACTCGCCCGCTGCTCCCCTCAGCAGTGGATTTCAGTCAGTCTGCCTGTTCTGTTCCCCACTCTGTCTCTGGTGAATCCTCTCAACCCCCGCACCTCTGGCCTGTACCCCAGTTCTTGCGTGCATAAATAAATAAATCTTTAAAAAAAGAGAGAGACACAGGAGGAGGACCCAGGATTTCATCACCATTACCATTTTACTGCAGGCTCCATCTGCAAGATTTACTGCACAGTTTTCAGGCTTGTTTTTATTTGATTTTGTGACAAGCTACTCACTGCTCCCAAGGGTCTTAAGACATTTTAAATAAAACTAAGGAAAAAGAAATTTGTTTGAAAGATGCTTCTAAGAATATAAAACCTACAAGTGAAAACAGCAGCATCCCCAGTACCCCAGTTACTTATTGCTCATTCAAATGCTGGCTCTGGCTGTGTGGTTCTTAGTGGTGGCAGAAAAAAATCACCCCGCAACTTCATGAGTCCAAACAACCATTTGTTTTTCTCATAATTTCGTGACTCAGGAAATCGAGCAGGCGGTTCTCACTTAAAATCTCTCACATGGTCATGGTGGCCAGACATCAGCCGGGCTGCATCACCATGGACTTGACACTGGACATCAGAAGGTCACAGCCAGGGCGAGGTGGATGCTGCAGTCGGCTGGGGTCTGCCTGGAGCAACACACACAACCCCAAGCACTGTGCTCAGAATCCTCCCTGGCTGCTGGCAGCACCCAGAATGTATCCCAAGAGAACCAGGGAGAAGCCAAAGGGTTTTCCTGCCCTAGCCTGTGTTTTCCACCATATTCTATTGGTCTATTGGCTACAAGTGAGTCACAAGGTCAGCCCAGGTTCAAGGAAGGGAGACAGGACCCACCTGTTGGCAGGGGTGTGGCAAGGCAAAGTAGAAGGTTGCTGTGCTGCAGCCACCTTTAAAATACAATGTCCTCCAGGGTGTCATCACCTTTGCCTCCACAGTGCACACTCCCAAACCACCCCCCAAAAACCAAATCCCATTGTTTTGCCAAACAGTAGTTAACAGGTCAGAGCAACGGAATCCTGTCCTTCTGTTAGGGGGAAAAGGCTGTCCTAAAGCTAATCCCATACAGGCTTTGTGGACTCCACCCCCACCCCAGGCCAAAGCCAAAGACACTGGGAACTCCAAATCCCATCCCCACCCAAGGGAAGGTGGCTGGGACCTGAGGGTGGGGTTAAGCAGCCAGGTTGATATAAAGGCAGACCCGTGGGCTTTGGGGGGGGTCCCCCATTTTGGCTCTCCGCCAGCTCGCAGCGTCCCGCCAGTTCTGAGAGTGCCTTTGGGTTTCCAGGTCGGCGGATCGGGTAGGACGCATTAAAGACTTTATTTCCCTATTTTCTCTCTGAGTTGTACATTTTCCTTATTTCCTTTTCCCTTGTAAATAAACCTTGTATTAACCTTTTGTGTGTGCCTGTAGTGGAGTATTCATAAGTCCCTTTTAAGCGCGCGGGTGAGGACCCACAGCCAGGAACCCGTTCAATATCGGGGCTGCCCTATAACACTTCCTCACCTGTCTCCCAGGTGTCACTGTCCTAGAGGCAAACATTCCAAGCCTCCTGCACCAGCCAAGCAAGCGCCTCACCCAGCCCAGGAGCTGCAGGCGGAGCAATGTATGGAGCACATTGTAGCCTCAGGGAGCAGGAGCACCAAGGAAGACCCTTCTTCAGCCACACTCCAGCCTGGTGTCTGCCTCTGAGGCCCAGACAGTGAGGCAGCCATCTAGAGAATATGTGTCCCAAAAAGCAAAGGGAGGCAGGGGCAGGCCAAGTGTATGGTGGAATGTTCAGGTGACATTACAGGCTATTTCCAAAAGAGGGTATGGCAGGCCTGGAGACACCCCTCAAGCTCTTTGGGAGTGGTGTGAAATCCAGGAGATGGAAAGCCGACTTCCGGATGGACAGCTCCGGTGGGGCCTCTGACGCCCTGCCAACCAGGCTCCCCGCCCACTGAGGCCTCCCTGGTCAACATCAGATCAGCATGTCCCAAAGGCCTATGTGCCAGGGACCAAGGTGGAGGTATAGGGTGGGGACTGGGGTTGGCGTGTCCAGAGGGCTTCGAGGTGAAGCTGCTCCCCTGTGGATGAAACCCTGAGTGGAAAGAGGCCAGGACACTGTCAGCTCCTGAGGATGTGATAAATATATGGAATCTTGGGCCCCAGCCCAGACCGACTGAATCAGAATCTTCATGTTTAACCAGAGCTCCAGGGCATTCTGGGGAGCAGCGCCGGTAGAGACGCCCAGCTTCCGGGAGAGCCCTGGCCTCCAATCTCAGTTACTCAAGAGCCAAGTTGGTCCATTTTGCCTGCTCTTTCCTCCATGGGCACTGCAACTGTCCTTTAGACTTTGTAAATGAACTCAGTTATTCTAGAAGAAACTTCATGTCATGCCTTAATTTTAAAATCGCCCTTCCCCCCAGTGAACAGCGGCAAACATCAACATAAGTTCACTGAGAAAAAGATTGTTACTAAAGTCCACCCCAAGGCCATCACCTCTGAGCAGAAGCAGGGTCTCTGCCAGGGTCGCAAGTCCTGCCTATGCAAGAGAGAGGACGGAGGCAGAAGGCAGAGGCAAGCGCCCTCTCCCTGGTGGCAGAGTCAGAAGGTCCCGTCCAGGAATGATCTGACCACCTGGCAAGTCCCTAAACCGCCACCTGTGGTGGAGGCAGAAAAACAAAGTGGAAAAGCACAAATGAGGGCCTCCTCGGTGGCACAGCGGGTTGAGCACAGCGTTGTGAAGCTGTCCGCAGCCTCTGCAGCGCAGTTCGATTCCCAGCCGGCCAGGGGGATTCCCACATGGCGTGGCAGACCTCTCCTGTCTCGCCCGCTGCTCCCCTCAGCAGTGTTTTCAGTCCGTCTGCCTGTTCTGCTCCCCGCTCTGTCTCTGGTGAATCCTCTCACCCTCCCACGCCTCTGGCCCATACCCCAGTGCTTGTATAAATAAATAAATCTTTAAAAAATTTTAAAAAGAAAGAAAGGCACAAGTAACTCCAGAGCGCAGCCACCCGAGCCCCTGGGTATAGAAGAAACAGCCCCAGCTGCACAGCCCAGGCCAGGAACAGCCGAGCCCTTGAGCTTTCAAGGCTGAAGAAAGCGCAGCAACTCCCTGACCTTGGCATGCGTGTAAAACTGAGCTGACTTTTATTTCCAATAAAAATAATGCAGGTAACCACATCTCGATGCACGGAAAGGCTCTGAGAGATGGCTCGGCGTGAGAGTTCTCATTCTCCGGGGATGAGGCCCAAGCCTGTCCACACAAGGACACACACACACTCTCAATCACACAGAGAGACATGGGTGACACACACACAGTCACACATGTACTTACACGCTTACACATGTGCACTCACATGCACAGTCACACATGACAGTCAGGGAATGATTCTAACAAGCCAGTGACACCTTCCTGTGTCCTCCAGGCACTGCGTAGCCTGCCTCCCGGGCCCTGTTCTGCTTGGATGGGGTCCCGCATGTCCTCCTCCCTGGGATGTCAGCACACAGGACTAATGGGCAGCTGCCAATCTCATCACCCCATGCCAGGTGCCATCTACGACCATCTCTCAACCCCCTTCATCACTCACGTCTTGAATAGGAGATGACAGCATGGACTCCACGGCCATGCCCTGTTAAACATGGCAGGACAGATGCGGCCGGGGTGGAGTGCTGGAGGGAAAGTGTGGGCCAAAGCTGAGACCATTGACCCCTCCAGGTCCTGGGAGGTCAGGCAGAGGACCCGGCTCAGGCCGCTCGCATAAAGCAAAGCTACCAACTCAAAGACTCTACCTGCTCACAAGGACTCTTCTCCAACCTTCCGAAAAATGGCACTAAACCTGCCTCCCCTCCCTGTGGTCTCCAGAGCTGTGAACACACCCTGGTGTGCCCCCCCAAACAGGCGACATGGAGACAGAAGCCGTGGCAGGTACACTCTGAACCCAAATAATAAACCCTTGGACCTAAGTTCCAGTTGGTAGGAAATCCAGGGTCCGAGAAATAAGTCAAAGACCCTCCAGGCAACAGACAGACGAGTTCAGGAGTAGCACTGCAGGGAACATTCTAGACGGAAGCATCTGAAGAGACAAGACCACCGAATGGAACATAAATGCATTGACAAGATCCTGGGTCAAGGCAAATGGAAAGGAAACTCTGAGGAAGGCTGGGGAGATTTGGGGACGGCAGAGTGACCTGAATATTAAACGATATTAAGGAAATATCCATTTCCTGTGCTAGGGTAATGACACAGATAAGATTTTTAGAAAAAGAACATTTAGGGGGATTAGGACAAGCTGTGGCAGCAACTTCCTTTCAAATAGTTCCGGAAAATGTTATGTAAACGCATCAACACGGAGAGCAAGCAACTAGGGTGAGAAGGTGAATTGCTACATGGAGGTACATGGGGGATCCTTTAGCCCTTTCCACTTTCCTATTTGAAACCGTTGGCAGGATAACACGTAGGCGCAGAGAGAGCCAGCAGCAGGACTCCAACAGAGGGGGAAGAGCACCAGGGAGGTGTGGACAAGAACACAGGTGAGCGGCCAGGCCGGGGGCGCTGACCAGCCCAAGCTCCACCCCTGCCACTGACCAGCTGTGTGACCTCAGGCAAGCTGCGCCCCCTCTCTGAGTCCTTGAGTCCTGGCTGCCTCCTCTGTGGCTGGAGATACCCAGGCCACTCAGCCAGTGGGCAGCAGGGGAGGGGCAGGGCGGGTAATAGGGGTGAGGAAGCAGGTGGACTGTCCAGGCAGGCTGCTCTGCTCAGCACAGTCCCGGCCCCAGGGGTGGTCTCTTGGAGCAACGGCATATTCAAGACACCCCTGCAATGAGGCACAGGCATAAAGGGAAGCACATTCTGCAGAAACACAATGTTCAGAGCCCATAAAATCACCCCAGAAATCCAAACGTTACTGAAACTCTTTCCAAACATTTCAACAGAGGGCGCCTCCCCTTTGGAAGCAAATTACCGGAGACTGAAGATGTTTTCAGGACCTGAACTCAAACCCAAACTCCTGTGACCATGAACCCAGGCCGTAAAAGTGAACACGCCCACCGGGCGGGTCCACCTGGGGCGTCCTGACCTGAGTCAAGCGGCTGAGTCCTCCCCAAGCGCAAAACGGGCCACCCCCCTGCTGGGAAGCTGTGAGGATGTGAGATCACTGCGTCCCCCAGCAACTCAACGAGGGGCACCCACTCTGCCAGTCACGGGCAGACTGAAATGAAAACCAGACCCTTGAGTTCATGCCATCAGATGTTTTTAGGCGGGCAGTTGAAGGCTTTGTGTTTTCATGTTCTCGTTGATTAAAGTTGCTTTTTGTGAAGTATTACATGTGAGTGACGCCCTGTGATTTGCCTTAAAATACTCCACCAAAAGGAAAAAAAAGGCAAAGGAGGGAACAGTGGGGGAGAGAAGATGGACTCACTGGTGGAGAGGGTTTGAAAATTTCCACAGCAAAGTGATTCTTGGAATGATTTCGTTCACTGGTCAAAAAGACACTACACAAGTGAGTGTTTTATCAGCCACGGCAACTGATATTCTTGAAAAGTCTTATTAGCTTTGATTGAATTTCAGTGAAGTGTGACAATGGGGAGAGCAATAAAAAAAAATTAGGAAGGAGAAAGGAGGGCGGGAGAAAATCAGAAGCAGAAGGAAGGAGAGAAATGGCAGGAGGTCAGGTCATTCACAAAATGAGTTTCCTGCACACTGGATGGACCAGGGGCGCCTCAGGAGTCTGGAGGTGAGGGCTCCTCTCCCTGCCGCTGATGGCACCCAGACTGGATGCCGCAAAGCAGAGGCCTAATGCTGATGAGGGGCAGGTGAGAGACTCCTTCAGGAAGGTGACAAGGGTGGAGCCAGGCCACGGGCTCAGGACTCAGCCTCTCACTGGCTGCCAGGCTTCCCAGAGCCTGGACCCCACCCCAACACAAGCTGGGTCCCCTTGACCAGCAGAGCCAACAGTTCAGAGTCCTCCACACTGAGCCCCTCCGGGTGAGCCACATTTCCCAAAGGAAAATTAGGTTTGGTGCAGGGAGCACTGAGTTGTACCCAAGTCACAGATGAACAAAACCAGTCCAAAGAAAAGACCAGTAAAAGACAGAAGCAGGAAAATGTGTTTCTTTGCTGAAAGACTTCAGTCTCCAATAAATCTCTGACTCCAAAATGTCCACTTAATTTATTCCTGAATTAAGTGGGAGTCCTTGGGAATTTCTAATGTATTCTAGAACATTCTACAGACCCAGTAAAGCAGGTCCAAGATCCCAGGACACACCACTGAGCAGAGACTGGGGGCTGGTGAGTGCAGGGGACAGAATGCTACTCAAGACTCCAGGAAAAACACAGAGAAGAGAGAATTTAATCTGAAGGGGTTTCTGAGCTATAATTTTAATTAAAATATACCACTCAGAGAGCACTTGTTCCTGAACAGGGGCCTGTGAAGTGTCTTTCTGAGATTTTCCTCTCATATAACCTCATCAGAATACCCCTGGTGTGTCAGTGAGCAGCAGCACAGAGTTGGCCAGGCCTTCCTTACCCAAGACGTTGGCAGAAATCAGCACTCATGACCTTAAAGAAGTCCCTGGCCATTCTCCCCACGACTTTTCCTCCCTCAGAGGGATAAGGCCTTGGAGTCCTAGAATGGTGTTCAGCTGGGTGGGCAGGCAAGAGGAGGCACGTGCATGAGATGGCACAGGCATGACTCTAAGGCCGAGGACCCAAGACAGACATGATCAGACGAGAAGCTGATGGCAGGGACTCAGGGCTGACAACATAGGAGTGTGAGACAAGGCCAAGGTCTGGAGAAGGCAGAAGCTTCCCCTCCCCCGAGGAAGGCCGGATCTGTGAGTTTTAAGCAGATCAGGAACTCTCCTTTTTGGCCCATTTTTGTTTTATTTTGTTTTGGGTTTTGTTGTTTTTTTGTTGGTTTTTGTTTGTTTGTTTGTTTGTTTTTTGCCAACTGTGAGCATCACTAAGTGTTTTCATGACCACCTTCTCTTCAAACCCTGAATTCCTCATGCAAGATCAGTGGGAAGACAGCTCGTGCATCTGGGCTTGATTTGGGGGCACTGGAGATGTCCCCATGCTGGTGTCTGCAGCCCCACACTCATCAGCTCCTAAGCCCAGGACCAACCATTGGTATGAGTGGGCTCCATAGCTGGGACCAAGCTGCTCGCTCAAAAACTCCCTAAGAAAACTGTGAACAACCAGTTCATGGTCAGTGCTGCAGGATGGGTGCTGAAATGTAAGGGTCAGAGAAACAACGGCTCCAAGAGGCAGCAAGGAACCTTGTCTGCTTTTGATCAGAGCTGTAGTGCCAGGGCCCAGCATGTAGTAGGTGCTCAAGACTAACCAATAAATCCTTGGCAGTTGTTTCAATAAGAAGCCAATCCTCTGTCGCCGCCTCTCAAGTCCGAGGCTGGCAGCTGGCTGCCCCTGCACGGAAAGCAGCCTGCTGCTGTGTTTGTTTTGAGCTGCTCAGTGTTTGTGGGTTGTTTGTTTTTTTTAATGTGTAAGTCATAACCAATATTTAAAGCCCAGTAGCTCTTGCAGCATAATATGAATTTCTGGCTTCCACTGAAATTTTTGGTCTGGCCACCTTGGACCCGCGAGCCTCCAAGGCAACAGAGGATCTGAAAAGGGCCGCCCACTTTGGCTGGGCCAGGCGCTGTCCAGGGTCCTGTCGCCCCGACGGCGCCCAATTGTCTGTGACTCCTTCATCCATCTGTGCAGTGTGACATTTGCCCTCTTGTGGCTGCTTTAGGCTGGCTGTTGGTTGACCTGTGAGCTGTGGTGGTATTTAATAGTTCCCACGACCCTGTGGGTCCACTCTATGAAGCCAGCTCCCTGCAGACAAAGGTGTCTCTCTCTTCTCAGGGAGTCGGGCTTTGTGGGGTGGCCCATCTGCTGAGTGGTACATTGGCACCAACCAGGCCACAGCAACCAGGCCACAGTCCCCTCCAACACCATCACCAACACCACCATGTCAGATCAATCTGCAAGCCTTAGTCTGTTCTTCCTCTGTCCCAAGGGATGAGTTGACCCAGCATGCAGAATGGGGTTTATACATCATAGATTCCCGAATGGCTCATCATTCACATATTAAATGAGATGTCATGTCTTTCAGAGACATCCAGAAGGAAAGGAGGAAGAGAAAGCAAGGGAGGGGCTTGGAAGGAGGGAGGGACCAGGAGGAAAGTAGGGAGAGAGGACCAGTTGATCACTTACTGAGTGCTCCCAACCCACCAACAGCCTGCTAGGCACCTCTTCCACCTTATCTCAATCACTCTGCACCACCAAAATGTAGGCACTCTTATCCCTACTTTCCAGGGAGTGAAACTGAGGCTCAGAGAGGTTTCTTGACTTGCACAAGGTCAGTCAGCTAAGAAACAGCAAAACTGGGACCCAAACTCAGGTTTCCTAAACATAACCCTGGACTGGTTCCACTCCCACCACTTTTGGTAAATGAGCACATTGAGGTGGGAGTGGGGACAGTGGGTGGGCTCAACCTGGTGGAGGGGGCAGTGGATGGACCCTGAAGATACAGGTTGGGATGCAGTATGGGGTGCAGGCTGACACAGGTTAGTAGCAGGTTGAACGAGGAATCAAAAGAGCTAACCAGCCATGACTCCGCACTGATTATTTTATAATTTAGGAACTCACTCACCCTTCAATGTTGTTACTTCTTTATGGGTAAAATGGAAATCCATTCACTTAGTCAATCATTCATTTGCAGTACAGCGAAGAGTTCAAGGAAAAGCATAGGTTTTGAAACAAGCTTCCTTGG
The DNA here is from genome assembly GCF_014898055.3 of Talpa occidentalis. Lineage (NCBI taxonomy): Eukaryota > Metazoa > Chordata > Mammalia > Eulipotyphla > Talpidae > Talpa > Talpa occidentalis. Next base: position 6,653,328 of record NW_023605194.1, read on the forward strand.
GTCTGACCTTGGGCAAATCACCTGAGTTCTGTGTGCTTCAACTGTAAAAGGACTTAATAATTGAGATGACTGGCACATAGTAAGCAGGCCCGATAAATGTTATCTTTTACTCATTCATTCAGTCAGTCTCTTATTCATTCAGCGAGCACTAACACCCAACCCACTGAGAAGATTTTGTGACCCTCCTCAAAAGGAGATAGTGTTGACTCTGGGTCACTCTGGGTCCTTTCCCTCCTGTCCAGTCCCTCCATGAATGATGTTGGCCCAGGAGGCCATCCTGCAATTCTGTGGTAAGTACAACACCTGCTCTGGGGACCAGGACAGTCCCTGATTTTTTTCTGGTCTTCCCAAATTGACATCTACACCCCTGAGTTCATTCTCCTCCTGGATTCAATTGCCAGTAACTTCTGGGATCACAGCTGTTGGTTCCCTTTTGGCATCTGAAACAAAGCAAGTCCCAAGAGGGCAGTAGCGACCAACACTGGAGGCCAGAACACATCTGCTCTATTCGTGACTCAACTATTAAGTCAATGTGAGTAATTCATTTAATCTCTCTCTTCCCCTCATTGTTCTCATTAAGAAACAGGACTGGGTGACTTCAGAGTTTTCTTTCTGTCTGAACACTGCAAATCTTCCCTCCCATACAGCGGAGAACCTAATAGATAGGGAGCACTTTTTCCTATGTCCCAGAGGCAGAATTATGTGCTAACAAATCACTTGATTCAGACTTGACCAAAACCTTACAAGTTTATTTTGCCTGTTATAAAAATGAGTTAAAGAAGTGCTGACTGAAGCCACAGTGAAGCATCACCTCACACCTATCAGAATGGCGGCCAATAAAGAGACAAGAAGGCAGAGAAAAGGGAGCCCTTGTGCACTTCTGATGGGAATGTGAGTCGGTACAGACACTGTAAAAACAGTATGGAGGGTCCTCAAAAATTAAAGCTAGAACTACCATATGGCCCTGTGATCCCATTCTGGGTATTTAACCAAAGACAAAATGAGACAAAATGTTTTAACAGAGACAACAGAGACAAATGATTTAACAGAGACAAAATGTTTTCACTCCCATGTGCACTGCAGCATCAGTCACAATAGCCAATACGGAAAACAGCCTAAGTGACCATCAAAGAACACAGAGCTACACATGCAGATAGAGCTGGATATATAGGAACATTATAGGAGCTGTGTATATATATATATATATATATATATATATATATATATATATATAAACATTATTCAACCATAAGAAAGAGCATATGCCACTCCCAACAACACATTATGCCAAGTGAAATAAATCAGAGAAAGATAAATATCATATGGTATCACTTATTAATGAAATTTGAAAAGCCAAAAGCATAGAAGCAGAGAGTGGAATGGTGGTCACCAGGGCCTGAGGCAGAGAGAGTGATCAAAGAGTATAATTTCCAGTTAAAGACGCTTAGTTCTGGGGGCCTAATGCACAGCACAGTGACCATGTTAACAATACCGAGGGAGTAGCTCTAAAGTGTTCTCACCAAAAAAAGGCAAGAAAGATTCATCATGTGAAGTTAGCTAACCCCATGGTGGTAATCATTTTGCAATATGGAAGTGAATCCTGTCCACACACTGTACACCTTAAATGTATACATTCTATGTCAATGATATCTCAAGGAAGCAGGAAAAAGTTCACGTTCAATAATAACTGAGTTTAAAAAGTAGGTGACACCGTATGCTATGAAATAAGTCAATGTTATTTCTCTGACTTAAATGATTTCCTCAAGTTCTTTCACTTGTTATTCTACAAACAACATTGTGTCTTCAATGCGCAGCGCCCGGTAATCTGGTGACATGACCAACCAGAATGACCCCTTATAAAATACCCCAGGTATGTCTAAATACTATGCCCTCAGTTAGCAGAAGAGTTAGTACCTTCCCACCTATATACATTAATTGCTGTGTTTAGAAACATATAACAATAACACTCCCCAGCTGCCTCTAAAATATAAAAAAATTCAGACGCAGAAGAGTTATTCTCAACAGCCTCAACTTATTGGCCAACCTGCTAGACTTAGGAGACAGACTTCCCGGAATCTGTGGTCATTATTGGACGGTCTTAATTGGCTTCTGAGATTTTGCACAGCACTGCAAATTTGGATAATCAAGTTTGGGAAAGAGTGTAATCAAGCTGATTTATCCACAATTATCTCCCCCTATTATCCTCCTTGTTACCCCATTCTGCAATTACTTGCATGGAAAATTTTTATGTAATGGAGACATGAAGGAGAGAGCAGCAGGCCCCTTCTGAATCCCGCAGAGTGAGGGCTCAGCTCTGTCCAAGGGGCCCCATCGTCCCTACAGGGACAGCCCTGGGCAGGCTGACTTCAAGACAAGAAAAAGCCCAGCAAGCACCCATGCCAAAACTCACAAGCTCTTCTTACCCCACGCTCATTTGGAAACACAACTGCCATCTCCAGGAGAGGATTTGCTCCCTATCTGGTCGAGGAGTGGACAGCGCGGATCAAAGTCAGCTCAAAAGCCACAGTGGGAAAAAGCACCCACTGATACGTGCTACTGGCCTTGACACTTGAACTCTTGTTCTCTTCTTTTTATCAACAGTGATTCAAAACGACATTATTTATAGCATCTGGCATTCATGTGCCACACACTGTTCTGGGCCCTTTAAATGCACATGGCTTTCCAACCACACCGCCCTATGGAGTATTACCAGAACTGTCCCATTTTACAAATGGTCAAGCTGAGGCCACACAGGATTAATGCAGCCGATATCGGAGCCGCTGATCACACCCACTGAGTGGCCCTGCCTCATCAAGGGAGAAGATGGAGACAGAAGGGGTCCATGTTCACACAAGAAAGGGGCATTTGGAAAAGAAGCAAGGAAACACTAAAGAAACTGAAAGAGAGTCCCTTGCAGGCAGAAGTGGGGAACCATCCTGATTCAAGGCTGCAGAATCTGGAGGGTATACAAAGTCGGCAACCGGAGACCCTGGTCTCAGCTTGGTCACTCAGGGAATTGCAGATGGCACCTGCGATTCTGGGTAAGAGGGAGAGTGGGGGTATCCATCACCTGACACCTGGAAAGTGAGGATCTGGCTATACCTCTTCTCTGGCCCTGGGAGCTTTGACCCTGGTGTGTCATGACTTACCCTGAACCTTGGTTGGGGACCATGGTCTCTGAGCAGTGGCCATCAGAGGAGATGCCAAGGAACTGGACCTGGGGTCCCCCCCTACTGGCCAGTGGATCCACCTTGCCATTGTCCTCATTATTCACTCACTCCCTTACAGCCTCCTGGTCTCCCCAAACTGCCTTCTACTTTCCAAGCAGACTCCCGTGTCAGGAAATTGTACTTACGATTCCCTCTACCTGATATGTTCTCCCTAGTCTCCTGCCTGGCTGATTCCTCACGGCAGGACAAGCACCGGGAGCTACACATGGAAAATTAAAATCCATTGGTCTTCATGGAAATGCTCACCTACGTGTACAACAGAGTTCTAAGACTCCACCACAAACACACAGCTGAGAAGAGATGGACAAGGGCCGACTTTTGTCAAGGAGGCACTGTATTAAGTGCTGGATACTAATTCTACTTTTCACAGCTGAGGTTCAGAGAGGTGAAGTCATTGGACTGGAGTCCCACAGCTTGTAAGTGGCAGTGGAGACTGAGACCCAGGCCGTGTGACTTCTAGTCCGTACGGTCTTCCATCCGCCCACACAGTGACAGAAGACCAAGGTCTGCTGTTCACCAGCCAGATGAGCCTGCCCACTTGCTCTCCCGGGGTGGGGGTGTCAGGCCAGCATAGATCAAACACTGAGGCAGTGAAGGGTCAGTGACTGACCAGGAAACAGATTCTACAAGGCAGATGAATCCTTGCACTTACCAGGTTCTAGGTGAGGTGCTGCTGAACCTCAGCAGAGCAGAATCACAGCATCGGGGGTCCTTCAAGTAAGAACAAGCTTTAGTCATCAGCTACCTACTAGTTGGCTGACATGAAACAAGGGCTCAGAAACCTCACCTGCCAGTGGAGATGCCAGGAGCACCTGACCCCACAGGGAGTCTCGAGGACTCAGTTACTCAAAGTGAGCTGATGAGAGTGTGGTCATTACTATTACTAGCTTCCAGCATCTCCACTTCCAAGTTAAACATCCTCTCTGCGATTCAGCATTCATGGTTAGTGGGTGGCGTCCATCAAGGATACAGTCTGAGTGTTGCTGGATGGCTCCAGTGATTTCAAAATTCGTCCACTAAAGGAATGGAGTTTTCCCCTTCCCAACATCCCTGTGCTGTCCTGGAACCCCCAGGATGATGCACACACTCCTTCCTTGGTGGTCCACAGCTGGGCATGGTCTGGCTAAATGACCGATTCCATCACCTGGCGACAAGGTCTGCAAACCTGTCACTACCTGACTGCAACGGAGGCACAATATCTGACAGCACACGGCCCAGAACACACTCCAAGAATGGATATACTACCACCCAGGGTGTCCACTGGGTCCTGCTGTGTTCTGGCCACTGGTCACTCTGCTAAGGGCAGAGCATCTAACAAGCAGATACAGTCTCTGTCTCCTGTGATCCAAAGGGGAAGACACTGGGCACACAATTCATGATCACAGGGACGCAGGAGAACTATCTCACCACTTGAAGTAACTCCGCCTTGCAGACTCAGGAAAAGCTCATGGAGAAAACAACAGCCCAGCTATGTCTGGAAAACCAGTACAGGCTGGGATAGGATGTGGGAGGCAGGGGCAGTTGGGGAAAGAGCTCCATGCAGCTCTACAGAACAGAGCCATCCTGAGACCATACTGCTAGGAATCATGTTTAAGACATAATTAATTTTTTTCAAATAGCATCAGTGAAGCCCACGGCTTCCTCAGTCTTCTGTACACAAACAGACTTCAAATCCCACCCCCCGGCCTCACCCCCCACCCCCACAGCTGCTGGCGGGAGCTGCAGGACTTCACATGTAATCCTGTTAGGGTTTACCTTGTTAGTTTCAGACCCATCATTGCTGTCAAGATTTTTATGAATCTTGATTCTATTATCCTACATATTAGCCTTCCATCCTGGTTTTGTGTCATTCACAAATTTAATAAGCCTGCTTTCTACATCTTTATCCAAGTTGCCGATAACAACCTTGGACAGAGGAGGTCAGGTTCGGAGTCCTGAAGCATGGCCCCTGATGGCAAACCCTGGCTGCACTCCAGATCCACAGCATTGCCCATACTCTCTGCATACATGTTTGTTCCACCTCTAACTACTACATTTGCCAGAAGACATTCTCCTGTTGTATGCAAGGGGCGGGGGGGGGGAGTGGAGGGTAAACTCAAGGGAGGCTAACAAGAATTGTAATACCTCACTCATCTAGAGCACAACTTTCAACACCACCCTGCTCTATGAACCAGCCAGCAATTACAAATCCTCTGGGCATGCAGAGTATGCAAGAACTTACAAAGAGGACCCTCACACTAAAACTATTCACTCTTTTCCATGCACGATTTTAATAAGGTGGCTATCTTCATTGCAGGCCTTGGTAGATTTGTAGTTACAGATTGGAAGAAGAAATGTTATTTGCTTTAGGTAAGTGATAAATGTCTGCAGTCTGCCAAGAATAGAGAAAAAACTGAATTAAAGAAATCAACCACAATCTCCAGTGAGTTCATGGAAAAGGAGCCTCAGCACACCCAAAGGAATCACAGCACCCCCTGAGGATCCCTGGCTACCAGCAATAGCATAAATTATGTTTGGCATCCTTTGTTTTAGAATAAAGGTAAAAACCTTCTTAAATGCATGATAATAAAATATGTGGGTAAACATTTATTCATTCAACAAACTTACCTGCACACCAAGATGTGCAGGGATGGTGGAAATGATGAATTGATGGAGAGGCACTGGCAGACAGCAGCGACCCTGACAGGCCATGTCTCTGAGCTCACAGGTCTTACAAACTGCTGAGCAGGAGTACACAATAAATAATGTCAATAAATGAACATCATTTCAGATTAAAAATAAATGTTATCATACAAAGAAAACACAGTAATATAATAATGCAATGGGGGGAGTGTGGTACATTGAACGGAATGTTCAGTGAAGGTTTCTACAGCAAGCGACATTTGAACAGGAATGATGAAGAGAACCAGGCAGATCAGACACCACAAGGAGGAATGTGAATTGGTACAACTTTTCCAGAATGTGTTTTGGCGAAAGTAGAGGGAGACTGCTTTGACCCAGAAACCCCTCATCTAGGACTTAAGTTGGGGAACATAATCAGAAGGGTACAAAGCAACCCAGGATATTTAGCACAGTGTAGATTACATCAACTAGAAACCAGAGACAACCCTCAAATGTCCAACATGTAAACTGACCGTGTTAAATTATTTGATTTCATTTAATGGATTGTATGGCAACTATAGCGAAGGAAAAGAATTTTTCCAGTACCCTTCTGAGTTCGTATTGGGACAAGCCAGAAGCAGTGTTAGGCCTTCCAAGGGTGACAAGCTGTGGGAAGGACCATACACGAGAGAAGACAAGTGGCACATGAAGGCGAGCTGTAGCCTTTATCTCACAGATGCCTCTGGTGTGGTCTCCAGGCTGACAGGCTACGGAGTTGTCTCTAGGTACCAACCCCTGGCCTTCCTAGTAAAGAAGGGAGGAAGGGCACCCTTGAAAATGTATGCCCTGCTTCTAGGCAAAGAGGGGGGAGGGCAGGGCATCTTTTCCTTCATCTGCCTCCTTTCAAGTGTTCTCAGCTCAAAACAATCTTATGCCAAATTGGCATATTTGGGGTAGCATAATTCTGCCACCACAACTAGTACAAAAAACAAAACGGGAGGAATATTTATCGAACAGGAAGATGTTGGGGCATAACACCAAGTGGAAAAGGCAGGCTTCAGAATTTTATTTCAGATGATGCATAGCTTTTGTGCAAAAAGGTATCATATTTATGGCAGAAGGTGAAAAATAAAGAATGCAAACCAAATTATTACCTATGATTTTCTCTAGGTTGTAGGATCATAAATGATTTTATTTTCTTTCCATTTTTCTCTCCATATTACATGTTTCCTATATGGAGCCTGTGTCTGATTTATAATTTTTTAAATCACTTATTTCAAATAAATGAGAATTCTAGCAAAACAAAATAGCTTAAAAGCTGAAGTTCTGGAAAAAGTAAGCTTTCACTGTAAAGGAAAACAAGTCACACAAAACAACTCACTCCTTGCGAAGAGGTGTGAAGTAACTGAGTATGAGGTATGTACTTGGGGCAATGGGGTGACTCCACTATGGACCCCCTTGCTATACAAAGTTCACAGTCCCACCCAGACAGAGCAGAAAGTGAAAAAAAAAAAATTAAAGAAACCTCTGGGACAACATCAAAAGGAATAATATTCATATTCTAGGGGTTCCAGAAAGAGAAGGAAAAAAGAGCCAGAAAAATTATATAAGGAAACAATGGCTAAAAATTTTCCCAATCTGGAGAAGGAAACAGACCTCCAGGTACAGGAAGCCCAGAGAGTTCCAAAATAAGAGATCTCCCTGGTGGCACAAGAAGTTTAAGCACAGCGCTGCGAAGCTATCCACAGCCTCTGTAGCACAAGTTCTATCCCCGGCCAGGGAGCTACCCACATGGCACAGCAGACCTCTCCTGACTTGCCCGCTGCTTCCCTCAGCAGTGTATTTCAGTCAGTCTGCCTGTTCTGCACCCCATCTTTCACCCACCGCATCTCTGGCCTGTACCTAGCTCTTGTATACATACATAAATAAATCTTTTAAAAAATAAACTGCAAAAGTTAAGAGAGAATCTTAAAAGCAGCAAGGGATTAAACAGCTTGTCACAAACAAGGGGGAAGCCAAAAGGTAGCAGAGTTTTCAACAGAAACTTCAGAAGCCAGAACAAGTGTTGAAAGGAAAAAAAAAAAAAAAAACTTCCAACTAAGAATTCTGTATTTAATAATGTTAACATTCAGAAAGAGATTCAAAGTTTCCCAGACAAGCAAAAACTAAAGGAATTCATTACTGCTAAACTAAATTTGTAAGAAATGTTAAAGGGCCTTTTCTAAACTGAAAGAGAAATAGTAATAACCAATATCAGAAAACATGCATTAAAAAGTTAAATACATAGTAAAAGTAGTTGATCAATCGCTTTTTTAAAGCGCAAAGATTCAAAGACAAAAATAGTAAAATTACTAAAGCCTCAAGAATTAGTTAAGGGCCTCCCCAGTGGCGCAGCGGTTGAGCGCTGGGTTGCGAAGCTGCCCGCAGCCTCTGCACCGCTGGTTCAATCCCCAGCCGCCAGGCAAGGGTCTCATATGGCGCGCAGACCTCTCCTGCCGCCCGCTGCTCCCCTCAGCAGTGTCCTTCGGTCCTTCTGCCTGCTCTGCTCCCCGCTCTGGCTCTGGTGAATTCTCTCACCCTCCCGCGCTTCTGACTGTACCCAGTGCTTGTATAAATAAATAAATAAATCTTTAAAATAAAAAAAAAAGAATTAGTTAAAAGATACATATCTGATGAATATGTAAAATGAGGCATCAAAACCACAACCTATGGAGGAAGGGGAATAAAAATTAATAGTTGAGGAATGGATTCCTAGTTAAGTAATCAGCCCAAACAGAGCGCCATCCACATAGAAAGCTGTGTCTGAACCTCGTCTGAACTACAAAGCAAAAACTTACAGAATAAGGGGAAAAAGGAAGGAACGAATAGATCAAAAAACCCTTAGATCTGACAACGGAATGTTGGTTACGAAGGGAAGGGAAGGCTTGGCTGGGAAAGGAACAGGGGCGAGGAGAGGGGATCAACTGTATAAAACTAGACGATCCAGTGCATTACGTAGAATGGTATCAAAATATAAAGCTGTACATCTGAAACTTATTTTAAAAATAAAAAACAAAGGAACAAACAAAACAAACCCTTAGATTATGAGAACAAAACGGCCACCAGAGGGGTTGGGTGGGAAAATTGGGTAAGAGGGGTGAAGTTGATGATAGAGGGTGGAAACCGGGCTTTGGGGGATATCAAAATGTAGCACATACAGATGTCAAATTATAATGATGGAAACCTGAAAACTCAGTGATGTTCTAAACCAATGTCACTTTAATAATTAAAAAAAAACCTCTTAGGAGATAGGAAGCTTATAGTCAAGCAGGGCAGCTGCTTTCATAATCCACAGCTACTCAGAGAAATTATTCCTGGATTTACTTATGCCTGACATTGATCTGTACTTAGAATTTGACTTGGTTCATGTGAAACCAAACATGCCTTAGTCTGGAGTAAGACCTGCTTTCTGGCTTCCCGTGCAGAGCTGGTCATTTCCAGCAGCGCCAGCAGGAGACCTCCAGAGTTGTTTTCAAAACACCTAGAAAACAAAAATCCAACCATGGGACGCTGCTCTCCAGAGCACAACCTTCACTAAATTCTTTCTCTCCTTCTTCTTTCTTTCAAACTTGAAACAATTAAATTTAATCCAAAAATTATTCAGCACCTCTTTAGATTCTCTGAGAAGGATAAGAAAACCCTCAGGCGGTAATTCTAAATGCTGACACGGCAGTAGGGAGATTTTTTTTTTTTTTTTTAAACAGAAGTCTGATTCATTCAAAGCAGGCAGTTCACATTCTCGAGTGGAAAATGAAAACCAAGCTTCTATTCACACATTAGGCACAAAATACACAGATAATTAATCAAGCGTCCTTTGCTGCTCTTAATGCTTTTATGTTCCTATTCTCGGGCAGGTACTGCTTTCCAGCAAAGCCCACTGACATCCAGGGAGAGGTTCTACTTATACCAGAAAGAAACCCATGGTTATGGTGAACCGAGACAGATGATTCTTATAAACAAGCAGCTCGTGCAGGTAAGATAAGGTCTGGATGACATGAGACCCATTGGAGAAGGGCACAGAGAAAATTATTCCTGGATAAGGGCTGTGAAGATGGGGTGGAAAGGGTAGAGAAATTTCCAGAAGAGAAGGGATGAATGTCACAATCACAGGTGGGCTCCCTATGTGACAGGCACACCTTGCTGGCACTTAACAAAATGGCACCATTTTACCCTCACTTTGCAGAACAGTAAACTGAGAAAAGACAAGTTAAATGAGAGACAAAGGCAGGTGGATCGCAGGTGGTCTGGCTCCAGATCCTGGGATCCTCAACACCAGTTTTGACCACATCTGACTGTGGGTTTTGATGACAAGCTTCATGCCACAAACTACCTTGTGGCTTTTCCTCAACAAAGACACCCCCACCCCATCCACCTGCAGCAAATGAGCAGTGGGAAAAAGAGGCATCAGAGGGCAGACTCCATTCCACCTCTGGTAAGTGACCACAGCCAGAGGATACCTTCCCTCCCTGCACCACAACCTTCCCTTCAGCAAAATGAGAAAAATACCAGTTTCCATTCTGCTGGTGGTATGAGGATCCCATGAGCTAACTGCACATAAAGCCTAAGACCCTCACCTGGCACAGAATAAGCATTTTTTAAAAAATGAAGCAGCATCAGCTCCTATTACTCCTGGAAAAGCAGTTTCTAAGGGCAGCCTGGGGCTGGAGCACCAGCAGCAAAGTCTACAGAGAGAAGGGCACCGCTGGCCCCAGGCAAAGTGGTTCCCTGATGTCCTCCAACCCCCCCCCACCCCCCACCCCGCTCTGGGCACTGCCGTTCTTCCCACCTACGCCCCCAAAATTACAGCAGGTGCAAGGCTTTATTTAGCTCTGTGTTCCCAGGGCACAGGACGTGACCCAAGAGGCACAGTCTCCCCACATCCAAGATTACAGCGGTGAAGGAACAGAATGACTTTGACACGCCTTTTACTGGGAGAGTTGACTCTGGCACCATGTCATCCACTTTTGCTCCCATCCCAGGCCTGGGAGCAGAAACTCAGGCCAGCAGGAGCCAGGCTACAGAAACTCAGGTGTCACCATTCACAGAAGTTCTGCCCCAGGACAGGTGTTCTATGTGTGGTGCCCCCATTTTCCAACTGGTCTTTGTGAGAAAACACCTCCAATACCTGTGCCTGAAGGGTAGGTTCTACCCATTTTCCTCATACGTAAAACTAAGTCCATGGGAAGCCTTGGCTCAGCCTGTGAGGAGGAGAGGACGCCAGCGAAGGCCTGGCTCCCCCATACCTCATCTCTGAGCCCTGCGGGTGCATCTCTCTCACATCCCACAGAAGTGTGACAAATACATGAAAGAACCATCCGGACTTCCTTGTTCCCAGCTTTACTGAGCTATAAGGAACATGTAACACTGTATGTTTTAAGTGGATAAGGTGCGGATTTAACACACACCACAAAAGATGACCGCCATGATGTTTGCTAACACCTCAGTCATGACGCAGAGCCAGCCTTTCCTTTTTGGGATGAGAACACTTATAATTGACTCTTTGATCAACTTTCAAGTACGTAATACAGTATTGTTAACCACAGTCACCACGCCATCCATGAGATCCTCAGAAGGTAGTGATCGTCAACAGCGTGATGTGGAACATGGGGCAATGTTGGTCAAAGCACTTCCTTTGGAGCAAGAGTTAGTTTTAATTAAAAAAAAAAAAAAAAGGCCTCCCAACTAGCTGCTCCACGGAGGTTGTCTAGAAGCAGACGTTCATTTGAAAGACCCCAATAGATAGGGGTAAGACAAAACCAAAAGTGAGAGAGACTTATGTCTTAGTAAGAACAGAGACGATCACATGAGTGGTTCAATCTAGAGTCTATGATTTCACTGAGGTTGTCAGGGTCATTTAATTACCAGAAAGCCTCACTATAGGTTCCTTCTCCTCCTCTCTCCGCCCAGATCTGATGTAAATTGTTGTAATACATAAAACACTCAAATTGAAATTTCCACTGAAAGCAATTTCATCTTACTTCTTAACAGTGTAACACTGGATGAGTTCAACAACCTCCCTAAGTCTCAGATTCTGCATCCAAATAGGAAGTACTACTCATCAGAAAAACAAATCCCAACTTCATAGGTTGTTTAAAGATTTAAGGAGTAAACTTCTTTAGCATGCTGCCTGGCATACAGTAAATCCTCAACAAACATTAGTTATTATTTTCATTAACATTATTATCATCATACCTAGAGCTAAACAACTCCAGTTTGCTACTTTCATCAAAGCAAAAAGTATCATCACAGTAAAAAGTATCTGTCAGGGAAAATCAATGCAAGGCATCTCTGTTTCATATGGTTGTTCATAAATACCGTAGTTATAATTTAGAAATCCAATTTAACATGTTCTCTCCACGAGACTGAAGACCTCTTCATTGTTCCAAAAGACTGAATTAAAGTACGATACATCAGTTACCAAGTATTTGCATTATGAAAAAAAAAAGATAAATGTAACACTTCTATATAACTGTATCATCATTATCACATAGATTTATTCAGGAATAAGATGTTTTAATCAAGACGTCACAGAGAAGTAAGTTTTGAGCCACTTCTTGGAAAATAGGTAGGTCTTTAGATAGACAAAAAACAAGTCACCTGATTGATGACACAGAAAACTATGAAAACGGCCATGAGTAAAAGTAACAACTGATAGATTTTAAAGTATAATTTTATAAATAAAAATATAACAAAGAAAAATTTGAAAGAGCTTTTTAAAGAGCCATCTAGTTCAAGGTAGCTGACTGAACTATGCATTTTGCCGTTTTTCTTTCCCAAAACACCACTGAAAAATATAAACAAATCCATACACAAAAAATCCATAAATCCAAAAACTTAAACAAATCCATAACTAGGCTGAAGAACCTCCAGGGGTACAAATGAGCAAAACAGAATAGGAAAATAATTTAGGAAAAAGATAAAGCAGATGGGAATAAAATAATGGGTAATACCACAAAGAAGGAATCCTCCCTGGAAAGGAATTTAGAGAAAGATGAAACCTAAAATTCTGTGTACAAATTTTATTCAAATCACTGGCTAATTCAGAGATTGCTATGGGCAGGATAAAACCCCAAGGATCCCAACAGAAAGTTACAGCCACAGTCTAAAAAGTGAAGCAGAGGTTTCAGCAACTAGCCATACTAGTGTTATAGGACAGGGAGAGGGGCAGCCCAAACCCCGCAAACCTGTCTGTTTTAAATGGGTTTTGTCATTCGCCGCATCAACACAAAACATAGGAGACTTTAATGGGAAGGAACTTTAATAAAACTAGGAAACAATAAAGGTAAGGCAAAGAGTCTAGTTTTTAAATGAAGCACCCAAAGTTACCCGTCCCCTCGTGGGTAAAAGTCCATTCATATGGGAATGGCCCAGAGCAAGGCCCCACAGTCTGTCACAAGTCTAAAGCATTTTTTAGTGGGGACCCACAGCAAAGGGTCAGAAACAACCAGACAAGCCCAGAAGGAAAAGAGCAAAATCAACATTAAGATAAAAGTTGCCATTGTCACCTGCCCATGGGTCTCACCCACATCTGTGTCACCCCGTCCACGACCAAAAGACAAGCGCAGTTTTTTTTACGTGTCTTTAGGCTCCATGTGCCTCCTTTAGGTTTCCTGGCTCCATTCTGCTTCCTTTTTTAGTCTTTTTTGTAGCTTTTTTTCTTTTTGCTCTGTTCCACCCTCCCTTGGGTGGGGCAGGGAACCTCCCCCTTTAGGGGGAAAAGGATGTCCCAAAGCTAATTCCATATAGGCTTTGTGGACTCCACCCCCACCCCAGGTCAAAGTCAAAGACACTGGGAACTCCAAATCCCAGCATCACCAAAGGAAGGTGGCTGGGACCTGAGGGTGGGGTTAAGCAGCCAGGTGGATATAAAAGGCAGACACGTGGGCTTTGAGGGTCCCCCATTTTGGCTCTCCACCAGCTCGCAGCGTGCGGCCAGCTCTGAGAGTGACTTTGGGTTTCCAGGTCGTGGGATCGGGTAGGACGCATTAAAGACTTTATTTCCCTATTTTCTCCCTGAGTTGTACATTTTCCTTATTTCCTTTTCTCTTGTAAATAAACCTTTTATTAACCCTTTTGTGTGTGTCTGTAGTAGAGTATTCATAAGTCCCTTTAAAGCGTGGGTGAGGACCCACAGCCAGGAACCCGTTTAATATCGGGGTTGCTCTATAACACTAGGAGATAGAATTTGGAGCAGAAATTTCTTCAAGTTAGTCTCTACTGAAACCTCAGGAATAAAAATCACATCAAGGGCTAAAGTAAACATGTTATAATCAAAAGCAAAACCAAAACAGACTCATTCAAACACAGCACAGAATCAAGGTCCCAAGGATTAAGGTGACCCAACATTAAATTAAAAGCATACAAGCACAAAATTCAACATTCTTCAGAAACAACAGGATCCACAAGACAATTCAAAGACATTTCAAAAGTGCTGAAAGAAAACGGCCCACCTAGAATTTCATATTCAATAAAAATTTTCAAAAGGTAAAAGCAAAATAAAGAGGACTCTCTTAGAGCCAACCTGAGTTACAAGAAAAGCTAAAGGAATATATTCAGGCTGAAGGAATATAATCCCACGTGGAACACTACATCTGAAAGATGTAATAAAGAGCATTGGAAATGGTAAATATTTTGGGGTAAATATTTTTAAATTTAATTTCTATAAAATTTTACTAATGGTTTAAGGCAAAAATAATTCAAATGTTCTATGGGATGTTTAAGTGAAACCAATGAAATATTCCTAAGGCATGAGGGAAAAAGTGAAAGTATGCTACTGAAAGATTTTTTTTGGTGAAAAGGTGACAAGTTAAAAAATACATATTATAATCTCCAGACAAGCTACTAGTAAAATTTAAACAGCCATAACCAAAAATATAATAAAGGAGATAAAATGGAATACTAACAAGTTTTCAATTAGTCAAACTAGAAGGAACAATAAAGGACAGAGAGGAACAGAGTTGCATTAACTGTAAATGGCTTAATCACTCAAATTAAATGGCATAGATTGGACAGATTGAATAAAGCTTAAAAATCAATTAAATGACATTTACAAGGGACGTACATTAAACCTAAAAACACAGGTTGAAAATAAATAATGCGGCTATTAATCTCAATAAAGATAATCTAGCTATATATTATTAAAGTTAATAAGATAAGGAATATCAACACAAATAGAGATGGAAACCTTGCGATAAAAGGTTAAATTCATTAGAAGATAAAATTTGAGAAGACTAGAAATAGAGACATAGGACTTTTGACTTGCAAATTTTGAAAGGAAAAAAAAGGGAGGGTAGCTAAAAAAAAACTTCAACTATTCAACTAAAAGCAGGAAACAGGAAGTAAGAGGTGAAATACTGAAAAACAGCACTGCAAAAAGAAAACGGAGAATAAGTTGGCAGCAATAAGACAAAATATTAGTTATCTAAAAAAATGCTTTAATTACCCTAATTTGACAGAAGTAGCATATCTTTGCATTGAAAAGGACTAAATTAAAAAGGAAAATAGAAAAGAGTGTGAACACAAAGGACTGGAATAGCACAGCCAATGTCCTTCAATATATTTAGAGCATTATACCCAGGAAACAAACTATTCATTATGTTTAAACTATGTACATTTACCAAAAAATTGAGTGTGTATGCAGCCATACAGAAAAGCATAGCAAATTATAAAACATAGAAATCAGACAAGCCACAGCCTCTGATATCCAGACAATGGAGCTATTTTAGCACTATTTTTATGCCCATATTGAAGACTGGGAGGCAAAGCACAGAGATAAAGCAAACCATGCAATTCACAAAGCAAGTAAATAGCAGATTCAAGTTTTGACCCCAGGCATCCTGGCCCTGAATCCAGGCAACCTTAACTTTTACATCAAGCTCTGTTCCAGGGAGGAGGGACCATTTCTTCTCAGATATTGAAATAGACTATAGAACTTCAGTAATTGGAACGTTACAATGAACTTTGACTAGGTAAATAGATAATCAGGCTCGACTTCACTTGCAACCATGGGGATATGGATATCTGTTCCTGATAATGGTGCGATTAAGGAGATGATATTCATGTTGTAACTGGCAGGCAAGAAAAAAAAATCCTTTAACTCACTCCATACATTAAAAATAAATTTCCTATAAAGAATTAAAATGAAAGTATAAAATGCTAGATACTGGGCCTCCCCAGTGGCGCAACAGTTGAGCGATGGGCTGCGAAGCTGCCCACAGCCTCCGCAGCGCTGGTTGGATCCCCGGCCGCAGGCGAGGGTCCCCCATGGCGCGACAGACCTCTCCTGCCGCCCGCTGCTCCCCTCAGCAGTGTACTTTGGTCCCTCTGCCTGCTCTGCTCCCCGCTCTGGCTCTGGTGAATTCTCTCACCCTCCCACGCTTCTGACTGTACCCAGTGCTTGCATAAATAAATAAATAAATCTTTAAAAAAATAAAAACAAAATAAAATAAAATGCTAGATACTAATTAAAACTATTTCTACTTCAGATGAGAAAGCACTTTCTAAGAAGGACAGAAACTCTGAACACCTAAAGAAAAAAAGATTGCTAGGTTTACCTACATAGAAATGAAAACAGGAGCAATAAGAGAAATCACAAGGAAACTTAAAAATCAAACACAAATGTGGAGAAGATATTTACAATATATGAAGAAAAAATGAATATCTATAAGGCATAAAGCAGCCCTACATATGTTAGACAAATTGAAAAATCTAGTAGGAGGAATAAAGGGAAATATTACAAATTTCACTAAAGACGTACAAAATGCCAATACATAGGTAAAAAGAGGCACCAGGAATGTTCCCTCTATAGGTAAAAACATAAATCATCCGTGATATCCACCACCGGTGAGGGGCTGAGCACACAGACACCTTTGTACACCCCTGGTGGGGTGGAAGCATGGACAGCCCTTTGAGGGAACAAGCTGGCAATATCAATCAACATTTAAAATAACATGTGGCAGGCCTCCCCGGTGGCGCAGTGGGTTGAGCGCATCGCTGTGAAGCTCTCCACAGCCTCTGCAGCGCAGATTAGATTCCCGGCGTTCAGGGAGATTTCCCCATGGCACGGCTGTCTCACCCGCTGCTCCCCACAGCAGTGCTTTCAGTCCATCTGCCTGTTTTGTTTCCCTCTCTGTCTCTGATGAATCTTCTCACCCTCCCACACCTCTGGCCTGTACCCTAGCTATTCTATAAATTAAAAAAAAAATCTTAAAAAAAAATAAAATACGTGTGGCATTTGACCCAGAAACATCATTTGCAAACATTATTCTTTTTTGCAAAATTTTATCATAGCAATACTGTAACAGTGCATTACAGTTTGTACAATTTCAGTGGCATTTCTCATTGCAAAATTAGGAAAAGTCCCTAAAATTTCAATGGAACAGCAGTCAGTGAAAAGAATCAAGGACATCTATATAGATAGAAAACATTGCCAAGAAATAGCAAGTAATATGTATATATAGAACTATAGTTATATAACTCCATGTGTAGAATCTGTTCTCAGTATTTTTAAATTATATTTAAGTGATCACTAAAAAAATTAACACTAAAAGAGAATGGAAAGGGGTTCAAGAAACCAGACACTTTTCATATTGTTTTAAATTTTGTAAGCGCTTTGTAATCTTAAAATTTTTTAAGTGAAGGCAGGCATCACATTCACAGCCTGATGTTTCCCCAAATCATATTATAGATACAATAGTTATAATTCTAAGATATATTTTTGTAGAGTGTTGTCTTCTATAACTACTATACTACATTATCAAAATTCAACACATTTCATTGTGATCGAAAACCATTTCTTCATGATTTTCAAAAACTATTTTAGTAGTTACGTAATAGTCTCTGTGTCCGTAATTCAGCAAACCATTCTTCAAATGCTGACCACTGGGTTTTCATTCATTTTTATTTAACAAATACATCTACTTGTTTTACATCAAGCACAGCAACGGACATCTTTGTACATGCAGCTTTTTGTACCTCTTACATTAGTGCCTCGACATATTTGTTCTACGAAATCTAAATCAAAAATCAGGAATAATGCAATGATCAGTTAGGCACTGCAGCATTTGCTCTTCAAGGGGCCTCCCCGCTCACAACTCCATCTGCAGCAGCTGACACCTCCATCTCACCAGCCTCGCACGCCCTGCACATTAACCCTTATTTTCTGATTTTTCCTTGGAATATTTTATTTGATATAAAATATAGAAAGGTTGATTCATGACACATTCCTACTTCAGACATTTCTGAAGCAATCCCAGAAGAATCATCCGATGCCCTACTTAAGGCTATTTCTTTAGCTTCTTTTTTCCCCCATAAGAAAAAAATCTATATTGATTTTTCTGATTGTATGTGAAAGTAACAAATGCTTATTGTAAAATAATTTAGACAATACTAAAAAGGAAAAAGAAAAATGTATATCATCCTATCAGCCCAAAATAATCACCATTAAGATTTTGTTATGTATCTTTAGAGCTACTCTTTTTACAAGATAAAAATTGATTTTATTATATTACCTTCTTCAAGTAGATTCATGCACAATGGTTTCTGGGTATGTTCCCAATCAGCACAGTTACCTACCTACCTAATTTTAATGACTACATAGTATTTTCATTGTAGCACAATGAAAAAGTTTGCTCTGATCTATATGGAAATCAATTAGTTGTACTTTTTTAAGCTCCCTGTTCCTGACTGTTGCCCATGTTTCTATAGGAGAACTCTACTCTTTCCTTGACTGGTAAGCACATTCGCTCTTAACTCTGTAAATCAGGGCAGCAATATCACCTCCTGGGGGTTGTGAAACTTAAAAAATTTGAGGTATGACAAGTACCCAGCGCAAAGTTGGCACAGTGTCAAAACTCATCTCCTTTCCTTCCCCCAGCTCCCTTCCTACCTATCACCTAGGAGGAGATACAGTTAAAAGACACCTACATATATCTACAGATCGGTCATTTCTCTTCCTCAATGGCTCTTGGACAATTATTCAGAATGCCTCCCCTAACTTGCTAAGTTCTAATTCAAGGCTCAGGATTTCTGTGGCACTTACAGCCCCAATGCTGCATCGTAATACCAGGTATCTTCATGACCTACATACATCTCCACCTCCTCAGACATCACATCATCCTCACAGCCTCCCTGGAGGTGCTACTGTTGTCCCATTTACCAGGTGAGGAGGCTAGGGCAGCCGGGATTTAACTCCAGTGCCCATGACTCAAGCATGGAGCCATCCTCCTCGAAGTAGGGACCGGGTTCTGGACTCCCTTCATCCTTCCCCATGGCCACTGGGTGCTTTACACAAAGCAGCTGTTCAACAGATCATGATGACAGCCTCATATGGACGAGACCTTTCTCTGACAGTTAGCCCTGGACAAAGAGAAGCCAAGTCCTTCTTTAAAAACCTCAGACATATAACCTGGCATTTCCCCTCCTAGGTCTAGACCTAAAAGACACGACAAATATGTTCACCCAAAAGCAAGAGCAGCATCACACCTAACAGTCCAAACAATAAATAATCCAGACGTCCTTCAGCAGTTTGATGGGTAAACAAAGGTACAGACGTGGTAAAACACTCTAGAGTAACAAGAATTCACAAACTACAGCTGGGAACTCCAGGGATGCTCAAATTCATGCTGAGCAGGGAGAGGGGAAAGCCACACACAAGAGCACAGCCTGCAAGAATTCAAAAATGGTGCTAGAAGTCAGGGGTGGAGACACTCAGTGGTGGGGGAAGGTTGGGGGCTGGGGGTTGCTGGGCATCTGCACCACCTGTGTGTGTGTGTCGTATTTTTAAGTTGAGCTAAGTGAAATCCCCATGTTTGTAGGTCAAATCAATCAAATATCAATCATTTTATATGGCTCAAACTAATAAAAGCAGGTCCCCCCTCCCCCCCGGCCCCACCACCACCACCAGTCCAGGAGAGATGAACCCCTGGCACTGGCTGGCAGACTGCAGCTCCCTTCCAGAAAGCCAGCCCAAAGGCACCTGCAGTTTCTGACCCTGTTTCTCCTCCCTTTGTCTTCAGTGGAGATGGAATAACAACTAGTCCCTCACCTCTGCGGGACAATTTTTCACAGTCACCCTGGGATGAGAGACTGGGATGAAGTCCTCGGTTTCTGCAGCCCCAGCAAGTCTCCACTCCTGCTCACTCCTCCCTGTACCCCAAGACCCCTGAACACCTCCGTGCCTTTTCGTTGAAGGATGGGGGCACCTTGGCAGGCTCCATCCTGTCTGAATTCACTTCCTCCCTGCAACTTTGTGTTTCTAACTCATCCAAAGAGCAGTAAGACTATATTTTTGATAGATGCAATATTACTAAGATGATTTTCATATTTAAAAACACTATTTGTAGAAAAATAGAGGTGCTGAGCTTTTGTGAGCCTCGTGTGGGTCATAAAAGGCATAATCTTTATAACTAACTGAGATAACTTTACCCACAAGTTATGAAACGGATGATCTCCTGTTGTAGTATTACAGGCATTCGTGTCCCTGTGGAAAACAGCAGCCACGCTCAGGAACCTGGCGCAGCCAGCTCACTTTACATCACAAACCAGCTCACTTTACATCACACACACTCTTTCAAAGAGAAAGATATTCATTCATAGGATGACAAGGCAGAAGCCTTGGCAGGGACCGGGAAGCTCTCCACACACTTGGGGGGCAGAGGGCCCTCAGTATGGGCTGAAGAGGACTCCCTACACCCGGCTCCTGCCCGAACTCTGTGTGATGAACACAGACTCAGAAGAAAATGATTCATTCTCCTTATGCCTTATCTAGAGCAGCGACGCTGACAACACCTTCAAGTCAGTGTCCTAGAATCACTGTTATAAATGGCCATCCATTTACGTCACCACAGGGCTGGACCACCCCTCCATCAAACCGTTTGCCACCCACACCAGCCCATGGGGGACCGGCTCATGGGATGAAATCCTGGCAAGTTACACACCTCACATTGGGGGCTAAAAGGAATCATCTGGAATAGATTTAAAGGGATGCATTGTTTCCTAGAAACCCTATAGCAGGTTGTTTGTAAGGAGAATGTCATTGGTGACCGATGCTCTGGTCTTCAGCGCACACACAGCTTCATCTTAATGAAAGGACAGTAATACCAGCACCGTTTCCATTGGCTGGACACCCACGGCCAGCGCAGCACTGTCTCTCTCATCCCCACACGCCTCCCATTGGTGGAAACTGGTCAAATAGAGGAGGAAACAAGGATGTAAGCAGGACAGACAGACACTTTGCAGAAAGGCTCCCGCACCTAATAAGAAGCAAAACCAGGCTGTGGTCCCAGCAACCTGAGGCCAGGGGCCTCGGCTGGGGCTACCAGGCCATGCTGCCATTCTCAGCCACTACATATATGTAACAGGGACTCAGAGGGTGCCCTGCAGGCACCTGACCGTGGAAACCCAAGGAAGCATCATTCCCTTTTCTCACACGAAGAAGCGGAGGGTCACGGATTTTCGGCAATGGGTTGGTTAGTGGCAGAGTTAAACTCCAAACACAGAGTTGTCCAGCTCCAAAGCCCATGGTCCTTCAAAACACCACTGGGCCTCAAACAATCCCTTTCATGTAGAGAGGGAGCAAAAACGGTTATAGGCACAGCAGTTGGCTGCAGAGTCTCAGGGAACCCCAAATCGAAGTTAACACAGTTTCCTTCTCCCCCACAAAATCCACTTCCGAATAGCAAGAAACAGGGTAGCTGTCCTGCTGTCGGCACTGTGTGGCTCTGCCACCCCAACACACAGCTCCACACTCGCCGCCAACAGGGAGGGACAATGACAAGCCACTGAGCAGATTTACGCTCAGCCCAGAGGCGACATGTCATTCCACCCATGTTCCCCCAGCCAGAGCTCTGCAAAGGCAGGGCCCTGGGAAGGGTCATCTCCTATGTGACCAGAGAGGTGAGGAGCCTGATGAGACCGTCCACCACAGAGGGTCTCATCTACCGCAGACTGCATGTTGGGTTCCCCACTGCCGTGGACAGAGCATTGCTGGTGAAAATGCAGATCTTGGGGTTCCAATCACATATCTATTCAGTCAAATCCGAACTGAGCCCCAGGTGATTCCGACGCATGGTCAGTAGACTCCCTCTAAGAAGCCTTGCTCTGGATAATGCAGAACATCCAGGTCTTTACAAATGATCATCAGAAATCCAGTGTAATCTGGTGGGCTTCAGACTGCTCTCCTGCCGAGGTGCTTAGGGATGTGGGGAAGGCAAAGAAGATAAAGATGCAGCCCAACCCCCAATCCCACAGCCAGACAAGCAGGGGCACCAGCGTGCGGCTCCCAGGGAGCACAGGTGCAGCAGTGCTGTGCACAGCCAGATGGTGAGACCACAGGGCCTCTGTGCCCAAGGAACGGTCACTTTCTGTCACGCTGCCTTTTGTTTCAAACCTCCAAGCTCCCCAGTGTGCCCAAGGGACTGTCCACATGTGGCCACCCACATTCTTCTCCCAGGCTCGTATCCCACCACTCTTACCACTGCCCCCTCAAGCCCCAGACTCTTCGCTGCTGACCTGACCCCCTCCCAAAATGCGCCTCCAGGCCTCCACTCCAGGACACTCCATCTGCAGCAGGCCCAGGTGAGAAGCAGTTCCCTGGCACCTGTCTCCTCCTGCTCACCCCTCCCGAAACTAACGAACACCTCCCTTTCCATAAAACTCAGCTCTTTGCTGCAATTATCCCCACCCGGAGTCCTAGACTGGGCTCTTCAGAGTAACAAGGCAAGTATCTGTTAGTTGCTGTGAATTCCAACTATCCACCCGACGGCCAGTGCAGGTCACCTGGACCAGCTAAAGAACTAGTTCCCTTGCACCTGTCTGACAGGACATCAACCAAAGTCTGCTAAGAAGAGGAAAGAGATGCACTTCTGCAGGGCAGGCACCCAGAAGATGCCAAGGAAGCCTCAATCCACTGGATGAATGATGAAAGTGAAATAAGACTTTCAAAACCTCTGTGTGCATGAGAGCTAAACAAACAGTTGCACACCTGCTCTACTGGGTAGGGGGCTCCTAGAGGGCCCCCCGCCTTCTTCCTCCTCACCCCCAGCACCTGGCACAGGCTTCCTGCACAGGAAGTGCTTAGAGGAGGTTGCGAATTGACCCGAGTGAGACAAATGCCATTAGCTATGCCACAGCGTCTTGAGAAGGCCCACAGTGTCTGGGGAAACCCAGGCAGGGTGCCCTCCGGAACCACCAGGGGAAAGAACAGAAGGTGGGTGACTGCAGGAAGCCCCGGCTCACAGTGGAGAAGGGCAGATCACACCCCACATCAGCACTCAGAGCATCACCATCTTACCAAGGCTGGGTGCTGGAAATAACTGATGGACTGGAGAGGTCAACAGCTGGGAGAGAAAGCACAATGCCAGTTACATTCGGGCCAGAAATTTGCTCATCTCCTCTTGCCCGCTGGGCTCCAAAGACCTCAGAAGACCCCTGGACATCAGCACTGGTCTCTAAGCCCATCCTAGGGCATGTGAACCACAGGAGAGGCCACGTGAAGAGTCTGCTGTGAGCACCACGGCCACAGCTCTACCCACCCAGCACTCCAGGCTGTGCAGGTCACGGAGGGGATGGCTTCGAGGAGGGGCCATTTTCACTCTGGTCTGGAAGCTGGCGCCGGACACGCTCTGCTGCAGTGGCTGATGGCTGATGCTGGACAGGGATCAACGGCCGGAGTCCAGGTCAAACCTCCTGCTAGTGAGTACCTTCAGGCAAGCACTCCACCTTTCTAACCCTTGCCTTCTGTATTTGCAGAGTGGGGAGAAGGAAGAGTATCCACTTTCAATGAGATGAGGCTTAAGAGAGAAGCCACAGGGACTGCAACTGCAGGCAGCGCGCCCTCTCCTGACCAGCCCGGGCTGCAGTGCAGCAGCTTGGCTGACAGTCCAGACGCCAGGGAGCACCAATGTCAGAGCTCAGGGAGGCCCTTATCCAGCTCTGTGACCTGGGCATTTCCTTAATCTGCACGTACTTGGGTTTCTTCATCCGTGAGCAGAAATAACAACACACCCCCTCCACCAGGTCGCACAGGCTAGATGGTGTGGTCACCTTCGTTGGTGCCTGCGGGTGGTGGCTTCCTGGACCCAATTTCCAACAAGTGTACGTGGCGGCTTCCTCACATCAGCAATCCTCAGGCCCCAGTGGCGTGTCCAGAGTCCAACTCAATCTGACACCATCTGCCTGGAGACAGCGGCAGACGCCTCAGGTTGAGGACTCGGTCTCCCAAGACCACCCTCCACCTCAGACGGGGAGCAGGTCATGCTGCCACCCAGGCCTCTGACCACCCAGCCACAGACACAGGCCCCCACCCCCGCTCAAACTTTGGGTGCCTGTTTCTTATGTGTGCTTCTGTCCCATCAGAGGAGCCCAGGACACCCTCCTAGGTATAATTTTCTAGAACAGCACACAGGACTCAGGAAACCTGCTCACTCTCTAGAGCACCAAGTTGTTACAGAAGTTATGACTCAGGAACCGCCAGGGTAGCGATGCCAAGGGCAAGGGACAGGGGTGAGCCCTGGGGCTCCAGGTCCTCTCCGGGCACGGTTCTCTCCACATCTCCACGTGCTCACCAACCCAGGGGCTCCCTGGGGCCTCTCCCTCTGTCTGGTCTTCTACGGAAGCTTCACTACCCACCTGGCTACTGGCCCTGAAGTCGGCCCTCCCTCTCCCTTAAGTGTTTTCCAAAAGTTACTTTCATTAACATCCCTGTAGGGTAAATAAAAAGCATCAGGCTTTCCTGCCCTCCCGCCATCAGGATAGATCATCATCGGGATCTACGGTCCTGAATGCATGCCCGATGGCGGCACCTGGAGCAGGGTGTGGGCATAGGTAGATGGGATTCACCTGGGCTAAGACTGGGCTTTTAAGGGCGGCGTCACAGGGACGCCAGAAAAGCAGAGAAGCAGAGTGAATGACAGCGAAAGAAAAGCAGAGACCACCAGAGAACGAGGGAGAGCCCAGACAGTGAAGACTTGCTGGGGGCTGGGAGGCCTGCTGGCCTCCCTGCCCCCACCCCCGCCCCCTGCACCCCTGCCTGCCGTGTACCTGATAAATCCCAATAAAAGCCTGAAAAGCCACCGAGGGCTCCAGGCCTCTCTCCTCCTTCCTTCACCGTCTGCTCAGGTCATAGAGATCCTGCCCTGTCCATTCCTGCCGTTACAATCACAAAATCACAAAAGCATCTTTATCACTCTCATCACTTAGGAGACTCCGAGACTTTGAGGACTGTGAGCCAGGAACTGTGAACACCACTTAAGAGAATGACCCATAGAAGTATTTCTTACAAATCACAACATTGCAGCTTGGCACATGATAAGCCCTCCATAAATGCCAATACTGGACCAGCCATGGAAGGAACACGGAAGGACACCGGTGCGGTGAGCCTCAGCGAACTTCAGCCGCAGGTGCCCACAACCTTAAATGACAGGACAAAAGCAGGTTCTGGAATAAAGTACGTTCCGTCAGCACTGGCGGGGAGGGTTTTTTCCTCATCAGTCAGTCATTGCCTTCACAGGGGAGGCTCTTTGAGGCCTGCTGCTGTAGTCATGCACCGCTGATGGGGCTGTTGACTAGTCACCCCCTTCTCCCCATGTGCTGGCTGGGAAACGTCCAGTGCCGGCCTGGCCCGTGGAGAAACAGCTCACAGAACCTGCACTGGACCCCCAGAAGGCAATAGAATCAAGCAAGCCCAGGGTGCTTCTCGTTCCCCCACCGCACCCCAGCCCGTAATTGGAAGCAAAGGGGCCTCTGGGCCCGCCAGGTGACAGCCGCACTTGTATTCTGACTGTGCCAAGATATTGGGTCCTCGAACCAATTTGTTCCCTGTTGGGTTACATTTTCTGCACTGGCTGGGATTTACATGACTCATTACTCATTTCTTTTCCAGTGATTGGAAGTTCCAAGCCAGGTCTGCCCAAAGGAACCTCAAGGGCCATCCAGGGGGGGTTCCTAGGAGCTCCCTCTTGGGATCCTGGATCACCAAACCTGCTCGACAGAGAACTGGTTCCTTAAGAGAGCAAGAGAGAGCCTCCCCTGGCGGCGCCGGCGGTTGAGTGCCTCGCTGTGAAGTTGTCCACAGCCTCTGCAGTGCGGGTTCGATCCCGGCCAGCCGGCGAGGGTCCCACATGGAGCGGCAGACCTCTCCAGGCGCACCTGCTGTTCCAATTGTTAGGGGGAAAGGATGTCTTCCAATCCCATGCAGGCTTTGTGGACGCCACCCCCACTCCAGACCGAAGCCATCAGGACATTGGGAAAGACAAATCCCATCACCACCAGAGGGAAGGTGGCTGGGACCGGAGGGTGGAGTTAAGCAGCCAAGTTTGATATAAAGCCAGACATGTGGGTCTTGGGGGAGCTTTTTGGCTTCACGGCTCTTGGCTCGCAGCCAGCTCTGAGAGTGCCACTGGTTTCCAGGTCGGCGGATCGGGTAGGACGCATTTAAGACTTCATTTCCCTATTTTCTCTCCGAGTTGTACATTTCCTTATTTCCTTTTC
The DNA here is from genome assembly GCF_014898055.3 of Talpa occidentalis. Lineage (NCBI taxonomy): Eukaryota > Metazoa > Chordata > Mammalia > Eulipotyphla > Talpidae > Talpa > Talpa occidentalis. The sequence goes on from NW_023605194.1 coordinate 6,679,685, forward strand.
CCTTGTAAATAAACCTTTTATTAACCTTTTGTGTGTGCCTGTAGTGGAGGATTAATAAGTCCCTTTTAAGCGTGTGGGTGAGGACCCACAGCCAGGCACCCCGTTTTATATTTGGGCTGCCCTGTAATACCCTCAGCAGTGTATTTGTCAGTCTGCCTGTTCTGTTCCCCGCTCTGTCTCTGGTGAATCCTCTCACCCTCCCACGCATCTGGCCTGTACCCCAGTTCTTGTATAAATAAATAAAATCTTTTAAAAAAGAGAGAAAGAGCATATATCCTGACGACCTATGAGTCCAAAGATGCATTTCGTGAGCACTAACTCTGCGTCTACAGGAACATGTGGCTGTGGGGCTGGGTCCCTGCCCTCAGCATTGCTCTCTCCGAGAACAGGTGCCTCTATGGGCTTTGCTTCCCTGGAGACACCAGTTTGCAAAGAAGTAGGTATCCACCAAAAAAGGTTACTCTCTTCTCCTGAGAAAAAGTAGCAACAACAAGCAGAACCAGGTGAATCAGATCAGCTAAGCTGGACCTAACAGCCAAGAAATGGAATCCAGCTCACTTAGAGGGACTTTTTAAACCTACCTGGGTGACACCCTGCTGCTGAGACCCCCATTTTCTTAAGCACAGGGGGGTTATAAGCCACTGACTCTTCAATCAGACCAGGGCTACTGGCAAAAAAGAAAAAGAATCCCCCCTCACACCCCTACCCACCATTCAGTCTCTGAGAAAACAAAGCGTCATCTGTATCCCCGTGCTCCGGGCCAGCCCTTCTGGAATCATTATCTGCCTGATGATATCAGCATCTGAACATGCAAGTTTCCCACCCGAGGAGTTTCACGTGGCAGATACCAAAGCTGGTCTTTGCAGGTAAAAGAGCCACAAGGTGAGCGCACTCTTCATATTTCCAATATGATCTGAAATCAGAGAATGGACCAAAAATCCCATAAACGCCCTGGTGTGTCCCTGGAGAATGACAGCAGATCCCCTACTAAGTAATTAATAAAAAATTAATCCAAAGGGGAATATATTCTGGAGACCAGAATATAAACGGCCTGTCTGGTTTTTATAAAACATCCTTAGAGGAAGCAAGAAGCACATAAAAGGATAATTAGCAGCTTTTCAAGCCCACTGCACAGACCATTATACATTTGTAAATATCTTGTCAGTGTTTGGGGGGGGGGTATTTGAAGGAAAGCTGAAAACAAGATAAATATTTGCATATTACTGACTCCCTTTTTTTAATCTGACAGTTCCCGCCAGGCAGCTGAGTCTACCTCACTTTAATTCTGCATTACTCACACAAACATCCACCCAACAAATGTTCAATTCTCCAGTGCACTGAACACGATTTTATCATTTCTTTCACATAATAATTTAATGAGGCTTAGCCTATCTGCCCAGTGGAAACGGTCTCCATCTGATGGCACAGCAGTCACGAATTTTAACACATATTCCGAAGGTAGAAAGAGTAAGAGGAAGGGAAAGTGTTTTCTGTTTCCCCAAAGGCATCGAGATCCAGCAAAAGTTCTTCTCGTTCCTTCCTCCCACTGAATAACACTAGTGTTTAGTCAGAAGCTGGGCGAGGGGGGCCTGCATCTGGGGGAGCGCCGGCTTTTTCTGATGGTGTGAATAAACACGCTGGATGAATTTCATCCCTAGTAAAAAGAAACATGCAAGAAAGGGCATTTCTTTCCATGCGTGGACCCTGGGCTGCAGGGAACAGAAGTCATCTCACAGCCTCCCACCTGCCAGCAGTGACTCCGGATTCAGGGCAGAAATCCAGAGGGGCCTCCCCTTGGGAACGGCTGAGCAGGCTTTTCGAGAAAATAAAAACAAAACAAAAACACGCAAATGCAGAAAGTTCATGCAACTTTAATATAAAGACGCGTCAAAAGACAGCCGCGGGAGGTGGAGGGAACCCCTGAACCCCCGATGGAGGGACCGAGGGCAGGTGCGCGCCCAGGCAGGCGGCGGGGGCTGTGGAAGGGTCTGCGCTGGGGTTCGGGGCTGGGATCCGACAGGCAGGGAAGGGACGCGCGGGCTCCCTGCTGCTTGGGCCCGGGAGGCCGGTGGGCCCAGGGTCCCCGGGACCCCCTGGGGCTCAGACATCTCTGCGAGAACCTGAGCCCGCGCCCCTTCCTCTTCCCAAGGTCGCGATTTCCAGGTACCCGCGGCTCAGGCCCCCCGGGGCACTTGGCGGCCGCCCCGGGGCCCGCGCCCCGGCCGCACGGGCTCCACAGCCGGGTGCGGGGCGGATGCAGCCCCCGCGCCGCCGCGCCCCGACTTGCCCGAGAGCCACAGCAACAGTTTCCCGGCCGGAGAAGTCCCTCCAGAAACGCCTTCTGGAAAACCAGGAGGTTCGGCTGGGCAGGACCCGGGGCGCTAAAGCCAGACGCTCGCGGGGAGACCGAGCGCGGCGCCGGGAGCCGCGGGGCGCAAGAGGGGGGTGGGCCGGGAGCAAGGATTGCGGACGCCGGGCCCGAGAGACCGCAGCCAGGGAGAAACTTCCCGGGTGTGCGCCCGGCCCGGGGGCAGCCCAGGGTCCCCGGCAGCAGGCGCGGGGCCGGGAGAGGCGCAGGGAGGCACCTCCCGGCCCGGTGCGGGCGCGCAGGGCAGGTCCCGGCTCCGGGCGCGCAGGTCCCCCGCGCCGGGGCCCCAGGAAGGGGCTCCAGGGGCTCCCCGGGTCCCGCGGAAACACCCCGGGCACCGGCGCGGAGGGGACCTCGAATCCAGGCCCCGGCGGGACGCAGCGGCGCCAACAAAGTTGGGGCGCAGAGGCGCTCGGATGCAGGGCCCCCGGGTCCGCGCGTCCCCGCCCGCGGCGCGCCCCTACTTACACGAAGACCCCGAAGAGCAGGGCTCGGACCCCGATCTCGAGGGCCAGCTCGCGCATGGTGCGGCCGGGCGGCTCCGCGGCGGCGGCTGGTGCTCCCGGCTCCGGCGCGCGGACCCGGGCGGCGAGGGCGGCGCGCGCCAGGCCGCGGGCGGGGGCGGGAGGCGGGCGGGCGCCGGCGGGGGGCGCGCGGCGGGGGGAGGGCGCAGCCCCAGCCTCCGCCCGGGGCTCGGGGCGCCGCGGCCCCCGCTCCCGCGCCGACCGGGGGCGCCCCGCGGCCGGCTCCCCCGCGCCGGGCGCCGCCTTGGCACCGTGGGCCCGCGCCGGGCGCCCGCGGCTCGGGTTGGGGGGAAGCCCGGGGAAGCCCCGCCGCCGCCGCCCCGCGCGCTCCCCGGCTCCCCCGCCCGTGGGCGGCCCCGGGGCTCCGCGCCCGGGCTGCGCGCTCGCCGGGTCGCGCCCGCGGCCCCTCCGCGGCTCCGCGCGGCCTCCGGCTGCGGCTCCCGCGCGCGGCTCGGGCACCGCGCGCACGTGGGCACGGAGTGGAGAGCGCCGGGCGTCTCGGGCTCGCGGCGGCCCGGGCACCCTCTCTCGTGCTGAGCAGCGCTGCCTCCTTCGGTGCTGCCCTCCTTGCACCTTCTCCACCTGAAGTCCTGTTTTTTTTTTTTTTTTTTTTTTCTGCGATCACTTGCAGGCTCAGCTTTGCCCCCAAGACGTGCCAGCCAGGCTCCAGAGTTCTGGCAAAGACTAAGAGCAAAGGGGAGGCTGGCTCTTTGCCATGCCATGCCACCAAGGGGATCTCCCACCCCCAGTAGCTTTGTGGAAAGTGAAAAAAAGGAGATAGCACAGTCCCCGGCCACGGCAGGTGGTCAGGGTCGCTGGTCGCTGACCCAGCAGCCGTCAGAACCTGAGGGTCTGCGGGTAAGACGAGGAGCTTCATCCTAAGGGGGCAGAATCAAAGGTAAGACCCTCACCCAAGGCCTGGGGTCAACCGTGACTCAAGCCAGAGTCCAGCAGGGTTTGCTTTGCTTTCCTATCACTGCCAGGATTGTGCATGTTTCTTTTAGACTCAGAACGTCTCCGCTTTGCTAATGTAAACCAAATGGGCGGGCAAGATGCAAAGCGCACATTAATCAAAACCAGGAGGCTGTCCCTGGGGGGTGCCAGATCGCTCCTGGGCTTTAGGAGAGTCCTATCCTGGATTCCAGGAGCAGGAGAATGGGTTAGCAGGTGGAGTCTAGGCATGAGGGACCATCTCACAGTCGTGGACAGAAGGCAGATAGGCAGAAAGAGGGCCTTGGGAGGGTGGCTTGGGCATCGGAAAGCAACAAACAACGCACATCCAAAGGGACACACAAAAGATCCAAGATTCCCCAGCCAAGACATCTCAGGGTGTAGGGAGAGAGAAGGGGACCGCAGAGGAATGATCCTCGCTTTGTGACAAAGGGACTCCACACTGAAGGCCCCCCAGGACTAAATGCTCCTGCTTTGTGCATCACTGGGTACCTGGCACAGGCTAGGTGTTTGGTGAATGGATGACTGTGTATCACCGGGCATGCGGGGTGTCAGGTGTGGGTGGAGAGGGAGGGACTTGGAGGGAGGACATTTTTCCTCTGTCTTGGGCCTGCAACTACCCTGGACCCACCCAGCCAGCCATGAGTTGTCAAAGTGGCGTGGGAGAGCCCATGTCTTCACCATAAACTCTAACGACCCGGCTCCAGCCTGCCAGGTGGCCTGTTCCAGGAGACACTCACCCATAAGTGTCAGCTGAGCACAGCCTGTGCAAAGCTGCATGCTGGACACCAGGATTCATAGTCTGTATCTGCCCTCAAGGAGATGGGGAGCCAAAAATATCAAAGAAGCATCCAGGAGCTTATTAGCAAAGCATTATGAAGTTCATAGAAGTGCTTCAGAAACTGTCTCTCCGAGGTCACAAGTTCCTTTGCTCTGGGGTGGCTAGGAGACCTGGGCTTACCGAGGAGAGCTGCTTCTTATATGGCAAATTAGGAAAGCAGAAAGGGAGGAAATTCTGCGTGAGGGCCAGTGCATCGGTGCAGGTGGGAGCAGGGAGAAGGTGGAAGGGGTTTAGAAGGCACCGTGGGTGGTAGATTCACTGGCAGAGCAGTGGGGTGAGCCAAGGTCAGGCTCATGGTGAAGACCTAGTAGTGGAGTCCTGTCCACTGGGCAGGTCATCTGTTACCAAGATGGCAAAATTCATCTTTATGGCTCATTCTGTTCATTCCTTTCTTGTACTGGAAATACCACAAGAGGGAGTTAGAAAGAGCATGGACCTCATTGCTGTATTCACTGGGAAGTGACTTTGACACAGATCTAAAAACTGTCCAGTTCAACTCCCCCCCCCATTTGATGCCTTTGATTGAGTTGATTTTATGCTTCCCCTGTCCACAAGTGGTCATCTTATGAATATTGGAAAATGCACCACCTGAAAGGAATTCACCCTTCAAGGAGTCTGTCTCCTCTTCATATAGCTCTGTTGAAAACTTTCCTTCTGGAAATTGCAGCATACCCCCTCCTGAAACTTAGAACAATGCCCTGTTCCTGTCCCTCCTGCTCCCACTCCCTGCCCACCAGTTGCCCAGAATTGATGATTCCTTGGTGACAAGCAACAGTCAAGGGGAATATCAGCTTCAGGCACAGCTGGATCCAGGGGCTAAGCAGCATCATTAGGACTTGTTTTTTTTTTCCACCTCTTTGCTCTGTTTGCACTGTATTGGCTTTGTTCTCAAGTTCCTGGCAGTGGCAAGATGGCTACAAGAATTTTCTCAGTCCAATCCAGCAGGCAAGACACCGACCTTGATCCCAATACTACTAAGGAAAGCCTCATTGAATGTTATTGGCTCTGCCCAGCCCCTAACCAATCACTGAGGCCAGGGAATCATGAAGTATTGATTGTTTCAGGCCTGGGTCACATGCTTCATCCCTAAGCTGGGAGTGGAACCTTCACCCAAAGTCCCTGAGTTGAGAATGGGAAAAAGGTGAACCCACAAATAGACACTGATACCGTGGAGTGAGGAAGATGTTTGATGCAGAGCCAACAAACAAGGACCAGGACACCCCCTGCATTGTGCCACTCAGTTCTGGCCCAACCCCAGGGTCTTTAGCCAGTGGAGGAGCTACCCTGGGGCTCCATGATCTGGCTGCCCGGCCATCCCGTCTTTGTCTATACAGATGTGCTGGGCTGCTTTTAAACAAAGCTGTGCTGTCACCCCGAGGCTTGTCTTCAGCCTCGCAGACATTCCCGACTCCATGCCCTTTGGCGACCCACTCACCCTCCCGAACAATCACCTTTCTCATTTAGCAAAGTCAAATCAACTGCTGAGGGGAAGCTGTAAGGCTTATTCGTTATGTAAACTCAGCTTGCTCTTGCAGAAGGATTTTTAATTGAGGGCAGATCTCTCTTAATGTGTGCACAGGTTCAGTTCCCCCATGAAAGAGACCGAGGATGGCATCTTCCATCTCCCAAACCCTCTCAAGCAGGCAGCCACTCTTGTGCCTTGGATGAGACTGGCTCCAGCAGCTGTCCAGCAAAGCACTGAGCGGACAAGGAGGTGAAGAAGTAGAGGCAGGTGACACACAGCGACCGGGCAGAACACCCTGGGGCCCTTCCAGAGGCTGCGTCTTCATAACATCACATTTGTGGAATGTGGTGCATTTTTGACAAAGGAAGCAGGGTCCGAGCTTCCAGCAGCCTCGGAAACACCATCTTAAGAAATAAAATAAACACGTCAACCCCTTGCCCAGACATAACGAGCACGGGAACTGGAAAGCATGTGAATGCTCTTTGAAAAGCACTTCAGGATGTGAACATTCCAGCAAGGGCGGCTTCTCCGGTGCTTCTGTGGCCTCGCACATGGCTGCCACTGGAGAAAACCTCTATTTCAAAAGCAGCTTATGGGCATCCCAAGAAAATCATCTTTGTGCCTCCAAAGTCATGGGGATTGTTTTTTAATCCCCAAAAGGCATTGTCCACTACAATGATCCCATATTGTCCAGAGTTCTGGCTCTTTAAAAAACCAAAGCCAACTTTGGAGAACACAACTTTGCAACAATTTCTAATCATCTTGTTTCCAAAAGATACACTTTGTATCTCAATGTCACTTATCCAGCTGCCCTGAGAATGTCCTGGTCACCAGCAGGCAGCACAGTGGCCCTCACCTGCAGAGCCCCCCATATCTGTGGTTGCTGCCATGCATGTGCTTGCTACCACACCCAGCATCCACGGGGAACTTCAGAAGAGGCCATCGAGTTGGACCTAGTCCAGGAATACCTTCCAGTGCATGTAATAAATATCTCTGTCTGCTAGAATGTGGAACTTACTCATTGCTCATCCCATTTCTGGGAAGAACTATTGTCAGAATAGAAAGAGACTTGCCTGTCACCCATATCCATAGGCCTGAACTGTGCTTTGGAAACCAAGTAATAAATTGAATGCCTAGCCTTTGACATTAAAGCCCTTTATTCTGCAACTGAAAAGAGGGACATAGAGGAGGAGAGGGTGCAAGAGACTAACTTCTCTTTTCCAAACTAAATATTCTTAGTTCTTTCACCTTCTTTCAAGTAATAATATTTATAAGACCTCTGAGGATACAGCTCTATAGACCCAAGTCTGAAAATGCATTAAACCAAATTCCACATCATAAAGCATAATCCCCCTACTTCCAGGAAAGAGGTGAAGCACAGTGAACGTGAGTTAGGCCTTTCATATCTTTTGAATAATTATTTCATCCAAAGAGAAAATATATAACATCATAACGTCTTCAGGGGGAAATGTTGCTTTATTTCTTAGAAAGCTTTAAGTTGGGAACTTTCTCTCCCAGCTTAATTTTGTCTATTATTTTCAAATTCATTATGTGAGAAGTCAGTGTCCGTCCCCTAACTTCATCCACAGGGAAATCTGCGTGGGATCTATCAACCAAATTCTCAGTGGCCTAGACCTGTGACACAAATGAGGATTCTGGAATATTAGTGCAGGGGAAAAAAAACGGGGGGGGGGGTGGCTAAGAAGCTTTTGTACTAAGTGCCCAGCTAGCTCTATGCCTCTGCTCATTGTTGGAAGTCTGCGGCCTTGCTCCCAAGAACCCCTGGGGAGCAGAGGCAGGATGAGAACCCAAGCCCTCATTCACGGTGCCATGCATCTCCGTGGCACCAGCTCACACGGGCTGAAATCTTACTGTGGTTTTGGGCTGTTTCCATAATGGCCAGTGAGGCTGACGATCTTTTCACCTCTGGGTTGCCATGACCTCATCTTTTCTGTGAAGTACCTAGGTCTGCTTGTCGCCTATTTTTTTTATTATTATTTTTTAAATGTGCTGGTTCATTTTTTTAAGATTTATTTATTTATGCATATAAGAATTGGGGTACAGGCCAGAAGTGGGGGTGAGAGGATTCACCAGAGACAGAGTGGGGAGCAGAACAGGCAGATTGACTGAAATACACTGCTGAGGGGAGCAGTGGGCGAGTCAGGAGAGGTCTGCCGTGCCATGTGGGTCACCTCCCTGGCAGGGGATCGAACTCATGCTGCAGTGGCTGTGGATAGCTTCAAGGTTGTGTCTTAACCCCTTGCGCCACCAGGGAGGCCCCTCGCCTATTTTTTTTTTTAATTGGGTTTTTGCTTTTTATTATTGGATTGAAGGAATTTCTAGTATATTCTGAATATGAGTGCTGTGTTACTTACACACGTCACAGTTCCAGGCTCTCCATCTGTGCCTCTGCTGCTGCGCTCTCTTAACACCGCCCCCCAGAGCACATGTCTTTATGTTGAAGTCTCATTTATCAGTTTCCTCTCTTATGGTTGCTCCTTTTGTGTCCTAAGAAATCTTTGCTTACTTCCCTTTTGTGAAGATAGTCTTCTGTTTTCTTCTAGAATCTTACAATATTAACTTTTTCATTTAAATCTATTATATCTCAAATGAATTTTTGCAAATGGGATGGAGCAGGGGCTGAGGTGCTTTTCCTCATAAGGGTCCCCAGATGCTCCAGCGTTGTGTGTTAAGGATACAGGTCCCGGCCTCCCTGGTGGTGCAGCAGGATGAGCGCAGCGCTGTGAAGCTGTCCGTAGCCTCTGCAGTGCGGGTTCGATTCCCGGCCGGCCAGGGAGCTGACCCACATGGCGCAGCAGACCTCTCCTGTCTCGCCCGCTGCTCCCCTCAGCAGTGTGTTTCATCAGTCTGCCTGTTCTGTTCCCCGCTCTGTCTCTGGTGAATCCTCTCACCCTCCCTCGCCTCTGGCCTGTACCCCAGCTCTTGTATAAAAAGAAATAAATCTTTAAAAAAAAAAAAAAGAACACAGGTCCCGCACCCCCACACACCTGAGAGTAGAATGGGCTGTGATACCTTCCTTGAACTGAAATGACATAAAGCAAAAAACAATGGCCAATAATTTACATAGAAAACATGTTGTGCCTTCCCAGACCCAAAAAATAACCTACTGAGTCAAACCAAACAACACGTGAGATCTAAAATAACACTAACGTGGGAAAAGCAGGGATGATGAGATAAATACACAGCCCGTGCAAAGTAGTTCCCAGGGCACAACCTGGACACTACCGGGGTGCAGCTCCGCTGCAGTGGCTGCTGTGAAACTAATTACTAAACACTGCTTCCCTTTTTACCTTTTCTCATAAATGTGAAACTCCTCACAGGATGTCCTTCTGTTAGGGTTAGCCGGCTCGAATGTAGGTCCTTAGTAAAAGTGAATTGGTTTAATGCAAACTTTTGGAAAGCAGGGGACACCTGTACTATCTTTTCACATTGAATTGTCTTGACAGCTTTGTCAAAAATTGAGTTTGTTTGGGTCCATTCAATTCTTTTCGTTTTCTCCACCTGTCTCTTTGGGACCCTGCTCTGTGCAAGCCAACACCAAGAAACTTCTACAAATATTCCTAGCAGCCTTGTTCATGCTAACCAAATGCCAGCCACAACACACTGGCAGGACAATGATAGAGAGGCGTGTTTGTACGATGGGATGTTACCCCATAATGAAAAGGAGCAATACGTGCAAACACGTGGACAAAACTTCAAAGCATTATTTTAAGCAAAGAAATCAGCCATGAAAGAGCCCACCAGATGATGCCATCTCTATGAGTGCCCAGAACAGGCAAAACTGGGTTAAAGCAATAGAAACCCGGTGGGCCCAAGAAAATGTCACAAGGGAACTTCCTGACGATTAGAAATATTCTCTACTTAACTGAGTTGCTGGTTATATAGGTTCACATATATCATTCCACTCAAAACTTTCATTCTATTTCATTGTGGGTAAGTTGTTTCTCCATTTTTTAACAGAAGAAGAAAAGAAAAACTAGGTCACAGGATATGGAAGAAATTCTCAGTGAGATCCCCCAAGCAAATCATGCCAATTTCTTGCCAACTCTTTGCCTGCCATGGGGTTAGTCTCACCCAGCAAAAATATGCCATAGCTGTCTCTCTGAGACCCAAACTGAAAGCTTGCTTCCAAAAAAACATTTGGAAGCTTTTCAGATGCCCCCAGCTAGGAGGCACTTGTACAGAAAAAGCTGTTTCCCTGGCCACCAAGCCAATGTGGCTGGTGAGCTCAGTTCTCACAGCCCTTTCTTCTGGGACAACTCTGCATTGGTTTTTGAGTTCTTATCCTCCACTACCCAAAACCTCCCTTCCTGGTATTTGCACAGGTCACCTTCACACACTCAGAAGGCCAGGATAGCTCCACACCTCAATTTTCTCCTCTGGTCAAGGAAAACTTGGCCATTCATTGGGTTAGTCCTTTCTCCTTAACACCACCTTTGTCTCTGAGAGCTGAAAAAATATCAATCAAAAGAGAAAAATGTTCACCTTTTTGAATCCGGATTCTCCAGCTCATAACTCCTATCCTGGGGATGAAGCAGCTGCAGGGCCTGCCTACAGGGCCAGGGGGAGAGGTACCCACAGAATAACCAGAGAGGTAAGCAGGGCCGCTGCCCTCAAATATCAACCCTGTCATCTCACCGTGATAGCATCTTTCATGCAGCAGTGAAGGCATTTCCTCCTCGAGATCCCCTTGAAAGGGCAAATTCTCAAGTGGTCATGATGAGACGTTCATGAACAATGATGTCTTATTTTTCATATGTCACTTTGCTGGGTACAGCTCACTCTCCCAAGCATTTCCTCCCTTGAGTCACACCACGAGTTCATGTAGAAGAGAAGGTTTATTCTTATTCTCATTTTTTTGAGTATACCCACTGCTTACAGGGTAGACACAGCCAAAGTGGTCACATGGCAGACCCAGACCACAGGACCCATCACAGACCTGGAAATGATCTGGAACTAAAGGATAAACCTGCTAGTGCCCTTGTCAGAATGCCAAGGCACTTGGCTAAATCCAGGTGATGGATTAACTGCATCTGGACAAGGAAGTAAAGGCACGTGGGCAGGGTGTTGGGGAAACAGAGGGTTTGATGATAGGAAGGAGGGGGTGGTCAGGCACATCTGTCCTCAGAGAGCCTTGTATGCACCAGGTACTCAGAACATTCTGAGTCCTCCAGGCTGGCAGGTGACTCAGTTATGGTTCCTCTTATTATAATTGGTAGAAAGCCCAACTCAAATGGACCTGGACCTTAATGTCTGGAGGGGAACTGAGTTCAGGCAGTTGGATCCAGAGCCCCGATAATTCCCAAGGCTCTGTGTCTTTTGCACTGTTGCTCAGTGTCACTTTTTTCTCCACACTCAGATTGGTTCTGTCCTTGTAGGAGAGACTCTGGTTGTTCCAACTTACAGCTACTCAAGTTCAAGTTCAGGAGGGAAAAAAGTGAAAGCATTTGTGGGTGTGGGTGTGTATTTTTCAATAGCAGCACCTGCAAAAATCCTGAGATTTGATCTGACTGGACAAGCTTTGGTCAGGTACCCAGAGGTACCCATTGCCACTGGAGATTTGGGGGTACGTGCACTGATAGAGATTAACTCCGCATACTTCCCTGATGATAAGTGAGCATGAGCATTTCTCACATGCCTGTTGGCCATCTGTTAGTCTTCTTTGGAGAAGGGCCACCTGAGCTCGAAGCCTGGTATTTCAAAACACTGTCTGTAACTAGGGTGGCTCCCCAAAAGGAGGGACCCACCTCAAGGCATTTTTCTCTGCCATCCACATAATTCCTGCACAGTCTCTTCCAGTGAGACCTTAGAGTTGCTCTTTTTTCTGCTCAGTACCAATTTTCCCTTCTTCTGCCATTGGCACCTTGTTTTCTTCTAGGGAGCCTAACCCTTAAGGCCCAATATTAGGTGGGACCTTGATGTCTGGTGAAACCAGGGGTTTCCCTCCCACTCTACACCTGTGGAGTGGGGGCCAGGCAGTTTCTGCTTATCCCAAGGATGGTTTCAGTGCCCTGCCAGCCCACAGGATGATTCAAACTGGCCAATCACAACCTCCCCTGGTAACCAGGGGCCACACACCCGCTGGACACTATATACAAAGCCTGCTTCCTACAACTTCTGATGGTTCCAGCCCTCATGTGTCAGCCATCCCCAGAGCCCCAGGATGGGAATTGCTCTTCCGCAATGGGGAGAAGAGAAGGTGATTAAGACCATCGCTGTCCCCCAACCTCAGATGTTGAGCATCCAGTGAAGCTGACCTCATTCTGGCCTCAAGGATGTGCACTGACTCAGGCCAATCAGAACCACATTCTTCCAGAAACAGCGACTGATTGGGGGAGGGGCCCTGGAGCCACTTAGAGCCAATGAGACACGGTGCAACTTCCTGGCTGAAGAAAAACCCTTTCACCTCCTTTGAATTCATACCTTGGAGAATATAGTACTGAGAATTATGATAATATAGAGATCAGATTTAGGGCCTCCCCAGTGGCACAGCGGTTGAGCACTGGGTTGCGAAGCTGCCCGCAGACTCTGCAGCGCCGGTTCGATCCCCGGCCACTGGGCGAGGGTCCCACATGGCGCGCAGACCTCTCCTGCCGCCCGCTGCTCCCCTCAGCAGTGTACTTCGGTCCTTCTGCCTGCTCTGCTCCCCGCTCTGGCTCTGGTGAATTCTCTCACCCTCCCACGCTTCTGACTGTACCCAGTGCTTGTATAAATAAATAAATCTTTATTAAAAAAAAAAAAGATCAGATTTAGAGAGATCAGGTGCTATTGACAATGGATGGGAAAGCCCTGGGGTAAGCTATGTTGAAGCTGCCAACAGCTGAACTTCCAGTTATCTAAGCCACTACACTCCTGATTTAAGACTGACTGGGATTCTTTCTGACACTGAGACCTAATTGAATAATTACAACTATCGTCAAATATCCACCATGCACCTGGTGCTTTTGAGGGATATGTGGAGAATGGAGAAGGTACAATGGCTGCAAGGATTTCATTAGGAAGGCAAGATCAATACCCAGAGAGCTATCAGCCAACGACTAAGTGCCCCAGTAAGTGGTGCAGACACTGGGTCTGTCCATCTATTGCCTATAAAATAAAATCCATTACAGGATGACTCCCTCCTCTTGGTCCTCTGAGGAAACCATGTACTTGACTAGGAATTGTCCATGGAGGCTGCAGGAGAGAGCGATGTCTGCAGGGTAGAGCTAGTCCCTTCCCACTTTACCTGAAGCTCATCTCCTTATTCAATTCACAGGTCTGTTTCATAACTTTCCAGGACACGAGATATTCTGACACTTGAGTAATAAGTGATATTCACAAGATGTTTCCCCTTGTCCAGGCAAGGGCGCTAATGAGGGTACGCCCTGACTCCTCCCTTCCTGACCTTCTCAGAGTGTCAGGCGAGAGTCTTCCTCCCTCTCAACTTCAATCATCATCACATCTAAACACCAGCATCTTGACTCTGCCCTGGGAAAAAGCAGAATGGAATTGCCACAACCCTGAAGATTTACTTTGGCTTTGTCCTGGTGGGTTGAAGCAGAAGGTTAATAACAGGCCAAGGTCCCAGTGGACCCACCAGGTAGGGCAGCCAGACAACCCCAGATACCTCCAGAGCAGAGGTTCCTGGGAAAGGGTGGGCCGGTGGATGGTCACCTGCCCCACCCACAGGGGACAATCTGCGCTAGCACCTGCATGCATCCCAACACCTCGGGCTGTTTTTTCCCTGACTTAAATTTTGAAATATTCTCAATTCACAAAGCAGCACAATGGTCCCACAGACGGCCTCACCTAGGTTCATCAATGACGAATACTCACACCAGTTTCTCTCTGAATTTTAGAGTGTGTGTGTGTGTTTCTATGTCTACTCCATTTACTTACAGAATCATTTGAGAACTTTTTGATAACAGCGCGCCACAAAGTCCAACGTGGGTCTCATATGGGCATTTCCTATTAACTGTAATACTACTCTGTATAAGAAAAATTAGCAATAATTCCATAATATGCTCTAATATCCGGCCCATTTTCAAATACCTCTGGCCCAAGACCAGTGCTCAGGAACCAGAATCCACTGCGGACGGAGGGCAGGAGGAGCTGGCGCTTCTGCAGGCTACACGCCAGAATGCGGTGGCTTCAAACTTGGCTGTTTCAGGGGCTCCAGGCAAGCAGGCTTGGTTTTAAAGTATATTTGAACCACTTCAGAAACAGTAATGAGAAAGAATATACACCTTCCCCGGATGGCACTCGAAGTCACCACATCTGAGATTGCCAGTGCATAACACGCTGCAGCCAGATTAACTCAATTTTGTGCAAACTTGGGGAAAACACCCGTCTCCCATGTGGAAGGTTCGACTACACAAAGGTGGCAGTGATTTAGCAGTGTGGTGCTGTGTGCTGGTTATTCAAATATTCTGGTGTCTGCACGTTTCTGTGCATCAAATGCATAAAAGACACCACTTCCCTCGAGTGCACACCCTTGTCACCTGGGAACAGCTGCTGTGCTGCAGGTGGACACACAGGCATGTCCACTCACGTGTGCCAACCCATGGCTGTCCCAGGGGGGCTCCTGAGCACTGGAGGCTGACTTCGCTTTGCTCATAAGGTCCTTCTGCTTCTTGCTTGGCTAATATTTGTGGAATGGAAGTAGTTATTAGATCTTGTCAATGATTCAATTGTGAAAACAATTCCTACCCACCTCTCGTGCTTCTGGAACAGTTTCACAGAAGACGATATGCTATGACCGCAAAGGGAGATCTTAAAAATGTCATTAGCAGGCCTCCCTGGAGGCACAAGGGGTTAAGACAGCACTATGAAGCTATCCACAACCCACATGGCGCAGCAGACCTCTCCTGTCTCGCCCGCTGCTCCCCTCAGCAGTGTATTTCGGTCAGTCTGCCTGTTCTGCTCCCCACTCTGTCTCTGGTGAATCCTCTCACATCTCTGGCCTATCCCCCAGTTCTTGTATGCATAAATGAAAATAAATCTTTTTTAAAAATGTCATTAGCATTTGTCACTGGGCACCTGTGTGAAACAGCAGCTCTGCTCTTTCAGGCCATCTGGACAACAGAGGAAGTCAAAGGGCCGCATGGCCTTCAGAACCACACCTTAGTTTGGGCTCCTCTGAAGGTCAGCCCCCAGGCGAGGGTTTGAGAACTTATGGTGACCCCAGGAAGCCTGGCGGGGGGTGAGGAAATCAAAGAGGGAAGGGAGGATGGCCATGCATTCATTATCCAGCAGGTGAACCCTGGGGGCAGCTGAGAGATTCACTTGTGACTTCCAGCAGAGGGAATCTCAGAGTCACCCTCACCCGCCCCATCTTGGAATCAGGGCGCTGCTGAAAAAGTGGTGCAGGGTCACTTCTCAGCAGCCCGCAGGATACTTCTGGGCACTGCTGGTCTTTCCTGAGTTCAGGCCAAGAGATGACGAAGACCAAGAATGTCCTCAGCAAAAAGGTGCAGATGTTTGCAGCTGGAAGCTGGGACACTGTTATATAAGGGACGGTGAGCCCTAAGGAGCCTGGGTGGGGCACAAACACCCTCTGCTGCTCCCCCACTGCCCAATGCTAATGACCAGGCACAGCTTCGTGTCCCCCACCCACATCACCGCACGAGAGGTGCTGCCCCTGTCCCCATCACGCAGATGAGAAAGCTGAGGCCTGGAGAGGAGGGATCACCAGCCCGCAATGCCATCTAATAATCCACAGTTCAGCTCTCAAACCTGAAGACTTCAAGGTCTTCAAGCTTGGACTCTAAAATCTTTCTCCTTTATCACCAAACTCCACCAAACTCATCTTCCTGTCATGGATAATATCAACTGATTGCTCACCCTACTTTTTATTCCAGGGTGGGTGTGACACAGAATATGGGGACAGGCAGGCGGCGGCTATGTTCAAGGTTACAGAAGGAAACTCTCTCACATCTGTCACTTGTCTTAATGCTGAAACCCCATGGTGGCCACATGAGGTTCGGCACCCCTTCTTTTAAAAAAAATGTGAGGATGCAATGTGATTTCTGAAAGACTTTCAACAAGACTCACAAACAAGGTCCAGGTGTGCTTTGGAAGAGTCCACTTCAACGACAGGTACCATCCATGCCCCGGCCAGGCTGGGGAAGGAGGTGCCGCTCCTGATCCAGGAGCCCTCGGCCCACTCAGGAGCCCAGAGCCCAGAAAGAGAAATGGCTGAAGGGCTGAGGGGATCTTTGGGAGGATGGCTTTGCGGCCTCTTGGGGATTCCCAAACCCATGCTTGGGGTGGGGAGCAGCACCCCAACATCTCTGGGGGACCCTGTGGGGTGAAATGCTGGTTTTAGGGAAAGCTACAAGCCCAAATTAAATGAAGGGGGAGCAGCTGGGAGAGAAGGCACCTCCTTTTATTTTGAAAGAGCTTTTCAAAAACTGAATTTGAAAACAGCCCAACCTCTTGAGGAGCACTGCCTGGGAAGGCTTCTGCCAGCTTGTTTGAAAAGGAAGCATGGAGCTAAGGCACCCTGAAGGGGCTAGAACCAGAAGGAAAAAGCATCCTTTAAAGCAGGTGTTCTGTGTGACCACGCACCACCACTCTGGAGAGTTCTACAACTTTGAAAACCACCCTTCAAAGGGAGTAGGTTGATGACCTTCAGACACAGCCTTGGAAATATGAGGCATAGAACTCTACAATTCTCACCTGATTTTTGGTTCCCATAGATTCAGGGGCATTGGAGAGAGGAAATTTCTACAAGCTAGCCCAGTGCCCAGGTCTAGGTCCCGGATCCCCAGTGACTCAACGCAAGTCTGTAGGACAACGAGCACAAGGCTCTGCCTCCCACTTGAACATCAAACGAAATTCACCAGACGCTTCCTTGTGCTCACCGTAGCTCAGCTAGCTCTGCGGTTAGACATTGTAAGCAAAGCCAATGCAAGATGCATTTAATGCAAAAGATTGAAGCTGACAATGATAATATCTCCACCTGCATCATTGTTATCATTCTCATTATTATCTTCTGTAGTTTTAAGAATCTGATGGAATTTGGGGATCTCAGTCAGTTAAAATAAAAGCTCTGTCTGCAAGATTTGTTAGGTGTTTGCCTGTAGAGGAAAATGTGAGAACCCTGAACTGATGGGCTGCATGGGAAAACTTAGCCTAGAGGGAAACTGAAAAGCTGGGCCAGTGATTCTGGGAATTTAGCCATTTGCTCAGCACATCCCCTGCTGAGTGTCACTCAAGCCACTCAAGTCCTTGCCAGCTCCAGATATCAGACTAGACTTGGCAGAAGGAGGTGGGGAACAGTCGTTGGTGGAGAGTTTGTACACCAATGTCTATTACAACATTATTCACAACAGCCAAAGTGTGGAGGGAACCCATGTATCCACTGACTGACAAATAGATGAGCAAAATGTGGTCTATACCTGTGATGGAATATTATGCAGCCTTAAAAAACACAGAAAATCTGACACCTGCTACAACATAGGAAGCTTGAGGACAAGGTGCTACATGAAATAAGCCAACAAGACAGGACAAGTGTTATAGGATTCCACTCATGTGAGGGACCTAGAGGAGTCAATGAGTCCCCCTAGAGAGTGGGATGGTGGTGCTAGGGTCTGGGGGGCGGGGGGGAATGGAAAGCAACTGTTCAATGGGTATAAATTTTCAGTTTGGAAAGATGAAAATGTTCTGGAGGGGGGCAATCGTGATGGCCACACATTGATGTGAATGCTCTTATTCCCACAAAATTGTACACTTGAAAATGGTTTACATGGTAAATTGGTATTTATATTTTACCACAATAAAAAAAAACAAATCTGTGTGCTGGAGAATTTCCCATCTCGATCTCTTTACATCAACCAAAGAACCAAGTGCAGCAGTCATTCACAGCATTTCTCAAAGTCCATATTGTTCACCATTTTAATTCTTATTGGCGTTTTTGCTTCCTTTCTTCCTATGACCAATAAGGTGTTCTTCCTGAGCAATTGCCTTTGGAAACCCCTAGGAATAAACTTCCCAAGGGATGTAAGAATTTGGGGGGAAAACCAGACCAAAACCTGGGTTATAGCAACCTATTTCTATTTCAAAGATCTGGTAAAGGAACTCACTTTGAATTGAATTTTTTAATACAGAATAATAAGAGTTATGTTTTTTTGTAACTGAAGATTTTAGGGGAACACATCACTTTCTGCTAATAACCTGGGAACAATTTATATAATTTTTTGTAACAGGCCAAGGACGAAAAGGTCAAAAGGGAAAGTGACTTACTGTTTCTGAAGTGCCCTACACATCATCAGTCCAATCTTCCTTTTCATGCACTGTCACTACTCTCCAGCAGCATTTTTTCACGTTCTTCATTTCAAGAGGGACTTTTGTGCCAGCCGATAATTACAGATTTGAAAGCAGTACAAAGAAACACCCCCCTTTTCAAAAGAAAGGGAAGCAGGATATCTGAAAATGGGTTCTGTGAACTCCTGGTGTGAGAATCACTACACTGCTTGGGGAGGATGCAGGTGCCCTGCTGGGTCGGAATCTCCGGGAAGGCCAGCCTGGCCCTGCTTTTGATTACAGAAGAGAAGGGAAGGCCGGGCTGAGGCAAGATGGTGGGAGGATGCAGCTTGCTTTTGGTCAGTAGGGGCCTACGTCAAAGCTCGGGCTAGTGAGGAGCAGACCAAAGGCCTGTCTGACCCCACCCCAGGTGCCCCATATGCCTCAGACCCCAAACATCCTCACTTCTGAGATCTTACACACTCCCACTGGCAGGCGTCCAGGGAGAAAGTGGACCACTGCTCCCTCACACCATTTAGTAAACAAGGACACGTTGGTGCTGGAGCCTCCACTTACCCTCTTTCAAGCAGAGTCCCCAGCCAGGTCCACTGGAGTGGCTGGGCCAGGGCTGGCAAATGGGTCTTGGTCCTGAATGCTGCATCCCTGCCATAGTGTGTGGGAATCTAGGATCTGCAGCCTCTCACCTGCACTAAGATGGACAGAACATCCTCAGATTTCCAGCACACCCTCTCTGCCCTTGAACTGCTTTCAGACATGACTTGTCATTGCTCTGTGCATTACTGATTCATTTATTTATCTTCAGGGACTTACATAGCACTTTCTAGATGTCAGACAGTCATCTGAGGGCTTTACATATATGACCTCATTTCATGCTTATCACAACATGGTGGCAAAGGCTTTTTATTCTTGTTTAAAATGGTGGCCACTGAAGCACAGAGAGTTCAGAATATGCCCATAGTCACACAGCTGAGAATATGCCCATAGTCACACAGCTGAGAACAGGTAGGAGCCCAGGCAAGCAGAGGTGCTCTGTCCAGTTAGGACTTACAAACCCTTGGAAGGAAGCAGGAGGGATGGGGTGGAAGGGCTGATTGGTTGGTGGTGGACATTTAGTGTTGTAAACTAGTGTTCTCTGAATACAAATAAACAAATAAATAAAAAAAATCAACAAGATGAACTTAGATAAAAGTAGCAGTCAAAAAATAGGGTTTCTATGAGCTGATGACACAAGCCCATCAATACAAAGTGCTGTCAGCTCATTACTGCAGCCCATCCTGAAACTTGCTCTTTGTTGAAAGTGGAAGTGGAG
Source organism: Talpa occidentalis (assembly GCF_014898055.3). Classification (NCBI taxonomy): domain Eukaryota; kingdom Metazoa; phylum Chordata; class Mammalia; order Eulipotyphla; family Talpidae; genus Talpa; species Talpa occidentalis. Next base: position 6,699,410 of record NW_023605194.1, read on the forward strand.
CATTTTTCTGAAGAGGTGTTAAAGGAATTAACACAAAACTGAAGTGTGTCCATTGATAGCATCAGAACCAAAAGAGAACGTAAACTGAGTTACTTCCTTGCTTTGTGGGTCGCTGTTATCTAAATGTGTCCACAAAGGACACTTTTGTGACACCTCCAGGGAAGCACCTGTTGATCAAGGATGACCTTGGCCAAAGCACCTGTGAGTGCCAGGGACACTGGCTTGATGGTCCTGGGTGCTTGTTGATTCGCTGGGAAGCAATCCTTTTTGTGCAAAACAGCATGGTTAGCCATCATTGGAAGGTCTCTCCAGGCTGGGTTGAGATCACTAGTCTTTATAGCTGAGTGTTTCCAACCAGCGCACACTCTGTGGCTATTGGTCCAAGACACTGATTCTCACTGTGATCTCTACACTTACAGGCGCAGTGCCCCCTGGGAACTTGCTGGATGTTCTAAAACTGGTGTGGAAAAAAATAACCAAAAGTAGTACATACCATAGCAAAAACGTTGCATTAATTCCTTGCCAAGGGTTATATTTCTAAAAGCTTATATAGATCAAATCCTGGCTTTATAATTGACTGCTTATGTAGCCTGAGGCGAGTCACTTAACCTCCCTCCATTTCAGCTTCCTTATCCGCAATATAGGTATAATAAGTTCTAATGTAGGGTGTTAGGTGGATGAAATGAGAAAGATGCTCCCAGAATGCTGATGGTGCAGAGAGAATGACAAATGCTCAAGATATGTTTGTGCTGGATTTACGGCCTCTGTCATCTTTATGGGCAAAACAGCATTTGACAAGGGATACCTTAAAAGGGGGAGAATTGTATTATGCGTGGAGAGAGGAATTCCAATGCTGCTGCTCAGAGAGTATCCAGGCAAAGGTTGTGGACAGAATCCAGCCTGTTCAAAACATGTGCCTGCTGTCCACACTCTTCCGGGCCTGCTGTTACCCTGGAGCAGGGCTTATTCTGGCTTTCAAAAACCCTTGCATATAGAGTCAATTCTGTCAAGAGACACTCCCAGTCAGATTCTTCTCGAGTCAAGGAAGAATTTGCAGAGGATGAGTTGGGGAGGGTCATGGGGTTGAGGAAGGAGGAAGGGACCATCCCTAGGCAGATCCCCAGTCCTTCCCAAGGCCCCACACCTTTGCCCTCCCAGAGCTGCCATGACCTGGCTTTTAAAATATGCCACTCCACTGCCCCTGGAAACAAACCTTCCCTCGTATCCTCCCACACAGGCTGGAATTTTCCAACTAAAGCTAAAACCAAAGAGAGGCCAATGGGGGAAAAAGGAAAATAAGCCTGAAAGAAAGAATGAGGAAAGCAAACACTAACCCCCCAAACCGTGGCGCTCACCCCCAGGGGTTGGGCTGGATCCTACAACAACAGCTCAGTAAGTATCCACTAAGTGATTTTTTTTTTCCCCCATTAAACTGGAATCCCAGGGCTGTCCAGAGGGAAATGCCACCAGCCAGGGGGAGCCCAAGTAGATGGACGGACTTGCTTTCTAGTTCATCTGAATTTCTAACCCAAATGTACAGCTCTTCCTTTTCCTTCCTGCTTAATTCCTTGGGGCAAATCAACAAATGGCAAATAAGGTCAGGACACTTTCTGCAGAGGTGTCTTGAACCAGATCAGGAGGATGAGAGAGTCCATCAGATGGAGGATTATAATAACCACAACCGAATACCTACTGTGTGCCAGGAACTATGGTGAACATGTCACATCCATCATCTCAGTTACTCCTCCTAACAATCGACAAGCAACAGCAATACGGTGATTGTTCCTGATCATCACCGTCTGCCATCACTGCCGGAGGCACTGGACATTTCTTCATGATATGATTCTTATTACAACTACCCAAGCTAAGTATCATTATGCTCATTTTCAGATCAGGAATTTGACACACACAAAAATCAAGTATTGGGCCCCAAGTCTCACAGGAAGAAATAGCAGAGGCTGACATTGAACCCAGGGAATCTGATCTGAAATTCCACCCAGCTAAGAACTGCATTTTTAGGATGGAGGGAACGGCTGTGCAGAGCACCACGCCCGAAGATGAACAGCTACTCAGGAGCCAGGGAGAGGGTGTGAGCTGGAAACTTTGTAGGTCTAGCTTCATTAGTGCTGGGAACTTTGCAGGTCTAGCTTCAGGAAATGATTTGCATGATAAAGAAGAGCGTGCAGGCAGCTCTGGGGGTGCAGCAGTGAAGAAAAAGTAAAGTCAGTTTCAGGTGGGGGGAAAAAAAAAAGAACTGAGAAGTGAAGAAGCTGAGCTGCTCTGTCTAGGTCAATGGTCTTGGTTATAAAGAACTGAAACCAAGATAGTGAACTTAACAAGCAGGTCTTTGGTTGGGTTTTATAATGTCAATGGAAAAGACAAAGAAGGGGACTTGAAAAGCAAAAATAGACAAGAACAAGCACTATCCAGGAAGCAGAAAATGCTGGGTGGTCACACCCTCAGAAATTTCAGTTAGGCCCTGTCCCTGACTCAGCCACTGGTGCCACAATCTACCTCTCAGTGTCCCTTCATGAGTGCACCATGTCCCCAGGTGGAAGAATCACATTGGCTGAGTCTGAGATAAGTCTTTGTATAGCTTCTAGAATCTCTGGCAGAATTCTCTGGAAGATGGGAGATGCCCTTCCCTCCCTCTGAGCAACTGCTCAGATGACATGAACAAATGTGCCAGATGAACAGAGGTCCTGAAGACCAACAGGGTGGTAGCTGATGGACAAAAGCAGCTAGCAAGGTGCCAGGAGAGAGGGGAATGGACATGCCACTTCCCTCAGGGACTTTGGCTTTAAAGATATCTGCTCTGCAAGTTCTTTTAGTTGGGAGTCACTGTCTTCTGTCATGTAAAAAGGCCTTCTCTACTCAAACACCTCGAAGGCCAGATCCCATCCCGATGACAAGGTCCTCATTCCCAGTGGTGGACAATGACGCAATGTTCCCACAGTGAGTGGGGTGGAAGCCACCCCCCCCCCACAACCCCCCTGAGCACACCACTCCTAGCATGACCCACGCTCATAGGAACAGTAGTGGGAAAAACAGAGAGGGGGACATTCATGCCCATTTGCAAAAGAAGGAATCACGTGACCACAGGACCTTTTTCCATCTGATCCATCAGAGGCTGGACCTGCACCCAAATCTCCTGAACTTTGTGCAGACCTGGAAATCTCAGTGAACTCGATTACACAGTGATGTGTTTTTGCCAAGCTCCCAAAACTCTCATTACTGTACCTTCCTCTTTCTGCTTATCTCCAGCTTGACACTGGAGTGTCAGACGGTGAATCATTAAGCAAAACTCTGCATATGTCTGGAGCCTAACAAATCTGGTGGCTGAAACCAAGGCATGAACGCGCATATGGTGGGGACAGAACAATTACCATGATCGTGAACCCAACAGCTGATCGAGGGTGATGACAGAAGGAAATCTTTCATAGGGAAATTTAATTTCAAAGGAAAAAGCTGCAGAAAATTATAAACGCAATCATTTGATTTAATCATCTGCATTTGACTAGCTCTGCATGAACAATACATTTAAACATTTTTAAAATTAAGATGCTAAAATTAATGTTTAGCTATTATAGAAGTCTTAGAATTGTTCAAATATCGTGCATAATTAAATAGCAATTTTAACTGTACAGGATTCGGTGCCATGAAATTGTCAAAAGAGAACATGGAAGATTTATTGGAGGAAAAGTTTGAGAGCTGTGAGCCCTCCTGTGGCCACAAAGAGCAGTGCAGGCAAGACCTCTGCACCCCAAAGCTCAATCCTAGGGGACATGGAATTAGGAGCAAGAGTCTGAGTGTGAGCGCTGCCTTCTTCATCAGACCAGAACCCCGGATTCCAAAAAAACTACAGGGCAGGAGGCAAATGCCCTTCTCTCTTCCTGGCACCATCAAGGGCGTGAGCACAGAGTCCAAACTTTCCACACCTCCACTGCCCCTGGGTAACAAGGCTTCACGGAGCTGAAAGTTGCATTGATGCGCAGTGTCACTTGATCTGTAAAGCAAGCACCATCGTCCTGTTCTGAAGATGCGGAAATCAAGTTCCCCGACACAAGGTGGCTGGCCCAAGGTCTTTCATCTTTCTGATATCCTTGATCTTCAAGTTCACCTTCTCCTGATTTTAAATGCCACCTGTTGCCTTCTGTACAAAGTCACTCACCACCCACCCACGCACACCAACTAGCATTAAATGCTCCATCTTCCTTGCCTCCACTTCTCAAGACAGGATTGAACCATAACTGGTCTGGTGTTTTCTGCACGTCTCCACACTAGAGCAGAAACAGCCGTGGTGGGTCCAGCTCTGCCTTGTTGACCTGGTGCTCTCAAGCTCTCGTGCTCCATTGGCGTCTAGCTACAAGGGATATGGTCAGTGAGGCTTGTGCCCACACCTGCTGACTCGATTTCTCCAAAATGCACCTTCCCCCTTTGGGGGCAGTTTGGGTCCTAGACAGTCAGTCCAGCCCACAGATCCCCTCTCCTCATACGTGCAAGGTTAAATGCTACATCTTGTCCCATGCATTCATTTCTCCTTTATTCAGCATCTCAGACTGGAGGCATGATTTCCCATCTAGTTACTCCAGCAAGAAATCAGGGTCTCATCTTGACCCGTGTGCACTGGAATCGCTCCCTCATCTCTACACATATCTAACAAGCTCCAAGTCCTGCTACCCCTGCTGCACCCCCTGAGAGCTGCTCTCTCCGCCACACTTCTCTGCACAGGTTGTCACAATTCATTTGGTTAGGACAGAGGCCAGCCAGCTGCCCTTCCCGCTCCAGGCGGGAGCAGCAGGAGGGGCGGGGGTTACCAGGTCTTGGCTACCCTGAACATGCCCGGAATGCTGACCTTGCTTAGAGCTGGGCCAAATGCTAGCACACAAGCCTGTTTAATAATAAAGTGTCAAGTCTCATGTAATTTACTTAGTGCACCAACCAAACGTGACAGACAATATAGGATGCGAAAACACAAACACAATATCCAAAAAATACTAGCACCACGATCCACTGGTGGTGGCGGACTGGCTGGAGCCATAGGGGTGGGCATGCAGCCTGCTGAGGGCATCAATCTACCTATGGGCAGCCCAGAAAAATGATCTAAATTCAAAGTTTGGATTCTGCTAAATACTTCTCCGCTTTTGCAGCATCATAATGTCAAAAAATCATGAAGTCAAACCATCGTAAGTCGGAGGCCTTCTGTGTAAGTTTACTCATATTTTTCTTGGTTCTTCCAGCTCTTGCAGATCCAAAAAAGAGCATCCTCAACTTACAGGTGCAGCACTTGGCCACCAGGCAAGATGCTCGCCCCACTGGCAGCCTCTATGATGACAGCAATAATGGCCATCATAAAGGTGCTAGAAGGTGTCAGCCATGCAGGGACTTTGGCCACAAGGTAGCCGCCATGGGGCTTCAGAGGGACCCAAGCTGGGGCTGGAATATGGACTTGAGCTCCTGCAGAGACCCAGAAGGCAACAGCTGCAGGTGCAGAGGCAACACTAGTGGGAAGAAAGTTCCAGTGGTTGCACATCCAGCTACAGGAGAAGTCCATTTATATTGGTTGCTATGGCAACCTTGCCCTTCAAATTTGGTAAGTTTCTTGAGCAAGATCACCCTGGTGTTAAAGATTTCATGAAAAGAACAGCTGACTCAGCCTGGGGGAAGAGGGGGTGCACTTTCTTTGGAGGTCTTTTCTCACACAGCCAGACACAGGCTAAAAGCACTCAAGGCTGATAAATAGGAACAGGAAAACCTGTTTCATTTTCCTCCAAATAATTCTGGATTTGTGAAAATCAAAGCCCTTTGCCCTAGCATGCAGTTAGTTCCAAAAAATATATTTTGAATATAATGTATGAAGAAAGGAATATTTTTAATCAAATTGACTTTCTTATAGATAGGGAGCTATTGCTATAATAAACATAGAGATTTATTTAATTGTCCCATAAAACTGCCTAGAAAAATAAAGTGGCTTTGGAAGTTGGACTTTTCAATGCACTATAATTGATGAATAGAACATCATCACTGACAGGTGGGAAAAGCTGGGGTTCCCACCTAGGATCACCTACTGCTAGAAGGCTGCTGTTCTCGTTTGAAGGTGATCGTGATAATGAATAAGAAGTGTGTGCCTGAAAACAGGCTGGAAAAGTTTAAGTGCTAAACCAGCGCTAACAGTTGTTTACTCCCATCGCATCAGACACAGGTTTTTATGCCTCTGCTCCTTTGCACCTCTTTCTCTTTTCCGTGGATATTAAATATTGCTGTTCTGCTGCCTTGAGTCATCACATCAAACAGACGGATGGAACCAGTGAGAAGTCTGTAGAGTGGGCAGCTTTCTGAGTACTTGGCCACACCTGTTTGTGCAAAATAGAAATAGCATCGGGGTACCAGGCCCCCCTGGCACAGGCAGCAAATGCCTGGTGACTGAACTCTGGACACTGAGCTTGTTTCAGGGCAAATGACCTCACTCTTGGAAATAGGAGCTTTGTCTGAAAACCTATGCAAGCTTGCCTGGCTGAAATGTCCATTGCGTCTTTTTCAGGTGTCATGATTCACAAAAATTCCTTCACCCAGCTAGATCTGCGCCCGGGCAGGTATGGTCTTACACAGCCACACAGAAACACAGGCTACACTGTGAGTGTCTGATACAGAAATCAGACATGGGATGACGTCGTGGAAGACCTGCCTAAGGAAGTGACTGAGGGGCAGTGTGGTTGGGGATGGGGGTTGGTATAAGAGGGTCATCGTCAGATAATGCCTGTGACAGCAGAACACAGAAGACAGGCCTCAGGCTGAGAATAATGTCTCCACAATGAGGTGGAGAAACCGGCAGTGCAGATGCCAAAGTAGAAGCAAAAATGGACAGTTGGGCCTCCCCGGGGGCGCAGCGGTCGAGCGCTGGGCTGCGAAGCTGCCCGCAGCCTCTACAGCGCCAGTTCGATCCCCGGTCACCGGGCGAGGGTCCCACATGGTGCGCAGACCTCCCCTGCCACCCGCTGCTCCCCTCAGCAGTGTACTTCGTCAGTCTGCCTGTTCTGTTCTCCGCTCTGGCTCTTGTGAATTCTCTCACCCTCCCGCGCTTCTGACTCTACCCAGTGCTTGTATAAATAAATAAATAAATCTTAAAAATAAAATGAAATAAAATAAAATAAATTTGTTAGTTGCTTGGAAGGCAATACCCTCTTCAATCCAGCCATTTCACTTTTAAGATAGGGTTATCTCTCCTACCATGATATCTGCATGTCTGCAGAGAGGGAGAGGCATAAGACATAGCTATTGAAATAACCTAAAATTGAGTAATAAAGACAAATTGTTATCAATAGGGAAATGGGTGGAATACATCTTAGTAACACCTATTGTGTGAAAAATTCCAAAAAGGAAGTGAGCGCAGAGTATAGGTGTGAGCAGGGAAGTATTTCCCATTTCAGTTGAACAAGCTCCTCAAACCCCACGGCCCGGATTAAGTCCTGGAGGATGAAGACCAATAAAACAGAGACCTCGCCTTCTTAGAGTTTCTAGTTCAGTCCACACAGAAACACATGGCCTCAATGCATCTGGTGATGATAAAAATAGGCACGTGCACAGGGAGCCATGAGCATAAAAATTAGGGGTCCTTAGCTTAGCCAGAAGGTCTTGGAGGAGACAGATGGACAAGTAAGAGAATCTAGGGAGCAAAAGATGAGGAAGCAAAGGGGTTAATGAATGCATGGGATTTGAAACCAGTGGATTAGCCTTGCTCAGGCCTCAGCGATGACACGACCCCGTGGGCAGTGGGGGAAGACAGAGGCAGAGGCAGGCAGGCCAGGGCAAGGGAGGGCTCCAGTGCCAACCCATACTACGTGCGTCACCTCAAAACACACCAACTAGCTTCTCAATGTGGATCCCCCAAATGCCAACTGTCATGTTGGGATTCTGACACTCAGTCCCTACTGTACTTCAGCGTGTTGGGGAAGGAAGTTAAGTCATGGCTGGGAAACAGCCGTTAAAGCTTTATAATGACTCTTGGCTGATATTCCTCTCTCAGATGAAATGGTTCACTTCAGAAAGTTCTAGAGAATAAGCACTGGCCCGATTGCTTTTCAGAGTCAGCCTCCTGCCTACTGATAAGGCTTCACAGTCCTTCGGAGGGAGATGCAGGGCTGGGCGAGGGCAGGTTGCTCTCCCTCCTGCTGAATTGGGGTTTGGAAAGAGTTTGCACTGAGGTGATTTGCTGCTTTTCAAATCAGAGAACAGCCAGATGCTCCAGGATGTCAGCACCACGGCACCACCTGGATGCCGGCCCAGAGGTGCTGCCGCAGAGCCGTGATAGATGGTTACCAGCTTGTCATGGTCACCCCAAATGCTGCTGGGGACTTGGTGCTCTGCTCGATTCAAGAAGCATTTTCAATGCATTTATCCATGTGGTTTTTTTTTTTTTTTAAAGATTTATTTTATTTATTTATTATATAAGCACTGGGTACAGTCAGAAGCGCGGGAGGGTGAGAGAATTCACCAGAGCCAGAGCAGGGAGCAGAGCAGGCAGAAGGACCGAAGTACACTGCTGAGGGGAGCAGCGGGTGGCAGGAGAGGTCTGCGCGCCATGCGGGACCCTCCTCCGGTGGCCGGGGAGCAGCCGGGGATCGAACCGCTGCAGAGGCTGCGGGCAGCTTCGCAACCCAGCGCTCAACCGCTGCGCCACCGGGGAGGCCCTATCCATGTGGTTTTGATCCAAAAAAAAAAAAAAAAAGAAAAGAAAAATTGATCCACCATTGTATGACCCATAAAATCTGCATTTTTCTTTCATTGTTTCAAATTCACTTTTATGGAGGTATAATTTACAGACAGTAAAATTCACACTTTGGGGTGTACGATCCAGTGACTTTGGATAAGGCCATGTCACCGTCACCACCCCTGGGGAACAGAGCATTTTCATCAGCCCAAACAATTCCCTCATGCCCCTGGGCAGGTCTCCTCCTTCTTCTACCCCTTTCCTTGGCGATCCCTGATCTGATTTCTGCCCCAATTCTTAAAAAATAATCTAAGAATCAAATAGGAAACATCAAATACTACAGAAAGGTGTGAGACGAGAGAGAACGGGCAATTTAAGAAATCTTTTCTTCTTTTTGTCAAGATGCTCAGACTGGGAGGAAAATGGAGACTGATCTTTTTTTGTCAGTGACTTTGGTTTCACTGCACGGGGGCTACAGAACGCAGCCTCACACTTGGACGGTGGGCTTTACCGAGATTTTCTCCACCGTCAATTTTTGTCAAAGTGGAAGACTATTTGAAAGTGAGGTGCTGTCACTCTCAGTGGATATGCCAATGTCCATTAGCTTGATCTTCTTGCTTATCATTTTTGGTTCCTTCAAATCCTTTTTTATTTTCAGCAAACATTTGCTTTTATTTTATTTGTTTCTTTTAGTTGTGCAGGGTATCCATCTCCAGAAGGATGGGATATATAACTGGGTGCTCCCCATTCATTTTTTTTTTTTAAAGAGGCATGTATTTTTATTTATTTATTTGTTTGTTTGTTTGTTTATACATGCACTGGGTACGGTCAGAAGCGCGGGAGGGTGAGAGAATTCACCAGAGCCAGAGCGGGGAGCAGAGCAGGCAGAAGGACCGAAGGACACTGCTGAGGGGAGCAGCGGGCGGCAGGAGAGGTCTGCGCGCCATGTGGGACCCTCCTCCGGTGGCCGGGGAGCAGCCGGGGATCGAACCAGTGCCACAGAGGCCGCAGGGAGCTTCACAACCCAGAACTCAACCGCTGCGCCACCAGGGAGGCCCCCCCATTCATTTTTTAATAAATATATTTATCCAACCAGTTTTTGAGACACCCATCTCTAGGAAATGATTATAGAAAAGAATATTAAATGTTTCTAATTAGTGAGACTTGTACTTTTTTCTTTTTTTTAAATATTTTATTTTATATAATTCTCACATCATTTTTCATTTTTGCAAAATGTACACATTTTCATTTTGGTTATATTCCCCATACAATTGCACACCCCCCCTTATTTTGACCCTAATCCTTCCTCCCCCCACCCCTCCGCCCCCAGTGCACCTTTAAATCCTTAAATTTATTTTTCTGTTTTACCCAATTCCTAAACTAGATTACTATATCAAAAAGACCCCCCAAATATACAATGATGTAAATGCAACAGAAGTTTATTTCTCACTCTTATAAAATGTCCTGGTCAGGAGGTAACTCTCCTGCAGGTAGTGCCTCAAGGACACAGCTATTTTGATCCCAGACTCCTCCCAGAGTCCCTGGCCCATGGCTGTCCATCCAGGGGGGCAGCCTGAGCAAACCAGCAGACAGCGCAGAGGCAGAATCTGCCCTGCAGTGATGCTCAGCTTTTGTGTTTCCTCTGGATTTGGGTCAGCAGTGGTCACTGCCATGGCTAGGCAGAGTCCTCTGAACTATGCCCTTGGCTTTCTGCTGAATGGCTGGCCTCACGCAGCTTCCTTGTACGGGATGAGGGGACATCTATTTCTTAGCTTACTTCCCAAGAAGGGAGGAGTAAAATGTCTATTCTCCACAAAGATGCCAGAGCAAAACAATTTTAATGAAATTAAGACTAAGCCACTTCATTGCTTAAGTGGTACCTCCCACCACATCTTGAATAAAATGCCCACAAGCATCCCCAGTGAAACCCCTGCCCTCAGCCTGCCAGCATCTGTGGCCCCGGAAGGAGAGTGGGCTAGACCACCCCAAATGTGCCATTGCAGCAGAAGGATTATTTCATTTTGGGAGAAAACATCTGAGAATCAACAACTGCAGGAAGAGATCTCTTCCACAACTATGTTCTTCCTAAAACAGGACAGGGATTTCCCTTTCCGGGAGGAGCAGAGCAACTTTATCCCCACAGGCAGAGCCGCCCCTGAAGTGAGCCAGCATAACCTTACTAAAATAATCATCTTCCATCACAGCTCCACAGAGCCCCATCTATTTCTAATCACTCTCCCACAATTTATCAGCTCAACCCCCTCTTCTGATATTTCCCAAGTGGTATATAATCTCCCAAGTCTAATTACTTCCTAGAACTTCAGTTCTTTTCTGTAAGCTTCTGTGCATACATGAGATCAATAAAATTTATATTCTTTTTCTCTGATTAATCTGTTTTTTTTTTTTGTTTTTGTCTGCTAAATTTGTAAACCCCAACACTGGGGAAAAGTGTTTCTCCCTCGATACTCTGTCCTTCTTGCTTGCTTTAATCCAGTCACACCTGCTTCCCCAACTCCTAGAATGCACCCAGCTCTCCCCAGCTCCTGTACAATTCCTCTCCTCCACCAGAATATACTATAAATCCAATAAATAGGCATCCTGATCTCCAGCACACAGTTTATTTCCACAGCATTCTATTAGAATGCAGAACCCAAAGCACAGGCACCAGGCCTGGCATACTGACCACCCCATCACTGGAGGATACAGTAGAAGGTGCTCAGAAACATTGTCAGGGGACAACTGCACCACCTTAAATAAATTACCTGGGTCAGGTAAGCGGGCCCCCCACATACCACAGGGTCATCTTTGATGACACATATTCCCATCAAAGGACCACGTTTCAAGACCAAGCTTCCAGTTTCAAAGACTCTACAAATGTTCATCAATCTATCACTTGGGAGATGGTTCTCCCAAGAAACCAGAGTGACTGATGTCTGCTACTTCCTCCCCAATCTGGCACACCCCCCAGGGCCAGAAGTAGCTGCAAACCCAGAGATAATTTTCACTTCCTCTATATGACAGAACCTGAACATTGTACCTAAAGTCTCTTCCTCATATAACATTCCAGAAAACCTCAGAAACCCACGTTGCAACATTTTAAAGAGATTTAGCATTTACTGCCACATGAGGATACATGAAATGAATTAATTATTTAGCTATCTTCTGTAAAATAGCCCAGAAATACCTTTGAGGCATCTGCTAAAGGATTAACAGTCTGCTTAATTTATCCCTTTCATATTTTACTAATTTTTCCCTTCTATGTTTACTCCATTAAAGTCCCTCACAGTGGGGCCTCCCTGGTGGTGCAAAGGGTTAAGTCTCAGCACTATGAAGCTATTGCTAGCCACTGCCGCATGAGTTCGATCCCCAGCCTGGGAGCCACCCACATGGCGCAGCAGACCTCTCCTGTCTCGCCTGCTGTTCCCCTCAGCAGTGTATGTCAATTAGCCTGTTCTGCTCCCCACTCTGTCTCTGGTGAATCCTCTCACCCCCCTGCACTTCTGGCCTACACCCCAGCTCTTGTGTGCATAAATAAATCTTTAAAAATATATGAAAGTACATAACAGCATAGAAGATGAAAGAATGCATTCCATTGTTTCAAAATGTTAATTTTGCCAAGCCTGTGGTGGGTGTTAAGGTGATTTCTCCTTTAATGAGGAAATGACTTGGTAAATTTCTGACTTCCAATGTCAACAGTTCAACGTTCAGTTCACAGCCTCCCTGACTTATGTGTTAATGAGATCAAGAGAAGTTTACATTGCCTACCTACAAAACCTGCAATTCCTTCAACCATTGGCAAAAGCAAGGAAATTATTCAGTGTATATGCATCAGTATTCACTCTCTGAAAGGCAGAAAGCAGTAATCATAAGATGATGGAGACTATGAGTTGGTAGAAATTATATCACACAGACATGTAAATAGAAATGATAAAATAAAAACAAATTCACAGAAGGGGAAACATAGTAGGAAACATGTTACTTACAAGTATTCCTACTATTGAGGTAAATCTGAGAAGGTCCTCACCAGCAAAACCCCAAAGCAGGTCCTTTGTCCTATGAAGTCCTGTGAGGCAGGGATAACAGGTCACTGCAACTATACCAATCCCAGGAGAAGAATGACTCCAATTCAGGTGCTGCCCAAGGAGGGGCCACCGTCTGACTCTGTAAGCGTAGGACAGTATGTTTCACGGGCACGTTGGAGACCAGTCTTTACCATGCATTCAACAAGTAGTGGGCAGCTTCGTGCCAAACATAGGGTTGATAAGGCCCGTATCCATGGACTGTGCAGGTAGGCTCTGCTGGTAGACTGTGCAGGTAAACTGCACAGATAAAATGTGCAGGTAGAATGTTCAGGTAGACATGTGTCTGCAGGCTGTGCAGGTAGACTCTGCAGGTAGAATGTGCAGATAGACTGTGCGGGTAGAATGTGCAGGTAGACTGTGTGGGTAGAATGTGCAGGTAGACTGTGCAGGTAGACTGTGCAGGTAAAATGTGTGGGTAGAATGTGCAGTAGACATGGGTCAGCAGGCTGTGCAGGTAGACTGTGTGGGTAGAATGTGCAGGTAGACGTGTCAGCAGGCTGTGCAGGTAGACTGTGCAAGTACACTGTGTGGGTAGAATGTGCAGGTAAAAGTGTCAGCAGGCTGTGCAGGTAGACTGTGTGGGTAGAATGTGCAGGTAGACATGGGTCAGCGGGCTGTGCAGGTAGACTGTGTGGGTAGAATGTGCAAGGAGACATATGTCAGCAGGCTGTGCAGAGCTGTGGTCCCAACCCAGTTGCTACTGACAGTGAAGCAGTGACCACATAAACACGTCCCTGCCCTCAGGGGGCATATGTTCTAATGGGCCTCACAGGAAATAAACAAGCAAACAAATACATCATCATGTCGCTGATCAGACTGCGGTGTGGGGAGAGCATCACAGGAAAGGCTCATGGAGGGCAGCTTCTTTTCCTCTCTCTGCTGCACCATGACTACACACTTAGTGACTCAAAACACACATTATTCTCTTTCATGTCTGGGGGCCAGAAGTACACAAATGAAGACTTTGGCAGAGCTGTGTTCCTTCTGAAGGCTCTAGGGAACAATCCACTTTCCTGCCTTTCCAGCTTCTAGAACACAACTGCACTTCTTCACTCCCAAGCCCTCCCTCCATCTTCTAGGCCAGTGGCATGGCATCGTCCTCTCCCTCCCTCCTGCCCTCCTGCCATCCCTCCGTCCCTCTCTCTCCTCACCTGACACTGCCTCCCTTTGGTAAAGCCCCCTGTAATTGCATTGGCCACCCAAATAATTCAGGATAAATTCTCCATCTCAAGATCCTTTATTTAATTCTCTCAGCAGAGTCTCCTTTTACACAGAAGGTAAATATTCGCAGGTTCTGAGCACTAGATGCGCCATCGTTAGGAGCTGTTATTCCTTCCGTCACAGAGACTAGGGCCGACCTTCCTGAGCAGTTACGTGAGAGGCGGTGCAGCGGGAAAGCTGAAGGGAGCTGGAGAGAAGTCAGGATCTGAAGAGGAGAGCAGAGACAGCAACGGGAGCAAAGAAGGTGCCTGAGTTTCTCTGGGCTCCAAGGAGTGTGGTATAGAAAGTACGAGAAAACAGCCCCCTCTTGAGAGGACAGTAGGGGAGACCAAAGAGTGCATGTGTGGAATGGCAGGGACCGTAGCCTGAGTCCCCAGTGGTGTGGGAAAAACACTGGAAGGCAGGGGAAGTGGAGAACTGGGTATAACCACAAAGTCTTACAAGGACAAGAGTCACTGCAGCTGTGGCCACCTGGGAGGTTTGCGATCCAGTGGCCACCGAGGAGGACATGTGAGGCATGGGCCTCCCTGGTGGCGCAAGGAGTTAAGCACCACACTATGAAGCTGTCCGCAGCCTCTGCAGCATGAGTTTGATCCCTGGCCAGCCAGGGAGAAACCCACATGGTGCAGCAGACCTCCCCTGTCTCACCCGCTGCTCCCCTCAGCAGTGTACTTTGGTCAGTCTTCCTGTTCTGCTCCCCACTCTGTCTCTGGTGAATCCTCTCGCCCCCCACATCTCTGGCCTGTACCCTAGCTCTTATATGCATAAATAAATCTTTAGGGAAAAAAAAAAGTCTGAGGAGGCCTGATGCTCCCCTGGGGGGAGGCCCCCCGGGCGTCTCCCACATCAGCAGCGGTGTACTGGACTGTGTCACAGGCAGGGCCATGGAGCGCCAGTGAGTTAATGTCAAAAATCAAGTGAATCTTCTACCTACTTCTCCATCTGTCCACCCCCGATCCATCTGTCCTCCTGTCCATCTACTCACAAATCCACCGCCCACCTGTGCATCCAATGGTCCACCCTCCCCCTGGCTGCCTGGCCACCTCTGTCCACCGTCCACCTACCACTCCCCCCCACCCAGCTGGGCAGCCCCCCCCCCCAGCCCTAGCAAGAGCTGATAAGGGGACAATCTCAGGTTCAGTTTCCATTTTAACACCTGAAGCCTTTTCAAATCTTTTCATTTCCAATGCATTTCCCCACTTCTCTTTATATGAATGAATTTTATGCCTGCAAATCCCTTGTCTCACTTATAATTCCAGCTTCAAGATCACATTCAAGCCATTTTTCTCCTCACAGAGGCCCCTTGTCCTCCGCACTAGTTGCATTGCCTGAGCATGACTAATGAGCTTCTCTAATCAGAACGAGACTCCTTGGGGCCCTGTCAGGGTGAGCCAGGACTGCACCATAAACATCGCAGTGCCACTGCCTAACATGTAATAAGGAAACAATAGCTTGGGGTTTATCATTTTACCAACAGCAGAGACATTTGCCCAGGGAGAGATAAAGAAATGAAATCCAGTTCAGTAGCAAATAGGAAAAAAAAAAATCCAGACACATAAATAGAGGAAAGAATTGTTGATACTGTGCTGAGCCCGTGCTCTCTCCAGAACACTGTTTGGAGAAAGGATAACAATAATTGCTGACATTTATGAAGCTCTTTCTAAGCACCGGGTTCTTTGAATGTATTATTTTATTGAATTATCCCTGCACTGAAAAATAAAGTGAGCTATTATCTCATGGGGAAATTGAGGCATGGCTCAATGCTGCAGCCAAGCCTGGCAGTGAAGTGGGGGTCTGCAGCTGATGCCCGAGTCCATGTTTTGACCCCTCCATCTCCTATTTTTTGTGGGGGACACCCTGAGAGTTGAGGCTTAAGGTAAACTGAGTCACCTGGAAATAACAGGACCTGGGAGTTCAGGGATCCGGGGGTTAGTTCCCTTCCCATTATGTTGTCGTGTGACCTTGGATCACAAAATAAGAAAGCTGGACTAGACGATTGCCTGAGTCTGTTCCAGCCTCAAGGCTGGAATATCTTCATCACGACATCACTGTCGATGGAATTCATTTATGGCTTTAAGTGAAAGTTGCTGCCAAGGCATGCCAGCAACCAGAATGCACCAAAGCAAGGATTGCCAGTGGAAATATCCACTTCAACCATGAAACACAACAGGGCAGCTGTGTGTCTAGTGAGAGTACTAGGGAAGACCCCAGCAGTGGGGAACTGTGACCCCCCCCCCACTCCTCATGCCATCGCCTAGAGGACCCACAAACCCTGCAACATTCTTTACAAGTTACAGCTGAGAAGGAGCTCATCACGGGCTCCCAGCACAGACAAAACTGCTGAGTCATTGACTCCTCCATTCAAGGCACCTGCTCTTTACACCCACTATGTGCCTGGTAGGGAGCCAAGTGCTGGGGATGAGTAGCACCGAAAGGCAGGAGACAAGGCAGGAGACAGACACCCAGCTTAGGGATCAGTAACTCTCTTGCCCTCCATTGGGAGTTTGCACAAAAGTATTCGAGCACACACACAGGGAGCCCTTCATCCACGCTCCCCCTAGTCCTGCTGCCTTCCTTCATTCCTCTAACTTGCCCAGCGCCTTCCTTCTGCTCTCCCAGGTCCTGAAATGCTCTTCTCCAGCCCTAGGGACGGCTGTTCCTTTTCTCCTCTGAAGGTCAGACTACAAGCAGCTCCTCAAAGAGGCTTCTTCTCACACCTTTACCTGCAAGTTCCTTGTCATATTCTAAGTTAGCTTCCAGTTATCTTTTTATAAGCTACCATTGTTTAAATCATTTTTTACTGATGTATTCATTTTATTGATGTATTCATTCATTTTTGTCTTATGCCCTCACTAAATTCTAAGTTCCAGGAGGGCAGGTGTCAGGTCTGCTGTATCTACCATGGGGTCTCCAGTGCCCCCAGCTGGTGCCCGTTATATAACTTCAGCTGAGCAGATCGATGTCTGGGGAAGGCAAGGAAGACTCCACAAAGGAAACATCTGAAGGAAGAACAGGACACCCAGCTGTGCAGAGTATGGACAGGAGAAGAGCATGTCCAAAGGCACTGGGGTAAAATCAAGCAGGGTGTTCCTGGTAGATGGTCCCCTCCTCTATTCCTGTGAATCAAAAGCCACTGTCTGTTCTTCTATCTTTCTTTAGTAAAATATTGTCAGTGAGTAAACAAAACTACTCAGGCTAAAACTAAAGATGGTGAATACACAAGGAAATGACAAATTACAGCTTATCAGATGCACATGTGGAGAAAAACCTCAGTTGACAAAATTGCACATGAAAATGGAAGTATGATTTGCCTCCAGATAATAATACTAAAAAAAAGGATATATTATGTAAGTCCTCATAGAACTCCTAAAAGGACTGGTAGACAGTCATTAACACATTAGTCTAATTTATCCTTGCTGAAGGGTCTCCATTGTGTCATTCTCATCACAGAGGAGATCAATTCCAGATAGCACAGTGCAGACTAGGAGAACCAGGCTCTGCTGGTCAGCAGGTCTGCACAGTCCTCAGCCCCAGGTATAAACTGCTTCTTCCATCTCACCCTGACTTCATAAGGAAGGGGTGATGCATTTCTGAGGCTGCCCAGGGGACTTCTTCTAAGTCACAGAGCATCACAAAAATTTGGTTTGTGTCATCCTTCAGTCGTCACACAAATGCAGATGCCAAGTCCATTCTCCATGTATTATTCATTTGCATAATAAGTGTACCCAGGGGCTTCTAGTTTTAAGAGAGAAGATTAACCAATGCTAAATGCCATGGATGCCACATTATGATCAAACTCCAAACATGCTGGAGCCACAGTGCACACACCAAGGGGATTAATGATGATTAGACACCCTCTTTGTCAAGTGGAATTGGAGAAGTGGTAATTACCTGGAGTTTATGCCTCTGCAAACAAAACGAATGAATACATCTTACTAATAGATAAAAGCCCCAAATCTGAGCCTAGCAGCAGCCTGGATTCTCCATAGACACCAGCTCTCTTTATAACCATCCTAATGGAAGCATCTCAGGGAACTCAGACTGGAGAATATGGGAAGATCTTACTAGACTGATTTTATGGTGAGATAGCTCAGGGAAACAATAACATCGTATCCCAGAGATTTACTGTGCTGTAAAACATGGGCCAAATGATGCTTTGAAATATTCCTGATGGTGTGCAATGGAGAGTTTCTCTTTAAGTAGTGGTGTTCTTCTTGCCTTTGCCAAACTCAGCTTTGAAAATCTGCTGCGAAACGCTTGATTCTTTTCCCACCTAATGATGCTTTTTTTTTTTTTTTTTTTTTTTTTTTTTACATTTGCAATGCTTCTCCAGAGGGAAGGTAAACTTTGAATCAATGAGAAAATTGGAAATTCCAAATATACCCAGGAGTGGGACGTTTCCGCCTGGAAATGTGACTCTGCAATCATCAGGGGTTTGCAGGCAGGAAATAAGTGACAGATGATTGTCACAAGATGTAGCTGCTTCTCTCCCACCTTCCAGGGCAAGGTATCTCCTTTTATCTATTATTGAAATGACTGTATAAAAAGAAGGTAAAAATTTTATGATTTGGCCTATAAAATGAAATGGACCGACTCTCCCATAAACTTGAGCCCTGGGCGAACAGGCTTTATTCATTCTGGAAGTAACAGCAGCGGCCAGCCTGGCCAGTGGTGTGATCCCAGGGAGGATAGGACCCAGGAGCCAGGAGCCCTGCCAGGCTTGTTTCCCATGAGCCACAGAGGGCTGACATGGAATGCAAGAAAGTGAGGCTGCCCTCCACCCACGTAATACTATGACTACTTTTGTGAAGACAGTGTATACACAGGGAGGGGAAAGAAGACCTCAGACCATACAGGAAAAG
Source organism: Talpa occidentalis (assembly GCF_014898055.3). Taxonomy (NCBI): domain Eukaryota; kingdom Metazoa; phylum Chordata; class Mammalia; order Eulipotyphla; family Talpidae; genus Talpa; species Talpa occidentalis. The sequence continues at coordinate 6,718,282 of NW_023605194.1, forward strand.
GTTTAGAATAAAAGATCATTTCTTCCCTGCCTCTCCCCCCACTACTTCTAGTCCTCTGCAGAGATGACCACTGTCAATATTTCTTGCACATCCTTCAAGTAAATCACCAGAGCAAGTCACTGCCTATATCTGCCTATGCTTCTAAAATATTCAGTTAGGGCCTCCCCGGTGGCGCAGCGGTTGAGCGCTGGGTTGCGAAGCTGCCCGCAGCCTCTGCAGCACCAGTTCGAGCCCCGGCTGCTCCCCGGCCACCAGAGGAGGGTCCCGCATGGCGCGCAGACCTCTCCGGCCGCCTGCTGCTCCCCTCAGCAGTGTACTTCGGTCCTTCTGCCTGCTCTGCTCCCCGCTCTGGCTCTGGTGAATTCTCTCACCCTCCTGCGCTTCTGACTGTACCCAGTGCATGTATAAATAAATAAATATTTTAAAAAAATTTTTAAAAATCTTGGCAAAAAAAAAAAATTCAGTTAGAGTTATGTTTTATATGCATGTGTGTATGTGAAATACAAATATGAACAAATTTTAATTGAATTATTACATATATTCAATTGTAAAGTATTTAAGTAGATATATAGGAAAAGTGCCCAAAATCACTGGTGTGGAGAATGATGAATTTTTAAAATGAATACACTGAAGTAATCATTCCCTTTATCAAGAAATAGTTATTATTCAGTACCCCAAAAGGTACTCTCATTTCAGATATTGCCTCTTCCCACCTCTCCATGACTGCTACCTGGACCTCCATCACTAGCATTTAGTTTTGCCTGATTTGAACTGCAGACCCTGGAAGCATATACGAGTACACCCACTTTTCTGCTGGCTTCTTTTACTCAACATATATGCATGAGATTTACCTATGTTGTTGCACAGAAGAGTAGTTTATTCCTTTTCATTGTATTCCAACAATATTTCATACTTTATTTATCCCATCGGCCATCTTTGGATATTTGGATGATTTCCAGTTTAAGCTATTATAAAGAGTGGTTAAGGAACATTCTTATGTCTTTTGATGATCGTATACATGCATATCTGTGGGATATTCATATGTTCAGTCTTAGTAGATGTCAATAGTTTCCCAAAGTCATTGCCTAGTCATACTCGGATCAGCAGAGCAGTTCTCCCAGAATAAGCATCCCAATTCATTTTAGTAATTCATTGTATAAATGTGCATAGTGAAATAATCCATACTCCTACTGGAAATATTTAGATGTATATTAGTCAGGGTTCCCCAAAAAAAGATTGAATAGAATATATCTAGATATATATTCTGAAAGAGACTGTTTCCTGAGGATTAGCACCTACAACTCTGGAGGATAAGAAGTTCCACAATCTGACTTCTGCAAGCTGGAGGCCCAGAAATCGGGTAGTGTATTTCCAACCTAAATCCAGGGATTCACAACCAGGGGAACCAATAGTTTAAGACCCAGTCTGTGTTCAAGGGCCTAAGAATCAGGAGTGCTGAGGTCTGAGGGGAGGGCAGGCTGTGGGCCCCCTGCTCAGTCAAGCAGAGAGCAAATTCACCTACCTGCCACTATTTTTGTTCTCTCGGACCCTCAGCGACTGGATGATATCCACCTGCATTGTGAGCGCAGTCTTCTTCACTAAGTCTCCTGATCCAAATGTTAACGTCTTCCAGATACACCCCAGAAATCAGGTTTCACTACTCTCCGGATATCCCTTAGTCTAGTCAATATATTAATTAACAATCACAAGTTGTTTCCAGTTCCTTTATTTTCTACTCTTAATTTTTTCCATTACAAACTAGAGTGAGCCTCCTTGCATGCAGAAATTAGCAAATTTTTACAAGTATAGGATAATACCAGGCAAGGAACTTGACTACCTACACTGTGTATGCATTAAACGTGGCTTCACCTGAATAAAATTCCATCTGCAAGGACCTATTTCCGAATAAGGTCACATTCAAAGGTCCAGGGGTTGAGCTTCAATATATCTTTCTATTATTGGTGGGGGGTGGAGGACGAAGGACGGACACAATTCAACCTATAACAGCCGTCTTCATGGAAACTTGCCTCTAAAATCTCACCCTTCCAACCCAGTCTTTACCTTAAACCCTGAGTCGTTTTTCTAAATTAGGGGACCTGTCCTCCACTCCCTTTCTCCGAAATCTGCCACAGTTCTTGCCCTCTGCAAACTCAAACCCAAGTTTAGCCTAGGAGGGCGTCTATCTGGTTCCTTCTAATTTCTGCCTCCTCTCTGTTTCCTCATCAATATTCCCTGTATTCCAGCATTTCCCACTCACCTGCCCCTTCCCAAACAAACCCTGCACTTTGGCTCTTATTTCTGTGCCCAAAACGACCTTCCCTAAATCACTCTACCTCCTGACCTTGTATCTGTGCCTCAATCCAAAGCCAGAGCCACCTCCTCCAGGAAGCCTGTCCCATTTCTTCCAGTTGGTAAATTAATTTCTTCTCTGTAAGCCAGAATCTACTCCTTATGTTACTTTGCTCCACCCCTAGCCAGGTTTTGACACGTCCGTCTTCACTTTCAGATCATTTCTTCATGTCCAGAACTGCGGTTTATATGAAGGAGTGTCTCGCACCTAGGAGACACTATTAAAGTTTGTGGAAGAGAGACATGGGTGATCACTGGGGGGCGCTGGTGTAGATCACTAATTGGTTGCAATAGAGTAGAGTTGGAAAATTCCCCTATCAGATGATCATAAAAATGAATCAGAAGTGGGGAGAGAGAGTAGGAAGTGCTAAGGATCTGTCTCCACACCTAGGTAATAATTGCAAAGGCACAATCTGTCTAATATAACTATCTGGGAACTCTGGACTCCATTGAAGTCTTGCAGCTTCAACATGACTCAAGTAATTCAGACAGAAGTAAAAAGAAGGGGGACATGGCAGCAATTATGAGAATGATGCCATGGGAGGAAGGCCACCCTGAATGAAGTTATCCCTGCACACCACGTTCAGGGCAAGACCTCGGGGAATTCCCTCATTTAATTTGCATAAACACCCTCCAGATGTGGGTGCCATTATTATCTCTTTTTGATTGACTGAGGAATGAGTAACATTCAGAGATTGATTGACAATGAAATTGGAATTAGAAAAGGAACTAGAGACACAGGTTGATGGAGAACTTGATGCCTGGTTTTATTTCTTGAGCCTGCCCTGGTTCCTTTGCCTCCCCAGTAGATGTAGACTGCAATAACTACTCAGCTTTTTGTCTAGAGATACTGAAAACCTTTACACACCGAGCCAGAAATCACTTAGCAAAATAAAAGCAGCAGATTGAAATCCAAGGTCTGATTGAAATTAATGCTCTGTAGTCTGTCTCTCATGGGAGATCACAGACCCCACAGGATCTCAACCCAGAGCTCCTTTTTCTGTCCCCAAAACAGGCTTCTCCCTGGATACAACCCGAGAAATTCAGCAGAGGTCACATTGCTGCAAGGCTGAAGCTGACCTCCAGATCTCTACAATCCCCTGCCTCCCCTGGAAGTTCTAGAAAGATGTCAGGTTTCCTTGGAGACCTCCATCAAAGCCCAGAAAGCCTCCAAATGATGGTTTTTGAACAATTTAAATGACATCTGCTGAGAAAAAAAAGTAACAAAACACAAGTGAGAAATTCCATCAGTGTTTCCCTGACAAAAGATCTTTTTCATGATGACTTCAATTATTCTTCCAGAATTTCTCGTTACAAATATAATCACTTTCACATGGGTCCAAGGAGACAGGATTCTAGAAAAGAGATGACTCTTTCTGCATAGAAATGAAAATTACAGAATTTTTAAAGACACCATCTAGAGTTTGACATGTGGTGTTTAGACAGTACCCATTCACAGGTAAAATCTTCCTTCTCTTACTCAACACAACCCCAAATAAAGTCAGTGATCAAGATGGGGCACGCAAGTGCCGACAGCAATAAATTCTGTGGAGGCAGAAATCTTGGTCTGGAACTGAGGCTGGGATTTAATAAATGCTTAATAAATATTAATTGAAGGATAGGTGGAGACAATCCAAATGTCAATCAATGGGAAATAACTAAGTAGACCGAGACAGAGTCAGACTATGAAGCAGAGTCCACTGTAAAGCATGGGTACAGGTAAGGGGTTCCTGGCATGGTGCTGAGGGCAAGGGAATGCCTTGTATTACCACACACTTTGCCAAAATGAAAAGAACAAAAATCCTAGAAGAGAGGGTTGAGGGTATGGAAGCTTTCCATTATTCAGTCTGTTCTTCTGTAGGATGTGAATTTTTAGCCATCAATGTCTGTTAATTTTATCATAAAAACATTATCAGCAAAACAAAAAATAAAATCCCTTGCCTGTTGACTTATAAATTGGGATCTCAACTCCATAACAGACTTCCAAATTTCCAAATTCTGGAAATCTGAATTTGTGGCATTCATGGGCATGGACCTGTCCCTACAGAACTGCTGGACTTCTGGGTCAGCTGGGCTTGACCATCAGCCACAGGACAAGGGCATGATGGCAGGCGTGGTGATGGAGGTTTACAGAACATGAGGTGGAGCCTTGGTCAGTCACTTTGCATGAAGCATCAGTGATCAAATCATCCACCTGACACAACAGGAAAAAAGCCTGCAGGCCACCTGTCACTGGAGTTTTGAGACGAAACTCTGGGGTGAGTGATAAAACCAACAGCCCCATCGTGCACACACTATGTCCACTTTATCCATAACAATAAACACAAGTGCACAATCAGCTAGGAGGTCCAGGCAGCAGACCAGCTGGTGCTACGAAGGGCCACTGCCCTACCTCTCCTGCTCTTCCTTCTTTTCCTTCTTGTCTCATGTAGACCCTCTGGAGGGCTGGCTTCCCCTCCCCTGGCTTAATGCTTCATGGCTCTTCCTTTTCTCTTCCATTACCTCCTCCAATGTGATCTCTTGGGTTCGTCTCCCTGCCCTGAGCTTGGCTCCAGATAATACTAGTTCTTGAGTCAGTCCCCCCTTCTTGTTTATTTGAAGAGGCTTATTGCCAATTATAAGGACAGATGGGGGACTATAAAAATATGCACTCGAAATATTTAATAAGACCATCAAGCAGAGACTCCAACTTTGGTCCTCATCAAAAAGATCCTAGAAACTTTTGAAAGACCTCAGCCCTAAAGACAACTGGGTTGATGTATGTCCAGGTTAAAAAAAGAGAGAGAGAATTAGTGCATTTAAAATGTCTTTACATGTAATTTAGGCTAGTGAAATCACTGGAAGACTTTCTAAAGTCACTGAGAAGAAAGCTAACAAAATGCTGACAGTCCAATTAATCACATTCCAGGAATAACAGAATCTGGAAAGAGCAGAAAATAGAGGCCATAAAGCAGAGAAATGTCTATACCTTTTTATGTCTAAAATTGAGTAAAATATTTTAGAAAATATTCTAATTAAACATTAATTGTACCATCTGTTAACATATGCTGGAGGTAGATTATTGGCTTCCTCTTAGAAGCCCATTATTCAGTCTTTAATACTTAGAAACTAGAGGGAAAAGAAGAAAATAAGATTCTTCTTTCTGTCATTACATAAAACTGAAAGAACAAAGACAGGAGCACATGGGTCAAATGGTAGCCAAGTGAAATGCGATTGATGGCAAGTAAGAGAAGGTAAAATCAGGCCAGCACAGGCTCTAGAGGACCCGGGTGGAGGAGAAACCCTACACCTTCCTGCCACACTCACTGAAGCATCTACACAGGACAGGCTAAGAGCAGAGTTGCCCAGCAAGAATAAGCAACAGGCTGCAGCCTTAAAGTAAACTTGGGCAGAGGAATACGATGGGATGGAGTGACTCGGGACCATGGTCCTCGTGCCGGGCCCATCTACAGGAGCAGGCTCTGGGATCCAGGACCCCAGAGGACTCCACCAGACCCAGCTGGAAGGAGGTCCCACAGGTTTCTGGAGGCCTCCTTCCCTGCCCAACCTACCAAAGCTTTCTTAATTTGCAAGTGAAAGGCCAACTCCAACATGAGGGGAGTGTGGGCACAGATGACAGGAACTCCTTGCAAGGCTTCCTCATAGGAAGATGTGGAGCCATGTTGTAGAGTCTGAGGTCTTCTATCTACGTTTCTTCCATGAATATAACTCAGCTCCTGCAAAACTACAACACAACTCTGCCCCTGACCATCTGGGGTGGCAGGTACTCCAAAGATGAAGTCCTAACAAGCCTTCCCTCACTTCAGAACCAGCAGGGAGCTTGGGGGTCCCCATGGCACCTGAACTGACAATCAACTGGCTATAAATTCAGGGACATCTCACAAACCCCTCAAGTTCCATCATGTTGGAATGACTCACAATTTAGGAAAGCTATGTTATAATACTTATCATTGTAGTTTTGTTATAAAAACTAGACAGGGACAGATGCAAAGGCCAAGGAGTGGGAGGGTCCCAAATGCAGAGCTTCTTTGTCCTCCCCATGAGATCAGGACACATCACCCTCATGACACCCCCATGACTTCACCACCAGAAAGCTCACCCAATCCTGGGTATCCAGAGTTTTTATTTGGGCTTTTTTGTAGACATGATTGCTTGAATCATTGGCTACATGATTGAGCGCAAGAGTCATTTTAGCATCAACTCAGTTGTGATCCAGTTGGCTACCATGAAAAACAAAGACACTCCAATCACTTGGAATATGTTAAGAGCTTAGACTCAAGGGTAAAATGCTACTGGGGAGATTTTAGAGAAGGGGGAACAGGCAGGTCCCCTTTGCTCATTGTTGTCTACTAGGCCCTGAACTGATCGCATCCAATCAACAGTCTGGTAACCTGGAGCCAGCAGATCTGGGTTAGAGTCCTACTTATCCCTTTGGGGAGGGAAATGAATAATTTTTATATTATTAATGGGAAAACTGAATATATCTTTAGAACATTCTAAGTTAAAATAAACATTATAACATCTGTCAGAAAAGTGATAGGCTGTGGAGGGTGGAACTTTGTACGAGAGATTTCATTAAAATGACAGCATTTTCTTTAAGTAACTGAAGCCGTCAGCCACGCCACAGCAAAAGCAAGGGAAAGTATTGCTTATGTGATGCTCAGTAGGTCTTCAGCTTCATAAAATACAGGAGGAATTATGTGAAGGAAACGCTCATCAAAGACTCTACATTCAAAAGCAGGAAGAAGGAAAGGGGTATCTGAAATATTAAAAAAAAAAAAAGCAGAAACTGGCCTCCCTGGTGGTGCAAGGGGTTAAGCACCACACTATGGGGTGATCCGCAGCCTCTGCAGCATGAGTTCGATCCCTGGCTGGCCAGGGAGAAACCACATGGCACAGCAGACCTCTCCTGTTGCGCCCGCTGCTCCCCTCAGCAGTGTGTTTCGGTCAGTCTGCCTGTTCTGCTCCCCGCTCTGTCTCTGGTGAATCTTCTCACCCCCCTCATCTCTGGCCTGTACCCCAGCTCTTGTATGCATAAATAGATAAATCTTTTAAAAAAATAAAAGAAAGCAGAAACTATGAAATGGCAGAGTCCTCCTTGAATACACAAACATCTATTAACAGCGTTCAAGGATGGAAAAATCTCACTAAGTGCTAACATCTGAAGACAGAACATTCTTCATGCTTTTGACTCCTGTTAATCATTTAGCCCAAAGAAACTGCTATGCATGGCCAGCTCATAAAGTGAGTTGATAAGGAAACAATAGTTTCCTTTTAGAAATAATTAGACACAAAACACTTGACTGCTCAGAATCTAGTTCTGTATATGATGCACTTTCCCTTTTCCAACCTGTAAGGTCCAGCTAGAAGGAAAAGACTGATGATGCTAAGAACCCAGAGTCCTTCAACTTTGATGGGTTCACCCAACACAGATCCAGGGGGACCCCATCACACTTAGGAAGCAATCAGGCCATGGATTGCTTCTTCCCCAATACTATACTTACATGAGACAACCATATTTACACCCTATTCTAATGTGAAGGAATATATACCAGGTTTCTCTTCTTACAACTCCACTGGCTTATTGGCCAGTCAAGAGGATGGACACATGGAACAATAAGGACCCAGAAAGATGGCCTTCAGCAGACACCAATCTTACAGCTCCTCGCCCACGGACTTGTCAGCCTCCAGGACAGTGAGGGATAAATGTTGTTGTTGAAGCCACACTGTCTATGCTGAACTAAGGCAAGTGAGCTATTCCCTCTAGAAGTCTGTCTGACAGGAAGATGGGTATGAATAATGAGCACCAACTGCACATCCCACATGTGTATGCAGATAAGAAAGTGGTAAACATCAGTAAGAGGAACACAAATGAGCTGTCCCAGTAAGCCTGAAGATGGAGAGAGATCTGTAGCTGCTGGGGATCAGGGAAGACTGCCTGGAGAAAGCCACATTTGGCCTGACTTTTAAAGATAACCTCAGATTGCTTCTGGGAGAGGAGGGAGTCAGGTCTCAAAGTGCAGCACTGAGACTGGGCTCCACGTGCACTCACAGAGCTCAGGCTTGTCGGAGCCAAGGGTGGATGCAGAAGCCAGTGGCCTCTCTGCTTTTCCCTTAGTTGCTGTGGGCCATGTTCACTCAAGAGACATGTGGGGACCAGTGCTAGATCAACACGTGACCCGCCTCTCCCCAGCCCCGGGCTACCGTGAAGATCACAGGAAAGGCTGAGCCCAGGAGTGTTGAGTTCTACTGCCCTGTGCATAATGCAGCCCCCCAGCCCCTTGAGAAATGCCCATGTATATTCACACACACACATCCCTTCCCTGAAGAGTCACCAGGGAGTCTTCACCCAGGCTTCCTCTCCATGTCCAAAGCCGTGCGTGAGTCCCTCTCATGCGTTCAGTGTGCCCCCAAAGGCTCTCTCTTCACAGGACTCAGACTCAGGCTACGGCATCAGACCAGGCCCACAAATGCCTGACACACCCCATTGCAATCTTGTTTTCTCCATACGAACCCTCCGTCCTCAGCTAAACACACTTAGACCAACAGCCTCCAGGGGTACTTGGTTAGAAAGTGAATTTACCGAGAAATAATTCAGGGCTCTCAACTGGAGGGAAAGAGGTAGGAGAAGACCCACTCCCTCAATCCAGGTAGTCAGGCTTGGCCCTGAGCGGGTCTCCTTCAGTGGGCTTGGGGATGTGTCTGAGCGCTGATGGTCAATTGTCAGAATGTCTATGGATGAAGCGAATGTGCTTATTTAAGAGCAAGAACCACTGTGTCAGGTGCTCACCACTCCCTGGAGGAAGTCAGATTTTATCTCAACCACCAGAAAAAGAAAAAAATATTGTCATTATCACAGATTGTTTTGAAAGCAACCAGCCATTGTGTTAAACTACTAAATGTGTGTTCAAGACCCAGTAGCGTTGGATCGGGGTAACCCCAATCTCTAGAGGGTTCTGAGCCAGGCACAGGGAGTGAGGAATCTGTGACCACTCCCTGCATCTTGCCTCGATTTCTGCATTGCTTCCTCCACAGGGAAGGAACGGGAGACGCAGACTGTTCTCAGCAGACTTCAGCTGGGGAAATGACCGGCAACATCAACATGACCGACAAGATCAAGAGCAAATTAAACTGGGAACCCCCCGAGTTGACCCTGCTGATCCTCCTCCCGCACGCAGCCCACGGGTCTCGTGCACCACGCCACTGTCCCCACGCGCACTGCAGAGCAGCTGCCTGTGTCCTCACAGCGTCCCCATCTCCAGAGGGCAGGACACTCTCCTCGACACACCCCGCTGGGCAGGGACTTGCCTGACATGCGCACGCAGACGCCTTGTCATCTTCAACATGAAAAGGGGGAAAAGTAGCCTCCCGTGGCTGGTTTGAACGCTCCCCTTCTAGAAGAACGGACGAGACATGGTGTTGGAAAATAGCATTCAGAAAGCGCTGCCTAAAAAAACTTCTCTCATTATTCAAAATTTTAAAAATCTGCCAAGAAAGCATTACCTTGCTGCAAGCGACTCCAAGAGTCATACAAGTGAATCCGTTCTTTTAACCTTCCTGGAAGTACATTTCTATTACTTCTCAAATCTCTGTTAATATCCTAATGGCTGTAAGCCGCCAGTTAATGTGATGTATTATGAAGTATGAAGAACCAAGTAATTTCCCGATTATGGGACTCAAATCTATTTTTAATGGGCACTAAACTTGTATTTATATATTACCTCACAATAAATCACAGAAATGATCCAGAAGTTTTTAAGCATATATTCAAAATCTCCTAATAGCACCAGGAACCTCAATCAATCTCTTTGTACAAGTTAATCTGTAATGTTTCATTTGACTTACACAAGAAAAATGTATTTTAAATGCCTGTGAGTAAAAAAAACACCACCGATGTATGTCACCTTTGAGTTCATTTGTCAAGAAAGAAAAAAAGGAGGGGGAAATGATGTGCCATATTTTTGAAAAATCTGTTGATTTAATGCCATTTCTTATAAATGAGATATTTTACATACAGAGAAAGGAGACTATTATTTGTGGAGAAAGTTTTGGTTAGTTATCCATGTAATTTAAGTTAAATTAATACCTATTTGGAATACTGATATTATTAGGTCCAGTCTGAGCTAGAATGGGCTGAAATGCTTGTATAGCTTAATGACATCTTCACCCTCTGTTCTAGAATTCTTCCAACTCCCGGAAGTCACCAGTTGTGACTAGAAAATTTGGTTGTTTTCTTGTTCCCAAAATTCTAGACATTCCAAAAATGTCTAGATTGCTTTCATGGAAAGAGTAAAACCAGTTCTGCTGATTGAATACCAGAAATTTCCCTGTGACGAACTGCAGCTCATTGGTTGCGAATGGGCTTGGGTGGCATGGACCTGCGCTGTGCTCCTCGCCAGGGCCCTGGTGGCCCACCCTTGGCCCCTGACCCTTGCTCACACCAGCAGAGCAACCTCAGCCTCCTGTCTGAATAGAGCCCACCCACCCGTCCAGGCTCCCCCCCACCCCCACCCCTTGCTCCATCTCCTCACTGGATGGCACCTCCTGGATACTCCCACCTGGTTCTGTCACAAAAGGTATTACCAGGAAATGGAGGGAGTGGAAGGAAGCTGGGGTATCTCTGGCCCTCTGCGCATTCCAGTCTCTGCAGTTTGTCCAGGTCCCCCTACCAAAGGCCAAGCCTCCTGTCCAGGGGTGCCCTCTTCCACCTTCAGTTCTTCTTCCTCCAGCTACCCTCCCTGGGGACTATCCCCAAGGGCCTGTGCTCCCCCTCAGCTTGCGCTGCTACACTGCTAGAAGGTAGAGTCTTGGCTGTCCTTGGGGAGAGGCAGGGATGAAAAGGGGACTGAATAGTCTAGGAGAATTCCGAGCTCAGTATTTATGGTTTGGGTGCTTTTCTGTGTGTATATTGTCCTTCAATATTAAAAAAATTAAGGTAAGGAGAGAGAGTTTTGGACAGAAAGGGCTATTCAGGACAGAGGAAGGCAGCACAGAGAGCTCACCCTCCTATAAACCCTCCCATAAGCCTCCATTGAGCACTAATTGTATGGCTGGGGTGAAGGAGGTGGGGGGAAAAGATGGTGTTTAATCCGCTAGATCTGGGTTGATATTCTGAATATTTGTAGCATAAGGTGAGCTCATAGCAGGCAGCCTGCGAGCGGCACTCCCACCCTCCGGCCCTGTCATTTGCAGGCTGTGAACAGTGGCACCAAGAGCTCTGAGTTTTATAATGAGCAGAGCTGAGCAAACTCTCCTAAACCCCCCAGGCAGGAGAAAAGGGGCTCTGAGAGGCAGAGACCAGCATTTGCGGGGTGATACAGAGCTTGCAGTGTTTCTTGGGGCGAGAACACTGCTCATCCATAAGTTATAGCAATTTAATGACGGTTATAAATTACTAAATCATTTTTTTTCAAAAGCCATAATCTTGCTGGAATCACGTAGAGCCATTTAAATGGTGCTCGTATAATTTCATCTCGGAAGCTGGACTATCACGTCACACCCTGCCTCCCCCTCTGCGTAGACTAATCCGCCTCCCCTCCAACCCCGCACATTGCACAACCCATCTTCAGATTTCCTAACAAAGACCCTGACCAGGAATTTTCCCCATGGCCTGAGAAATGTTATTTTAGCTGGGGATCTACGAGTCCTTGGAGGACATGGCCGCGAATTATTAATTGCTGGCGTTCCTATGCACCCAAAGAGGGTCTATTCGGATGTGACCCTCATTACTTCTCAAGCATTTTCCCACTTGATTTATTATTCTCCCTTACATAAATGCGTGTTCCTAATCTGCATTACCAGTCCTCTAATGATGCCATGTCAGATCCAAATGTCACCTCATTATTTCTGATACTCACAGAACCCACAACAGGGAAAGCCAATTATAGACTAGCAAAATCCCAGAAGACCTGGCTCAGAACGCCAGCTTCTAAGCTTCAGCATCACACACTGGGGGTGCACAACTGTGTCTGTGTACAGGTCCTGGGCAGCAGGCGCTTCTGGGTGCAGGAGAAACCACCCACGTGGCTGGCTGCTGGAAGCATCCTAAATGCACTGGCCAAAGGCTCCTGGGCTCACTTGCTGCTGATGACCAAGGGCTGTTTTACTGGGACCGAGGCAAGGAGTCCTCTCAGAGGGTGGTTCCATTCCAGGCCGGCAGGGCTGAGCTGGGACCAGGTTCGAGGATCTGGTAGAGAGTGGGTGAGAGGAGAAAGCTGCCCAGACCTTCGAGGAAGGGAAGCAGCAGCAGGACTTTCTGAGGGTGCCATGCTTAGGCCAGGGAGAAGCACGCCGAGGGCAGGTGGATCCTCACTTGTCCTCATTCTCTCCTCAAAATGCCTCCAGCTCCTCTTCCCAAAGGCCTCCCCCCTGATCAACAGCATGTCCAGGACTACCCCAGGCAGAGAGTGGACTCCCAGAAACTCCTGCCCCAGCCTCCCACCCTAACTTTTCCACCTGGTTAGTCCTTCCAGAGAGCTGGCTGATGACTTTTCTCTGAACTTCCATCTCTCCCCTGGCTTCTCCATGCAGCCCTGGTCAGTAGGGCCAATGGAGACAACCAGTGGGAATTCAGCCCTTCAACGAATATTTATCAAGAATCTTCCATGAGCTGAGCAGCCAGTCCCTATGGGCCTGCATCTCGCGCCTAGTGAGAGGACACACACTGTCACTGCCCTGCAATGTCACCAGCACGGGGCTGAGAGCTTTCCAGGGGAGAATTCACTGACTCCTCAGAAGCACAATCCTATAATGGAGACACCACTATTGCCTCCATTTGGGAAGGGAAAAGGATGCCACCAAGTCCAGAGGCGAATTCTGATCCATACCACTGTTCAGTCTCCATGGGCAGGGAGATATTCCAAAAAACTCCAGCAACATCCCAGTGCAACACACACACACACACACACACACATGCTCACACACACGCTCACACTCACAGCAAGGCTATGTTGTCCTAAGCAAGCTCCTTATCTCATGCCATAAAATTTAAGGGGCTGCAGTCAAGGAACAAGGCTATTTTGGCATCTGAAAGAACTTCATTGACAGTGAACGAGAGAGCAAGACCAGATGCCAGCAGAGACAGAACCCGATCGTGAGGGCACCCAAGCCCATGTGGGCTGTTTATTTTTATTTTTAAGACTAGAGCTGTTAAGTGACAAATCAAGCTCAAAACATACTATTTGAGGGTCTCCCCAGTGGCGCAGCAGATTGAGCGCAGCGCTGTGAGGCTGCGCGCAGCCTCTGCAGCGTGGGTTCGATTCCTGGCAGGCCAGGGAGATTCCCACATGGCGGGGCAGACCTCTCTTGTGGCACCTGCTACTCCCCTCAGCAGCGCATTTCAGTCGAACTGTCTGTTCTGCTCCACACTCCATCTCTGGTGAATCCTCTCACCCTCCCTCTGGTCTGTACCCCAGCTCTTGTATTAAAATAAATAAATCTTTATAACAAAACAAAAAACCCCAATTATTTGATGTCTTCTGTTAATAAGTAAATAAATGAGGTATGAGCACAAAAACTATTGCCAGAAGGATATCCAGCTCTTCATGGTGGTTTTCTCGAGGTGGCAGAGAAAAGTGACTACAACGACTTCTCCCTTTGTAAGCCAGACAGTGCACAAGGTGTGAATTTCTAAAGTGAGGATATCTACTTTCATAATCAGAAAACAAACAACAGAAGCTGCTAGTAAGGCCAGGCACTTACGTTGGAGTGTCAACTCAATCGGAGGACATGGTCCCAGCAGAGTCCACGGCTCCAGCCAGCCCTGCCATACTCACTCTGCCCCTCCCCTGGTCTTGGTTCAAGGTCAGAGAACAGCACTGAACTGCCAGCTGCTCCACCATAATGAAGTCAAACTCACCTGTAACTGATCTTGCCTTATTCCTTTTACCAATTCAAAATCAAGCCAAGCCATTAATCATCCTGGCAGAGCCAAGAAAAACTGCGTACACCTATTTTTTGAATGTTATCACCTGCTGTTCAGGGAATATTGAACCAAAAAAACTTGACAGAGCTTTCATTACAATGTAAAAATAACGTAACATTTTTTGTGGTCCTGTCACAAAACAATCAGTAAATAAATATTATTTAAACTGATGTACTAATGGAAGGGACAGGGTTGAGTCTGCCATTATTCTTCTGCGATTGATTTTTACCTTTCCATGTCAAAGGAAATAACATAAAAACTGAACCAAAATTTTGCAGAGACAAGTTTTCCTCACTGACAGCAGCAACAAGACTTAAAAGTCTAACCATAGAGACCAGTCCTCGGAGAATTAGTTTTTCTGAATAAGAAATAATAAATTCCAGTCTTTAGGTGCTGGGAGCCATGCTACTCACATTGTCTGACACAGGTCCGTGCATGGGGCAGATTCCTGAAAAGTCGGGAATCTCGTTAGCTGACTCCTGCTAGATTCTCCTCATTTGTTTATGGCTAGTCTCTACCGTTGTTAAAATACGCATTTAAATGTAAAACTGCAAATGCTGTTTGATCAATTACTGAATAACCAATTTGATGGCAAATGGCACTGCATGATACAAATATTACATTTTTTATAAAATTAGTAATTCTCTGCCAAAAGGCAGTAATTCAACATTTGGCCTTACATTAACAAGTGAAAAAACTTCTGGGAACAAAAGGCTGTAAACATCCCTTGGCCAAGTCTTTAATATGGTGTAGGGGCAGGAAGGGACACTGAGCAGGTTTTCTGACCCAGCAGACCGGGTAAAGGAGGAGTCAGGGTCCTCAGTGGCTTTTGCAGGTCTTTTATTTAGATTTACCAGGCACATGGCAGGCAGGGGAACTGGGGGCCTGGAGGCTGGCAGGCCTCCCGGCCCCCAGCAAATCCTCACTCTATCTGGGCTCTCTCTGGCCTTCTCTCAGCTTCTCTTCTTCTTCTCTCAGCTTCTCTTTCTCTCAGCTTCTGCTGGTGTCCAAGTGATGCCGCCCTTAAAAGCCCAGTCTCAGCCCAAGTGAATCCCATCTACCTATGCCCACATCCTTCTTCAGGTGCCCGCCATCAGGCATGCATTCAGGACCCCAGGGTTCCCTTATCTATCCTATTGGCGGGAGGGCAGAAAAGCCTGATATTTTTTCCTTACCCTACAGTCCACCCCCTCTGGGTTTTCTGCCAGACACTCTATACAAGTCATATACGTTTCTCTTGGCAACAGAACACTGCAGCCATGGCCCACAGAAACCAATAATATACATCACAACAGAACAACAAAATACATAAAACACAACAGAACACAAATAAGTCCAGGCAGGGCCCCAACCTAGTGGCAAAACACAATTATTGGTACCAGCAGATGAGCCACCAAATCTGCTGCCGAAGCCACTGCTCATACGAGGGAGGGGAACCACTCACGGCATCTACTGTAACATGCAAGGAGCCGTCGGGCTTCCTGGCCTTCTCTGGCTGTAGTCTCGGCTACAAGCCACACACCGCATCCACCCCCAGGACGCGCTCACTCTGGGATTGGTGATTCTATACTGTTGGGGGTAATCGCCAACCCTCAGGGTTTCTGTCTGCGGTGGCTCCAACACTCAGCTTTCATAGCCACCCATGCAACCCGCAGACCCCTGCACTCAGGCCAACCCACTCACAAGCACATGGGTCGGGGATCCAAACCCCACATGCGGCCTCTCTCGGGTCCCCTCTTCGGCTTGGGCTCCATCCCAAGCCGCGTTCCCCACCCATCCCCCAAGGACGGGTTCCTTAGCTCCTCACTCGAGAACGAGCAGGGCATCACCCACAGGTGATTTTACGAGACTCACTGGCCTTCCTCAGCTTACCTAGTGCTTCACAGCCACTCAGGGCTTCCCAAACTTAGCATCAGCACTAGCTTTTGCTTCTCAGTTGGCTTTTCTCCTCCGCCTGGCTGCTGGGCATACACAGGCTGCTTTTGGCCATCAAGGCCCACTGACCACCCCCAGATTCCCATCTCCTGGGGGTGTACAAACAATCCTCCCCCAGGGTCCCAAAACATTAACTTGCCTTCTGGCGGGATTGTCAGTCCAAGTCCATCAGTCCAAGTCCATTAGGCCTCTCCCTGCCATCAGCACTGGCGAGCTCTGAATCGTGGTCCTCTCTTCCCTGATGATTCTTGCAGCCTCGGGGGTCGTTGGCTGGTCCTCTTGTTATAGGACAGGGAGAGGGGCAGCCCAAACCCCGCAAACCTGCCTATTCTAAATGGGTTCGGCCATCCGCCGCATCAACACAAAACACAGGCGACTTTAATGGGAAGGAACTTTAATAAAACTAGGAAATAATACAGGTAAGGCAAAGAGTCTAGTTTCTAAATGAAGCACCCAAAGTTACCCGTCCCCTCGTGGGTAAAACTCCATCCATATGGGATCGGCCCAGAGCAAGGCCCCAAAGCCTGCCCCAAGTCTAAAGCATCTTCCAGTGGGGACCCACAGAAAAGAGTCAGAAACAACCAGACAAGCCCGGAAGGAAAAGAGCAAAATCAACATCAAGATAAAAGCTGCCATGGTCACCTCCCCATGGGTCTCACCCACATCTGTGTCACCCAGTCCACGACCAAAAGACAAGCGCAGTTTCTTCACATGTCTCTAGGCTCCATGCGCCTCCTCCAGGTCTCCTGGCTCCATCCTGCTTCCTTCCTCAGTCTCTTCTGCAGCTTTTCCTCTTCCTGCTCAGCTCCACCCTCCCTTGGGTGGGGCAGGGAACCTCCCCCTTTCCTGGGGACCACCCTGTTACACTCTCAGGCGTCTCCTCCATGCGAGGTCTCGTCCCGCAGCTCCCGGGCCTTGTCCATCTCCTGTGCCGCCATGACACCGCCAGCGTCGTCACAGGCACACACAGTCTGTCACTCCTTAGTCCCTCCAGGTCTTCGGAGGGCTCTGTACCCGTCTGCAGGGATCATCCTGCCGACCTACGCCAATTGTAATGGCAGGAATGACACAGGGCAGGTTTTCTGACCCAGCAGACCGGGTGAAGGAGGAGTCAGAGTCCTCAGTGGCTTTTGCAGGTCTTTTATTTAGATTTACCAGGCACAAGGCAGGCAGGCCTCCCAGCCCCCAGCCAATCCTCACTCTATCTGGGTTACCTGGCTTTCTCTCTGCTTCTCTTCTCTCGGCTTCTCCTTCTCTCGGCTTCTGCTGGGGTCCCCGTGACGCCGCCCTTAAAAGCCCAGTCTTAACCAGGTGAATCCCATCTCCCTATGCCCACACCCTGCTCCGGGTGCCCGCCATCAGGCATGCATTCAGGACCGCAAGGGTCCATCATCTATCCTGATGGCGGGAGGGCAGAAAAGCCTGATACCTTTTACCTTACCCTACATATGGGACAGGTGGTCTTTCGAGGCAAGGGCTAAATGGAGAAGGGAATTCTCTTACTTTAAAGTTAAAGAGAGCAGCCGGGCGGCAGACGGCAGACGCGAGCCATGCTCCAAGTGTAAGAAAATCCCTGAGAAGCCAGGAGGCGCCACAGCCGGCTCCTGCTAAATTCCTCCTATTTGTTTAGGGCCAACTCCCCGGGAGGTGACCGCGGGTGTGGCAGCTGGTGGAGTGTGCGTTCAAGAATCAGTCAGCAGTAATTCTGTGACTGGTCGCGCTAATAACCACGGCAGCACAAACAATGCACTTGGAAATAGTCAATGTGACAACGACTGATAGGTCACGTATGAACCATTCTGGGAACCAAAAGCTATAACCACCTCCGGCCCCGCCTCCCATGGAATGTTTGTAGTTCCTTAGAACAACAATCAGCAATCCTACAGAAAAATCTTAACGTTAGATACGGAAACTAGGCTGACGAGATAAATAGAGGAGTAAGGGGTAGAAAAACTCTTGTTAGATGAGGAGAATCCCTCCCTTAATTGAGAGCTTGGGGCTAGGGAAGAGTCAGTGCGGTTCGTCTGGCACTGACGCCCGGCGGGCCCTTGGTTCCTTAATACTGAATCAATATTTTATAAAAACAATATACTATAGATGATGATCTGTATATAAAAGCCTTCTGGTTTTTGCTTTAATCATATGGTTATATGTTAGTCTAAACTTTATAGGTTAGTTAGGAAAAAATCCCTTTGTCTCCCTCCCCCAGGTAACTTCCTGTCCTTTGTTTCCCCAGCCCTTGTTAATCCTTCACCTTGGAAATGCTAGTTTCAGTCACATAAATTTTTTACTAGTAATGACTGTTTGGGTGTTTAAGGGAAATGACTAGTCCAAGAACACTTTTGTTTAGCAACTGTACCTTCTTTGAAACAGAGAATAATAAATGTCACGACCTCTGCAGGAGGGCAAATAGACCCTTGGCTGGTCTTGAAAAGAGATGTGATGAGTGTTATCTTCCTGCCTTAATGCATGTGCTTATGCACTCTCACGGTTTGCTTGAAATGTATAAATAAAGAGCTGCTGAGACCCTTGGCAGGATGATGTCTGCACCCTGACCCAGTGTTTGCGTCTCTTTACTCCCCCTCCCTCTCATTCCACAAGTGCGCTGACACCATCCCACCCTTCAGGAACCCCTGACACCCAGGCTTCTGCGACTGGCTCGCAGCACTTAGGAATTTCTTGTTCCATGCTATAGTTTGGAGTAGTAACAAACAAAAACAGATCTCAATAATGGTTTCATTTTTGGATGAAGAAAAATGGTCAAAGGGCATAAAACTGTGAGTTGAGCCACATAGGACAATTTGTCTTCCCATCCAATAAACACTTGTATCTCCCTTCCTCCAACTTCCCATCCCACCAATCCTACTGATCACCAACCCCCCTGAAGGTCACTCTGGAGAACATTATAGAGCCTCTGATTCCCCCTGGACAGATTCAAATAGCAAAATCTTCATGAGTTCCACAGTTTTACAAAATTTGTGTAATCTGAACTTCTGCTGTTGAGGCTTCCTCATAGCCAAGACTGTTTCCACTGCCTTTGGCCCCGGTATCCAGCCCAGCACCCAAGCCACCGCCCACATTCAATACTCAACACCAACAAAGGTGTTACGTAGAGACCTGGGTCCAATGTCCAGCCTGCTCACAACTGGCTGCCTCACGCTGAGCAGGTGTCAGCTTCTCTGGAGCGCTGGTTCATCATCCAGAATAGGGAGAGAAAGAAGTAGTTGCTGAGCTACACCAAAAAAAAAAAATTCAAGGCTATAAACTAATTTGAAAGACATAAACTAATATATACATAATGGGATGATTCAGTGTTCAACCTAGAGCAAGTCTGAATTCGATGTAAAGGAAAGAAAAAGTCTGATTTTCCAATCTTAAGTCTGAATTTTGCCCATTTAGTCAAGCTCAAATAAAGAAATTAATACATGTGAATTTAACATCTTAACAGACTATCTTGACTGCCTTATCCTTGACTGCCTTATTTTTCCCAGTTGAGCTCTTAGATTCTATCATCTATCAATCTACCTACCTACTGTCTATCTATCTATGTCTCCCCGCTTCACCCCCTCTTTTCTTATGTATCTATCTATCTGTCTATCTGTCTGTCTGTCTCTCTGTCTATCAAACTATCTAGCTACCTGGCATTTTATTGGAAAGCTAAGAATAAATGAAAATAGTCAGAAATGTTTTCTTCAACAAGAAGATTCTTTCAAATTGATGCTATCGGTTCTATATTTTCTTATTCAGAAGTTGCCTTGGGACACTGCATGCTAATATCCCTACAGAATTTTTAACAGATCTACTTTGAGTTAATTTTCTAGAACATTTTTCTTTCCAGTTTTCTCTTCTTCTTATTACTCTCAACCAAAAAGCAACAAACATGCATTTTATAGACTTAATTATCCCTGAAGTTAAATTTAATACAAGCAGTTTTCTAAGGCAAAGGCTAAAATTCCAAAAGCAATGGTGAGTAAGCAGATGGGCCTGCTTGTGGGTAAACACAAATGAAAATTATGCCACCTACTTTATATACCTTCTCCAGGCAAAATAACTCCAGGTTCTTTACCACATTATTAAAGTTATAAATTAATCCAGCTTGAGGGCTTGGCAAAGAAATAACAACTACAGAGAGAGAAGGAGAGTGGGGAAAAGGATTAAACGAGAATGAAGAAATGTCCCTTTAGAGACATTTCATGGGTGTTAGACACGTGGCTGATTCCCCAATGCAACTTCCTACCGCCTCCAATGGGAATAACCTTCACTGAATTTACTCTAAATTCTTCCTCCTGATGTTTAATGATAATGGAGAGTAGACACAGCAGTATTCCATGTGCCACTGGAAGCCCATGGGGCTGCACTAGGAATCAGTCTTTCTCTGATTTCTACATTGGACTTGGACATTTCGCCATCTTGGACGTGACACTGCATCCCTTTGGTTAGCAGTCATAGCAAATGCAGCTCCCCCTGTGTGAGAACTGTAAATTCAATAGGGAATAATAGTGAGTGTACTCTGAGAGGTTGTCAGCACCTGAAAATGATGTGGGAGATGAAGGTTCAACAAAGTGATATATACTCTACTCTTGACAAACATCAGGTATTTGCAAATACCAATGAAAGTACTTGTACTTTCATTTATCTTGAAATAAATGAACCACTGGTTACAACCCTTTATTGTAGATAGTGCAGAATCTATTAATCTTTTAATTTGTGGACTTCAACAGGTTGTCAATGTTTAGACTTTCCACTTAACAACCTCTATTATACTCCATTCTTTACAATTTTCATAGCACTTAAGAAATTTCCAGGCACATTGAAGATCAAGACCTCTCTTATCTTAAATAGAAGCTGCATCCTCACCCCCCTCCTGGGCTCAGCTGTTTGTCCTGGTCCCTCCCCAGACTTACTGAATAGGGATCATTGGAGGAACAGCCCAGGAATCTGGTTCAACTAGCCCCCCAGGAGAGGCTGGTCCACTGTCAAGTCTGAGACCCACCTAATTAAGTCCAGGCTTCTGGCTCCACCCCTTGTTGATATTGGTAGATCCCCTCACACAGCAGAGCCCAGACCTTTGGCCTCCCATCAGCTACTAAGTGAGCACTGAGTCTTGCTGACCAGGTCCTCCTGCATTGCTGGGTTTGCCTGAACACTCTTTTCTCTCCATCCTTCCTTGATTTCAAAAAGGAGTGAGTGTGCACCCAGCAAAGCAACTTGGTGAGCCAGAAAGCCTCCTCTCGTGAAACAGCCTCAGGGCAGCCTGGGGGGGGACTCCAGGGCAGGGCCCTCAAACATCACCTGGGGGGATTGATAAACATCCTGGGCCCCATTTCCAGGAAGTCTGACTCAGCTTATCTCAGCCTCCTGGGGAGCAGGTGCTAGAGGGAGCCACACCTGAGGAAACCCCTCCTGGGTGACCTGTTGTGCAGGAATGCTGGGAGCAACACGTCCTCACCCCCTCTGAAATAAGCTGAGAGCTGTCTGCTTTGTCTCTGATGACATCCATCAAACTGGTTAATGCCAACCACAAATTAATGACTTTTAAGTGATTTGTGTAGGTCACTGCCCGTGTAATCAATCTTAATTCACAAATACAACTGAGCACCCACACGCAGGTAATGTGGGCAACCTCACACATAGATCTCCCAAATGGAAATTGAGCAGGCAGGTGCAAGACTCCGGTGGCTGATACTCAGCATCCCAAGGGGCAACATTAAGTTAACGGGATTGAAGCCATAAATCAAGTGGGCCACCGGGAGAGCACCTGCCTGCCCTACCCAGTGCCACCTCTGGTTTCAAAGCCATAAGGACCCTGGTGCCTGTGAGACTCTCTGGAGGGCTCAAGTCACTCTGAGAAGGATCAGGCAAATGTCAGAGCCCCCAACGCAGGCAAAGGGCCCACACCCACCTCAAATGGCAGGAAGCCTGTAACTGTTATAGGGCAGCCCCGATAAAAAACGGGGTGCCTGACTGTGGGTCCTCACCCACGCACTTAAAAGGACTTATCAATGCTCTACTGCAGGCACACGCGAAAGGTTAATAAAAAGTTTATTTACAAGGGAAGGGGAAATGAGGAAATGTACAGCTCAGGGAGAAAAGTGGGAGACAAAGTTTTAAATGAATCCTACCCGATCCGCACATCTGGAATCCCAAATGGCACTCTAAGAGCTGGCCGCGAGCCAGGAGCCATGAAGCCAGGAGGCGAGCGACAGCGAGCCAGCCCAAGGCCCACGTGTTTGGTTTTTATACCCAACGTGGCTGCTTAACTCCACCCTCAGGTCCCAGCCACCTTCCCTTTGGTGGTGACGGGATTTGTCTTTCCCAATGTCCTGATGGCTTTAGTCTGGAGTGGGGGTGGGGTCCACAAAGCCTGTATGGTATTAGCTCAGGACATCATTTCCCCCTAACATTACTTCAGAAAACAGACTGCAGACATGCACAAGCTCTGGTTATCTGCCCCACCTTCTTCAGGAGGGTGTCCTTTCTCTCCTGCTGTGTGATTCTGGTGACACTGTGGGTTCTACGGCCTCATCTGCTCCTTAGTGACAGGGTGACTCACTCCCCTGACGTCTGTGGGCAGAGCAGCGGGCACACAATTTCCCCCTCAGATGCTGTGGTCAGTGCACCTCCAGGGGCACACCAGCCTGTCCCAAAGCATTGATGTCAGGTTCCTGGACAGGCTCCAGCTGAGAGAAACATGACGGCCTCCTCAGAGGTAACTGGGCCACCTGTGCCCCGTGCCCCATCCTCAGGCTTGCCCTGCGTCAATCCCAGAAGTCTAGTGAGGAGCAAACGGGAGGTGAAATCATGTGGGAAGCAAAGGCAGAATTTTTTTTAATTAACACATTTTGTACTATCAGGGGAATCAATTAAAAATAACTACTTCCATCAACTATTTCCAACTCTTTCCACTTAGTTTTCAGAGACACTCTAAAGAGCAACCGTGGTGAGGGGCAGTCTTGCTGGCTGAGCCCTTAACAGTGAGGTGTGCATTCCCAGGCAATTAATGTCAGAACTGAATAAAACTGTGGGACCCCATTTGGTGTCCCCAGAGAACTGGAGAGCTGTGCTATGGAAACCCCACAGAACTGGTGTCTGAAGTATTGTGAGTAGAGAAACAGTTTTATTTAATGCCTCATCTCAAAGAATTCGAACCTCCTAGCAGAAGTCAAAAGCCCTGACCTTCTATCTATATTCACCGGAAAGAAAACTGTGCCGTATTTCTCTTAAACATCGTGCCCGGAATATCTAAGAGCTGCCCAAACCACATCACTGTAGAGACGCCTGTTCTGTATTTCTGCATCAGAAAATAAACTTAAAGGAAAAAACACAACATGGGAATTTTGGAAAGATATATACACAGTACAAAATTTCACGGTTATCTCAGCCACTGCCCCCTAATAAAACCCTTCTTCAGAATGACATCCAAATGGGTTTAAACCAACTTGAAATCATTTAACTATCAAGTGACATCATGGAAAATTTAGATTCCAATAAGGAAATGTACAAGGACAATTTGCCTATGGAAGGTTAACTGAGACTGATCCTCCAGAGAAACACAACCAGTCATGTAGATACAAATATTCTAGAATATATAGAAAAACGTATCTTAAAGAATTGACTCCCATGATTGTGGGGTCTGATAATCTGAAATTTATGGGTCCAGCAGGCTGGCAACTCAGGCAGGAGCTGATGTGGCAGTTTTGAGGCAGACTTTCTTCTTTGGGAAATCTCCATTTTTTTTGCTCGAGTCCTCCAACTGATTGGATATGGCCCACCCACGTTATCAAGGGTCATCCCCTTTACCTAAAGCCAACTGATTGTAGATGTTAACCATGTCTAGAAAATATCTTCACAGCAACACTTAGACAGATGTTTGATGAAAAAACTGAGTATCATAGTCTAATCAAGTTGACACATAAATTAACAATCGTCTGCTTTCACTTATAAGAGGGATTTAGGGAAATTAACAAAGGGTCAGGAAAAAGACAAAACTTGCAGGCAAACTATAGATCTGAGGTATACAGTAGGGAAGGGAGAGGTCAAGGGATCAAAACAGGGGAGGGAAGAACATGAAGGACTATCATCACCGGTCACAGATGATGGGATGGTGGGAGATTTATAGGGACTACACCTGAGAGGAGAAATCAAATAATGTACAAAAATGAACAACAATGCAAGAAAATTAAAAAAAAAAAATAACCATCATCACAGGTTTAGCGAAACTCACCGATTGGTTGAAATCTTTCCTCCATCCCATAATCCAGCCAAGTGAAATATTTAGTGAACTACTCAAGTAGGGAAAAAACAATTTGATAAACCACATCCTCTAATTTGTTCATTTGCCAATATATGTGTAATGATACATGTATGTGTGCACACATGTACGCATGTACCTGTACACACACATATAATCTGATAAAACATCACTTTCAAGTGTGATTGCTCCAAAACCCATTCCCTGTTCCTTTCCTCCCCCAAACTGGCTGTATTTTAATTGATCATTTTAAATAGCTTCCTCTCTGGATGATGGTTTTGGGTTCATTACAACTGCCGTTCTGTTGTTGTTATAATGATGATGTTTAACTTGTATTTTCATTTCAAACCATTATGTAGTTATTGTTTAGAGCCTGGAAAACTCTGCCTATCACTCAGACATAGGTGATTTGCCACATTAAGATGCAAAAAGAGAAAAATGATGCCATTTCAG
Source organism: Talpa occidentalis (assembly GCF_014898055.3). Lineage (NCBI taxonomy): Eukaryota > Metazoa > Chordata > Mammalia > Eulipotyphla > Talpidae > Talpa > Talpa occidentalis. The sequence continues at coordinate 6,743,193 of NW_023605194.1, forward strand.
ACCTAAGCCATGATTACACGCACAGGACACTTGTTGTCCATTAATGTCTCATTTAATCACTTTGGCAAATGTGATTCAGAAGCACCAACCAAAAAATAAATAAACTAGATAAGAAAATCAGCTCCTGCTTTTCCATAATAAATACGGGCAGGCTGCAACTGTACAGCTCTGCAAAGACTCGAACCACGGTGAGGCTTAATTATTTCTCGTGTTTGGGAAGGCTGGTTTTTAAAGTGAAAAAAATCAGCATCTCTCTTTGTTTAACCGATGCTCACCTATTTGTTTTCTCTAGACTTTATGATGATCATTCTGTTAGCTAATACCCTGGACAAGCCATAATTCAACGTGATTTAATTAGCTTTAATAACATTTGCCCGTACTTAGTCCTTCTGGAGATTCATTGCAACATTAGGCATGAATTGACAAATGCCTACAATAGGGAACACTTGATTATAGCACTGGCCTCTGGACTCTCATAAAATCAAAGAAATATCACCAGCCTCTTCCATTTTAAATTTCCAATAAATTATTCGCCCTCAATCTCCCGCCAGGTGAAGAATGACACCGTCTGTGCAGCCAGTGAGGGCTCAACACACCCACACGTCTCAAAAACAAAGTAGTTTCCCTGCTTTTTTCAAAACATGTTTCTCTCCTTTGAATTTGTATTTATGGAGTTCCTTTCCGTTGGCATCAAAACCTCGCTAGGACAGACACAGCCTACATCTATGCCTGGGATTTGCCTTGAAAGAGACAAACCCTTAGCCTAGCTCAGCTCCCAAGAATAAACTTGGGTTTTTACCCTATGTTTTCAGGTTTATTCTAGATCTCCCTTATCTCTTGCCCTTACGTTTCTATCTGCCATTTCATTCTGACAGCTTTCTCTCTTGTTCTGTTTCTCCTTTACTTGCGGTGTGTGACTCTGTTCCAGCTTTTTATTTTTGTGTAAGGGGGGAAGAGGAAGTGGATAAACTGGGTAAAAGGAGTCAAAAGGGGTGATGGACAGAAAGCAGACTTCTGGTGAACAGCACAACATAGTATATTCAGAGACTGATACATGAGCCTGTACACCTGACAATGATGTGATATGATAGACCAATGTTACTTCAATTTAATAAAAATAAATTTTAAAAAATGAACTTAGAATTCTTTTGCTTGGTCAGGGACTATTCCAGATAATTGAGGGAGGATTTTTGAAAAATAATTTGGAGTTATTTTTCTTTAATTATTTCCAGTTGATCTAGAAAATAATGAAAGCCTATGGAACAAGGCAATATTTAGAAATATTTACCAGTTTATAGGATATTTATCTATGATTTTGAGGCAATAAATAACAACTCCAGGGACCTGGTCCTAAGTATATACTGTCCTAGCCAAGAATAACTATTTTTGTTATTTCTCGAAATTTGTTACATTCACTGTGTTTTGCTCCTCCAGTCAGAAAGAGGCTTAACCCAAGCAACAGAAGCAAAATACCAAATAACTAAGCTTTAGTTGAGGCTCAAAAAATAATTTCCAGGGCCTCTCTGGTTAACAAGGGTTAAAGTCTCAGCACTATCAAGCTATCGCCAGCCACTGCAACACGAATTCGACACCTGTCCAGCCAGAGAGCTACCCACATGGCACAGCAGACCTCTCCTGTCTCACCCACTGCTCCCCTCAGCAGTGTATTTCAGTAGATCTGCCTGTTCTGCTCCCCACTCTGTCTCTGGTGAATCTTCTCACACACACCTGGCCCCTGTACCACTGACCTACGCCCCAGTTCTTATATGCATAAATAAAAATAAACCTTAAAAAAATAATTTCCAGGGCCTCCCCGGTGGCGCAGCGGTTGAGCGCTGGGTTGCGAAGCTGCCCACGGCCTCTGCAGCACCAGTTCGATCCCCGGCTACTCCCCGGCCACCAGAGGAGAGTCCCACATGGTGCGCAGACCTCTCCTGCCACCTTTCCTGCTGGCTCCCCTCAGCAGTGTACTTCGATCTTTCTGTCTGTTCTGCTCCCTGCTCTGGCTCTGGTGAATTCTCTCACCCTCCCACGCTTCTGACTGTACCCAGTGCTTGTATAAATAAATAAATAAATCTTTAAAAAAAAAAATAATTTCCAAAACTCTTTTCACAAAACATTAACACTTCCTCAGATTGGTCAGAGCTTAAACTTAAAATCTTTTCCTTTCATTTTAGCAGTAGATGCGCTGACCGCACTCCCGGCGACCTTAGAAAGGACACAGGTTCATTTGCAGCTATCAATACTGCAGCACAAAGGCCTTCTGAGCAGTGACTCACGTTTTCTAGAACAGTCTCTGCTTGAAAACTTGGGGACAAGGCACAGAGATCCTGTTTGCAAATAATTAGCTGCTGAACTTCCCCAGCTGAATGAACAGCATGACTGAACTCGAGCGCAGGTAGCACAAGACATTTTGCCTTTAGAAGTCCGGCAAAAATACAGCTGGTGACGAGGAAGCTCACAGGTGTCTGAGGGCCTGGAGGTGACCTTTGGGGGAACATGTGGCTTTCTGTCCTCTGGAAAAATGACTGCTCAAGGAATACCTCTCCAGCAGCACGAGAAACGGAGAAAAGAAAGAAAGGAGTGGAGAGGAAAGAGAACAAAACGGCACAGTCCCATCTGCATGCTCGCCGGGGGAAATCCAATTTACTTTTTGCAATTTTGAAAATAAAATCCAGGATACTATTAAGACTAAGAAAGGGAAAACATTTTTTTTAATAAAAGAATATAAAGAATGAAGAGTCTGTGCCCACCTCAGAACAAGCAGCTGCGTCTCCATGCCTCAGGCTCAAGCCTGGCTTTGTCTGCCAGAGTTAAGAGGAGAGGAAATAAGAAGACAAAAATTAAAAAGACACCTAAACTTCCAACATATAAACAGCGATGCAAACCAACATTACTGGAGAAAAAATTGTTTAAAGACACAAATAAAAGAAATGGTGAGACCAATTAAACAGGGGCTCTGAAAGTTTCCAAAAAGTCAACTCAAACCTCCTATTTAAAATAAGATTCTAATAAATAAATAAATAAATAAATAATAAGATTCTAACAAAGTGCTGATTTCCAATGAGTTGATTTGACATATTTTAAATAAGTGTTAAAAGTTAGTGAAACTGGCGATTTGATAATGGTCAGCAGGGAGGGAAGAGGGGAGAGATTTGCTTTATTCACAAAGTTGTCCCCCAATTGCAAACATAAATGGGGGAAAACCACAACAGGCATGAGCAGAAGCTTGACATTCTTTGTTTCAGGCACTGACAAAACTGTACCAAGCCCAGGCCCCCATTCATGTGGGTCAGAAATACTATTTCTGAAGCTCGATCACTTTACTATGTGAGACTGGAGGAAGCGTTGGATGCAAAGAGCTGTGAGTCATGAGCTTCTACCAGACATGTGACTGGTCTTAGTCATTCGTTGCATTTTGCTTTCTGAAGCAGTGAAATGTCTGAGGATTCACCCTTGCTTTTAGAATGAGTGTTCAATATATCATTGGAAAGAAAATTTGTCAGCACAGTTTACACTCTTGACTGCTCTGATCGAGAAGTGGCAGTTCCAGAAACATATTTCTCAAGCTAGAAAGATCCAAGTTGGTGGGGGGGGAAGGTAAAACTCAGGGATGAGGCTCTTCTTTTGCCAGTTGTCAAGACAGACATTACTGCCTCCTGCAACCACATGCCTGTGCATATGTAGTTTCTGTCCCCCCCAAGTAAGCAGAAGCAGTGAATGGTGATTATTATGGAGACATTATGTTTATAACCCAGTCTCTTGTCTACACTGCATCTGTCTCAAGTACAATGGGTATTTGAAAATATCCTCGAATTCACTATTCATCATGGAAATTCAAATTAACACCAAGAGACATTATTTTTCACCTGTCAAACCAGTGCAGATTTTTTAAATGCTATTACCCAGTGTTGACAAAGGTGTAGGAAAGTAAGCACTCTGACACTCTGCTGGAGGAAGTGTAAATTGGTGCGGGTTTTGGGGAGACATTGTGTTAATATGCATTATAAACTTGAAATTTTGTGAATGCGTGGGCTTGGGATTTTTTTTTCCAGCTAAGAAAATAGAAATTTTAATTCCAATGAATTGATCATAAGGAAACTTATCATGTCACAAAACAAGGGTGGTTTTCAGTAGCCTTAGAGCTGGACATTTCAGAAAACCCCGTGACATCATCACAAGCCCAGGTTCTCACCACCTTTCTGCTCTCTTAGCATTGGCTTGTTGGCTTTCTCGCCTCATAGATACAGCATGGCTCCCGGCCATACAATTTTACACGCTAACATCCAAAAACAAAAGTCAAACAAAACCCTGCTTCTTCTAAAATATAGGAAATCCTTTCCCGAAGCTTCCCAAAAGACTGTCCCTCTGCCATTTCACTGGACAACTCCAGTGATTCTCAAAGTGTGATCCTTGGACCAGCACCAGCAGCAGCATCTGGAAACTTGTTAGAAGTGCAATTTCTCACATGTCGCATCCGGTAGCATTAGAATGTTCTTTCAGTTGCAGGGACAGAAAACCTAACTCAAAGGTCTTTAACATTGAAGGTGTTTATATTAACTCATACTTTAATAATTGTGATGCTTATTGGTTAATTAATGCAGATGCATACCTCTCTAAACTATAGGCTATCTCCTCCTTTTATATTCCTCTCTTCTTCCCTTTGTGTAGGACAGAGGAGGGTGGTAAGATCCTGTGCTGGTTTTCAAATAAATCTACAAATTCTTTGCCATTCTCTTCCTTCAAAAGCTAAGGCGGTTTCCCTTCCCCTGAGCTGGGGGTGTGACTCACCTCTAACAAACAGAATGTAGTAGAGTTGAAATTTGTGACTTTTGGAAATCATATCACAAAAGACGCTATGGCTTTTTCCTTGCCATTCTCTCTTGGGGCACTTATCTGAAGCCAGCTGCTATGTTGTGATTACTCAGACACCCTAGGGAGAGGCCCATGTGGTGAGGAAATCAGGCCTCCTGCCACCAGCCTTGGGAGTACGCCATCTCGGAGGTGAAGCTTCCAGCCCCAATCAAACCTTCAGATGATACACCTCCAGTCAAGATCTTTTTTTTTTTTTTAATAGAGGCATGTTTTATTTATTTATTTGTTTGTTTGTTTGTTTTGTTTATACAAGCACTGGGTACAGTCAGAAGTGTGGGAGGGTGAGAGAATTCACCAGAGCCAGAGCAGGGAGCAGAGCAGGCATAAGGACCGAAGTACACTGCTGAGGGGAGCAGCAGGCGGCAGGAGAGGTCTGCACGCCATGTGGGACCCTCCTCCAGTGGCCGAGGAGCAGCCCGGGATCGAACCAGCGCCACAGAGGCTGTGGGCAGCTTCCCAACCCAGCACTTAACCGCTGCACCACCAGGGAGGCCCAGTCTTATAATTCCTGAGATACCCTGAGCCAGAACAATCTAGCTAAACTGCTCAATAACTTCTGACCTTCAGAAACTATGAAATAATGTCTGGGGCTTTTTTTAAAACCAGTAAGTTTTGGGCAATTTGCATTATGGCAATACAGCATTAATACAAATCTGTAGTTGAATGGCTTGGATTTATGGCAGTACACAGCTTTTAATTTGATTTTATGACCTTTTCTTCTTCCCAAGACATGTATTATTCCCTTATAGGAGTGGGTCATGGGTAACTTAACCCCTGTTACTGATTCTGGCCATAGTGTAGAAAACCTCATTCTTTCTTGTGCTAATTACTCTTCACTTAGCTGCCCTGGCATCTCTTCCTATACCTAATTTCAGTAGCCTTTTCTTGCTCTTTGCCACTTTCCTATTCTTCATTCCAACAGATATCTACCAGAAAGAAAACGCACCTCATCCTATAGCAATCACTCTAAGAGTAGAAACTTTCAGTCAAACTTAAGGGTGAAGGGAAAATTGGGAAGACTTGTGATTTGGGGCAAGCTTGTTGGTAACCTTCAGATTCCAACTCAGAAGAACAGTAGGACACCTGCTGAGACTTCAGCATTTTCTGGAAGTTTCAAGCAAATCAACAGGATCTTCCCTGTAGGAAACTCAATTCCTCTGACTTAGCTAAGACAGTGCTTCTACGTTCTGCCTGAAGTGGAATGTGGTGGTCATCAGCTCTCAACATGTATTACCAGAATGTGCCCATAGAAGCTTCCAGGCAGGTGAGTGCCCAGCAGCGTCATGGATACAGTGGAGACCCAGAACCAGCCCACCTGATGCTTATATGCTGAACTGAAGCCTGTAAACAATAACCATTGTGTCCAAGTACCCAGACTGAAATGCAGAGTCTAAGTCAGTGTTTCATAGAATGGAGAAAGAACCACCGAGAAGTTATCTATTAAAATACAGCTTCCTTGACCCCATCCGTGGTCACTGGCTCTCAATCTGTGAGCTTAAGTCTTTGTATGACTAAGAAGTCTCTGGGCAATTTTACTGCACCCTGACTTTGAGAACTACAGGTATTTTTTTTTCATTGAGGTATTACAGTCTACATACAACAAAATACATAGATCATAAGTGTACTAGTCTGTGATTTTGACAGCTGTATACACCTGTGAAGCCATCACCCAAAATAAGAATTGCCATCATCCCAGAAACTGTCTCTTACCCCTCTCCAGTCAACCCCCACCTCCAGAAGCCATGACTTTTGAGTTTCTAACATCCTAGAGACTTTTGCCCAGAACCATTGCTTTATGAAACATTTAAGTTAAAAAAGAAGAAAAGAAAGAAATCTGTCACTTGAGAACTCTAAATAAGGCATTTCTGTTTGGCAAGAGGAAGAGATTTCAAGAGTCCACTTCAGGAGATGACTCCATTTTTCTGAGAAGTCAGCCCAATGGACCTTTCAGCAATGCAAATCTAGCAGCTTCTGCAGATGCCAAGTGGTTGGAAATGCGATTCTGCAGAGCTGACAGACACTGGGAGGGAGGATGCTCAAGGTTTCTGTACTGGGGAGGGCTGCGGCCCTTCCATGTTGTAGAGGAAATGTGTCAAGGACAACAGAGGCTATGGCTTTTGCCTTCCCCAAGGCCTGGGGAGGGGTCCAGCCAACAATCATTTTTATAAGTTTGTTGATCATTTAGTAAAGTGACTATAAGAGTCTTTAGTCTTTTTATTTTCTTTGCAACCCAGCGCTCAACCGCTGCTCCACCTGGGAGGCCCTTTAGTCTTTTTATTTTCTATTGGGCATTTTGTTGGGCTCCATTAATAGATGGATGATTTTTTTAACTGCTATATGATACTCCATTTCATTCATGTACCACATTTATCTGTCTTCTCACTGATGTCAATCTAACTCATTTCCAATCCTTTATCATTGCAACAACGCTGTTATAAACATCCTTTCAGAATTCTCTTTGTGTAGCTAAGAAATTTCCCTTGAAGTAGAATGTGCCTATTCAATTTCCCTACAGGCTGATAAATTGCTCTCTGAAATGGCAGCACCAATTTACTCTCCTCCTACAAGCTGATGAAGTCTCCTGTTCGATCTCCCACCCTTGGCCACTTGATATCATTCACAAAGCAACTTAGGTATCTACTGTCTCATTTAGCCTGCTAATAATCCTGGGAGATAGAAAATTTAAAAGCACCAACATTTTTCCAGCTCTTTACAAGTTGCAAAGTACTTTCACTTGCATTCTTTGCGTCCTTCTACGCTCAAACTCTGGGACACATTCTTTATAAGTCATAATCGGAAACCAGTGTGCCTCATTCTCTGAAGCCACTTCCATGTAAATACAGGTTTCTTGTCCACTCCAAGGACCCCTCAAAATATTCCCCAAATCCTGTTCATTCATGAACTAGCTTAATCCCATATCCTGGGGTTGTGGGGGGGAAGCTGATGAAACCAGAGTTTATTCTGTCACTGGGATCTTCAAGCAGGAGGACGAAGCTCCATGGTCCTCCCAGGGGGCCTTTCTCCTTCCGAGATTTAGAAGGTCGGGGAGGGAGGCTCCTCAAACATAGAAAGGAGTTTGGATACTGGGACGCCAATGATACAGACAAGTTGTCCAGCAAGGAGATTATAAATAGCAGGTAGTTAAGGATACAGGCCTCCTATATTTTCTCCCAAAACATAACCTCTCTCCCTTGTTTTCTTCATTTGATATCTGGTGACAAGTTTGGGATAAAAGAAGAAACCACAGCATCATAATCACTCAAGCATTTCCTCCAATGGAAGCTCACTCACAAACTATTTATTTTTCTACAGCTTTGTGACTGTGTTCCTTATGCTAGCAAGATGTCACCCTCGTGGTCTTATTTTAACGGTGATGAGTTATGACTGTTCCCTCAGCAAGGCATATGGCGTTCCTCCTCAGTCCCCAGCGAATGGGTGTTAGTGTGATGAATACCAACTTCATCGATAACGTTAGGAAATATAAAATAGCTCTCTCTAGTCACTGTCATCTCTTTTGGTAATCTCTGTGCTCCATCATTTTGACGAATATGTTCTGGAGTTAGCTGCCTTTTTATTTTCAAAGTATTCCTGCGCATCTGCCTGAATGATAACTTCCAGATTCCGATTTCATTATTAATTTTTGAGTGCCCATGTTGGGCCTTTTCACATAGGCCCGGTTGTTCATAACTGAGGTAACCTGAGCTCAGGAAAAAAAACTAACTTGGTCAACTTCCTAAGGACAGAGCCGGGACTTAAAGCCTGGTCTTAGACCCCCCCAATATAGTGCCTTTCTACCTCCACAGCTTTTCAGAGTGTTGTTGGCTTAAATTTTCACACAGAAATGAATGAGTGAAGTATATTCACATATCAAAATATGAAGCTGCACTCCTGAAATTATATAGTTTAGTAAACAAGTGGTAAACCGCTAAAGTGGAATTAAAAATATTTTAAATCCATAACAAAAACAAACCAAAGATGTCAACAAGATTAACCAGAAGAAATTTCTATTTGAGTTAGTTCACTTTGTTTACTCTCCATGTATCTAATATGATCCTGCGTCATTTCATTGTACCTGATTTTACAGTAAAAATTTCACAAATACTTCAAAAAAAATTAAATTTCACACAGAATTCCTGGATTTTTATTTCATTTTCTTTATGATCCTAGAGAAAGTTGGAGGGTTTCAATTCATCTGTGATATTTGAGCCCCCAGAGTCAAAGACCAAGCCAATATTTTCACCTGAAAGACATGGGTTGGGCATCAAGGGACAGACAGCTCACCTTTCCTAAGAGCCTGGCATTGGGGCTCCGCCACCAGCTGGCTGCCCAAACTGATATGCTCACTCCCATCCCTGTGGGGACCAGCACCAATAAATGTCTCTGCATTTCCAGCCTCACAGCTCTAGATGCTTAGATTTATGCTTTTGAATATCTCAGGACTGCCTGGAATAGGTAAGAATGTCCCACATTTTCAGGTTACAAATTTCAAATAGGGGAATTTAGTTTTCAAAGCAGTATTACAAACCAAAGAAATTTTGATGAAGAATCAGCTAAGCCAAGCAAATATCAGACTTTATTGTCTACGATGACTCATTTAAGAGAAAATCACCTAAGCAGACTTAGGGGACATAAAATTGTCATTACAACCAAGTGTGCGCTCTTAAATCTTCCTGCCAGGCCCCTGTGCCTTGGTGGCTGCTGTGCCCACTGTCCCCACCGCCTGAGAAGAAACGCAATTCCTCTCCCTCCTCCCCTGCATCTGCGTGTGGAAGCTCCCGGTCCAGGAGTCTGCCCCTCCTGACAGTCACTCCTGTTCCCACAGCAACGTGTGCATTCACGCATTCACTCATGCTGTCACTCATTCATCCTGCAAATACTCCCCCGTGGTCGACCACACACCAGGTACCAACCACTCAAGCTACTAGGACACATCCATGAACCCACGTGAAGGTAACATTTCAACTAGAGTCAACAGACAACAAACATCACTGGAAGTGAAATGCAGCACGCTGGGCAGTGATGACTGACCCCAGGGAAACAGATGGGCAAGATGGTCTGGAGCATGGGGGTGGGAGCAGGTGCCACTTTGAAAGAGGGGTCAGGGGATATCCCCAAATAGGTGACATTTAAGCACAAAGCTGAGAGCAGGGAAGTTCCCCAGGTCGGAGTGGAACATTCCAGGCTGAGAAAAGACCAAGACGAGGCAGAAGACCCATGTGGCTGGTGCTGAATGAGTGAGCAAGACGAGGTATTCAGAGAGGCCCCGGGACCAGCTGGTGTGCCATCCCCACGACACTGGTTTTGCAAAGAGACATCAAAAGACTTTGAGCAGAGGTGGTCAGATCAGACCTCCCACTAGAACGTGTCTTGGAAAGGTTATGAGATACAGTAGTGAAAGGAAGGTTCCTGGCACATTGCAGGTGACAGCCCTCATCACCCTGTGTCATAAAGGCCTATTCATGCATCACTCTCCCTCAATGGGCTGTGACATGGCCAGGACAGAAGCTGTCTGGATCCTGACGTCCAGCCTAGGAAGGACACATGGAACAAACATGTGTTGGGCCTGATGGTGTGAATGAGGGCAGCTCGGCCTCGAGTCTTGTTAATGATCAGGAAACCTGAGACAAACAGTGGCATCACTGGGGAACGTGAGTCAGAGGCAGGGAGATGACCAGCCCAGCCCTCAAGCTTCTCCTATCCAGGATGGGTACCCCCCCAGATGCGACGACGCCTGTTCTTCCAAGGGACGCACATGAGAGGGGCCTGCTACCCATGACCTCTTTATTAAAGAATGCAGTGGCAGGTGGAACTACCTTTCTATCTTTGCAGCTATCTAGGGAGAGAAAGCTGTCTTTTCCAGAGTCTTACAATTGGAATTATTTAGAGCCCTGGAATTTCCCCAATGCCTAGTTTCAACCAAGCAGGCTGGCTGCAAAGGGCCTGAAGAGGCTGGAGATGGCTTTCCTGTGGGGTGGGGCAGTGCTGAGAAGCCAAGGACCTGCCAGGAGGTGCCTCCCTCGGGCAGCCCCACAGGACTCCTGAAAGCAGAGATGTCAGGAGGAGTTACAGCTCTCTCTGATCCTGGCCAAGAATTCCCTCTGATGCTGTTCCTGTCAGTTCTGCTGGCGATCCCTTTGCTTAAAAAAAAAAAAAAGCCACAGAAAAGAGCATCATACTAGAAAGTATATTGCTCGGAGACGGGACTTAGAGTGCAGCTCCACATCCCCGGCCCAAGCCCAAGCCCGTCCTCCAGGGAGCCCCGGGCAGGACTCGGGAGCCTGTGAACAAAGGGAGGGCATGTCCTGGGCTCCAGCAGAGTCATGAGTGAGAAAAGACACTGAAAAATCCAGCAAGAAACCATTTTAACTTTTACATGTACAGGAAGTTCCATGTCATTTAGGAAAATAAGCTATTTTATGGTTTAATGTCAGTCTTATTCTGGATTTCATACATCAGGGCTCAGCAAGCGTCCCAGGGTGGAGACCCTCCAACCCAGCCCCATCAGGAAGCCTGGAAGCCTTCTCACAGCTGCATTTTGGCTATCAGAAATAAACCCCTTCATCCAGTCCTGAAAGGCAAATTCTGGTTGACAAATTCTATCATTTCGCTCAGATGAAGGAGTGTTGGGGCTTGTCAGCATTGGATAGTTATCAGGCACCATGAAGCCACCCGCCTGACCCTCGGGAGCATCTCACGTCCCACTGCTCACACACCCCCAAGCTATGCAGGGAATCTGTCCACAATGACTCAGCACAACCATGGGCCCCAAAGCAGGAGGTATTTCTGCTCTCCTTGGAACAACCACCACATATTATTTATCTCGTCTGCGCTCCTTGACACTTGCTAGATTGCATTATGTTTATTTATGCTCATTGACTCAGAGATGGAAACTGTAACCCCATGTCATCTTCTGCCCCAGGATATATGTTATATTGGATCACTGTGCTTTTCCCACAGATTCCAGCCGAGGTCTTCACACTTCAACATGGCACTCCAGCCACAACAACCCAGCCAACGAAATGTCAGTGGCAAGTGGCACATGAAACCTGTCTTTCACCCTTATTCTGGTGGCCAGCTTTTCGAAGAGCAGGAACAGCATCTTCCTCATCTTTGTTCCCTAGACTTTGACTTGAACAAAGACATCAATCCAGACACATTTTTCTTCCTAGAACTTAAATACATTCAGCAAACTTTCCATAAGTATGTGGAAATATAAGCCAAATCAGACTTGGCCTACCAGTTTGGGAGTCTTAAAGTCATTCAACAAACATTTAGCAGACCAATGCCAATGAAAACATATCACAGTATTGATGCCAAAGAAATTAAGAGTGAGTCACTCAGAAAGACCAAAATTTGGCCCCAGAATTAGATTACTTAAGTGCAAGGTGATATGTTAAACAAATGTCAATTAAAATGTCCTATCTCCTTGAAGAATTGCCTTCTGGAAGCAATATTGCCAGACTCTTGGGAATCCTGGATCCTGTGATAAAATGGCTTCAAGATGCCAAATACCATCATGGAACCATTCCTCACATTTATTTTCCTTGTTACCATTGTTAAAAAATGGAATAGGAAAGGTTTCTACCAGTAAGATGACAATTTCTTCTAAATCCTTGACGCCAGTTGTACAGAGCTACCCAGTCTGGCTGTCTAGCTTTGTTTTAATTTTATTTATTTTTTTAAAAAGATTTATTTATACAAGCACTGGGTACAGTCAGAAGCACAGGAGGGTGAGAGAATTCACCAGAGCCAGAGCGGGGAGCAGAGCAGGCAGAAGGACCGAAGTTCACTGCTGAGGGGAGCAGCGGGCTGCAGGAGAGGTCTGCACGGCCATGTGGGACCCTCCTCTGGTGGCCGGGGAGCAGCCGGGGATCGAACCGGCGCTGCAGAGGCTGCGGGCAGCTTTGCAACACAGCGCTTAATCGCTGCACCACTGGGGAGGCCCCCTCATTTTAATTTTAAAGCTTGAGTTGACTCTATGTAATGATTCGTGAATCGGGAAGCCTTCCATCTAGCAAATAGAAAGATGTGCCCAATTTATTTTCCCTTCTTTTTGAACTAACATAAATAGATGCTAGGTTGTAATTTTTTAAAGTGCCTTAAAACTTTTGTGAGCCTCATTAATAACAGGGTGGATTCATGCACTTGAGTTGGCTCCTGTTACTCCCAGCGGGGCAGAAGCCGGGCACTCAATAGATCCTATTACGCTGGCTAACGAGACCCGTGAGTCAAGACTTGTAGCCCAGGGAATACAAGTACAGAGTCCTCTGACCCTTGGAGCAGGCTGCACAGTCCTTGTCACGCTTTGGTTGTCAAATTTCTAACAAGTGAGGTTGGTCGGGGTCTTCCGTCATGTCTGACCAGCAGTATGTTCAGGTTTGCATGGCCCTGCTCCAATTTTTTGTCTAGGGTTACCAATATTTGGGACAAATAGCCTGACCTTGTATGTTGGATCCTTCTGGGGAAGATCACTTGTTTCTATTTCTTTAGCATCAATGCCCAGATCAAATGAGCCAATGTATATATAAACACTCCAGACATCAAAGGGCATACGGTAAACAGTGACCAATAAGCCAAGGTCACTCGCCAGAGACACCATTGGATCAGACCCCAGCTCAGAGATGTGGGGCGGGTTCCCAGTCTCCTTCTGGAATGAGATTTTCTGGGTCAGCTATTTCTTGGCAAGTCTGTGGCTTGGGTCAAGTTAAGAGACTAAATTTAAGGTTTAAATAGATACAATTCTGTGACTGGGGCTAGTTCTTTCACCTCCAAGTGTTAGTGGCTACATTGATAAAATGAGGGTCAGAAAGCATTGGCATCAGGGCCTCCCTGGTGGCACAGGCTGTTGAGTGCCACACTGTGAAGCTGTCCGCAGCCTCTGCAGCACGGATTCAATCCTGGCCAGCCAGCGATAATCCCACATGGCAAGGCAGACCTCTCCTGTCCCCCCCACTGCTCCCCTCAGCAGTGTATTTCTTCAGTCTGCCTGTTCTGCTCCCCACTCTGTCTCTGGTGAATCCTCTCACCCTCCCGCATCTGGCCTGAACCCCGGTTCTTTTATAAATAAATAAATCTTTTAAAAAAAAATAGCAAGCAAGCATCGGCATCGGAGGGCTGGTGGGAGGCATGGAGTGATCTCACCATGTCTAGTCCATTGATGGCAACGTTCTTCGTCACCTGGGGAAGAGGGAAGTCCTTTTGCTGAAGAGGATGGAATTGAGTGGGTGGGACAGAATGAACTTTGAGGCTTTTTCCTCGGGGGGGGGGGGGAGAAGGGACTGGCAAAGGGACACAGGGCAGCAATACCTCGTAGGAATGTTTTATGGAACTTAGAGCTGTTTTTATAAATGTGAATCTCTCTGGACTTTTTTAAATACATTTACCCTGGACAGGGAACAGTAGAGACAAACTGCTCAAAAAGGGTAAAGAAGGAATAAGTATTTTGGGGTTTTTTTTGTTTGTTTTGTTTTTTTAAGATTAATTTATTTATACAAGCACTGGGTACAGTCAGAAACGCAGGAGGGCGAGAGAATTCACCAGAGCCAGAGCGGAGAGCAGAGCAAGCAGACTGACGAAGTACACTGTTGAGGGGAGCAGCGGGCGGCAAGAGAGGTCTGCGCGCCATGTGGGACCCTCACCCAGTGGCCGGGGATTGAACAGGCGCTGCAGAGGCTGCGGGCAGCTTCGCAAGCCAGCACTCAACCGGTGTACCACCGGGGAGGCCCAGGAATAAGTATTTTGACCCAAATTACCTATACAGTATCATAATTGCTGACCCCTCATCCAGTGTTCTCCCCTTTAAACCAGCTGCTTCTCACTCTGAGCTTGGGCTGGCTCAGAGAACCCCCCAGAGAAGACAGTTTCAGGACTGTCCAGAACATCAACAACTGCTGACCCGTGGCCAACTTCCTGAGCACTCACTGTGTGCCTGTCCTCCACCACCACCCATACATCCCAACCTGCCCCAAAGATGGCACCAGCCAGCATTTCCTTATTTAATCTGGGAGGAAATTGAACCCTTAGAAGTTCAAGTGGGCTTGATAGGCACGTTCCCTTGCCTGAAAAAAAAATCTATTGCAAGGAATAGGAAAGAGGACACTTCATTGTGTAAGACCTTGAAATCAAACTAAGCAAGGAAACAATTCATATCAAACTATATTTACAAAAATGATAAATAAAATATAAGGAAATTGAACTTGGTTCTATTATATGCACACAGGTACATACACAAGCACACATACACACACAAGTCACAGGCACTAATGAAACATTAGGGCCAACGAGAATCCTAGGAGTACAAGGATGGTTCGACATTACAGGATCTATAAATAATATCTATGTGAACATTTTAAAGGAAACCATGATAGGACTATTTCAATTCTACTAGGCTGCCTGGTAGCCCCCCAGTACATGTCCTCATCCTAATTCCTAAGTATGGTGAAGGTGGTGTTATTTGGGGGTGGGGAATATTTACATATATAATTAAGTTAAAGATTTGGGGATGAGGTGTTCACTCTGGATGAGCCTGGTAGACTCTAAAATCAATGAGGGGCCTCCCTGGTGGCACAGGCAGTTGAGTGCAGCACTGTGAAGCTGTCCACAGCCTCTGCAGAGCCGGTTCGATCCCTGCCAGCCACGGAGCAAACAACACGGCAAGCAGACCTCTCCTGTCTGGCCCTCTGCTCCTCTCAGCAGTTTATTTCGGTCAGTCTGCCTGTTCTGTTCCCTGCTATGTCTCTGGTGAATCCTCTCACCCTCTCGCACATCTGGCCCATACCCCGGTTCTTGTATAAATAAAATAAATCTTTAAAATAAAATAAAAAAAAATGAGGAGTGTTCTTATAAAATACACACAGAGAAGACAGGACAAAGGAGAAAATGATGTGAAGATAAAGTCTGTCATTGGAGCCAAGTAGCTCCAGCTGGGGAATGCCAGGTTTGCTGGCAGCTACAAGGAGCTGGGATTGAAGCATGAAGCAGATTCTCCTTAGAGCCTCCAGAAGGACCACTCCTGCTGTCACACTGATGTCAGGCTTCTGGTCCAGAAGTGTAAGGAAGTAAATTTCTGTGGTTGTGAGTCAGTCTGTGGTAATTTGTTACAACAGCCACAAAAAAACAATTACATTAATGAATAAATTTACCATTCAATAAAATGTAACATGAGTTCATGGCAAATAACCTTAAAAAACTAGAACTATTAAAAAAAACTAGAACTGTAATGAAAAGGAAGCTTACAGATGAGAAAATAGCTAACAGTTGTAACACATATTCAGCAGAGGATTAATATTCAAAATGTGGAAAGAATCGCAATTTTAAAGCAAAGAAAAAATGCTAATGGAAAAAAGGTACAATTCACAGATGTGGAAACTCACTCGGTCTCAACCATAATCAAGAAAAAGCCAATTAAACAACTAATGAGATTTGATTTCATACTCATCAAATTGGCTAAAGGTTTAAGACAAAAATACCAAGCTGGCAAGTGTGCAGGAAAATTAATTCAGCGGACCTAATTGCCCAAAACTTGTATATTCTTGGGAGGGCTTGCCTTTGACTGTCTCCTGGAAACTGAGTTTTTGGACTATTGCCTGTGCTCTAATTGAAAAGGGCATTTTATACATCTGGATTCTTTAGCCATGCTGAACCAGCATCTCTAGAGAACTATGCAACACTGTGATTCATAGTAAAGAGCTACTTTCCCTCACCAGGTCTGGACTTTTGGCCTCTCAGCCATCTGAAATATCTTAGCTGAGACAAGGGGGCTTGGGGGCCACAGAAGTGCACGGAGGAAGGGAAGAGCAGCTTCCTTGGGATGACACTAGGGAAGGCACAAGCGACAACGCAGATCAACTATTAGGACGTCACGAGATTTTCCCAGGCCAAAAACTCCACACACAAGATCGCAGTCAGCTGCCAAAGGAGTAAGGCCGTCCTGGACAACTTCAGTGGGAGAGGATGTCTGGCATTTGACACCTGGTCCCCAGGCTTGACCAAACCCTCCCTTTTCCTTTGTTGGTGCTGCTCTGTGGTCCTTCACTGCAATCACTACAGCCCCGAGTAAAAGCTTCTGTGTACTACCGTGGCAATACATGATGGCACTAGTATCCAAATATTTCCTCAATTAAAAATAAATTAAAAATTTTAAAAAAATCTATTTCTCAGTTCTGTGACTCCTTCTAGAAAATCACCAAACTGAGGGGAAATCTTGGAGATCATGGAAATAGTGGGAATGTAGAGAAATGACTTTTCCAGACCGCCAGTGTAAAAGCAAAAAACTGGAGCCAATCTCAAAATCCATTGACAGGAGAATGGAGAAATAAACTGCCATATATTTGTATAAGAGAAAATGGCAAACATTTCAAATGAATAACAGCTAGACCGACATGAATACGCCCCCAAAATCAAAATGTTATATAGAAAAAAATGTTAAGGAGCAAAGGAAATCACTCCAAACCCCTCTGGGTTCTTCTAGGCTGGCAAATAATCCAACAAGCATCAGACAGATTGATAAGAGAAAAAGTCAAAAAGAAATTTAATAATAGGTTCACAGATGGGAGAAGCCCAGCACGACTTAGTGACTCACCCACTTGGCTTCAGAAGCCATCTTAAACAGCTTAGCTATGATGGCAGGGCGGGGGGTGGGACCTCTTTGGGGGGCACAGAGGTGCATGGAGAAAGGGTAGGCCAGTTAGGGATGTAACTTAGGGAAGGCACAAGAGACAATGCAGATTAAGTTCTGCCTTCTCCATCAAAAAAAAAAGAGGCAATTAGGCCTCCCCGTGCATGCCCTGATAGTTCATATGTAAACATGAAAATATCACTTTCAAAAGCAACCTCACCTGCAGAGCCCCTCCCACAAAATTAATGTTTTATCCAATAAGATGATTTGGGGTGGCAGATTTTTGCTCCCCATCATTGCACAGTAGGATACCACTTTGCAAACCTTGTGCAGTTTAAAAACATGTACGATTAATTATTGAAAGCAAAGAGTGACACACACCAACTTCATGACAGAAGTTACTTTCCAGGAAAGGGGAGAAAAAGAAGGGAAAGGGATTTACATTGATCTGCATTATTCTATTTCATATTCAAAACATCCATAGCAAATATTGATTTGTTAAAGCTGAATGGTGGGTATGCTGTATTGTTCTGCAATCTGAAACGGTCCACAGTGTCAAAAATTACAGAAAAACAAAAGGGTCAAGTAATTTGCTTAAGATCACAAATTTGAGATTCAAGCTTCAGTTTCTAAGTCTGGTTACAAACTTCATTCTGCATCCTTTCATTTCCATGGGAGAACATTTTTGCACACAACACTAATGATAAAGGACTGATCACAAAAATCTGCAAAGAGCTGATGAGACTCAACAACAACAAAAAAAATAATCCAGTCAAAAAAGAAGAGCTAAAAAGAAACTTCTCTGAAGAGGAAATGCAAATGGCCAACGGGCATATGAAAAAATGTTCAACATCACTTGTCATCAGGGAAATGCAAATCAAAACTACCATGAGATACCATCTCACACCAGTGAGAATGGCACATATTAAAAAAAACTAGCAACAGCAAATGTTGGCTTGATTGTGGAGAAAAAGGAACTCTCCTGCACTGTTGGTGGGAGTGCAAACTGGTCCAACCACTATGGAGAGCTGTGTGGAGATTTCTGGACCTACTAAACATAGAGCTTCCATAATATCCAGCAATTGCACTCCTAGGTATTTACCCAAAGGACACAGAAACATCAATTCCAAAGAGCACCTGCACCCCTATGTTTATAGCAGCACTATTTACAATAGCTAAGCTTTGGAAACAGCCCAAATGCCCAAAAATAGATGACTGGATCAAGAAGATGTGGTGCATATATACCATGGAATATTACTCAGCATTCAAAAAAGATAAACACTTGCCATTTGCAGCAACATGGATGGCGCTGGAAAGGATCATGCTCAGCAAAATAAGCCAGAAAGAAAAAGAAAAATACCGGATGGTCTCACTCATAGCAGGAATCTAGAAAACTTAAATAAGGGATCAGGAAAATGAATAACTATAAGAAAGTGAAAATCAAAATCAACAAAAAACTATGAACCAGAGACACTTTTTGCGGGGTGGGGGCGGGAAGGGAGGGATTGGGGTCAGAATGGGGGGTTACAATTGTATGGGGAAAATAAAAATAAAATTTATTATTTAAAAAAAAAATTTTAAAAAATAAAAAAAAAAACAAGGTAAATGAACCTAATCCCATGTATTGTATGCTCACGAAAACCTCTGAATTAAATACAGACAATGTTTGGTTCACTTTTAAAAACACTGGTTGCTATTTTAAAACACTTAATTACATTCTGAGTTTCACAAGCTGCTAATGTGACACAGTACCACACCAATAACAAAGATCTCATAGATAAATAACAAAACTCTAGAGAAGAAATGGTTTAAATCTCTTGAGTTACAGGGTATCTTGTTCATTTGAAATAATGAGGCAAATAAAATTAAAATCAATATGAAGGTATTAAGATATACAACTTGGTCAGCTGAATATAGATTAGGAGCAGTTCATAATTAAACAATTTGTATGCACCGATGGGCTCATTTCATCTTTTAAGAAACAGAGACAGTTTTCAGTTTGTCATTGAAATGCCAGAAGACTGAAACCAATATCTTCTGCATTTAAAGATGAAAACCCAGAGAAGGAGAGAGATCAAACATTTGGGTTTTCAAAAAGAAAGACGCAGGAGATGTATGGCAAAGGGAGGGGTGGTTGATGAATTCAACTGCTAATTAATATTTTTAAATTTCCCTTAATTAAAACATGGCAGAAATGATGAGGAAATTTTTATTGAGGGGTGGGGTGTTAACAACATACTTTCAATTTAATTCAACTTTACAAAAGTTTCCTTAGGCACATTTGTTCCTGAGCAACTTATAAAAAAGCATTGTTCTAGGGTTTTATCGAGGTCAGAGATGCCTTTAGTGTGATCATTATAGCCCCCCTGCCACTGTCACTGCCCCATTGGATTCCTCGCCTGTGCCAGCAACACTGCTAAAGATTCGAGATTCGCATAATTGGGAGGAAGTTGAAATATGTGTGTGTGGAGGCAGAGACTAAAGAATGGAAAGAATAATTAAGGAACTGGCAGACCCCACAGAGGAAAAACTGAGGAAAGGGTCTAGAGAAGGGACTCCTAAAGTTTGAGCTACTGAAGGGAGAGATGTTCTCAGGCTGTAAGCTTGCCGAGAGAGGAATCCTCCATTGCTGCGGCAATAAACTTAACCACTTACAGCAGCACCACGTATCTTCTTCCCGCCTGCAGCCCACAAGGCCAACATGGGCCATGAGGGGACATTCTCTGGGGATCCCCTTCTCACTTCCTTTGGCTCCTTTACGTGACCCAAGAATAAACTGACACAAGAGAAAAGTCCAGTTGAATTTCACACGCATGGAGGCCCATAAACTCTGGAACCCAGTGACCAGCCACAACAGCCAGCTTATATAACATTTAGTCAAAGGAGCAATAAATGCATGCAGGGCAGACAGGACAAAAATTCTTGAAAGTGTGGGTCAAAACAACTGATCAAGTGAGCTAAGGAGAGATTGTTTAGATTGTTTACACGGTTCCTGGTGCCTGTCCCTGGTGGTTGGCGCGTCCACCCATGGCTGCTCAGGAAGATTTCCTTCACATAGAGATTTGTTTCCTGCTTTCAGGGGGAAAGAGAGAAGAAAAGAGGTCTGAGAAAAATCATATTTGGGAGAAAGGGAGGTTTAGGGTATCATTGTATCACTCGAACCCAGACTGTCTCATTAATTCACAATAATCCATAAACTACTTTGGCCTTCTTAGGGTAGCCTGATCTGATTCTCCTCATCTCTGGTCATTTTGAACTCCTGTTCCCGCCTCTTCCACACTTAAGGGCCTTTCTGTTTATATAGAATTCATGCATAGAATCCTGGGTAATCTCCCTAACTTAAAGTCAGTTGATTAGCAACTTTGATTCCATCTGCTCCCTTAATTCCCCTGTGCAATGTAATGCAGATGTTTATAGATTCTGGGGATTAGGACAGGGCTATCTTGGGGCTGGTATTATTCTGTCTTCCTTATGGAGATTGCTAGAGAATTCAAACCCAAACTAGCTTAAGCAAGCAAAGCCTCTAGAAGCTGAAGTAGGCAAGGAAACAGATTCTCCCCGATTTCTCACATATACTTGGTCTTCATCCATAGTTCCTGGCTCACAGCTCCCAAAAAACTTGGAATTTCCTGAGTGATAAGAACAATGGGAGACTCTTTTGTCACAATATTTGCTCTTGTTCTCAGTTCTTGAAAAATGCTTCAGAGCCATAAAGGTAAAATATCTTGTTATTCTTAGCAAGCCCCTTTACACCACAGCTGGGTTTATGTTAATGAAGGTGACTTTGGAGTAAGGGCGAGTTGCCAGGGAAACCAACTAAGAACAGAGGATGGAATTTTCAGTGTTAGCCAGTGATTTCTTACATGAAAACCCAAAAGGAAGAGGTGTGGAGAGTTTGTAGGTTGGTGAGCGAGATGCTTTCCACACTGGTCCCCCAATCCATGGGGACAGAAGCCCCTGTGGGCCTCCCCTGTGTCTTCATCTGAGTGTTGACTAATATCCTTTTGTGTCCTTTGTAATAAGCTGGTCCCTGGGTTCTGGGAGATGCTGTAGCAAATCAATCCAACCCGAGGAAGGGGTTGTGGGAATCTCTGACACAGAGCCGGCCAGCCAGAGAAGTAGGGGAACAACCTGGACTTGTGAAGGTGGCTGAACAAGACCCCCATTTTACCTTTATGACTGAAGCATTTTCAGAAACTGAGGGCAAGAGACAAAATATTTTGATAAAATATGCTCCCATTGCGCTTTAATCACTCATTTAAAAAATAGAACTCTTTTGCAACTGTGGGACTGAGCGTAACTTGTAGAATCTGATCTACAAGATCAGATCTGGGCAGAGTAGATGGCGTCAGAATTGAGTTGAGTTGAGTTGAGTTGAGTTGAGTTGAGTTGAGTTGAGTTGAGTTGAGTTGAGTTGGCATTATGTCCAGGAACATGTCCACAGACATGTTGGAATTGTGTCCAGGAAACCAAAAATGGAGGATAGGTTGCTCATGTGACTCTCCTCGTTACCCTTCTCCTGGCCTCCTCATCAAGTAGGCATCCAACCATCACACACAGGTGTGAAGAGAATATGGTGGATTGAAAAACACTTGGCCAAATACCCACAAGAGCAAGTGCTAGGGAGGTGAGTTGCGAATAAATGGCTAGAATGTAGAATGAGAGTAAGCGTTCAGTGGCTGATAACAAGGGCTTCAGAAGCCAGAACTCCCGGACTCCAGAGCAGACCCTCTACTCCCTAGGGCTGCCACATTGGTCCAGCGGCATAACCATTTTGTGTCTCTGACCATGATCTGAAAAGTGGGACTGTAACTGACAGCACCTTCTTCTTGGAGTTACCGAGTGGATAAGAGAAATAAGAAAGTGTTTGGTGTAGAATAAACAGTCAGGTTCCTGACGATGATGATGATGATGGAAATCCATCTCACAGTATCATATGCTGATGGCTTTCACTTCCTCACTAACCTTGTTAAGGAACCGGATGGGGCACGGTGGGGTAATGTCAGACACCGAGACCCGTGCCGTCTGTCCGAAAGTGTGTCCTGCCCACACCTACCTCCAGAGCAAGCATAAGGCCTGGCCCACAGAAGGGGGTCAATGAGAAATTTGACTAACTAAAGTACAAAGTACTACAGTGTCTATGAGAGTTAACAGGATGTTGACTTTCCAGAAGCTTCTGTTAGCATATTTTCTCAAGATGTTAACAACATTTATGTTTGCCCCAAGATGGAAGTTTCCTAGAAGGTACTAATGAGACAATAAGACCATCAAAACCAAGGGCTACCACAAACACAATCACCTCCAAAAAAGCAAAGCAAATTCCTCTCCAAAAGCCTAAATGGCAGCTAAAGTGCTTTCTCTCCTTTCAAAAAAATAAACGTAAATGTCAGCCTTGTAAATATGTATGTTCCTAAGCAGACAGTTTGTAATTGAACATCAATGGTTTAAAGACCACTCAAGTGCTTTTTGACAAAAACATTATACCCTGTACATCCCCTGTACAGAGTACCTAAAAAACACGCCTTTATAATATTTCCCAGGATACGGTCAGAAACAACGAAATGTGACTGCACAGGCCCCTCCAGAGCTCCATTTATCCTGGCCAGTGCATTTGTAAAGGTTAGATGCAATGAGCTTCACTAGCAATTATATGACTCTTATTCATAATTAAATATTATTTGGGTTGTAATATTTCCACTTCTCAGATGAATTTCCTGGTGGATACAATAAGGAAATGAGAGAGAAAAAAAAAAAGTTAACACAACCCTGAAGCTTGTCAAACACTCCAGCAAGGCCAAGGCAAGGGGCACAGCAATCACTCCACCTTGGCTCCCTGTGTGAGCCTCTGCCACTAACTATTGTGACTTTAAGATATATATTTTTTCCATAGAAGAACTGGGGTGTAGGCCAGAGGTATAGGGGTGTGTGTGAGAGGATTCACTAAGGACAGAGTGGGGAGCAGAACAGATGGATTTACTGAAATACACTGCTGAGGGGAGCAGTGGGCGAGATAGGAGAGGTCTGCTGTGCCATGTGGGTAGCTTCCTGGCCGGGGATCAAACTCAGACCATAGCAGTGATAGTGCTGAGACTTAACCCCTAGGCCACCAGGGAGACCCCAATTTGTGACTTTAAACAAGTCATCTGGCCTCAGTCTTCTCAATAGTAAGAAAATGTGTTAAAGATTATATTAATACTAAGCATTGTTATGTACTATGAATCATTTAAAAAATGAAACTGGGAATTTCTGCTGTGCCTTCCTGCGGTAAAGCAATGGTTCTATCAAGTTGATAGTGAACATCAAAGAATTATAGGGAAAGTGGGCCTATTTTACTCAACTATTGAAGGAGAAGCTCAAAATTATCTGAAACCATGAGTCTTAAGTGTCTCACCCTACCAATCCTCCACCCAGAGCAAAATTCTTGTCTTGGCATTAATCAGTTTTTGTTCATTGTTCTCTATTCTGCTAGAGAAAATGAGAGAAAAGGAAAAAAACAGGCAGACCTTAAAACAATCCATTAAGTCTATTTAAGATCAGTCTAAACTATATCAATTTGTCAAAACTCAAAAATCTGCAATCACGAAGCAGACTTTCTTTGGTATGATTGAACAACTGGAAAAGCTATTATTCACTTACAATCATAATAAGACCTAACTGGAGTTGTCAGAGGATGAGGGGTTTCACATAATGAATTTTCCAAAAAACTGACACATAAAGATGAAAACTTTTGTCTTTAAGCATGAAGGACAGACATAAGCTAAAATGTATTGTCTATTTCCCCCGGCTGCTCTCACTGAGAACAATGGACTGAATCAAACACGTTGGGGGGCTAGGATGGTCCCCTGGAGCTGGGAGATGTGCTGGGATGCAGATGCATTCTGGAGGCATGAGCTTTCTTTGGGGTGCCTCTTGCCCCAGGGTGCCCAAGTATCCTGCGCTTGTCTAACTTGAAAGGATCCTTGTACGCTATACCCACATATGAGCTCTTAATCATGAGACAGACCCAATCTCCTGGAATTTTGCAAAGCAGAAGTTTTGGGGAACCTCCCTAAGTGAGCCCCTCATCAGTGTCTTTTTATCCTTGCCTCGCTGTCTATGAGCTGGTCTGCTCAGCTGTCAGCTGAGGACAGGGATCCTGTCTGCTTTCTTTGGGGTCGTATTGTGTCCCCCCATTTATATCCAAATTTCTGTCCAAATGCTAACCTGCTAACCTGTGGATATGCTTTTTTTTTTTTGGAAATAGGCCTTCACAGATGTAATCAATGGAAGATGAGACCACCCTGGGTCCTCGTTAGGGGAGAGATGTGAAGATGTAGAGACTCTGTGAAGGGGGTGTAAGTGGTGCAGCTGTGAAGTTTGCCAGCAACACCAGAAGCTGGAGAGGCAAGGAAGGCTCTCTCAGGCCTTCAGAGGAGTGAGGTCCCACCGACACTTTTCTTTCAGCCTCTGGCCTCTAGAGTGGGGTGAGAATAAATTTCTGTAATTTTAAACCACCCAGTTAGTGGTCATGTGTTCCAGCATCCCTGGAAAATGTATACAAGGTTGTAAGAGAGAATAGCAAGTTAAAAGAACAGCAGGGGTGCCATTCACAGCGTGAGGTCTCCATGGGGAGGGTGTAGATTACCTGCCCACCTGCAGATACCCCTCCAGGTCCCAGGAATGCCACGCTGCAGATGGGAACCGGGGACATCAGTGTAACAGGGTGGTCCCCAGGAAAGGGGAAGGTTCCAGGTTCCCTGCCCCACCCAAGGAAGGGTGGAGCTGAGCAGGAAGAGAAGCGGCAGAAGAGACTGAGGAAGGAAGCAGGATGGAGCCAGGAGACCTGGAAGAGGCGCATGGAGCCTAGAGACACGTGAAGAAACTGCGCTTGTCTTTTGGTCGTGGACGGGGTGACACAGATGTGGGTGAGACCCGTGGGGAGGTGACCATGGCAGCTTTTATCTTGATGTTGATTTTGCTCTTTTCCTTCCGGGCTTGTCTGGTTGTTTCTGACCCTTTTCTGTGGGTCCCCATTGGAAGATGCTTTAGACTTGTAGCAGGCTTTGGGGCCTTGCTCTGGGCCATTCCCATATGGATGGACTTTTACCCACGAGGGGACGGGTAACTTTGGTGCTTCATTTAGAAACTAGACTCTTTGCCTTTCCTGTATTGTTTCCTAGTTTTTATTAAAGTTCCTTCCCATTAAAGTCTCCTATGTTTTGTGTTGATGCGGCGGATGGCAGAACCCATTTAGAATAGGCAGGTTTGCGGGGTTTGGGCTGCCCCTATCCCTGTCCTATAACATCAGGACACAGACTGTGCATGAGCCTGGTGGCGTGAGGCCAAATGCATCCCCCACATACACACCCCCTTAATCACACCTCTGCTCACTCCATGTGACTGTGTCTCCCTAACAAATGTATCCCACTGGGACAGTGAAATTAAATCCATCCTGGACAACAACCAGCAGACAGCAGAGCTTTGCCTGAGCTTTGAAAAATTTCCTCCTTTTGAGTCAAAATTCATTAGACGCAGTTCTGGGAAAAACTACAAATGAGTGCTCTAAGATGTGCTGGACATGAGTGTAGGTGGGTGTAGCCTACAAGGCACCTTTCAAGTTAGACAAGAGCAGGATGCTTGATCGCCCGGGGGCAATAGGTCTACATCTGAGGCCCATCAGGACTCCAGCCTTATTAACAAGGCGTTCCACTGATCAGTCCCTGGGGGGCAAAGCACATCAGTCACGCCCCTGGAGTTCCCAGGCATACCTCAGGGATGTAGACCTCTTGCCCCAGGGCGCCCAAGAATCCTGCGCTTGTCTAACTTGAAAGGAGCCTTGTATGCTATACCCACATAGTAGCTCTTAATCATGAGACAGACCCAATCTCCTGAAATTTTGCAAAGCAGAAGTTTTGGGGAACCTCCCTAAGTGAGCCCCTCATCAGTGTCTTTTTCTCCTTGCCTCGCTGTCTATGAGCTGGTCTGCTCAGCTGTCAGCTGAGGACAGGGATTCCATCTGCTTTAAATTTGTTTTCTATTAAGTCTAGTATGTTCATTTATTCAATAAATATTTACGGAGGCCACTCTGCTAAGCCCAGGTAGCCTTAATAAATTGTCACCGAATTGAATTAAATACATTACATTTCCTGGTAGCAATAAAATAATGTAAACAGATGAAGGGAGGATGGGGAGCTGGAGGCAGGGAGGGAGGAAAGACTCGCTAATTATTTTCTAAATGACAACAGATAAAGTAGCAGCAAAGTCTTCTGGGAAAGATTGTAGAGTCTTTTTACCTAAAGAAGAGTGAGACAAAAACATATAATGGAGAAATTCATCTTGAATTAGGCAGGACCAGGGAAACTCAAACCCCATCCAACTGTTGGCCATGGGTCAGGAAGGACAGAAAGGCAAGGTGTTGAAGAACACAGACATCAGACACAAGATTGCTTTTGACAACCTGGCACCTGGCAGCTTAAGGTGACCTCTGACTGCACAGCACCCTTCAGGATTGTGTGTCCAGTTCATTAGTTGTCTGTCTGCTCTACCCAAACACAAGCTTCACACTCAAGACTGCTCACTCACTGCAGTATACCCAGCTCTATACCAGGCATCGAAACAGCCAACCTGTGTTTGTTGAATGAATAAATGAAAACATGAACTATTTTGTTACGTAATCTCCCGAAACCTTTGTTTCCTCATTTGTAAAATAGGAATTAGAGCTATGTTCACTACACAAGGACTGGGGATGGTTTCCAGCGCCTATAAGAGGTGTTTGATAGAGGCCGGGTAGCAGATTACAGCTCATATTGTTACTGTTGACATTATTATGGACATTCAAGTATTAAAAATAATTTAGCACACAGTCAAAACAGTACACGAGGACAGGGGCACTTGGAAAAATGCTTGATAAGAAGGGAAGTGGGTCTGATTAAAATGAAGACATAGTAATGTAACTTGGCTCAGGGGGGACTTCCCCTCAGGAGCCAGGATGCTCTCGGAGGCTAGGGGTTATGAGACAACATTTTCCCTTGAATTCTCCACTTTCTTCGACAGCAGCTACACTTAGACACAGAAGCCAACTCTCCTGCCAGCCTCAAGCAAAGCTTGTTCTTTCATACTTGAGGGGAAATAAAAATATCAAAATTCATGCCTCACCTTTGGGATGGGTAAATCACACAGCCTTCCTTCTAGAATTCTAGTCTCATTACCTTGCAAGTGTGTATTTCCTCTCCACCTTTTGTCAGGTTTTAGCTTAGACCCACTCACCAGTTCCACTCAGGCTTGAAAGATCTTGTTCTTCCATTGTCATAATAACATACACCCAGGTCCTGGTCATAATTCACACTTCCCTTTAGCTTATTTATTTCTCATCAAGCCATTTGAGCTGCAGTTTATAACTGAAAACATTTGATCTAGCACACAGCCTGGGCAGACGCTGGCTCACCCATACTCTGAACAAGTCCACAACCATAATCTACCATGAAGCAGAGATCTGTGTAAATGTGTCACTGAAGACTCTTGGACCATTTGTCTTTGGGCTCCAGCGCTCTCAGAGACATCCCTCTGTGACATGCTGAGGTAAAATTTTGTCTTGTTTTATCTTTGTAGTCCAGGAATTGAACATTCTATAAAAGGCCAGGCAGTGAATACTTAAGACATCGTGAGCCAGACAATCTGTCACAACCACAGCACACAACTCACCATTGTCACAGGAAAGTTGCTACAGACAAGACTGAAA
This sequence comes from Talpa occidentalis, assembly GCF_014898055.3. NCBI lineage: Eukaryota > Metazoa > Chordata > Mammalia > Eulipotyphla > Talpidae > Talpa > Talpa occidentalis. The sequence continues at coordinate 6,771,401 of NW_023605194.1, forward strand.
TGAATGGGCATGGCCGCATTCCAATAAAACTTTATTGACAGGATAAGCAGCTATTAGATTTAGGCCTGAGGGCTGTAGTTTGACTGTCCCAACTTTAGTCATCTGTTTTGCCCCAGATTTAGAGAGCCAGAAAAACAAACGGACTTCCTAAAAGGAAACCCTTTCCTAAGTGAATAAGACAACCGGCTCATTTGCCACCAAATAAGGTATAATTATCAAAAAAATAAAAGGCCCCACAATTTGTAGCTCTGGCTGTTTTGTTTCCATCAGTTCTTCCAGTATTGATTCTGTAGAAATATGGAATAGAGAGAAGAACCCCTCTCAAATATTTCTGCTACATAGAACTCTGACATATAAAACCAAGAGAGGGGATGCAGGGGCTCTCCATGGGTTAAAATTCTCATCTTTACTGGTGTTGAAACCAGATCCTTTTGATTTTGTAGCCTAAAATCGTTTCGAATCAAAAGGGTTAAACTAGGCAGAATCAAACACTGAACTGAACTCTCTGTTCCTCCCCAGCTGCACTCCCAGGAACTTTGAGAACTGACACATTTCTTCTCCAACAGATTCTCTGTGCCCCTAAAGAGATCACAAAAGCATCCAGGCAAGCCTTTGTCCCCCAACAAGGGCTGTGAGTGGGGGGCCTCCCCGTCTGCTGGAAAAGACACCCACTGTAACTGCCAATGGCTATATTGCCTGCTGTCTCTCCAGATCCGGGGATGCAAAGCCCCTCACTCCCTTTCTGTCTCACATCTCCCCACATTTTCTTCCTCCCAAATATAATCACAGCACAGTACCCATCCATTCGGGGAGCTGGCTCGTTAGGGTGCTGACTCCCTTGGTGGCCACCATAATAAACTCCTCTATGCAAAGATATTCTTGTGGTTCAGAGTCTGGTTCTCTGGGCATGAGCAAAAGAACCAGTATGGTCGCTTATAGTGTGGATAAATCCTGGAGTATCTGAAGACACCGGTGGCATTCCAGAATGCCAGGTTTCCCAGGACCCATGAGGCAAACACTGGCAAAGGGCCCAGAGGATAAGGCTCAGAGTTGGAGCCTTAAGCTCTAGATTAGACTGAATGAGGTTTCTTTGGAAACTCCAAAGACAAGAGGCAGAACCCCAGAGAGATGCAGAAAGGGACCTCAGGCTCCAAGTGCCAGTTCCTGGTCTGGGTCCTTGCAGAGGTCCAGCAGGCCTCCTGTGATGTGTGCCCAGTTTTCTTTTAATATTTTTTTTCTTTGTTTGAGCTAGCTTGGCTGTTTGCCTAAACAATCCTAAACAAATTAGCATCAGAATTAGGTTTAATGACATTTCAATCTAGTTCAGCTTCTGCTGAAAGAGTCATCAAATGTGCCAAATGAGTCCTGGGGCAAATTTATCTGCAAATTCACACATTAGTAAAATATTTTCAAGTCTTCATAGGACAAAATTCCAATATGTGGAAAGAGGAGAAGTTTCCTACAGCTGTATACAGTTCAAAGTCCATTTCTGGGATGAGTAAATCAGAGACAATTAGTGCAAAGTTAAGCTAGTGATTCAAAGCAAGGGAAGTGTGATTCATGAAACAAGATTAAAATAATTAATGTGGCAGTCAAGCTAAATACATTGGGAAATTGTAGGGTTAAAAATGAGCCTGACTATCCAAAAAAGGTAAACAATTGAATGGTGAGGTAAGCAACTGAATGGGGGACTGGTGAGGTGCATTAGACAAGAAGAAAGCTGTAGGGTTCAGGGAAATGTCTTGAATATTGCTAATTTCATGAGAAAGTAGAGTTATTTCTCTGCAGGAATTTGCAGAATTATCTTCAGAATTGATTGTCTGGTTTCTGAGGTCAGCCTAGATGAACAGGTACAAGCTGTGTTAAGGAGAATTAGTTCTCAGTCACCAGGAGGGGGTGATGCCAACCTGTCTTCCCTCTGGCACCCCTTGATGACATGTTCATGGGAACAGTCACCACACTCAGTGGCATCACAAAGCTGAGTAGCCATTTTTAAAGAATCCATCCCCTCTGCCAGGCTGCAGCCCTCCAGAGGGAGGGGGTCTAGATATCGCCCCTGCTTGGATTCAAGAGCAAAAGATTGTAGACATTGGAAACAGAATGGATTGGGTCTAAAAGTTTGAAATCTTGACTCATTACCAGCTCTGTGACTAAGTAGATGGTGGTTCTTACCTTCTGTTTCCTTTTTTAGGCTAGACCAGGGGTCAGAAAACTGAGGACCATGGGCAAATCCAGCTGCCACCTGTTTTGTAAATAAAGTTTTATTGAAACACAGCCACATCACTTACTTACATATTATCTGTAGCAGCTTTTGTGACACAACAGCAAAGTTTAGTAGATGTGATGTAGTATGTTCTACAAAACCCCAAAAGAATTAGTATCTGGCTCTTTACAGAAAAGTTAGCCGACGTCTGCACAAAACAGTTTTTATGACATCTTCTAGATTGTCTGACTTGGCTCCATGTTGCCAAACACTAAGAAAACGCTTCTGGTGTGTGCTAAGTGTGTGCTAAAATATTTTACTAATCATGCATGTGTGTGCATGAGAGAGAGTCAGCTTTCTCATGACAGCTTCTTATGGAGTGAAACCCAGGAGACATCCTAGGAGAATGCGCAGCCAATCAAGACAAGGAAGATTCCCGGGGTGCAGACCAAAGTTTGTGACTTCTGCTGGGCCCAAGGAGAGAATGAATCTGCTTTTCCTCTGGCACACACGGCCTTTCTGGTGATCCTCACCAGGGTCCTGCTTAACTCAAGCATCAAAACCCCATCCCCACCCCAACTCAAAATTGAAACCAAATAGTCCCTCTCTCCACTTTGCTTGACAATAGATTTGGTCAATCCTGCATTTAGAGGATAATTTAAATTCCAGCCATTCAGAAATTAGATTTCTATTTTCTTCCCAGCTAACACAACTCATAAAGAATAGTCAGCCACTGGAAGGGTCTCCAATTTCTATCAGACGTGGCCAATTATGTAAGAGGATTGCTTCTTGCTGCCACTATGCATGCCTGCAGGATGATAGGGGGTGATTTTCCAAAGAACTCCAGTTCCTGGAGGCAGAAAAACACAGCAGCAGCCCAACCACTGTGGCCCTTTCTAGTGCTAGAGAAAATAGAGCTGCTAGCCTGTGCCATCTGGTCCTGTCCTGACCCGCCTTGTTTGTCATCTTGACAGGAGGGCTGGAAAAGAACTGAAGGGTATTTTGAATCCACATGATAGAATCTAGTCTACTCATATCAAAAATGTGTCTGCAATTATGAAGCTGTTAAAAAAAATCATTAATCCCTAAAATCCTCCATCTGTTATGAAGAGACCTCATTGGGTATTGAACAAAATTATGAAAACAGGTTCTGCTTCCACTGATCACATCTCCCTGGTGGTGTCCTCCTGGACTCTGGCATGCCAGCTTAGCAGCCCTTGGGGGAGGGGGCACACGCCCTCCTGCATCCCAGCTTCTCTGTGCCACCCATCCCAGAAGACCCTGCGTGGTCCCACTTGGGCCATGTGCTTTCTCTTCACCTGCCACTCAGTCCATAAAGAAAAGGATTCCTAACTGGCCACCAGTGTCACATACCCACTCCCATGGCGGAGGTATGGTAAAGGCTCCTGACTGCTACCCTAGCAGGACCGCAAGCCGCCCAAACTGTCACTGTCACGCTCTACCACGCCAGCCTTCAAACACGGTGTTTCCAAGGGCAAGAATGGGAAGGGGACTTAATATTGTGCCAATAAAAGAGGGGGGGCAGGGCCTTCCTGGTGGCACAGGCAGTTGAGCTCAGCCCTGTCTGCAGCCTCTGCAGTGCAGGTTTGATCCCAGCCGGCCAGGGAGATACCCACATGGCGCGGCCGACCTCTCCTGTCTCTCCCACTGCTCCCTTCAGCAGTGTATTTCAGTCAGTCTGCCTGTTCTGTTCCCTGCTCTGTCTCTGGTGAATGCTCTCACCATCCCTCACGTCTGGCCCATATCCTGGTTCTTGTATAAATAAATAAAATCTTAAAAAAAAAAAAGAAAAAAAACAGGGCCAGTTCACCACATCAGCATCAAAAAGTAGCAATTTTGCAGCAATGTTGTAAAATGCCAACAAAATGTTAGCTGTTCTGCAGGAGTCAGACTTACCCCATCAGCAAACAGATTTGGGATTTTCTCTTTAACAACATTCCCAGGTTTATCGTGGGATAATAATAATTCTGTATTAATCTTCTTCTCTCTCCCGCCACCTTGTTTGCTCTTCATAATAAAACTAGTTACCCAGTAGCGATACAGTGTTCAAATGTTTGAGAATAAACAGGCATCTTGGCTGAAAGACTCTGTAAATGTAGCATGGTTTGCTGTCGGGTGACACACTTTGGGAAGGGATTGTGTGCACAAGTGTTTGTATTTCACCAGAAATCCACTTATAGGGTTAATATTACCAGGTTCTTGGGGGTGGTCCATGAATCATTCCAAAACCTAAAGGAATCAAGGTGAAGGCTGGGCTTTGGTCCCAGCCTGGTTCCTTGGCGTGGGGGTGGAGGGGCTCCACAGGCAGTACCTAGTGCCCACCTGCTATTCTGTGTCCTCATTCCTGACCCCAGAGAGCACCCCACACCAGCACTGAACCTATAGGGCCTGAGCGCTCCCTGTCGTCCAGAAACCTTTCTCCAACACTTACTCATCAACATTCTCGCACCTCTGTTCCTTGAATTAGCAGGCCCCACATTAAAGATTCCATTCACCGGGGCTGCCTGGTAGCGCAGGGGTTAAAGACACAGCACTACCAAGCCATTAGTAGCCACTGCAGCACAAGTTCGATCCCTGGGCAGAGAGGTGGCCCACACAACGCAGCAGACCTCTCCTGTCTTGCCTGCTGCTGCTCCCCTCAGCAGTGTGTTTCAGTAGATCCACCTGTTCTGCTCACCTCTCTGTCTCTGATAAATCTTCTCACCCCTCACACCTCTGGCCTACCCCGCAGCTCTGTATGCATAAATGAATAAAATAAATAAATGAATAAACAAAAATAAATCTTTTTAAAAAAATTAAAAATAAGGATTCCATTCACACCCAACTTCTCCACTGTGGTAGTGGCGCATTTTCTCAAGACTGATTTTATTCATGGTGCCTTGTACTTTTTTTCCCCCAATTTTACTTTATTATCCTAAATATATTATTTTTAGCATTAAGCTTACCCGCAGCTTGGGGAAACACAATGTTCAAATGTAAAGATCCCAGCTGGATTTAGATTTTGTGGTTTGGAAGAAATAGTTTCATTCCAAAGTGACTTGAAAACTCAAAGGCTTTGTGATAAGCACATGTGGAGATTTGCTTCTAAAATCTTAAAATATGCTCTGCTATTCGTGAAGTTTCCAAATGTACATGAATAAAACATTCTGATTTCTCAAGGGAAATATCCTCAAAGGTTGTCCAAACAAGACAGCCATTTGGAAGCCCAGCGATGTTACCCAAGTCCACAGATTCTCCAATCATCAGACTCCTCAGAGCCTTTGGGGGTGCTCAAGACAAGTCCTGCCATGCCCAATTTGGAGAGAAGTGGGCCCCTAGTGTTTGGGAGGTACTAAGAAAAACACAATTTCTGCCTGAATCCAGCCTCAATCTGCACTGTCAGGGGCACACGAAAAACAGCAAATTCTTAACATACTACTTTGCCCACTATTTCTATTATATTATGCAAACTTGGGCCTTTGCATTTTATTTTAAGATCCATCCCCTGCTAGAACATTACTCCCCCAAATTCATAACTTCTCTGGGTCCACACTGCCTGTTGTCAGGGCTTTCAAGGGCCTCACTATTGCTGCCCTTTTCCCCCAGTCTCTCCTCCAAATTCTACTAGTGTTACCTTCTGGACACCAGAGACCAACCACCTCCACCCAGGTTTGACGTTCCAGATTATCTATGGAATGAAATGCAAACTTTGCTGTCTAGAACTTACACTTCTGGCTAAGGTAGAGTATTAGGAGGATTTATTCTCCCACCTAAATCCACTAAAAAACAGACAAAATATCAGAAATAAATGTTTCCAGAACAATTGACAGTGAAGGATGGTGATCTCAAAGAGACAGGGAGAGCCAACAGCTGCTCCAGTATAGCCACTGGACAGGGCTCAACTGCTGTCTCAATTTCATTCAACAACCTTATTCTGTGCCCCAAAGGTATAGCACAATTTCTCTTCTAAATTCTGAAGCCTTCAGTAACAATAACCAATAATTTTGCTGTGTTCTTTATGGTAAAACAATCAGAACCTAGAGGACATCAGAAGAAAAGCAGAGGAGGGAAGCCAGGGCCTCTCTGAGTTAAGAATTGGAATAGGGAGATTGATGGAGCCAGTGATCCTTCTTTAATTGCCTTTCCCACCAGATGATGTTCCATCCCTAGTCCCACCTGCTGTCACTGTCTGGGCAGGTAGAGGTCCACGGTGGGACTAGCCACTGCCTCCAAAGCAGGTCACTTCCAGCCTCTCCTTCCTGGTGCTACGTGCCGCACCCAGGTTGGGATGCCCTTCTTGTTCCTGCATTCTCTGGTCCACTTGGATTCCTGATGTCCAGGGTCACAGTCTGACCCCGGCTCCTACTACCTCCAGCTCCCAGCCTGCCCTGAAACTCCCATGTTACAAAGTGAGCTTATCAAAATGCAGATCCTATGCCATTTCCTGCTTAATACCCTTCAATGGGACATAGACAAAAACCTCATAGTTGGCCTCCAGGACTCTGCATGACCTTATCCTATTCCCCTCTGCTCCCCACCTCACAGCACGCTCACTGGCCCTCTGTAATGCAGACATACAAGCCTCACCCTCACCTCCAAATCCTCCCTCCTAATAATTCCTATCCTCCTTTGGATTCCAGTTAAACCCCCTCTTCCGCAGACAGGGCCCCCTGACCTGCACACAGTCACCCCTCCATGATAATCTCCAAGATCCCGTTGTGCCTGCCTCTCCACAGCCCTGTTACAGCTACAGCACTGTACTCACCACATGATTTTGGTAAGTGGCAATCTGCTCCACCAGACCATAAACTCCTTAGGGCAGCCCCCTTCCTGGCATCTTGCTCACTCGCAGCTGGCCCTCCGTAGGCATCCAGTCAGTGATGGCTGGATGGGCCTGGCAGCCAGCTGTGACATGAACGATGAGCATGGACGGTGTCAACCTTCGCATTTATCACTGGACCTTTTCCTACCTCTCCCAGAAGCCTCCTGCCTGGGTCTGAGGCATGAAAGGCCTAAGGGTGCATCTGTCAGTCCTATCCCTCAGAGAAGCCCAGTCCCTAAGGCATTGGGTCATGATTCTTTTTAACAAGCGTTCTTTGCCTCCACAATAAATTGATCAAGCATCCATGGGATGGTGTTTGCCACTGTTTCACCAAGTCTTGTGACCAGGAAGGTTTCCTGTCTCTCTCTGTGGCTAAATGGATTTACAGAGCACAACCTCCTGGAGCTGGTGATTTAGCTACTGAAATTGGGCTGATGGGATTAGTGATGAGTGACAGTGTAATTGAATCCAAGTGGCCATCCAAATGAACGTAAACACATTGAGGATTTAGCGAAAGCTGGTGCTGGCTTCGCTTCTGCCTCTCCTACCTGGGAGACAGCAATGAGGACTTTCACTTCTTTAATTTTATCAATGTCAAGAAATAATAGAGCTTATTCTAGGTCTTGAGCCAAACAGAATTCAGGTAAACATTCTCTGGTCTATACTGACCCAAAATCAGACTCTGCACAGGTCCGGATATTCAACCCTACCTCCTCCCTGTCATTTCTCCTGGTCCTGTGAGTTCATCTAGTGCCAGAAGTTTTCAGAAGTTTGGACTGGGGTTAAATCAGCTTCTTCCTATTTTTGCATTTTGCATTTTTTTTTATATTTTCCTCTTCTTCTTCCCAAGGGATTGGTTGTGTGTTTTTTAGGAATCCTTCACTGGACTCAAACACCCCTGGTATACTTCACTTCATGGAAGGAAAGGAAAAGGATGGAGACAAGAAAGTGGTTTTCTGAACAGAAAGGGCAACAGAATTGCTTTGCACAGCCTGACCTCCCTACAACCTAGTTCTCTGGTCTAGAGAAAGGAAAGAGCACATGCAAGTTTCTCCTGCTCATTCCCCCAGAGATGCCCCACCAAAAACCACACACCACCTAAAGCCAAAACTTATGGTTATAGCCAAGCACTGGGATGAGGACCTCCTGGCACGTCCTAGTTGTCTTCTCATTGTATGGCAGCCTTCGTGGTGTCACAAAAAACAAAACAAAAATGATCTCCAAGTTGACAATGACTTAACACTTAACTCATCAAAGGTTTGCAACTTGAACAGTGTGTTGGGTTGGGAATGCAGCAGTATGTCCCTGGAGACACGCTGAGGAGTGAGTCATGCAGGAGGTTTACAAGGCAAGACTCTGCTGCTTGGTGAGCAGCCTTCTTGCTTATTATTAACAGTAACAAACAAGTGTGATTGATTATATGGCAATGGCAGGAGGAGCAGAGTCCAGGGGATACAAAGGGTAATCAATTTTTATGGGGAGCTGGAGGAGATGTGTCAGCCATGTATATAGAGAGGACTTCCTGTGCAGGTCCTTGATGTAATTTCTGAGTTACTCCCAGATCATCTCAGACCATGACCACACAGTCAACAGCAACCTAGGTGTCCCTGGCTGCCTCGTGATGTGGGCCATTGTCTTAAGGCAGTCATGCCGGTGTGCCTTTTCCAAATCCCACTCACACACAGGTGCAGAGAGAGGCCAGACACACACAGGTGCAGAGGCCCCAAGTGGTAGAAAGGCCACACTGGTGGCCTTCCCAGTTTCCTTTCTGTAGTGACTTGGCAATCCAGACTGGTTCATTATGTGACAACCATTCCAGCACATGGTTTCCAAGTTTCTAGGGCAGGGGTTGCTAGAGTTGGAGACTTGTCTGCAGGCTTTTAAACCCTTTAGTACAGAGAGAAGTGACAGCTGTCATTACTACTCATGACCAATTGGCCAGTACGAGAACATAACTGCCAGGGGGCTGAGAAATGTGGGGTAGGGTTGAGGGCAATACAATGGAGAGTCAAGAGGACGCAATTCCACCATACTACCCTCAGAGCCCGGGAGGTTCTAGTTTATGAAATATGGAAGTCTGTCTGCACATGCATGACTAAATCACACAGCTGGTTACCTGAAGGCAGCCTGCACAGTGCCCTACTCACTCATGTCCTGGAGCCTCGTTTATGTTCTTAACTGTCACAGCCTGTACTGCGGTCATAACTCTTATCTCTAAACAAATGTCATTAAGGCCTGTTTTGCTTTGTGATGAACCTATGACCTGTGGTGGACAGGACATGGCCAGCTAAACTCCATTGATTCAAAGGGCGTTTCCGGGCCTCCCCGGTGGCGCAGCGGTTGAGCGCTGGGTTGCGAAGCTGCCCGCCACCTCTGCTGCGCTGGTTCGATCCCCGGCTGCTCCCCGGCCCCCAGAGGAGGGTCCCACATGGCGCGCAGACCTCTCCTGCCGCCCGCTGCTCCCCTCAGCAGTGTACTTCGGTCCTTCTGCCTGTTCTCTCCCCGCTCTGGCTCTGGTGAATTCTCTCACCCCCCGCGCTTCTGACTGTACCCAGTGCATGTATAAATAAACAAACAAACAAACAAATAAATAAAACATGCCTCTATAAAAAAAAAAAAATTTAAAAAAAAAAAAAACAAAGGGCGTTTCCTTCTGAGAAGGACAGAGTCATGTAAATGAAATTATATCCATACTGATTCAGAACATAAGTGAGACCAATATAGTTTCATTGCAAATAATTAGTTGGACTCAATTTAGGCAAAGATGACCTGCAGTTGAGAACCTTTCAATACGCATGAGGTAGAGTTTCTCAGTCACTTGGTACTTCTTAACCACAGGCAGATGTCACTCCAGCCAGCTTTCCCAAACATGAATGTGTAGGTTGGTCTTCCAAATGTCTAACTCAGCAGAAGTACATTCAGTAAGTTACTGTGGCTGCAAAGGAAGAATCTGATTCTGGCTGATGGAGAAACAAAAGGAGGAAGGTTTCTAGGAGGATGTTGGAGCTTACAGAATCAAAGGCAGAGCCAAGCATTGTAGGAACAGCAGTAGCCAAGGTTCAAGGTCTTTCAACAGTTTCGAGATTGCTCACCTCCATCACCCTCCCCCCTTTAAATCTCCAACTTAACTCAAGTGTTTGTGCCGTTAGACACTGGCTTGGCCAGATTGGGATCTGTTATGTGTGTTGGATCCACATGAACAGGTACTCAATAATATTTATCAAATAAATATTCCATGCTTGGCACTGTGCTAGGAGCTGGAAACAGAAATGCAAACGACATCAATCAACGAGGCCACTCTTGCACACAGCTGTGCATGAACGTTAGGGGTAACCCCATGACAAAGCCCCAAACTGCACACGGGTGAATCGCAAGTCTTCTCAGAGAAAGCACTCTTTGAAAGTGTCGGGGCAGGAAGGGACACTGAGCCGGTCTTCTATAATCCGAGTCCTCAGTGGTTTTTGCAGGTCTTTTATTTAGATTTACCAGGCACATGGCAGGCAGGGGGGCTGGGGGGCCAGGAAGCTGGCAGGCCTCCCAGCCCCCAGCAAATCCTCACTCTATCTGGGCTTTCTGGCCTTCTCTCTGTTTCTCTTCTTCTTCTCTTGGCTTCCATTCATTCTTGGCTTCTGCTGGCGTTCCCGTGACGCCGCCCTTATAAACTCAGTCTCTCAGCCCAGGTGTACCCACTCCAGGTGCCCGCCATCAGGCATGCATTCAGGACCACAGGGTTCCCCCATCTATCCTAATGGCGGGAGGGCAGAAAAGCCTGAAACTTTTTCCTTACCCTACAGTCCACCCCCTCTGGGTTTTCTGCCAGACACTCTATACAAGTCATATACGTTTCTCTTGGCAACAGAACACTGCAGCCATGGCCCACAGAAACAAATAATATACATCACAGCAGAACAACAAAATACATAAAACACAACAGAACACAAATAAGTCCAGGCAGGGCCCAACCTAGTGGCAAAACACAATTATTGGCACCAGCAGATGAGCCACCAAATCTGCTGCCGAAGCCACTGCTCATATGAGGGAGGGGAACCACTCACGGCATCTACTGTAACACGCCAGGAGCCGTCAGGTTTCCTGGCCTTCTCTGGCTGTAGTCTCGGCTACAAGCCACACACAGCATCCACCCCCAAGACGCGCTCGCTCTGGGATTGGTGATTCTATACTGTTGGGGGTAATTGCCAACCCTCAGGGTTTCTGTCTGCGGTTGCTCCAACACTCGGTCTTCACAGCCACCACTGTGACCCGCAGACCCCTGCACTCAGGCCAACCCACTGCACAAGCACCTGGGTCAGGGATCCAAACCCCACATGCAGCCTCTGTCGGGTCCCCTCTTCAGCTTGGGCTCCACCCCAAGCCACGTTCCCCACCCGTCCCCCAAGGACGGGTTCCTCAGCTCCTCGCCCTCACTCAAGAATGAGCAGGGCATCACCCACAGGTGATTTTAAGAGACTCACGGGTCTTCAGCATACTCAGGCTGCTTAACAGCGGCTCAGGGCTTCTCAACTTAGCACCAGCTTTTTCATCTCAAAATTGACTTTCCTCCTCCGCCTGGCTGCTGGGCATACACAGGCTCTTTTGGCCACTGAGGCCCACTGGCCACCCCCAGATTCCCATCTCCTGGGGTGTGCAAACAATAGCATCCTCCCCCAGGGCCCCAAAACAACTTGCCAAAGTTCCTCTGCCTTCTGGCGGGATTGTCAGTCCAAGTCCATCAGTCCAAGTCCATTAGGCCTCTCCCTGCATCAGCACCGGCAAGCTCAGAATCGTGGTCCTCTCTTCCCCGATGATTCTTGCCGCCTCGGGGGTCGTTGGCTGGTCCTCTCAGGCGTCTTCTCCATGCAAGGTCTCGTCCCGCAGCTCCCGGGCCTTGTCCATCTCCTGTGCCGCCATGACGCCTCCAGCGTCGTCACAGGCACACACAGTCTGTTACTCCTTAGTCCCTCCAGGTCTTCGGAGGGCTCCATACCCATCTGCGTGGATCATCTTGCCAACTTATGCCAATTGTCGGGGCAGGAAGGGACACTGAGCAGGTTTTCTATGATCCAGCAGACCAGGTAAAGGAGGAGTCGGAGTCCTCAGTGGCTTTTGCAGGTCTTTTATTTAGATTTACCAGGCACATGGCAGGCAGGGGGGCTGGGGGCCCGGGAGGCTGGCAGGCCTCCCAGCCCCCAGCACATCCTCACTCTATCTGGGCTCTCTCTGGCCTTCTCTCTGCTTCTCTTCTTCTTCTCTCGGCTTCTGTTCATTCTTGGCTTCTGCTGGCATCCCCGTGACGCCGCCCTTATAAACTCAGTCTCTCAGCCCAGGTGTACCCACTCCAGGTGCCCGCCATCAGGCATGCATTCAGGACCACAGGGCTCCCTCATCTATCCTATTGGCGGGAGGGCAGAAAAGCCTGATACTTTTTCCTTACCCTACAGAAAGGAACCTCAAAGCACAGCAGGGGCTGACTGCTGGAGGGAGAAAGAAGAGAAATGTGTTTAAGGTAAAACCTTAGGAAAAAAGCGAGTCTGAGAGGAGCAGTCTGCTTCCCCAGTTTCCAGACTCTCTAAGGCTGCTACCCCGGGCTCCTGTTAGGAACGCTCCAGTTCTCTCTAAATCAGCAAGGCTGACACCCAATCTGCTGCTCAGCGGTATGGTTGGAATTAGCATTACTGAGGTGAGGCACCTGTGGCCTTGCTGGGCTGTGAAATGAATCAGGCATGGATAACAGCTTTGCTTGCAGCCTGCTGTGCGTCAAAAACACTCAGCCCCAGAACACGTGGGCAATCATAATTTCTTCATTGAGAGCTGAGACAAAAGGAGTCAGCGAGCATTTAAGATTCTAATAGGAATTATAACACGACCCCTCAATACGGGGAGCCCAGATGAAGCTCCCTGCTCCAGATGTGGCAGGGAGAGGAGGAATAAAGAAACTTGGAAGTGAACAGGAGAGAGCTGAGGAACTCATGACTTGAAGTGTTTTAGGGCAGCCCGATATTGAATGGGTTGCCTGGCTGTGGGTCCTCACCCGCGCGCTTAAAAGGGACTTATGAATACTCCACTACAGACACACACAAAAGGGTTAATACAAGGTTTATTTACAAGGGAAAAGGAAATAAGGAAAATGTACAACTCAGGGAGAAAATAGGGAAATAAAGTCTTTAATGCGTCCTACCCGATCCGCCGACCTGGAAACCCAAAGGCACTCTCAGAGCTGGCCAAGCACTTCGAGCTGGCAGAGAGCCAAAAAGAGAATCCCCCAAAACCCACATGTCTGGTTTTATACCAAACCTGGCTGCTTAACCCCACCCTCAGGTCCCAGCCACCTTCCCTTGGGTGGGGATGGGATCTGGAGTTCCCAGTGTCTTTGGCTTTGGCCTGGGGCGGGGGTGGCGTCCACAAAGCCTGTATGGGATTAGCTTTAGGACAGCCTTTTCCCCCTAACAGAAGGACAGAATCCTGTTTGATTCTCCTCCATGGCCCAATTCTATCAGCATTTATACAAAGCCTTGTAGAGGTGGCTTTGAAAAATCTGAAATTATGCTTAATGATAACAAATGATATGATTAAAAGAACATATGGAAAAAAATTAAAATGGGGTTTCAAATTCAAGAGAACTGTGATTTATAGAACATCATTAATCTTTTGTAGTTTATCAAACAGATGTAGTCTTCCACATGGTAACCACCCTCTGCTCTCCATACACAACCCCCCAAGCAAGTCCCCAGTTAGCTGTAAATTCTCTAAGTCCCGTCCTAATGTACTGATTAGGTTTTATGTCTTCCTTCAAACTCTTCTCGTTTTTATGAGTTCAGTCAATAGTGTTTAGCCCTGACCAACATAACTAAAAAGCCTGAAACTGACACTCAACAAATCGTAATAGTGATTTTCTGTTTACCTTCTCTCTCAGAGTGCCCAGCACACCCTTCCCTCATTTTTCACAATGATTTTCTTTCAAAAATAGTTACCCAATTTTTGAAAATAAAATCAGATCTTAAGTTATAAATGGAGATTGTTCTAAGAGAAAAATCCTTGGTAAAATAGCTTTTAAGGTAACCAGAATGTTCTATAAATATCTGCATCCTCACAAATCCCCTTATAAGTCATATTTTAAGTGTATTAAAAAATCAGGATACTACTGTAATAGGGTGGTCCCCAGGAAAGGGGGAGGTTCCAGGTTTCCTGCCCCACCCAAGGGAGGGTGGAGCTGAGCAGGAAGAGGAGAAGCTGCAGAAGAGACTGAGGAAGGAAGGAAGCAGGATGGAGCCAGGAGACCTGGAGGAGGCACATGGAGCCTAGAGACACGTGAAGAAACTGCGCTTGTCTTTTGGTCGTGGACTAGGTGACACAGATGTGGGTGAGACCCGTGGGGAGGTGACCATGGCAGCTTTTATCTTGATGTTGATTTTGCTCTTTTCCTTCCGGGCTTGTCCGGTTGTTTGTGACCCTTTTCTGTGGGTCCCCACTGGAAGATGCTTTAGACTTGTGGCAGGCTTTGGGGCCTTGTTCTGGGCCAATCCCATTTGGATGGACTTTTACCCACGAGGGGACGGGTAACTTTGGGTGCTTCATTTAGAAACTAGATTCTTTGCCTTACCTGTATTGTTTCCTAGTTTTATTAAAGTTCCTTTTCAAAAAAAAAAAAAAAAAAAAACTTTCCTAAAAAGGACTAAATAGACCTGGAAATACACCTGACATTTACTAAGGTTTCTTTGACATAATACTGGAAATTTTTTATGCATTCTGTCCTGAATCCACGAAGTTTTTGTTTTGTTTTGTTTTGTTTTGAGTAACCAGGATCTGCAGAAAGGTTGTAATTTTTTTTTCCAGCAAAACTAACTTGTCACATTTTCTCTCCCCTTGATACCAACACAGCATACAAATAGTGGTAGTAATTTTTGCTACTTATCTTAGAGTCTGTTTTTGCATAACTTCCATAGGGATTTTGTCTGTTTTAACAAAAAAATTGGACGCGAGTTTGATTGTGTGGCTTTGTGTGGAGTTCTTCCAGAAAGTTGAAAAAGAGCTGAACCAAGAAGAGGAGAACCTGTTTGCCTTTTTTGTGGGGTTCCAGAGACCTCCAAAGAAGGTGAGGAAGCTTGCCTCCATTGGCAGGACTGGACAACCCGGCCAACGAAAATGCCCTGGTACCCTCGAGAAGAGGAAAGCCCAGGTGGAGTCTGATGAGACCAACTTTATACCTGAAGCCTACATCGACTGCATGCCACCGGTTCACTCTGATCCTATATGGGGTATTTCAACAAAGCCAGCTAAAAATTGCTGTTAGTTATTTTTGCCCTGTGATTTTATGCAAAAATAGGAAAAATGGTTTAAAAGAGGATTTAGTTTGCAAACTTTTGCTATGCTGTTAAAAGTTTGGGATCAAGGTTGAGAAAATTTGTGTTTTACATCAGTTGAACCATTTTAACATTTTTTCCCTGTGATTTTGATATATTTGCTATCTTGTTTTAGCCAATGCTCCAATTTTTTTTTCTTTTGGCTTGAATAATGAATTATTTTTAAGTAATGAAACTGTCATACTGGACATTCATGGACAATGCTGCTGACTAATTGTTGCTTCTCTTACACACATTGTGACCCTAAAATTACACCATGACATCTGTGCCACCATAGATATGGTGGAATAAAAATTAAAAGGGGGGATTGTAACAGGGTGGTCCCCAGGAAAGGGGGAGGTTCCAGGTTCCCTGCCCCACCCAAGGGAGGGTGGAGCTGAGCAGGAAGAGGAGAAGCTGCAGAAGAGACTGAGGAAGGAAGGAAGCAGGATGGAGCCAGGAGACCTGGAGGAGGCACATGGAGCCTAGAGACACGTGAAGAAACTGCGCTTGTCTTTTGGTCGTGGACTAGGTGACACAGATGTGGGTGAGACCCGTGGGGAGGTGACAATGGCAGCTTTTATCTTGATGTTGATTTTGCTCTTTTCCTTCCGGGCTTGTCCAGTTGTTTGTGACCCTTTTCTGTGGGTCCCCACTGGAAGATGCTTTAGACTTGTAGCAGGCTTTGGGGCCTTGTTCTGGGCCAATCCCATTTGGATGGACTTTTACCCACGAGGGGACGGGTAACTTTGGGTGCTTCATTTAGAAACTAGATTCTTTGCCTTACCTGTATTGTTTCCTAGTTTTATTAAAGTTCCTTTTCATTAAAGTCTCCTATGTTTTGTGTTGATGCGGCGGATGGCAGAACCCATTTAGAATAGGCAGGTTTGCGGGGTTTGGGCTGCCCCTCTCCCTGTCCTATAACACTACCATTTTGCATATGCATATCATACATATTCATTGATAATCATCATTAATATTAAGCCCTAAAAAGAGCTTTATTCCATCAAAATCATTGCTCCTTATAGACATGGCAAACAGTACCAACTTTTGAAATTTCATAAGAAATGGAAAAACAAGCAGAAGATCTCAAATGCAAAGTGTTTTCTTATTCACTGAAATCAACTGATGATGGAATGATTTGGGGGGGCACATATGAAAATTTATATTAAAATTCAAATTTTACCTACCTTTGAGGCAATTTTATAAGATAGTTATATTCTCAAATGAATTTCACTTCTTTCCTCAAAATACACTCAACAAAAAAGTATAGAGAAAAAAGGCAATTCACACAGGTGGACTGAATTGGGTCACAGCAAACAGGTCAATGGAACAAAATTGAAAACCCCAAATAAAACCACATAATTCCTACACCTAATCTATGATAAAGCAGCTATGACCATAAAATTAAGAAAAAAAAAAAAAAGACTGCCTCTTCAATAAATGGTTCTGGGGGGCCTCCCTGGTGGTGCAAGGGGTTAAGCACCACACTATGAAGCAATCCACAGCCTCAGGAGCACTAGTTCAATCACCGGCTGGCGAGGGAGGTACCCACATGGTGCAGCAGACCTCTCCTATCTCCCCTGCTGCTCCCCTCAGCAGTGTATTTCAGTCAGTCTGCCTGTTCTGTTCCCCACTCTGTCTGGTGAATCCTCTCACCCTCCATCTGTATCTCTGGCCTGTACCCCAGCTCTTGTATGCATATATAAATAAATCTTTAAAAATAAAATAAATGATGCTGGGAAAATTGGAACGAAGTTTGACTTCTCTCTAATACCATACACAAAAATAAACTCCAAATGGAATAAAGATTAAGACATAAGATCTGCAACAATAAAACACATAGAAGAAAATATGACATTATTTTGACATGACATGACATTAACAATAAAGATATTTTTGGTGACTCAGACCCTATGACAAGGGACTTGAAAACAAAAATAAACAACTGTGATTATCCCAAGCTAAATGCATCTATAAAGGGGAAATATAAGATAAACACCCTATTGAATGGAAGGAAATATTTACACAATCTATAACAGATAAAGGATTAATATCCAATATATATTTTAGAACACATTTAACAATTAAAAAATGACACAAATAATATGAACAGACCAAAGAGCATATTCAGAAAGTCAAAAGACATATGAAGAAATCTTCATTGTTACTTTAATAAGAGAGATACATATTAAAACTATCATGAGATACCATATCACAAGCATGAGAATGGAACATATTAAAAAGACCCCCAATGAGAAGTGTTGGAGAGGATGCAGAGAAAAAGGAACCCGATTATACTGTTGGCGAAACTGTGAAATGGTACGACCATTATGGAAAGCAATCTGGATTTATCTCTAAAAACTAAAAATGGAAATAGCACACAAGCTTGCAATCCCATGCTTGGGTATCTACCCACAGAATATGAAACCATCAACAAAACAACCGTATGGTCCACAGTTTTCATGGCAGCACTGTTGACAAGTGCTAGGTCATGGGAACAACCTAAATGTCCATCATGGAGGATTAGCTTAATGTGTGGTGTATCCACACCATGGAGTACTATATGGCCATGAAAAAGATGAAATACAGCCATTTTCAACAAAATGGAGGGAATTTGAGAGAACTGTGTGCAGCAAAATAAGTCGGAGCCATAGAAAACAAATACTGGATATTCACATCGCAGACAATTCGATAACAGAACATATTCAAAATTCCTGAGGAAGCTGATGCTAAGAGTGAATGGGGTAGGGAAAGAGGAAGGGAAGCTAAGGGATGGGGGGGTGAAGAAAACAAAGATGAACAAATCTAGAGATCTAATATCCAACATGGTGACTCCAGTTAAAAATACTCCACTGGAGTCTGATGAGACCAACTATGTTCTTGAAGCCAACATGGACTGGATGTCAAGAGTTCACTCTGATCTTTTATGGAGTATTCCAACAAAGCCAGCTAAAATTGCTGTTTAGTTATTCTGCCCTGTGATTTTATGCAAAAATGGGTAATATGGTTTAAAAGTAGATTTGGTTTGCAAACTTTCGCTATGCTGTTGAAACAATTTGGGATCAAGGTTGAGAGAACCTGTTTTTGCATAAGTTCAATCAATTGTAGTATTTTTCCTGTGATTTGATATCTTTGTTGTTTTGTTTTGGCTAATGCCTCCAGATTTTTTTTTTTTTTTTTTTTGGCTTGGACTGATAAACTATTTCCCAGGAATGGAGGACTTTTGCTTTCCACATTGGACAATACCTGAAGAGACTGGTTTGCTTTCCAATGGGAACCCTGAGAAAAATTTTCATCTGATACTATACCCGCGCATCCATACATTTGATCTTCAACACCATGGAAATGGTGGCAAAAAGTGAAGCTAATTCCATACAGGCTTTGTGGATGCCACCCCTACTCCATCAAGATACCAGGGACTACAAATCCCAGGATCCCCAAAGGGAAGTGGTGAGGACTTAAGGGTGGAGTTAAGCAGCCATTTTTTTCTGTTTGTAAATAAAAACTAGCCATGTTAGTGGGGAGAAAAAAATACTCCACCAGATACTGGAAATTTGCTAAGAGAGCAAATTCCAGGTTCTCTCAACACACAAAAAAGGAGTGGTTGACAATTTGAGGTGTTAATTAACTTGATTGAATAATCTCTTTTTTTGTGTAAATGTACATCAAATCATGTTGTACACATTAAGTACAATTTCTAGAAAATATAAAAATAAATGCAAATTCTCGACCCACTCAATGAGCATCAGGGCCCAGGACACTCTTTTACCAAGTTTGCCTAGAGATTAGAAGTTGCACATTAAAATTTGAAGTTCAGGGCCTCCCTGGTGGTGCAGGCGATTGAGCGCAGCGCTGTGAAGCTGTCCGCAGCCTCTGCTGCATAGGTTCAATCCTGGCTGGGTGAAGAGATACCCACATGGCGCAGCAGACCTTTTCTGTCTCACCCAGCTGCTGCTCCCCTCAGCAGTGTATTTCAGTTAGTCCACCTGTTCTGTTCCCCACTCTGTCTCTGGTGAATCCTCTCACCCTCCCACACATCTGGCCTGTACCCTGGTACTTGTATGAATGAATAAATCTTTAAAAAAATTGAGGTTCACTGACTCCAAGAAACCAGCAGAGAGAATCCCAGCCATGAAGATGAGCCAGGAGCTCTGAGACCTGTTAACAAAGATATTCTAACCCAAGGCACTTTTACCCACCACCTGTAAGCCAGTTGTGGCTTGGAAAAACACTGGGAAATGGTCTAAAGTCTTACTGAATAATTTCCCTGAAGTTTGGATGTGGGGATTCAAAATTAATGTCTCCAGGTTATCGGAAATGAACAGTATGTCTCACTAAATTCTCTGGGTCTCCAGAGTGAGGCTAATTGGAGCCCATAAATTGGAAGAAATTACTTAACGAGTTGATTAATGTTTTGAGAGAAGGGGGGCCCAATATGAACACATTCTGCTGATTCCAAGAAAGAAGATTTAATTAAAATCAATTGCTTAACCCCACTGTAAACAAACTGGATCAATCTCTGCTCCAGGGGTCCCGTCAATGTGTGAGGAGAAGAAAACCACACCACAGTCAGCAGGATTCAGAGAGATTCTGTATTTGCCAAAAGACTGTTTTTCCCCCTCAGGAATGTGAGAGTATGGAAGGAAAAAAAATCAAACATCGATTTCAGCCAAGAATAGATTTTCCTGTAAGTAGGGGAGCACCCAGCCCTTGGTCATCCAGAGTTAAGTAAATTATTCTCCTGGGTTAAGCATCTGTCAGGCAACACTTCATCACCTGCATCTGCCTTTGCAATAATTTGCATACACTCCATGTGGGAAAGGATGGATAGGCTGGTGGCAGACTTGGGGGCAGCACAGCAAGGGTTCACCACTCAGTGGGCTCTGGACAAGGCAGGCACCCAAGTGGTCTACACTGGGCTCTCCCATTCCCTACACCACGGCCTCTGGCCACCTCCAGACCAGGGGCCCAGAACTTCAGCTGGTCCTTCTTCCTCTCATAAAGGCCCAGAACCCCTATCCCCAGTTTCTCTGCATCTCACTCCACACCTCCAATCTCAGGATGCTCTTCAAGTGAGGCCTGCTTCCCAGGGCGTTAGCTACTCCTGCACCAACTCAGAATTCCTGACAGTTAAAGAAGGATCTGACAGTGAAGATAAGGCCAACCCAGACTGGACAACTTGGGGAACAGACACTGCAACCCAAAGTTCAGAGGCAGGCTTGCATTGGTACGTAAAATAATGCCCCCCAACCCCCCAAGATGTTCACATCCTAATCTTGGTATCTTTGAAGATATCACCTTACAGGCAAGAGATCGAAGGTCACAGAGGTAATTTAGGCTGCTTATCAGTTGACCTTGAGACAAGGAGATTATCCTGGATTCTCTGGCTGAGATCAGTCTAATTACATGAGCCCTTTAAAGTGGAAAAGGAGCAGGCAGAAGAGTTAGATACAAAGTGGGCAGGACTTGATCTACTATTGCCGGCCTTGAAGTTGAAGGAGAGAAATTTTGGCAACTTCTAGAAGTTGGAGAGGCAAGAATGATTTTTACCCTAGAGTCTCCAAGAAGGAACTCAACCCTGATGACACCTCAGTTTTACCCAGTGAGCCTCACATGGACCTTCTGACCTAAGATACTATGTATGCTGTTTCAGCCCCTTATTGCAGCAGCTCAGAGTTGCAGAGCTGAGGGAGGAGTCTCTTTGTGGAGGGGCCTGTGGGCTGTATAGGACATACTCAGATAGTGTCTCAGGGATCGTGGGCACAATGCTGCTTGTCTGGGTGGGTGAAATGGGGAGGAAGCAAGAAGAAAGAAAAAGACCTTGTTTCTAGTCATTAATTTATCCCTAAAGTTTCACACTTAATTGATTCACACTTAATTGAATTGACCTAATTCAAAGAATAAGGTCAGTGCCCTAATTTTTTTTTCTATCAAGGTAACATTGGTTTACAAGACTGTATAATGGAGAGGTACAGACTCACACATCTTGAGAGGTATGTCACCACACCACACCACCACCAAGGCAGCCACAGTCCACTGAGCCACCGCTCCATGATGCTCTCCTAACCCTGTGGCAGCCTTTAGTCTACATACAGATTTCTAGGACTTGTTACTGGCTTGGTCTTGGCTGACCCTTTGTTTTATTTCCCTATAGTCCATGTGAAACCATGTGATGTTTGTCTTTCTCCTTCTGACTTAGTTCATTTCATATAATCCCCTCCAGTTCAATCTATATTGCCCCAAATGGCAAGAATTCCTATTATCTTTATAGCTGAGTATTATTCCATTCTGAACACATAAGAACCACAGCTTCTTAACTCACCCATCTGTCCATGGGTGCTTGGATTATTTCCATAACTAGATTACTGTAAATAGTGCCTCAATGAAACCAGGAGGGCATACACCCCTTTGACTTAGTGTATTTTCATTCTTTGGGGAGATACCTAGGAGCGGAATTGCTGAGTCATGTGGTAGATATGACATTCGTTTTTCTGAATTTTGTTGCATCTCTTCGATAAGCTTTTCAGAGTCCTCTTATACCACTTTGATTTGCTTTTCCTTCCCTTTCTTTGAATTTCCTCATCAAGGCTATTCTGATCTTTGTATCTGATAAGAAGACAAGTCCTGCACATCTCTGTGGCTGGTACATGGAAAGTTGCTCCCCCCTTCAGGTCTCAATTGCTTTTGTCATATTTTCCGGTCTGCTCATTTTGCTTTCAGACTTTGCCCCAGAGTCCTGTACTCTCAAGCAGTACCAAGTTGGGAGGTTTGGAGAAGGCTGAGAGGGCATGCTGGGGACAGACTCCAGAATCAATCACAGGTCAGGCCCAGTCTCAGCCTGGATGATGCTCAAGTGAACCAAGACTCTGACCCCAGGCCCAGCCTGGAGGCTGGGCAGGTCAAACCTCTGGCCAATCCCTGTTCAGCCAGGAGCCTGTGGAGTTCAACCAGCAGCCTGGCCCAGGCCTCAGCCTGGAGGCAGGGTAGGTCGACCAGGAGGCAGGTGCTCATTTGGCCTGGAGGCTGGGGGGGCTCCACAGCAAAGCGGCCCCAATTAAACCTGGAGGGTACAGATGTAACCAGCAGGACAGACACAGGTGAGAGAGCGCCCCCACTTGAACTGCCAGTGGGACAGCCTCATCCTCAGCCTGCAGCCCGGGGAGGTCGACCAGCAGGCCAGCAACATCCTCGGCCTGCCTGCTGGGGAGGTCAATCAGCAGGCCAGGTGCCAACCAGCCTGGAGGAGGGGAGATTGGTCAGCAGTCCCTGCCCTGATTCATCTGTAGCCTGGGTCGACCAGCCATCCCGGTGCACTCCATCAAGACTGCCACAGTCCACCACAGGCTGGGCCCAGTCTCGGCCTGGAGGATGCTCAAGTGGACCAGCATTCTGGCCCCAAGCCCAGCCTGGAGGATGGGCAGGCTGAACCTCTGGCCGATCCCTGTTCAGCCAGGAGGCTGAGGAGTTCGACCAGCAGCCTGGCCCTGGCCTCAGCCTGGAGGCAAGGTGCGTGGACAAGGAGGCCGATGCCCATTAGGCCAGGAGCCTGGGGGCTCCACAGCAAAGTGGTCCCGATACATCCTAGAGGCAGCAGAGGTAACCAGCAGGACAGCCACAGGTGAGAGAGCGCCCCCACTTGAAATGCCGGCGGGTCATGGGCCCTAACTGATTTAAAAATTCCGCAAACACCAGGGCAATGCCAGTTCAATATCAGACCTAGAGCCTGATGACTTCCACGCCCAAGGACAGGCTGCAGATGTGTCAGGTCAAGCAGATGGATCATGGATCCAGATTGGAGGCAGCTAAGGTGAAGCATCAGGCCGGTCCTGGGCTCGGCCTTCAGCCCGGGGAGGCCAACCAGTGGGCCGGCCTCCTCCTCAGCCTGCAGACCAGGGAGGTCGAGCAGCAGGCTGGCTTCATTATCAGCCTGTAGCCTGGGGAGGTCGACCAGCGGGACTGCCTCATCATCTGCCTGCAGCCTGGGGAGGTCAACAAGTGAGACGGACTCATTCTCAGCCTGCAGCCAGAGGAGGTGGTCCAGCAGGCCAGCACCACCCTAGGCCTGGCTGCTGGGGTCATCGATCAGCAGGCCAGCCGCCAACCAGCCTGGAGGAGGTGGGGTCGAGCAGCAGACCCCAGATTCAGGAGGGAGTGGCCTGGGTCGACCGGCCATCCCAGCACAACCCACCATCAAGACTGCCGCAGTCAATAACTGGCCAGGCCCAGTCTCCACCTGGATGATGCTCAAGTGAACCAGATTTCTGGCCCCAGGCACAGCCTACAGGTTCGGCAGGCAGAACATCTGGCCGATCCTTGTTCAGACAGGAGCTTGTGGAGTTTGTACAGCAGCCTGGCCCTGGCCTCAGCCTGGAGGCAGAGTAGGTCGACAAGCAGGCCAACCCCAGCCCAACCTGGAGGCTGAGGAGGTTGACCTGCTGGCCTACCCCAGCCCAGCCTGGAGGCTGAGGTGGTCGTTCTGCAGGCCTGCCCCAGCCAATCCTGGAGTGTGAGGAGGTCAACCTGCAGGGCGGCCCCAGCCCAGCCTGGAGTGTGAGGTCGACCTGCAGGTAGTCCCAGCCCAGCCTGGAGTTGAGAGGGTCGACCTGCAGGCCAGCCCCAGCCAAGGCTGAGGGTGTCGATGTGGACCTAAAGGCCGGCCCCAACCCAGCCTGGAGGCTGAGGAAGTTGACATGCAGCTGGTCCCAGCCCAGCCTGGAGGCTGAAGAGGTCAACCTGCAGCCTGCCCCTGCCCAGACTGGAGGCTTAAGAGTTTGACCTACAGGCCGACCCTAGCCAAGCCTGGAGGATGAGGAGAACCACCTGCAGGCCAGCACCAGCCCTGCCAGAAGGTTGAGGAGGTGCACCTGCAGGCCGGCCCCAGACCAGCCTGGAATGTGAGTAGGTCGACCTGCAATTCAGACACAGCCTGGCCTGGAGTTGAGAAGGTTGACCTGCAGGCCGGCTCCAGTACAGCCTGGAGGTTGAGGAGGTCGACCTGCAGTCTGGACCCAGCCCGACATGGAGGTTGAGGGAGTTGCCCTGCAGGCCGCCCCAGCCCAGCCTGGAGGGTGAGGAGGTTGACCTGCAGACAGGCCCCAGCGCAGCATGGAGTGTGAGGAGGGTGACCTGCAGTTTGGACCAAGCCCAGCCTGGAGACTGAGGAAGTCGACCAGCAGGCCGACCCCAGCCAAGGCTAAGGGTGTCGAGGTCGACCTGCAGGCCGGCCCCAGCTCAGCCTAGAGGCTGAGGAGGTCGACCTGCAGGCTGGCCCCAGCCCAGCCTGGAGGTTAAGGTGATCGAACTGCAGGCCAAACCCAGCCCAGCCTGGAGGGTGAGGAGTTCAACCTGCAGGCCAGCACAAGCCCTGTCAGGAGTCTGAGGAGGTCCACCTGTAGGCCAGCCCCAGCAAAGCCTGGAGGGTGAGGAGGAAGACCTGCAGGGCGGCCCCAGCCCAGCCTGGAGGCTGAGGAAGTCGATATGCAGCAGGTCCTAGCTCAGCCTGGAGGCTTAAGAGTTCAACCTGCAGGTCATCCTTGGCCAATCCTGGAGGATGAGGACCACCTGCAGGCCGGCCCCAGCCCAGCCTGGAGGATGAGGACCACCTGCAGGAGGGCCCCAGCCCAGCCTGGAGGCTGAGGAGGTCGACCTGCAGCAGGCCCACCCTAATCTGAGGCTGGGGATGTAGACCAGCAGGCCGGGCCCAAGTCACCCAGTAGGCTCGCCAGCTCAACCAGCAGGCTGGCCCCAGTCAGCCTCCAGCCTGGGGAAGTGGACCAGTTGTCCAGCCTCATCCTCAGCCTGCAGCCCAGGGATATCGACCAGTGTGCTGGCCTCATCCTCAGCCTGCAGCCCTGGGATGTTGCCGGCCTGCTGGCCGATCTCCCCGGGCTGCAGGCTGAGGATGAGGATGACCAGTTGGTTGACATCCCTGTGCTGCAGGTGCCTGTCCCAGCATGCTCTCTCAGCCTTTCCCAAAACTCCCAACTTAGTACTTCTGGAGAGTATAGGATGCTGGGGACAAAGTCTGAAATAAATGAGCAGACCGGAAAACAAGACAAAGAGCAATTGAGACCTGAAATGATATGACACCACAGTGGGGGACAACTTTCCATGATCCAGCCACAGAAATGTGCAGGTCTTATCTTCCTATCAGATACAGAGATTAGAATGGCCATGATGAGGAAATTCAAAGAAAGGGAAGGAAAAGCAAATCAAAGGCTGAATGGGCACCGGCCTCCTGGTCGACCTACCCTGCCTCCCGGCTGAGGCCTGGGCCAGGCTGCTGATCGAACTCCACAAACTCCTGGCTGAACAGGGATCGGCCAGAGGTTCAGACTTCCCAGCCTCCAGGCTGGGCCCAGGGCCGGAGCTCTGGTCCTCTTCAGCATCCTCCAGGCCTCATCCTCAGCCTGCATTCGGGGAGGTTGATAAGCGGGACAGCCTCATCCTCAGCCTGCAGCCCTAAAGCCACTTAGATTTAGGAGACGAAGTCCCTCTATGTCTTTACATGGTCAAACCTGTCTCTCCAGGGTGGTCTGCACTGGGTCTTGGGGCAAGGATCACTGAAAACTGTAAGGAGGTAAAGTTCCATCAACCCTTCGAGGTTCTTCGCTAAGACACCCCCTGAATGAGGGATAGAGTAAGAGCATAAAAATAAAATGAATTTTGTAGCTACAAGTGCCACAAAGATAGGTGACCCCAAGAAACAAGGCAAGCAGGCAGTTTTTATCATTTTTTGACAAGGAAATAATAGATTTATGAAGAATTGACAAGATAAAGAAATGTAGGTTTTGTAGTAATAAGTGAGGGGAAAACAAAAAGTAGCAAGGTTGGTTTACATAGTCTTCTCTGATGACGAGGATATCTCTCTGCCTCCTGGGACAGGGAAAATTCCTTCCACCAGGGAGCTTCACTCCCTGATTTCAGGAGGACAGAGGAGAGATTGTGTTCAATCTTGTACTAGCAGTGTCTTAGGTAACTAATTCAAATAATCAATTTGCCATATCTTGAAGCCATGAGAATTAAATGTTAGCAGGATGTATTAGCAAGGTTCTCTAGAGAAGTGGAACCAATAGGATGTATAGAGAAATATGCAAATGAAGATTTATTGTAGGAACTGCCTCTTGCAGTGACAGAGGTCCAGAAGGCCCACAGCCTGCCATCTGAGAGCTGGAGACCCACTAAAGCTGGTGCTGGTATTCCACCTGAGTCTCAAGGCCTGAGGATCAGGGGAATGATGCTGTGAGTCTTGACCTGCCCAGAGGCCGAATGTGCAAAGGCAGGAGAAGATTGAAGATGGAGGTCCCAGCTCAAGCAGACAGTGAATTCACCCTTCCTCCATCTTCTGGTTCTATATGGGACTTCAGAGGATTGGATGAGGCCACCCACACTGCAGAGGGCCATCTGCTTTATTCAGTCTACCAAGCCAAATGCTAATTTCTTCTGGAAGCATCCTCCCAGACACACCCAGCTCTATGCCTCACAGTTCTCTGGGCATCCCTTAGCCCAGCAAGCTGACACATGGAATTAGCCATCACACAGCGTGTTCTCCACCATAGTGCTTCCCAGGTCTTCTGGGAACCATGTGGAGTTTCACTTAGGCAAGTCAGGCCAACGAACCCAACAGGGTTGGGTTTTAAGCTCAGGGAGGAGCTCACAGGGTTTAGGAGGGCAACTGGAATAGGATGGGGTAGGGGAAAGCAGAGAGGAAGAAGAGAAAGGAGAAAAAACAGAATTGGTCAGACTAATGGCCAGTGACCTCCCGGCTTCGGGGAGTCTTGCAGTCAGCACCCGCAGGACTGTGGACCCAGCACTGCTTCTTCCAGGTCAGAGTGGCCTAAACCCAGGAGAAGGACAGGCAAGGCACTGTCAGGTACACCTTTACCTTTTCGATCACTTCCACATGGAGCAACTCCAGTTCCACCAAACCCTTACAGGCCCAGAACTCACTGTGGCAGGTTATGCACAGCACCAAAAACCCTGTGAGCACCTCCCTGAGCTAAAAAGAGCTGAGAAGTGAACGTTCCTGCTTCCTCTTGGAGATCTCAGCTGTGGTGAGTCATGGGCTACCGACCCAGTGCATCCTTCGAAAGATGAATTTGTTGGAGAAGCGCCACTTTCAGGATGGAAATCTGGACTCAGGCAGGTGATGGGAAGCACAGCTGATATATGTTGAGGTTTTACACATCATTCAGCAAGGTGTCACTGCTACCAGATGATTCAGGATCAAGCGCCAGTTAATTTTTCAAAACTTCTAGAAGGAAGATGGTGTGAAACAGTAAGGAGGGGCAAGAGGGGTGTTTCATAATTTATCAGACTGCAAGGACACAACTTGTGTCGACGTGTGTTTTCTAGGGAGCAGGAGGGTTAAGTGCTGCTCCTTTCCAGCTTCAAAATTCTTATTTCATGCCAGGAAGTTCAGCTACATGTCCAACCACCACCTTTCCAAATGCAGAGGCTTTTTGCTGGCAGAGAAGATAGAATCACGGTCATTCGATCAGTAAACAGAATCCATCCAGGCTTCACCAAGCCCGCGGCGGTCTCCCGCTGCATTTAATAGATGCAGGCATTTATTATCATCGACTACTTGTCTTTTAAGTTGACATTTATTATAGCTCCTTGTCTCTGTGGCATTCCAGACTTACATCAGCTTCCTTTTCTCTTTGAGTTACTCTGCGCCTTTCTTCCCTGATCACGCTTTGTCTCCTTCAAATTTGTCCTCAAAGCCAAGAACCTGCTGCTTAAATTATTTCCCAATAAATCACGGGTTGGTGAGTATTTGAGCTCCAATCCCTCAACAGGCTCAGTCTGCGTGAGGCTTGCGTACCTTGGGGGAGGGGTGGGTGCTTGTTTCCTTTCCTTTAAGGTGGCACATGCTTGGTGTTTATTGGGGCTTTGCAGACTTGGGAGGCCATGCCCAAGGACCAAGGTGCTTGGATCTCCTCATCTGTGTAAAGCTTGCTGGTTTCCAGAGAACAAGTTCTTTCTTGTCTCAATGGCTGTGCATTCTTAGATCTCAGAAAGGCAGGTTAGTGGGCCCCCAGGGGAATGGCAGTGTCCAGAGCCCTGGGCAAGCTGTATAGATTAATCCTGGGTTATGGCAGCCATGTCCAGCTGCAGAAAACCCCAATAATCCTGGGAACTAAAATGTCACTTCTTCAGCTCCACCCTCAGGTGAGCTGGTGGCTTCCTCTTGTCACCTGGGAATCCTCTGAGACACCTGTGAACTGAGGTTGAGTCCTCCAACGAGGACTTTCCTTTAGTTGCCTGCACCTCCTCCCATGAGGGAATGAAAAGACCCTCCTCTGGTGCTGTCATCGTGGAGGGACAGGCATGTGCCACCTAATTCAGCTAATCAAATCTCGACTGGCCCCGGAGTGGGCACCTGCCTGGTAGGCAGAGCAATGTCCCACCACGGGCTCCTGTTCTCACTCCCAGAGTCTCTGTATGTGCTACTGCCACAGTGAGGAGGCTTCGCCCAGGGGATTTGATTGAAAATTTTGACCAGGGTTAGATTATGCTGGATTATCAGGACGGCACCCACATAAACATGGTCCTGATGAGAGCAAGAGGGTCAGAAGTCTATGTGAAGAAGGTGGAGTCAGAGGGTCAGGCAGATGTGGTGATGCTTCACAGCTTGCTTACACGTGGGCTCATAGCCCACAAAAGCAGACAGCCTCTAGGAGCCTGAAAAAGCCAGACATGTTCTCCCCTGAGGCCCCCAGGAAGACCTTGGCCTTACTTAGCCCAGTGAGATCCATGTCAGACTCAGAATGACAGAAAAATTAATTCAGGTATTTGAAGCCTGTAAATGTGTGACAATTTTTTACAGCAGCCCTGGAAACCTAATCCAGTATGTCTTTGTTTCACAAGCCCGTCTCCACCTTATGGGGCATTCTGCACCCCCAGTCCTGGCCAGTCAGTTCCGGCAGGACCCCACAGTCACAGGACCATCAGAAACACACCCACGTGCAGGGACCAACAAACATTTCTTTCCTGCCCCAACCCCTCAAGCTCCCATCAGGCCTGCCATGTCCTCTAGGTGCAATTCATCAGATTAAAAGGCTCCTAAACTATTCCAGGGAGAATGGGGCTCAGCAGAGAAGCGGGAGCCTTGACACGTGGACAGAAAGAGGGTCGTTCATTTGATTCTCTTATGCGCACGTGCCTATGTCACTGTCTGCTGTGCGTGTATTCAACAAGCTGCAAGAAATAACTTGAGGGGGAGGGTTCAAACTTGGGACTGGGGCCAGCTAAAGGGGAGTAGCTTTATACTCTTCATGGAGAAGGAGGCGGGGTCCCCAGATTACATGCAATCAGCTCTCCTCTGGGCAAGACTGCCTGACGGCCCAGAGTCTAGGAGCCAACAGGATTTCATTCTGGGCAGGGAGAAGCCAGACAACAGCAGAGCTGGGGTTCACATTCTCAGTGTGTTCTGCCTGAAGCACCCCTGGTCAGTTTTCACTTCGTTTTCCTCCCCAGTCTGCACACCACGGGCCAGCGTGGCTGCAGGGGATTGCTGGCGACCCTGTAAGAGCCGCCTCGGGACCCCCCTCATTTGATGACATTTCAGGTCCAGGGCCGCCCAGCAGGGGGTTCAGGCAGCTGCCTCCAGCTCCCAAGAAAAGAGCTTTGCTCATCACACCATTATTTCCCATCAGCCTGAGATCAGAACCCGTTTCTCCCTCCAAGAGATGCTTTGTAGAGATTGGGGGCTGCTTCTGAAGGCCCATGAAAGGAACAGGAATTCAAAGACATTTTTTTCTGTCTTCAGCTAACGCTCACTGCATGTTTCTCTGAATTATTCATAATTGAAATCATGCCATCAGCAAAACTGTTAAGGAAAGTTTACCCACAGAAGTATTAGAAAGTAGAATACGGATTAGGATCACCATCCCTAATTATTTTTTCTGTGCAATCTAAACATCACTGCAGTTAATGCTACAGAAAAGCAAAATCAGATTATTCATAATCACTGATATATACTTTAATGCTCGAGGGTCAAATTTGTTATTAAATGTTAAATACTTTTTCTCAGCTTCGAGAGATTTTTCAGCTATGTTATATTGTTAATCTTCTTCAAGGAGAATGCCTTCGCCCAAGACATGTGAACAGAATTTTTTAAATGTCAGAAAAGTCCTATTTTGTGTTTCCAGAGTTACTGCCAGGTTGTCACTGGGATTCTAAAGTTGCTTCTAGTGGGTCTCTCTGCCTCTGATGAATAAGGCCTGTATCATGAACTCATGTGCACACATGCATACACATGTGCACATACACACATGCATACGTGCTAATGATACTGTGCCAATTCTAAAGTGTCTGAGTTTTTTCACACAACCAAGCAATTCTCCGACACTGGTTGTGGTCCTACAATTCAACTCAATTCTTACACTGTCTACCCAGAGACACTGGTCGTGGTTCTATAATTCAACTCAATTCTCACACTGCCTACCCAGAGACAGCATTAGATGCCACAGGTGAAGGGCTCGGCACCACAGACCCCGGCCCCTTCTGATGACTGGCTGTAAATCATAGGTTCCCACCAAGGCCTCCTTGGGTTTTATTAATTTGCTCAGGAAACCCATTTACTCACTTGATTGCTAGTTTACTACAAAGACTATTAAAGAATATGAATCAACAGCCAGATGAAGGCCACCTAGGATTGTTACAGGGCAGGGAGAGGGGCAGCCCAGATCCTGCAAACCTGCCTGCTCTAAATAGGTTCTGCCATCCACCACATCAACACAAAACACATGAGACTTTAATGGGAAGGAACTTTAATACAACTAGGAAACAATACAGGAAAGGCAAAGAGTCTAGTTTCTAAATCAAGCACCCAAAGTGACCGTCACCTCGTGGGTAAAACTCTATCCAAATGGGATTGGCCCAGAGCAAGGCCCCAAAGCCTGCCCCAAGTCTAAAGCATCTTCCAGTGGGGACCCACAGAAAAGGATCAGAAACAACCAGACAAGACCGTGTCTCTAGGCTCCTTGTGCCTCCTCCAGGTCTCCTTCTGGTTCCATCCTGTTTCCTTCCTTCCTCAGTCTCCTCTGAAGCTTCTTCTCTCTCAGCTCCACCCTTCTTTTGGGTGGGGCAGGAAACCTGGAACCTCCCCCTTTCCTGGGGACCCCCCTGTTACAGGATGAGGTGCCAAACAAGCAGTTTCTATTCGTATGGAGTTGGGACCCAGATTGTTGGTACATAGAAATGTTCTGGTTCACAAACCCAAAGCTCTCTGAACCTCTTTCTTCTGAATTTTTATAGAAGCTCCATTCCATAAGCACAATTGATCCAATCATCTGCCATTGGTGGTGATTTGACCCCCAGGCCCTCACTTCTTCCTGGAGGTCAAGGGTGGGGCTGAAAGTCCCACCTTGACTCTCAAGAGTAGATGTGGGGTCACCCCCTTCTTGTCTGTCATGTGAAGTCTCCGCCTACTCCTCCTTGATGCCCCAGGTCCCTAAATGCAGGACAAAGATCCTCGGTTAGCTCCATTATTCTTTAGGAGCCACAACCACGTAATTCTTTATATGTGTATAATTGATTGTTTTTCCTTTGCTAATCCATCTGATGCTGTTCTGATTACTTTCCCAGCCCAAGAACCCAGAGGGATGGGGATTTTTTTCCCTGTGGCTGGACAGATTTAAAAAAAAAAAAAAAGTTGAGACAATACAGGCTTCAAAGATCAATCAGCCACTCCATAAAGATAGATTTAGCACCTAGGAAGAGGCAGATGCTGGGCTTGTTGCTATGGATATGACCAGAAGGAGTCAAACTGGACTCTCCCTCCAGCAAGTGCCCTGCAGCTGACATGACCCACCCATGACCATCTCAACTGGGAGAAGCAGGTCCTCATGGGCACTACTGGCTCAGTAATCTACACAAGAGGAAAAACAAAATTCTGCTGACTGGTCTTAAAAACACTCCAGTTGGAGGCATAATAGAATAACTTCTAAACAACTGGAAAAAAGTCTATCAGTCATTTCTTTTTTTAATTTATCTTCTCTAAAGCATTTTTTCTTTGCTTCCAGGATCAAATTTTGGTCTCAGTGTCCTGAAGTCAAATATTGTTAAATGACATATTACTATAATTCCTACAAATCCGGTGCAAATTGTTCCCTACCCAAGCCACCATATGGAGTACTGTAATTCCTAAAATGTAAAAAGTCAGCTTTTGTGAGGCCCCTGGGGGTCAGGTTTCTACTAACTGACCTCTGCCTTTCCCTTGTCTATGTTAAATGCTGTTGAAGGTCTTTGTTAAATGCAAAACCTAGTCTCATAGGATGATTCTTTTGGAGCAAAGCAGGATTAGCACAGGAGAGGATCTCTGATCATTGGAGAAGAAACTTCACTAATGGGGGGAGGGGAGCTGATAAAGACTTGGGCCTTCGTGGTTCCATCCCTTTGCTTTCCCTTAGCACCTTTCTTCCTGCTGAATGTACAAGCTTTGGTTTCTATCAAACAAAACTATAAGCTTAGCAGTAAAGGTTTCACCTATACGGGTCAACCCAGTTTTCCAGATGTCCTGGACTAGGTGATTGACTCTGCCCAACTTGGGGATTTACCATCAAAAGCTCACATGTCATATTTTTCAACAGCTTGTAAGAGAATAAATCTGGCATTTTCTTCTCCATCTGCCTGATTTCTTGATTTCAAATTCACTCAGAATTCAAATGATTAAATTTTTACCCAGAAAACATTTCTAGAATTTACCCTGAGAAGCCACCTCTACTAGAAACAGCATATGCACAAATTACTCATCTCTGTGTGGTTTGAGATGGAAAAATATTGGATACAGTCAAAATGCTTGTCCTCAGAAGACTGATCAAGAAAACTTATGGTACATCACATAACAGACTAATATTTGCCATTTAAGACAAGAATGGGAAAGATCTCCATAAAATGATATAAAATAACTTTCAGAGTATACTACTAAATGAAAAAAGCAAGGTTCAAAGGAATTATTTAGTATGATACTTCTTTGCCATGAGCCAAGAGGAGTAAATGCATACACATGTACACACTTACTTCATTTTTTTTCATAAGCAAACAGACTTCCCAGAATCTAATAAAAAGTCATCTATGGAGAGAGTAGGAATAGAGGTGGGGAGCATAAAGATGTCAGGGAGAGTTCTCTGACTATAACCTTTGTGTTGTCTTAACTTCTGAGCTGTGCTGCTATATTTCACCCTCAAAATTAATAACTCATTAAACAAAATCTAAAAGCAAATACAAATAAATTGGGATAACTGCATACCAAATTGATAACAAGGTCACATAGAAAAAAATAATTAATTCAAGTAATTTTCAGCACATTCCTTTGATTGCATATACTTGAAAAAGGAATAA
Organism: Talpa occidentalis; assembly: GCF_014898055.3. Classification (NCBI taxonomy): domain Eukaryota; kingdom Metazoa; phylum Chordata; class Mammalia; order Eulipotyphla; family Talpidae; genus Talpa; species Talpa occidentalis. The sequence goes on from NW_023605194.1 coordinate 6,805,113, forward strand.
TCTCAGAACAAAAAGAACTGCCCCAAAAGACTTGAACTTTACTAGGTAGGCTGGCTGGTGATAGTGATATTAGTGTCATAATCCTGAGACTACTTTGTATGCATTTTAGGACAAAACAAATTAGTAAATATATTGATTTGCAGGAGCCAGTTATCAAAAAGAAGATGGCTGGATACAAATATAGAATGAAAGTGAGGAAGAACTACATGGTATTCTATTTGAATTGGAGGTATTAATATAAACTCATGAGCTAAATACACATTTTCCCCTAGTTGTCCACAGAAAGAATCTAGAACCAAGGGCACTGCAGTAGCAATAAGCATTTCCTGCTTATATGTTCTTGTCACCATTCCCAAATAACATCACACCTGATAACTCTAGTTGTTTAACTTGCCTTATCTCCCCACTCCTGTGGGGCACACAACCACCTCCATGGCCTCTAAAATCATGTCTTCAAACTCACAACCACTCATAGCTTACGGAATAAACAGTCAACTAGCAGAATTTGTATATTTCCAGAAGTTATTTGACAGCACCCATTATGTCATCTACCAAGGTACCCTTAACAGATTAGGGCATCATAACCACCTCTTTTTTATGAGGATCTGAGATCAAGCCTTATTCATCCATTCCAAAATGTTCACCCAACATCAATTAAGTGCTATGCCAGGATCCTGGGGAAATAAGGGCAAACAAGATATAATCTCTGGGCCTCTCTGGTGGCACAAGGGGTTAAGACACAACCTATGAAGCAGTCCGCAGCCTCGGCAGCACGAGTTCGATCCCCGGCCAGCCAGGGAGGAACCCACATGGTGCAGCAGACTTCTCCTGACTCTCCCGCTGCTCCCCTCAAAAGTGTACTTTGGTCAATCTGCCTGTTCTGTTCCCCACTCTGTCTCTGGTGAATATTCTCACCCCCACACCTCTGGCCTGAACCCCAGCTCTTGTATGCATAAATAAATAAATCTTTTTAAAAAATACAATATCTGTTCTCAAGGGGTTCAATAGAGTAGGAAAGGCAAATAACATGACAGGTCAGTATAATACAAAGTGATATATCCCACAATAAAATTAGGAGCTCAGAGGCACACAGCCTGCACCCGAAAGGAGCTGGCTTAGTTTCAGGAATTATTCTTACAGTCATCATCACCCCTTTTGAGTACAAAGAGAGCCATAAGACCAAGCCTGTCTAATCAAGGCTGTTCTCAAGAACCTAAGACTACAATTATACTATTTCTTATGACTGTGCCAGACATGGGTAGAACTAATACTTCAAATGCAAGTTAATTGAAAGTTTTACTTATCCCTCAAAACATCTTCTCATTCTTGATTTGCAAGGTAGTCAGCCAAGTGTCCTCAGTGCAGATGTGGAAAGTCATCCATCCCCCCCGAAGATGTGCCATGCTGTGTGTAGTAACAGCTGTGAGGAAAGGCACCCATAGCACAAAATAGTCACCGCTTGTCATCTTCTCGCTTCTATCAAAGTAATTGCACAGAACACAGGCTCGTTATTAGTAACTGGGCACCACCATGGAAAACATGTTGTTCGAAAACACCTGCATTGGCAAAGCAAAGCTGAGCTGACCCAGTTATTCGCGCCATCTCTAATTCTGGAAGGGATATGAAGAATAACTGAAAAGAACACTTTGGAAGAAATGCAGATAATTCTGCTTGGGGAACAAAGATGCCCACCACACACTAGTATCATCTAATTATATTTTTGTATCCCCCTCCCTCATGAAAAATTCCAGGGATGAAAACATGTCATCTACAGCCTTACACCCACTGTGTAAATCTCTCCCTCATATCTGATTTGAAATTTTTTTAACTCCAATATAGAGCCCTTTGAAGGATAATGATGTTAATGAGACCCTGCCAAGCCCAGGATGGGATGTGTTGTGCTGTGCCTGGAACAGATGGCTCAAACAGAAGCCAATTCAACATGACAGCCCAAGATTAAGCTGCTCCCTTTAAGTCTGCAGCAGTTCTGTGGCCCAATCCTTAACACCTTCTCCAGAAACTCAAAGGAAACTGGGTCCACATAAGGGTCAACAAGGTGCTTTTCCCAGAACACATGCACTTGAAGAAGATTAGAACTACAAGGAGACACAGATCATCTGTTCTACTCATTCCCAAACCCAGTAGCACAAAAGAACATGCTAGAACTTGATGTACAGAAATAGCTCTATATACTCAAACATACTGCATTGCAATATATTAAAACAGCCAATTACCTGGGACAGATCATACAGATATTTTGTCATCTTTCCAAATTTTCAGACTATTTTACAAGAAAAAACCATAACAGTTATATTTCATGTGTTCTTTGTATCCCTCTCCAGTCTTATTTACTATTTCTCTCCAAAGACTATTCTCTTAAAGATGTGTTCCCTTACCATAATTTTTCACTTTGAGTATACAGTTGAGTCCACAAACATGGTATTGCATTGTTTTATGCATTAAAATGTACATAAATTATATGGTACCATACATAAGCTGTAACTGGGATTTTTCACTCAACATTTTATTCTAGATTAATCCATGCTGATACATGAAGATGCATTTTATTCATTTTCATTGCAGTAGTTACTTCATTTTTGAAGTATCTCTTTTAAGTTGCATTTCTGCTTAAAACTTAGTAATTTTTTTAGTATGCCTGTGAATAGACATTTGTTGTGAATGCTAATATATTTCTACAATGCTATTTTGTGCTTTTATTTATCATGATTTTTCTTTACTTTTTTATCTTACATAGTTTTTCATTTTCTTTATGTCTTCTTTTTCCTTACGCAGGTCTAGAAGTCATGCTTTCTATTTTCATTCTCCCAGTGACTATTCTCAAATTTTCAATGAACATATTTAATCAAACAGACCTAAAGTTAATAAGTACCAGAGTCCTATTCACAATTAATACAAAGTTAGAATATTTTAATTCTAAACTCCCAAGCCCCTTCTTGTATGATATATTTGTTGCCACTGTTTGTTCTTAGATTCACCTTGTTTCAAAATCCCTACTGGTCTTTTTTTAATGCAATTCAAATTTAGATTTGCCAACATTCTTTTCTACTTCTCCACAGAAAACAGAACCAACAGGGATGGAGGGTTTCCTTCTTATTGTGCTTCAATAATTGTAAGTAGAGTCTGTGAGTAGAAAACTCTCACAGGCTTTGTGTGCCTCTTGGTGTCTTTATACCATCATCTACTCCTGAATACTAGTTTGTTTGGGCATAAAATTCTAGGTTAAGTTTTATTTTCAGCATTAGGAAGTCATCGTTTTGTTCAGTTCTTACATCTATTATTTCTGAGAGAAACTTACTATTAGTTTATTACCACTCCTTACATATAATCTACATTTTGTCTCTGGCAGCATCTATGATTTCTCCTTTGACATCAATGTCCATAACTACTATGTAGTTATTGGCAGGATCAATAAGAGAATCTATATTTCTTAGGAGAAAATACTAGGGAACAATTTAGTACATTCATGAAGCTTATTCTCTCAGTCAACAGAAGAAAAACAAAATATGGCTTAACAATCCACAAGTTAGACGTAATAAATCATAAGCACATGCTACCTGTTATCACTTTCCTAGGTGACATCCTTTCATACAAAGGATAGCCACATAATTTATAAGTTTTGAATGTTATTGATCCATTTTTTTAAATACTGCTTTTTATACAGTAATGCTTTATCTAGGTATACAGGTTATCTCTCTTAACTAGTTATCTAAATTTAGTTTTTAAATGTTGTCTCCATAAGCTTAATTTTGATTTTATTTTCTATAGCAAGCTTTACCTCCCTGGCTTCACATAAAAATCAGACTAAAGCCTAAGATTACAAGAAATTAGATTTATTTCATATTAAGTGAGATAAAGAAAATGACCCTTTTTTTCATAGAATATTGAAAGTTAAATAAGACATGATTCTTATCCTCAAGGAGCTTATACTTTACTGAAGTGTGAAAAGTGCTATGAGGGAGTTAAACTTCTAGATGTTTGTAGGTTGGAAGGATGGGTGGGAGGTGCTGGATAATGCAGAGTGCCTGTGTATATCATGCTATACATAATTTCTTCCTAAACGTAATTACTGTATTCCATTTTGAAAACATTTTTATTATGCTGCGTAAGTTTTCAGAAGCATTTGAAGTATCTATCATATTGTGTTTCATAAGCCTCTCCAACTTCATCCTTTCCACTGCCTATGACTCACTCATACAGAATGACCTGCAGGTCTCTGAACCTGTCACTCATTTTCATGCTTTTGAGTCTTTGCCCTCAGTGACTCTGAACAGAGTGCTTCTCCCCTCAACTATCTCAGCCAATCCCTTCCATCACCACCACTCCACATACACAGGCACACTGCATTATCCAGCATCTCCCCCCATCCTTCCAAACAACCTATAAGCTCCTTGAGGATAAGAACCATGTTTTACTTAATTTCCAATATTATGAATAAAATGTTTATTAAATAGCTACTATGGGATCTAACTTGTTCTGGAAGTGTCTAGATGACTCCCCTCAGGTTGTTTGAGCTGAAGGAGTTAAGAGAATCTAAGTGTATTAATTGGGTGCAACACGAAAACACATCCAATAGGAATAAATTATTCATTCATAGATACATAGATAGAGTCCCAATGTCTGTAGCTGACAAGCTGGAGATATGGGAGAGCCAACTATGTAAGTTCCAGTCCATGTCCAAGTCCAAAAGCAGAAGAAGACAGATGCCTCAGCTCAAAAACAATCAGGTAGAGAGAGTAAGTTCTCCCTACTCAGTCTTTTGTTGTATCCAAACCTTCACCTGATGGATGAGGCCCACCTTCATGGAGGAGGGTCATCCCCTGTTCTCAATCTTGATTCAAATGCTAATCTCATCCAGAAACACCCTCACGGACATGCCCAGAATCATGTTTGACCAAATACCTAGGCACCCCAGGGCCTGGCCAAGCTGACATAAAAAGTTAGCCATCATACTAGGCAAAAAGATAGGAAACAGCATTTGGTGGAAAAAATAATCTACCTAAAGGCCTCAAGAAAAGAAGAAGAATTTAAGGGCACGATCAGAGGCCAGTGTGGTTGGAGTCAGAGTGAGAGGCGGAACAACCACAGAGGAGGCTGAACAAGGACAAAGGCAGGTCTAGCAGGAGGCTTGAGGCCTAGAGTAAGACACAGGAGCAGGGGTGACATGTTGACATGTATTTCGGGCCTTAGCATGGTTCCTGAGAAATAATGTCTCAATAAATGTTTGCAGAGAATTAATAACCCATGAACAAACACAAAATCGACCTTGAGTTCAAAGCCATACAAGACTGAATTATTATCTCAGTTTGAGAAAAATCAATTCCCAAAAACAAATAATATAGACACATACTCATACACCCATTCAGCAAATATTTGTAAAGCCACCACTTAGACAAGTTATCATAAAGTATGGCAGAAAGCTATCAGAATCTCATCAACTGTGACAGACATTCTTCTGAAATCCAGCAAAGATTCTCATTTTATTTCACTCTTTTTTTCCTGTTAAATTCAAGCAAGCAGAAATAGTTTTGTTAAGAAAATGGTATTATATACTACAATACCATTTTTCGCAAGACAATTTTGCCACCCATTACTCTGTTTGTATACATGATGTCCATCAACTATTAATACAAGTTATTTCTGGATGGTGAAAATTTTTAGTGATTTGTTACCTTTCATCTTTGTATTGTTCTGTTTTGTCTGATTTTTTTAAATAAGAGCTCATACAATTTTTTAAAACGAGCTCATATTTTTAAACTACTGCAGAAAAGATATTGGTTTTGATCATATCTAATTTAGTCATATAAATCTATGCCTCTGCCAGAACACACAAATTTAAGCAAAATTTTCAATCCAGACAGGTTCACTGCCGAGCACAATTTCCCAGAGTCCAGCAAAGCAGTTGAGCTAGTCCTTCTCAGAAATTTCGCCCATCCCTTCAAAGCAGAGACCTGAAAATTTGCAATTGAAAGGCAGAAATAAAAAAACAAAATTAACAGGAAACTAGCCTAGTACTAGAGGTCTGTACTGACCTCTGTACCCTAGTTCTTGTATGCATAAGTAAACAAATCTTTAAAAAAAAAAGAATGATATAAAATATATATAAATTTTATATATATTTTGCGAAATATATATAATATATTTATTTTGCGAAATATATATAATATATATAAAAATTTATATATATATGCGAAAAGCCTGGGGAAGCCTTGGCACCCCAAATTCTACCTGTTCCACATTCAGTAGAGATTTGCAGTGACTTTGCCTGTAGAGATGCCTCAACATGAGTTGTGAGTTTCCCTCCTCAACGAACCTCCTCAATATGCTTTATAAAATCACAAAGTGTCTCAATGCAGAAAAAAGAAATCTACAGTCACCAGAGAATTATAAAGAGGCATTTCAAATTTGAGCCCCACAAAGTTATCCTTTAAGACCTTCACCAAAAATTATTCCTTTATTTGAAACTTGTCTCAAGCCACTCTTTCTCAATATCCTTGGTTTTATTAAAAGAATTAGAGCTTATTAAGACAGTAGGAATAATCAGCTTTTCACAAACACACCCTGAGGATTTGAGAGAACAACCATCCTAACATCCCTGTTAATGTTTATTCATAGTTTATGGTAATTTTATAAACTGAATATTCCACACAGTAAGAAAATATTCTTTACCCTATCAAAACTATAATCCCTGATGGTTTCACACACAAAAAGAGAATCAGTTTCTCTTCATGAAAACTTGAACATATAATTTCTCTTTCAGATGCAGTAAATAATCATGATTGTTAAAGTCCTCATTTCAACTCTTCCTTTAAATATATAACAAGATATAATAATAAATCTTTCCATTAAATGGTGGGGATTTTACTTAAAGGGATTAGATTTTGGAAATATGGAATATTTTAACTGGGTTTTCCAAGCAGAATTGGCGTCTTAACATTGCAAGCTATGGAATATTTTAACTGGGTTTTCCAAGCAGAATTGGCGTCTTAACATTGCAAGCACCCCCTTTTCGTTCAACAGCTCTTCAAGTCAGCAACCCCCGAGGGCTGGAGACCCACAGGACACGGCTGACCCTGCAAGGCACAGAGGTCAGGAGAGTAAGGAACTCCACAGAGTGCCAGCCAGAATGCCAGCCAGCAGTGCTTTCAGGTCCCAAGGGAAAAATCCAGTCTTTCCTCCTCCCAAACTTCCACTGTTCTCACTATTCAATTGTCCTTCTCTCTGGCATTTTGGAATTCTTTGGAATGGAGGACATTCAGTCTTCTTGAATAACAGTAAGAAACTGCATTTCTATTGCCCACCCTCCCTCCAAATACCCGAAGGAAAAGTGAAGACTTGGACTCATTTCCCGGTAGCACACATAAGGACTTGATCTTCAAAATACTCATGGTCAGAAGAATGCTTCAGATGGAACCCACACCGGGTCATTAAAATTCCTCTTCCCTATAATCCAACAGAAGCAAAGAGAAAACCTGCTACAAGGAAAGGGGGAGGGATTAATTACCCAAAGGACAAAATTAGGAACTGCGAACAGGTATCCCTGTCCTCTATAGGAAGAATCTGACTTATAACCACTCATTCATTCATTTTTCCATCATTTTATGCACTAGACGCTTGACATCTACTCTATGCTTGGCACCGGGCATAGGAAGGCAGGAGACAGGTGCATCTGCAAAGAGTTCACAGTCCAAGGATGGTCGGACGAGAAAGCAAATGACAGCACATGTGCTGTGCCCGAGAGCAGACAGTGGCAGGCCCCAGTTAGGGGTGACTATTGCAGCCTGGAAAGGAGGCAACTCCTGAGCTGGGGTTTGAGACAGAACAAAACTTCATTAGGTGAAGAAGTGAGGGACTAGGGTCCCCTTGGGGCAGAGGGAGGGGTGCCTCCAAAGACACCAGGGCCTGAGATGGGTTGCAGGTGGGAGGTACATCTAGCAGGCCAGCAGGGCAAGGACTGCAGCTCTGGGCCCATCTGGGTCCTGCCACCTTGGACTGTGTAAATCACAACCCTTGCTGCACATGCACCTCTTACCAGAAGCTTAAAAAATAAAAACAAAGGCTTGGCTCCCCCTCCAAACAAATTATATCAGGGTCTCTAGAGGTGGGCCCAGACATCAGTAGTTCAGAAAGAATCCCAATGGATTCCAGTGTGGTACAGGCTGCAGGCTTTATTGTCAAAAGTTCATTTTTAATAAACTCAGTTCCTTGGGTTGTTGTGCAGGTTAAGCGGACTAATCAATGAGCAGCACCTAGGGAGTGTTAATAAGGATGACGACAATTGCAAGAAGAGTCAGAGATGCAAATGAGACCAGAAGTTAGGCCAGAGGCAAATCATCATCCCAGCATGATCTCACCCCCTGCTCCCCCATGTCCAGCACCATCCTGAGAGCTTCACACAACACAGCAGCGTGGCTCGGGGAAGCAGCCTCTTCCACCCCAAGTCTCTACTGCAGGAGGCTGGGTGACCTGGATTCAGAGACGAAGGCTGCCAGGAATATTCTGTGGGCACTGGGAAGACACATCATCGAGGAGTAATGTGATCAGCATTGTGGGAGATAAAGGCATCTGACAGTAAGGAAGACAACAGGCTGAAAGGGAAATGATGCCCCTCTGCAGACAGAGCCAGAGATTGGATGGATATGTGGAAGGAGAAACATATCTCTTGGAAGCCCAGGACCAGAAAGAAAAAGAATCACAACTGGCGAGGAGACTCTCCACACTAATTTCAAGATTTCTGTAAGACATAAATGTGTTCTGATACACAAATACCTTCCATTTCTACGACATATACCACTTACCATCTGGTGTGGTGTCAGCTCTCAACGTTGATGTCATTTGAAGCAATTTTCATCATGTCTCTGGAAAGCTCTCGTCTATCCTCTTTTGAGAATTTCATCTATTCAACAGAGGTTTTTTTTTCTTTCTTAATGCTCTGGTGTTGCCATCCTCTGTTGAGAGTTTGATTTAAATGATCTCCTGCCCGGCACGGTTTCTTTAACAGACAATAGAGATTTAAATTGTATTTTTCCAGTGCTGATTATTAACATTACTGTTGTTGGACTCTGAGCACATGCTTTTAGGCTACAGGGTGGAGGCTATTATTCCCTCTTTACAGACGATGGCTTAGCTGATTCCCCTTTAAAGAGGTCATGATTATAAGGAGAATAAACCATTCAAGCACCAATTATTTGCATGCATCTCTAGCGCTTCAAAATTATTATTTAGCTCTAGAAAACAAACACATGACAAGTTAGTATTTTCTATTCATTAAATTCATTGTCCTATTTATTAGGTAAAATAGCTATTTATTTATTCCTAGGGGGGAAAAATGGCTATTTTGCTTTAAATTGTTCCTAGTACTTAGAAATGCCAATATTTTGAAATATGAATGTGCTTAGAAATACACTAAGTATAAAATTTGGCATTTTCCCACTGTTTTTATTGTGTTAAAAATATGCAAGATAAAATTGACCATCTTAACCAATTTTAAGTGTGCTCAGTGGCGCATGTACATTCCTCATGTTGTACAGACTTCATCACCTTGACTCCATCCTTCTTGTAAAATTGAAAGACCATGCCTGCTAAACAACAGCTCTCCATCCCCCTCCAGTTACAGCCGTGATTCTACTTTCTGTCTCTGTGACTTTGACAACCCTAGGAATCATAGTGCTTGTCTTTCTGGGACTGGCTTATTACACTTGACATAATGTCCTCAAGCTTCATTCATGTTATAGGGTGAGACAGGATTTCTTCCTTTTGAAGACTGAATAATATTCCATTGTGTGTATATACGAACGTTTGCATTCTAGTAAGTCAAAAGTAGACAAACATTGGCAATCTCATAGGATTCAATCGAATACATTATCATATTAGGATAATACCATTCAGGATTTTCAGTGATTTAGAAGAACCTCTTTCTCTCTTTCCTGCAAGTGGCAGGTACTGTCAGGTGAAACAAGCTGGATACTGGCATCATCATCTGAGCCCCTGCTCATGGGGGGTAGGGTCAGGGTGCATCCTATTTTAGGGTAGAGGAGAGGCAGGGTCAGCCTGCATGCTCCCAGTTTGGGTTCCTGAACTGATTGGATTTTGTGTGTCTTTGTATCCTCCAAAGGAATGGTCTCCATCCTTGGCCCTTACCACTGCCCCTGGAGACTGGCCTGCATCTCTCACCCATTGCCCTCCAGGTCCTTAATGAGCGTGTCTTATTCATAGAAGTTTCCCACTAATGAAACTATTATTGTTAACACTGCCAGGACAAGTTGTGTAGATAAATGCTTAAAAATAGATCAGAGTAATAATTCTGCAACAGAACTGTTATTTCTATACCAAGTCTACTTTCCAGCAAGTAAGAGAAATACTTTTAACTTCTAAGTCACAAGGGTATAAAAATGTTTAGTGTGAAGTAAAGCACTCTCTAAAGACAAGTGGCCATTATTTCTATTGTGTCCATGACAACAGAACAGAATGATGTTGAGTCTACCTTTCCGACTATGGTCAAGGGTCAGGAGGAATACACAACAGATAGACAGCATAAGTGAGCATCACTGGGATACACGAGCACAGGAATCCAGCCCATGGAGGTATCACAAAGTTATCAGAAAGATGAGAAGGATCTACATTCTCCAACATATCAAGACCATGCATACACACATCTATGTATATTATTTATGTGTTTGTCTCTAAGATCTTAGAAGCTAAATAAGTAAATACTTGAAAGTGGTTCCCTATGGGGAGAAAATAGAGAAGGAAGAGGAGAAGAAAGAAATGCATATGTGTCTCTTCAACAAACAATGTATAAGAGAAAAAAAGAGGGGTGGAACCATGGATTAGAATAGACAGGAGGCTAATCAATTTATTGTGATATTGGACCTTACTAGACTCTGATTTGAACAAAATTTTAATGAGACAATGGGGAATCTACATAGTGGACATTTGCTATCAAGCAACTGTATTTAATTTGGGGAAATATGATAATGGATTGCAGTTGTTTATCAAAACCCTTATTTTTTAAAAAAAAAGACATTGAAATACTTGCATATGAAATGGTATTTGCTACCAAAATAATCCAGTGGCAGGGACTGATAAAACAAGGTGACCTGATCGTTACTGTGGCTGAGGGATGCCACACTTTACAGTTCATGACATTACTTTCCTACATTTATGTATTTTGAAATGTCCTATAATAAAATATTACAAAAAGCTTACCAACTTCCTAGTCTGTGCTTGTCACCTCCATCATTGTGTGATTTGGGCCCAGCTATTTAATCTTCTACAATTCTGCCCCTTTTTCTATGAAATGGAAATAATGTGACTCCATCCAGTATAAATTTCCAATAAGTTTAGAGCCCATTGTGCCCTACCCACAGAGAAGTAGCTATTTTATAGCTGTGTGTCATCACTTTTTAAAGATGCTGGAAGAAACTCAAACATAACATGTCTGGAATTGAATCCACCAAACTGGTTGAGGGCAAGAATGAATGAATGAATGAATGCAAGCATCCAGGTTATCATTCTGGCATATGTCGCAAAGGTTTCCTCATGTTGGGCTTTCGTGACAGCTGTCAGGAACGACCCATCTCTCTAACCTCAGTTGCTCAAAGGCATCATGAACTGGATCATCTTCAGCTTAAGCATCCCATCCCAGTCAGTGTCCACAGGGGCCTCTCAATGGGAGCTTTGCAAAATACATGCTTCTCATCACAATCATTTTCTCCATCTGAGAAGGGTTCTGTTTTCTAGATCTCTGGTCCTTGGCAAGCAGTGAAATTCCAAATTCTACAGAACCCCAACAACAAAGGATTCAGACTTTATAATGCCTTCAGTGTTACTTTTGATCAGTCACACCCAAGGCTGCAGTGACTAACTACATCAAACCCATCTTCAGAAGATCCATATTAGATGTGTAATGATATCAGAAACCCCCCACCCCCGAGAAAAGCTAACTATTCGGGGGTCACAGCACAACCAAAAGCAGAGAAAAGACATCATCCCAAGAGACGGCTTTGTAGCACATGTGTTTGAAATCTGAGCAACTTAACAGGAGCCTTCTAAGTGATATCCTCACGTCAAAATACGGTCTCCTGATGAACTCACACTAGTAACAATTCCTCCATCGATGTTCAGTAATAGGTCCTTTTCCATGTCCTCAGGAATAAATAGCATGCTTCTTGTATACACAATTTGGAAAATATGTTTCAGATCCATTTGTTCCTTGGCCAGTGAATTTATTTATATCCAGCTAGAAACAGACACGGTAATTTTGCCGCACCATTAACTCACTGAGGAGCATAAAGGCTCTGTCTTTTCATATTGCCCTTTTGGTCCCCTCCTGTGTGTGTATCAAACAGTTCACATCTTGCATTTATTCAGCACTCAGCTTCTCCGAGGCAAGTGCTAAGTAAACCATTAGAATTACAGGATCATCATGCCTGAGAGCCAAAAGCACACTAGAAATCTAGTTCGTTGCTGTGGTTTTGCTTGTGAAAAGTGGGATGCAGAGAGCTTGAGGGTCTTGCCCAGACCAGAAAAAGCTGCTCAGTGGTAAAACAGGTTAGAATCAAGATTTAAAGATTCTTAGTTCAAGGCTGTTTGCCCCAGGCGATGCGAGTTCAATATCCTTGGACTTCCACCTACTGAAAACAAATTCTTCACTGGTCTTTAGAAAGCAGTGCCTTTTTCCAGACCACTCAGGTGCCAAATAATGATTTATGAGACTGCATTAAGCACGCAGGGAGTTTTCAAAGACCATTCCACCCCTCCACTACATGTAGGGAAAGCTCACCTAGGGTCTAGATATCCCCAGAGGATCTTTTGTTCTTGCTCATCCCTATAAAACCTGGACCACTCAGAGAAGACAGGTACAGCAAGAAGCCTCGTGTGCCAGACCAACCCAGACAATGTGCTGGTGCGCCTGTGGACACAGATTCTAAAGCTGCAGGCACAGAAGCTAATACTTGAAAGCACACGCTTCATTTCTTCATTCATTTATCATTTCCACATGCAAGTGGATTTGAGGCACTTCAGTAGGGGCCCAGTGTGTCTAGTCCCTTGATTGAAATGAAGCTCTCTGCTGTTGGCCACTAGTAAGAGTCATCAGTTGGCGATCAGAAATCAATGCATTTATAGTTAAATAGAGTAACTTCCTCCCACCCTCTCCCTGCCGACCTACCCTCAGTTTCTCTTGCCAGTCAAACACCCAGCCATCCACCAATGCCCTAGCTTGGCACTCACTTCTGCCTTTCACTTCTCGCTCACCCTCCTCACACCAATGCTGCACTGATGATCCACAGAAAATGTGCCCTGATTCCTTCTACATTTGTGACACCACCCTCCACTCCCCATCAGCCCCTTCCAAGAGGACCCAGAATTGCCCAGTGATGCTGTGGAAGTGAGCAGAAGTGGCTCCCTCCAGCCCCAGCAGTGGCCACCAGCTGGCAGAAACAGCGAGCACAGCCCATTCTTTCTGGCAGCAACAATCCTTGAATTGCTGAGCAAAAGATACAGTTTAGGTCAACGAAATGTGCAGCGAAGTCTGATGAAAGCGCCAGGAAAGGGGCAGCCTCCTCTTCCAGGGAAGCTTCTGCTACAAACACTTTGTCTCCCACTGGTTACGGCTGCTGGGCATTTACAGTCACCCGGGCAGCCATCTAGAGCCAACCCAACTGGAGGACATGAGAAATAGGAAAAGGAGGCAGGTCTCCAGTGACTGTGCTGATGGATCAAGCTTTGCCTGGAGACTGCTTACCTCTGCACTCTTCACTTACGTGTACAGCAAACTTCTATCTCTTTTTATAAATTGGTTTGGGTTGGATTTTCTGTTCCTCTTAACCAGACGTAATCCTGAAACAAACCCAGTCCCTTCTCCTCAGCTACACTAATAGTTCAGGCTCTCTTCCTCCCTCGTGGAATTAAAATAACAGGAACTCAGCTACTCTACCTGCCCCTGGAATGGCTGCTCTTTCAATAGCTAGGCATAGAGCATGCAGGGTGATGTCAAGTTACGATGTCAGGTTATTCAACCAGGTATCAGGGACTGATTTGAGCATTTTATGTGAATGATCACATATGATCCTCACAAGAACTCTATGAAGTAGGTACTATTATTGTCCCTTATATAGATAAGGAAAATAAGGTTGTGAGACATAAAGAATTGTGTCCAACATCACATTATCACGCAGTGGGGAGCCTGGCTTGAAATTCAAGCCTATTTAATTCCTCTGCCCTTAATCTTTTCCTGGTACCTACGAAAGACAGCGTAAACTCCTTATGTGGCCTCACAACCCCTTTCCAGTTCCCTCCCACCACGGCATTCCTCCAGGATCCTAAGGTCCATCCAAAACAGACACCTCACTGCTCCCCAACAGGCCCCAAAGTCTACTGCTGGCAGTGCCAATCTCTCTTTTTTTAAATTTTATTTTATATATTTTTTACATCATTTTTGCACAATGCATGCATTTTCGTCTTTGTTATAGTCCCCCTACAATCCCCACCCCCCCTTGTTTTGATCCTACTCCCTTCACCCTGTAGTGAGTCTCTGGCTTGTAGTTGCTTGTTGATTTTGATTTTTACTTTATTATAATTAGTCTTTTTCCTGGCCCCTTATTTAGGTTTTCTAAATTCCTGCTATGAGTGAGACCAGTGCTCATCTCTGCCTGGAACGTCCCCTCCCCAACTCATCCTCTCTCTGCAAAATCCCCTTCATGGACAGAGACCAGATCAATTATCAAGCCTGGTCCATCGCTCATTCCAGAAGCCCTGAGACTCTGGTCCTAAGTAGGGCCCGACAGGCCGCAGGAGCAGAAGCCTTCTCCAGCTAGCTTAGGTGAAGGAAATGTGTCCCTAGAGACAGTCTTGCCAGCTTCTAAGCACAGGAAATAAAGGACAGCCAGGCCACAAGAGGACCCAAGCCTCCCAGTAGGGACTCGAGTCTCCTGGCTCCCCAAGTCACCTGCACTCCCAGATCTCCCCTCTTCCCCCCATTCACCTGCTCCCCTCCACAGACTGGCACTCTCAGCAATGCTCTCCTGTCTGCGCACATTGCTCTCCCCCACCTCCAGGCTTTCTGTGATGTCCACTTTGACTCCCATTCTCTCCTGCACACCAATGTCCAGCACCCCTCACCCTGACCATGACTGTCACATTCCCAGGGAGCCCCATTTTCTCAGCCCACCAATATCGCCTTCTGGGTCAAGTGTGCCCTGATCCGCTCACCTGTGACTACGGGGCGGTGTCCTATGATAGCCGGTCTACCTTTCAACAGGGGCTGTGGCCACCTGCCCGTGTGCCCTCGCCCACCTCGCCCGTGCACACCAGCCCAGTGGTCTCCTGCAGCCAGCGCCCTCCAGCTGGGGAGGGAAGGTCAGGAGCACTAGAGGGTTGATGACAACCTCAGCCAATGAGTGATGGAAGATATTCCAGTTCTAGGGCTCTGATGGAGTAATGATGTGGGGTGCTCCTCACAGAGTCCCCAAATTGCCCCACAGAATCAAGCCCTGGCTGAGCCCTGGTTGCCCACAGCATTACCCTGCTAATAACATGCCCTCCCTTGGCTGCCTTCCAGGCGGCTCCTTCCACTCCCTACTAGGCTCCCTGGATAAGCCCCTGTACTCATACCATTGCCTCAAAACCCATTTCTGGGGGACCCTGAGGTGGTGTGGCATATTCTCTCAGAAAAATGTGCTGGCAGGATGGAAAATCTGACCAGTCTAAGCTCCGCTTTCACAGCATTCTACTCTACATGTACTGCTCGCAGGTTCCATACACCTGTCTCTCCAAACAGAGCACAGCTCCTGAAGGGGAGGTTATATTTTGTCTTATCTTCGAGACCCCAGGGTTCCAGAGTAGGGCTTCACACACAGCAGGCCTTCCATTGTCTGGTGGCCAGGAAAGTGGATTAAAGTAGCCAGGTGGACTATAGCACACCAGATAATTCCACACTCAGGGAATCCCTTCACCTGACAGCTACCTAAAGATTCCCCAGCAAACCACTTATCTTTAAATACTGATTACACATATTTCTTTTTTTTTTTTTTTAAAGATTTATTTATTTATTTATACATGCACTGGGTACAGTCAGAGGTGCGGGAGGGTGAGAGAATTCACCAGAGCCAGAGCGGAGAGTAGAACAGGCAGAATGACGAAGTACACTGCTGAGGGGAGCAGCGGGCGGCAGGAGAGGTCTGCGCACCATGTGGGACCCTCACCCAGTGGCCGGTGATCGAACCGGCGCTGCAGAGGCTGCAGGCAGTTTCGCAATCCAGTGCTCAACCGCTGCGCCACCGGGGAGGCCCTGATTACACATATTTCATCTGCAAGGAATATCTTGACTCTATCATACAGTATGAGCTATTGCAGGAATCCACAACCTGTTAAATCTTGCAAACTTTTAATAGAAAACACAATTCCACTTTAATAAAGGAGAGTGTGACTTTTGCCTGACTCTGGAAATCTCGTGGTGTAGTTATTAAACAGATACCACTGAAATATTTGCACTCATTCTTATAAACTCTATTAGATAGGTAATTATCTTTTCACTTCCCAGCTCAAAATGCCACAAGGCATATTCCCCAAAAGGTGCAGAGGGCAAGAGGCGGCTTCCTCTCACCCGCATGCTGCCTGGGGATTAGATGCTCATCGTTTTGCAGGGGGTGAGCAGAAGCTGCTTGGAGGCTGGAGAGTAGAACAGACTGCTGGGTGGGAAGGAAGGTCCCAGTGGCCTCCTGTCACACTTCTAATTCTCAACGTCTAAAAATTGGCCTATGCTGAATGAACTGCTAAGTGAAAACCTACTCTGCATTTCAGTTCACCTTCACAGAGACACATTGAAGGATGTTAGGAGGATAATACAGAGAGGGAGACCCACTGGTCTCTTTCAAGGATTTAGATCCATGTTCTTTTTTTTTAATATTTGTTTTATTTATTTATGCATACAAGAGCTGGGATGCAGGCCAGAGGTGCAGAGATTGAGACAACTCACCAGAGACAGAGTGGGGAGCAGAATAGGTGGATCTACTGAAATACACTGCTGAGGGGAGCAGCAGGTGAAACAGGAGAGGTCTGCTGCGCCATGTCGGTCAGCCCCCATGCCAGGGATCAAACTCATGCTGCAGTGGCTGCAGATCGCTTGATAATGCTGAGACTTAGCCCCTTGTGCCTCCAGGGAGGCCCAGATCCATGTTTTCTTTAAGTAGCAAGGAATAAGAGGCAGTGCACACGAAAGAGTTCACAGCCATTTCTGAATCTTCTCTGTCCTTCTCAGCCTTAACTTTCTCTGCTATAAAATGGAGCTTGAAATAATACCTGAATCAAAGGGCTATTGTGAAGACTGAGCAAGAAAATGACAGGTAGAACCTCTGGCACAAGGTACGTGCTCAGAAGTCATTAAGTAGTTCACTCCTGGGGACACACTCAGCAGAAAGGGGCTCAGAAACACCCAACAAGCATGTGCAAGGATGTTCCTGGCAGTGCTTCTTGTAATACCCCCCAAACTGGAAAGGACTCAGAGAGTAGAATGGATAGTACTTAACTGCGGTGAACAAGATACTGAAATTGATGGGCATCAAGGTTTCAGAAAGACTTTCCTAAAAATCTTGCCATTTATATTTATAATTCTGATCTCTGTGGGTATAAAAGTCATTGTGATACATGAAAAGCTGCAAAGGATTCCTTTTTTCTTCCCATCACCCCCCCACACACGTGCCCCCCAACCCCCACTGGCAAGTGTGTTCTCCTCTGGAGAAAGTAAGGGACCCCATGGTGTGGAAGCTCTGGCAGCCCCTGGCACCAAGGAGACTTGAGACGCCTGGTCCCATAAACAAACATAACCCGTGGATATTTTGACCAAATCTGTTTTTTCCTGAAGCTCAATGTACTTTTCTAAAGTCACTTGTCAGCATCCTGGTTGGTTACTGAACACATCAGCCACTTATCACAAAAAAGGGTGGAGTCTGATTTGGATTTAAAATATACTCACCCAGACCTGGACTTCTCTAAGAAAATGCAAAAGTCTCTGATAAAACTTCCTTTGAAAATTATCTGTTGTTATCCTAGTCATCAAAATCACCACAGCCTAATGCAGTATGCACAGCCTGGCTTCATCATGATGCACAGCCACAACTTAGATAACAATATGATGCAATGTTTTTTTGTCTTGTTTTGTTTTGTTTTTAATATAATTTCTTATTTATATATTTTTACATCATTGTTTGTTTTTATACAATGTTTGCTTTCTCCTCTCAGGGATAGTCCCCACCAAATTCCTACCACCAATTCACCCGTGCACCATCACCATAGTCCCCCAGGCTCTTCCCTCCCCTGTTTTAATCCCTCTCCCTCCCGCTCCCCTGCAGAATGTCTCTGATTTATAGTTGCCTGTTAATTTTGTTTTGGTTTTTGGTTACTTTCATGTTATTATTTTTCCCCTGATTCCTTATTCATTTCACTTATAATGCAATGTTATTTTAATAAAAAATTGCCAAAATAATCACAATGCGCACCTTCCTGTCCCTGTGGAAAGGCAACAAACCACCTGATCAGAAAGACAAAGCAGACCCCTAAGAGAGATGGGAATTACTCCAGGCCTTCCTCAAACAATCACCGAGAAAACTTAATGAAAAAGCAGTCACACCCAGCGGGAACCAGGGCCCTCTCCTCCCAGCCACAGTCACACTGCCCAAGATGCTAATGGGAATTGCTTCTCCTTTACAGATGACCATTTTCCTCCTTAACAGCTGTAACTATCTAGAGGTAAAACTCTCTGAAGTAAGTAGATTTTTGGCAACAAATATGACGCCTCCAGATGTGATCTTCCTGATGTCTCTTTAGGAATTAAAGAACCCCACTACCACAAGTTCAGATGCTTTGATACTATTTTATTCCCCCTTGTACTTTTAAGTATATTCTCCACAATTACTAATCCCTCATTAATATTTTTTGTCTTGCATGTGCACCAATGATTCTCAAATTTTGTCTTTCGAATACCACGTGTTCTGTGATTCAGACGAAAATCTTTCTAATGTCAGCTAACTTTTCTAATTTGCATAGGGGAAAACAAAAACATACAATTTCCCCAATTTTATATTTTCTTCTATATTTTTCTAAAACTTTCAGCAAGTGCTGTTGCTTAAAGGATAGCAGGGAAAAAAGCTACTGAATCACTAATAAATAAATGCTGAGGGAATGTTAAAGAGCAGCCCCGATATTGAACGGGTTGCCTGGCTGTGTGTCCTCACCCACGCGCTTTAAAGGGACTTATGAATACTCTACTACAGACACACACAAAAGGGTTAATAAAAGGTTTATTTACAAGGGAAGAGGAATTGAGGAAACGTACAACTCAGGGAGAAAATAGGGAAATAAAGTCTTTAATGCGTCCTACCCAATCCGACGACCTGGAAACCCAAAGTCACTCTCAGAGCTGGCCGGACGGTGGAGAGCCAAAATGGGGGACCCCTCCAAAGCCCATGTGTCTGCCTTTATATCAACCTGGCTGCTTAACCCCACCCTCAGGTCCCAGCCACCTTCCCTTTGGTGGGGATGGGATTTGGAGTTCCCAGTGTCTTTGGCTTTGGCCTGGGGTGGGGGTGGAGTCCACAAAGCATGTATGGGAATAGCTTTAGGACAGCCTTTTCCCCCTAACAGGAACAGTCAATCAAATGGTTAAAACCAACGCAACAGAGAGAAAACTTTAATTGGACCATCTTAGTATAGCAGACCTAAAATGGGTAATATAGGGGGGAAAACGTTGATAAATGGTTCTTATTTCCAGAAGTCCCCAAATCTTGGCTGAGTGTTTAGTGAAACTTGGGGAAACGGAGAGCTGTGTGAGAAGACCATCAGCAGGAAGCAGCCTCCATACTGGGTGAACACCCTTCCTCTGCTAGGTGTTCAGGAGCGATTCAAGGTTGCTGAATATGGGAGAAGGAATAGCTCCCGACAGGCGCTGGAAGAGGTGGTAGGGAGAAGGCTTTCCAGTCAAGTTGGAAAGAAACAAGAAGTAACTTAAGAAAAAAAGAGACAATCTAATGCCTCTGTGGAGAAGCAGAGAGCAGAACTTTTGTCTGGAGTAGTGACTCGGGTAAAGAAGTAATTAGAGATGCAAGTTGGAGCCACAAAGTAAAGAGCAAGCAGAAAAGCCTGGTGTCCTTGACACATCTGGGAGACAATAGAGATGGCTGCATCAGAGAATGACATAAGTGACGGAGATTAATGTCCCCGTATTGTGCAAACCGCAGGTGCAGGAGGGACGGTGAATTCCAAGAGGGGTGACCAGTATAATTCTACTGAAAGAGATCAGGCATGAGCCAGGTCGGTAAAGGAAGGAATAATGAGGAGGGAGGCGTGTAAGTGAAGCTGAAAAGAAAGAATGTTCTGGCTCGGATGCTAATTGGATAGGACTGACAAAGTGAGGAAGCAAACACTGTGTATCTAGGCCCAAATGATTTGGATCATTAATCAAAACACAAAATCAAGGAAAGTAAATATGAGGCTCACAGAGTTTGGATGAAAAACATCCATCAAAAAAATAGTGACATCTATTCCACGCTCACAATAGAGCAACAATGTTCAAACCCCTATCAGCTCAGGAAATCATTATGGAAACACCAGAAAATAGGTATACGGTCCCCCTTTTGTAGATGAGGCCAACAGCCTGTAAGAAGTGAGTGGCAAATAGCTACGTTTTCTACATTTCAAGCTGTAACTCTAATTGCTTTAAAGTTGAGGGGTAGGGGCTCCCTGGTGGCACAGGAGTTAAGCATCAGCACTATGAAGCTATCCACAGCCACTGAAGCACAAGTTTGATCCCCAGCCAGGGAGCTGACCCACATGGCACAGCAGACCTCTCCTGACTCCCCAATGCTCCCCTCAGCGGTGGATTTCAGTCAGTCTGCCTGTTCTGCTCCCCACTCTGTCTCTGGTGAATCCTTTCTCTGTCTCTCTCTCTCACACACACACACACACTCACACACACACACCCGCACCTCTGGCCTATACCCCATTTCTTGTGTGCATAAATAAGTAAAATAGATCTTTTAAAAAAAGAGAGAGACCAGCCCACTAGGATTCCTCAACCCAGTGGACGCTAGCTAAGCCAAGCTGTCCAACCTCCTTTCTACCTCTTCTCCCAACCATAGCTGTATCCAAAGGACCCCCAACACAGAGAGCTCTGCCTTCACCTGCCCAAATCACTCAAGAAGAAAGCAAAGAATCTTGAAACTTCATTATCACTCAAAGAAATATTTGCAGACGATACAAAGAATGGTCCTGAAGCTGACAGTGCAAAATCCAAGAAAATTATTAAGCAATGGTAGGGTGTCGGTGTCGGTGGGGGAGCTCTTGAGAGGAAGCCCTGCCAGCTTCCACCCCTCTCATGTCATACCTGGGGATACTGCTGATAAAGCTGATCCTGATGGCCAAGAGCTCAATTAGTAATAAGCTCTGTCTTTTCACCTCATGAAAAGGTACCCTGGCTTCCCTGCCAGTGTAACATATTTGATCATTTAAAACTCTAAAGCCCCGTGGGATAATTAAAGGCAATGAGAATAGACAACGCAGCTAAGCTGGGTGGCAGCAGATGAGCTCCATAAAACACAGTTGCAGGAAAGGCGTGCATATAATTGATGAAAACCAGACACCTTCCAGCTTCCAGCGGCACAGGTCAAAGGCTGACGCTATCTTTGGGCTTCTAAAGGGGCAATTTCAAACTCCTTAAGGGGCCATTCCAAGCTCATCTCAGAGTTTCATTAAAACCCTGTGTGTTCTGTGGCTCCTACCAATTTATGACTTGCCAGTTTGACATCGTGACGTCTGAAGCATCCCAGACAGTCCACCTCAGGCACAGGTCCAGGAGATGAACAGCCGAAGGACACTGAGCTTATTAACCACAGTCACAAAGAAGTTTTAATTTAGAAAGTAAAATTGGCACTTTATACAAAGCCCAAGAGCCCCTGGGAGGAGACCAGGATCCAAAGCAGTGGGATTTTGCACAGTGCAGCAGTGAGGGCTTGATGATGATCAGGGGAAGCAAGGTGGACCCCATAAAGCTGATACCCACCTAGGGAATACTGGCTTAACACACAACGTGCTGCACTGTGTGCCTACTGTGTGCCAGGTAGCATATTAAAAACTGAGAACACAAACATGCACAAAACATGCCCCCAACCCTCCTGGGCTTCCTCTAGAGCAAACTTTTTCTGTGGAATGTCAGAGAATAATTTAAGTTTTCCAGGCCAACTGTCACAATTTCTCAAGTCTACCTTAGTAACCTGAAAGTGACAAATGGAAATGAAGACCCTCTGTGCACGAAGACAAGTACAGGTATGATTGGGCCCAAAGAAGCATTTATTTACAAAATCAAGGGGTGTCTGGCTTGGCCTGCAGGGGGTAGTTTGACAACCCAAGATCTAGAAGGTTGTTTGCTGGGAACCATGCTACTCATGTTGTTTGACAAGGGTCCGGGCATGGGGCAGTTTCCTGAAAAGTCAGGGATCTCGTAAGCTGACTCCTGCTAGATTCTCCTCATTTGTTTATGGCTAGTTTCTACCATTGTCAAAATACACATTTATAAGTAAAACTACAAATGCTTTTTAATCAATTACTGAATAACCAATTTGATGGCAAATGGCACTGCGTGATACAAGTATTACATTTTTTATTAGTAGTTCTCTGCCAAAAGGCAGTAATTCAACATTCGGCCTTACATTAACAAAGTGAAAAAACTTCTGGGAACAAAAGGCTGTAAACATCCCTCGGCCAAGTCTTTGATATGGACAGGTGGTCTTTTGAGGCAAGGGCTAAGTGGAGAAGGGAATTCTCTTACTTTAAAGTTAAAGAGAGCAGCCGGGCGGCAGATGCGAGCCATGCTCCAAGTGTAAGAAAATCCCTGAGAAGCCAGGAGGCGCCACAGCCAGCTCCTGCTAAATTCCTCCTGTTTGTTTAGGGCCAACTCCCCTGGAGGTGACTGCGGGTGTGGCAGCTGGTGGACTGTGCAGCAATTCTGTGACTGGTGGAGCAAATAACCACGGCAGCACAAACAATGCACTTGGAAATAGTCAATGTGACAACGACCGATAGGTCACGTATGAACCATTCTGGGAACCAAAAGCTATACCCACCTCCGGCCCCGCCTCCCATGGAATGTTTGTAGTTCCTTAGAACAACAATCAGCAATCCTACAGAAAAATCTTAACGTTAGATACGGAAACTAGGCTGACGAGATAAATAGAGGAGTAAGGGGTAGAAAAACTCTTGTTAGATGAGGAGAATTCCTCCCCTAATTGAGAGCTTGGGGCTAGGGAAGAGTCAGAGCGGTTCGTCTGGCACTGACGCCCTGCGGGCCCTTGGTTCCTTAATATTGAATCAATATTTTATAAAAACAATATACTATAGATGATGATCTGTATATAAAAGCCTTCTGGTTTTTGCTTTAATCATATGGTTATATGTTAGTCTAAACTTTATAGGTTAGTTAGGAAAAAATCCATTTGTCTCCCGTCCCCCAGGTAACTTCCTGTCCTTTGTTTCCCCAGCCCTTGTTAATCCTTCACCTTGGAAATGCTAGTTTTGTTATAGGCAGCCCCGATACAAAACGGGGTGCCTGACTGTGGGTCCTCACCCGCTCGCTTAAAAGGACTTATCAATGCTCTACTGCAGGCACACGCGAAAGGTTAATAAAAGGTTTATTTACAAGGGAAGGGCAAGTGAGGAAAGGTACAACTCAGGGAGAAAAGTGGGAGACAAAGTTTTAAATGCGTCCTACCCGATCCGCCGAGCAGGAATCCCGAATGGCGCTCTGAGAGCTGGCTGCGAGCCAGGAGCCGTGAGACCAGGAGGTGAGCGACAACGAGCCAGCCCAAGGCCCACGTGTCTGGTTTTTATACCCAACCTGGCTGCTTAACTCCACCCTCAGGTCCCAGCCACCCTCCCTGTGGTGGTGACGGGATTTGTCTTTCCCAATGTCCTGATGGCTTTGGTCTGGAGTGGGGGTGGAGTCCACAAAGCCTGTATGGGATTAGCTCAGGACATCCTTTCCCCCCTAACAGTTTCAGTCACATAAGTTTTTTACTAGTAATGACTGTTTGGGTGTTTAAGGGAAATGACTAGTCTAAGGATGCTTTTGTTTAGCAACTGTGCCTTCTTTGAAACAAAGAATAATAAATGTCATGACCTCTGCAGGAGGGCAAATAGACCCTGGGCTGCTCTGGAGAAAGATGTGATGAGTGTTATCTTCCTGCCTTAACGCATGTGCTTATGCACTCTCACGGTTTGCTTGAAATGTATAAATAAAGAGCTGCTGAGACCCTGGGCAGGATGATGTCTGCACCCTGACCCAGTGTTTGCGTCTCCTCATTCCCCCTCCCTCTCATTCCACAATTGCGCCCACGCTGTCCCATCCTTCGGGAACCCCTGACACCCAGGCTGCTGCGGCTGGCTCGCAGCAGTTAGTCTAACAGTGATAGGACACTGCTATGTGCCCAGTACTGTTTGACAAGCCTTATAGATATTTCCTTGTTAAAGCCTCCCAGCAGCCCTCTGAACTAGTGTTATGATGCCCATTTTACAAATGAGCAAAGAGAGGTAGAAAGGCTACATGAGTACAAGTGGGGTGAGCTGGGGTCTGCACACCGCCCCTCTGGGGCCCACATGCATGAACGCGGCCCTGCACCAGCTCTGCTGCACCAAACCTCCACTCGGAAAGCACGTAAGGCCAAGACTGACTGAAATGCAAGAAAGAAAAATAATAGGACAACATGAGATGGATGGACACGTGTTGTCAGAAGCTAGTCGAGGATGACTGAACCTGAAGCAAGAGAGTGGGTGATTCGGGCAAATAGCAATGGAAAGGAGAGAACATTCTGGCCATGTTCATTTTCTATTGCTGCCTTCAAATACCACAAACTTAGCTCAAAAAAACCCACAAGTTTATCAACTCACAGATGTGTAGGTCAGAATCAAGGGGAGGGGTTGGGAGTAGGATGACTGTTTTCTCTGCTCTGGGTGGGGGAGGCCAGCTGGTGGGCTCTTAGCTGAAGCCCTCAAGGGAGAACTGACTTCCACCCCACCCAGGCAGCTGTGGTTGGAGGCCCAAGAGCCTTTCTCCTGACTGGTTGTCTGTCAGGAGCTTCTCTCAGCCCCTTGGGCTTCCTGCAGGCCTCACCCCTTCTCCCTCCCTCTTTAACAGATTAACAACATGTTGGGTCCTTCTCACACTTTGAATCTTGACTTCATCTATGCAACTCTCACTTCCAGCTGGAGAAAGTTCTGTGCTGTTAAAGCCTCATGTGCTTACATTGGACCCACCTGGACGATGGCGGCTACTCTCCCTGTGTTAAGGTCTGCAGTGATGGTAACAGTGGAGTTGGAGGGGAGGAGGAGACTTGAAACACACTTTAGAGGACACTTGATTAGTTGGGTGCAAGTGGCGAAGAGAGAGGTTTAAGAAGAAAGAGGAATAATAGCAGAAGTTTGGGACTGGAGACGGACATGTGTTGCTGAGATGGTGATGAGGTATCTACAGCTCCATAAGGTAGATATAGTACATGATTTGAAAGACAGGCAGGTGTTATAGGGTTCTGGCCACCCCCAAAAGATTTTTCCAGCTGTCACAATGGCTTGAAATTCCATTCACTGCCATCATATTGCTGGTAAAAGGTTTGGGGTCTCCAGGAAGGTGCTGGTCTATATCTTCCAATGTATAGTCCACTCACAGGTACCAAAGTCCAGTTGTTCAAATCTCCAGGTTCTTCCTTCAGAGGGTCTGAGCCTGGAGAGAAGGAGCAAGGGAAGGAGACACAGGACAGGACATTTCTGAGAACGAGAGAAGGGGCAGCCCTGGGAGGTGGCAGGATGCATCTCAGAAGGAGACTCAACTCAGGACCCGCAATCAAAGACCTGAACCTTCCTTTCAGCCTTAATCCCTGACTGCAGCGACGATGTCAATTAAAGAGAATTTCTGTGAGGTGACTGTCATCCAGCAGAGGGACAGCAATAGGCTCAGGCAGAATCCATTTCCACCGCCTCCCAGAATCACACATGCTCAGGATCCCCTGAGGATGCCGTGGGGCTGATCAAAGAAAGTCAGCGCGCTGTGGCACAGGGCTCAGCACGCAGATGAGTCCGGGTGGGCATCAAAGCTTTTAGCACAGTTCCGAAGGCTCACTCTCTCCTGATCCTCCCTCCACCTGCAGAGACAGATGTGCCACCTCCTGCAGAAACGTCTCTCCAGCCCAGTGTGAACTCAGGAGTCAGCCTGCATGGTTTCATAGCCTAGCTTTGTGATCTTCTGTGTAAACTTAGGAAAGTCACTTATCCTCTCTGTGCCTCTGATTTCGCAAATATAAAACATAACAAGAGTAGTCCTGGGAATTCTGCTTCCAAGATAGCATGAGGGAGCTCTGTGGGCCCACTGCCTAGTGAAAGAAGCAGAACTGCTGAAAATGATTTAAAAACAAACTAACAGACCTTTAAAATCTCTGAAAATTATCCCAGGGGTGCGTGGCAAATGAAGAAACATTTGTTCTAGAAAATCTGTTAAGAACTGAGAGCATCTTCTACTAAAAATGGAGCTACCATATGACCTAGCAATCCCACTCCTAGGGATCTACCCAAAGGACACAAAAACACTGATTCAAAAGAACACCTGTACCCCTATGTTTATTGCAGCACTAGTTACAATAGGTAAAACCTGGAAACAACCCAAATGCCCTAAAATAGACGACTGGATCAAGAAGATGTGGCATATATACACAGGGGAATATTATTCAGCAATCAAAAAAGATAAACTCATGGCATTCTCAGCAATATAGATGGAGCTAGAAGGAATGATGCTCAGTGAAATAAGCCAGAAGGAAAAAGAAAAATATCGGATGGTTTTGCTTATAGCAGGAATATAGGGGAACCCAATAAGACATCAGTGTAAAAAATAATAGTAACAGTACAAAACACCACAAAGCAAAAACAGACAATTATAAATCAGAGACATCCTGCAAGGGAGGAGGAGGGAGAGGGATCAGAGGGAGGGAGGAGCACAGGGGACTGAGGTGATGGTGCACGGGTACAGTGGGGAAGGAAACTCTGTGGGGACTACACCTGAGGGGGTGGGGGGAAGCAAACATTGTTTCAAAAATAAATTTAAAAAAGAACTGAGAGCATCTATGGTGCTTGAGCTACATACTCCTCCCTTCCGTTCTGTCCAGCTCCCACCCCCACACAACCACTCTGGGCATCTGTGGCCAAGAAGAGGGCATCCTCTCCCCTTGATTCTTTAATGAGGGTATGTTCACTGAAAGGGGCAAATTGCCAGCCTTTCTGAACCCTCTGACTCCATTTGAAGAAGTTAAATGGTGAGTTCAGTCAAGACATCAAGATCAGAGACTCCTTTTTTCTCCACATGCTCCGCTCATAGGAAGAATGCTCTCTCCTGGCTCATCAGACCAGCTGGCACCATTATGGTCCTGGTCCAGCTTGTTCAGAGGGCAGAGGCCAGCTAAGAAGACCAGTGCCTGGAGCGGTGGCTCAGAGATTTTTGCCCAGCGGGTGGAAGCAGTGTCCAAAGCAAGCGATTTTATTTGCAACAGAGTGTGGAGAAAGTTCAAGGCTAAGGACACTTGGAACAATAGAGATTCGGGTCATAAGAAAATAAGAGAAAACTGGTAGCTTCTCATAATTAAGAATAGCAAGTTAGGGCCTCCCTGGTGGCTCAGGGGGTTAAACACAGCACTCTGAAGCAATCCACAGCCTCTGCAGCATGAGTTCGATCCCTGGGCCGGCCAGGGAGAAACCCACATGGCGAGGCAGACCTCTCCTGTCTCGCCCGCTGCTCCCCTCAGCAGTGTGTTTAGGTCAGTCTGCCTGTTCTGTTCCCCACTCTGTCTCTGGTGAGTCCTCTCACCCCCCACACCTCTGGCCTGTACCCCAGTTCTTGTATGCATAAATAAATAAATCTTTAAAAAAAAAAAAAGAATAGCAAGTTAGCAAGTTAAACCATAGGTCAGCTTGTCCACCAGAGGGAAACAGGAAAAGAGGAAGCTGAGGCCCACCTCAAAGATGGGCCTCAAAAACTGTCCCTTGCCTAATTAAATTAGATCAGAATGTGGAGCAATTTCATTCCAGAGAATGTTGAAAACAATAGAGCTATCAGCCAGCGACCAGTATGCCTAACAGTATGCTGGGGGTGATACCAAAGAACTACTGAGAGCTGGGAAGAGAAACAAAAAGAGCCCCCACCAAACCACCATCACCCCAGGAGAGCTGTACACACTCCCTTCACTCTGGAACTCAACCATCACATTTTTCCTCTGTGGATAAAGGTCAGGAATTAAAATGAGTACTGTAGAAATTAAGAGTAATTCTAAACACATTCATGGAATTATTATACTCAAATTAGATAATATTTGACAAAGTATACCATGTATGTGGGGCATCATGATTATTTAAAAGGGCAACCAATAGAAGGTAGGAACTAAGGGGATGAAGTCTAGGTGCTGGTACATTTCCATATTCCCAAGAAGGTTTCACTTTATATAGCTCTATGGTGCATCTGAAAGGTATTTGCTGGTGGTGCACAGTGATGTACATTGTAGTGCTTTTGATTGACATTAGAAAGTCTTTCAACAGTTTCTCAAAGGCACTAAAGGATTATTCTTTCGTCCTTCAACTTCTCTTTAACAGAGATCATGCGAATATTATTTAGCTGGCGCCGTGTTGCTTCTGGCAGAAACACTGGGTGC
Source organism: Talpa occidentalis (assembly GCF_014898055.3). NCBI lineage: Eukaryota > Metazoa > Chordata > Mammalia > Eulipotyphla > Talpidae > Talpa > Talpa occidentalis. Next base: position 6,833,858 of record NW_023605194.1, read on the forward strand.
CCTTTTTGAGTTGATACCTTAGGATGGTCCCTGTCTGACCACTTTGTTCTCTAGATAAAAAGGTGACTCAATTTCCATAGTAGAAGTGGTTTGATGGTTTCAGCCAATTCAAGAAGAAAGCTGCATGACTTTGTTACATTAATACTCATTTAAGCAAGCTGCCCTAGGAGTTTTCTTTGATTGCAGCCTCTAAAATGGATTAATGTCTATATGTGACCTCTACTAGGTATCTTAGAGATACTTAGAGATAATAAATCATCTCCAAGTGGTCCCATTTACCGAGATATGCCACATACTCTGTATGCTTTAATTCTTCAAGCCACAAACTCTCTTAACTTCACCTACTGAAAACATCCCCAGTAAAAGAATTCATTCTTTTTGCACCTCTAAATCCTGTGGTGTAAAAATGCGCAAGTGAAATTTTTATTCTGCATAGGGTAGATCTGACTTTTGTCATGAATAGTTTCTTTAGTTCTTGCTATTAATATTCTTTTCCCAAGAAATGTATTGAATTGGAATTTAGCAAACATTCGTACCCATATATTGACATTTTTTAAGCATGTAGACCTCTGCCCTGTGCTTTTAGCTAAAAGGAAGGTCACCGAACCATTGCTCTGTCTCATCCTGCCCTTGGGTACCTCTCTCCATCCCCACTGCCAAGAATGTGAACAGCAGCTTCCTGCTAGTTCTCCTTCCTCCAGTCTCAGCCCCTCTAAGCCCAGAGGAGCTTGGGAGGAAGGGTGGATGTGGGATCCAAGTATTATTCCTTCCCTGTAAACTCAAGAAATACAAGATTCTGCCAACAACAAAGAAAGGATTAGTAGCTCAATACCCCTTCCTCCATGTGTGAATTTTTGGAAGTGAAATCACTTGTCAACAAGCAGCTTTTCATCCTGATGAGTTGGGCACCAGCAAAAGGTTAGGTATCTTCTTTGTTCCAACTTCGTGAAATGCATTTAAGACCGACATGAAGTAATGCTCTCTCTCTTTACTGAGAAGCTTATATTGAACTGTACCTTATTCTCACTTCTAATGACCTATTCCCACATCTGAGCACTTGACAATGACCTTTTCAGAAGCAAGTGGCTACAGGCCAGGGCATGTATAAGGACCTGAGATGCTCAACTATTAATAACCATCGAGCCATCAGAAGAAGCCTGCAGAAGTAAATGATGATCCCACTCCAGGGAGTGGGAGAGATGTGGGAGGTAGCGTGGACATGCCACTCTTTTTCTGCCCTCCTGGATTCTGATCCGTGGTGTTCTAGACCGAGCTTGTACCAGCCTGAGAGAGGTGACTGCTAAATTTTCGAGTATTTTTTAATTGCTTGTTAAACACAGCCATTATTTCAAAACTAAATTATATAACTATAAAAATTATTTAAAATAAAGGTAATAATTACACAAAACAGATTGGTAGCTTTTAGTCAACCACGGTGGGAGTAGCTGTATCACAGAAATCAGCAAAGAACACAAATCAGAGCTTCCTTACCCACTCCACCCTCGTGGGTTGGTAAACATTTAGGAGCACATAATGGTTCTAACCCACCACCCAGTGGGCTTGGCTCTGCAGCGTTGACAAGTAGGAGACTCCACCGTATCCACCATAGGGAGGGTAGCTCCTGGGAACAATGATTGACCCAGGAAAAGACATGTTACCAAAACAGAGTCCATCAGAGATCTTTGGAGGGAAGATCAGTATAAATGCTGGCAGAGTAAGGGTTTTTTCTCCTTGAGATTACAAGTAGGAGGTACAGGTAAGCCTGGCATTGCTGGGATCTTCATGTGGAAGGAATCTGTTACCACACAAGAAGAACTAGAAAAGAAAGATAAACAGTATGCATGCACCTGTGACATCATCTGAAGCTGCAATTCACAAAGTCATGGCATTTTCAGATACATGAATGAAAGATATTCCTTTGGGGATTAACAAATTTTAAGTTCTTTGTTCCCATCCTTTGTAACTGAAAAAGTTCCAACCTGCACATCGTTCTCGGTAGGACTGAGGTACAACATTGGACTCTGACTTGAGTTTTGTTTTTAGCAAATACAAATTGTCAGGAAGAAACAGAGCAGACAGCAGAGCTGCCAACCAGGTGCACCCTAACACCACTTCTGTTACTGCGAAGAGTCTGAACATGCCTTAAAGGAACCTCCATTCTCAATATCCAGTTTTACTACAAAATGGAAAAAGTCAAAAACACACCAAGCACTAAGGCCTCTGGACCTGAACCCCAGTCCAAGAGTTTCAGATTGAGTACAACTGGGGCAGATGAACTGTATTTCCATCAAGTTCCCAGAGGAGGCTGATATAGCTGGTCCAGGGACCATGCTTTGATTTGTACATTTGCAAAGTAAACAGGGAGGTAGAAGACCCCAGATGAAAGGTAGGGTGGGGGGAGCTCCTACTTCCCAGATTCTAACCTCCTCTTTAGGGGATGGTCTCAAAACAGTGGGACCCCCAGGGACCATGTTTGTGTCACTTGACTCTGCCCCTGATTCAGAGCTGACCGATGTTGGGTCAATATAATAGTTTTTCTCAAGAACCGGAAACTTAGAAAGGAGAAAGATGGTGACTCAATATCATCATAGCCTGGTCTCAAGGTAATAGCATGGAAAGCTGATCTGAGACTCCTGCAATTAAGAATAGAGGCTCTGTCATCCGCCTGCCTGGGTTCTCACCTCTGAGACCCAAGTAGCTCATGGCTGCTGTGAAAATTAAACACTATGAAGCTTTCCACGCAGGGCCTGGGAAGTAGCGGTTTTCAGTAAATGTTAGTTACTGTTGCCCCAATTGTTGTCACGGTTCCATGGGGTGCTGACCTAGCCCCTGCCCCTCCTTTGATTCTGTGAGCTTTCACAGCAGCCTTCCAATATATCCCTTCTCTTAAGTTATCCAAAGTGGACTCCTGTGGCTTGCAATCAAAGCAACTTAAGTAAAATACAATTATAGCGAAAAGCTTTGAGGCTGCCCTCGCTGCTTCAGCAGTCTGGGCCACCAGGTACAAGCCATCCCAAGAAACCACTTCCTCCCAGCTAATATAGCCTGCCCTCCATCAGCAAGCATTTACTGAGTGGCTCTTGGATAGCAAGGATTGCTCCAGGCCGTAGGGGGAAAACACAGTCCCCAAGGTTCCAGGCTGGGGAAAAATCAAGGCTTGCATACAATGAACTGAGAAGCAAGTAGAAGCAGAGCCTGCCATGGAGGGTGAGTGATAAAGGTGTCATAGCATGTTCCACCAGAACTTCGGAGCCTCGTCAGCCAGAGAAGGTGGAAACCAGGCCCAGTCAGAGGCCTTGGAGCTGGAGCCAAGTATTGATCCCAAAGCCTACCTGAGTCACTGATCAATGACCTAACTCCCCAGTGCTTTCCTCCTGCTCTGGGCGTGGCAAAGCAGGCAAAGAAACCCAGGTGCTGGCAGTTAAACAGCAGGCCCTGTGAGCTCAAGTGGCAGCCCCAAGGGAATGGACAGGGCACCCACAAGCAGAAGCAACAAGTAAAAGGAGTTCTACGTGGGGGCTGCCGGTCGTTACTATAAATCCTGCTGTACCACTGGGCATTACAAATAGGTACCTTGATATATTTCTTTATTCATAAGGAAATAAAAAGGAGTCCACTTCCTCCCACTCTTACCTCCCTCACTGGGTGACACCCCATTTCCTGGAGTGAGAGCCCCAGGACTGGGGGTCCCCAAGTGAATGGTAGGAGCCCGGGATGAAGAATTATTGCTAAAAGTTCAGAACATATTAGAGGTATTATTAATATTCATCAATAATTTATTTAATAATGCCAGGGAAAAGTATAAGCAACACACAAAATCTATGATTCCACAAGTATTATTGCTCAAGAGGATGCAACTTTTTAAAGTAGTGTTGCAGGTGGCACAGAAATACAGTGAAAACGGCGGAAGCTTGTGCAGATGCCGAGACCCAGGAAAAGGCTGCCTCCGTGGATAACCAACCCGAGCTATTGCTTTCAAGTTAAATGGAAACTTGCAGGGGGTGCCATTGTAGTCTCAAACACAGGCGAAGGTAGGTGGGATTTCACCGAAGGCAGTCTGGCTGTCCTCAGTCATCTCTGATACCCCAACCACCCTCTAGACACACTTCTCTGCTCCCCTACTCTCCCCAAAACTCCAAACATCGACACCAGTAAGATCCCCATCTTACTGCCAAGAGAGGGCACGGGAAGAGTGGGTATGTGAGGGGGGGACCACCCTTCTGGGACCTGGTTGGCCCTTCCAGCCCTTCAAGAGGACAAGGTCGTGGAGGAGAAGGGGTTGGCTGGGAAGCAGAGGAAGCTTTGGTCAGACACCGGCCCCTCCTGAAGGCACGGGCAGCTGGCCACCCCCTCTGAGCCTCAGTGTCCTCATCAGCCCAAACGGATCCATCAACAATGCACTTAACATGTCGCCATAAGGAGGGCACTTTGCCTGCCGTCTTCCTCCCCAAATCCCGGTCTCCTCAGGAGGCAAACATCAGACAACTACTACTTCTCAATGTCACCAAGGTCGTCAAAAACATGGAGAGTCTGAGAAACCATCACCACCAAGAGCCAGTGAAGACACAGGGGGAATTGTAACTGGCATCCTGGCCATAATCCTGGATGTTAAGTCAAAAGCTAAGGAGATGTGAAGATGGACGATGGTTAATAACCACGAATCAAAATCCATTCATTTGTGACACATGCACCACGTTAACGTGAGCTGGTGCACAGGAGGCCCTGGGCGGGGCATACAGGAACCCTGCATTACTTTTGCAGGATTTTGATGAATCTAAAACTGCTCTAAAATTAAGTTTCTTCGAAAATTGAAGGCACGCCTCCTCCCCCACAGGGCTGTAAGGAGATGCAGGGGCCGCGCAGCAAGTGGGAGGCCACAGAAGACTCAAGAAACACTCGTTTCCTTAAGAAACCACTAAGGGGACAACAGAAAGTTCCCAAAACAAATCTTGGGTTCCCGGGGTTCCAGCTGCCTTCCCACCTGGCCTTTCTGCTCTGCGTCCTTATCTACCCGGTTGCGCTCCACGCCACCAGCAGACACCAGCACCCCAGCACCCATTCTTCAGTTAGTTTCCATGACATTTCCCAGAACGTTAAATCATCATCACCAAAAGCGGGGGGGGGGGGGGATAAACAAAGTATGTTCCCTTTGCTCGTTGAAAGCAAAACCAAATGACGGGGCGTGAGGGGCTGGCTCCCCAGTGGGGTGGCATCCACAGGTGACTCTGGGAAGCCCGCAGACGCATGAGCGGACCAGCCAGACGCCAGCCTGAGGCCGCAGGTGACTCCCTGGGGACCGGCTCCCGGGCCTCGTCCCATCGTGGGAGCTTGACCAGGGACAAGTAGACTCCCAGGAAGGCCTGCTGAGCAGCGACCTAACCCGGCCTGTCTGGGCCTGTGAAGATAAGGCCGCTGATGAGAAATGAAATCTTGGTCTTCACACGGATGCAGCACCAGGCAGGGGAAGGCGAGAATGCCCCTCACCCCCCAGTATCACACAATCTGAATGTTTGGGAGCCAGAAAGATGCCCCAGACCCCCTCAAAGCATTGATTTGAGGCTCTGGGATTCTCTGTTGAGGGTGTGGAGGGAATTGAAGCCAGAGCAGCTCAGAAGAAAGGGAGAAATCATTGGCTGATTACATAATGGATTTCCTAGGTTTGCCTTGGAAAGTCATTTTGTCAGTAGAGATTCACAGCTTGCTTTTTTATAAAGCCTTTTTCCCAAGGACATTTGGCTTTATCTCTGCTCTTATTGCTTTTAAAAAGTGAAGCCTGCCATTCTTTTCTTGGCTGAGAAATACAGAAGCCCCAGCTGGCAAGTCAGCGACCGCCCGCTGGGGTGACCCGGATTGCAGGGCTGGATCTGGGTCATGGGAGACTGGGGTCTGAAATGCAGCTCCCACAGCAGAGGCCATAGGCGCTGGGGACATGGTGGGGCAGGCTAGGGAGGAGGGGGCAGTCCTGGGAGCGCATGGAGGACAGGCCCTCATCTGGAGGGCCCCTTGCTGGAGAGGACTGAGAGCTGGCCCTCTGGGGGTGGGGTGTCCTGGAGCTCCAGAGCTTTGCTCTGAAGAACATGGCCTCCCAGGATGTCACTCTGGCATGTGGATTATTTCAAAGCAAGGCCAGTCAAGGTCCTGCAGACTCAGAGAAACTTTTACCACCCCTTTAACTACCTAGAAGGATGATAATTAGGAGCATGACCCAGAATTAGTATTTTTACCAAAAATAAACTTTGTATAGAAGAAATCTCTCTACTCAGTGGACAAATCTCTCATGACAGTGCATCTGGTATTAACCTGATGGCTCGACCAGCCCAAAAAGAACCTAGAAGGGTAGGAAGAAATTCTCTCGTCTCCCCTCCCCAGCAGCTTCCAACCAAGGTGCTGCCTCCTGGTGCCCAGCTGGACAGGACAGGCTGATGCAGTAACACAGGACCCCACCAGCACCCCCACCCTCCCACCCTGTGGCCCCTCAGTGGTCTCCCAGTGCAAAGCCCAGGCCTGGGGTCAGCATCCTGAGGTAATTAAAGGAATATGGAGGCGATAAAGCACAGAAAGAGAGACCGGTACCAATAGATACTTTAAAAACGTAAAGGTCTTCATTCAAAGGTGTACTGTGAATCAAGTTAGAAAGCACCCCTGAAGATATTTGCAACTGACTTCACTGACAAAGGATCAACATCTATTCCATCCCATGCTAAGGTAGCAGATTCTCTGCTCTTAGAAGCCAACTAGAAAGGCCTCCCCAGTGGCACAGCAGGTTGAGCGCAGCACTGTGAAGCTATCTGCAGCCTCTGACGCATGGGTTTGATTCCTGACCAGCCAGGGAGATACCCACATGGTGCAGCAAACCTCTCCTGTCACTCCCGCTGCTCCCCTCAGCAGTTCTTTCGGTCTGTCTGCCTGTTCTGTTCCCTGCTCTGTCTCTGGTGAATCCTCTCACTCTCCGCGCCTCTGGCCTGTGCCCCAGCTATTGTATAAAAATAAAAATTAAAAATAAATTAAAAAAAGAAAAAGAATTACATAAAAAAAAAATCAACTAGAAAGAAAAAAATATCTGAAATGATGCTCAACCCTGCTAATAACCATCAGTGGGAAAATGACCTCCAGGAGTCCTAGCAGTTAAGAACAAGACCTGGCTGAGCCCCAGGAAATGCAGCAGACTGAGCAGAAGTCGCTGGCTGCATGTGAGTGACCTAAGGAGAGTGGGGAGGTCCTGACCTGCTCCCCTCCAGGCATCCCTCTAGGATACGATGAGGTTTTTCTCTCTTAAAAAAAGAACAAATATAAAGCAATCTTGGTAAATTACATTTGAGAAAGTTATGTGGTGGACACAAGCATGTTATTTTCGTGAGTTTTCTGCATGCTTGAAATAGTTCACCATTTTTTTTACCTTTTTTTTTTTTTACCATATTTAAAAAGCTCATCGACTATGAAAAATGGAAAGTACTTTGACTTGAGAAACAAGAGTGGACTCAGAAGATGCAAAAGCAATTCCCTGGGGGCACAGACTGAGGGGGGCAGGGCTGGGCTCCCCACTCCACTCCAGGGGCATACACCCCTCTTCATTGCCCAGGTTCACTCACTGTCTTGTGAGGGGCTTTCTCCTACCCATCTGGGGCAGGTTCTGAGACCCACCCAGCCCACTTCCAACCCCCAGAGAGACTCCGGAAATGGGCCATGAAGACTGAAATTTAAATCTTGGGTATTAAGAAACCATGTAACTTTCAAATTAACCAAGTTCTGATGTTAATAAGAATATTCATCACATGTTATAAATACGGTACTGGAAAGGGCATGACCTGTGTTCTTATCATCTAGTACAGACTCTCTTTCAATAACAGGACTTCCATTTAAATTTCCCAAGGCTTGGGTTTGTCTTCATTTCTGGTATTTACAAAATTTACTGTGAAGGAAAATCGGTTCAGGTTGGGTCAAAGATAATTACATTCTTTGCAAAATGTCAAGGATTTGTACTTTTGTATTCCATAAGATATCTGATCCCAGCTACTTGTGTTTCATTGTGATAGCAATTAAGTCCAAGTAGCAAGAACCTATAATTTTAGGCTTGAAGTTGACTCAAATGGGTGAAAATATTTATTTTTCCTTTGCTCTTTCTATGGGTTCACATAATGAATTAAATGCAGGGTTCTCTTTCTTGATTATTGCTTTAGAAAGAAATTGTCATGCCTCATTACTCATTTTCAAAAAGAGATGAGAGCATACTTTATTACAGGATTTTTATGTATTGCTAATGTCTAGAAAACTCAACACATTAATTCTCTCTATAGAAGGTAAAATAGATCGAGTAAATTGGATAGTTATAAAAGCACATCCATTGTGACCTGAAAACTTCATAGAAAAGGACACAAGTATCCACTGGCAAAACTATAAATCTCACCCCAGAGATGTAAAACTATACCTAGAGGTTTATCTAAGATTGATCTAAGAACCCTGGTATTCAATAGGTAATTTTTTAATACTAACTAGAATAAATTACCTATAGGAGGTGAAAGACACACCAAAAAAAGTTTAAAATATACTCAGAGATGTATAGGGAATGTCCAAATTAAAGAAGTTAAATTATTTAAAGGCATGTAAAAGTCAGGCATAAATAAAGTTTCAGGTGCACATTTCGATGAGTCTGTGATATTAGAGATTACAGGAGAACGACTTCTGGACCTCAGAAAACAGAAGGAAATTGGATTTACGTCAAGAGACGTTGGTTCCAGTGCCTGCTCAGTGTGAGCAGAGAGACCCAGTTTGTTTGTCCAAGACGCATTTCTGACCCTTCTTCCTTGAGAACAGCCATTTCCATGGGGTTGAAGTAAAGCGAGCCCTGTCTCACATTAGATGCTGGGCAGCTCTTCTCTGGCCCGCCCAGCCTTGTCCACCCTGCTCTGGGCCCTGGGAGGCCGGTCAGTCCCACCTGTGTTAACAGATCCCTGCTGCCCTGGCTTCCCTGTGGGCGGACCCCACAAGAGTCTCCTGTAGGAGAACCAAAGGCAGGAGGAGTTCTTGGCCCTGCTCCTTCCCCCATCTAGTTTGGCAGTCAAAGGTCAGGACCCCAGCCAGCAGGTGCTCCCACAGCCTAGAAGCTGCCCCCACATGGCCCTCTCAGACACAGGGACGCTGACAGCAGCCTGGGGGACTGGGTTTTTCCCTGCTGGCTTTCCTAAATCCTCCCCTGGACATCGCAAAGAAACCGTTTATTAACTTCTCAAATTACCCACATCAAATGTGCTGTCCCTTCCCTGCTGGGACCCTGTCCACCATCTGCTCCCACTTCACCAAAAGGCTGATCTTGGCAGTTCTGGGTTGAGATTAGTCAAACCACTGGTGCTCCCATAAAGAGCCTCTTTCTTGATGTAACAAGGTGGACATGGTTTCGATCTGCATTGTCAAAGAAAACTCCTGGCAGGGGAGTAAAGGAAGATAAGGGAGAAGGTAAAACTGGAGGCAGAGAAACAAGTATTTTTGTAGCCTGCTGTATGGCAAGCACTACGGTAGGTTCTAGAATGCAAACATAATACACAGTGAAGTTTTCTGCCTAAAGAACTCACTGAATCTTAAGTATTATTATCTTGAGCTGGACTAGACTACATTTGAGCCCTTGACATTATTTTCAAAGTCACCCCAGATTTAAATGTCCAGTGCAGAAATTTCTGGCTCATTTTCCTAAAGTCATATTTAAATAGACCAGAATAGCCCCATTCCAGAGGTGCATTTCATCTGTTTATTTCAACCATTATAAGGATGGTGCATTGTCTGATTTAATCTTCGTGGCATTTGAAGGAGAAATGTTCCTTTACTATCCTAATTTTACATAAGAGGAAACTAAGATTTAAGGTCACGCTACCCAAAAGTGGCAGGACTGCATTTCAAATCCAAGCAACTCTGACTCCTATCCTCCATCTCCTAGCCTCCTCCCTACACTAGCATCTTTGTCGATGATCATCTACTCAATCAAATCTAATCTTCTAATACAATCAATAAAGATCTCCAATAAAAATTAACTATACCGAGGAGTGATCGGTAGGGAAAAGGTGAACATACATGCCTCAGAAAACACTATCAAAATAAACATTTTGTGCATTTTCAACATTAACACATCATCAGACCAAAATGTTATTTATACCATTCCGGGGACTACACCATTCCATACCATTATCATACTGCTCTCCCCGAAGGGTTCCTGGTATGGAGTCCAAGCACGGTCTGGGGAGAAGCTAATCTATTCATGATTGTTTCCAGAGAATCCTGGAGACAGCTGGAGGCTCTCCAGTGCAGTCGTGCGTTAGCACTTAGTGCTCACTGACACCTCATTATCGTTAGTTATGACCGAGCTACAACACACTTTTTAATGAAGTGCATATAATGTTCCCTTTATCATTTGCATTTTCCATCAAACCGTGGTATTGTAAGGCGCGGCACACACGGGTTTTACTGAGATGGTTGCATTTAGCTTCGATTAGAGCTGCTTTTTCTGCACCTGCTTCTCATCAGATAGGACAGGGACTCACTGGCTCCTCTCTAGAAATTGAGGGATGGCGTTTGCTTTGTTAAAACTCACTTCATTCAGACGTTCAGAGATTATGAGTTAAGACATAAGTCTGGGGAGTCGAGAAAGTATGAGGTCCAATTAGGAAGGACAGAAAGATGTTTCAGAGACTTGCCCTTCAAATAACTACTTCAAAGGATGCTGGCATGCAAGCAGTGTTATAACCTCACTAACTAGTCTCTTTTCTTTGTCTGGGCTGGAATATTGGGGTGCTTGGGAGACACAAACAGGAAAGCTGGAAAACTGGTATTATAGTTTGAGCTAAATAGGTAGATCAGCCAACAGATGATAAGTGGTCCTAAGGGGGTCTTTCTCTGCCCCCAACCATGCACACGCGCATGCAAACGCACACGCACACACACATTTGATGATCAAAAATCTCCATGGAGAATTGAGTCCTGATCCAGACAGGCAAAACGAAGTTGGGTACCTGCCCAGGGCAATGGGTCTGAAATAGAAAAGGCGCATGAGATGAGCTGAGTAGGAAAGAGATCATTGTAATTCACCACAGGCTACAGGACCAAGACAAGGTGTCCAGAGAACAAATGTGAGTTACTAGCATAGAGGAGACCTGACTGCTTTAAGGACATTCATTCTGGTCCAAAACGTTTCTCTTATTTCCCAGGGCTTTGCTGACCTAGACCTGCAAGCAGTTAAACCTGCTGCAGGGAGGAGTTTGAGAGGCTTCGTGTGGCCTTATACTGACCTGGCTTTGCAGTTGCCACCTCTTTCCTGGGTTACTGCCATCCCAGAGACCCTGCAGCTCTTGCCACACTGATGTCCTATCTGATGAGGGGTCAGCATCATATTAGATTGCTCACAATGTGGTCTACTATGCCCTAATTAACTAGACAAGTATTCAGTGTTTTCCTTTTCTAGATACCAGGTACCCACGGCCTAGAACCAATTTTTAAGCTGAGATGAAGAATGTTTTCATTACAATCTGCTTAAAATAACTAGCAAGGGTTTGTCAATTACCATGGTATGGGAGCTCAACACGAACAGAAGCCAACCTTGGGTTATAAGAGAAAAATGACTTCCTGTTCAAAATAAATAAATGGAATCAAAACACTACTTTTTTTTTTAAAGATTTATTTATTTATTCATTTGTTTATTTATTTATTTATTTATAAAAGTACTGGGTACAGTCAGAAGCGCGGGAGGGTGAGAGAATTCACCAGAGCCAGAGTGGGGAACTGAACAGGCAGACTTGAAGAGGTACACTGCTGAGGGGAGCAGCGGGCGGCAGGAGAGGTCTGCGCGCCATGTGGGACCCTCCTCCAGTGGCCAGGGAGAAGCCGGGGATCGAACTGGCGCCACAGAGGCTGCGGGCAGCTTCGCAATACAGCGCTCAACCGCTGCGCCACCAGGGAGGCCCTCAAAACACTACTTTATTCCATCATGAAAAAGTTGCAATGGGTCATTGTATGTCTTCATTTCATGGGCCCGGGCGTGCCCAGGTTAAATATTATTTCTGGGTAGGCCTGTAAGGGTGTTCCTAAGTGTGATAATACCCAAATGTGTGGAGTCAGCAAAGTAGACCTCCTTCCCCTGTGAGTTGTGGGCACCCCACCTGTTGAGAGCCTGAATGGCGCAAATGGTGGAGGAAGGAGTGATTCAACCCCCATATTTCTTTCTACCATGCTCATCTCTCCTGTTCTCAGACCAGGATTCACATCATCAGCTTTCCTGGCCCTCCAGCTTGCAGACGACCGATCATGGACTTCTAAACCTCCATAATCTTGGGAGCCCAGTCCTTGTTAAGCATCTATACATACATATGTAAGACACGTAGATAGATACATACATATGACAGGTTGATGAGATGTGTGTTATATAATTTTTATTGGTTCTGATTCACAGAAGAACCGTGACTAATACAGAAAGCAAAATTTTGCCTGAGTCTTTACATTTTTCACTCAATTTATTGCCAAAGCTATGTCTATATTACCAGATTTTGGCTTTTAAAGGGGGCCATCTTCTCTTTTAAGAAAGATAAACAACTTCAGTCTCTGGGATGTAATATAAACAGGAATAAAAATGAAATAGATCCTGCCTATTACAGTATCCAGAATTTTCCATAAACCTTCTCTATTGTGGCTGCCAAGATTACAGTTCCTGGGCTTCCCCAGTGGTGCAGCGGGTTGAGCACAGCACTGTGAAGCTGTCCGCAGCCTCTGCAGCACTGGTTCAATTCCCGGCAGGCCAGAGAGAGTCCCACATGGCGTGGCAGACTTCTCCTGTCTCGCCTGCTGCTCCCCTCAGCAGTGTACTTCAGTCCTTCTGCCTGCTCTGCTCCCTGCTCTGTCTCTGGTGAATTCTCTCATCCTCCCACGCCTCCTCTGGCCTGTACCCCAGTGCTTGTATAAATAAATAAACCTTAAAAAAAATGATTACAGTTCCTTGTGAACCAGAAAGCAGACACTAGACCTGAAAACCTTCATGAAATATGCACAGAGCTGGATTGTCAGCAACTGGGTAAACTGAAGAAATGATGAAAATGTATGATTTTTTTAGATGCAAATAGTAGGAAACTTCAAAAAAGCATTTATACCTAACGTGGGGAAGAGAACTTTAGACAATTGCATTTAGGTTCTTGTAAAATGTAAAGAAAATATGATCCGTGTGTAGTGAGATCAATAGATAATTCCAATACACAGTCAACCCTAGATTGCATTCAGATTATTTTTCAAATATGATTTCCATTGCTAGAGTACCTACTAAGAGATGCATTGGGGGACTCTATTTAAAAAAAATATATTGCAAGGTGATAATAATTCTCTGAGCTAATGTAAAGTCACAGATGTAATTCCAAGCCTAAGACAGTAATGAAATCTTAAACACCATGAAGCAAAATGACTATTTCCATGCACTTTGAATATTTGACTCCTTGGCCATTGACCCTCAACATTCCTAAATATCATTAAGAAAACACAGAGCTAGGAAAATTCACAGGCACTGCTAATTTCCTAGTGCAGCAAGTCCTACCTGAAGAATGACAATTCCCAGAGTCCTCCCTGGGAGTGGAGAAAATAAGGATGGATAAGGACCGAGAAAGTTCTTTCGAAAGTTTAGCTCTGAGATCCAAAACTTAAAACTACCCCAGGCCTAGTTATAAACCTCTTTTCTTTTCACTATAAAAACTGCACTATCTTCAGGAATCTCAGGGCCCTAGAGACCTCATAAAATGAGAGCTCTTCCAGAGGTCAAGTGCAGCATAAATCTCCTTAAGCTGGCAGCAATCATTCCGAAATTTAAGTTATTACAAATAATCCATGGAAGACCTGCCCTGCATGCTCAAATGACATTTGTTCAGGATTTGAATATCTTTGACATTGCAATGCAAGGAGGTCCTCAGTGTAGTAACACAGAGTGTGCAAATCAGAAGCAGGAAAGTGGAGTGTGGTGGTTCTAGAAGGGAGACTAGCCATGCATAGAGAGGAGGTCTACCAGCTAGATCACAGGGAATTTAAAGTCCCCTCAAAAAGGACCCCTCCTGATCCCAGACCATGTTTTGCACTAAGGACCTTGTAAAGGATCTCTGTTGACTTGTGACATTGCAAGAAATCATCAATGGCCTTCTTCACATATACAGCTGCTGTTTCTCTGGAACATGTGGTTTATGTGGACACCCATAGTTCTTCGCCCATCACATTTAGGCTCACATCACTGCTGACCATACCCTGTGTTCCAATTATATTTTTTTTTACATATTCATTAGCTGTCCAGTGAAGAGATCCCTTCGAGTATGTTCTTTGTGGCAAGAAATGTAGGTTCTGGTATTTTAAGACTGACAATGTTCTTTCAGATTTGGTTGGCATGAATCTTATTTTTGACTGACGCAGCATCAAGTTTCTGTCTGTCATTTGCCTGGTCTGACAGTTTAATTGTCAGCTCTTCTTCCAAATGCAACTGATTAGAGTTTCTCACTTAGAGTTTTGTAATTGGTTAGAATATACTTCAGTAATTTTAAGCACCTGCCTTACCTCCTGGTGTAGAAAAACTCATAAACCGTTCAAGAGCTCTAAACAGTCCTGCATTCACAGTGCCACCTACTTCATTGTGAGGATAAACAGCATCTCTCCACTCCATTTACCTCAAATCATGACACATCTCAAGATTTACCGCTCCAGGTATTCTTAGCTTCCACTTCACAAGACTGGCCTACTTAATGGCAAGCTGAGCTATCCATTTAAAGTTTTTAAGCGATTTGTTTACCTTCACCCTTTTGGGAAAATAATTCAGTATTTTGTTTAGGAGTTCATCACATCTTAAGAAACTGATTTTTTTCCCCTTGAATATGGAGTAAATGTTTCTCTTGGGTTTTGATTGAATTCAGACTATTATCAGTGGGATATCAACAAAGTTGGAGGCGTAATGTTTAAGAGACATGTGGAAAGCATCCTGAAGAAAGTAATAAAAAGAAATGAAAGGATGTAAGAACAAGACTGATAAAAGAATAAATGAACTGAGACAAATGGCTGAGAAGAAATCCCTTCTGCTACTCAGTTCACTAATGCAAAAATGTCAAGTGCTTATAAATATTTATTTGCATACGTCACTTAGTGTCTTTTCAAAAGCCTTTTCATCTCGGGTCCATAACACCATTGTCATCAATCTTAAAGATACATTGAATTCCTCTGAGTCTGTAAGAATACAGGAATTGGATTAGAGGTTTTAGGGTAATGTGACTCTCAAGAACTTCAAATTTTAGGAGTTATCTCAAAAAATGATCAAGTGAAAATCAAGTCTTAACATCAAACTATGAATGGTAAGTAAAGACCCCAAAGATAACAGAGGAAATGTGTTATCCTTTACATTTCAAAATCAATCACTAAAATATATACATTAACTAGTCCAGGAACTATAGGCAGTCTTCTTGAGTTGCTAAGTCATATGTAAAGATTATCCAAACATTCCTCATCTTGATGCTTCCCTTTTGAAGCAGTAGTTAGTCTGGTATAGAGTTAGTGCTCAATAAATATATTTTGATATGCGTGACATATATCTTATTGGGAGTAGATTATGGATGGATCAATGGATGGATGGACGGACAGACAGATAGATGTAGATACAGATATTGACTAGATATGATTATGGCTAATTATCATGTTTCCACACTTGGAATTTTAGAGTGAGAAACAGATAATTCTGACCAAATAACAAAATGCCTACAGTTAAATACTTTGTTCAGAATCTTCTACAGCATATGCCTTTATTCTTTAAAGCCACCTCCATCAACTAATTAGAGCAAAGATATTTGAAACTCAATGTGTAGACTTCTAATTAGATATAAGGCATTTTGTGATTTACATCTTATCTTTAAATCTACCAATAGATTATTTTTCTAAAAAGAACAAAGAAGAAAACTCCATCCTCAATGAAACAAGATAATGGCCATAATCCCAAAACATAAAATATGAAGAGTGGCTACCAACACTGTAAAATTTAGTCTAAGATGAAGTAGAATCCTGATAGTTAATTCATGACACCTCAAATCTAGAGCAGGACACAACTCTCCTGAAAAGTATTATCAAAAGATTTGCCTACTGAGCACCAGGGTGGGATGGGGGTGGGGGTGGAAATAAGGGGAGAGCCTAGTAAGAAGCAAGCAATGATGTTCCTATAGATTCTCAATAGAGTAGAGAAGAATGGCCGAGAAGAAGGAGCCATGTGATGTACCATTTGGACCATCCATGACCCAGCCTCCTGGCCCAGAGTCCTTTCTTCAGGAGGGCTAGGAGGGCAGGAGAAAGGGAAGACAAGGACCTCTAGCAACAACATGACTAAGAAGGTCTCTGACCTGAGGGGCTCTACCATGAGCACGCTGTACCCTTGATACCAAAATTAGAAGATAAACAATCCCAGGACAAGAAACCCAACAGAACATGGTGGCTAGAAGGAAACAGTCCTGCAATAACAAGCCTTGAATAGTCCTAGTTCATTGTCCTGCCTGCATCCTACTCTTATTCACCACAGACATGACAAAGAGACATTCATGTATATAGATGAATAGTAACACGGAAGAAAACACAGAACAACAAAAAGTCAGAAGGGTGGAGAGTTGCAGAGTCAAAGGAGAGGAATGCAAAAAAACATGAAGAACCCATATGAGCAGAAGAATTAGAATAGGAAACAGAGCTTTCAAACATCAAAATGCACATTCTTTAGAAATACAGAATGTATACCAAAATAGAATTTTTAATGATGGGCTATAAAATGAGTTTCAATAAATTTGAAAAGATTAAAACCTTAATTTCTCCACCCACAAAATTAAATTAGAAAATAATAAATTCATAAAATTAATAAAAATCCCACATGAATCTCCAGATATTTGAAAATTAAAAAACTTACTCCTATATAATCCATGGATCAAAGAAGACACAAGAGAATTAAAAATACTTCAACCAAACAATTATGATAACACAAAATATGAATGTTTGTAGGGTGCAGCTAAATTTTATCTGAAATAAAGATTTTTAATTGCAAAAAGATATTTATTTTTCACATTATTAGAACTGACTAATATAGCAAAGTTCCAGAATATAGTAGTATTGCTATATAAATGTCATTCCTATTTATATATATGCAAAAAACAATGGAAGGTGAATATTTTAAATGCCTTCTATCTACAGATCAAATGTGTAATTTATTCCTACTGAGGAATAAATTTAATCAAAGGTGTATAAGACCCATACACTGAAGCTTTATAAACATTACTGAGCATAATTAAAGAAGACCTATGGAGAAATATACTATGATCACGGATTTAAAATCTCAAGGCTATTTAGACGTCATTCTCTCAAGCAAATGTAGAGTCAACACAATCCAAATAGAAATCCCAGCATGCATTTTTGTACCAATTAGTATGCTACTTCAAAAATTTATTTGGAGATGTCAAAAGTAGTAAAAACAATTTGAAAGAAGGATAAAATTAGAGGACTTGTATTATCTGATTTCAAAATTTACTATAAAGCTGCAGTAATTAAGATGTAGTGTTACCATAACACATGCAATGGAATACTTACAATGGAGTAACGAAATAAAACACAGTATCCAGAAATGGACTTACACACATAACTGATTGCTGTAAAAGCACCAAGGTAATTTAATGGGAAATAATGAGGAAACAATTGTTCTGCAAATGGTGCCAGAACAATTGCAGACATGTGGGATGGAAATAAAATTTCACACATACTTCATATCAAACAATCATTAATTGGAAGTGGATCACAGACTTAAAAGTAAAATCAAAACCATAAAACTTCAAGGAGAAAATCTTCACAATTTTGGTATTATCTACCAATTCTTAAGAGAAAAAAGCATGAACTATGTAAAAGGACTATGATAAACTGAACTTCATCAATTAAAGTGCATGCTCTTAGAAAGATGCTATTAAAAAATGAAAAAGTGGGCCTCCCTGGTGGCACAAGGGGTTAAGTCTCAGCACTATGAAGCTATCACCAGCCAATACAGCGTGAGTTGGATCCCCGGCCAGAGAGCTGACCCACGGGGTGCAGCAGACCTCTCCTGTCTCGCCCGCTGCTCCCCTCAGCAGTGCATTTTAGTCAGTCTGCCTGTTCTGCTCCCCACTCTGTCTCTGGTGAATCCTCTCACCTCCACCCCAACCCCGCACCTCTGGCCTTACACCTAGCTCTTCTATGCATAAATAAATAAATCTTTTAAAAAAATGAAAAAGTAAGCCCCACCAGAAGACAACATCTGCAAAGAAATGATACCATCACATCTTTTAATTCTAAAATGTGATTATCACTGATAATTTATTTTATACATTTAAAATAATATCTATATAATATATTGACCATAAAGACAGGTATTTATAGTATGTAGCATGCTTCATATTATCTATCATGCATTGTTATTCATATTTTATATAACTATAAAAATAAAATAGCATTTTATTTTTACAAAACACAAAATTATTATTCTGTCTAAATTCATGTTTCACATTAACCAAGTCCAATAACATAGATTATTGGATGTAAGATAAAATATATGGATGTAAAATGAAGATTTGAATGCTAAAAATGTATAACATGAGCTCTAAAACTGCACGATCATTTTACATTGCTTTAGGTGTTAGTGTGTTGCCTTGTCAGTGAATAATGCTCACAGAATTTAAATGCTTATCCTCATTAAAAGTACACTCACCTGGGCCTCCTCGGTGGCACAGCGGTTGAGCGCTGGGTTGCGAAGCTGCCCGCGGCCTCTGCAGCGCCGGTTCGATCCCCGGCTGCTCCCCGGCCACCAGAGGAGGGTCCCACATGGCGCGCAGACCTCTCCTGCCGCCCGCTGCTCCCCTCAGCAGTGTCCTTCGGTCCTTCTGCCTGCTCTGCTCCCCGCTCTGGCTCTGGTGAATTCTCTCACCCTCCCGCGCTTCTGCGTGTACCCAGTGCATGTGTAAACAAAACAAACAAACAAACAAACAAATAAATAAATAAAAAACATGCCTCTATAAAAAAAAAAAAAGTACACTCACCTGATTACTTACTTTTACTTCATGATTTAGAAAAATTATGATGATGAAATACTGCTGTTGCAAAAAAAAAAAAAAAAAACTACACACAAAGCACAACCACTAACAAAACACCGTTCCTTAACAGCTTATCATGTTAAGTGCTGGGCCTCAATTCAACAGAGCAAATTGTGTTTTAACAGTAAAGTAATAATGTTTGCCATTCTAGAATTACGAAACATTTATGACCTTGAAAGCATTTTACACATCTTAAATAATAATCATTATCCTCATTTTCTACACACTAACCTTCATTCTGTGTTAAGTGCTTAAAATGTATACTCTCTGCTTCTACCTGCTGCATTTCTCTTTGGCAACCCCAAGTCCAGGAGCTGGGAAAAATATGTTTGGGGACTATACCTGATATTAGGAACAAAAAGGGAGGCTATAAATACATCTTCGCATCCTCTACCAAATGTTACTTTTCTCTAAACTTAAGAATTTCATTTTTAATGGTTTAGCAGAGTCCATGATGAGTAGCGTTCAATGCCTGCAGCTCCACTTCTGGCAGAACACCCCAGGCACGAAGGTGCACAGGGGCTGGATGGGGAAGAGGTAGATTGTTAAGGAAAGAGCAGGGGCTTAAGGGCCCACAAATCTGAGTTTGTAAGTGACTCCAAACAAACATCTTACCTCTCTAAGCCTCAGCTTCCTAGTCTGCAACTGGAGATAACTTCTACTTTGCAGGGTTTTGACAGGAAATGTAGAGCAAATAGGGTCTCCCAATAAATGTTACTTCCCTTCCCCTAGATTCCTATTTTCAAGTCTCACAGTTATGGGGAAGGGAGGGATTATTGCAACAACTAGCAAGCCATTTGCGGGGTGGGTGGGGGGGGAGAATTCAAGATAAATCCTCCCTTTCATCAAAATGCTTTCTCAGGAAGATTAATAACTGAAGATTTGAAAAAAGCCAATAAACATATTTAGAGAAAAAACTGAGCTTTCAGTTTCACCATTCTAGAATGAGAATGTCCTTTCTCAAACTGAACAAGAAAGGGTAAAACTAAAGAAAATACTGATACTATGGTATGTTACATATATACACTCTATATGTATATATATATATATATATATATATATATAGACACACACACATAATATGCAAACATCTTCAAAATTAAAACATAAAAATCAAACTAGGAAACATACTAGCCCTCTATCTGACAAGAGCTAGTATTTTAGTATACAAAAGCTCTTCCATGTCAATAATAAAAAGACAAGCACCATTCAGAGAAAACTAATGAGTGAGGGCAGGAAAGAAAATTCATTCATCATTCAACAAATTCATTCATCATTCAACATCATTCATTCAAATTCAACAAAAACATTGAGCTCCTTCAATGTCCAGTATTCTTCCAGGAACAGGACATAGAACATAAACAACAGATAAAAACCTCAACTCACATGAGCTGATCTTCTAGTAAATAAAAAATAAATACAATAAATAACAAAAATTGGGGTGCCAACTTCAAACTATACCAAAAAGACATGGTAATTAAATACCTTCATATTAGAATTAAAACAGACACACGGAGGACTTGAACAGAAATGAGAGTCCAGAAATAAACCCACACACATATGGAAAATTTATGACAAAGGAATCAAGAGCTTACAATGGAGCAAAGAGGTCTCTTAATACAGTGTTCAAAAACTGGACATCCACATGAAAAAAAATGAAACTAGACAGGTATCTAGCACTATACACAAAAATTAATTCAAAATGGATTGAAGATTTGGATGTAAGATCTGAAGCCATACAGTACATAGAAGAAATAGAGGGAATGCAACTCCTGACACTGTCTTAGAGGTGTGCTTGGGGACCAATGCCAAGGGTAATGGAAACAAAAGCAAAAATAAACAAGTGCAACAAATGTCAAGCAACAATGCTTCTTCACAGTGAAAGAAATTTGCATCAAAATGAAGACATCTGGGCCTCCCTGGTGGTGCAGTGGTTGAGCGCGCTGGGTGGGGAAGATGCCCGCAGCCTCTGCAGTGCTGGTTCGATCCCAGGCCGCCAGGCAAGGGTCCCACATGGTGTGCAGACCTTTCCTGCTGCACCCGCTGCTCTCCTCAGCAATGTATTTTCTCAGTCTGCCTGTTCTGTCCCCGCTCTGGCTGTGGTGGATTCTCTCACCCTCCCGCGCTTCTGACTGTACCCAGTGCTTGTATAAATAATCTAAAAAAAAGAAAAAAAGCTTATAAAAAAAAATGAGAAGACATCCTACTTAATGGATATTTGCACATAGTACATCCATAGAAGATATTTGCACATAGTACATCCAACGAGAGGTTAATATCAAAATATCTTTTAACAAAATCATAAAACTCACCAAAAAAAAAAAAAACAAACTCAATTTTGGGGCAGAGGATCTGAATAGATACTTCTTCAAAGAAGACAAAGAGCTGGCCCATAGGCGCAAGAAAATATTTTCATCATCTCTTATTATTAGAGATGCAAATGAAAACAGTAATGAGATATCACCTCACACCTGTGAGAGTGGCTATTATCCCCAAGCCAAGGAACAAGTGATGAAGAGGAAGTGGAAAAAGGGAACCATTATACAGAGTTGGTGGAAATGTAAATTGGTGCAGTATGAAGATTCCCCAAAATATTCTAAGTAGGAATTCCATCCAATAGTTATTTCACATCTGGATGTTTACCCAAAGACACAAAATCACTAATTGGAAGATATATATGCACTCCCACATTTATTACAGCATTATTTACAATAGCCAAGAGCTGAAAACAAGCTAAGTGCCCATCAACAGATGAATGGAAAACCATTCAGCTGAGAAAAGGTGAAATCCTGCCATCTGCAACACAGATGGAGCTAGAGGGTATGATCTAGACGGTGTTATGCTTCATGAGATAAGCCAGGGAACGACAGTGAATGATTTCACTCTTGTACAGTATGTAGAGAAAACAAAGAGATGAACTAAATAAAACAGAAATAACCTTTGGGACTCTATGATCGATGAGTGGTTAGCAGAAAAAAAGTGGGAAGAGGAAGTGGGTGAATCTACACAAAGGGTGAAGGACAGAATTGGACTTTTAGGTGTGAATTTAATGTAGTTTGCACACATGTTGATTCTCAACAATGCACACCTGAAGCTTATATAATGTTCTATGTACCGTCACTTCAATTAAAAAATAAAATGAAATACAAATGATACGTAAATACAAATGATATGTTCTCTCTCTCTCTCCCCTAGAGAATCTATGGGTATTGCTTTATGCATGCCTGTAAGTTCTAAAATATTTGCAATCAATGTTATTATTTTGATACTCAGAAACAGGCTAAAGCTATTCATACTGGAATTTTTTAAAAGCTTGCAACAATGATGGGTGGTAGCATATACATTTATGGAAGAACTATGCTCAAAGCGGTAGGGTCTACTGTTTAATTTGAAGCACCCATACTCAGACTGCCCCATCTCTCTCCTCTTCTGACAAGTAAATGACATCTTTGCCATAACCAGTCCCCAGGAAACACCAGCCACCAAGACCACCAGGAGTGTTTGTGCTCCAAACGAGATTTCAACTGGGAAAAAAAGTGACCCTAGGGACCCAGGGGGGCAAGCGAAGTGAATATACATCACACAGTACCTGGGAAGCAGCGCTCTACTGCCAGCCATCAAATCCTCACCACTTGGACTATAAAGGGCCAAATAATTGAAATTAGAACTGCTCTTTATCCAGTGCACTCAATTTTTTATATATAAAGTCCAGTTCTAAATCCCATTTATGGAACTCTGTTACAACTGAATTACTAATCTCACCGCGGTCCAGGGAGCTCTGAAGCCCCTGGTAGGAAGCAATGAAATTAATTATTTCTACTCCAAGCTCATTTAGCTGTCTGCTATTGGCAGTAACATTTATACCACATCAGGAGTCTTGGGGTTTTCAGTGTTTTCTCCTCCTCCCCTCCCATTTCAATATTTTATCAAAATAAAGTCCTTTCATCTCCCAAAATATGTAAATTGTATCATAACTAATTTCTAAAAATAGCTCTTCTGACCTACCTTATTAACAGTGGAAAACTCACTCATCAAATACATATCATTAGCCAGTGAACGACTATCTTTGCCTTTTAAAGTATATATATTCAAATGGTTTAAATCAAAGGTGGTTTTTTATTTTCCCAAAAGGTGCTACTTTGCTTGGGTACATGCCTGACAGGTTGCTAAAAAAGAGAATTATTAGACAACAGTTACATAAATTTAAAAAGGTGGCAGGAAGGCAACAGGGATGGATGCAAACCCATTTCCATTCATTATATGCAGTCTGGCCTGTGCTTTATGTCCCATGACACCTGCAACAGACGTGTGGGAGTTAGTGCCCCTCTTCCCACCAGCAGACTAAGAGCACTTTCTGTGGGTTGGACCTGAATGGGCCTGACACCCTCTTTCATTTTTTTTAAAGATTTATTTATTTATGCATAGAAGAACTGGGGTAGGCCAGAGGTATGGGGGGGGGGTGAGAGGATTCACCAGAGACAGAGTGGGGAGCAGAACAGGCAGATCTACTGAAATACACTGCTGAGGGGAGCAGCAGGTGAGACAGGAGAGGTCTGCTGCGCCACATGTGGGTCAGCTCCCTGGCCAGGGATCGAACTCAGGCCACAGTGGTGATAGCACTGAGACTTAACCCCTAGGCCATGAGGGAGGCCCCAAGGCCTAACGTCCTTTTTGCCAGTCCATGCCTCCAGCTTCATTAGCCCTAAGACACCCAGGGGCAGCAAATTGGACCTGTTCTTGCTTCAAGCTATGACATTTGTCCAAGCTATGACATATGATGTCATTTTTTTAAGCCTCAGTTTCCACAACTGTAACATAAGGGAATTGAATCCAGATGCATACTAGGGTTTTACTATCTCTTAAGATCCATGCTAGAAATTTGGGTTAGTCCAAAGCTATGCCTAAGATTTATGCCCAATCTCCAGCATGGTAGAAATTGAGGAGCCACATTCTTGGGGTCACTGCTGGCTCAAAGCTTCTGCACCAGATGGGCCAAGATGGGGATTTCTAAGAGCACCCCAGTGGTTGTACCAATTGGCCCAGATTGAAAATCACTGCATGAGAAACTCCCTGGCCCCACCCAGCTCTGGCAGTTTAAGTTCTACTTTCACTTGATACATTGAATTTACTACCCAAAAAGAACTGCCAAAAAAATTGCAACCATGACCCAGATTAAAGACCAAGCAAGCACTTGAGGAAAGAGAACAAAATAAAGGCCTGCCAGGCAACATCAGGTGTAAAAGCAAAGGTGTCCCACAGCCAGGGCACATAACAGAGCCTTGGGGATTGGTCTCCCCACATGCTCTGCAAGGTGTGACAAAGGAACTCTCCCTCTAAATGCTTTGGTGGCTGCCGTGACCAAACCCTCATTCCAATCCTCACAGTGGAACTTTCTTTGCCTGGACTGGCTCCATTTGCAGCCAGTGATCAGGATTCCTCCCAGGGTTGGCTCTTCTGCTCCTTACCAGACTGGAGGCTCCACACCATCTCACCCGCCAGAGATCCCAATAAAACCTTATTTCTCATTTTTCACTCAAGGAGAAGCAGTAAATATCCAACCTAGAAATTTGGGTTATTGATTTTTTTACTGATTTCAGGTTCAATAACATGTAGCTCACTCCCATGCAGAATGAATAGCACATAGTCCATGCTAATCCTTACCAACTAATCAGTTTTCTGACTTCCTGTTTTTCAATATCAATATAAGATAGAACCAAAACATACACACTAACTTTAAAAGTGTGACATGAGGGGCCTCCCTGGTGGCACAGGGGTTAAAGACAAAGCTACAAGCTATCCACAGCCACTGCAGCACGAATTGGATCCCCAGCCAGGGAGCTGACCCACATGGCGCAGCAGACCTCTCCTGTCTCGCCCACTGCTCCCCTCAGCAGTGTATTTCAGTCAGTCTGCCTGTTCTGCTCCCCACTCTGTCTCTGGTGAATCCTCTCACCACCTGCACCTCTAGCCTGTCCCCCAGTTCTTGTATGCATAAATAAATGCATAAATAAATAAAAAAGAACTGTGACATGACATCAATATTAAGATCCTTTGATCAAGGTGAGTCAAGAGCCCCTTGACGCAATCTTAAAAGCAGAACAACAGTAACTACCTGTCATATGTTGTGAGCATGCCGATGAGAGGTTGCCAGATTCACTGCCTAGAAAGCCATCTTTGTAACCACCTCACTCCTAACCTGAAGAATTTTGAGATTTCAGGGTAATGCTATTGAATCCTTGATTTTAAGACACCCATTGAAACATCTCACTCTTCCATGCCATTCTCTATTTACATTTAAATCACCTAGAAAAGTTCTAAAAATCTCATTCCAGACCTAACCCTCTCTTGACCTTCACACCCAAATATTTAACTGTCTGCTAGAAATTTCCACCTAGCCACTCCTGAGTTTTATCCAACTCACAAAATCTGAAACCAAATTCCCTGATTCCATCCCTCTCCCTCCCACTCACCCCCACCTGCCCCTGTGTCCCCTGTCACTCAGTTCTACAAATATGGTGTTTCTGAAATTCTGCTCTCCTCTCCTCCTCCCCTAACTCAACTTCTTACCAGCTCACCCAGAAATTTCCAGTAAGAGTAACCACAGATAACCGTTTTTCGCAATCTCTTCTAGGTGCTTTAGTGCTCGCTCATTTAACAATCACAACCATCTTATGAGGCAAGTATATTAATCCCCATTCTACAGATATGAAAACTGGGGCATAGGAAGACCACACCACCAAAGAGCTATACAGATGGCAAATATCCGACAAGATGCTCCACATCCGATGACATCAGGGAATGCAAGTTAAAACGACAATGAGATACCCTTACACACCTATCAGGATGACCGAAATCCAGCCAGCGCCCCGACAGCACTGACAGCAACCGTAGATTTGAGACCACCAGAGGGGGAGAGTGGGGAGTGGGGCTCACAGAGGGTAGCAAACCCAGTGGGCTAGGGATGGAGGATTGTGGTGGCCTGGTGTGGTGACATACACCTGGAGAGATGTGACCCTGTACCTCTAGGTCATACCCTGTGTTGTAAACCAATGTTACCTCAATTTAAAAAAAAAAATGCAATATAAAAGAAGAGCCCTATAGATGAGTGGGTATCCCCAGCATCTTAAACATTTATCAATTACCATATCACCAGGGCATCAAGCTTGCATAGAGCTCTAGTGAGGGGAGTTGAAGGGGAGGTGACCCCTAAAAGACGAAATTTGAGAATAAGCTGACCCCAGTCTATTTTACCCTCCTTCTAACACTTGGTGAGGTTCCTATAGTGTCTTTTATTGATACACTTTCTATAGTATACAAATGCATTGACTTTATTCAAATGGACTGTGTTGGTTGCTATGAGTTATAAGGGGACAGAAAAATTTAGGGTAGATGTGTCAGGTGGTGGTTTGAAAGTGTAAAAGGGATCATGCTCAGTGAAATAAACCAGAAAGAAAAAGAAAAATACCGGATGGTCTCACTCACAGCAGGAATCTAGAAAACTTAAATAAGGGACCAGGAAAATGAATAACTATAAGAAAGTGAAAATCAAAATCAACAAAAAACTATGAACCAGAGACACTCTATGGGGCGTGGGGGGTGGGGAGGGATTGGGGTCAAAATAAGGGGGTTGCAATTGTATGGGGAATATAAAAATAAAATTTATTTAAAAAAAATAAAAAAAGAAAGTGTAAAATTTGAGACATACACTTTGGGGCTCCTTAGGAGTGTAGAGCTGAAGGGGCAATATACTGTGTGATTGCTTTGCTCTTGGGTAGGAGGGGCAGCTTCAGAGAGCACAACGTCTTTGTTTTTCAGTGTTAATCATTACCATCTGTCAGCTGCAGGGAAGTTTCATGGTATTGTGGGATAAGTATAGGATTTGGAATAATAAATATAATAGCTACCACGTATTATACTATTGCTTCTAAACTGTTGCTATTCTCAGTTCTTTCTGCACAGGATCTCATTTCTTCCCTCTGATGGAGTCTCTTACAGACCAGGTAGATGAGTCAAGTCCATGGTCACACAGCTAGGAAATGCAGGTACTGGACTCAGGTTGCTTTGTCTTTAGACTCCATGTTCCCAACCAATAGGTGCTATTTCAAGGGGTCCAGAAAGTTCTTTCTCCAGGTATGGGAATAGTTACCTTCTAGGTCATAAAAGGAGGTCTTGTGTGGATTAGGAAGACCAAAAAGTGTTGAGGAATCAAGGACTTGAATTTGTTGCTACTGTAACTAACAGCCCTTCCACCATCCCTACCTAGGCTTCCGGGTGCTTCTGGCCCCAATATCAGTAACCAAATAATTTTCAATCCTGCCAACCCACGGAATTCCTTACAGTCTGGTCACAGGGAGTTGTTGCTGCCTTGGCGTATTTAATTATTGAAACCAGGCAAGGATACCCTGATCTTCTAATAATTTTCTGCAACCCATAATCTAGTTACATGTGGGTGTGTGTATGTAGGGTGTTAGCACTAAGAAATGCTTAGTTCCATGGGTAATGACCTTTGAAAACACAACTGCTTTGGTCTCACCTCTTTTTTAAAAAAATTATTTTTAAGAGCAATTTAGGTTTACAGAAAAATTGAGCAAGAAGCACAAAAAGTTCCCACATGACCTTCCCTTAAGCTCATTTGGACCAATACCAAGGAGCAGGACTCTACTTAGCTTGTAAGAATCCCCCAAACTACCTTTGAAATGTCTGAACCATTTTGCATTTTCCCCAGCAGTGAAGGAACTCCTGTTGCTTCATCTTAGCAATGGTATTAGGGTATCCTAGCCTGGTTTCAATAACTAAATCTGCCAGGGAGGCAACTCCCTGTAACCAGGTTGGATTGAATTCCATGGGTTAGCAGGATGGAAAATGATTTGGTTAATGATATTGGAGCAAGAGGACCAGGAAACCCAGGTAAGAGAGCTGGAAGACCATATTTTAGGGCTTGTTTTAGTCTGGTTTTACCTGTTCCTTTGTTTTGTCTTTTCCTTTATTTTCTTTCTCCTTCTGACTTATTTCACTTAGCATCTTCCTCTCCAGTTAATGTTGCTTTGTCAGGAAGCAAAGGAAGACTTGTAATTACAGGGATGAAATCTAGACTCTAGTTATCACCTAGAAGGAATCTGGGACAGGAAACCTTTTTGGTACCCTTCAATCTGCCAACATGATTCTTTCCCTAGGTCTATCTGTAAAATTTCATCACAGTGCCTTCCAAGCAAGGCCAACATCACTTTGCTCAGGAAGATTTCATTCCAAAGTCATAACATTGAAAATCTTCCCAAGATATCATCTAATTAGTTCTTTGGCCAAGATGTCACCTATGCTTTCTGTCCAAATGGCCATCAAGCTGATTCCAGAAGGTCTGTGGATATTTGATTAAACCTACAGGTGTTTCAAGCATAACTGGGGACCACAAAAGCAATTAGAATAGCAGGGGGAGTGCACTTAACTTCATTATCATTCGTGCTCAGTCAAAAAGAGTCGCCATACAAAATATTAATGAAAATATTAATGAAAAGTAGTTCCAGATTGGGAAAATGCAAATAATGTTTCAGCTGTTGATTTTTTTGTCACCAACCCAGCAAAGCTGAGTGAAATAACAAACCCTTCTCTGCCAGTCCCTTCCAAGTGGCTCAATTGCCAACCTAACCAATTGGAACTTAGAGCTGTGTTTTATTTCCCCCTGCCTTACCCATTAATAATAGCAGGGGGACAATAATTCAAAATAATTACAGAAGTGAAAGGTAGTAATTAGCAGGACAAATTGGCTATTAAATGATTCAGAAATTTCAAAGTGAGATGATGACCTTTTCACTTCTCATCTGGCAGTGACAAATTGGGTTCTGTTTTGAGAGTAGAAATAAAGCTTTCTAACGCATTATGGATTTTCTTCACCTCCCAAGGGGAATGGAGTCAAGTTAATTAAAAATATGCTAGAAAATATGACTTTGGGGGTGTTCCTGGTGACTTGCTCCCCTGCCTACCTAGAATGGTCCCCTCCCTCTCTAGCCCAACCCTGGTGCTGTCTCTCACTCTTCTGAGGAGGAAAATTGGGGGATTCCTACTCTATCATATTTTATAAACTGAGAATCTAAGAACCCTGTGTTATGATATTTCCACTCTAATAAAAAATTATTGACTGAATATCCACATGCTGGGTGTTCATTAAATCGTCTAAGAAATCATTTCACTTCACAATAAGCTTGGCCATGTCATCCTACTCTTGGATATTTCCCTCTGCAAATGCTGCCAGGTTATTCTTGCCATTTCACCCGCTGAGCAAAATTACAGATTCCACTATGAAGCATTAACCATACGACTCACCTCTGTTGCTCTATTAACCTGGAGTCAGACTAAAAAAGCCTTCAATTGCTCTTTCTCTTGGAAAAGGCACCTGGAGCTCTAGAATTGCAAGTTCCTTCTTGGTGAAAAAGTTTCATCTTGTCACCTTGCTCTTGATGCAGTTACAACTGGTATATATCTTTTAAAGATTTATTTATTTATGCATACAAGAACTGGGGTGTAAGCCAGAGGTGCAGGGAATGAGAGGACTCACCAGAGACAGAGTGGGGAACAGAAAAGGCAGATCTAGCAAAATACAATGCTGAGGGGAGCAATGGGCGAGTCAGGAGAGGCCTGCTGCTCATGTGGGCTGCTCCCTGGTCAGGGATCAAACTCGTGCTGCAAAGGCTGGCAATAGCTTGACAGAGCAGTCTTTAACCCCTGTACTACCTGGGAGGCCCTACAACTGGTATATTTCTTTACAAGTCAAGATGTAAAAACTTTTTTGCACTTTATTTTGAGGCCCAAGATCTCAACCTGTGAGAGCATAGTTCCATGGGGTTGGAATGGAGAGGACAGTGATCTCTTTCGTACAAAGCCTCAGGAGAACACAGCCATTCACATCTTATTCATCTGACTTCTACTCGGTCGAACTCAGAATGATTTTAGAGGTAAAAAGATCTGAGATGTCACTGAAGTCAGATACCCTGCTTCTAACTGAGGAGTGTATGTGTTGGGGGTGTGGCAAGGATGTGCCTCATCACACAGCTAATTGGGGGCAGAGCCCAGGACATCGCCAGGCTCCGCACTTGCTATTCACAGATTCCATATTAGGGGTTCACCTACTTATAACTTCATCTTAGCCCCGAATCAATACTAACACCACTTTCAACATCATTCACAGACATGCAGCCAGTCGCCACAAATCAGACATGCCCACCCCAGGCGACTGGACAAGGCACCCACTGCCTTCTGGCCAGAGCATTGAGCTGTCAGCAGGTGTCTTCCTTGTGACCTATTTAGATTTTTGTGCACTTTGTTAGATTTTTGTGCACTTTTTGGTGATTTCACTGTTCAAAATGGCATAGTGTTGAAGCGCTGTCTAGCATTCCCAAGGGCTGGAAGGTTGTAAAGTGACTTATAAAGAAAGCACATGATTATAGATAAGCTTCCTTCAGGCTCCTGAGTTAGAGTGGGTTTGCTGAGAGTTCAATGTTAATCAACAGCTTGTGTTAAATAAGGTGTCTTCAAACATAAACACACATAAAACAAGATGATATGTTCATTGGTAGACAAAAATCTTATGAGAAGAGGCTCACGGGAACCTAACCTTGGAGTCCCTCTAAGAGTGGTAGTTCAGTCTTTGCTAACTCAGAACTCATGGCAACTTTATAGACCATAGTTACCGTGAATGACGAAAATCACCAGAATATCTGAATAGGCCACCAACACAGACCAACAACAGAACAAAAACATTACAACACCTGGAAGACAAGAAGAGCATGTGCAGGTCCCGGTCAGGCCACCTGCCGGACAAAGCTGGTGCCAAGGATGCTCGCAGGTCTTAGTTTATAGGAGTTTATCAGACAAAAGCAGGTCCCCCCAGGCCCTGTGTTTGCGTATCCTCTGTCTGTTACTGAGTATGTGTGGAGCCAGTATTAGAAATTGCATCACAGGGCCTCCCTGGTGGCACAAGGGGTTAAGCACAACTGTGAAGCAATCTGCAACCTCTGCTGCACGAGTTCAATCCCCAGCCAGCCAGGGAGCAACCCACATGGTGCAGCAGACCTCTCCTGTCTCCCCGCTGCTCCCCTCAGCAGTGTATTTCAGTCAGTCTGCCTGTTCTGTTCCCTACTCTGCCTCTGTGAGTTTTCTTATCCCCTGCTCCTCTGGCCTGTACCCCAGTTCTTGTATGCATAAATAAATAACTCTTTAAAAAAATGCATTACTGATCAGATCAATGATGGTGATTTCTGAAAGCAGAGTAGCCAACCTACAAATTTCAGAGAGCAGGGCCACAGCTGATGTGATGTGATGTGCTCAGCCCTCCTCTTTCATTCCTTCTCACTGGGAAGTCAGTAAAAAGCACGGTTGTTACAAACCACACTGCTGCTCAGCAGTTAAGTGCATGTTTCCAAACGTTGCTGCTGCAAACACACATGCTATTTGGAGCACATACACCAGCTCTCGCTGTGGTTTCACGTGGAGGATGGAATCGTGCTGGGCTTTCACTTTCTACATTATTTCTGCAATCTGTCTTTATGAAAGCCTTTATTACTTTTTTCTGTGGACTAAATTGTGTCCCCCAGCTCCAAAATTCATATGCTGAAGCTCTAACTGCCCAGTTTAAATCTATTTGGAGTTAGGGCCTATGAGGATGGGATAAAGGTAACAGAGGTAATACAGGTGGGATCCTGACCCAGCAGGGCTGGTGTCCTTACAAGAAGAGAAATAGGCACCAGGGCTCACTCTCTCCACCATGTGAGCACACAGCGAGAAGCTGGCCATGTACAAACCCGGGTGGGGGGGGGCCCATGAGGCGTCAATTAGCTGGTAGCTTGATATTGACTTTGAAGTCTCCAGAACAGTGAGAAAATACATGTTTGCTGTTTAAACCCCCAGGCTAGGGTGTTTTGTTATGGACACTTGAGATGACTACTATATTTCTGTAAGCAGGAAGGGGAAAGATACAATTAATACATAAATATACCCCGTTCTCAGGCAGATGCACTCAGAGCAAACCAGCCTGCAGCTCTCTTTTCATACTTAGCAAAGATGGGATCCCCAGTGAGCAGTGGGAAAATACCATCATACCTGGAAATGTACATCTGGACAGAAGCTAAGAGCCTCCAGGCTTGATGATTTTTGTTTCTGTTTGACAATGTTCCCCTGTGGCGGGTTTTGTAAAACACAAGCTCAAACATACAATCAGGTGAATTCCAAACAACCCACAGATTTTGCACACAAACTCCCTGCAAATCACCCCACAGGCAGGCAGGACATGAGCTCTGCCCCTGTCCATGCCAGGGCCTAGGGCTGCCCTCTTCTTTCATTCAACATGGTGGTACCCAAATGAGCCTCAGGGGATCAGGGACCAGGCAGCAAACTCATTCTTTTCAAAAGAAACCAATTCATCCTACCCATTAGGGTGTCTACTGTCAAAAACCAGAAAATAACAAATGATAGTGAGGATGTGGAGAAATTGGCACTCCTGTGCACTGTCGGTGGGAATGCAAAGTGGTGCACCTGCTAGGGAAAATGATACAGATCAAAAAATTTTAAATGGCACTCATATGACCCAGCAATCCCACTTCTGGGCACATGCCCAGAAGACCCAAAAACAGGGACACCGATACCTGCACCCCAGGTTCACAGCAGCATTATTCACAACAGCCAAGAAGCTGAAACAACCCAAGTGTCTCTCCACAGATGGTGGATAAGCAAAATATGGTACATCCATTCAATGGATTATTATTCAGCCTTTAAAAGGAAGGGAAGTCTGACATATGCTATAACATGGATAAACCTTGGAAAGACATTAAGTGAAACAAACTAGTCACAAAAAGACAGACACTGTGTAATTTCACTTATATGCGGTGTCCAGAATAGTTACATTCATATACAGTTAGCAGAATGGTGGGTGCCAGGAGTTGGGGGCAGGGAGGATAGGAGTTGTTATTCAACAGATGTAATTTTAAGTTTTACAAGACCAAAAAGTTCTGGAAATTAGTTTCATAACAAGATCAAAAGTTTAACACCTCTAAAATGTACACTTGAAAATGGTCAAAATAGTAAGTTCTATGCTTAGTTTTCCAAATTTTCTTCAAAGAAACCAGTGCTAATTCTATAAGGGTTCAAGGTAATGCAATTGAAGGGAGGAGCAAGAGAGTTTGGTTGTATATTTCACCAATTATACCACAAATTCTCTGTAGGAATTTTGCACATATTGTGTCAACATAAAAGTTCACATTATTCAGCATTTACTATTTGACAGGGGCTGGACTAAATATTCACATGGAGTTTTTCATCTTATCCTGACCCTCAGCATCATGTGGGAAACCAAAACCACTGACATTCCATTTTATAGGTAGTAATACTGAGGCCTGGGAGGTGACTCAACCAAAGTCTCCTAGCTCAGAAGTAGCAAAAGCAGTGCAAAGCAAGGATGTTTGTCTGACTCCAGAAGCCAGTATGTATCCACTGCTTCACTGCCTTACCTAGCTGGGGCTTGGTCCCCACATAAAAGTATTTCCCTGGCTCTGTCAGCACCATCAGCCCTTACATGGTAGGCTGGATGTACCCCTTGCTGCTTCCCATCTCATAAAGGGAGACATCTTTTCATTCAATCCAGGGTCAACCTGGATTTGAGTCTCTAGGCAGTTACAATAGTAATGACCTTTGAGGACAGGATGGAGGCAGGAACAGCCAGGAGCAAGGAGGCTCCGGGGGGTCAATCACACTCTGATTCTTGACCTGTGTACTGTTATGCAATTCTTCAAGCTATATGCTTGGATACGTATATATATTATACCTCATTAGAGAAATGTTTTTAGAAATTCTCAGCGTGATCACTGAACTTCAAACTAGAGCCTCAGTGAATCAACCAACCAAAAGTCAAGAGTGACAGAGAGACAAAGCAGAAGGAGACTTTTAGGAAATTCAATCATTTCCATACTTTCAAGTAATAAATTTGATGCTTCTGGGCTGTGGAGCTGGATGCCATGTGCTTAACCAGATGTTCTCAACCTGGCTGTATGCTGGAAACATCAACTGAGTGTGGGGGCAGGCCGAGGGCTTTAAAACCCCTGGCGCGGGCCTCCCTGATGGCGCAAGGGGTTGAGACGCAACCTATGAAGCTATCTGCAGCCACTGCAGCAGGAGTTTGATACCCGGCCAGGGAGATACCCACATGGCACAGCAGATCTCTCCTGGCTCGCCTGCTGCTCCCCTCAGCAGTGTACTTCGGCCAGTCTGCCTGTTCTGCTCCCCACTCTGTCTCTGGTGGGTCCTCTCACCCCCCACATCTCTGGCCTGTACCCTAGTTCTGGTATGCATAAATAAATAAATCTTTAAAAATAAAAAATAAAACCCCTGGCACTTGGGCCCTACCTGAAAGGATCCTGATGTGACAGAAGGAGCCTTGGCACCAGGATTTTCAAGGCTTCCTGGATATTCTAATGAGCAACCCAAGCTGAGAGCCCCAGCTCCAGGGGCTGGGCTAAGGACTTACTTACCTCATTTCCTCTAATCCCTTCACACCCCTTCAGGATTACAAATTGAGGTTCTAGGAGATTATCATCTTCCAGGATCACACAGTGAATAAATGGGCTCGATGGGTCAGAAGCTCGTCTGTTTCCAAAGGCTGCTACACATAGTATTATCTCGAGTTGTTCAAATGTATGACTTTTCCTTACAATTGCTTTGCAAACTTTCCACATATTTTTCATATGCTGCCTTTATATTATTTCTTCTTTCTATGACCTCTCTGCTTCAATGTTGTCTTAACATTTAAGAGACTTTCCCTGATATTCTACTCTGAGACCCCTCCCACACACACTTCCCACCTTTAGCTGTCACTTCTGTCATGGTTGAAAATGGCCCAGTAATTTCTTTCTTTTTTTAAACCTTGTTTCCCTATTAAACAATAACTCCAGCAGAGTAGGAAGCACATCTGTTCTACTCCCTAATGAATTCCCAACACTTAGCACTGCACCTGACATTTTCTAAGGATTCAATAACTTAAATAAATGAACCACTCAATTAATGTACAGAGTCATCATTATTAGTATGTTTATTCTTCACAGTACCACCAAGGTTAAATGTTTAAATTGCTCTCGACACTTGAGCACAAAAGAAAAAAAAATTTATCTAACTTTCCCTTTGAGGCTTGTTTTCACAGATTTATTTAGAATCCACTCCACACAGTTCTCCCTGCAACTAGCCTCAGTCAATCAGAAGTTGCAGTATAAGATCCGGCATTCCAAGAGATACATCCTGAGCTCTTCTGAGATGCTCACCACTCACATTTTTTGACTACCACTCAGATATACAATTTCTTCATTGATTAAAAGGGAGGTAAAACCTGCCTTGAAAATGAAATAGAATGTTGTATTAAATATCTATGATGTGATTGTTCAGATGTCTCACCTTCTAAACTCCTTTCCTACAAACAACTCTTTCCATCTGACTAATTCAAAACCAATCATTTCAGTAAAATTAAGAAGCACAGATATCAGGCCTCCCCTGGTGGTGCAGGCGGTTGAGCACTGTGCTGTGAAGCTGTCCACAGCCTCTGCAGCACCGGTTCGATCCCAGCTGGCCGACTAAGGTCCCACAAGGCACAGCAGACCTCTCCTGTCTTGCCCGCTGCTCCCCTCAGCAGTGTATTTTGTCCGTCTGCCTGTTCTGCTTCCTGCTCTGTCTCTGGTGAATCCTCTCACCCTCCCGCGCATGTGGACTGTACCCCAGTTCTTGTATAAAATAAATAAATAAATCTTTAAAAAAAAATCACAGATCTCAGGGAAGTTTAAGTAATCCTTAAATAGTTAAAATTGTGGGTGTTAACCCAATCCTGATGCCTTCTCTCATTGTTCTGAGAAGGGAAAATGGGAGATTCCTACTGCATATTGTTTTATGAGCTACTGATCTAGGGCACCTGTGTTATGACATTTCCACTCTAATAAAAAATTATTGACTGAATATCCACATGCTGGGTGTTCATTAATTCTTCTAAGAAATCATTTCACTTCACAATAAGCTTGGCCATGTCATCCTACTCTTGGATATTTCCCTCTGCAAATGCCACCAGGTTATTCTTGCTATTTCACCCGCTGAGCAAAATTACAGAGATTGCACTATGAAGACTTAACAGTATGACTCACCTCTGTTGCTCTATTAACCTGGACTTAAGCACCAAGGGAAAAAAAAAAAAAAGGCTCCTGGGCCTCCCCGTTGGGTTAAGCGCTGTGCTGTGAAGCTGTCTGCAGCCTCTGCAGTGTGGGTTCAATTCCCGGCCGGCCAGGGAGTAACCCACATGGCGCGGCAGACCTCTCCTGTCTCACCCACTGCTCCCCTCACCAGAGTCTTTGGTCCATCTGCCTGTTCTGTTCCTCACTCTGTCTCTGGTGAATTCTCTCACCCTCCCACATCTCTGGCCTATACCCCAGCTCTTGTATAAATAAATAAATCTATTTATAAAAAGAACTTTATATTTTTTTTAAAAAGCAGGGGGCCTCCCTGGTAGTGCAGGTGGTTGAGCACAGGGCTGTAAAGCTGTCCGCAGCCTCTGCAGTCCCAGTTCAATCCCCATCGGCCTCTGAGCAACCCACATGGTACATCAGACTTTTCCTGTCTCGCCCGCTGCTCCCCTCAGCAGTGTATTTCAGTCAGTCTGCCTATTCTGCTCCTCGCTCTGCCTCTGGTGAATCCTCTCACCCTCCCTCACATCTGGCCTGTACCCGAGTTCTTGTATAAATAAAATAAATCCTTTTTTTTTTAAAAAAAAAAAAAAAAAAAAAGCTCTATCCTTTGGAAAAGACACCTGGGTCAGTGGCTAGTCACACCGACCTTCCGGGGGATTGGAGAAAGTGGTATGTGCCAGGAGAAAAGGAAAATCCCTGAGCTCCAGTGTGGTTCATTGTGTATACATCTATTCCTCCCTAGAGTCTGGGCATTTTGAAGACAAAGAAAGTAGATTTTTTGTCCCTGTAACCTCTCCCAGTGCCTGACAGGAAGGTTAAGTGAGTGTTCATTGAATGGTTGACAGAAGAATCTCCAGAGTAAGTGCCCTTTTGGGACACTCACATTCCAGTAAATAGTAGGGAAGATGTTCCATCCACCTGTCTTCTGCTGTTACAGAGCCAATTTAGTGGGAAACAGGAGGAACCATTAGCAGCCAATGAGCTCCAAGTAAGATCAGATTCTGTCTCATGGGGAGCCTTTGTCTTCCTTAAGCCAAAGCAAAATCAAGAAACATTGTCACAGAAACTTCCCCCAAAATACACACGGGCTGATGCTAGTGATTTTCGGCTGTGCATCAGGGAAGAAAGGTCAGGTAAACTTTCAGAAGAGTAGAAAAATGCTCTCATTTGTCAATAGGAAGGAGCACAGACAAATGGATTTTGAATACAAAAGGTAACTTCTAAAACCAACCAATTTCATTTTGCACAATTAAAACTCAGCGTGAAAAGGGAAATAGAAAGAAAAGATAAAAACAATTTTCTTATAAATCACTGAGTCTGGGAGGTTATAAAGTATTGCACAATACCATTTCAAACACTGTCCTGGGAAGAAGCTAGTAAAAATACAAAAATAATTTGTGAAATGGAAACTTAAGGAGAGAAAAATGAATGTCCGAAAGAATATAATGTCTGTAGTACTTAGAGAAGTCAAAAATTATTTACACTTCACCAACTGCATGACGATAAACAGCTGAAGATAAATCTTATAAGAATATAAGTGTTTATAATGGGAACATATGTTGGCAAATCATTTCCTAGCACAGACAAGAGACAGGAATAAGAAGTGTAGCTATTGAATACAAGTTAGTGTGTGTCCTCTCCAAGCACATGGGATATTGTATTCATATCTATTCCTGGTGTAACAAATTCCACACATGTAGAGCCCTAGAACAACACAAATTTATTACCTTATAGTTCTGCCTACCAGAAGCCCAACACAGGTCTCCCATAGCTTAGGTCAAATCTAGGGTGCATGCTTGTCTGGAGCTCCGGAATAGAATATATTTCCTTGCCTTTTCCAGCCTCTAGGGGGTCCTGGATTCCTTTCTCCACATGCAAAGTCAGCAACTTAAACCATGACCTCCTCATGCTACCCTCCATCCCCTCTCTCACCTCCCTCTTCCTGTAAGGACCCTTTTGAATATATTGGGTCCACCTGGATTATCAAACGTTACCCCAATTTTAAGAGCAGTTGATAAGCAACTTTCCATTTGCAACTTTAATTCCTTTGCCATCTGATACTACTGACTGTGTCCACTCTTCCAAAATTCCTTTGTGAAATCCTAACCTCCAATGGGATGGTATTGAGAAGTGCAACATTGGAAGGAAATTAGGCCATAAAGCTGGAACCCTTGTAAGTGGGAGAGTGCTTAGAAGAAGAGACCAGAGAGCTCTCTTGCCCCTTGTGCACTGAGGACACAATGAGAAGTCTGGAGGCCGCAACCCAGAGGGGTCCTCACCCGAACCGCACCATGCTGCACCCTGACCTTGAACTGAGAGAAGTACCTGTTGTTGTTTCTGTCCTCTAGTCGATGGCATTTTTGTCACAGCAGCCCATACTCACCAAGACATCCTGTGTCCTAACATAACCACAGGTTCTGGAGATTAAGATAGGGGAATATTTTTTTTTTTGAGGGGGCAGTGCCTGCTCTGCCAACCACAGGAATTATGTTACATAAGACACAAACCTTGCTTGCTGACCCTTACAATAAAGAAAAGAAAATGCAGTGCCTTCCACAATAATAGCCACAGTAATTATTGATGACCAGGCTCTATTGAGCAAAGTATATAGTAAATAAGGGGTTAAACAAGCCACACCCCATCACCTATTTTTGTAAATAAAGTTTTACTGGCACATGGCCATAGTAGCCATTCGTTTATGTATTGCCTATGGCTGCTTTCTCTCTACAGCGGCAACACCGAGTGTTTTAACAGAAATAGTAAGATCTGCAAGCCTAAAATGTTCACTATCTGGCTGTTTACAGGGGGGAAAGGCTTGCAAAACCCATTTATTAGCTCATTAAATAACCCTGTGAAGTCAGGACTCTTATTATGATTCCCACTTTATAGATCAATAACTTAAAGTACAGAGAGGTAGAAAAACTAGCCTCAAATCACACAGTTCATAAGCAAACAGAGCCAGAAGT
This sequence comes from Talpa occidentalis, assembly GCF_014898055.3. Classification (NCBI taxonomy): domain Eukaryota; kingdom Metazoa; phylum Chordata; class Mammalia; order Eulipotyphla; family Talpidae; genus Talpa; species Talpa occidentalis. Next base: position 6,873,137 of record NW_023605194.1, read on the forward strand.
TGGAGGCCTCGTAATAGCGTTTCTTCAAAATGATCCTAAGTTAAAGCCTCATGGATACACACCACTGCAGAAGCTACAAAGGAAGCAGAATACAGAATTTGCACGGAACAGACTCCATCCATACTAGACACCATTCTATAGCTTCTGTGATCAGCAGTTCATCGGTGTTATTATCCTCACTTTAGAGATGTGGAAAGTGTGTTTTTATGTCCCATAACTGGTCGTGGCAAAGGTTGGGGATCAGGCTCAGCTCTGTCTAACCGCAGAGAGGCTGGTCCCCCTGTACCCTTCAAAAGAAACCATGGCTCAGTGTGAGTTACTGGAGCATTCCAGGAACACTGACAGCATGAAACCAAATTTTATAGGTTAAAAAAAAAAATCACTGTATTTGTTTAATAATGAGAAACCTGGTTTGGATGGTTAAAGTTGAAAACTAAAATAAGGGATAAGAGAGACGTGGGATGGCATATATGAGCCTAGTTATGTAGGCATTGGAAGGCCAAGCTAAGGAGTGTGATTTACTCTGAGGAAAGAAATTCAAGTTGGAGTTTATTTGTCAAAATCTGGAGGGGAAGATCTAAAGTAATGGTAGAAGGCACAGAAAGAGAAGAAAGTGGGCACTATGTTATAGGAGAATCACTGGAGAAGCAAATGACAGAAACAACAAGGGAAGTAATGGTCAGACAGGGGCCTATGAGATGGCTTCTCCAACAAGGATGCCAGGCATAGAAATAAGAAGAGGGAGCTAGTTGTCAAGAAAGGATGACAAGCAAATGGTTGTTTGGGGTTTGGCTGTGCTGTGTGGGGGATACCAGCATCACCATGAGGTGTGGATACACAGAACCAAGCTGGAAATGTGGAAACAGGGCTCCAGGGACATGCTGAGGTCAGAAAGAAGTGTGCGTGGAATATGATTGTTGAAACTATGAAAGTAGATGCTATTTCTGGTTCAAGACTCACTCTCTGTGATGTCTGCAAAAGCACACACAGCCTGTATGTCCTCCCCAGAGTCATGTCAGTCTCAGTAGTAGAGATCACTGAGTCACATGTTTATAACTTTATACAAAAGGCCTCTGATCCAAAGTCCCTAGTAAAGTTCATGTGGACTTGAGAGAGTAAAATCAAAGGCTCCTCCTCCCCTGGTCCCTTCTCTATATTCCACTGCGATGCTGTTCCTTGATGGGTCCTTCCCTCTGGAAGCAAAATTCAGTCCTTGCAATTGGCTGATGCAACCACAGAAGCCAATGTATCCCTGCATAAAGTTATGGTGACTAGCATTTTTCTACTTCAGCTGTTTTATTTTTTTTAAGATTTATTGATTTATGCATATAAGCTGGGGTACAGACCAGAGGTGTCGGGGGTGAGAGGATTCACCAGAGACAGAATGGGGAACAGAACAGGCAGACTGACTGAAATACACTGCTGAGGGGAGCAGCGGGTGCAACAGGAGAGGTCTGCTGCGCCATGTGGGCTGCTCCCTGGCGGGCCGGGGATTGAATTCGTGCCGCAGAGGCTGCTGACTGCTTCATAGTGCTGTGCTTAACCTCTTGCGCCACCAGGGAGGCCCCTGTTTTATTTTTTATATGTTATAAAACAATAATTAGCAGGTGACCTGATGGGTGGATTACAAATTCTTGGTCAAGTTATTAACAATGTGTCAGGCATATTTCAAATTGTTAACTTTTTTCAATGTTTATTTAAAAACACTACCTTAAAGGGAAGTATGCACTTCTATACTCATTGTAGCACTATTTACAAAAGCCAAGTCCTGGAAACAATCTTAGTGCCCAAAGACAGATGAATGGATCAGGAAGATGTGGATGCACAATGGAATACCACCAGTCAGCTATTTAAGATAAAATTGCCACTTGCAACAACATTCTTGGAACTGGAGGGGATTCTGTTTTGTTTTACTTTCTTTTGTCTTTTTTTCCCTTACACTGTTGTTTATTTTTGTACAATAGCTGATTTCTCTGCTCATGTATAGTTCCCATAAATCTCCCACTACCATGTCACTGGAGGGGATTACGTTAAGCAAAATAAATCAGAAGGAGAAAGATAAATAAGGATGGAGAATATTGAGAAACCAAAAAACAAAACAAAACAAAACAAAAAGAGAATCAGATAAAGCCAAACCAAGAACAAACCCTGGAAATCTGACTGTAAAACTGAGGCTACCAGAAGGGGAGTTGAGGGGGAAGGAAAAAAGTGAGGAGGGGGCACTAAAGGTGTTTTGGCAGTGGGTGTGGTGTGTTAACAACACCTGAAGGGGAGAGTCTATATCCCCAAAACACAAACAACATTGTAAAACAATGTGTGTGACCATTGTTAACAGGTGTGTAGAAAATACTCACTTTGGAGCCTCCCCTGGTGGCACAGCAGTTGAGCACTGGGCTGTGAAGCCGCCCGCAGCCTCTGCAGCGTTGGTTCGCTCCCCTGCCGCAGCGAGGGTCCCACATGGCGCGCAGACCTCTCCTGCCTCACCCGCTGCTCCCCTCAGCAGTGTACTTCGTCAGTCTGCCTGTCCTGTTCCCCGCTCTGGCTCTGGTGAATTCTCTCACCCTCCTGCGCTTCTGACTGTACCCAGTGCTTGTATGGATATTTAAATAAATAAATCTTTAAAAAAAAAACAAAACAAAACTCGCTTTGTATGGAGTGCAATGTCAGAGGATGATTCCAATTTTATAAATTAAACTGAGACCAAGAGTGTCCATGCAGTTCCCTGCTGCCACCCCATCTTCCGTTCTTTCCCTGTGTTGTAATTTCCAAATGAGTTCCTCAGTGTCAGTGAGACTGAGTGTCTGAGAGCGATGGAAAAAATCGGGTGCTATAATGTGGGTGCTGGTGATAATAGGTGCTTTAGAACATGCTCTGGTCTTCTAATAAAGGTTTCCTTAAAGAACAAGACGATGAAACTCTAAAGGGGAGACAGTCTGGCACTGACTGACTTGCAAGCTATTCTCTGCTGCCTTGAATTTAACAAGAATTGAAGTTTTGCTCCTAATGCAAGATTTTGTATTTGTGTTCCCTTGAGTTCTTTTAAAAAATGCCTTTCGTTTATACTAGTAATGTGAACACATGTTCTAAATAATTCCCATGTGGACAACTGATCAGAAAAAGCTAGCCCGCGTTAGAGCATGACAGTGCCATCAAAACACATTGACTTAAGAAAAGATTTCAAGGGAAAAGAAATTTCAAAGGAAAATCTGTTATATTAAAGCAATCTGAAAGATTTATGAATCCAAGATGTCTACATTTAACAGATTCCTTGTCTGCCTTCAAAGAGACCCTGATTGTCTCTATCTCATTTTGGACAAAATTAAGTGAAAGGAACTATAAAGTCCACATGAACTATTTTGGGGTTTTTGTTTGTTTTTCATTGAGGTCGCATTGGTTTACACATGATTAAAGGGGAAAAGTTCACACCTCTTCAGATGTTTGTTAACACACCACACAAAGCACCCTTAATCCCCTACCACCGATCATTTCAAATGAAAAGTCTTGATAATCAAAGTGTGCAGGATGAGGACGCACAACCTTCTGCATTCACAGGCCCCACGATCATCTGGTATAATCCCTCAAGTCACAAGAGAACAAATGGGTTGGAATGTGAGGTCAGCTTTCAAACTGGGGTGGTCACCCAAAGATTAAAGGATTTCCTGGGAGCTGGAAAATTCCCCCTCACTGGAGATGTTCAGCTCCATTACACTTGCTCTAGGAATAATTCAAAACTTAGAGGGAAGCTGAACCCACTGACCTTGGAGATACCTACATCACAAATCCTCTCTGGTTCTAAGGAGAGGGAACCCTAAAAGGTGGCTCTCAAATTGATCTTGATATGACCGCTTTGTTAAGGAGTCTCTGACCAGGCACCAGGGCTAATTAAACATTAGAATTGGATGTGGCCGTTCATCCAACAACATGCAGTAAAAACCTACTATCTTCCAGGAGCTTTATTCATTAAAAAAAAAAAAATCACACTTATCGATGGTTTAGTACATACCAGGCACAGTGCTTGGTTCTGACAATGGAGTGTTACATTCATAGGAATGAAACAAATACATGAGAAAGATAACTTTGGCTATTGGCAATTATTATTTTTAAAAAATAGGGCTCTGGGAATAGTGGGTCAATGGGCTTTAGAGTAAACCTCTCTGAGGTGGGTTCCTGGGGGGTGAGAAGAAACACATGGAGGGCAAAAGCCAGGAAAGATAGAGCAAGTTCAAGACTGCCAGACGGCAATATGATAGAGCCTGTAAGAAAATCAGGGTGTCCAGAGAGTAAAGACAAGTAGGTGAGTCTGAAGAGGGCTGAGAGCCAGATCAGGAGGGGGCCGCAGGCCAGGGCAAGGAGTTTGGACTTTATTCTGAGTTCCATGGGCAGCTGACAAAAGGTTCCAAGCAGAGAACACCACCAATCCCTGTGCATGGGATTTCATGGGAAGCTGAATAGAGATGCCTTGAACTTGAAAGCAGGTAAGGTGAGCATATCTAGAAACAGGGTAGAGAGATGAGGTCATCTCAACCCTGAGCAGGGGAGGATGGAAAGGCCTGGGAAGGGGCTCAGGGAAGACAGAAGAGCCCCTGCCGCTTTAGGAAGGAAATGTCTACAAATCTAAATTCAGTTGCCAATCAAAAATGGTTCTGCATGGAGGGCCACCCTGGTGGCTCAGGGGTTGAGCACCGCATTGTGAGGCAATCTGCAGCCTCTGCAGCACGAGTTCAATCCTGGGGCAACACCAGTTCAATCCTCGGCCAGATGGTGCAACAGACGTCTCCTGTCTCGCCCGCCTGCTGCTCCCCTCAGCAGTGTATTTCAGTCAGTCTGCCTGTTCTGTTCCCCACTCTGTTTCTGGTGAATCCTCTCACTCCCTGCATCTCTGGCCTGTCCCCCAGCTCTTGTATATACGTGAATGAATCTTTAAAAAAAAAAAAAAGAAATGGTTCTGCACGGAGGTAAAAACCTGTATCAAGAAAGGACGTGATGATACAACCACTCAGAAGAATCCTGGGCCCAGAAGGGTCACAGAGGCTTGGAGAGAGGAGCCACAGGTCCCTGGTCAACCACTCTGCATGTGGTTTCCCCTTTCTGGTGATAACCTGGTTGGGACAGGCTCTGAACCAAAGGTCTTAACTTCTAACCCCCACAGTTCTAAGACTCTCGAATCCCCTTGGCATGTTTGGCTCCCTGTTATTGGAGTCAGAATAGGAGGAGAAATTACTGCAGAGCAAAGTCCAAAGATGCCCCCAGCTCACTGCCGCCCCAAGGCTACCCAAAGTGTTCCTCCCACAATCATGGCGAGAATGACTGTGCAGAAAAGCCACATCCTCTTTATTTAATCTCCTAAAGGAATGTAGTCTTCACACCTGAACAAGATAGGTCAGAGCAACAAAGCTCTGTAATTAGTTCTTAGACACAGCAGCGTGACCCATGAAACCCTTGAAGACAGGTGACCTGAAGAAGGGGGGCTGCGCCTCTTCAGGCAGGTTTGAGTTTGAATGAAGAGCTAGACAGCTGTCTGACCTTGGGCAAGTTAGTCCCCCTGGCTAAGCTGGGCTTCCTCCCCTGTAAACGGGCACACTGACACCTCTCTCGGGGTTGCTGTATAGATTGGGCAATGTGCATAAAAACATAAATGTGCCAGGCACAGCAGAACTGGCAGTAAATATGCCTCCCTTTCTTCCAGGTGAGATCTTTCACGGTTCTTTTATGTTAACTTGTTTTTTTTTTCCTCTTTCCACAGACATTCTGAGCCAGAGGAAGGTGAAGAGTGATATCCTGGCATTGCTACTCAAAACAAAGTTGAAAAATAATTAACTGCCTGGTTAGCTAAGAGCCCAATACCAAGGGAACCCTTGCTCATGGGGGTGAAATCAAAGGGTTCTACCCAGTGAACTATTAGGGTAGAGGATTATTGGGGCTTTGGTGGTAGGTGTGGTGTGGTGACATACCTTTGCAGAGGTGTGCACCTGTACCCCTAAAACATATAGTATTACCGCAACAAACAAAAGTTAACTAAAGTGTTCCCAATGGGAAATTTGTTGGAACTGTCCCCCAAATCTGGTGCTGAAGAAGAAACCATGATGTGCTTCACATCTTTGCTCCAGAATAAGAAAGAGAATGACGCTATGGGAGAAGCAACTGGGATCCCCACCTGCTACAGGGAACCTACTAACTGGTTCTGTGGTTTCAGGAAAATAAAGAACCAAGCTAATTCTTCTTTTTTTTTTTTTCTTCTTTATTTTTTTTTTGGTGGGACCCTCGCCAGTGGCCGGGGAACGAACCAGCGCTGCAGAGGCTGCAGGCAGTCTCGCAGCCCAGCATTCAACCACTGCGCCACCAGGGGAGGCCCAAGAACCAAAGCCAATTCTTGACCAAGCACCATATAGGTTTGTCTTGATAGTAAAGAGGAAACTGTCTGGTGGCAAAAGACTGGCAGTAAGCAGAAACCCACAGTGGCATCCATCTGGAAGCAGAAGTCCAGGCATTCCTAGGATCTCAAGCTGAGAGTTGTTGTCCCTGAGGTAGGACCCCAAAGTTAAAGCAAATGGGACACTGATATTAGTGGCCCAATGCTGACATTATAAACTACATGACGATTCTGAGTCTCGGCTCTTTCATCTAGAAATTGGGGGTGTTAATAATCATCACTAAAATGAACACAATACATGAACTGGTTTTTATCTCTACTGCAGTTCTATGCTTTCTGAATTGTGTTGTAGTTTATGTGTCTGTTAATATGCCTACCTCCCAAACTCAGCTCTTTAAGAGCAAAGACTATTGTACTCATCTCTTTGGCCCTCCTCCTTAATAAAATATCTGAAATTCAAACAAATGACAAGCTAATGAAATCAGCCAATGCACAGAGAAGCATTTTATACCTGTCTGCATATAACACTATTGTATAAAACTACCAGGCAGAAAACAAAACAGAGACATCGACATATAGGACGGAGAGGAATCATGTTGCTGAACCTGAATATGACAGCAGGGATCACGTGGGAAAACAAGAGTCCAGGACACTGGCCAGGGTAACTTATTTCTGCCTTACAAGACATAGAAGTCAAAGCTTTCTTGAATAGGAAACAGACTGATTCCATACTTTAGAGGAAAACTGATTTAAGTGGTCTCAATTGGAAGTGTATAGAGAACGGAGCAGTCACCGGATTATAACAAATAACCATGGGTGCTCAAATGGTCACTGGAAAGAAAGTTATTAGAAATACCCCGCAATCAATGACGCAGATAGCTCTCCTTTGTCTGCATTTATCATCACTGAAGAACATAGGGGCCAGTTTCCATTGGTGAATTTGGAATTGTTTATAATTTTCATACACTCTTTTTTCAAGAGAATGAATCAGCATCTTTCTGTGAGATTCTGGAAGATGTTAAATAAGAAGTTATAGGACACTTGAGTCAATTACAGACAAGGAATACCATGACCTTCAGGTTCTTAGCCAGGAAAAGAGGATTGTAGCACACAGAAACAACTGAATTGTCCTGCCTTATACCTAGACTGCACTTTCTAGTTTTAGTGATATAAGTTCAAAATCATATACTTCGAAGGGTTAAGTGTTACTGTATTTCATGGAATGCTCAGGCATTCTGTGCTGTTTCCATTCTGTAGTCAAAATTAATTGCAACAAAATTGTATCTACCCAAAGTATTAAGCTAAATAAACATTTTTTAAAGTCTCAGTTGATTTTCTCATATTTTTTCCTCTCATTTTATTATACAATAAAAGTTCATGATCCTTAAATTCTAGTAAGATTATACTGAATGCTCTAAATACTATCAAATCTCAAACAAAGATGACTGTCCTTGATGTGTGTATACCTCCTACTTATATAATGATATACTCAGAAGGCAGATCTGGGGACCAAAAATTATGGCTTCTTTTAGTACAAAGAATCTATTCATTGGCTCTTCTTTTATAAAGGTTGACTCACTGATTCACTTTCTAAAAAACATCCTGAGATTATATCCAATTGATCATGAGCACCTTCATAATTAATGTCTTATTTGCACAGATAAAAATTATATTGCCTTTGCCAAGACAATGACAAGAGTTACAGAGCAATGTTGGTAAATGAAATCCATAATATTAGAAATATAAAAGTAAGAAGAGTATTATGATAAGAGGCTAAATTCCAAAGTTAATTGCAAGAAATATTTAGGCAAGCAAAAGATAAAAAACGTGCAAGAAAAAAAAACAGATGATTAAAACAGAATTATAAGTTAAATAATAGAGTGAATCAGAAATCTCTAAGTGAAAGAATCATTTCAACTCTCAAAAAAAAAAAAAACTTTTTTTAAGTTGATATATTCCCAATGTGATGAGACTTATTACACGTACTTATATTCTTAAGCTTCAATCGTTTTTTTCTTCTCTGTAAAATGGGCATGTCAATCCCCTTACGGGGCTGTTTTGAAGACCTGTGAAAATTACAAGATTAAAAACCACAGGGCGGTGGCTAGAGAGATGGAGGTGGCACTGGACTGGAAGGAGAGACACCAGTGTGTGGGTACAGATGGTTACTATAGAAAGGTGTTTTAGATGCAGGGGTTAGTATACACTAGCCGAGAACGCCTGGATGCAAGGGCACTTCAGGAACAATGAGTACACCTGGCACCTAATTCTTGGTTTCTAAAACCACTCTCCAAAAAGAGGAACCAGTCTCCTTGGATGAAAGACTGACTTTAAAACTCAGGCAGGAAATATACAAAACGAGGCTAGAAGAGTGTTTTATGGTGCCAGAAAGTAAAGAAATGCTAAAAAAAAAAAAAAATCATCATAATTATAAAGACAAGCACTATGATGGGGTTATACCAGAGGGACTTAGGAGTGAAGTGAAGGAGGTAGCAATGGTCAGAGCTGGAACACTGAATAAGAAAATAACAGAAAGTACTGGGTCATGGTCAAAGAGTCAAATAAACATCCCTAAGTTTAGGCTGATTTAGATAAATACATGAAATATAAGAAAAAAATCTCAGAATTTAAATAATTTGTGTAAATATTCTCCCCTTCAGGCGGTAGAGCCTGGCTCCCTTCCCCCAGAGTGTCAGCTGCCTACAGTGACTTCATTCTGAAGAGCACCGTTCAGCAAAGAAGAGAAAAGAGTAACTTTGTACTGAGCCAGATGATCAAGGCCAACATCAAGGTAATAAGTCATGTTGTATCCTTGAGAAGAAGAGACGAAATTAGTACTCTACCTCTGTGGTATCTCCCACCCCCACAAAAAAACAATAAACCTAGCCCTAGTCTCATTAGCAAGTCATGAGTCAAATCCCAATTGAGGAACATTCTATAAAATACCTAACCAGAAATCTTCAAAATGGTCTATGTCATCAAAAATAAGCAAAGTCTGAGAAACCGTCTCAGCCCAGAGACACAGCAAGATAATATAATGTGGAAACCTTGATGGGATTCTAGGTCCCAAAAGGATGTTAGGTAAAAAATCAGAAAATCTGAATAAAGTATAGAGTTTGGTTAATAACAATGTATCAATACTGGTTCATTAATCATAAGGAATGTACCATGTTAACATAAAACATTAATAATCAAGGAAATGCAAGTGCAGGGGTATATGGGAACTCTATGTACTGTCTTCATAGTCTTTGTAAATTTCAGATGTGCAAAATAGAAATACATTTTTAAAATGAAAGCAATAAAGTAAGCCACTGTGATCATATTTGTGGTTTCCTTCCAACAATTGTGGAATTTGATGCACAGAACAGCATGTCTTTGCTTATATATTCATTTCATAGACACCTATAATTATTCTCAGATATCTCTCACATATTATTCCTACTCTTTTCCCAACCTGCACTTGTTTTAATTACTTTTCTGATTCTACATAAACCCTGTGTTCTTCTCCTTAGCAAATTTCAAGCTATATTTGTCCCATGTCTCATCTTTACAATTTTCTAGAATTAAGTTAGGAACAGATAAGGCATAAATTAGCCACATCATCTACTGTCCTAGAAAAATTTCCCCATCAACATCTGCTTATTGCTGTGGCCTGTTGGTCTGTATCCTGACTTCTTGTTTCACGGAGGATTTGGGCATGTGGCCATTTTAAGGTCATCTGGTACCACCATCTGGTTTTGCTAGATATTATGCTCTCATAGATCTTACAACTTAATCACTCCCCTTGTTTCTGTTCAGAAATGAGGGCAAACTTTTGTACTTCTATAATTGTATTATCTTTCTTGTTCTGTTAGAGGACTTTCTATAAGTACTTTTGCTTATTTGGCAGAATGATCTGCTAGTGCATTCCTCCAACTCTTATATTATCTCTTCCTATGAATCTCCACCCTATGACAGCAATTTCTTTGCATAGCAAACTTTTTTGTTTCCACGACACTATTCCAACAGGGTCCACACTTACACTTTTCTTTTTAGTCATTTAACATACTCTAGAGGAAATCACAGCTCATAATTTGCATATAATCCCCTGGTAAGAGGGATAGTTAGTGCCTATCCAGTTTTGTATTATCTCCTTTATGATTGAAGATAAGCTCCATTAATAAATAACTTTAGGTGGGCCTCCCTGGTGGCACAAGGGGTTAAGCACTGCACTATGAAGCAATCTGCAGCCTCTGCAACATGAGTTCGATCCCTGGCCGGCCACGGAGCAACCCACATGGCACAGCAGACCTCTCCTCTCTCCGCCGCCCGCTGCTCCCCTCAGCAGTATATTTCAGTCAGTCTGCCTGTTCTGTTACCCACTCTGTCTCTGGTGAATCCTCTCACTCCCCGCATCTCTGGCCTGTACTCCAGCTCTTGTATGCATAAATAAATAAATATTATTTTTAAAAATAAATAACCTTAGGTTATTCAGAAGCTGATACTGAAGAGTCAAAATGATCTATTCTGGCCAAGGACACTTTTCAAATCCAGGCACATCATCTTGCAACTTTCCTCACTGGTCAACGTTAATAGAGTTTCTGTATGACAACATAAAAAGGGGACAGTACTGAAACACTATAGTCACTTAGCAGAAAACTGTTTTAGAGTTAGGGATAAGGATCCCACCACCTGACTTGAAGGAGATCTTAGTTCTAGATCCAAAGCTGCTTTGATTAAATTAGCCAAGGTTGCAACTGTTTTGATATGCAAGAAAGCCAAGTCTTGGCTACTATCAATGGAGAGGCCATAATGGAAACTTAGGATTTCCAGTATGCCATGTTATTGGACTCTTTACCCCTAGAACATTTCATGTATATAAAAAAAGAAAGATTTCAGATAATGCCAGAAAAATCAATCTGGACTCAGGACTCTGCTAATTTTATGTCCCTGTGGGTGGAGTCCTTTGCCTAAAGGAATTCTGAGGCCATAGCTGATTCTTCAGTTTTTTCTCAAGCCATACCTAATGCGTATTCCATTGTCTAGATCACCTACAATCTAATCATCAGTAGGAGAATTTTAACAAGTTTCTAAAAATAATCCTTCCTCCACACGTCTGTCATTTTCACATAGAAACTAGGTCTCTTATTCATTAGAGTTGTGCCACCAAAAAGAAACAAAAATTCTCCTCATTATGATCCCCAAATTATAGCTTGTACATGAGGTGATCAGAAACTCTTGCTAAAGTGGCTATAATGAAGTAAGACTAATCAAGTTCATGTCCTCTCACCTTCCACAGGCTCTGTAATACTGTCAAGTTTGCCTTTACCATTCAGTTCGTGTTCTGCACAACCTAATATTTTACTTAATATAAAACAACTCTCGTTTTCCTTCTTTGGTCCCTGCTACCAGTCACACACATGTCCTCTTGATTTTCAGACCACTTTCACATTTCCCTAGGAGATTTTGATGTTCTCAGGCATTAAGATCAACAGCAAATATAGTCAGTGATAACAACATTAACAATAAAGTTTATTTTTACCTTATGTCTTTACAATCCCCCCTCGGTAGCATAGAGGATGGACAGGAAATTTTGCGGTACTAATGTTACTCTTGGGTGACACCTTTGTTTCCTTGCTAATATGAAACTTGGTTCTTCCAGAGGCCCTTCCAATTGCAAATATCTAGAGGTATCTTTAGTTGTAGGCGTTCAGTCTTCTTTTTGATCTTATTTCAAAGGTCAATTGTTTTTGCTGGTGATCCAAAAATTTGTTTTCATTTCTAATTTAAACTCTCTTAAGATATTCAGCATATTAAGAGACATTTTAAATTAGCAATTTCCATTCCTATGTACTTATTTATTTATGACTAACACCTTCTATTTGAGGTCTAAACTCACTTACAAAAAAAAGAGAGGACAAGCCTCCCTTTCCTTGGGTTGCTAGTACCAGCCAGAACAACGCTTACACATTGCCTCGAATCTTTTTTAAGTCTCCCTCAATTCATCTTTATTTTGTTTGCAATTTTGTGTATTTGTCCAGTCTTCTTTTAGGGAAAGACTTCTACAATGGCCTAATAGAATATACTGCCTATTTTTCTTGCCCTCTCAAGGTCATTTTTTTAATTATGCACTGCTGGTTCATTTAAATTCCCCTTTTATCTTTCCCATCTTGTGCTTTGAACCATTTTTTCCCATTGGGGGCATTAATAATCAAATGAACTAGTGCAAACCATTAAGTATTCAAAACAGTAAGTATCTAATAAAACCTCAAGTTTTGTCATAAATTTCTGTCTGTCTCACTAAGGTTGTTTGTTTGTTTTTTTTTTAATTATATTCCCTAACTAAGCTCTACACCATGGTTTAACTACAGCTTCTGTATATCAATCTTTTAGGCAAACTTTATAATGTGATAAAATGTCAATATTCTTTTCTTGAAAAAGCCCTAAAGAAAGAACTCATTTAGGAGTCAGAGGAAGGTACATAAAGAAGACTATAAAGTCAATGGTGAAGGAAACACAGAGATAGAAGGGTGGTGGGTTCCACAAGATTTGAACAGGTATGAACTAGGACTTTTTTGAGAAAGAATAATCCTGGAATCAGCCTTTTCTTTTGCAGTCCCCTTGAGTTAGCAAGTTTAAAGAAGCTGACCATTAAACATTTGGAGGTTAATACTAGCCCCTAATTTTTCTACAATCCTTGTTAAATCCTTGACATGTCAAATGTTTTCCCAAACAGACATTGCTATTCTAAATCAAAAATGTGTTTGACATTTACCAAGAGCAAACGTTGGGATTATAGAGCAACTTCAGGTAGGAAACTGTTTTTGAGGAGATGGAAACTTTGACTCACAGGAAAAGGGCCTAAAAAGGATCATGTAGTCAACCACCAGAAAATCATCCACTCAGAGATAAGAGCTAAATAAAACAATGTCCATCAGACTTGACAGATAGTTATCTTTATGAAAATTCTGAGGACAAAATTTGACAAATCACCTTTGCAGGTTTTGCATCAACCTAGCAGACCTCCAGCAATGAATCTTAAGGACTGGTTTGGAATGAATGGGAAATTTACTGGGTGTGTACTTACGCCCATTCTCTGTGGAGCACTCCTTTATGTACTCAACAGATGCATGGCAATCCAGAAAGTTACAGAAACACATTAGTCACTACTGTGTAAATAGTCAAACCATTTACTTGTAAATAGTCAGTGAATAAAGCACATTAATGGCAAAAGTATTTACCCAATAGTAACCAAAAACCAAAACCTATGATGACCTAACACATATACTTAAGTCTGACATTTTTAAATGATGTACCTTCAACCAAAAGATCTAATTTTCTTAGCTAAATCCTAAGATATCTTCTTTCTTAAATAATATTCTTCATTACTTCTCTTACACAAATTCTAAGATAAAAATCATAACATATAAAAAAAATTCAACAACCAAAATTCACTGAAATAAATCAACTAAAATAAATGTTTAGTCACCTATCCTAGAATAACAAAATAAAGCCAGCAAACAACACTAAGACCTGTGTCAGCCCGAATCATTGTAGGGACAGATTTACCTGGCAGTAAATACAAAGGACAAATAAAATCGGAGTATAAGTGGCCCAATAAATACATCATTGAACCAAAGAATCCAAGAAATGGTACCAAAATGGGGTGTCTTCCAAATTATGTTGGTGGCAGCTGTCAAAGGAGACCAGAGGAAGAGACCCATCATTCAAAATCTGAATTAAATGCTGAATCCATTACAAATTTGAGTAAAGGAGACTTATGCCCATCACATGAGGCTTCACTGAGCAAGACCAAATGCTAATCTTCTACAGGGTTCTGGGGAGAAGGCAGGAATGGACTGATGTCAGCCTTAGAAATGTGTTTTGTGCTGGCTGCAGATGCTGGAATGGATTGACATCAGTCTTGGAAGTGTGCTCACTCGAGTGAGTCCACTGCCAATTGACTGACGTTCACAGCATAAGGTTGTCACTGATTGGTTGGCTTTCAGAGATATGCTCGCTGAAGCAAGTTGTTGTTGATTGATTTAAAGCCAGTTCTGGTGTTTACTGGTTACCATAGCATCAAAACTGTCAATCTTTAGAGTGTGGAACTTTTCATTCTCATTCTCTGCCACAACTTTGAGGAGATTCACAAAGATTTAAACGGAAGTAATACTGTTAACTCCAAATAAATGATGCCATCTCTGTTCCTTGTCTTTAGGACTGGCTGCTGTTTTCAGAGGAAATGAAATAGACCTGGCTGAGCTTGCTTCCTGTACAACTATGTTGCTTGCTTTATTGCTTTGAAAGATCGCCAGGAGATTGCAGATTGATGAACACTTCTGTCTGATAGTCACTATGGTCTCAGGTACAACCGATGCTAAAATAAGTATTGTTTTCCAAATTCATCCTTTTGCTTTCCTTTTTCAATGAAGAAAATTTTAAGTTAATCCTCCCGCAGATTCTTGCTGCTTTTCTTGGCTTCTTCAAAGTAGTGGCTAGGGCCTGGTCCCACTGCATTTTAGGGCCAAATCAATAAATACACTAGTCAACCAATTCTGCTAATATGAATATGCCCAACCTTTCAGAATGGGGATTTGCTGGGTGGGAGATACCCAGGCAAACTAACTAAAAATGCTCAGCTACATGTTTTCTACGCCAATGCAGTGATATTATGTACTAAAAGCGCACAGAGGTGAGAGCAACAGTCTACCTCAGGTGATTCGACAAGGCTTCACCAAAAGACAGCACTTGACCTGATTCCTAAAAGCCCATTAGTTACTTAATAGGCAGAGAGGAAGAAGCATTAAATATAGACAATAGAACATCCGATGAAGTCAAGGTGGAAATTTATTTGCTATATTCAAAGATAATAAGTTCTATTTCTAGTAATTATGTAGAAAGTTGCAAGAGATTATTACCCTTTGACTAATAACCACATGAGTTGGATACACTATACAGAGTGAACAAAACTTTGACTCCAGATCACAGCTTTTCGGAGGAGAAAAGAAGCCTATGGCTGCTCTCTTTCTGGGCTGAGCGGCAAAAGGAGGCTAACTCTCTCAAAGGCGGGAGTAAAGAGGATACAGACAAACCTTGAATGAACTTCTAATGGGGACCTGTGAACGGAAAGGACAGATTATACTTTCAGGAGCTCAGCCCAGAGCAGGTGTACAGCTACCTGCCCTCTCTGAACTCAGTGCCTGACAGTATGCCAAAAGCAGGGGGCAGAGCAGAACTGAGAAAAACTTTCCCCAAGGCACACAAGGCCACTTCCTGCAAGAGAGGCCACCTCTGAAAGGTGAGGACAGGGTAGTTGAGAAAAAACTATCCAACACACAAAAAAGAACCAGGAGCATCCAAGAAAAGAGGACAGACACCTCCCTAAAATATTGGAGCAAGCAGAGATAAATCTCCCCCAGAAACACAATGCCTAGGATAGGAATGGTGAACAGAGTAAACTATCTAGTATCCTAAAAATCTAGGTATGGACTGCAAAGCAAAGAGAGCACTCCTACCAACAGGAAAGCAGCTAAGCCAGCTCTAGTAAACAGAGGCCTCACTCTCAGCTGTGGCTGCATCGAGTGCCCCAACCTTCTCTCAGAATATTTCAAGTCTGGATTAAACCTGCAGGAAAGCTCATACTTGGTTCTTCCTACTCTAGCAAGAAATCCTACTCTGAACCAAGAAAGTGTCACCAGCCTAACCAGACCCTGAACAGAGGAAGCCCTTTTTTAAGGCGTGGCACCACGGGGAGAACAGCAATTAGTACTCTAAAGAAATAATCTCCCCAAGTAGCAAAGGATGATTATATAGGAAAGAAAGGAATTGGAGGAGGTGTACAGTGTGGGGAAAGTTTCTTCATTCTCAGGTCCAGGAGGGCACCGGGCAGTCTCAGGTCGGCTAGAGGGTTATCAATTACCTTTCTAAATGGTTCTCTCTACGCTTTAAACTGCATGACCAGTTTAAAACATTCTAGAGGTGTTTCCTCAAGCACTGATGTTCAGCATCTTCAGAAGGAACAGAAATATTCCACTGAGCACTAAACAAACCGTTACCACGGCCCTGCTAGGTTACAAGACTAAGGAAGGGTCACGTTATGGTCCTTGGCCCAGGTCCAACCACAAAGGCACTCTCCTGGAGGTCAATTTTGTTGACTTCATTTCTCTACTATTCTATACAAAGTATCTGGTATATCTCAAAAAATTACACTACTCACAAAGAACCAAGATAACCATGAACAAGAACAGCCACAGACACATTCAGAGAGATGGCCTACCACTCAGATTGTCAGACATGAACTAAAATAACAGTGATGGAAATGTCAAAGGATCCTGGTAGACAACACAAAAACATGTTCATCATTTTTTGTGAATAGTTTTTCTGTTTAACTTAGGTCTTCTTGGTTTTAGATATTTGAAGATTAATTTTAAAAAGCAAACATTTCTAAGAAGCCAAGGAAAGCCATGTATGCTAGATCTAAATTATCTTAGGATATAAATTTTAGCTTTTTACAAATTTCAAAGTATAAACAACATTTGGACAACCATGCATCTTTATCTGAGTTATTGTGATGCAACAAGAGGACACCATCACTGCAGACTTTTTTATTCCTTGTGACTTGTCTACACTTACAAGGAATTGATGGCTCATATCTTACCACTTAGGAGCTCATAACTCTTATTAATGACTTGTTAATTCTTTAAATTATATGCTGACAATCATATAACCAGTAGTTATCATTCAAACCAACTCTTAAGCAGATAAGTTTAATATATGCAAATGCTTTCTCTGCTTCCTTAATAACTAATATGCAAAAAATTCTTTCCACTTGATTTTACTTTTAAATCAAGGATAAATTAGGGAGCAAGATGGTCAACATTTGCCCTGATTCTTACAGAAGAAAATCATAACTTTGCAATAATTAAATTCACTGAGTATACCAAAGATTAATTAATTGGTATCATTAAGTGAAGACCATGTTTCAGTTCATTAAACTTCAAACTCACCAACGGTACTATTCCACGCCTATGATTTGTATGCCCACCTTGCCTACAGGCCTTTGGAACTTTTATAACATAGCAACCTCATGCTGATCAGTCAGATTTTTCCTTCCAGAATTCATGAAAACAGGTTATATTTCACTGTACACATTATTATATCTGCTATGCCTAAAGGATTTTTTTTTAAAGATTTATTTATTTATAAAAGCACTGGGTACAGTCAGAAGCACAGGAGGGTGAGAGAATTCACCTGAGCCACAGCAGGGAGCAGAACAGACAGAAGGACTGAAGTACACTGCTGAGGGGAGCAGCGGGCGGCAGGAGAGGTCTGCGCACCATGTGGGACCTTCCTCTGGAGGCCGGGGAGCAACCGGGGATCGAACCGGCACAGCAGAGGCTGCAGGCAGCTTTGCAACCCAGCGCTCAACTGCTGTGCCACCAGGGAGGCCCCCAAAGGAAATATTAACTTTTTGTTCACCCCAAAATAAGTCGTGAAGTAAACACACATCAAAACATTTAAAAGCATTTTAAGAGCCCAAACTTACACCAGTACTTTATTAGTTGCTATAGAGAAACAATTTCCCCAATAAGTCAATCATTATTCTCTTGGGTTGTATGAAACCTGAAGTTTATGGAATTCCTAGAGGTGCTCAAGAAATGACTTTGGGTGGAGTAGGAGAGAGAGATGGAGGGGCTGCAGAAAGGGACATGGAGACCAAGAGCAAGAGAGACAGACAGCATGAGGAAGAGAATGGTCTTCTCAATAAAATCAGACCCCCAAAATATTTTGAAATCTAAGTTACAGAGTCACATATTACAGGGAAAAGGGAATTTATTGGCATTTTTTCCATTTCAAGATATTTACCTAGTGTCCATTTTGTTCACGAAAACTATAATCACAACATACTTTTAAGAGATGACTAAGCTGAAGTATCAGTTGCCAAATGTCAATGTCTCCTCCTGTGAAACTGATCAACATGTGTCCAGACATTTGTCAAATTAATTGGGTGAATGTTCTACCTTCCTCCTCTCATCTCCGCCCCATTCATCTGAAGACCCGTCCATTTGCCCCAGAGCGTGCTAAGTGATCTTACCCATCTTCGCTCCCTTCTTCTCATTGTAGTAACCCAAGGTTCTTCCTCACAAAGGAAGGGTATGGGTGGGGAGAGCAGAGAGAAGCAGAGCAGGAACGAGCATTGGTGGTCATCGACTGACCTGTGCTTAGAGTCAGTTACAAACCTTCTACCTGCGATCTGCTATAGGAGTTAAGAGTCTGACTAGTGTAAATGGAACTCAGAGGCTGAGAATAGGCCTCGCAGCTTGTAAAATGAAGATGTCAGACCAGAGCCTCTCTCCAATCTTACACCTCAACATTCTAGGATCATTTTCTCTGTGCCCCTCAAAGGGTGGGGTTTGGTGTAGGGTTGCCAAACCTAACAAATAAAAATACAGAATACCCAGATAAATTAGACTCACAGATAAATGATCATTATTTTTAGTATAAGTATATCCCCTCTAATATTTGGGATATAATTACACTTAAAAAAATATTCTTTATCTGAAAATTTAACTGGGAAGACATAATTTTATCTGACAATCTGAATTTAGTGGATAAATCATAAATAGTCTTGAATATAGCCAAAACTTACTGAGAACCGACTATAAGCAGAACCCAAGATTTATAAACAAAAAAAAAGTATCTTGTTTACTGCTAACAGCCTTGTAAGGGAATAAAGACAGAGGCTTCCAGGAGTGATGTGCAGAGGCTTCCAGGAGTGATGTGCAGAACTGCAGAGCTGGGGACAGAAGCCCAGGCCCAGCTGACTGCCAGGTATTCAGAGACCACCATCTAAAATTATTGCAATATTGAAAAAGCATTAGATAAGGGCTTCCTTCGGTGGTGCAGGGGTTAAAGTTCTCAGCACTATCATGCTATCACCAGCCACTGCAGAATGAGTTTGATCCCTGGCCAGGGAGCTGACCCACATGGCACAGCAGACCTCTCCTATCTCACCCGCTGCTCCCCTCAGCAGTGTATTTCAGTAGATCTTCCTGTTCTACTCCCTATTTTGTCTCTGGTGTATCCTCTCACCACCCCACCCCCACACCTCTGGCTTATACCCCAGTTCTTATACACATAAATAAATAAAAATAAATCTTGAAAAAAAGAATGTGTTAGATATCTTTGGAACAACATGCACAGAGTTGGGAATCACAGGTGAAAGGAACAATTATTTTCACTGTTTATCTTTCATCTGGACTGTTGGGATTATTTTTAAGAATATACATGTGTAACCTATGTAATTTTTTCATTAAATTAAAATTAAGCTCAAAGTAAAGATTGTTTCAATATACAATTTTGGTAAATAGATTTTATCAGCCTTAGTGTATCTATAGTACCAATCCTGTTACTATAAAGCTGTTGGCTTTATTTCTTTTTGTTGGGGGTAAATTCTCTCTTCTGAGCATGGCCCTTAGTTGCTCCCAAGCTATTAATAAACACAAAGACCCTAACCAGTAAAATAAGGAGAAAACACCTAAGATGCCTCAGATGCTGGGTTTTCCATGAGCTCCACTCCCTGTGTTTCTCACTCAGACAATGAGCAGATTTTCTTGGACAAATAACTCACCCCCAGGAGGTGCTCAGTCCCCCAGAGGGCTTTGAGGCAAAGCATCCTCCACCCACGGCCACAGTCTTCGATCTGACTCTCCTGGTTCCAGGGGGTCCAATTAGTGATTCCAAATGCCCGATGTTCTAAAATTGATTGCATCGAGGTTTGCCCACCTTCGCGAACACAAGAGAAGCCACCGCATCACAAGGTGCTGATGGGTGGATTGTATGATTTGTGAATAATTACAGCTCAGCAAAGCTGTTGTAAAAACAATAACAATCTTAGCCTCCTCCTGACACCAAAATCCACACTCTTACTTTTCTTTGTACTTTGTTTCCCATCGAAGTGCCTTTTCTAGGAAAAACATACGGGTGGAAATGCTAATGATAATGTATTTCTTCTATCACTCTCCTGTTTCTCTAAAGCAAGCCTGGTGAGAGTGAGGGGTCTGGGTTGGAGCAGTTGCTCCCGGGGGACACAGCTTCTTCACGGTGCCCTGTGCCCTCTCCCCTCTCCCTCAGCCGCAGAATGGGAGGTGAACGAGTCTCTCTGTGTGGGGTATGTTCATGCTTGACTAATGCAGAAGGAAATGCAGAATATAGAGCTTAATAGTCCTGGAAATCTAGAATGTCCTACCTAGGGAAGTTATAATTTTAGCAAACAGAAATATTCACTGGATTTCTAATCCACTTGGAGTCCAAGTAATGAAATGTCGCCAACTGTCACTGCCAGCTAAGTTTCCAAAACCACTAAAAGAAACCACCACCTTTCTTATTCTTTCAACACAGTGATGATGAACTCCCTGCTAGACTTTCCTTTCTCTGAACTCTTCAATTCCCCTGTAACGTTTTAAAATATCTGCCTGATTTCCAAACAATCCAGAATAAGAGCATTGCATCAACCCTTCTTTCTTACTCCATTAGCACAGGCTACAGACCTGGGCCACCTTATACCTCTCTTTAAGAAGACGAGAAAGGACCCCTCAGAAACCCAAGTACTCTGCACTCTCCAAGGAGTGCAGAGTTTATATCTTTGGGTGAAAACACAAAGCGTAGCCTATTAATATCTTATTAAATGATAGGTTCTAGGAGTCTTAGAACTGTAAAGAAAGACAGTGTCTGCGCCCTGGAAATACAGATGTCTATCACAACATTTTTAGACTGTTTTAAGTCGCTTACTTCCTTTTTCTGTGGGCGTCGAAAGAAAGAAACAGTGAAAAAGCTGGGGAACCATCAGCTCTGAGAGATTCCCATTGCTGGCTTGGTAGGATCAAACAACAGACCAAGTCGCATATGTGGCCTGAGGCTTGGATCGCAAACACATCCACAAGGACCACTGCGTGCTCAGCGTGGTGGGGCGTGGACACACCAATGCTCAGAGAGCTCCATCCTGCCCCATCACTGCTGGTGTAAACGCTAAACTGCGGTTTGTGAGGTGTCTGGGAAACACCCTCAGCACTACTGACACTGGGCCAGTCACTCTTTGTCGTGGGACTGTCCTGGTCCCTGTAGGATGTTCAGCAGCATCCTTGATGCCCACCAAATGCCAGCAGCACCTCCTCTGTTGTAACAACCAAAAATGTCTTCTGATACTGGCAAATTTCCCCCGGGAGCCAGATCATGCGGCAGTAGAGCTACCAATATAATACAGCAAATATAAAGGTCTAGAGAGATTGAAACTAGTTAAATTCAAAAGGAAAGGCAGCAGCCAACTCCCCCGGGGCCTTACTCAGAAGCCCCCAGCGGACAAATGGGACTCAATAAAAGTTGCCTCTCGTTGATCTGAAGAGAGAACAGCAAAGAAAAGATGTTCTGAAAAGCCACTAGAACATAAAGGAATGTTAATAAACTCATTATTAAAATCAACCATTTTAATTACAAGTAGATTATTAAAATTCAAATTCTTTTATTAATTTATATTAATAGGGCATGGAAATCTTATTTTTCAGAGCATGGGAGTGGAGTGAAGCCTGTAGTCTGGGGTGTAGTCTGTAGTCTCGCGCTTGGTGGGAGGGAGACAGTGACTCCTTCCACAGGTACGAGTGGGGGGTAGGAATTTCCTTCCTCTAATTCTCAATTTGTACACCGGACACTTTGCACCTACCAAACCAAACCCGTCTTCCCACTCTGGCAGCCTGGGAGGAAACAGGTTCAAGATGCAAGAACATCTCTGCCCGTGGGGCGCGGCGGGGCTCTCCGAGGCAGGTGCAGAGGGAGTGGAGTGGGCCGGGCAGAACTTCGGCAGATGCCACGCCTCTCCCTAGCAGCACCCAGACCTCACTGCGTGGAAGCTCAGCCCAGCTCTCAGACACAGGAATGTCATATGTCAGGTCCAATTCACATTCAGTGCCTTATCTTTTCCTCACAGCTCGAGTGACATGAACCAAGGCAGGAGGCCATGCTTTAATCTTCAATTCATGAAGAAAATCCCCACGAGCTAGGGAAGGGCTTGCTCTTCGCCTCCCAGGAGGCCACGAATGACTGTTCTGTGCACAAAGGCCTGTGTTGCATTAAGCACAACTTAACTCATTCTGTGAACACACAAGAGATCTCTGAGGTGGTGAATGATAAGGGTGTCACGGAGCTGGCGCAGTGAATGAATACTCATGGCCAACTCTCCACTGACAGTTGCCTTACTAGATTTGATCTTTACTCTTGGACCTTTCTTAGATGTTGAAGTTGTTTCTTAGTATTTTTATGCTCAACTCGCAAAACTGGATACTCCTCCATCATCCAGCAAAATCAGAGCACCTAAAATGTATTAGGCTTGGGAAAATGATACAGACAGGCTCAGAGCCTCATCCTCATACAGATGCAAATCGAGCAAGAAAGTTAAATTCAGGGCCTCCCCTGGTGGCCCAGCGGTTGAGCGCTGGGCTGAGAAGCTGCCCGCAGCCTCTGCACCACCGGTTCGATCCCTGGCTGCCAGCCAGGGTCCCACATGGCACGCAGACCTCTCCTGCTGTACCTGCTGCTCCCCTCAGCAGTGTATTTCATCGGTCTGCCTGTTCTGTTCCCTGCTCTGGCTCGGGTGACCTCTCACCCTCCCGTGCTTCTGACTGTACCCAGTGCATGTATAAATAAATGAATGAATGAATGAATAAATTCAATAATTTTTTTTTTTTTTTTTGGTGGGACCCTCGCCGGTGACCGGGGATTGAACTGGTGCTGCAGAGGCTGCAGGCAACCTCGCAACCCAGCACTCAACTGCTGCGCCACCAGGGGAGGCCCAATAATTATTATTATTATTCATTAAATAACCACAAATGTGTGGGGTGCAGTGATGAAAAGAACAGAAGTTGGGGGAAGCTATGTTACAGAGACCTCATTTAGTCTAGAGGTGTACGAAGACTTCCCTGATGAGGAAAGACCTGAAGGGGTGTTGGCTGAGCAAAAGCAGGGAGAAGCCACTCCCAGATAGAGTGGTGACATGAATCAAGGCCCTGGACAGAGCAGGCCGGGTATAAGGAGGTGAGAAAAAGGAGATGAGAAAGAGTGTGTTTAA
The DNA here is from genome assembly GCF_014898055.3 of Talpa occidentalis. Lineage (NCBI taxonomy): Eukaryota > Metazoa > Chordata > Mammalia > Eulipotyphla > Talpidae > Talpa > Talpa occidentalis. The sequence goes on from NW_023605194.1 coordinate 6,896,605, forward strand.
GGAGATAAAGGATATGAGATGGTAAGAAAAGTCTGACAGAACCAAGTGGTGAGAGTGTAGAAGACCACCAGGTCATGCGATGAGGCCAGAGGAGTGGACAAAGCCCAGATCACGCTGGGCCTCACTAGGCATAAGCCATTGAGGGCACAACCTCTGACCTCAAGAAGTTCACAGGCCGTGGGGCAGACTGACGCAATACAGTGAGGCTGTAATGGGACTACTGAGGAAAAAGGGGTAAGTCAGCTCTTCCCTTTGTGGCTTTCATTCTACTCTAGCCCAGGTAATGAAGCAGACTTGCCTCTAAAACACACACACCTCTTCTCTTCCAGCATCCAAAGCAAGAAAGTGCTGAGGACTAGAAATGGTGGAGTTGACATTCTCATTAGATAAAGACCTTCTGTTCCCCCTGAAACAGGGACTTCTCTACAGCCTGAAATTCCCCTATGAGTTTAGTTTTTGGAGGATCACACCCTCTTCTTTTGGAACACAAATACAGACACAAAACACAGGAACAGACAAAACAAAATGAAGACAAACCCTTGAAATAGGACTGCAGAAGTGAGATCACGAGAGGGGGACAAAGCGGGAGGGAGGTGAACGGTCCTGGTGGTGGGTGTGGGGAGGCAACACACATCTGAAGAATTTTGAACTGGTTCCCCTAAGTCATATACAGTGTTGTAAACCAATGCTACCTCAATTTAAAGAAAAAAAGTTACAGAACAAAAGATGCAAAATAAAGCCCAAATACAGGGCCCCACATTCAACGGCTCAGTGGCTGGACCTCCGCCGGGAGGGTGTTCAATAGTCTGTGCTTGGTGACCCACTCCAGGGCAGGAAACTGGAACCCTGAGATCTTGGGAGTAAGACTGTTGGCTTGGAAAGGGCATGAAGAACGATGAGCCAGCAACCCTCACCCCGGCTGCCAGCCCCACCAGAGCCAGTGGGTGGGATGTGGCAACCACTCACTCCTACTCACCCTTCCCATTGACTTGACTATTCTCTACATTTCAAGTTACAACTGTAATTGCTTTAAAGTTGAAGGGCAGGGCCTCCCTGGTGGTGCAGGGGTCAAAGACACAATGCTATCAAGAGACCGCCAGCCACTGCACGAGTTCGATCCCCGGCCAGGGAGCTACCCACATGGCATGGCAGACCTCTCCTCTCTCCCCTCTGCTCCCCTCAGCAGTGTATTTCAGTCGATCTGCCTGTTCTGCTCCCCACTGTCTTTGGTGAATCCTCTCACCGCCCACACCTCTGGCCTACACCCCCGTTCTTATATGCATAAATAAATACGTCTTTAAAAAAAAAAGTTGAGGGGTAGGAAGAGAAAGGGATCAGGAATGAACATTATTTTCCCAAATTATGATTTTTATATTATTCTTATACAGAATAAGTTCATAAAATCTCAAAAACCTAACTTAGGTGGAGATTGGAACAACAAAGGGGGAAAAAGATCTCTAAATAATAATCTATTTTTAAGATTAAAAGCTCAAGAATACCATAACTAGATTTTTTCATGACGGGAAAAGAAAGGTATACTCAGTAAGCCACAAAACACGCCTCTCAGAAAAAGTCCTTGCTGCCGATCACCAGACTGACAACCACAGGCCTCACATCTTCTGGAGCACGCATCCTGGGCCCTTGGGCCTGCTCTCACGTCAGAGAGCACTTGCATGAGACCGTGCCTCGACATCGTCTATCAAGTTAATGATCACTTACGAGTTATGGTAAATTTTTGCAGCTGGGAAGAGCTACTTGGCCTGAAAATCAGGACTTCTAAATTGCTGATCTAATAAATAGGCATTAGGAACAGGAGTGTCTGCTGAAGAGAATTTCCAGTAATGTGTCCTCAGGTTTTGGAAACAGTTGGTCTAACCTTACTACTCAACCAGGAGTAACTGACTCACTTTCCAGAGGCACATTAGCCCAATTTGGACACCATGGAATGCCTGAAAAATAATTCCCTGCATATAAAAGTCTTCCGCATGTACTAAAGTGCACTTATGCACATTTAGAATATTATATTGCCTGTTTTTGTCATTGCAATATGCCAGCTAGACTTTTTTTTATGACATTGTGGAAAAGGAAGGCATTTTAAAGGGAGAGATTGAAATGACCTCTTCACAGGGGATTTACAACTCGGCTTCATCACTTTCAATCCAGCTACTCCCTCTACTGTCACAGGGCAGGGAGAGGGGCATCCAAGACCCCGCAAACCTGCCTGCTCTAAATAGGTTCTGCCATCTGCAGCATCAACACAAAACAGATGAGTCTTTAATGGGAAGGAACTTTATTACAGTTAGGAAACAATACAGGAAAGTAAAAGAATATAGTTTCTAAATCAAGAACCCAAAGTTACCCGTCCCCTCATGGGTAAGTCTACCCAAGCAGGATTGGCCCAGAGCAAGGCCCCCAAAGCTACCACAAGTCTAAAGCATCTTCCAGTGGGGACCCACAAAAAAAGGATCAGAAACAACCAGACAAGTCTGGGAGGAAAAGGGCAGAATCAAAATCAAGACAAAAACCACCATTGGGCCTCCCCATTGCACAGCGAGTTGAGCACTGCACTGTGAAGCTGTCCACAGCCTCCGCAGCATCGGCTTGATTCCCGGCTGGCCAGGGAGAATCCCACATGGCGCGGCAGACCTCTCCTGTCTTGCCTGCTAGTCCCCTCAGCAGTGACTTCAGTCCGTCTGCCTGTTCTGCTCCCTGTTCTGTCTCTGGTGAATCCTCTCACCCTCCTGTGACTCTGGCCTGTACCCCAGCTCTTGTATAAATAAAAATAAAAAACATTTATTTTTATTTATACAAGAGCTGGGGTACAGGCCAGAGGTGCAGGGGTGAGACGACTCATCAGAGACAGAGCGGGGAGCAGAACAGGCAGACTGACTGAAACACACTGCTGAGGGTTGCAGCGGGCGAGACAGGAGAGGTCTGCCTCGTCATGTGGGTCACCTCCCTTGCCGGGGATCGAACTCGTGCTGCAGTGGCTGCAGATAGCTTCACAGTGTTGCATCTTAACCCTTGAGCCACCAGGGAGGCCCCTAAAAATAAATCTTTAAAAAATAAAAACACCATTATCACCTCCCCACAAGTATCACCCACATCTGTGTCAACCAGTCCACGACCACAAGGGAAGCGCAGTTTCTTCACGAGTCTCTCAGCTTCTTGTGTCTCCTCCGGGTCCCCTTCTGGCTCTCAGTCCTGCTTCCTTCCTTCCTCCCTCCCTTCTGCAGCTTCTTCTTCTCCCTGCTCAGCTCCATCCTCCCTTGGGTGGGGCAGGAAGCCTGGAACCTCCTCTTTCCTGGGGACCACCCTCGTAAACTACCTCCTCCTGAAATACATTCTCCAAGCAGGGCCCTCAGCCCTCCTGAACCCCAATACAGAAACTCACACTCCACCCTCCTCCTCCTGGGTCTCTCCGAAGTGTCTGAGATAGTTCACACATGAAGAACACAAGTGTGCTATCTTCCCACCCTCCTAGGGACACGAAGACCCACACACACTCCTCCTGCTCCTCCCCTGGGTATCCTCAGGGCTCTTCAAGTGCACATCCCCACGGAAGTAAGGGAGAGGGTGGTGAGGAAGGGTGAAACCCACCGAGATTAACACGAATATTCTGGAAAAGAACCCCTGCTTTGGAAAGAAATGGCATAAAGAACAGAAAAAAATAACCTGTAGGCTTTAGTTTGTGAACTTTATCCACTAGTGGAACAGAAACACACAGACACCCACCACCGCTCTCCCAGGCATGGGCGGCAGCAGCACTGGCCACCAGATGACTGGTAGAGGGGCCTCCTCGATGGCAGGGGCCACGCTGACACGGAGGGGCAAGAGTTAACTCAGCTCCTGTGGGCCAGTGGGCCGGATGGACCCAGGGAGCGGGGTCTGGACATCAGTGAAGTGGAGCCTAGAACCGCGACAAGGAGCCAGGCAGAATACAAGGCTGGTGAGCTGGGGACAGGAACATCCATTGTTTTCTTTGTTTTTCTTTCTTATTCTGGTTTGTGCTGTAACTCCCCCAAGCGCCAGGAGAACCTGTCCATTCAAGCCAGGGTAGGGGTGCACCATTCACGGGTCAGGTGACCTGGAGATCATGCAGTGGTGACAAGCTTTGGGGCAAGGATGAGGTGTGCCCAGGAAGAGGCTGCTCCTGCAGGCCTCGGGCTGCAGCAGAGCCTTCTCCAGTCGCCCTACAGGCAGGTGCCTTCCACCCCCACCTCCTGCCAGTGAGGCGTTTGCACAATGTCCCAGGAGCTGGGGACTCAGCTGTCCAAGTGCCCAGAATTCTTAAAGTTGTCTGATGAAACACATCCATAGCACCTGCTACTCCCCGTTTCCTGCTCAAGTTCTGGTTATCAGCCTCCCTCAAGACAACACACCCTGCAATGCAATCAGAAACACTCTCTTGCACAGTGCAAGCGCCCTCTTCCAAAACGAACACCTCACAATCTCACTGTGGCGCTCTGCTATCAAAATCCCAGCTCCTCTTCTTCACCTCCTGGGCTTCCTACCCTCTGCCAGGTTGCTGCAGCCCCAACAGGACACCTTTAGAATGGTTGAGTTGGTGATGCCCCTGGCCATGCCCCAAAGTCAAAGTCACTTCCAGGTCACTGGGATTCCCAAGTCCCAAACTCTTTCCCCTAAGACAGCAAGGAGAGCAGGAGGGAGGGTGGGCTCAAAAGGCAATTCCAGGAGGCTGATTTTGCACAAATGATTCCCTGTTCCCCCAGGAATGTCCAGCTCTCGCTCTAATTCCAAATGAATTCCTCCTCCTCAGCCTTTAAGGCCTGCTCACACAGGACATCCCTGACTTCCAACAGTCGGGAGCCGCCACAGACCAGCGAACTTCTCCATAGCGGCCCTTCCCATTCTGGTTCTCCTGCGTCAGGCGCTCTAGCTCCTGACCGTCTGCAGCAGTGTTCCTGCTCGTGTCCTGGCTCCCAGAGCCCCAGAGGCTTCGGGGTGCGAGAGCTGAGGGCAGGAAGGGCTCCTCCCCGCAGGGTGTCCCCAGTCCTGAAGTGGCCGCTGTCCACTGAGCCGCAGATGGTGGGAGACCTGGACAAGGCTGGGGGGTGTCGGATAGGGAGGCGGCACCTGGGACTCCAGGTGGAGGGGGAGCCAGTTGGGTCAGAGCTCAGGCCAGGCGGAGGCCACGTTAGAGAACATGGGGTCGGTGGCTGCAGTCAGAGCTGAGAGGCAGAACGCATGTGTCGCATCCACTGCGAGAGCCACGGGCAGGGGTGGGGGTCTGGGGGCCACGGCGGAAAAACACAAGCATGATGACGTCAGATTGGAAACCTGCTTCTCTTGGATGATGCATGGTCTCTTCTGTGGTGAGACCTGGGCTGTGGCCCTTCCCTGAGGCCAAGCACGTGGGAAGAAAACCTTCACCGACAGTTAGTTTGGGATCATAAAGCAGGTGGCCGTGGCCTGGAGGCAGAGCCCAGTGGTGACAATCGCCCAGATGACAGACGCCCGCTGTTCTTGTCCATGTAACACCGAAGTGTGTCCGGGAGGCAATAATCAGAAGCCGCCATTCCAAAATCTGAATATCTCTGGCACATTCACATACTTGAGACTGAGCCTCATCTTTGCACAATGTGTGTGTTGGTTTGCCTCCAAGTACAGGGCATCTGGCCCCCTTGGGCCTCGGAAACACTGGGAGCCCAGCTGAGCCCGAGCGATAAGAGCAGTGGCTTCCCCAGGCCTTGCCCGCACGCCCTTCCCTCCACACGCTGGCTCAGAGCTCGGGTCTCAAGGCTACTCAAAATATAAACCCATTCCCCTTCCCTTAGGATCACAGCCCAATGCCAAGAGCCAAGCACAGAATTGCAAATTGTTTTGTTTTTTCCTACTTTGAATTCAGCTTCTAAGATTTTATATAGAATGTAGATACCAAGGATAATGCCTGCAAGTGTCGTAACTGCCTTACTTGGGGCCAGTTAAAGGGATTCGAGGAATGTCTGTCTTGATATAATAAACCTTTGCTTGAAAATACGCACATACCAAACACCCAGCCCGCTCTCACATGGGTTTATGTCTTGCCCGCAGGAGCACAGAAGCCAGGCTGCGAGGAAGTCAACCAGTTTTCTTTTCTGGGGACACTATGCCACACACTTCAGTGTTACAAGGACAAGAGCTTGGCTTACTCCTTCCTACTTACCTCAATGCTTCTGCCTTGGCATTTAAAAGCAACTTAATCACATTCATTAGACCTCACAGCAGAACCCAAACATCTTCTGAAGTTACAACAAAAGAAAGTTCTAGCCCAAGGCCATTCCTAGGGCCCTCTAAGCAAAATGACTTCATCTAAAATTTAAAATAAGAAAAATAGTTCAAACGGATTGCATACCCCAAAAGAGAAGACAAAAAAAAGGACAGAAACAAAGGAAAAAGACAAAAATAAAATTTGCCCATAGAAGTCATTTCTCCAAATATGAGGCATTTTTATTTGATATTATTGCTTACTTTTTTGGAACATCCTTTAAAACAGTCATCTGAATTCCTAGATGATAAGCAGGTTCTTTGGAGCTGACAGCAGGAGTTCTGCTTATGAATCCAATATGCAACCAGAGCCACATCTGCCTTTATGTTTTAAGCATGAAAGTATATTAATACCACTCTGAATGCATTATCAACTCAGCAATGGAGAGCAATCCTTCCAGATTCAAAGATTCCTGAAGTGAGTACCCTCCCATCACATTGGCTTAGAAATCACAAAGGCTTTGTCTCATCATTTCTGTTCTTTGAGTCTTACACCTTGGCTCTCAGGCATGGGCCATATCCACAGCAAGAATAAATGCTTGGAAAATTAATTCAAGAGTGTCTTTCTCTTGTATGAACAGCTATTTCTTCTCCTATTACATGATTCACTAACTCTTCAATTCAAGCAAATTTACTGCCACATCTTTAATCACGTGCCATGTAACTTTACTGCCCAGAACACAATTGTAAATTTGAAAGGGGTCCCCCAAATGCCCAGTGGTTGCTACTGAGTTGAGAACCATTTCAGAGGCTCCAGTGGACTTCTCTGTCTGCTGTCCTAGCAGGCTGTCCTGGCTCCATGTGCCAGTCCTTGCTTACACTCAAGTTGGGTTTGTTTGTTTCTTTCTTTGTTTCCTCGTTTTATCTCTGTGCATCCCACAGGGCACTTGCCAGGGAAATGCAAGGGAAAATAACTTTCCTGCTCTCATCTCCCTTTCTGGAACTTGGCCCACTTAAAATATTACTTCCTGATTCTTCCAATAAGCTAAAACCCCCGAGGCACTTAACAATTAAAAGAAGGGACCAGAGGCATTCAATTGGAACATGTACATCATGTATAAAATCTAATGGTTCTTTTTCACAGTCTCCATATTGCTAACATTGCCCGACTAGAAATGAAAACCACCACATAATTTAAACTGTGCAGGATTCTTACCTTTATGCAACTAGAAGAGAATAAAGTAAGCAGTTTTTATTTTTTTCCCCTCTCTTAAAAGAAGTTAAAACTTTAAAGCCACTAAGAAACTTCAGATACACCTGGAATTCCTCTGGGCTAGGAGATGCAGGAGATCCTGCGTAGGCATTCACAGATCCTTTACAGAGATATTCAGACAGCATCAAATTAGGTTGTTTGGTTTTCATGGCCCCCACTGGGCTTAGCTCTGTTTTCATCAGGCAAAGAACTTATTATTACTCAGCAAGTTCCGTCTCTTTCCAAAATAGTATTCCCTGAGGTCTAAACACTACTCAGTTCCAAGGACATAGCACACACAAGTTAAGTTCTCACTTATGCCAAATGCACCGTGCGTCCAGACAACTCCCGAGGAAACTGTCCGCCATGTGTTGGCTCAGCGTTGACCTCACATCACCCCATTCTCCCCAGATGCCACAAAGGGGAGAACTAGGTAGAGAGTGAGCATCAGTAGCTGCATGTTTACACCCAGAAATGACACACGTTCCCTATACATACAGCCTGCTGGTCACAGCATGTCATCTGGCCAACCCCGCCTTCAAGAAGGCAGAGAAATACGGTCTGTCTACATGAGATCTGAAAGGTAACACGGTCATGCGGCTAAAAGGTGGAGCCAGGCCCCAAACCCAGGTCTGTCTGTCTCTAAAATCTGAGTCCTTAACTACCACATGGATCTCAAGCGAGCTGCATCATCTGTATGCCACTCCTAGCTGCATGAACAGTAGGCATGAGCTTTATTGGTGAGCAGTTCTGCTGATCTGGGCTGACTTTGCCCCCTTTTCTGGGGATGGCTGGCTGACAGCTTATGTAGGCTGGACTCGGTTGGAAGCACTTGGGGGACTCAGTTCTGCTCTACATGCCTCTCATCCCCCAGCAGGCTAACCCAGGCATTTTTCATTGCGACAGAGCAAGCAGTGGGGAAGGAAAGGGATGACTTGGCAATAGAACACAGCAAAGGGAGTGGAGAATCAGACAAGGAATATACAAACTTTTTCTATAAAGGGCCAAATGGTGACTATTTTTGGCTTTAAGCGCCTGTTTCAGCCATAACCACTCAGCTCTGTGACTGTAACATGAAAGCAGTCAGGGATAAGGAGTAAACTGATGAGTGGGCCGTGATGTAATAAAACTTTATTTAGAAAATCAGGCAGCAGGCCAGATACATCCCAAGGGCTGTAGTTTGCCAATCCCTGAATTACAGTCATCACTGCAATTTTCCACAGAAGTTTCTAGAACTAGTTCTGAAACTATCATGGTGTTTGGTCTTGATAACATCACGTTATTTCTCACCTGACCTTCACTTTTTCATTTACAGAGGAGACTTTTAGAGTAGGTTACAACTCTCAACTTTTTACATTCACAGTCCAAATTATGTTACCAAGTAAACCAAAAGGTTTGTTCTGGAACCTTGTTAAAAAGGTTATTCTTGGTCTGTTAATAGAATATTGTGTTTGTCAATAGGTAAGATATGAAAACAACCCAAATGCCCAAAAACAGATGACTGGATCAAGAAGATGTGCTATATATACACAAAGGAATTCTACTCAGCAATCCAAAAAAAAAAATAAACTTATGCCATTTGCAGCAACATGGACGGAGCTTGGAGGATCATGCTCAGTGAAATAAGCCAGAAGGAAAAAGATAATTATTGAATATTTTCACTTATAGTAGCAATATAGGGGAACCAAATAAGGGATCAGGAAAAAAATAACAATAATAATAATAAAAACAAAACAAAACTAGCAGGCAACCATAAGTAAGAGACATTGTGTGAGGGAGAGGGATCAAAAGGGATCAAAACAGGGCCGAGAAGGACACAGGGACTATGGTGAAGGTTCACGGGTAAACTGGTGGTAGGAATTTTACAGGGAAACACAATGATGTGAAAGATATAAAAATATTTAAAAATGAGGGCCTCCCTAGTGGCACAAAGTTTTAAGTCTCAGCACTATGAAGCTGAGCAGCACTATGAAGCTGAGCAGCCACTGCAGCATGAGTTCCATCCCCAGCAAGGGAGGTGACCCACATGGCACAGCAGACCTCTCCTGACTCGCCTGCTGCGCCCCTCAGCAGTGCATTTCAGTCGATCTGCCTGAGTTCTGCTCCCCACTCTGTCTCTGGTGAATCCTCTCACCCCCTGCACCTCTGGCCTATACCCAGTTCTTGTATGCATAAATAAATCTTTTTTGAAATTTTAAAAATTAAAAAAAAAAATAGAATCATGTGTTTGTCCCGAATGTTACTTTTCACCTGTATGGGCTAAAATTTTATGATTTTACTTGAACAATATATTCCATGCAAAAGACACTGATCAATAGCAATATAATCTTAACTCCAAGTCAAATTGATTTCCCATCTATGCAAGCAAGAAGTCAGCCAGATATCGGAATGAAAAACAAACTAACACTTTTAATGACAAATGGGAAGCAAAGCTTTATTGATCACAAGAATAAAAAATGAAACATTAGGGGGAAAGCCCTAGGTGATACCAGGGAAGGTTGAAAAGAAACATACAGATATCTGATCCAGAAGGATAAGCTACAGTGAGGGACACCAAAACAGGAAGCCAGCATCCTTGGGGAACAGAGCATTTAACTGAAGGTTAGTTATTCCGTTATCATCCTCGCCTTTATTGGCACCTCAATAGCATGTAATTCAGTGCACTGCAATATCACAGGAGGAAATTTTTGCTTTTATCCCTATTAATCTTCCCTGCCAGGCTATTGCCAGAATTACAAATAAGAATATTTATGTTAATAGTTGCTGCAAAGAGAAAGTACGTGTGAAATATTCTGCAACTGCCCATAAAATCAGGGCAACGTGGAGAGGTTAGCAGATACTTGAATTTCTGAGGTTTTGTATCTGAGGTTATCAATGGAGGTGTGGGGGCAATTTTGCCCCCGGGGACATTTGGAACATTTGGAGATATTTTGACTGTCCCGATTGGGGGAGAGCTACTGGCATATGGGGCGGGGTGGGGATGGGGGGGCCAAACTGCCAAACATGTAACAAGGCACAGGACAGACACACAAAGCAAAAATTGCCTGGGTCTAATCCATCAATGATGTTGGGGCTCAGAAATCTGCATTTCATAGAGGAAAAAAAGCATCTGCTGAGATAGACAGTGACTTTTCAATCTCTGGAAAAGCTAAGTCATGATCATACATCACACAAAAGTGGCATGTGTTTCACACCACCCCCGAGAGACTCTATTTTGTAGCCTAGCAACCTTTCCAGCCAGGTATATGGTGTCAAAAGACCCTTCTGAAGGGCTACAGAAAAGTACCACTCCAAAAAGCAGATCACAAATTCTAAAACCTGTCCCAGAAATGATAAATGGCTCAAAATACTAAATCACCCATTGGGATTAATATATCATTTTCAATATAGTAAATGCCCTTATTACTGTATTATATATAGTTTAAAAAAATAGCATCAAAAGCATTGTGACATGTTCTAACTAAAGAACACTGTGTGCAGCAGAAGAGTCTTCATCTCATTTGAATTATGTCTTGACAACCACATGCAACATCATCTTTTACTGTAACTTGTGATGTATCTCCAATGGGATATAATTTATCAGCTGGTCAAGGAGCTGGAAAATTAATATCTGTTTAGCTAAACAGATCACATCTGTTAGCAAACTAGTCCAAATAATTTGGCATTGTTGAGTAGAATATATAGACAGAGACCACTTACCATGTACATTATTTCTACAACCTGCAGATTGGTTTTCCATGCATGACATAAAACATGTATGCCTCTTCACACATGCATATGCTTTATATGTGTCCTTTAGGATGTTTGTTCCCAACTTGTTTTCATTTAAAAACCGAAGCAAGAGGCCTCTCTGGTGGCATAAGGGGTTAAGCACCACACTATGAAGCAATCCGAAGACTCTGCAGCATGAGTTCGATTCCAGGCCAGCCAGGGAGCAACCCACATGGCAAAACAGACCTCTCCTGACTCGCCCTCTGCTCCCCTCAGCAGTTTATTTCAGTCAGTCTGCCTGTTCTATTCCCCACTCTGTCTCTGGTGAATGCTCTCACCCCCCACATCTCTGGCCTGTACCCCAGCTCTTGTATGCATAAATAAATAAATCTTAAAAAAAAAAAAAAAAAAACTGAAGCCAGCACACCCAGAATCATGTCTGCATCTTTCTTTTAGTTCTGCTTCTCCACTGCTTGTCCTTCTACCTCACCAGCAACCGGTGTCATTTCTACTTCATTACTAAACTGCCCCAGGGAGCAAGTTTCAGCAAAAGCAGAAGAGAATATTTAGAATTCCATTCCTGGACCTAATAAAAAAGCTCCTGTAAGTACAACTCAGCCCTTCATTCACTGCAAAAGAGCACTCTGCTCCTTCTTTCAGACTCCCTGAGCAAAAAAGTGCTCTCCTTAGTGTTGAAAAGCACAATCTGGGATGTCAGGTCACCCCAGCTCCCAAACCCACTGGGAACATTTCATTTTCTGTCTGTGGCCTTAGGCAAGTAGCATAACCTAGTTGACTCTCAACCTCTACATGGAAAATAGAGACAGAACTGCTCACCTCCTAGGGCTGTCATGAGGATGAGACAGGAATGTGGTTATAGAGCTCCAAATGCAGGGTCCCGCGCACAGCCCTTCCTAAATGCCAGCTATCGTGAGACTGATGGAGTCTGCAAGTTGTTCCATCAAGTGCAATTTGTGCATAGATTTTAGCCTGTCCCTGTGCTCAGTGCCAAGGACAGGACACACAAAAAAAGACATATTCTCCCCTCAGGTTGGTCGGTTTCCAAGCAAACATACCTGGCACAGGTGAAACAACCAGCGAATAAGACAAGGCAGGGGTTCTACATGCACAGAGCTGTGATTCTGAAGATCAGAGACCAGGGGGGTTGTTGGAAATTTCAGGGAAGTTAATACACCAGAAGGTCTTGACCCAACATCTGGTCCAGTGCAAGTGACTGAGGAATGTCACCACGGTCGTTGTCCACTGCAAAGGGGGTGAGTCATGTGCCTCCCCCATTGCTGGGGAGCCTCACTCCCACCTTCTATTTAAGGAAACAGGCTCCCACAGGAAGTTTCACTTCCCCTTTGCATGCTTGCCCAGACTGTTTTTCTCTGTCCTTGTTTTCCACCTCTGTTGACAGTTCTCTCTCTATTACTTGTTATTTGCTAAACAGGCCAACCTATTCCTTTCCTTGCTGCACTTCAGACTATTACAAGGCCTAGCAACAGTGACCACAAATACTATTAGGCATCTCCATAAAGTTGTTTAAATTCATTCAGACTGTTTCTGAATTTTGTATCAGCTAGCAACCTATATTGGCTTTGTGGGGTTTTATCCTTTTATTTAAACTTCACTTATTTTTTTGTTTGGTTTGTTTTTTAATAAAATCCCTACCAGGAAAGAAATGAAGCCGCCAGTGCAGAGTTCCCTAGGCTCTTGGGCTCCCTTATTAAATTCAGAAAATGGTAACATTCATCCAAGCGATTACAATTGCACTGAAAATACTTCCAGTTATTTGTCCTTTCATGGACAATGACTGTTGCCCAGAAGTTGATGCTAGGTCGGTCTGGGTCCCATCTTCAGCCTGGGCAGTCTGGAAGCAAAGTAGATAAGCGCTGGCAATGAAGCTGGAGATGGCCTGGTCAAGCCCACATTTAACATGGAAGAAACCAAGGCTATCAGGAAACAACCTAAACTTAGTGGGTGAGTAGACAGACAGATGACTGCCACCACCCTGTTCATCAACCAGGAGCCCCACACGTGGCATCCATGACCTGCACACTGACCAGACCAGATCCACAGAAGCTCTGGGTCTCCCCCACCCAATAAGAGTCATCATCCTTAGGTGTTTTTTTTAAATAATAATAATCAGTGCACTGACCCAGGAGCCTGAGTTGCTGGATATGCAGGTCCCAACAAGAAAGTCAAATTTGGGCCTCCCTGGTGACACAGGCGGTTGAGCGCTGCACTGTGAAGCTGTCCACAGCCTCTGCAGTGCGGGTTCGATCCCGGCCGGCTGGCAAGAATCCCACATGGCGCAGCAGACCTCTCCTGTCTCGCCCGCTGCTCCCCTCGGCAGTGTACTTCGTCAGTCTGCCTGTTCTGCTCCCTGTTCTGTCTCTGGTGAATCCTCTCAGCCTCCTGTGCATCTGGCCTGTACCCCAGTTCTTGTATAAATAAATAAATCTTTAAAAAAAAAAAAAGTCAAATTCCCTGCCTCCTTCCTGCCTCCGTGGCTCCTTTTGTGTCACATGCTAACTCCTATTCCTGTTACTCTTCCTTGATGTAATTTTGTACCTCCCTTTAAGGTGAAGGAGCATCAACTAAACTCTTATATCCTCAGCTGCTACCTCCTGCACAATAACTAAACACAGTGCTTATTCTTCAATAAACACGTGTTGCTCCTTTATCGGCATAGAAGAAAGAAGGCAGGTTTCATAATGGAGTTGAATTTCTTTATCAGAGTTGCCTAAGCTGAGAGTAGGTTGCCTTTTTGGGACAAGTGTGGTTCTCATCATGTTAGGGATTCAAGAAAATCTATAAAAACACCCAGCAAGGATGCTAAGGATCCAAGAATTTATACTTAAGATAGAGGGTTGGGCTTTGTTCTAGCCCCACGAATCTGTGATTCCCCACACTAGAAATAGATAGTATGTGCTGAGTGCTTCCTAAGTGAATAATACTACGCTATGTGTGTTCGCCCTGTAAAGCAGGCAGATTACTGTTAATTAAGTTTTTACTGTTTATTAGTCTAAGGCCACAAAGCTAGAAAACAAACAAGAATCAGCCCTAGTCCAACAGTCCCCAAAGACCAAGAGTTAGCCCCTGGATCCCTCTCCTTGAGTGGAAGGTTGGGAACAACATGAAATCCTTACAGGTCTTGATGGGAGCGTACTAGCTTACCACTGGAAAAGTGATATGAATGATCCTATCTTTTCTTGACTAAATTGAGATCTAGTAGGATGTTTCTGCTCTTAAGAAAGAAGATCACAAGGATGAAACTGCTCCTCAACTTGAAAAAAAAAAAATGAACTGTACAGAATCACGAGTGCTATGGAACGTGGACTCACCCCAGGGGACTGGGAACAGCTCATCACCAGCCGCATCGCAGCACAGCACTAATTAAGAATGCTTAAATGGCAGCTTGTACCTCAGGGGGCCTCTGTGAGCACGCACCATGGCATTCCACTGAGTCTGGAAAGAAGTCCTTTATCATTAACCTGATGTATAATTTATGTGGGCAAAATGTGTCTCCTCTCTTTCCAAAATAGACAAGTGCCAGCGTGGAGCCCCAACTGTGCCCCCACATCCACAGAGAACTACTATTCCCGTAATGGTCTAATTTTTGTTTCGACCTAGAGCCCATTTTACCATATTGCTCCTCAGTTGGATGCGCTCTCCAGACCTCCTGCCAACAGCAGATTGATGTGCTGCTTGGGGGAGCCTGAGAGAAGGGCTATTATTTCTGCAGTCACTCGGGCTGGTGCAATTCAACTAGCTGCATTAGTCCAATGGGCATGAGCAAGCTCTCGTGCTGTTTGGTCCCTTGAAGAGAAACAGCCAGGCGCGGGGGCACAGGAACAAAGTCTACACCCAAGGGCTTCCTGAGGCCCCAGGACCCTTTCTGTACTCACAGGCTCGTAGGCTAGTCCTCACTTGAGCCATCACTTGTCTTGGAGTAACCTAGAAGGTAAGTCCTCAGGGCCTCGCATCCCCAGGTCGACCTCAGAACTACAATGAAAGGCACAAAGAGGCAATTTCCCCTCCGCCTTAGCTCAAGTCACTGTAGTGACCCAAGAACAGCTCTGGCAGCCCATCCGTCTTATCACCCCTGCAGAAGCAGACCTCTGCTCTCCCTCCCCAGGACTCCATGCCCAGCTTGCACTCCATGAATGCCTCCGTTCATGCCATTCT
The DNA here is from genome assembly GCF_014898055.3 of Talpa occidentalis. Lineage (NCBI taxonomy): Eukaryota > Metazoa > Chordata > Mammalia > Eulipotyphla > Talpidae > Talpa > Talpa occidentalis. The sequence continues at coordinate 6,911,969 of NW_023605194.1, forward strand.
CCAAGTCTCACACCAAAAACATCCCTGGAGAAAGGATTCAAAGGTCAGCCAGTCATCTTCCACTGTGGAGTGTGCTGGTGGCCAAAGCTCTTGAGCCAGGTCATTTGAAAGGCCACCTCTGGCCTGTACACTGGTTCTTTCTTTTCTTCTTTTACCTTCAAGCCACGCTCCCATCTTCTGCTCTGTCCCCACCATAGACAACCATCGTAAAGTGCTCAACGTGCATCTTTTTGTATGTGTTTTTGAAACATTAGTATCATGATTATGTGTGCCTTTTTTTGAGTACCTTATATGCGTGCTATGTATCTCATTCTGTTTCCTTCAATCCTAGTTCTTCTCATTCAGGGTCAGGTCCCACCTCCTTCATGAATGCGCCAAAAGTTATGGATGCTCTCACCAGAAAATACAGGATGGGAAGTAGAAAATTTTGCACAGTTTTAGGGTGTCCACAGATGCTAACACCACAGGTGGACTGCGGAGGCTGAGTTCAGGTTAGACACTCATCAGCCATGAGCGTCTTGCTTGAAGGTTTGGACTCGTCAGTACTAACCAGGGAAGAGGATCAGGTGGCACAAGGCAAAAATCTGCACAGGAGAATGACCCATGGCCAGTCGCCCTGAAGAGGCTGTGGCTATAGTGCCCACTTTGAGTCTGACGGACTCCCCTTGTGTCTGCTCCTTAAATGAAGGAATGTGATACAGCAATGAGCCTCCAGTGTCCTTATTGTGAAGTGCCTCCCAGCCCCTGTCTTCATACACATAGCCTCCTTCAAAAGTGAAGAATCCTCCCAGAGGCACCTCTTTCCTGATCCTACCATGAGTCTTCTCCATACTCATCTTAGCTAATTTTTAATTTGTTATCAGGTTGCTTACAAACAGTTCTAAACAGTGTCCCAAAGTAAAGTGAAACAGTACTGCTGCTAGAAAAATGAGCCAATCTTTCACATCTATAGAGATCTTTACCTATCTCAATACATATATCTATATACTATCTCTATATAGATAGGTCAATAGATGGATCGATCAATAGCTAGATAGACATGTACAGTGTGGGAAGAGTAGAGAACAGGTTGCAGGTGGGTGGGAGCTGATTCTCAGAAGACTAGTAGAATGACAAGGTCTGGTCATTTTCCAGACCTTGGCTACATAACAAACCCCGACAGAACTGAATGGCTTAAGGCCATGTTTTATGTTGGCGCTCATGGTTCTCTGCATTTATGAGGCTTCAGGCTGTTCTCACTTGCATCTCGTATCTAATCTTGCAGAGTCAGAGGTTGGAGTCGGCTGAAGGTCCAAAGGGGACCTATGTTCAAAGCGACCACTTCACTCCTGGTGGCTGGATGGTCAGGCAGCCCTCTCTCCGCTCAGCCAGCTGGGCTTCTTCAGGGCATCATGTTCTAGGGTAGCCAGACTTCTCACATGGCAGCTGGTGTATGACGGCTGTCATAACAAATTTCCACAAAAGATATTTATTCTTGCATAGCACAGGAAGCCAGCACAAAATGAAGGTGTTGGCAGGGATGGCTTATTTTGGTGGCTCTGAGAGCAAAGACTTCCTCACCATTTCTTAGCTGTGGGCAGCTGCTAGCAATCCCCAGCATTCCCTGGTGTGTAGCCGCATCATTCCAAATCCACCTCGACCTTCACCTGGCCTTCTCCTCTGTGTGTCTCTCCCTGTGTGCCATCTCCCATAAGGACACCAGTGAATCGAGGACCCATTCTAAATCCAAGATGATGTCATCTAGATATCCTTAATTACTTGCATCAGCAAAGACCCTATTTCCAAGTGAGGTTATTTTCTGAAGTTCTGGGTGGACTTTTATTTAAGGGACATTGTTTAACCCACTGCAACTGGTTTCCTCCAAACAAGATTTCCAAGAAACAGAAGCTACAGGGCTTTGACCCAGCCTCAATTGCACTCAGAACATTTCTGTTAGTTATAAGTGAGTAACAGGGCCAGCAGAACCATCCTCTCTCCTTTGACATTTCAAAGAGATTGGGTCAAGATTTAAATCACTTTCATTTATATTGTTCTGCCTGGCTATTATTTTTTGCATGGAATTTGTTGCAGCCAAGCTCACAAGGCTATGTTGTTTCTATAGAAGCAGCCTCTCTAACCTTCTCAGTAAAACCAGAACAAGTCTCTGCCTGTAGAATACAAGCAACCAACAATGGCAAGTTTAAAACCTATCACAAATTTAATGTGGGGAATTGTACCTCTTTGCTGAAACAAGGACTCGTTTTAAATAGGAACATGTGTGTGAGCATTCAAAGAATACCAACAAAATGTTTTAGTTTGTCCTTGCTGTAATAAGTTTCAACATGGGTATTGTTGGCTTTTCACACTTTGAGTATCATTAGAGGTGATCCCTGGCTAGTTGCCTGTGCAGGGAAATCTAGCTGGAAGCATTAGTGATAGAGTGATAGCAACGGCAGAAAGCAAAACGCTAAGAAGACACGGGCAGTGTTCCCTGCCGCAGGCTGCAAGGTAGACTTCCCGAGATAAGTCATAAATTATCTATCTCAAAAATCTGGAGGTGACTAGGACCCCAGGTGGCAAGTGGGGATTTATGGCTCCAGATTTTCCAGCAGTGCTGGGGGCCAAGCTGGTTAGAGAAAGCAAGGACTCAGTTCACTCAGATGAGGTTTAAACCCCAACCCATGACAAACTGGAAACAGAAAAAAACATTTCCTACTTCAACACGGCGGATGTCATCTGAGGACAAAAGAGCTGGAATTGACCCGAAATAAGGCCACTCTTCCTGGAGCCAGCACATCCAATCTGTGTGTTTGGTTTTCACTATTATTTATTAAACACTTATTATGTTATGCATTTGACTTGCAAAATCTCATTTATCCTCACCATAGTTCTCTGAAATCAGTACTAATGAAAATAAAATGAACTGGGCTGGGAATTTAAGGGGAGGAGGGATTATGACGAGGAGGGAAGGAATAGTCTTCCTCAAAAGACTGTCCTGCAGTGAAATAAAGGGGTCGACATATCACTTGGGTATTGAAAATTATAATAAAATAAAACAAATATAGTTTGAGTTTTAACAAACAGAGCCAAGGGCTCAAAGAGGGTTTAGACAGAATTTATATTTATTTACATGTTGAATTTGTATTCCATGTGCTCAGAACAATTTGTGAATACATTCTGCTCCTTACAATAAGAGTTGGTAGGAGGCCCCTCTGTGTTAACATCAAGAAAATGAAAGCGGGGCCTCCCTAGTGGGGTGAGGGGTTAAGCACCACACTGTGAAGCAATCCGCAGCCTCTGCAGCAAGAGTTCGATCCCCGGGCGACCAAGGAACTGACCCACATGGCGCACCAGATTTCTCCTGCCTCCCCGCTGCTCCCCTCAGCAGTGTATTTCAGTCCGTCTGCCTGTTCTGCTCCCAGCTTTGTCTCTGGTGAATCCTCTCACCCCCACCCCCACAACTCTGGCCTGTACCCCAGCTCTTTTTTTTAAAAAAATAAATTTAAAAAAATGAAAGTGCCATAAGTGTATAAATTAAATATCAGTTCCATATGGAGGAAGATACCTCTCCTACCCAGTGAGATGGCAAAATTCAAAGAGACAAATACATGCATTAGGGAGATCTGGCAAGATCATAAAATGGCACAGACACTTGGGAAATTAGTCTGGCATTCCTCAAAATATTAAGCACAAAGTCCCATCAAGCCAGCAGTTGCATGCCACGATCTCCACGCCAGAGAAATGAAAACCTGCCTGCACAAAGACTTGCACATAAATGTTCAAAACAACATTATCTGTGACAGCCCAGAGGCCCACCAGTGGGTTAATGAATGAACAGGACACGGGATCCCCACACGGGGCAATCGGACCCGGTCACTTGGTCATGAAGTATGGATGCCTGTTACACAGTGACTCGAAAGCACGCAGAGTGAAGAAGCCAGACACAAAGGCGGGTGATTCCGGGACAGGACGTGTCCAAAAGAGGCAAGTCCACGAGGCAGGAAGTAGACTCGTGGCCCCCAGGAACTGAGGGGCAGGGAAGTAGGAGGCGCTAGGAATGGGCAGAGAACTTCTTTCTGGGGGCTCATGACAGTTCTGGAATCACATCAGAGGATGGTTGCCCCATTCTATGAAGACACCAAAAACCACTGAGGAGGGAACTCGACCATCTGTGAATCATATCCTCGATAAAACTGTTGCTGAAAACAGAAGAGAATAAAAGAAAATCTAGAGAAATACCTTTTGGAAAATGTCACAAGGGGAAGTTCTGATGGTGGGGGAGGGCTCCAGGTTGTGGGCCTTCTGCAAGAAAAACAGTTCTCAGACTGCCAGGGCACAGCAGTGTCCAGCACTAACAACATAGCACTCGCTGCAAATTTATACCTTTGTTGAGAGGGCAGATTTCATGCTGTGTACTTTTTACTGCAAATTTAAAAATGCACACCCCAAATCAGGTGTAAAATTGGACATTTAGATGGAGACGTGAATAATACTAGGTTTTTTTTAAGCTGGAAAACATCCAGAGCCCATGCAGAAAACCACATTCTTTAGTAACAAACTGCCTGCCACATGCCCGCAATCCTGATTGCCCTCTGCTGGCTGCCTCTCTTTGCTCACCTCTCCAAGAGCCCACCATATGATCAGATATCACTTCCACAGAGAGAGTAAAAAGAGCCAGGGGTCCTCCCTGGTGGCACAAGGGTTTAAGACACAGCACTATGAAGCTATCTGCAGCTACTGCAGCACCAGTTCGATCCCCAGCCAGGGAACTGACCCGCATGGTGCAGCAGACCTCTCCTGTATCACCCGCTGCTCCCCTCAGCAGTGTGTTTCAGTACATCCACCTGTTCTGCTCCACACTCTCTCTGGTGAATCCTCTCACTCCCTACACCTCTGGCTTATACCCCAGTTCATGTATGCATAAACAGATAAATCATAAAAAAAAAGAAAAGAAAGAGCCAGGCTTTCCTCTAGCACAGCTGCCACAAGCTCTTTGAGATTATACACACATCCCACTTCCTCCACGCTTCAGATGAGTTTCCTGCCTCCCCAGGAAGGTGGGAAGAGGAGACCCTCCCCAGAGATGAACATAAGTTTCCTCTTCTCTTTGAGCCTGACTTCACCCCCCTGCACTTGAACTGTCCAACTCCGGTCAGGGAAGCCATGGGGAGGCCAGCCATCTCCACCTGCCAACAGATGTGTGAGTGAGCGTGATCGTTTTTGGAAAACAACTTGGCAAAAATATTAGAGGTCCTCCTAAATTCCATCTCTGGAAATTTCTCCTTAGGTAAGTCCTGAATCTAACAAAAAATCTCATGCCCCTGTCTCATATGCCTCCCTCCCCCACGGGCATGGGTGTTTTGGTGGAGGGAAATAAACAGCTCAATAAATAAATAAATGCAAATAAATGATTATATCTAATCAAACATTGGCACTACTGAAAATGGTCATAAAATAACATGGAAAAAATAGATATAATGTTAAATCATTATAAGGAATGGGATGGTATAAAATTGTGTGCAAGGTATGCCTAGAACACATTTGTTTTTAATCATGTGCATAAAATTTTTTAAAAGCACTAGAAGGAAATAGCCAAAATGCTAGCATGACTATGTAGGGAGAGGATTCTGTGAGTTTTCCTAGTCTCATGTAAATTTCATCATGGAAGCAAGGTCTCCTGATCGCCCTTCTTCAGCTCAGACATCACTCACCCCTGGTCCTTCCTATGAGCAAAGCAGCTGGCTCCTTAGAGAGCACTGCAATATGTCAGTAAAATATTATTATGAATTTCTTTTTTGAAGCTCTATTAGCAAAATCATCTGTTCACACATGGCAGTATTCTGGGAGAAAAATCAATCCACCTCAATATTTTCACCTCTGAAACCACACCGCACACTCTAGCTTCGCTCCAGCGCCCCTCACCCAGGCACTCCTGAACACACGATTTCAGAGTCAGGACGTTCACACCATCTGCTGCCAGCTTTCCCAGGGCTGGAAATCAGAACGACTTAACAAGGAACACAAAGCCACCGAGAACTGTCAGAGAAGCGTCTTAGTGTAACAACAATCTGGTGCCAGCGGTGGAGCAGACCAAACAGGAGCTAATGTTTCTATAGTCAGAGCACAGCAGCTGCTGGACCAGAACTGATGGAGAAAAGCAAGAAAAAAGAAGATGAGCCTGCAATTAACATTCAGTCGAGAGCAACATGCAATGTGGGTGTTCACATGGAAAGCGTGTACACCTGAGCTGTGGGTCCAGTGATATTACACCTCCGGAGATTGAGAGCAACCTAAGCAACCTATCACCAACCACAATGTGTACCCCCTTGATTCAAATGAACTGCTGACAGGAGAAGAGAATATAAATAAGGGAAATCTGAACCCTGACAGATATCTGGATATTTAGGAATTATTACTAATATTATATGGTGCTGTGCTTTTGTTTTTTTTAAAAAATAGACTGCTTTTCATTTAGGGTTCATATGCACATATGTATGGCCGGGTTTGGCTTCAAAATCATCTAATGGAGGGGCCTCCCTGGTGGTGCAAGGGGTTAAGACACAGCACCATGGAGCTATCAGCAGCCACTGCAGCACGAGTTCGAGCCTCAGCCAGGGAACTACCCACATGGTGCAGCAGACCTCTCCTGTCTCCCCACTGCTCCCATCAGCAGTGTATTTCAGTCAGTCTGCCTGTTCTGTTCCCCACTCCACACTTCTGGCCTTGTATGCATAATTTTTTTTTTTTAAAAATCATCTAATGGAGGAGGGGAAGGAAGAAGTGGGTAGGCAATACAGACAAGAATGGTCCTAACTCAGTCACTGTTGAATCTAAACGATGAGCATTTGGGAAGAACTTGGCTGTCTCTCTTCTCTTACTTATGTTTGAAATATTTCTTAGTAAAAAAAAAAAATTATGTTTAAGGACAAAAAGCATCTTCTCCTTCTTCTGGTGCACATCTGAAGGCCAGTGTTGCAGACCCTTGGACACAGCAGCAGCCAGGATCCTCGTAGAACGTAATCAGTCCACAACAATGTCCACCTCTCAAATGCTGCTATGTAAACATGTGTATGAGCCATTATAATATTTTAGGTCTATTTATTTCTATGACCTACTTTACACTTAAAATGCAGCAATAAATATTTTGGTCTTGGTTCATAATTTAATCTTTTAAATCTTTCCAAAATTATATCTTCATCCAAATTGCTCTCCCTCCTTTTGCATCTGTGCATTCTAGCACTGGGCTTTGAAATGAAAATGCCAGGTTCAGCATTTTAAATGTCAGGCAATGTCCCGGTGTCACCTTTAGGAACCTTCTGCAGGGAGTCCCAGTCAATTAATCAATAGCCTTTGAAGAGCAATTCTGTTATGACTCCACCGAATTATACTAACCTCTGCTCACAATTCCCTGTTCTGTCCAGAGATTATTATGTCCCTGTCAGATGCCTTGTTAAACTCCAACTAGGTAACTGACAGCTGGGTCCACTAACTCTGTTAGAAGAATGGAAATAAGATCAGGTTTGACATATTCTTAGCAAACCTATGCTGACTCGATTGATCACTTTCAGTTCCATGTGGTCACAGGTAATCCCCTTAATAATTTGTTCTAGAATCTTGACTGACTTCAACTGTCAACCTCACCATGCTATAATTGGAGGGGGGGCAGTGTCATCATTCCTCTTTCAACAACCAAAACTATTTTTATAGGTCTCCGAAGTGCCAACAGCACTCCTGTCTCCTCCACAATTCTTCAAACCCACTCCCAATGTTGGGTGACCCCACTTGAAGATTCTGAACCTGGAGGACAGTGTGCTAAGTGATATAAGCCAAGTGGTTAGACCCTGAATCCTGCCCACGGTACCTCCCTCCATTTGGAGAATCTGTATTCACCTTTCCCTCTGGCTGTGCAGATTCCTCTTACGTTGACTGCTCCCTTTTATCCCCATGTGGACAGTGTTAAATGGCTTTCCCCACCAGTCCTGCAGATTTCCAAAAGAGTTAACATTTCACTTCCATTTAGCACTACCCCCAGCATCACTCTGAACAAACTTGTTTCCCTTAAGGGAGAACTTGACCTCCTTTTGTCACCATAGTTACTAATGTTCTAGAATAAAACACTGTTGTTCACTGTGAGCTTGTAGAATGAAGTCATTCAGATAGTTCAATAAGTACTAAGTCCATGGATAAGACCCTTTTGTTTGTCTAGAACAACAAGCTGTGAGAGATCTGACTACTTCCTGGTTCAACTGCTCTGTCCTTCTTGCAAATCTGGAAATGGGCCCCAAAATCACTCTTCCCACCCAAAGCTGACTAGGTCTAACGATAAGCACTTAGACCACAGCCTGGCACGTTAAGAAGAGTTGCAAAAACATTGTGACCATTACAGAGTTGGGGGCAGGGAAGATTATCCACCGGCTCACAGGTGCCAACATTAACATCCAGACACCCTATTTAAATGAGGCCAGACAAGAAAAGCCACAGTCAGCACATACTGGCCCAGCGGCCTGGCATCTCCGGCAAGAAGTGAGATTGTTTCTTCTCCCCAATCCTGCGGTAGTAAAGGGGTTCCCAGCAGCAGCCCCTCCAAAGGCTATATAAGGGGGTGCTGTCCTTTGATCTGGGGAAGTGCCCATGTGTCTCCCCATGAGACTGCTCTTTGCAAATGGCCTTGTTATTGCTGCTGAAGAAATCCTTTATGTTGGTGAAGTAACTGGATAGTTTTTATTTGAGGCCAACACAGGAGATACAAATGCAGATGGCAGGAAGGGTCTTAAATTTAGGATAAGGAACTTGACAGACTTGTCCTCCCATTATTTCCTACATTCAGCTTTGAACTCAAAGTAACCAAGATCTGAAGTAAGCACGAGGAACTTGACAGGAGGGCGCAGTCAGTGAGCTTTCAGAAAACAAGTCTTCTGAGTCTTCATTTGCACTCTGCAACTATCTTACAGAACTGGAAAATGGAGATTCAAAACTTTTTAATCAAAATTTAATTAGCACCTTGCACACAATAAGCACTCAATGATTAGGAGTATAAATGGGGAAAAGTCTGTCTCCAGTCACCTGGGTACCAGGAAAGCAAATCCTTATTCTTATTCATTAAGGCAGAATTCTCCCAGCTCTTGTCTAAAAGCATCCAGCAAGAATTTCTCAGTGCTACTACTGTAGACCTTCCCTCTGTACCCTTCCTTGTCCTCCAACCCCACCCCTGTATTCAGTTTCTGTCTCCTCTGAGAGATCCCCCCTGCAAGAACAGAGAACTACTTTTTAACAAGAACAATCTAGAAAAAAATGCTGGAATATGAATTCCATCTGTAGGAACATGCATGTGTAGAAGTATTGAAATTTGGAGTAATTATTTTCATACTCTCCCTTATCAGGATGTGACCTAAAGGCCTCACACCAGCCATTATTCCTGCAAACACAAATCACCTTTTTCCTGACAATCTCATAAATGTTTCATCTCAAACAAGTTCTAGCTTACCCAATAATTTGGCAAAAGTCGCTTTTCTTCCAAGAGGGGCATCCTTTGTAAACTTGTCTTCAAGGGAGAAAACCCAAGGCCTGTACAGTTCACGCCTACAACTATAATATTAGAAAGCGCTCATGCTCTCAATCCCGGAACACGGTAGGGACTGTCAGACAACACAGTCGCCTCAAAGAAAGTCCAATATGTCAAAACCACACAGCCATCATGTTGCTCAATCTGGCAACTGATGTGTTTGAGTCTTGCTTTCTGACACATAGGGGCTGCGCAGCAAGCAAAAAGAGGTCAAGTTCAGTGGCATAGAACACATCAGGTTATGTCAGGAGCTATAAATACAGGCAGGGAGTGTCAAGGTTTCCCAGGGATTCCATTGAACTGTGAAACCTGAACAGAGGTATTTCCATGGTGTCCTAGAGAAAGACCATCTTCCAGGGCCAGGAGGAAGGACAGCAGGTGAAGTCTGGGTCATCCAGAAAAATATCTGCTATGGAGTAAACAGACCTAACCTCACACCTCAGGAGTGAAGAGATCAGAAGAGGAAAGGTTATTTGAGAAATATTTGAGAGAGAGTGAGAGAAGATATGTAGGTATGGACACAGATATAGGTAAAGACATATATAGAAAGGAATATTATTAAGCCTTTTAATTTTTTAATATTTTTTAAAGATTTATTTATTCATACAAGAGCTGGGGCACAGGCCAAAGGTGTAGAGTAGGGGAGAGGATTCACCAGAGACAGAGCGGGGAGCAGAACAGGCAGACTGAGTGAAATACACTGCTGAGGGGAGCAGCAGGCAAGTCAGGAGAGGTCTGCTGCACCATTTGGGTTCCTTCCTGGCCGGGGATCGAACTCATGCTTCAGAGGCTGTGGACAGCTTCATAGGTTGCGTCTTAACCCCCTGCACCACCAGTGAGGCCCATTAAGCCTTTTCAAAAGAAGGAAACTCTGCTATTTTTGACAACATGGATGAAACTGGAGTACAGGGTGCTGAGTGACATACGTCTGCCTGTTCTGTACCACAGTTCTTGTATGCATAAATAAATAAATCTTTAATAAATAAATCTTTAAAAGAGAAATACAGGGCCTCCCTGGTGGTACAAGGGGTTAAAACGCAACCTATAACACTATCTGCAGCCACTGCAGCACGTTTGATTCCCAGGGAAGGGAGCTACCCACATGGCACAGCAGACCTCTCCTGACTCGACCGCTGCTCCCCTCAGCAGTATATTTCAGTCAGTCTGCCTGTTCTGCTCCCCACTCTGTCTCTGGTGACTCCTCTCACATCTCCCCCCACACACACACCTCTGGCCTATACCCCTGCTCTTGTATGCATAAATAAATAAATCCTTTGAAAAAATACAAACTTCCAGTTATAAAATGAGTAAGTCCTGGGGATGTAATGCACGGCCTGGTGACTACCGTAATTGATGCTATAGTGTATATTTGAAAGTGGGTAAGAGAGTAGATCTTTAAACATTCTCATAAGAAAAAAATTTTTACCATGATGATCATTTTGCAACACATACAAATACTGAATTATTAAGTTGTATGCCTAAACCGAATGTAGTTATGTGAAAACTGTGGCCAAATGAAACAACAGAAGGCTGACATGTGTTCAACACTTTTAATTTTTCCCATGCAAAATAGCCAATATTAATGTACTTTCTAATTTAAAAGGTTAAGGTTTTGATTAAATGAAAGTGTCATTAAATTAAGACAGTTTAAAAAGACGTGCATAAAAGTGAGATAAGGTATGATTCTCAAATAATAAAAAAACAGTGTTGTTATTATTAAAGTAACCATAGAATGGTAAAATATTGAATTAATACATAACTCAATATTTGAGGAGCTAAAGATAAATATACTTAAGCAACAAAACTTCAAAATATAGGGAAAAACTGACAAAAAAGAAAACAAGGAAATTTTTATGATCCACCATCAGTGTTGGAGAATTAAGTCCTCCTTTAGTGACAACAAGTGGTCTATGGCATCCCCTCCCCTCCCTCTGGAAAGAGATCAAGACCACAGTTGATCTGAACAACACAGCTAAAGGCTGGAGAAGGGCCTCCCTGGTGGCACAAGGGGTTAAGATGCAACCTAAGAAACTATCCGCAGCCACAGCAGCAAGAGTTCGATCCCCAGGCAGGGAGCAACCCACATGGCGCAGCAGACCTCTCCTGACTCACCCCTGCTCCCCTCTGCAGTGTATTTCAGTAGATCCACCTGTTCTGCTCCCCACTCTGTCTCTGGTGAATCCTCTCACCCCCCCTGCATCTCTGGCCTGTACCCCAGATCTTGTATGCATAAATAATAAATCTTAAAAAATAAATAAATAAAGGCTGGGGAACATCTGTCTCTGTCAGATGCACAGGAATGTGGCACGTGGTCATAAAGTCAGTCTATTGATAGCACCTTTAAGGTACTGGAACCAAACACACACATGCTTCCAGAGCACAACGCAAATGAAATGGATATTAATATATAAGACAAAGACTACAAGACAGACACCATAGGTAATGAAAAGGAGTTAGAGAAGTGTGGGCTTGGGGAGGAAAACGTGAGAGCTGTGTATAGAATTGACAATAAGAAAAAAGGAAGAGATTGGAGAGAGCTGGACGGGGGCAGAGAGAGGTGAAAGGAAAGAGGGAGAGAGAAGGGACAGGCCGGAGCGGGGGAGAGAAAGGCAGGGAAGCAGGAGGGATAAATACTCTTCCAACTTTTCAATGATAGAAAGTCCTGTCCTTGACCTAACCTCTTTGGCCACCCACACCTTCTGGTGCTCCTGATTTCTGATGACTTCTCAAAAGTCCCCTGCGTGGTTTGGCTCTTCGTGTCCTCTCCGGGCAGAGCAGACGATGTAAACTGAGCTGCCACATCATCCCTGCCGGCCCAGGGGAAAGAGATGACATTTTCTTGTGAGGCTGAAAGGGAGCAGAAGCAGATGTGGGAAACGGTTGTTTTGCAAACCAAATGCAGTGGGTTGTTTTTACAGTCTTGGGAGACCTAATATTTACAGAGAGGGAGGGATCGGGTTCCTCAGGCTACTCTGCCTTTATAGGAAGGAACAGGCAGGTCCAGCCATGGTCCGGGCTCCACACCTGAGGCCTTTGCGCCCAGCCCCAGGTGGGCACTGGACTCTCAGCAGCAGCAAAAAAGGTGGCATCACCACCTGGTAGACAAGGAAAAGCAAGAGTAAGTTCTTTGAAAAGCTGAGTGAAACAAGCGCCCAGCAAACCAGTTCAAGAAACAGAAGAAAAAAGAAAGCAGGAAAGTAATAAATATCAGAAACAAGAGGACAAATCTAGGGGCAATTAATACCAATGGAAAAAAAAAAAATAAAACCAATGAAAATAACTGAGTATGCCAGTAACCTTGAATACAGGATGAAACTGGTGACTGTGACGAAGACAGGAGTTATCAAAACAGATTTAAGAAGCAGAAGAACCGAAAGATGCTGGGGAAAGAGCCAAACAGCTACCACTGGAGACAGGCCCAGATGATTTTACCAATAAATTCTATTTTTCCTTCAAAGAACAGCTAACTCCTATACTATTCAAATCAGGACACAGCCCAAAAGAAAATGAAAACATTTTCCAAGTCATTTTGGGAGCTAAGCAGAATACTGATTCAGAATTTGTATCTTATTTAAGTACAATGAAGTTATAGACCTACATTATTAGCAACATAAGTGGCAAAACCTTACATAATATTAACAGACTGAATTTAAAAGTATATTTTTGTAACACAAGGACCAAGTTGGGTTTATTATAAAAGTGTGTGATGGTCTGAAATTCTAAAATAGTTCACCATGATGAAATCTAAAAGCATTCGATAAAAAAAATTCTAAGTAAAATTTAAACAGGAAAAGATGCTAAGTTTTATAAATTATTCACTATGTACCCACAGCAAGCATCCTATTAAACAAGAAATCCTACTCTTGTTAAAAAAACAAGGAAAGAGAGGCCTCCCTGGTGGCACAGGGATTAAAGTCCTTGTATGCATAAATAAAAATAAATCTTAAAAATAAAAGGAAGGATGCCTGCTATCACTATTCTTCAACATTGTACTCAAGATTCTAAAATTATTTATAGAAAATATTCTCAGAAAATCCAATTTCAAAACCTATTACAAAATAAAAATCAGTAACATAAGTGGATGTACCCTAAAAATACAAAAACCAAAGCTTTCTTTATACCAGCAATAGAAATTAGAAAACATGAAAATATCAAAAGCCACATAAAATGCCATAGAAAAATTAATAAAGTAGAGGTTATTTAATTATCAAAATGGTATGAGTTATTTGTGCCTGGTTTCTTGGGATGGTGGGGTGTAAACCACATAGAATCAGCGTATTTTGTGGTTCTGAGACCTTAGAAGTGAGCTCGTCCAACTTCCTTATCCCCTGAAAAGGAAACTATTACCCAGAGGGGCTGAGCAGCTTGCCTGGGCTCATAAAACCTCTAAGAAACAGGGTGAAAACTGCAACAGGCCATTGTTCACCCACCATATCTTGCTAATTTCATCAGAGGATTTGAAAGGCCAAAAGAATTATTCAAACTGCCCTGTGATTGAAGGAAAATAATGCGCCACTGTCAGGGGGGTTAGATTGTTTTTCTTGCGTACCTTGAATTGTCTTTGTGAAACAGGGGCCTACAGGGCAGAACAAATATATTATGTTCTAGCCACCAAACCACGGGCAGGAAGTGCTTTTCAGCAGTCATGGTGTCATTTCTGAAACAATAAAACCTGGCAACCAGGACACCTGGCCCCAGACTTCAGGGCTTCTCATCTGTTATCTCCCCAAGTGTCAGTTTACATCTCTGCCTGGTTTTAAAATTATCACGAAAAATGTTGTTACAAGGCAGGGTGAGGGGCACCCAGAACTGCCAAACCTGCCCATTTTAAATAGGTTCTGCCATCTGCCCCACCAAGATAAAAGTGGAGTCTCCCTCCACTCACAGTCAACCCCTTCCGACGTGTCCACCATCCTTCCTACCCGCTCCCAGTTGAGGAAGAACCACGCTAGGTCCCAAGGTCACAGGGTGGAGGAGGGGGGAGAGTTGAACAGGTCCCAGGAAAAGGGGAGGTTCCAGGTTCCCTGCCCCACCCAAGGGAGGTGGAGCTGAGCAGGGAGGAGGAGAAGCTGGAGAGGGCACAGGGAAGGAAGGAAGCAGGATGGAGAGCCAGGAGGAGACCTGGAGGAGGCGCATGGAGCAGAGAGACATGTGGAGAAGCTGTGCTTGCTTCTTGGTCTGGAACTGGTGGAGGCAGATGTGGGTGAGAGACCCGTGGGGCGGTGACAGTGGCAGCTTTCGTCTTGATTTTGATGTTGTTCTTTTCCTCCCAGACCTGTCTGACTGTTTCTGGCCCATTTCTATGGGTCCCCACTGGAAGGTGATTTAGACTGGGGCAGGCTTTCGGGCCTTGCTTTGGGCCAATCCTGTTGGCTGGACTTTTACCCACAGGGGACGGGTCACTTGGGGTGCTTGATTTGAAAATTATGTTCTTTGTCTTTTCTGTATTGCACACTAATTATATTAAAGTTCCTTTCCATTAAAGGTCTATATGTTTTGTCTTGATGCACTGGGTGGCAGCACCTATTTAGAGCGGGCAGGTTTTGGGGTTCTGAGGTACCCGTCTCCCTGCCCTGTGACACTCCATAAAGCGTGAACTGGACAAGATGATGTTATTTTTTTTTTTTTTTTTTTTTAAAAGATTTGTTTATTTATTTATTTATACAAGCACTGGGTACAGTCAGAAGCGCGGGAGGGTGAGAGAATTCACCAGAGCCAGAGCGGGGAGCAGAACAGGCAGAAGGACCGAAGTATACTGCTGAGGGGAGCGCGCCATGCGGGACCCTCCTCCAGTGGCCGGGGAGCAGCTAGGGATTGAACCAGCGCTACAGAGGCTGCGGGCAGCTTCGCAACCCAGCCCCTAACCGCTGCGCCACCAGGGAGGCCCACAAGATGATGTTAAAACCCAACATTTTATTAAGGGACAGGAAAGAAAAGTCTGGCAAAATATACCTAAAGGCAATGACTGAAAGAAATGAAAACTTTTTCTTGTTTCTATCCCCACTGACTTTGACAGGTTACAGATTTTTTTTTATTTCAACAATAAAACCCCAATAGCATGAAAACAAGAACAGCCACCAAATGGCCATAATTCTTTTTTATTCCCAGGAAAATAGCAGCTGGGGTTAACAGTATAGAAAAATCAGAACGGAAACTACCCCACTGCAAGAGTCCTAGAGGATTCCAAAATGGCAGAAGAGGAAAACCACCTGCAGGAGCTGGCCAGCGGACCATGATCTGGGAGACATTCGGAATCACAGCAACAGAGAGCAAATCAGTGCTTGCCTGGAGGTGCAGAGGGAGGGTGGGGATTGATTTCAAAGAGGCACAAGAGAACTTTTGAGATTGGTGACAATGTTCTCATCTTGACTGCAATAGTGGTAACACACCTAATGACTATACACTTATAGGTATAGGTAAAGTATACTCCATGTGGAAATCAATGAAGACCAATGCAAGAGAAAACAAAAACTATTTATTCAGAGTTTGTGGTAGCAAGGCAGTCAGCCACCATCACATTTAGCAGAGACTCAAAGGCAGGCAGACCTGTGGGAAAGCTTAAGAGTGAAAAAGAGCAGTCAGGGGTGCCTGGGTGGAGGCTGTTGGCATAGGAAGCTGGTGAGTGAAACAGGAAAGGTCTCTCTTCCTGCCCCATCAGATAAGCTTTCCTATCTGTTGCATTTAACAAGTTTGTCTTCTTACAATCTAAGGAAAAGGAAGGACATTCCTAAGAAGATAGTAAGGAAGTTAAACAGCAGGTGTTAACAAAGCAAGCTGGCACCCACCTAAATCTCCATATGCCTGCATCTAAAGGACATGCCAACCCTTCTTATGTCCCCTTTGCAGAACCTTGCCAGTCTCCCCCCATCTTTTTTTTTTTTTTACTCCTTTGTATCAATACCCCTACACTCTGTCAAATAGCAGGACGGGGGTCTTTCAGACAGTCTGCTGCCCTCTTCAGTTTGTCAACAAATTAAACTTTCCTTCTCTTCAAACTGTTTCTTTTTATTGGCTAAGGGAAACTGAGGCTGACGCTCGGTATCAGAGGCAGGCAGCTGGAAGAGAGACAGCCTGTGCAGTTGCTAAGCATGCATGTTTGGTTTTCTCTCATGGGTCCTAAGTTACAAGAAGGGACAGTTAGGGAAGCTGTCAGTTGTTGATCAAGTCAGCCAAATTGAACTAATTGTTCCAGAAGCTATTGTTTGGCTTCCTTCCTGCAGCATCACTAGAGATAGCAGTTTGCTTGGGGCAAACCTGACCTCCCGCCTTTCACCAAGCTGCTAACCAGGTTGGTCACAGCCCCACCAAAGACCAGTAGACTTGTTAGCAATGCACAGACTGTATCGAGGTCTTTGAGCTTCCAGAATGAACCACATTGCCCAAAAGTAAGGAGCTCTCTGCTATATCTCATGGGCAACAAAATGGCTCCCAGCACATACAACACACTGGGCTCTGAAATCAGCCAAGGACACAAGTCAAGAATCTTGTAATAAATCAACCCAATCATATTTACAAAAAGTTAAGGTACAACGCTTTATAAATGCCAAACCACTATTTGACCTGAATTATGACTTGGTTTAACAGCTCACTTTTCTTCCCCTCAAGATCAGGTTCTCATTTGCACCCACATTATTAGGTAAAATAGATAGGAGCAGGGAAATTTCCATAACAATAATCTTCACTCGGGCTGAAGACACTTACAATCAATGAACTGACAACATAATGGACTGCTCATTAGGTCCTTCAAGAATAGTGAAGGGCCCTGCCTGAGCCTGAAATCAAGGAAACAACAGAGGAAGATGTGAACCAAGCCTGAGGCTGCAGCAAATCCTCTCATAAAGGAGCTGTTGGGGTGATGTACAAGGCATTTTGCAGAAGATTATCACCAACTTTGCAAGAATAACAAGTTTCATTTGGGATTCTTCTATACAAAGAAAAATGAAACATGAATTTGGTGTTTTGATTAGGCTGTCCAAAAAAACACACACTCAAGTCACCCACATGTCTTAAAGAGGAGGTATAGCAGCCCCCCTTTATCTGCAAGGGATACATTAGAAGCATTTGAAGACCCCCTCCCAATGGATGCTTGAAACCAGAGCACTGAACCCTAAAAGTATTTGTTTTTCCCTATATATGCACATACCTGTGACAAAGTTTAATTTACATATTAGGCACTGTCAGAGATTAACAACAGTAACTACTAATAAAATAGCAAAAACTAACAATATAATGTAATAAAAGTTAAATGAATGTGGACTTGCAAAATATTTTTTTTAAAGATTTATTTATTATTATACAAGAACCGGGGTATAGGCCAGATGCACGGGAGGGTGAGAGGATTCTGTTGTGCCCGAGGTCAGCAGACTCGGCGAGCATAGCCTCCAAGAACCCAAAGACAGCTGATGCAAACACGAAAGGGAGTTTATTTCAGACTCGAGACCGGGTTCATAGCACCTACCAACACAGTGGCAGATACCAAGAGCCCCGAACAAAGGAAGTAGGGGTCTTTTAATAAGGTTAAATTATGCTGGCAGTTACTCATTGGCTACAAGGATGTGTTCTCCAACTCTGCCCGGCTATCATTCTAAGCTGAGTGGCCAGGCCAAGATGCAGCTCCAACCTGCAGCTCCAATTACAGCAAGTTCACCCTCATTGGTGACCAGAGAGTAAGGGTGGAGTAAGGGTCCAAACTATCTCTGGAATGCAGTCTTTTCCCAGAAAAACCTAAAATTCTAAAATGGCAGTTACACAAAACAATGGCTAAGAATACTTATGCTTGTTTCCACAGATTCACCGGAGACAGAGCCGGGAACAGTACAGGCAGACAGACCAAAGACATTGCTGAGGGCTTTTCACCAGCTGGCCAGGATCGAACCTGCGCTGCAGAGGCTGCAGACAGCTTCACAGTGTAGCACTCAACCGCCGGCGCCACCAGGGAGGCCCTCTCTCAAAATATTTTATTGTAAGTGTAAGGGAGCAAAAATTTGCCACCCCAAAATAGGTTGATTTCTTGGGAAGGGCTCTGAAGGCTGGTGGTGGCTACTTGTGAGAAAAACATTAACATGCAACATTTCTCTTCCTAGGGCACCTCCCTCACTACACTGGGGAGACTGACCCTCCTTACCTCTTTTCAATGGAGGTGGCAGTGTGGAACCAAGCATAAGTATTCATAGCCATTGCTTTGTGTAACTGCCATTTTAGAATTTAAGGTTTTGCTGGGTAAAGACTGCATTCCAGAGATAGTTTGGACCCTCACTCCACCCTTACTCTCTGGTCACCAATGAGGGTGAACTTGCTGTAATTGGAGCTGCAGGTTGGAGCTGCATCTTGGCCTGGCCACTCAGCTTAGAATGATAGCCGGGCAGAGTTGGAGAACACATCCTTGTAGCCAATGAGTAACTGCCAGCATAATTTAACCTTATTAAAAGACCTCTGCTTCCTTTGTTCGGGGCTCTTGGTATCTGCCACTGTGTTGGTAGGTGCCGTGAACCCGGACTCGAGTCTGAAATAAACTCCCTTTTGTGTTTGCATCAGCTGTCTTTGGGTTCTTGGAGGCAATGCTCGCCGAGTCTGCTGACCTTGGGCACAACAGCAGGACTTAAATCTGTTTCCTTTATCTACTGTGCCTTTCTTGGTAAACTCCCTGACTTACTCCTTTCTTTCCCCCACCCCCCCTTTGTCCTATTTTAGCTATTTAACACGGCATCTGAAGCCACATGAAGAGGCCCTTGGTCATGCTGGGTCTCGTCCGTGTATACAGGAGGGACACGTTATTGTTAAACTTCTTGTGGACTTTTTCTTTTATCAGCCTATCTGGTGCTTTTTTGATTATGTGCTGGCCTAGAAAAACCAAGTGGGATACAGGATGATATACTTTGTGCCCTGATACAGGTAATATTTTCAGACGTGGGTAACCAAAAGCATGGAAAGTGAAACCAAACAAACCATTGTCTCCTGTCCTTGGGCCTCATTCAATGGGTTTACAAGAGGCAGCCAGCCTGTTCCTCAATTGTGGAGCTCAGTTGGACATTCATACAGAGGCTGACCAGACATGGCCATTCCCAACATGGGCATGAACTAAAGGGTAAATTATCCCAGTTAAATAATTCTTTTTTTTTTTTTTAAGAAATTTTTTTAAAGATTTATTTATTTTATACAAGAACCGGGGTACAGGCCAGATGCGTGGGAGGGTGAGAGGATTCACCAGAGACAGAGCAGGGAACAGAACAGGCAGACTGACGAAATACACTGCTGAGGGGAGCAGCGGGCACGACAGGAAAGGTCTGCCACGCCATGTGGGACCCTCACCGGCCAGCAGGAATCGAGCCAGCACTGCAGAGACTGCGGACAGCTTCACAGCACAGCGCTCAACTGCCTGCGCCACCTGGGGAGGCCCTAGTTAAATAATTCTAATAAAGAGAGATCACAATTGAGCTTTCTGAGCTGACTCCTATGCTGCTGATGTGTTAGTCACTGTCATCTTGTACTTTTGGCTAATTTGACTTCTTTGCAAATGCCCCAGAGGTTCAAGGTGAATACAAGGTGACTCATCTAAAGAGACCAGGAGAATTTAAATGGCCTTAATTACAAAGGATTTTGAATTTGTTGCACCTATGAATTGAAAGATGTAAAGTCTGGTTAAAAGCATTATAGCAAAAAGATTTGTGAATTTAACCATAATTACTCCCATCCCATTCTAAAGAAATGCTAATTATGGATGCAGTCTTTGTAAAGAAATCATTATATGTGAGGGGAAAGGCTTAATCAGTACACATTTGGAGACAAAGGATTCCTTTGCTGGCACATAATGCAGGTGCGAAAACTAAATTTCTAGGAAACAACATCATTCCTGTTTTTAAAGACTATATTATGGCAGGCAGCCACGTGTAAATGTTCACACCTTCCGGAAGGTTGTCCCAACACTTGGAATTGAAAGTACCAGAAAAAGAGACAGTAATCAGTTTTTCATTCCCAGGGATGTAGTTTGGAATTGACAATGTCAAATCTTACTGAGTCCTGCGCTTCCAGAATGAGCCATGGCTGAGAAATCGCCCACACTTTGTGTTCTGAGAGAAGACTAACTGCAAAGGAACACCTTCCCTAACTTATTCCAAAATAGGACCCAGCTCCCCACTCCTCAATGACTACCTTATTTCATAAAACCCCAATCATTCTCCCTCTTCTTGCAGACTTCCCTTATGAATGGCCTCTCTATTGCAACAGCCTGAATAAAATCACTGCAATTGTCCAGAGAAATTTGTCCTTGATAGAAAGGGGAAAAATCTCTCACTACCACAGGTTTTCTCCCTGCTAAAAATCAGTAAGTTGTTAAGTCTGTATCTACCTGGCACCAGGTACAAAGCTGAAAGTTCTATTCCCTGAGTCATCTCAGTGCTGTTTCTATGGCTAACCTGGAACCAACACATTTGCCCTGGCTTTCTAACCAGATATTTGGCTTCAGCACAACCATGGGTACTGCCAGCCACAAAGCTCACTTTGGTTCTCCTGTGACTGGGGAGCTGCCTGGTCTAGTTAGAATAACTCAAGACTAAAGTCCTTCCAGGTAGCGCCCATCGCTGGCCTGGATGTCCACCACCTCCTGGCAGACTTCCACACTGCACATCACACCAATCATGTAACAGAGGAATCTCCATAAAAAGGTGAGGTTCCAGGTTCCCGCCCTACCTAATGAGGGGCAGAGCTATGCCACCAAGTGAAGATAGAAAAGACTTGGAGAGACTCAGGAAGGAGACCCAGGAGGAGGCACAATGGTCCCCACTTCGGTTCCCAGTGTTCATGTAGATTCTATTTTCCCACATTTGGAGGGGGTCTTTTTACTTCAAGTTCCTCTAATAGTCAACATTGCCATTTATTTTTATTTATTTATTTATTTGTTTGTTTTATTTATTTACGCAAGCCCTGGGTACAGTCAGAAGCACGGGAGGGTGAGAGAACTCACCAGAGCCAGAGCGGGGAGCAGAGCAGGCAGAAGGACAGAAGTACACTGCTGAGGGGAGCAGCGGGCGGCAGGGGGGTCTGTGCGCCATGTGGGACCCTCCTCCGGTGGCCGGGGAGCAGCCAGGGATCGAACTGGCGCTGCAGAAGCTGCAGGCAGCTTCGCAGCCCAGCGCTCTACCGCTGCGCAACCGGGGAGGCCCTCAGCATTGCCTTCTTAGCTGTCTCTTCTAATCAGCACTCTTTTGGTTACAGATTAAAAAAAAAAAAAAAATTAAGCAGAGAATTCCCTGGAAGGCTATTGCCTTCTCTCACACCATTGGCTCATTCACCTGAGTCATTCCTTCAACCTCCAGCCCATGGGTTCCCACCCCCAGGAAGTCTTGGGTGCCTTGCTGGGTTAGAGGCCCCAATTCTATGCTCAGCTTGTGCTTTGCACAAATTAGACCATGAGCCCTTTGAGGACAGGGAGTCTGTCCCCCAGTATCTGCACCATATATGGCCAGTCTTGGGAATGCAATCAATGCCTGCTGAATACATGAATAAATTATCAAGAAGGCAAATTCTTACTGGTGACCTAAATAAAAAAGATAATTCATTGTCAACCATGTATTTTTTTAAATTCCTGAGCAGGCACTCTTGCCCATGGAATCCTATTTCTCAGCAATCTACTTCAGTCAGTTTCACACACAACTCAGACACCCTCCCCTCTAGAAAAGCAGATTTTTCACTTGAACTTGGGATTGTTCCACTTATTAACGTTATGTTGCTCCGGAATACAAGGCTGTACTCATTATTGTGGATTCAATGTTACCTGGAAACATGAACACTTCTAGAAACCATCTCACACGTTACAGTTCTCAGAATGCCTTTATCAAAAGACTGAAGTTGAATGACATATTTGACACTTATTCAAACAACAATAATAAGTACCCGTTACTGCCCCCTTACTTAAGTAGCCAGGACTGGACGAGGCATCTTATATGTATGTTCTCACTTAATCTCCACAAGGTGAAATTATTGCCATTTTACAGAAGAGGAGACCGAAATGTAGTGAGGCTAAGTTGCTCAATGATACACATGGTAAGTGGGTAAGCCCAGTACAAAAGAAACCAGCTTCTAAATCACCCATCATCCAGAGAACTGAACCTGCAAAAGAATAAAACTAGACCACTGTCTTATATCATGTATAAAATTAACTCAAGATAGATAGAGGACTTAGAAATGAAAGACCTGAAACCATAAATTACATAGAGGAAAATATAGATAATAACCTGCTTGACACTGGTCTTGGTGACATCTTTGTGGAATCATCTCCAACAGCAAGAGAAACAAAAGAGAATATGAGCAAATGGGGCTGTAGCAAATTGAAAAGTTTCTGCACAGCAAAATATTTAATATTGCTGACTGTAAGGCAGCATCCTGAATGGGAGAAGATATTTATGAACCATATAGCAGTTAATGTCCAACATAAATACACTATGCATGCAACTGAATATCATCAAATAATACAACCTGATTTAAAAGTGGGCAGGGGATCTAATAGGCATGTCAGCAAAGAAGACTGACAGACGGTCAACAAATACATGAAAAGATGTTCGACATAGGGAAATGCAGATCCACGCCACAGTGAGGTTTTACCACACAACAGTTAGAATAGCTGTTATCAAAAAATCAAGAAACAGGGTCTCCCTGGTGGTGCAAGGGGTTAAGGTACAGCACTATGAAGCTATCCGCAGCCTCTGCAGCACGAGTTCGATCCCCGGGCAGGGAGCTACCCACATGGTACAGCAGACCTCTCCTATCTGGCCCACTGCTCCCCTCACCAGTGTATTTCAGTCAGTCCTCCTGGTCTGCTCCCCACTCTGTCTCTGGTGAATCCTCTTGCTCCACCCCCCACATCCCCATACTTCTGGCCTACACCCCAGCTCTTGTACGCATGCATGCATGCATAAATAAATATCACCCACTCTCCTTATCAATGGGTGCCTGCAAAAAAGATAGACTGAGAATGGGTATGATGAGAACCCAAAAGGATGGTAAGAAGATTGACTAAAATTGAGTGACAACATTTCATTGTGTTTCCAGCAACTTTTTTATTGCTCTAAGAATATTTGTTCTTTCCATTATTCTCTTATTATCTGTCATAAAACTGGACTGGAACCTGAGGCTAAGAGTGATTGGGAGAGCATTATTCCTCTCTCCTCCACTGGAATTTGACATAACTCCATAAATCTAAGGCCATGTAAGGAACCTCTTGAAAGCAATAAGTTTGCAAACTCTATTACCAGCAGCAAAGGAAAGCACTGTGGGGCCGGTGAGGGCTGCATTCTCTGAGCTCAGAATGCAAACTCTAAATCACCAAGACTTATGAAGATAAGGTGGCCTCCTGGAAGGCTCTCTCTGAACCCAACAAAAGGAGGCACCATTCTAGGCATCCCTACCTGGGCTCCCCGTGGACACATCATAAAAATTACAGTGATGCCCTAGCAAATGACTGGGGAAAATTTCATTTGGATCCACTGAAACAGACTGGTCAAAAGAACAATGTCTGAGCCTGAACATGAAAACAGCCTGACTAGTTCTCATCAGGGAAGAATTCTCCATTGGGTCATAAAAAGAAAAGTCCTAAAAGCACTGAGTTTAGGTATGGTAAGTGGATGAAAAGAACATACCAAAATTTAATGGAGGAAAATAGGTCATCTCCTAATTTCCCCCAAGATAAAAAGGTCTCTGTGGCACAACTTAGAACGTGCCCCACACTGAAATTATTGCCTTG
The DNA here is from genome assembly GCF_014898055.3 of Talpa occidentalis. Taxonomy (NCBI): domain Eukaryota; kingdom Metazoa; phylum Chordata; class Mammalia; order Eulipotyphla; family Talpidae; genus Talpa; species Talpa occidentalis. Next base: position 6,936,244 of record NW_023605194.1, read on the forward strand.
AAAGAAACTGAAATTGAGGCCTAAGGGTTCCCTCCATCCCTGACTTCCTATCTCCATAAGTGAAAGGAAATGTGCTTTATTTGTAGAATTTCACAGCTTGAGGAAAGTTGACTTAAAAAATTCTACTGAAATAAAGACAAATACTTTATGGAAGGCAAATACCAAAATGAATGGAACTGCTTAAGTTCCACTGACTACAGATGATTATTTAATTGGCGACCGTGAAGCAGAGGAAGGTTGGAGACCTTGCTAGGCCGTGTATATTACGCCTTGTCTAACTAACCAACACTCATGAAGCAGAGATAAAGCAGTGTCCTTCTAAGTTTCACCACTAACTTGCAGATCAATGATCGATCATCTTTCCATCTCCTATAGAATTACCATCACTCCCTTGATAGGCAGTTCGTGGACTCTTAAAAAAAAGAAGGCACCATCACAGGAGTTGCTCTTGTATCTGATTCAACACAAGCCTTCAACTAAAGTTAGAAATAGTCCAAATGTCGATCGCCAGATGAATAGGCAATATGTGGTCTGTGGACACGATGGGATGCTGGGAGCTGTGCTACTCATGTCGTCTGACAAGGGTCCGGCATGGGGCAGATTCCTGAAAAGTCAGGAATCTCGTTAGCTGACTCCTGCTAGATTCTCATTTGTTTATGGCTAGTTTCTACCATTGTCAAAATACGCATTTAAAAGTAAAACTGCAAATACTGTTTGATCAATTACTGAATAACCAATTTGATGGCAAATGGCACTGCATGATACAAATATTACATTTTTTATAAAATTAGTAATTCTCTGCCACTTCTGGGAACAAAAGGCTGTAAACATCCCTTGGCCAAGTCTTTGATATGGACAGGTGGTCTTTTGAGGCAAGGGCTAAGTGGAGAAGGGAATTCTCTTACTTTAAAGTTAAAGAGAGCAGCCGGGCGGCAGACGCGAGCCATGCTCCAAGTGTAAGAAAATCCCTGAGAAGCCAGGAGGCGCCATAGCCAGCTCCTGCTAAATTCTTCCTGTTTAGGGCTGACTCCCCTGGAGGTGACCGCGGGTGTGGCAGCTGGTGGAGTGTGCGTTCAAGAATCAGTCAGCAGTAATTCTGTGACTGGTCGAGCTAATAACCACGGCAGCACAATCAATGCACTTGGAAATAGTCAATGTGACAATGACCAATAGGTCACGTATGAACCATTCTGGGAACCAAAAGCTATAACCATCTCCGGCCCTGCCTCCCATGGAATGTTTGTAGTTCCTTAGAACAACAATCAGCAATCCTACAGAAAAAGGAATTTTCCCTTGATCTTAAAGTTAGATACAGAAATGAGGCTGACTAGATAAGAAGAAGAGTAATAGGGAGAAAACTCTTCTGTTAGATTAGGAGAATCCCTCCCTTAATTGAGAGCTTGGGGCTAGGGAAAAGTCTACGCAGCTTGCCTGGCAGTGACGCCCTTCATGCCCTTGGTTCCTTGATATTAAATCAATATCTTATTAAAACAATACATTATTAAATGATGATTTCTATATGAAAGACTTCTGGTTTTTTTTATTTAATCACATAGTTATATGTTAGTTTTAACTTTTTGGGTTAGTTAACAAACATCTCTTTGTCTTCCTTCCCCCAGGTAACTTCCTGTCCTTTGTTCCCACCACCTCCCCCAGCCCTCAGTTAATCGTTCACCATGGTAAACATAGAAATGTTAGTTTCAGCCACATAACTTTTTTACTAGTAATAGAATGACTGGTTGTTTGAGGGAAATGACTAGTCTAAGAACACTTTTGTTTAGCAACTGTGCCTTCTTTAAAACAAAGAATAAGAAATGTCACAACCTCTGCAGGAGGGCAAATAGACCCTTGGCTGCTCTTGAGAAAGATGTGATGAGTGTTATCTTCCTGCCTTAATGCATGTGCTTATGCACTCTCATGGTTTGCTTGAAATGTATAAATAAAGAGCTGCTGAGACCCTCGGCAGGATGATGTCTGCACCCTGATCCAGTGTTTGCATCTCCTCATTCCCCCTCCCCTCATTCCACAATTGCGCCAACACCATCCCATCCTTCAGGAACCCCTGACACCCAGGCTGCTGCAGCTGGCTTGCGGCAATGGAATAGTATGCAGCCATAATAAGGAACAGTCCCAATACCACAGTATGGGTGAACCTGGAAAACACTACACTAAGTGAAAGGAGTCAAACACAAGAGGCCACATAGGGCATGATTCCTTTTCTATGAAATATCAGAATAGAAAACAACCAGAGTCAGAATACAGATTTCTGGTTTCCAGGCATGGAGGAGCAGGACAGAAAGTAGCTGCTTCATGGGTACAGGGTTTCCTTGTGGGGTGATGAACTGCTTTGGAATTAGAGGGAAGTGGGGATTGCACAACATTGTGAATGGTCTAAATGCCACAGAGTTTTGGGTTTTTTTTTTTTTTTACTTCTTTATGGTTAATTTTAAACCATATGAATTTCACTTCAACCAAAAAATTTTCAGTAAAGCCAGGCATTTGCTTTGTCTTTTTTAAAAATGCCATATGGAAATTTTAATATATAAGAGTTAGGACAGTGTGATAAATGCCTCTAATAAAAACAAAATTATGAGAGCAGGCCTCCTGTCCTTCACATCACTCAAAAATGAAGCATAAAATCCTTTGGATAGGTCATAATCTTCTGAAGAGATATGGATTTAATCAAAGAACTCTGGGTGTGTTTGAGCAGGAACCCTCCCAGCTAATATTCGACGCACCATCTTGGGGGGGGGGAATGCAAATGGCAACACCTCCCAAAGACTCTTTCTTTAAAGATGTGATTTGTTATGCTTGTTAAGCTCCTTGGGGGCAAGAGATCGAAGCTGCCCACCCCCACCAGAAATGTCTCCTGGGGCTCACAGAAGCACTGACACCACAGCACCCACAAATTATCTGAGGTTGTAAACCTGCTTCCATTTTCAGGGTCCATCAGTGTTAGGCAGTTGGTAGGGTCCAGTGAGTCTCAGGAAACTGCAGGATACTGGACTTCAACTCAGGCTGAGGACAACCTCGTCGTTTTCACCATTAAACCCCTCTATGCTAATAACATGGAATCCACCATGAAGAGATCACAGGTATGAGATCATGAATTCGAGAGATGAGTGACCTTATGGAAAGAAGAACAGAGAAAGGACCCTCCAGTCCTCTAATGACGCTGGGTTAAAATTGCTTAGACAGAGCCTCCCTCTAGCTCTCAGGGAGGAGTGGCTTGAGCCCCTGTCCATGGTGCTGACTCCTTATGCAGCATTGCATAAGCTTGAATAAATTCTTGGTGCCTGCAGGACCAGAGTCTGCATTAGTTCTACTTCTTGGTGCACTGAAGAACCTACAATCTGGCAACATATCCTCAGAAAGTTTTAACCAAATCAGGGACTGTGGACCCTGAGAAATTCATGCTGTGCTGCTTCAGGTTTATGAAACTTGTTCAAAAGCACATCTGCACAAAACCCTCCTCTACGGAAAAGTACTTACTATTAAGGAATATACACCATTGATGATGACGCCCAGGCCCTATTCCCATGCCCACACTCCCAGAAAGAAATACGCTAGAGTTTGAAACTGCCTATAGTCAAACGACCAGTATGGCATCAAATTGGCTTAAGCTGATTTAGAGCTGACTCAGTGGACAAAACAGTGCAAGCGTTTCCTAGTGTGATCCTTTCCACATGTCCCCCCACCTTGCACATACTCTTCTCAAGGGGAGTATTTGCACAGGATGGTGGCTAGGAATTAGACACATCTATGTGCACATAGAACTCATTCATAAGCAATTATGCAAAGCTGGAAGCAGAAGCTGAATGCAAATCCAAAAGCTGCCTTTGTGCAGCTTCTCCACTTAGAAATTCCTAGATATTTCAGAGGGAGAAAAATCTAATTTGTCAGTGTTGACAGGAAAACATATGTGATTATTCTCAGACTACCTTACCAACTGGGCCCTTTTTCAGCAGACACAGGCCCAGAATGCACTGCAGTACATGCACTCTGAGTTGTCCGGGTTTTCTGACCTAATTTGCTATCTTCCTTAAGAAGGAAAGAAATCAACCGAGAAAATAAACATCATTACATCCAACTGATCATTAGACAGTCAGAAAACAAAATAGGTCCAAAAGATTGTATACCATTGTCTTCTCCTCATTCTAGAATTTTCTGCAGAACTTTGCGGGGGTGGGGAGAGATGCATTAACATAATAAGATACCGACAGCCCATCTCTACTGGACACAGAAGTCCTCTCTTGAAGTATTACCATTCTCATCAGGGAACAAAGGCAGGGGTTTGTGTTGAGATTTTCAACCAGAGCAGAACCAGCTGAGTTTGTGAACAATCTAGAGTTTCTACAAATCATGATGTTTCGTGCATCATCTAAAAGGAGGGCCCAAAATTTTACTGGGCTGTCAGAAAGACTCTAACCCAAAAAAGCTCTAGAGTCTGTATTTTTAAAGGCTCCCACAAGAGATGAAAGAAGCGGAAGCTAATGTTGATTTGACCCCGAGCTACTGTCATCTTCACAGCACTGAGCAGGGTGGGGGCCCAGGCCGCACTCCCCCTGCAAAAGCCACACACCAGCCCTTCCATATCTGTGAGCCTGTTTTACAGAAAAAGAGACAGAAGGAACTACAGGTCTGTAGGTGACCTAGTCACTGAAGCCAAGCTTCTTCCCACTGCCCCACAATGGACATGCGCATCAATGAGCCGATCCGAAAGCAAAATGCCCAGATGAGCCCCAGACAAGACGCTGAGGCTGGCACCTTGGTTCCTCTCATGCAGGTCCTCCCCTCTCGGCCTCTTCCCCACCCCAGTGACCCCTCCTGGTGATGTGTGCTCCACCCCTTGGTGTGTCTCTGACGAGGGCTCCCTGGGACAGGTGTCTCTGTCACTCCCCAGGGAGGGGAGCCGTCCTCCAAAGCCAGCCTTTTCCCTTTCCCACCAAGTAAAATCTGAGCGTCTTCCCAGTGACTCTGAACTCCAGGTCTCCATATTTGTGTCTCAGTAAAGAAGAGGGCCTCTGTCCTGACCAGCCTGGAGCAGCCACTGGCACTGCCAGGCCCAGCTCTGGGCTGACTCCAACGGACACGCAGGGCGAATTCCCTCCAAGAGCTTAAACCATGCGGTGGCTGCGCCAGCCTTGCCGCTGCCAAATCCCACACCAAGGCCGAGGGAGCTGTTAATGAATGGCGAGCTGCCCAGACAGCGGCAGCCGCAGGCGGAGGCAGCGGAGCTGGAGGACCTCCAAAGGGGACAGGCCCCGTGGGCGCTGGGAGAGGTGACACTTCCCCGCCAGCGTGGAGCAGAACCGCAGCCACCACGGCCCGCCGGCCACGTCTGCAACACCACGCGTGGCACCGCGGGGTCGGCAGGCGGATGGCTGACCTCTGCGTGGGGTCGGGACAGCACCCCGGCCAGAAATACAGCTGCAAAAGTGCACCACAACCCAGACAAGCCTAAGAGGAGAGTCAGCCGGCTGCATCTTGCTCTTCAAAGACCCCCTGCAAGAACCTCGCTGTGCTCCTCCTGAGGGGCTGCATTCCAGGAGAGAGGATGTGGGCAATTGTGGGGTTGGAGGGAGGGGCCGAATCCCCTTGGCCTTCCCGGGTCTGGGGACACCGGGGCAGCGAGCCGCCCCCCTGGACACACCCCGGCCTCGGCACATCGTCCTGGACCGGCCCCGGGGTGGGGGCCGCAGCTGGGGGCTCCCTTTTCACATCAGCGCGTGACAGCGCGAGCACAAGAGAAAAGACTTGCTACCTCTATGGGTTCTGGTTTCTCGAACCACACTGCCAGCCGGGTGCCCCCGTCTCAAGACAGCAGTGCCTTTCCCTTGCCAAAGGCCCACGGCCGAAAATGCGCCCTTGTGCGCGGCCTCCAAAGAGAAATGTGGCTTCTTCACGGGGAGACACGGGGGTGCAATGACACCACTTACCTGCTCGCTAAGGTTCTCAACCTCGGTGGTTGTTTTCAGACAAAACCCGAGACGGGATGAGCCACGCTGAGGCGAAGAATGGGTCTGTTCCTCCCCTGCTGGTCTCACTTTACAGAAATGGAAGCTCGGCCTTGTCCAACAGACAAGGCGGGGGAGTCGCAGAAAATGAGAACAAGGGGGTGTCACTATCGTGCTTGGTAACCCCTCGTTGTGGGTAAAACTGGATCCCCCTCCAAAAGTCCCATGTTCAAGTCCCATCGCAGAGACCCTGAGAATGACCTGATTTGGAAAGAGGTGGTTGCGACTTTATCAACAGTGAAGATGCGGTCGGTCCTCCTGGAGTGGGAGGCGGGGCGTGGTCAACACAACTGCATCCCAATCAAAAGGACGACTTGGGACACACCCCAGGGAGACCGTGACCTGAAGAGGCAGCAGAGATGGGGCAATGCTGCCATCCACACGCTCCAAGCAACGCCAACAACTGCCAGCAGCCATCAGAAACTAGGGCAGCTGCGGGCAGAGTCTCACAGCCCACAGGAACCAGCCCTGCCAACACCCTGGGCCTGGACTTCTGGCCTTCAGAACTGTGAGCTAATGTTTGATACTTGAGTCATCCGGTTTGAGCGACTTTGTTACAGCAGCATTTGCAAACTATGCACCTCCCAATAGCAAGACAGACAGCTTATGTGGAACAGACTATGTAACACTCATGGGTTCGATGGATATGCATGGATTTGTCCCACAAAGATTTTGGGGTGCTGGCTATGGGTAAGTTCTGTGCTCGAACCTGCACCTACAAAGAGGGGTAAATCCTGGTCCCGCTCCACAGGCATAAGTCTCGGCACTGAATTGCCTACATCCAGGCGAGCGTTCGGGGACAGCGGGAGAGACGTGACGAGCTAAAATGTGACCCCAGAGGGGCCTGCATGTAACCAGGAGCAGCTGCACCTGACGGGGTTGAGCCAGAGGGGCCCAGATGACAGCTGCAACAGCATCATGTGTCTGGCAGTTTCAGAAGAGGCTCCTGCCAGCTTCATACACCCATGACCAATGTCGCTGATGCAAAAATATAGAGGGGAAATGTCTTGTGGTAACTTTGAGCAATCTTCTCTGGTGGAAGAGACACTTTGCTAAGAACTTGGGGCAGACAACTATGGTGGGTCGTCCACCTGCCTACCATACCTAAAGGTTATGCTCCAGCAAAACTACATACGGTCACTACACTGCTTTCGGGTGAGGTCTATCCACTGCAGTTTTTCATCTGGTAATGCCAGTTAGGCTGAACTCTGCACGGGGAAGGGCGACCCCTACTGGCAGGGCTGAGAGAGGAGACTGCGGGACAGGAAAGAATTGTCCAATTAGGATTTTTAAGTTATTCATGGGCTAGGGAGGTGCTTAAAGTTCTCCTCCAGTCACCCCTAGGAATTTTCCAGACTGATCCATTATTTCTAGATACTTTGGGGAAGGGATTAGGGGATGCAACCCAGGGAAAAGGAAAAATAAAGAGCTGATAGCTGGGTTAGCCCCAATTTTTTTTTAAGATTATTTATGCACACAAGAGCTGGGGTACAGACCAGAGATGCAGGGGGTGAGAGGATTCACCAGAGACAGAGTGGGGAACAGAACAGGCAGACTGACTGAAATACACTGCTGAGGGGAACAGCAGGCAAGACAGGAGAGGTCTGCTGTGCCATGCGGGTGGCTCCCTGGTCGGTTGGGGGGAGGAACTCATGCTGCAGTGGCTGCAGACAGCTTCATAGGTTGTGCCTTAACCTCTGTGCCACCAGGGAGGCCCCCCAATTTTTTTTTTTTTTTTTTTTTTTTTTTGTGGGACCCTCGCCGGTGGCCAGGGATCGAACTGGCGCTGCAGAGGCTGCGGGCAGCCTCGCAACCCAGCGCTCAACCGCTGTGCCACCAGGGGAGGCCCCCCAATTTTTTTTTAATGATACTTTTCTTATAGTTCTTCTGATTGCAAGGCCTGTACACAAGGAAGAACACCGCTGACTCCATGTAAAAACTGTTCCCTGGGGCCTCCCTGCTGGCACAGGGATTAAAGTCTCAGCACTATCAAGCCATCACCAGCCACTGTGGCACGAGTTCGATCCCCGGCCAGGGAGCTGACCCATATGGCGCAGCAGACCTCTCCTGTCTCACCTGCTGCGCCTCTCAGCAGTGTATTTCAGTCGATCCGGTGTTCTGCTCCCCACTGTCTCTGGTGAATCCTCTCATCCCCCACACCTCCATCCTACACCCCAGTTCTTGTATGCATAAATAAATAAATCTTAAAAAAAAAAAACTGTTCCCTAGAAGTATACATTCCCCAAGCAGCACCGTGTTCACTGCTTCTTAAACCCGCCCTCTAGGGGCAGGAAGACTTGTCCCACAAATATCTTTTAGGTAATGTAGCATCCTGCCCTCTTTAAGGACAGAGAAAGAGGCACAGAAGGACACAGGTCCTTGCCGAGAGCCTGATGTGCTGGGGGACCGACTTTCACCCCAGTCTCAGGACACCCTTCCCTCCACGACCTGCCCACCCCAGCCCACAAACCGGAAATTGCAGGCAATGTTGTTTGAAATTCACAGCCCAACAAATTTCCTAGGGAGAGGGGAGATTGGGAGAGGGCTTATGAAATTTTTCTAGAATGAATGTGCTTTGGACCATCTAGTTCATGGACTTGGCAGCCGAGATCTCTACAATTCATCTCATCCCCCAAAGCGCTGCTGGTTTCCTTCTCCCCCGTTTGGACCCATATGTAGGAAGATGAGCTTCACACATTGCTTTTGTCACATCTGCCCAAATCCCAGACCACAGGATGATGGTTCGACAACCCTGAGGAGCCCAAGTTTTTCCTCAAGGGGCAGAAATCTACTGAATGTCACTTTTGTTCCATGATTGTGATTCTCTACATATTTAAGAGCTATGCCCAGTCCTCGGGCTCCTGATTTATATTTTAACTAAGTGCATGAATTATAGTTGATCTACAATGAAACTCTGTAGCTGTTACAGAGCACTGTGTGGATCGAAATATATATATAGAAAAGATGTCTTTATTGTGTCAAATGAAACAAGAGGACTGTATTTATAACATCTGCCTGTTTATATTTTTTTTAGTAAAAGTTCAATATATGTAAAGAGGTACAAGAAATTCTAGCTACCACACAGTGTGAAAATTGGGAGGGAGCCTCTGAGGATGGGGGCTTCTGTGGTCAGCTTCCTACAGGGCTTCAAGGACACAGCCTCAGAAAATGCTACATTAAAAACAAAATTTGATAAAGTAAAAAAAAAAGTGTTTCCAACCAAACTGATATTGTCCAATAGTCTTTGGCTCGAGATTATTGTTCTTTGGTTCAAGAAGAGGTCTTTTTTTAAAGATTTATTTTTATTTATAAATGCAAGAACTGGGGTGTAGACCAGAGGTGCAGAGGGTGAGAGGATTCACCAGAGACAGAGTGGGGAGCAGAACAGGCAGACTGACTGAAATACACTGCTGAGGGAGCAACGGGCAAGCCAGGAGAGGTCTGCTGCGCCATGTGGGTCAGCTCCCTGGCCGGGGATCAAACTCATACCACAGTGACTGGCAACAGCTTGATAGCATTGAGACTTTAACCCCTGCGCCACCAGGGAGGCCCTCAAGAAGAGTTTTGATCACAAATGGGTATTGCATTTCATCACATGCCACATCCTCCTTTAACCTGTTATTATAACTTGTATTAATTGATTGTATAATATTGCGTTAAATCCTACTTATTATTTACACATTTGATAGACTCTGGATTTCTCTTGCTATTATTTTCTATAGGATGTTTGTAGTTATGTTTATGAATGTTTTCCTTTCTCATTCAGTCCTTACCAGGTTATGGAATCGACGTTACTCCAACTGTTAGAGAGGAGTTAAGGATTCTTTTTTTTCTATATTCTGGAGTAATTTGTTTATAAAACTAGAATTATTTATTCCTTGAATGTCTGATAGAGTTTGTCATAAAACCATCTAGAATATCCTTCTGGGAAGATTTTTAACAAATAGGTCAATTTCCTTACATTATAAGACTATTCAGTGTGTGTTTCTTCTGGAGTCACTTTTGGTAAGCTATGTCTTTCCACAAATTTGTTCATTTCATCTAAACTTGAATTGATAAAGACTTTAAGTGGTTTACATTATATTTCAATATCTGCATTTCTAATATGATTTGTGTTTCTCTTTTTTTCTATGTCATTCTTACCAGAAGTTTGAATAGTCTTTTAGTCTTTTCCAAGAACCAAATTGGCCCTGCTGATCCTTTCATTAAAAAAATTTTTCTATTGACATTATTGTCTTCTATTTCGTTATTGTCTGTTCTTGTGCTGTTACCTCCATCAGTTTTGATTCTTCCTACTTTTCTTCTATGGACTTCAGTTTGGTGATTAGTTCATTCATATGAGACTTCTTTTTAAAAATAATTATTAAATACAATATGTAATATATAACATTAGAAAGATACTATCACATAAATATACTGTATCTAATATAGTATATTCAATTTTCTTAAATATAGCATATTAAACATTCAGCATTATCAATTTCCTTCTAAGAAATGCCCCTTAGGGCCTCCCCAGTGGCGCAGCGGTTGAGCGCTGGGTTGCGAAGCTGCCCGCAGCCTCTGCAGCGCCGGTTCGATCCCCGGCTGCTCCCTGGCCACCGGAAGAGGGTCCCACATGGCGCGCAGACCTCTCCTGCCGCCCGCTGCTCCCCTCAGCAGTGTACTTCAGTCTGCCTGTTCTGTTCCCTGCTCTGTCTCTGGTGAATCCTCTCACCCTCCCCACCTCTGGCCTGTCCCCCAGTTCTTGTATGCAAAATAAATAAATCTTTTTTAAAAAGATACACTGTCATCATCTTTGGCTAAATTTCTTACAGGTGAAGAGAAAGGAATTGGGTTTGCTTTGCAGAAAATGTTTACTCCCTCATCCAACTGTCGGGCATTTCCAAGCCCACTACAATTTGCACAGGGGATCGAGCTCATGCCGCAGTGGCTGGCAATGCTCATGGATTCATTCAGTTTTACAATTGGGCTGTAAGAAATGTTTTATTAATTACGTCAAGGTATATAAAAAATTAAAAGTTAGTTTCTGCAAACCACAGATTCTATTTCAGTTACCTATCAGATTGAACTATTTATCTCCACCATAAATTCAAATTATGCATCAAATATAATAAAGGCCTATTGCAATGAATTGAAATTAGTTGTCATTTTAATGTGCTTTTAAACTAGTTTTAATTGATAACACGCTTCTATTTCGAGGCCAGTTCAAAGATGGGAAACCGTTACTTTTAAAGAGCGTTGTTCAAGCAGACACTATCAGATGGCCCTGTGCTTAAAGATTCTATTTCAAGGCAAGTCCCGCCGCAGTTAGAATTCTAATGAACCACACAGACAGAATCCTTTCACAGCTCCAGCAGTGAGGAATGTTATCCACCACCAGACTCACTTTTAAAGTGCAGGGTTTGCAAGCAAAAGTTAAAGGTAGGCCCTTCTGAGACCTTACTCAGAGCAGCATGTGCCAGGCGCTGTTGTATGCACCCTGGATTTCAACTAAATTCATCCTCACCACACCCTTAGGGGGGTGAGTACTGTTAGGATCTCTGATTTTACCCAAGTCCACTGAGAAACAGAGCTCCAAGACTGGCTCAGATCACCCAGCTAACAGAGCACAGAGCCCCACAATTCTGATCCACATTGGCTCCAGCACCCATACATACTTCACCTGCCGGAGATACGGAGACCAGACCGCCTGCCTCTAAGGGTCTTAGGAGATCTTTGAGGGGATAAAACCTCTCCCCATGAGATCATAGCCAAAGCACCAGGGTTTATGGTGAAATGGTCAATGCACAATCCTTCCCGCGGATCTGGCCTGTACCCCGGGTTCTTGTATGCATGAATAAATAAATCTTTTTAATAAATAAATAAATAAAATGAAAGATTTGAAGTTAGGTGATCTCTAAGGTCTAGTTCAGTGCTAATAGCCAAGCTACTATTCTTGAGTGAACATCAGTGTCGGGGAGAGCCCCTGGCCATACACACACACATACCCCATGCACATCTTTACAAGGTTTTCTTTTGGCGGGGAGAGCTTCATGCTAGACATTATTTTTCATTTGACATATGAATTAATTGGAAATAGACACTAAGACAATGTAGACTTACATTTTGGTGCTTTTAACCATGATTCTTTTAGATTTTGCATGTTTCCTAATTTTACTATAGCCATTCCCAATCAATTCACAGAATAAACTGATAAAAAAAATCACAAGAGATCTTTCATGAACAAGAGCCATGATCTCCAGACATGCGCCTCTGGAGGCCAGACCAGCTAGAACAGGGGAGAAGCAACAGCCCAAGCTCTGCCTCCAAATAACAGGGCCGGTCACTGTGCTGCCTCATTGCCACTTGAACACCAGGGTAGATCTTGGGTGGCGGATTGATTGATAAAGGGCCGCAGGACCCACCAACAAAGATCCATGCAGCCCGCAGGGCAAAGGCAGACGTGGTTCAGCTACACCTCAGTCTTCACAAGTGTAACAAGACTGTTGTGAGCTCTTCGCTTTCCACGCTGGTGTGGGAGACTCAGATAACTTGCACATAGTATATCACGTGACCCACTCACCTTTCCCCTGGGCGCTGCCAGCACTAGCCAGAGTTTTCCTCAAAGGACGGCAGCGCCAGCTCAGCTCATCAGGCCTGTCTCCTGAAACAGACCATATGCTCTGGGAAAAAGATTCAGAGGGGAAACACGGATGCCCTTCTGACCCTATTCTGCTTTGTACTCAGCTCCTGGGTTCAACTGGCTTCTCTGGAAGGCAGGTGGCAAATAAACACACAATTACATCGTCCTAGCTAGTGACACTGGGACGCATTGCAGGTAAGGGTCACGCTGTCAATCAAAAGCAGAATTGGGTCCTAGGCATGGGCTATATAGAGCATTATACATTTTCACTTTTCATACCAGCGAGAGAGAGCTCATCTTTCTCTACTTGATAAGAACTTGTTCTCAGAGAGACGGCAGCTTAACCCCAAACATGCCAATTCTGATGGGTGATGAGCACCCACTTCCAGCATTCCACATCTCGGAATTCAAGTGTCCAATGCTCGTTTTATTTTAGGCACCCCTAAATACAGTGATGCCCCGGAGTTGGAATGTGGCAGAGCACCCTGGAAGCAGCCACATAGAAAAATCTAACTGGAGACTTAATACCATGATAGCACTTTCCTCTGCAAACAAAAAAAGTCACCACAATTAAAATCAGTGCAGTTTAGGGCCTCCCTGGTGGCGCAGCGGTTGAGTGTTGGGTTGAGAAGCTGCCCACAGCCTCTGCAGCGCTGGTTCAATCCCCGGCTGCTCCCCGGCCACCGGAGGAGGGTCCCACATGGCGCGCAGACCTCTCCTGCCGCCCGCTGCTCCCCTCAGCAGTGTACTTCGGTCCTTCTGCCTGCTCTGCTCCCCGCTCTGGCTCTGGTGAATTCTCTTACCGTCCCGCGCTTCTGACTGTACCCAGTGCTTGTATAAATAAATAAATAAATAAATAAATAAATAAATAAAATAAATCTTTAAAAAAATAAAATAAAAAAAAATAATCAGTGCAGTTTAAGTAAATTTACCTCGATAAAATTGATTTTTAAGTAAAAAGGTAGTATCAGGAGTTGTCAAGAAAAGGCATTAAAATACAGCCCTGCGATGAATTGAAATTTTCTTTCTGAGCTCATCACAGGATTGAAAAGAAACAAAAAAGAGTAACCTTTCATTGTCTCTTAATGTCCAAAATTGACTATGAGGACACATGCAGAAGCCCCCCTCGTTGTGCTTTCAGCTATGTCTGGAAAGAGCTTCCCTTCAACTCACCTTTGGCTAGATGTTAATTGTCAGCTAGAGATTCAGCAGGAATTCACCAGCAATCTTTTGAGGGCAAGATTTACAGAAGGAGAACAGAAGATGGGATTGGGGAACACAGTTCCACCTAGAGGTTCAGGAGAGAACCCCCTGAGCTACCCACAAGGAAGGAAGTGAGGAAGCCAGAGGGACAGAGAGATAAGAGGCCAACGGGTCATCTTAGGTGCTGGACCCGGGTGCCCAGGGAGCTGACTCCTTGGGCTTTCCCTGGGACAGCCTGGACAGTTTGGGGTGGAGCAAGAGACTCAGTTGATATCCAGCCATATGGAGCAGCCCTTGTACCCACAGCCCACCATGTAGAGTCTCGGGCTGAATGCCCAGGGGCAGGCTCCTGCTTTTCATGCCTAAATATTTTAAGTCATAAATCAAGCTGTCAACTGAGACAAATCTTACTCTGCTGCTTTGTCAAATATACCTTCATGGCAAAATCTAAAATATGTATAAAGTTTTTATGTAACTGAAAATTAGGCAAAATGTCAAACACAACTGAATTTATTATTGCACAAATCTTTGTGTTCAATTACTGGGCTGGTGGTATTTGATATGTAATAAAGATATACTTGGTTCATAAATTATATTTAGTTCATAAATTCTCTTTTCCGTAACTCCACTTCAGTAAAATCATAATTATACTTTTGAAATCAAGATTTTTCACCTGATTTGTATGTTATTCATAGCAATGACCTAAATCATTAATCAAAATATAATACTATTCAAAATATATAACATTATAATAAATTTTCATTAAAAGAAAATATTAGAATTTAAATATTAAAATTATTTTTGTGCTTACAGAATTGGTTATTTTTCTCCTAAAATATTATGGGGAGGACAAGAGTATATGTGGGCAAATCTATGTCTGGTGAATCCTCTCACCCCCACACCTCTGGCCTACACCCCAGTTCTTCCATGCATGAATAAATAAATCTATTTTTTTAAATAAAATAAAATATAAAAAGCACTTAAAACTGAAGTTTTATTGAATTTTTAAAAAATATAATCAAAAACATTAAATATATTTTATAGAAGTAAAACTATTCACAGATCTAGCTCGCAGTGTCCACCTAGTTCCCTATATAAAAAATAGGCCTCACAGTTGATTCATTCATTATACCTAGACCTACACATGCACAGGTTTAAGAACAACATGCATTGTTTTAATATTGCAAAATAGTCCTCAGCTGCTGTGTGTTAATTTATGAGTGCCTCTGGAACCAAGAACTGGAGCACAAAGAGAGCATGAAAATGAATGTTTGGCACAACTGGGAAACAATATCTCTTTATGCAAGAATCTATTGTAAGTTCATTAAAGATAAATTAATTAAATTGCCTTTTCCTTACCTCAGTGGTCTGCTGCTCACATCATTCTTAGACTCCAAGGCAGCAACACATGGCCAGCAGCACTACACCCATCCAGATGCTCTGCCTTTGCCTCAAGGACACAGGGCCACAGACGTGGGGGGCATCTCCCTGGGGCCTGTGCGGAACCAGTCACGAAAGCAGGTATGTGGGTGTGAATCATACTGTGCCGTGTCGAGTGCCAGCTCCTGAGTGACAGAGCTGCCCATTTGTTCTCTAATGTTCATGTTGACAATACACACATGGCTCAGGAGCCAGTGGCTCAGGGTAGGGCCCTGTAATGGCAGGAATGGGCACAGCAGATTTTCTATGATTCCAGCAGACGGGGTGAAGGAGTCCGAGAGCCCTCGGTGGCTTTTGCAGGTTTTTATTGGGATTTACCAGGGACATGGCAGGCAGAGGTGCAGGCCTCCCAGCCCCCAGCAAGTCTTCACTCTTTCTGGGCTCTCTGGCCTTCTCTCCCATGCTCTCTGCTTCGCTGCTCTTCTGCTCTACTCCCTGCTTCTTCTTCTCTTCTCGTGGTTCTGCTGGCATCCCCGTGACACCACCCTTATAAGTTCAAACTCTCAGCCCAGGTGTACCCACTTACGCATGCCCACACCCTACTCCAGGTGCCCACCATCAGGCATGCATTCAGGACCGCAAGGATCCATCATCAATCTTGATGGTGGGAGGGCAGAAAAGCCTGATACCATTTACTTACCCTACAGGCAACATCCTCAGGCCCTAGGGCAGCACTGCTGGCATCTCTCTTACTTCTCTTGTCTAAATATATATCTGCTTTTTCTGGTGGCTCAGAGGTTAAAGTCTCAGTGCTATCAGGCTGTCGCCAGCCACTGCAGTTCAATCCCCGGCCAGGGAGCCGAACCACAGGGCACAGCAGACCTCTCCTGTCTCCCTGCTGCTCCTCTCAGCAGCGTATTTTAGTAGATCCACCTGTTCTGCTCCCCACTCTGTCTCTGGTGAATCCTCTTACCCCCACACCTCTGGCCAGACCCCAGTTCATGTATGCATAAATAAAATAAATATATCTGCTTTTTTTAAGGATTGCTGAATTGATTTTTAATCAGTTACTTCACAAACATATTTCTATATTGCAAAAGTATTTAAACATTAAAGGGAAGGCCAGAATCCAACTTATCCATCCACCACCTCCACCTGTCACAACTGATTACAAGTTCAGTACGTGGCTCTGAACACCTTACATCACAGTGGCAGCTAACACCAGTGACATACCCACATGACATTTGCCCTCATAACGACTCATGGCCCAGAACTTCACACACACACATAAAAATATTTATTTGTAGGAGCTCTAGTGGCGGTGTGCGTGTGCGTGTTTGACATAAATACACCATGCTTAAATCTTTGTCCTGGAGTTTATTTTGTTCTCATAAAGCATCTTGGAGCCCTACTCACATTAGCATGTCTACAGACCCTCCTTCATAACAGCAAGAGAGGCATGTAAACAAAATTTGCTTTAGTAGGAAAACAAAAGTTTTCTAAAGACCTTCAGAACTTCCCGTTTACCGAGATTTCTAATCTCTTGATTTCTAATTAGTTTTAGCTTCCGAGATCCACAGGCAATTAGCTGCCAGGGGAAAGGTTAGCTGCACAGCTGGCCAAGGCAAAGCTTTGCAGGGCAAAAACTCCAATTTGCTGTGCAACACTATCTTCCCTGGAATCAAGACAGTTCTGTACGTGAAAGGTGTACAAAATGCCACCAGGCTCTCTCTGGATGATTTTCTAGTAAATACATGTAATATATTGACATACAAAATTATAATGTCCATTGAATTATTCTTGAATTGGAGAATTTCCTCCTATTCTGGACTAATTTACTAAAGGATCAGTTCATCTCAACTCACACACACACACACACACACACACACACCCCACCCACCCCACCCCCCGCCCAACCCTCCCAGCACCAATTCCAGAATCTCTCTTCCCTTCTGAGTTGTCAAAAAGCTCCTCTAGGGCCTCCCCGGTGGCGCAGCGGTTGAGCGCTGGGTTGCGAAGCTGCCCGCAGCCTCGGCGGCGCCAGTTCAATCCCCGGCTGCTCCCCAGACACCGGAGGAGGGTCCAACATGGCGCACAGACCCCTCCTGCCGCCCGCTGCTCCCCTCAGCAGTGTACTTCGGTCCTTCTGCCTGCTCTGCTCCCAGCTCTGGCTCTGGTGAATTCTCTCACCCTCCCGCGCTTCTGACTGTACCCAGTGCTTGTATAAATAAATAAATCTTTAAAAAAAAAAAAAGCTCCTTCATGTTCCACAACCACTTGCTTCTCCCCTCAACCCCACTTTCTTCTCCACCTCATCAATAGATAAATCTCCTCCTAAATGTAGCTTCCAGTTTGGTGTTGGAGGGTGTAGGGGCAGGAATGACCCAGGGCAGGAATGACCCAGGGCAGGTTTTCTGATCCAGCAGACCGGGTAAAGGAGTCATCCTGGAGCCCTCCGTGGCTTTGCAGGCTTTTATTGGGATTTACTGGGTACGCAACAGGCAGAGGTGCTGGGGGGCTGGGAGGCTGGCAGGCCTCCCCGCCCCCAGCAAGTCTTCACTCTGTCTGGGCTCTCCAGCCTTCTCTCATGTTCTCTCTGCTTCTCCGCTCTCCTGCTTCTTCTCCTGGCTTGGCTTCTCTGCTCCTGCTGGCGTCCCTGCGATCCCGCCCCTAAAAGCCCATCTACCTAGGCCCACACCCTCTCCAGGTGCGGCCATCAGGCATGCGTTCGGGACCCCAGGGATCCGTCATCCATCCTGATGGCGGGAGGGCAGAAAAGCCTGATATGTCTACCTTACCCCACAGAGGGAAACTAATCTAGTGAGTAGCTGATACATCCCCTTCCAGAAGTGTCCAAAGGATGGCTCCTTTTTCATCCAAACTCTCTATTTGGTGAATTGAGCTCTTCGGGGGGAGATATTTAGGGACAGAGCGAACGCTCAAATTCTTACCCTTTATTGCTGTCACAGGGAAGAAAGGCCAGTGCCCGGGGATGGATGATGCGTCCAACATGAGGGACCAGGGAGTCGGCGGCGTGGGCTGAGCAGGCTGTCGGGACTGTGACCCGCAGGTGAGAGCGGGAAAGAGGAAAGCGGCAAAACACGCTGCTTTGATGACAACAGGGCACTTGAGCCTGACTTCCCGCAGGAGCAGAGCAGAGTTCAACTCTTTTATAAATCAAGGGTTTGGCTGTGGGCATCCCGGCACCTGTTTCTTCATGCGAAGAAGGTCCTGGATAATTATTTCTAACACTTGTGCCCAGTTATCAATGAGGGATTTTCCACCATCACTCACGGTCAGTTAGAAAAGAACGTTCCTGAACACCTGGACCATCTCCCTCCTGTCTCGGGAGTCCTGGAGACTTTGAGGCCCCGTCAGCCTCGTGCATGGAGCAGCGCCCGGACTTTCCCTCCAAGGGCCCTGCCCTCCAGGGCCTCTGAGAGGCTCCCGGGGAAGTGCAGACGGTCTCGTTCTGCATCTGTGGACCATCATCCTAAAGGCCCCCACATGCAATTTGGAGTATTTGCCCTCGTGAATTTGAGGCCAATTTATATTACTTCCCCAGGGAACTCTTTTGGTGCCAAATCAGTGGTGGCCAGGCCTTTGGGACTTAGATGTTTCTAAGAACAGTCTCACTAGCAACCCGGTCTTTCTAAAAATACAAACCTTTAAAGCAGCACCTTTCCCAGTCACTATTTGCTTCACAGTGGAACTCACTCGGCACTTTACATAAACGTTTTCTGTGGCAGCATAAATGAAATTTTATGTGTAAGCCATTATCTTTATATGACTTCTCAGAACCACAAAATAAAAACAGCTAATATTTATCCAGAGCTTTCTGAGGTGACAGGCTACATCCTTGATCTTAAGAAGAACTTCTCCAGCTAGGTACTACTTTCCCCATTGACAGATGAGAAAAATGGGTTCAAAGAGGTCAGATAACTCATCTGTGTTCACACAACGGCGGAGTCGGGATCCAGAGCAACTCCCCTGGAGTCGGGGTCCAGAGCAACTCCCCTGGAGTCGGGGTCCAGAGCAACTCCCTTGGAGTCGGGGTCCAGAGCAACTCCCCTGCGTGAAGCAGGCCCCCAAGGGCGTGGAACTAAGGCAGAGCAGAGGGAAAGAGGGGGCGCTCACCCGGCTCAACATTCTCTTCAGCCTCAGGCTGTTCAAGAGTTGGGATTGTCTCTGTTCTCCTTCAGGCACAGTAACATGATTAAAAATTTAAATTTAAAACTTATTATCAACCAGGCCTCCCCAGTGGCGCAGGCGGTTAAGCGCCGCATTGTGAAGCTGTCTGCAACCTCTGCAGCGCCGGTTCGATCCCCAGCTGGCCAGGGAGAAACCCACATGGCGCAGCAGACCTCTCCTGTCTCGCCTGCTGCTCCCCTCAGCAGTGTATTTCAGTCGGTCTGCCTGTTCTGCTCCCCGCTCTGTCTCTGGTAAATCCTCCCACCCTCCTGCGCATCTGGCCTGTACCCCAGTTCTTGCATAAAAAAATGAATAAAATCTTTAAAAAAAAAAAAACAACTTATTATCAACTTGCCACACCCAGACTCTCATTAATTCCCAGTTTCTCATGTTTCATTCATTCCCACATCATCAGTACGATTTATGCCATGTGCATGAGCCAAACCATTATGTACTTAATTCTTTCATTTAAATCATCTACTTTATTTAGACGGCTTATATAATACCTTTGAAATCTATGAATTCAACAGTTTGGCACACTAGTTATTTTTTTCTCAAGTAGTCGATAGATGTAAACATATAGAGATATATAGTTCTATGTTTTGTGGTTATAGTTATATGCCCATATATAACAATAAAATATGTATACAGCCTCTTAAATTTAAAAAAAACAAAACAAAACAGGGTCTCTCTGGTGGTGCAAGAGGTTAAGTTGCAGCACATTGACGCTCGCCACAGCCACCACAGCAAGAGTTCTATCCCCAGCCAGAGAGGTGACCCACATGGCACAGCAGACCTGTCTCACCCGCTGCTCCCCTCAGCAGTGTATTTCAGTAGATCTGCCTGTTCTGCTCCCCACTCTGTCTCTTGTGAATCCTCTCACCCCCACATCTCTGGCCTGTACCCCAGCTCTTGTATGCATAAATAAATAAATCTTTTTTAAAAAAACCATTCACAGAAGGATAGTAAAGCACCAGACATTACCTTCGCTACTTGGAGATGAACCCATTCAGATAAGCTCCTTGACGCAAGGGGCTGCAGCACAGGTGATTCATTCTAAGTCAATAAACCCAGGCTATGTTTGAGAGCTGGTTGTCATCCTTTTCATTCAGTATCAGGCATATCACAGATTGGCAGTAAGAAGATGGGAATGGGGGCGAGAAAAGAAAAACTCTTGGTGTACTCCCTGCAATTATTATTTAATTACATATAACTATAAAATAAATACATAGCCTCTTAAGCTGTGTGGAGATTTCTGGACCTACTAAACATAGAGCTTCCATAGGATCCAGCAATTCCACTCCTAGGTATTTACCCAAAGGACACAGAAACATCAATTCCAAAGAACACCTGCACCCCTATGTTTATAGCAGCACTGTTTACAATAGCTAAGCTTTGGAAACAGCCCAAATGCCCAAAAATAGATGAATGGATCAAGAAGATGTGGTACATATATACCATGGAATATTACTCAGCATTCAAAAAAGATAAACACATGCCATTTGCAGCAACATGGATGGCGCTGGAAGGGATCATGCTCAGCGAAATAAGCCAGAAAGAAAAAGAAAAATACCGGATGGTCTCACTCATAACAGGAATCTAGAAAACTTAAATAAGGGACCAGGAAAATGAATAACTATAAGAAAGTAAAAATCAAAATCAACAAACAGCTATGAACCAGAGACACTTTTTGGGGGGTGGGGGGCGGGAGGGGAGGGATTGGGGTCAAAATAAGGGGGTTGCAATTGTATGGGGAATATAAAAATAAAATTTATTATAAAAAAATAAAAATTAAAAAAATAAATAAATACATAGCCTCTTAAAAGGCCATTAATGTTAGGATACACTCAATTGAAAAGCTATGGTTTCTAGAGCTATGATAGAATCAAGAGCCATCAACAACGAGTGTTTCTTGGAAGCCTACAGGAAATTAGACTCCACCAGACTGTCTTTACCGCTGATGACAGATGCAAGAACAATTCAACCCAGCCAGCTGTGACTTTGTAACGCCAGTTGATGGTCATGAAGAACTATGAAGAAGCAAATATGGTCCCCAGGATGTTCCTGTGGCTCTCTAATGGAGGGTTTGTCCTCACATTAAACATAATATGGCCTTATCATTAGGATTTAGATCTTATTAAACTATTTTCTCCCCAATTAGCAAATTCTTCTCATTGTCAGGCACTTACGTTGACTTTAGAATCTTCCCTCTGTTCAATGGAGAGCAGGTTTGTAATTTCCCCACCGGCTGGGAACTAAGATCCTGACACTCGGAGGTTCCAGACACCTGTGACAAGAAATTCCCACCAAAGAATTGGCTTCTCTCGCAGTGTGTGACCCTGGCGGCAAAAACATTAAGGCGGGAAGGCAGCAACCAGCCCAAATGCCACTCGCTCCTTTTTCTTACCATCCTTGTAGAATCAGACTTACGCGTGGTTCTTAGAGTCCTGAGAGTCAGTTAGTCCCTCGAAAGAGAAGGGTGATGAGGCAGAACACAGATGAACCTCCAGTCACTGCTGGCTGCTGTGAGGCACACACACGTCCTATTGACCTTGTGGGCAGTTTGAGAACGTACTGCGGAAGGTGGAGAAGATTGATGCCTCTGGGAGTGGGCTAGAGAGAGTCCGTGATATTTTCTCTGTAATTGTCATCTTTCATTTCTTATAGAAAAAGGAACTTTAGATTCTATTCAAGGAAAAGGGAACTACACAACCTTTTAGTTTCCTAATTGATGCTACCATTTTACTCTGTTCAAAGAGAGAGATGACCTCATAAAACTCTTAAATCAATTTAGGCTTGAATTTATCTTAGGAAGGTAAATGTGACCGCTGATATTTCCATAATAGGCTTAATTTCCATTCAGCCTATTGAAAAGACCACAGAACCCACCACTTCAAAGGAAAGCTCATTAGCATATGTTAAGGCACATCCCGGAGGAAGTCACCTTTATTCTAAAGTCAGCCCATCACTCCTGCTGGAGAGTGAGCTGAAGGGAGTTTTAATAGAGTTCCTCAGCGGATAGCCCGCACGCCATGTGACACGGGCAAAACAAAGGCTTTTGGATTCCAGAGATAGTTTTTTAAATCTATAAAAAGAAAATGTAACTGGGTGGGCAGTTGGGATTTGTCCTTCTAACAAACGTGCCCCACAAATATGGGCTTTTCTAAAGCCTGCATAGAGTTTTAGAAAATTAAGTTATTTGCCTGCATTTAAAAATATGTGAGGGCCTCCCGCGTGGTGCAGCAGGTTGAGCGCAGCGCTGTGAAGCTGTCCGCAGCCTCTGCACTGCGGTTTGATCCCCGGCTGGCCAGGGAGATTCCCACACGGCGCGGCAGACCTCTCCTGTCTCTCCCGCTGCTCCCCTCAGCAGTGGATTTCGGTCCTTCTGCCTGTTCTGTTCCCTGCTCTGTCTCTGGTGGATCCTCTCACCCTCCTGTGCCTCTGGCCCGTACCCCCAGTGCTTGTATAAATAAATAAATCTTTAAAAAAAAATTCTAAAAAAAGTAAACTTCCAACTACACTCTGAAGATGCAACACTGAGCCCACTCTCCAGCATATCAGGGAGAGAGGAAGAAAAGAAGGTAGCGTGGAGACTGGGGGGAGGCGGGGAACCAGCTGGAAGAGTCCCGGAGAAGTCACACCTCCCCCCAGTGCTCACCCCGCTAGATCTGCCACCTTCCTTCCTAGGAGCCAGGAATGTCTGCGAGCCGCTGCTGCCTGGAGAAACTAGATTGTCGGGCTCTGCCAGGCCTCCAGACACCACCACGATTGTTTAGGCAAATCAGAAGCCAATTCAGAAACTATCTTCCTAGAATTTCTGTTCAAGTGCAAGTCTGGAACACGGACGAAGGTGTAACTACACACGTTGAGATGTGAGACACGTCTCATCTTTCATTTCTTCAGATGAACTTAAAAGCAGGAAGCGCCTGGGGAGCAAGCAGGACCACAGAGTATCTCCGTGACTGAGGGGGGTTATGGAGATGGGGTAGGGGGGCAGCACACAGGGAGCAGAAGGGTGGCCAACCTTCCTGGGGGTGGTGGTGTTTCTACAGACATCCCCTTGAGAAGTCCTTTCTCCCGGAAAGTATTTGTCTGCTCTCACCTCGTGTCCTGGATACCATCCCCCGTGTCTGGTGGCCTGTCCAGTGGGAGTGGACAAGCCTTCATGGACTTGACTCTAAAGGGCACCAGTTGGGTATTGAGCCGGTGGCCCCGGTCTGTATAGCATAGTGAAGCCACTGATGGGGCCAATCAGACACAATCTCCAGGAATGGGAAGAAGATATTGGAAATCTATGGTCAGGCAGCTGTGGGAAAGAATAGTTAAGTGAAAAAAGCAATTTGCAGAGAGTACACTTGTGAAGTATCTGGGAGGATACACACCAAATGTCAACACTGGCCCTTTGGGAGGAGGGACGGAGCCTCTTGGCTCACAGTCTGTTCGGCCTAGGTTTTCTCTCTCTTTTTTTTTTAAAGATTTATTTATGCATACAAGAGTGGGGTACAGACCAGAGGTGTGGGGGGTGAGAGACAGAGTGGGGAACAGAACAGGCAGATTGACCAAAGTACACTGCTGAGGGGAGCAGCGGGCGAGTCAGGAGAGGTCTGCTGCGCCATGTGGGTTGCTCCCTGGCCAGCCGGGAATCAAACTTGCGCTGCAGTGGCTGTGGACAGCTTCATAGGTTGAATCTTAACCCCTTGTGCCACCAGGGAGGCCCATGCTTGGCCTAGGTTTTCTACAGCAAGCATGGATTGCTTTCATAATTATATAAACTTTATAAATAAAATGTATCATATTAAGTATGATGTTTTACATAATACCTGCTATACAAATATGCTAGAGAGAGCTTATCTCAGGGTGGTGGAGCAACAGGTAATAATTTTCTTCTTTATAACTGTCTCCTCTAAATTTTCTATTGTTGTCTGGGAAAACATAACAGACATTAACAAAAGGTTGTTTTTTTTTTAATGCAATGATCCTTTTTTTTCTTTTTTTTTTAAGATTTATTTATTTATTTATTTATGCAAGCACTGGGTACAGTCAGAAGCGCGGGAGGGTGAGAGAATTCACCAGAGCCAGAGCGGAGAGCAGAGCAGGCAGAAGGACCCAAGCACACTGCTGAGGGGAGCAGCGGGCGGCAGGAGAGGTCTGTCGTGCCATGTGGGACCCTCGGCGGCGGCCGGGGATGGAACTGGTGCTGCAGAGGCTGCGGGCAGCTTCACAGCCCAGCGCTCAACCGCTGCACCACCAGGGGAAGCCCAATAAATAGATCTTTTAAAAAAAAAAAAGTACAGGGAATTTTGTTTCTTAGAGATCTATTTCAAAAACTTCCATGATAACATGTTGGCCTACTTACATCACCATAAACATGTTTTAACAGACATAAAATCTTACAACTCTGAGGATTGAATATTATTTACAATGAGGCATTGCTATTTCTGTTTTATACATGGGTAAAGTAACATTTCAAGAAGTTAGGCCATTAGGGTCTCCCTGGTGGTGCAAGGGGTTAAGACACAACCTATGAAGCTGTCCGCAGTCACTGCAACACGAGTTCCATCCCCAGCCAGGGAGCTACCCACGTGGCACAGCAGACCTCTCCTGACTCCCCACTGCTCCCCTCAGCAGTGTATTTCACTCAGTCTGCCTGTTCTTTTCTCCACTCTGTCTCTGGTGAATCCTCTCAACCCCCACACCTCTGGCCTGTACCCCAGATCTTGAATGCATAAACAAATAAATCTTTAAATAAAAAGAAGTTAGGCCACTAAAAATAATCTTAACATAATAAATATTTCCTAATAAAGATGGAATAATAAACAAGAAAGGTAATATCAATTATTTGCTATATACAAGATACTATTTCTTTTAGATACATTAAATAGGTAAATAAGTATATTTGTGGACCTGCCACTTAATCTCCTCAACATCCCTATGAAGTGGGTGTTTTATTACCCCCATTTTATACAGAAGGGGATTGGATCAGGGGAGGCTAAGCAAATCACCTTGGTCACAGAGCTCCTAAGCCACAAAACAGAGATTTCAACCCAGAGAGCTAGATGCAGCTGCCACAAATCTTCTGTTCAGTCACAGTCATAAGTAGTAAAGACAGAACTCAAACCTCTCGTCTGTCTACTCAAAAGCTCTTGGCCCCCTCAATACTTTGTGAGGGCTATTATTCATTTACTTAGACAAAGTTCGGTCTACTTTTTTGTTCTGGCAGGGGCTGATCCCTCCTAAACTCCAGGCACTTGCAATATCAGCTGCTTTTTCTAAGTCTGAAGGTAGCAGTTCTGTGCAGACAGATGAGGTAAGTCAGGCAGCTAGAGCAGCGGGAATAACAACACCCATTCCCATCAGACTCTAGAGTAATGCTGCTCTCAAAATCTAAGAGTCCCAGTTTCTAAAACATATCAGTTTGTTCTCCTAATGGTTGTGAATTCTCCCTCCTCCAACCCCTCAGAGCATTTACTGAACTCTCCTGTGGAATATCCTGACTTACATTTTGGTTATTTGAGAAGTGCTCTTCTCACTCCTTCTAGAGTTCAGTGCCTTGACAACTGTCCAGTTAAAAGGTGGATTTTGCTGCTATGTTAAAAACACCTCTAATAACAGCACTATTTACAAGAGCCAAGAATGGAAACCACCTAAATGCCCCAGAACAGATGACTGGACCAAGAAGATGTGGTATGTATGCCCAATGGAATACTACTCAGCAATCCAGAAAGATAAACTCAGGATGTTTTCAGCAACATGGATGGAACAGGGAAGGATTATTCTAAGCAAAGTGAGTCAGAAAGAGAAATACCAGATGGTTTCACTTTTATGCAGAATCTAGAGAAACCAAACAAAGGATCAGACAAGGACAAACTGTGTAGGACTGACCCTTGAATGCAGACCATAGATGACCATAGATCTGAGACACTCAGGAAGGGAGGCGAAGGGCGGGACAGGTCAGGTGGGAATAGAGAACAGTGGGGGAGGAGAGCATGGGGAGTGTGGGTAAGGACGGTGGGCAATTTGGTGGTGGGAAAACTAGGGGGGCTGTACCTTAGGGGAAAAATCCTCTACTGTGAAAAAAAAACAAGGATTTTTTTTTTGAAATTTTTTTTTAATTTATTTACTTAGTTATACAAGCACTGGGTACAGTCAGAAGTGTGGGAGGGTGAGAGAATTCACCAGAGCCAGAGCAGGGAGCAGAACAGGCAGAAGCACCGAAGTACATTGCTGAGGGGAGCAGCGGGCACAGCAAGAGAGGTCTGTAGTGCCATGTGGGACCCTCGCTGGCAGCCAGGGATCAAACTGGCACTGCAGAGGCTGCGGGCAGCTTCGCAGGCCAGCACTCAACCGCTGCACCACCAGAGGAGGCCCAACAAGGATGTTTTAAAAATAAAGAAATTATATATAAACATATCTAAATTTCAGTGACTTATACAAGATAGAAGTACATGGTCCAGGAGAAGAGTATGGGGCTGGAGGGCAGCTCTGCTCCACTCTCTCATGCAGGGATCCAGGCAACTTTCATCCATGACTCTGCCAACCTAAAAGGGTTGCCTTCCTCTATCTATGACAGCTTAACACTTCACCTGCATTTTAACCAGTAAGAGGAGAAGGTGTCAAGGACAGGGCAGGTCCCTGCCTTCTAAAGGTGGAACAAAGTTAAAATTTCTTTTACTAACCAAAAAAAAAAATAAAATAAAATAAGGAGAAACCAGAGCAAAAGAAAATTAGCCGTCTGAGTCACCCTGTCTTGGGAAATACATTTAAAATAATGTGCATGTAGACAACAGTTCCTTATTCAACAAATATGTATGAAATGCCTCTGTATGTCAGACATTGAGCTAATCTTTGGGAATCCAGCACAAGGCATTTATAAACAATGGATAAATAAATGAATGAGCCTTTTTATAGAACAGCAATCTGGAGGTAAGACCATGAAAATTTCATGAGGGGAAATAATTTAAAATAGGGACGCAAGTAATTTCTTCCCATAGAAAGTCATAGATAAAAACAGACATATTTAAGGCTGAATTTTTTGTGGCTTGCCGAAAAATATGGAAAATCAATTATAAAGAAAGTAAACAAACAGCCATGATTTACTGGCAATACTGCCACTAGCAAAATATATTACAGCTCCAATTCTGAATTTTTACTTTAATGACTTTTTCTGTATTTTACTCTAAAACACATTTTTTACTTTTTCCCTATACAAAACAAAGAACAATAAAATACCGTCACTTCATTGAGATAAATACACAGGTCTAAAACTAAATTCTTTCTGTGTCTTCTATAAGATAAACATCCAAGGAATTTCATCTGGGAGAGGCGCCAAAAGTCCGACTCCAATTTATTATTATTTCTAAATTATATATAAAGCACCACATAAAGTCTTTAATAATAATGTCAGTGGAGATGCCACTGGAATGCATTATTTTCAGTCACAGACGTCACCAATTCAACTTTTCTCATTTCCCAAATTCCATTAAGATGGAACTTCCCAGATGGTGCCATTACCCGCTCCACCTCTCCCCACCATAAAGAAGTCCAACAAATGATTTGCACTTAGCTTTTTGACTAAAATGTCAATAGTAATATGAATAGTAATATAAACTGCAGACATTTTAAATTCAAATGTTAAGGGATGGATGGAAATTTAGCACTGAACTAAAATGAAGTTGTGTTTCATTAGAATAAAGTTTTCAGAACTTAGGCTTCAGACTTCAGGTGCAGAGGTGAGTCCGAGGAATTTGTGTTCCTTGTGCTGTTAACTTCTGATGTTTCTCCTGCACATATTGCTCCTGAGACATCTGACTTAATTTATCATTCCTCCCCTTGGCTCGCACACACACCCTGATATATACATGGTGCACTGTTTCTCGGGGAGCAGCTGCTCTACCCATTCTGGAAGCTTCTCCCCTCCAACTGTGTTGGGCTTGACTAAAAGGAATAATTCCCAGTCACCAAATTAGAGCTCCCCATCTAGAGGAGGCAGAGCATTGTCTCTTAGAATTTTGCAATTCCCATTTTATGTAACTGAATTTATGCACATTTATTCAGTTAGTGTAGATAATGTCCTTGGCAGTGTATCTGGCAGTAGTTACTGTTCATTTAGGACATACAATAATTAAGGCACAATTCTAAGTTCTCTGAGGAATACTGAGACTCATTCATTTATTAAAAATATTTACAGATCATTAACTATACATTCATTCATTCAGCATATGTTTATGGAGCAACCACAGTGTGCCAAGTACCATGTTAAGTTTGCAAAAGTAAACACAGGCCTCACCTTCATGGCTTTTATAGGCTGGTGGGGGAGGCAGAAAACCAAAGAGTTGCACAAATGGATGCAAAGCTAGTTATCAAATGGGATGAGTGCAGTAACCCGGATAAAGCCTGGGTTTCTGTGGCTCAATTTCCTAGCACAACCCAACCAGCAAAAGTAGCTGCAATATGTAGCTCAGATCTCTGTCAAGGTGATGAAGAACAAGAGTGAGAAACTGCCATACAGGAAGACTTCAGAGATATGACAAGTAAATGCAGGGTCTCATCTTAGACTGAAATAACTGGTAAATCCAAAGTCTTGGTTAATGGTTATGTGCCAAGGTCAGCTTCTTAGTTTTAACAAAGAAATAAGGGATGATTTTATCTCTATGAAATGATAATAGAATGCTATAAAAATATATATGAAGAAGAAAAAAATGGGCTCTTGGAAGTTAAATCTTTAACAGCCAAAATGAAAAATTACAAGAAAATATAAAGACAGGGATGAAAAATATCAAAGAACTAAAAATAGTGCACCAGTCCAGGAAGGCCAACTCCCAAATAATAGGAGTACGAGAAGGAGGGTACAGAAACACGCAAAGAAGAAAGCTTAATTATTTCTATTTTTTTAAAAATTCTCCAGAATTTAAAGAATGAGACTCTAGGTTGAAAGGCCCAAGTAGCAGTGATCACAAATAGACCCACATGGAGATACAGGATCTTAACATTTTTAAACACAAGAAGCATATTAATCCCATTCCCCTGGTCAACGAGTGGGCAGCTTCAAACCATAAGAGCAGAAAACCTAAGAGGTACACATTCAGTAAGAGAAGAACTAGGTCTTCAACCTGACTCCAAATCTCATGAACTTAATCTAGCTCTACCCAGAAAGACTAACCAGGGAGAAACTCTTGGGGGGAAAAGCCTAGCTGTGGGTCTGATCATGTCACAGTAATTCATACATCAAGTGTCTCTAATTGGCTTGGGTTATTTCTCTGGAATCTCTGCAACTTGAATTTGCAGCGTTTGGAAAGTAACCCTAGATTATAAATCCCTCAATAGCAGCAGCCTGGAAGTTATAGCAACAGCAATTATCAATTTAACCTATAACTCATTTAAAATATCACCTAATAATCAAGTACATTAAGAAGATTCTTTCATGTTCACTTGTTTTCATGCCAGGTATCAGGTCTCCCACTGGGTAAAGAGGCCATCATCATGCATTTGAATCTGCGGGTATAGCCGTTTACTTCAATCAGCTCCTCCATCATAACCTCTCTCTCCCACTGGCTTCAATCAGTAATCTTTCAAACATACTAAAATAAGAGGTGAGTTTTATCCTGTAACATAAAATGATGAGGGGAAGTAGCTGAGGGAAGGCAGAATCACCTCATTCTTGCAAAATTATACATATACACACACACAGTCGTGGTGTAGACAGAAAGCATCTTCTTTCACAGCAAAGGGAATCTACTGTGCTTTATGGTTCCCTCTAGTCTCTCTGTAGCCAATGCTGTTAACGCCTACAGACGGATGACAGCCACATCTACACCTCTGGCCAGACTGTCCTCCGACACTCCAAGTCCTCGGAGCCACCTGTGACTGTACATCTCCTTCTGGGGGTCCCCTGGATGATTCAGACTCGACTGATGTCACTGCCAGACTTCTCACTCTATACTCTGGCCATTCAATCCCAATGAGTGGCAGCACTAGGTAGAAGTCGGCAAAGCCAAACCTCAGAATTCATCGCCCCCCACTCCCTGGCCCTCAGCCACAGGTCTGTATGTCTTTCCTGCTCAGTCCTTCTTCACTCTGAGCCCTCCTCTATATCCCAATTCAACATCTTTCCAGGTTTATTTCCATGATCGTCTAGTCATTCTACTTCGAGCATCTTCTTTCCAATCTTCATAGACACTAGAAGTACATTAAAAATGCAAATCCAATGCGAGAAAGCAGACGAGCAGCGTAGAAAGGGGGACACGGTTCACTGTGCAGGATGTAGGGGGGGTGAGTGTCTTCTCTGCTAAAAAAGGAGCCTCTGCAGGGTCTTACTTAGAGGAGTAACACAATCATAAAGATGTTGTTCTTCTATTTAAAGGATCTAGGGTCTCATTACTGTTTAAATTTGCATTTTTCTAATTGAGGTTGGGCCTCTCTAATTCTTACTCTTACCATTCAAAGCTCCCCTTTCTACAATTTGCCTCCTTTTAGTTTGGCTTCTGATGAATTTCCTGCTTTTTCCATGCTGATTTTTAGATTTTCTTTTTCTCTCCATTCTAGAAAGTCATTTTTCCCATCTTACATATGGCAGATATGGCTTCCTAACTATCACCTATTCTTTTATTTTGATGATGGCAGTCGCCTTTTAACAGCAACCCAAAACATCTATTTTTTAACATTTTTCAAATCTGCTTTTTCCTTTATTGTATATACATTAAGAGTCCTGTTCAGAATCCTCCCCCACCCTAAATGGAAAAGCATGACCTACCTTCTTAATAGGGTTGCACTTTTGTCTTTACATTTAGGTGTCTTTTCTTACTAGGAGTTTACTTCAGAGTATAGTATGAAAAGAGGTTCCAACTTTACTCTTCCTCACATAATAACCCAACTTTCCCAAGATTATTTACCAAATAATCTATCTATTCCCCTCTCTCTATAAAATAGCAAGTTCCCATAGGTATAGGACCTTTTTCTGCCCCACTGGGTCTGTTTTTAGGCCCAGTTCTAGAATATATGTCAATGTCTGCAAGTATAAGTTCCGTTCCTCTGCTCTTTTTTTCCTAAAAAATCTTAGTATTCATGAAGCTTTATTTCTCTATCTAATTTGTAGAAACAGTTTACTAAGTCCACTAAAAATACTCTTGGAATTTTAATTGAAGTTACATTGAATTTATAGGTTAATTACGTGAACATCAAGTTTTATAATGTTGTCATGCCATCCACAGCTCTTCACTTATTTATATCTTATTTTATATCCTATAATAGAATTTCAAATTTTTCTTCATAAAAGTCTTGAGACTTTTTATTGTGTTAATTCCTAGAAAATTTATAGGTTTATGAGGTTTGAGAGGGGTTTTTTTCCATTTTAATTGGTTTCCTATTTTGTTTTACTTTTTATAATGAGTAATCCCTAGTGTCGAAAGTGCTATTAATATTGATTTCATACCCCCCCAAACTTGCTGAACTTTTAATTCTTTTATTGGTTCTGATGCTGTATTTACTCTCCCGGGTTTACTACATAAATTTCCATACTGTCTGAAAATAAGGACAAGTCTGTCCCTTCAGTTTTGTATTAGTTACGATTTAAATTCAGCTGCATCTATCAGAGACACAAAATAACAGTGATTTAAAGAGAAAGAAATTTATTTCTCTCTCCTGCAAAAACCAGATCTGGTAGGATGGCTCTGTGGTCATCTATGACTCAGGCCGGTCCACCAGCCTTAAAATGTGTCCCTCATCCTCATATGCCACAATGTTGCTCCCGATGTCATGTCCACTTCCCCTGCAACAGGCCAAATAAAAGAAACATCTCAGAAGTTGCATACATAAGTCGCATTTACAGCCTCTGGCCAAAACCCAACATCAAGGGAAGCTGAGAGATGTAGCCTTTCTTCCGGTGGCTGTGGCCACAGCTAAAACTCAGGCCCTGGGACAGGGGTACCTGAGGAAGGGCAGCTAGGAGGAGATGACTGGTAGACGCTGTCACATTTTCCAAGTCTCTTAATTCACCTCGCCTCATTGTGTTGGTCAGGACGTCTAATTCTATTTCCTTTAATGTTTACTCTAGGATTCTTTTGTGGTGACCTATTCCCAAATGCTTCTTTTAAAACATAATGAAATGATGGTGATTTTTCTTAAGTCTCTTAGTATCATCAGCTATATTGAATCAGGATGCTTTTGGATGCAAGCAATAGAATGACCAACTAAAATGACTTAAATAATAGAGATTTATTATTTCAATTACAATAATGTCAAAGGGAGGAAGATGAAGATAGCAAGTTTAGTTAATTTTCTTAATGTTCCCTCAAGGTTACAGTTGAGTAATCATGTCCTCACATAACCTCATCTAAAGGTGCAGAACAAGGGTAAAGGAGGAGGATCAGGTGATTCTTGGGGACCGACCCCTCTTTTCACCTTTTCCCAGGTGAGAACTGGGTCATATACTCACTCCTAATCAACTAACCCAATGGGTAATGGGATTGATGGCTCAAAGCATCAAGGTTCAACCCAAAGGACTGGAAGAAAGAACCATCTTTCCTGAGCATGACGTCATCCTACTTATGTGAATGAAACTGGACTAACAAAAAAAAGAAGCCGGCATCAGTGTCTGCATATGCACTTTGATGAGATTTTGATGCAAACCCTTCTTACAAGCTTGAAATAAACCCTTCTTGCTCATGATGTGTCCTTTTTTAATACACCAGTGAATCTGGTTTTCTAGTATTCTCATTTTAAGAATTTTGCATCTAGGGCCTCCCTGGTGGCACAGGGGTTAAAGTCTCAGTGCTATCAAGCTATTGCCAGCCACTGTGGCATGAGTTTGATCCCTGGCCAGGGAGCTGATCCACATGGCGCAGCAGACCTCTCCTGTCTTGCCCGCTGCTCCCCTCGGCAGTGTATCTTAGTAGATCTGCCTGTTCTGCTCCCCACTCTGTCTCTGGTGAATCCTCTCACCCTCCTCCCCCATACCTCTGGCCTGTACCCCAGTTCTTGCATGCATAAATAAAAATAAATCATAAATAAAAGAATTTTGCATCTATGTCTCTATGGAAATTGTATACCTTTCTCGTCTCGCCCTGTCCTTATCCAATCTCTAAATCAGGATGATGCTGGCTGAATAAAATGGGCAAAGGCACTTACACTTGTTTTCTATTGCTTTTTTAAAAAATGTATAAAATAGACATCATCTCTTGAAACTTTGGAAGAACTCACCATCGAGATCTCATTATTTTGTGAAGGAAAAAAGTTTTTGGTACCATTAGATTGTCTTTGATGCTCATTGGTCTAGTCTGAGTTCTTATTTCTCCTTGTTCCAATTTGCCACTTTATTTTTTTTCAAGAAATATTATGATGTCACCTAAATTATCAAATGGATTGATAACTTTTTATATTATTTTGTTTTAAAATCATTATACTTTGCTACTTCCCTTTCATTCTGTACTGTGTTACTTGGTTTTCTTTATTTCTTAATTGGTATTGGCAGAAGGTTGGTTATATAAATATTTCTTTTTTTTTTTTTTTTTTTTTTTTTTTTATAGAGGCATGCTTTATTTATTTGTTTGCTGGTTTGTTTGTTTGTTTTGTTTATACATGCACTGGGTACAGTCAGAAGCGCAGGAGGGTGAGAGAATTCCCCAGAGCCAGAGCGGGGAGCAGAGCAGGCAGAAGGACCGAAGTACACTGCTGAGGGGAGCAGCGGGCGGCAGGAGAGGTCTGCACGCCATGTGGGACCCTCCGCCGGTGGCCGGGGAGCAGCCGGGGATCGAACCGGCGCCGCAGAGGCCGCGGGCAGCTTCGCAACCCAGCGCTCAACCGCTGCGCCACCGGGGAGGCCCTATAAATATTTCTAAGAATCAGCTCTGGATTTAGAAAAATCATCTACTAATTCTCTTGCTAATTTTATTTCTCTATTTAATTGATTTGTGCTTTTATTATTATTACTTCTTTCCATTTTCTTTTAAGTGTACTTTTTTTAAAAAAAATTTTTAAATAAATTAATGTACTTTAATTTTCTATTTCCTACCTTTATTAATAAAAAAAAAAAACACTTTGCTTTTCCATCTTTCTTGTACTCAAAACTACAAGTTTCCCTTTTAGTATAATTTAAGTAGCATCACACGAATATCACCATGTCCTGCCTTCACCTTAAGTCTCATGCCAGTTTCCCCTGTGGTCCGCGGCTTCTGAGGTGGCCCCAGGGAGCCCAGCCTCCAGGTACGATGCTGGGAGTGACTCCTGCCCTTGAGTGAGGGTTGGACCTCAGGACATACTGCTGCTGGGTCGACTGTGACAAAGTGCTGAGATGTCACCTCCGAGATTAGCTTACAAATGATGGTGGTGTCCTCGTGTTAACGCGCCTCTCTCCCTCTTGCTCACTCCAACCAAGCAAGCTGCCATGTTGGGAAACTCCAGCTAGCAAGAAAGCAAGAGTGGCGTCCTCGCAACAGCCAGGAGGCCCCGATCCAATGGCCTGTGGGGGTCTGAATCCCGCCAACAACCTCGTGGGCGACTTGGAAAGGCTCCCTCTCCCGCTGAGCTCCAAGATGGCTGCAGCCTCAGGGCCAGACTGAGCCCCAGCACACAGGAAGCCACACCTGAGTTCCCGGCCCGCTGAAACTGTGAACTAAGAAATGTTCTGTTTTAAATTTCAGGATAATTTGTTACACATCTACAGATGACTAACAGGCCCCATTATCTCCTTCAACGGAGCAACTGTTTGGTGGTATATTTTTAAATTCCTACTCACTCATTTGAGTTTAGACATGTGGGACTTGGATTCGTTTTCCCTTGCTGTTGTAACAAATGGCCACAGGCCTCAAAGCCCAGCGGTCAGAACATGGACACGGTGTTACCAGGGCCCCTTCTTTGGTGGACATCTGGTCTTTGTTGGTCTAATTCTGTGTCTCACTATTCAGGACTGAGACCCTGTTTTCTTGCTGGGGGTCAACGGAGGGTGGTTCTCAACTTCCAGAGGCCTCACGCTGCCCTTGACTTCTGACCCCTTTCCTTCATCTTCACATCAAGTGGCGGCAGATCAGAGCCTCCTCACGTTCCCCAGAGCCACGCTCCCGCTGCCCCCAGGCCTTGGGGGATCGGATCCGGCACATCCAGACAGTGCAGGACACTCGTCTGCTCCAGGTTCTTCACTGCATGCGCATCCACAAAGCCCCTTTTGCCACATAAAGAAATATAGACACAGGTTCCGGGGATTTGGTTATGGGCATCTTCATGGGGCCGTTACTCTCCTGCATGCCCTCCAATTTGAATAATTGTGTTACCTTTCTGCCGCTGCAGAGAGTGAGCGTGAGGACATGGTCATAGCTTTCAAACTCTCCGAGACTTTCTTCGTGGTAGAAAACGAATAGTTTTGTGCCTCTTCTGTGTGTGCGCCAAAGAATGTCTATCCTGTGTTCAAGTCAAATGTATCCCCACTCATCTAAGTGATCATGCTATTAAATTCTTACATTATCCTTGGTTATTTTTCTGTTTCACTTATTGACTTCTGAGTATGTGTAATATCTCTAAGTGTAATTCTAGATTTATCTCTCTCATCTTAATTCTATCATGGGTTGCTTTATATATTTCAAGAAACATCTGTCTACGATTATTCAATTCCCTTGGTCTATTGTTCCTTTTATCAGCATGTGACACTGTCCTTAGTCTTGATTCTTTTTTGGCATAAATGTGTTGCTCTGATACTAAAACTGCTCCTTGAGCTTTATTTGCCTGATGAATCTTTTCATCTCTTCATTTTCAATTTGCCTGTGTTTTTTTTTCAGTGCTACTTGGCAGATAATATGTTGCTGGATCTCAGGAGTCACTAGCTGGCCCAGCAGGGTCTCTGGCTTTTGAACATCACCCTCCTCTCACGGGTACCTGCTCCTCAGACGTCGCTTAACTGTTCTCCTGAGTTTCCCCATATTCCCTTAAGAGTAACTGTCCCTTGGTTAGTGTCAACTCGGTGAGACAAAAGCCCTGCCTGTGCTCCTCCAGGTGAGTTAGGGGGAGAGGGACAGAAACCCCTACCTTGATCTTCTGGGCTCTGGCCCTTCCTGCATGGGCACCCCCCGGGTGGGCATTGATAGCAGCTCTGGTCTCTTGCAGGTGGACTGTCAGTGAGTGTGTGTGTTTGCCTGTTGTTTATAAGCTGCTGTAGATTCAAGTTCTGAATCTAGCTGTGCATTTATTACTGCACTGGGGAACACCTCCCAGCTACCAACTGATTCAGCTGGGGTCATGTGGGGGACAGAAAAAGTCCCAATAACACCCAGTTCTAGTCCATGCTGACTGTTTTCCTCCCCTGCCCCACTGCAGACCCCACTCCCTGGACTCAACACTCCTCTTGCTCCTATGTTGCTTATAAATCAACTTATTTAGATTTAGATTTCTATGGTCAGGCTGGTAGGGAAATATAAGCCCTTCCTATCTTTCCTTTCAGTAGGCAGTACATACATATGGCTCAAAAATTAAAAAATGTAGGGCCTCCCCTGGTGGTGGAGCGGTTGAGAGTTGGGCTGTGAAGCTAGCTGCCTGCAGCCTTTGCAGTGCCGGTTTGATCCCCGGCCACCGGCGAGGGATGCAGACCTCTCCTGCCACGCCCACTTCTCCCCTCAGCAGTGTATTTCGTTGGTCTGCCTGTTCTGTTCCCCGCTCTGGCTCTGGTGAATCCTCTCACCCTCCCGCGCCTCTGACTGTACCCCATGCTTTTATAAATAAATAAATCTTTAAAAAAAATTTAAAAATATACACATATAGTGATACATGAGAATCTCCTTCCCACCCCCATATAAAACTGCTGATACTGGCTTCTTCCAGGATCTCCTTGTACATATACTAACAAGTAACAGAGTATATTATATGTACATACGCACACACATTCTTATATGCTCTTTTTTCTCCAAAGGACAGCATACTATACAATCTACTCAGCATTTTGCCCTTGTTATTTCACTTAAAATGTCTGGTAGATCTTTCTCCATAGAGAGGCTGATCATTCTTTTTTATAGTTATACAGTATCCCATGGTGCAGAGGACTGTGATTTATCTAAAACCATCTCCCACTGATAGACATTAGGTTGTTTGCAATCTTCTGCCATTACAATGCTGCTGCTGCATTGAATAATATAGAGAGTTTAAACAATGGGAGGAAATATAAAAAATAGTCAAGGCATTTCATTATGTGTGTTTCCTAGTAATTTTTTTCTCCTGCTGCTGTTTCTTCCTGCTGCATTTTTATATTCCTTAGAAGCCAAATGTTGATGCTTTATTGCAGCTTGCACATTGTTCAGGGTCATTTTAGTGGTTGGAATTACACAATAAAATAGAAAAATGTACATTTGTGTAAAGCCTGAAAGTAACAACAACAGCAACGAATCTCACATTCATCTAGCACCTTCTGCAGCCCGAGTGTGGAGACAGGCAGCTGGGTAGGGGTGGGTGTGGTGCTTTGTAAGCTTAACACACAGTGACACAATCATCCACATACCGCCCCTCTGGCACAGCAGTATAAGAAGCCAGGGTGTGCTAGTCAGGTCACTCTTGCTATGGTCATTGACACCACCAAAGGCACATGAGAACTTTTTCCTCAATACTCAATAGCTCTTAAAAAACCAATGCCTATATGAAAAAATTGAAAGCAGGGACTTAAAGACCCATGTTCACAGCAGTATAATCCACAATAGTCAAGATGCCATGGTAATATACATAGAAAACCCAAGACTCCACAAAAAAAAAAAAAAAAACCTACTCAAAATAATAAAATGAATACAGTTAAGAGGCAGGCTGCAATATCAATACTGAAAAAGTGCTGCATTTCTATAGGCAAAAAATGAATTTGAACATAAATTAAGAAAACAATCCGGGCCTCCCCGGTGGCGCAGCGGTTGAGCGCTGGATTGCGAAGCTACCCGCAGCCTCTGCGGCGCCGGTTCGATCCCCGGCTGCTCCCCATCCACTGGAGGAGGGTCCCGCATGGCGCGCAGACCTCTCCTGCCGCCCGCTGCTCCCCTCAGCAGTGTACTTCGGTCCTTCTGCCTGCTCTGCTCCCCGCTATGGCTCTGGTGAATTCTCTCGCCCTCCCGTGCTTCTGACTGTACCCAGTGCATGTATAAACAAAAAAACAAACAAACAAACAAATAAATAAATAAAAACATGCCTTAATAAAAAAAAAAAAAATTTAAAAAGAAAACAATCCTATTTATAATCATAACAAAAAATATTAAATACTGGTATTAGATTTAATAAAGGAGGTACAGGACTTATATACTGCAAACTTATATAAGGCACTGTCAAAGGAAATAAATAAGATACAAAGAAATGGAAAGATAAACCATGCTAATGAATTGGCAGAATACACATTAAGATGACCATATTACCTAAAGCAATTTACATATTAAATGCAATGCCTAGCAACATCCCAATTATCTTTTTCAAGGAAACAGAACAATTATTAAATTTATAGAACCACTAAAGACCCCAAATAGCCAAAGCAACCCTGAGAAAAAAGAAGAAAATAGAGGTAGCATATGCCCTGGCTTCAAACTATACTGCATGGCAACAGTAATCAAAACAATTGGGCATGCTCAAAATCACTTATTATAAGGAAATGCCGTCAAAATCACAATGAGATATCACCTCACCCCTGTGAGAACAACCTATACAGCAAGAAGACTGGAAACAAATGTTGACAAGGATGTGTAGAAAAGGGAACATTCATTCACTTTTGGTGGGAATTTGTCATTTGTTGCAGCCCTATGGAAACAACTGAAATACCACATGATCCAGCAATATCAGTTACTGGGTATTTACCCAAAGAATATGAACATGCTCATACAAAAAGATTCATGCAGTCCTATTCATGCACAGGGCTGTAAATAGCAGCACCTTTTACAGCAGCCATGTCAGGAAGCCAACTTAAATACCCATCCAGAAGACTGGATAAAGGAGTTGCTCGGTAAGATGCTCAGTGGAGTACTCTTCAGCTGTTTAGAAGATGAAATAGTGCCTTTTGGGCAAAATGAATTGGATCTTGAGGTGATGTTGCTCAGTGAAATAAGTCAGAAAGTAAGAGCAGTTTCACTCATTTGTGGAATATAAATAACAAAATAAACCAAAAATAGTTCTTAGACTCTATGAAAAATACACTGGTTACCAGGGCAATGAGGGAAGGGAGGAGGTAAGAGGAAGAGGCAAGGTGTAGGGCATGGGCACTGGGGCTTTGGTGGAGGGTGAATGAAGCATGCACACATAAGGAGGTGTGGCATTGTACTCCCCAAAATGTATACTTAATATAAATGATTGGCAAATGAATAGAATTTGAGAAAAAAAAGAGGAGCGTGGGTTAGAGAGCCAGACTGCCCACATTAGCATTGCAGAGACTAAAGGTAGCAAATTTCAGAACCCTTTGTGCCTTAGTTTCCTCATCTCTAAACTGGGCATAATAAAGATATCTACCATGCAATGCTCAGGGGAAAGAAAGATTTCAAAGCATGAAAAAAAAAAAAAAACTGTCGATATCCTTGATTGATGTCAGTCTTTCTGTAAGGCAGCTGTAAGCTTTTCTAAGCAAATCGTTTTTCTTCATAATCCATTTCTTCACAATCAGTGAAGGGAATTGTACAGAAAAGGTCTTATCAGAGGAGGAGAGCAATGATATGCAATATTAATTGAGCCCCCACTGAGCTAAGCACTAAGCCAGGCTTCTTACTTTCTCTCATTTAATCCTTATTAAAGCTCTGCAAGGTCAACATTATCTGCATTTGGCAGATGAGAAAACTGATGTTCAGCAAATCCAGGAAAAACAGCTGAAAACTATTAGCACTAATAAGAGCAAGTGGTAAGATGTATGGACTTGAGATAAATGAAAACTAATCAATACTTTCCATGTACTAACAATATCCGACTTGAAATTGCTTTTAAAGAAATCATCTCATTCACAGCTACGACCCAAACTACAAAATCCCGGGGCAGCGTTGTAAAAATCTACTGAAAACATAAATAAAAACTAGGACAAGGGAACAGCATGAGAAAAATCCACCCTTTACCTTTTGCAAGTAACTGAACATTTACGTTCCCTTCCAGATTCATCTGTTAAAATCCTAACCCCGATGTGATGGTGTTAGAAGATGTGACTTTTGGAGGTGATTAGGTTATGAGGGTAGAGTCCTCACATATGAGGTTAGTGCCCTCACAAGAGGCCCTGGAAGGCACGCTTGCTCCTACCACCGTGTGAGGACACAGTGTGAGGAACCTGAAAGTGGCCTCACCAAACCCCAAATGTGACCTCAGGTTTCCCAGCCTCCAGAATTGTAAGAAACACATTTCTGTTGTTAACAACCCACTCAGCCTATAGTTTGTTATAGCAGCCCGAGCAGACTGAGACACCTGGCACACCTCTATACGTTTACATTTTTATAACCATTATTTTTATAACAACCACACACCCACACACGCACACCCACACACACACACACACACACACACACACACACACAAAGCTGCTAAAATAAAGGTGCAGTAGAGAGTATTTTCTGGAGTCCGAATTTGGAAGCAAATCCGTCGGAATCCAAAGGGCTCCTGTGTGCTCCGCCACCCTAGCACCCACCCAGGGCAGACTCTGTTCATTTGTTTAAAGATCCGCATCAAAATGAAAACACAAACTCTGAAGTTCCAGTGTGGGTGCTCACAGCAAGCAGTGCCTGGGTGCCAGGGTGAACTCCAGGGCGCTGCCGTAAAAGGTTTCCTGAATTAGGAACTTTCCAAGCCCCCTTGCCTCTCTGGACGGCCCTCGCCTCTCTAGATGAATTTCCCTGCAAGCACCCCTCATTTTACCCCATGTCTTCCCAAATCCTCAGCTCTTTAGAGGATCTACAGTAATGCCTGAACTACAGCTCCCGGAAAATGACACCCAGTTGCATCTTTGAGTGGTTTTTTCTATTCCTCCACCCCATTTCCAGCCCAGTGGGCGCACACGGTGTTCGTGTATTCTGGTTTTATGCACAGCAAATTCCTCCCACACAACTGAGTTTCTCTAAAAATATAGTAATATTTGCAATCACTCTTGTATATCTGGCTTCATGTAGCCTCACAGACACCCCGTGAGGTAGATGTGATCTTGCTGGTGGACCAGCCATACGACGATAATATCTAACATTATTGAAGGCTGTGTTTCAGGCAGCATGTTAGTAACTACTTTACATGCATTCACTTAATCGATCCTCAAACCACCCTCTGGGGTTACTACTGTCTCCACTTTATGAAATGAGGACACTAATGTTTAGAGACGCAAGTAACTCTCCCAAGGTCACACAGCTAATAAGTGGTGGAGCAGGGAGTCAAAGCTAGCTCTTAGTTCTTTCTGTTACACTTTGGTTCAGGTAGACAGGTGACACTATTTGGAAATGCCAATGCACACTGAAAGGGGAAGCAGGAAAGCATGAAGATCAAAAATAAATTCAGAAAGCACACACATGTGAACAGCAGACCCTAGGCAGGCCCCTGGGACTGAGAGGCTCCCTGCACTAGGATCACTGCAATGTCCACGCTGTGCCAGGCCTTCGGGCTTCGTATCTGGCTGTTTTCACTGCGTGTGTGATGCAGGGATAGCCAAGTCTCCCAGCCTCCTCAGAGTCTCCGTTTTGTTCCAGTTTTTCCACTTGCAAAATGAGCCGCCGCCTGGTGCGGGCTGTTATTAAAGGTAGGTGAGGTAAAGCATGAAGCGCTTCGGGAAGCACTGGGGAGAGCAGTGACTGCTCCTGCTGCAAAGATGATCAGGTTAGGAAAGTCAAGCGCCCCTTGCTGGGAGTGCGTGTTATGTAAATAGTTACAGAAGTATACCTGAATTCACAGGAATATATTTGAAAATGCATTAACGAAGGAGTTGGCATAAGTCAATCACGGAAATTGTTATTAAAGAATTTTCTGATAGAGAAAATAGTGTATTTTATGTATCGATATTTTTAAAGCAGAAATAAGAAACAAATTTAAATCGGGTCATGGTTGTAGGAGCAGTAACCTTTACTGTGAAGAGTAAAACGCTTTAGCCAATCCAGGTTTATTTGATCCTATCAGGGCCTGCCTTTTCTGAATTTTTGGAAACTTTTCAAACTTTGATGTTTGCCTCTTCCTTTGAAGGGTGAAGTTCACCAACTCTTGTCCTGACTTAAGGAGATTAATTTTTAAGCTTCTCCTCTGATATAAAATGTATACCAACTCCTCTCCTTTCATGTTCAATTCCCACTGGGGCAAACCAGGCACAAAAAGTTTGAAGAGGCCTCAGCTGCTGTTAAGGAAGAAATATACGTGGCTGCTGATCAGGCTAAAGAAATGGGTCAAGGAGATTTAAAAATAAACCCGTCCAAGAGTTATCTGCTATACGTCAAACACTTTACATCCAGGAGCTCATTTTTATCTCCCAACCACCCTTAAAAGTATAAGTATCTGTTTTAAACCTCCTTGTACATTTTAGGCCACAAAACCTTTGAGAGGCAAGGTGACGTGGTAAGTGGTGGAACAAGACCCTGAACAAACACAAGCAATTTGGCTTGAGAGCCTGTGCTCATAGTCAGCACCTACACATGCACCCCCATGCAGCCACTCAGTGGGAGACCTGCAAGGAAAGA
The DNA here is from genome assembly GCF_014898055.3 of Talpa occidentalis. Lineage (NCBI taxonomy): Eukaryota > Metazoa > Chordata > Mammalia > Eulipotyphla > Talpidae > Talpa > Talpa occidentalis. The sequence goes on from NW_023605194.1 coordinate 6,979,257, forward strand.
CTGGGCACTGAGCACTGCCGCCCCGGGATACAGACAAAGGAACACCAAGAGAACACCAGGCTGGGGTACGCAGCAACCTCACTAAGGACAAGGGCAGAGCTGGTCCCTGGAAAGTGTTACCCCCAAAGGGAGAGGTGTCTGGTGAGAGTTCAAAAGACTAAGCTGTAGAGGCAGCTATGGAAATTCATAGCAATGGTCCTTGGCCATCTGCGTGGAGGTCTGCTCAGTAAGTCGTGTCTTAAGCAGCAAGTTAGCGCCATCTGTACTTACCGGATGTGCTGAAGGGTGTGGGTCTCTCAGAGTTTATAGTGTTTCTTGAAGCCATTTGTCAGTCTTGGAAAGTCCTCATTTTCTCTCTCTCCAGATATTGCTCCTGCCCTATTCTCCATCTTCCTGGTCTTCAAGGACGCAGCACACATTAGTTCTTCTATCACATTCCACGCATGCTTTCATTCCTTCCTGTGTTTTCTATCCTTTTCCTAGATAGTGCTTCAGTCTATTTCTTTCTGGCCTAGCTTTCAATTCACTATTCCTTTCTTCAACTCTATCCTATCTGTTGTAAAATTCACTAGTGAATTCTTTCGTTAGTATATTTTTCAGTTCTAGAATTTCCATTCAGTTCTTTTGATGTATTCAGCTCTCTACTAGAAGTCTCCAAATTGTCATCTAATTTAAAAATATTAATAGCTGTTATTTTGAAGTCTATGTCTAATAATTCCAATGTCTGGATCCACTGTAGGTCTTTACTATTTATCCTTTTGGTTTTTAACCATGTAGGTTAGATATGTGTATGACATATAGAGCCAGTTTCAATTACGGTTCAAATTATGCACCTCCACTGTCCTCCCAGACTGGTCTGCTCACATACCAGTGAGCACCCACTGCTTGGGGTGACACCGCCCATCTGTTGTGCTGACTTTGCACAGAGTACAGCCAGCCTGCCACTGACAGGGGGTGCACTGGGCTTGCTTTTATAGTTACAAAAATATACATATTTGCACTGACTTATTCATGGCTCTTACTGTCTGATAAAGCAATAGAGCTGATTTCTATCAGACTAGAAATCTATAAATTTTCAAGTCTTTTATCCTCTTCCTCTCCAACTTATTCCCACACTTACGACCTTATTTCACTTCACTACAATGAACATTCATTTTCAGGTTTTTACTCTCATTTCCATGAGTGTATATAAATCTTGGTCATTTTTTAAGGTTCTGCTTTTGAAAGCGATATTGCTGGATTAAAAGGTACACACCATTTCAAGGCTCTTGGTACAGATTACACCAAATTATTTTTTGGAAAAGAAGTTTTTCCCCATCTTTTTAAAATTTTCATCGTAAGCAATATTTTTAAAAAGCTCTTTTTACGCTGATTTGTATTTTTGAGATAATCAAAATGAACATTTTATTTCCAGTGTTTTAGATTTCTTTTTAATGAATTACCTATCCTTTTCATATTAAGTTGCTAAAAATTCATCATAAACAAATCTGTGTAGTTTCTTCCATAACTAAAGAAAGGATGTGTGAAGAAACTTAATTCTAGACATAAAAATAAAAAGTGACCACTTTTAAGATGGTTAGGACCTGCACTATGCAAAGCTAAGCAACATCTGTAGAATAAAAACTTCTTTAAATATTTATTTCCCTTAGGGCTTGGCAAATGGCAAGTTAATTCCAGTTTACCACATACGATCACTCTAGCAATCCAAGAGAAACTTCCAGAACTTTAAGATATGCCAAGAAGCAGACTGATGTTGTTTTTGCAGCACCAAAGCAAGCAGCAGCAGACCTGACTCTAAAATCCAGCCAGCAAACTAGATTTAATTCTCTGCATATAAGCAGCATGTGTTCAACAAGAGACACCCAAGGACTTGGAAACCCTAATCTTTATGTGTTTCTTCTGGAGACTTACTGCGACTCGAGATCACCAATTCAAAACTCAATATATTTGACATCAGTTGAGATAGAGTATCATTTTCTGTTAACAAACTATTGTCGTTTTACAGAGACTAAAACTCCCCAGGACCCAGGCAATAGAAGTCATGATAAATTCATAGTCATCTAAAGACCACAGCTCTACTGACTCAGATGTTGACAACACTGACTTGGGAAAGGGAGGGATAGAGGGACAATCTCAATATGCTCAGTTGGCTTCTTTTCCCCTTGGTATGAGAACTAGTGGTCATATGACGTCTCCTATTCTCTGTGTCACTCAGTCTCAAAACTCAGGATAAATATTCCCGGTCCACTCCATTACTCTTTAGAATGTACAACCAGGCAAATTCTCCCATGTCTTTGCTATTTTTTCCTTTATGAAGCCATCTATACTGATCTGGTCATTCGTTCAGCCTGAGCAGAACCCAGAGTGTGGAGGGTTTCTTCTACATCTCAACAAAGGCCCGGGTCCCCTTGAACCCGAGCGCCTGTAGCAGGACAGTAGCATTTCTGGTGCTTCCTGTGTGTCTAGTGCACCTGTGTGCATTTCTTATATTTTCATTTATGTCTTACAACTTGGTGAGGCTGAGGAATTTTATGAGAGAAACTGACCAAAAGCAAGAAAAACTTTACCAAGGAGTTGGAGGGGGAGGGACCTATTGAAAATATAAAAATGTCAAGGAGGTAAGGCAGGTGACAGCCCATCATAAAAGTTCATCCAGTGTGGGCCTCCCTGGTGGCACAAAGGGTTAAGCACTGCACTATGAAGCAATCCAAAGCCTCCGCACCATGAGTTCGATCCCCAGCCGGCCAGGGAGCTACTCTCCTGTCTCACCCACTGCTCCCTCAGCAGTGTATTTCACTCAGTCTGCCAGTTCTGCTCCCCACTCTGTCTCTCGTGAATCCTTTCTCACATACACACCCACCCCCCACCCCCACATCTGGCCTGTACCCCAGCTCTTGTATGCATAAATAAATCTTAAAAAAAAAAATTCATCCAGTGCTTACCAGTGAATCGGCTAACAGCAGGAGGGAATCTTGCAATCTATGGGACATTCCCACAGCTGAGAGGTAGGCTGGGCACAAATAAAAGCAGGTGGGCACCAGAGTATTACACTATCAAATTTTAAGGCACCTTGATTGAGAGGTGACATAAATTACAAAAGTGTCAGAGAGATAAGTCAGCTGCAGCCCATCCAGTGCTTAGCAGTGGCGGCTCATGGGAGGAATACCACGTCAGCACCTCTGCTCTAAAGGAACTGAATTCTATTAAATGGTCTTCAGGGACCAGCCTAGGGGAACTGACTCAGACTAAACCAGAAGCCAATTTAGGAAGTTACAGGGAGAAATTTAACTTGGAGCAAAACCAAAATACTCAGTATTTGCAGTTCAATCCATACTCTTCCCAGATGGCAAAGTCACCACCAGAATATTGTTTCACAAACACTAACAGCACTAGGAGAGTTAGATGCCTCGACCTAAAAACCTGAACAGTCAATAACAAACCATGACCAATCACCCTAGACTCTCTGGGACAGTCCTGATCGCCAGGACGCTACAGTCAGACCCTTTTCCAACATACGACCAGCCCGTCACGACCAGCCTGTTAATTTCCTCATGTCCATGTTCTATGTTAAGGGGTTAAGACTCAGCACTATGAAGCTGTCTGCAGCCACTGCAGCATAAGTTCGATCCCTGGCCAGGGAGCTACCCACACGGCACAGCAGACCTCTCCTGTCTTGCCCATTGCTCCCCTCAGCAGTGTGTTTCAGTCAGTCTGCCTGTTCTGTTCCCTGCTCTGTCTCTGGTGAGTCCTCGCACCAACTCCCCCCACACCTCTGGCCTGTACTGCAGTTCTCATATGCATAAATAAATCAAACTGTTACGGAGCAGCCCCGATATAAAAACGGGTTGCCTGGCTGTGGGTCCCCACCCGCACGCTTAAAAGGGACTTATGAATACTCCACTACAGGCACACACAAAAGGTTCATAAAAGGTTTATTTACAAGGGAAAGGGAAATGAAGAAATGTACAACTCAGGGAGAAAATAGGGAAATAAAGTCTTTAATGCGTCCTACCCGATCCGCCGACCTGGAAACCCAAAGGCACTCTCAGGGCTGGCCGGACGCTGCGAGCTGGCAGAGAGCCAAAAAGGGAATCCCCCAAAGCCCACGTGTCTGGTTTTATACCAAACCTGGCTGCTTAACCCCACCCTCAGGTCCCAGCCACCCTCCCTTTGGTGGTGATGGGATTTGTCTTTCCCAATGTCCTGATGGCTTTGGTCTGGAGTGGGGGTGGGGTCCACAAAGCCTGTATGGAATTAGCTTTAGAACATCCTTTTCCCCCTAACAATTCTTTTTTAAAAAAGTATATAAACCTGTGTAGTTTCCTTCTATTATAATCACACTCTATAGTTTTATACTCAACTTACTGATGGATTCAAGAAATATAATCTGTCCTATTTGGAAAATAATTTCCTCTTGGGAACCACCACACTGACTTACCGGGCCTAGGCTGTCCTCACCAGTTTGATGCTGATGCCTTGACTAACACTTTTTAATTCTAGTCCCAAACTGTATCTAAAAGCTTTTCAGAGTAACTAGAGACTTGATTCTCATTTGGGGAAAAAGAGGGCACTAGCCTAGGTGAAGTCCTGTGGTTTCGAGGATGAGCTATTCCTGGAAAGGGGTAAGGCCAGGCTTTACCAGCAGTTATGCTCTTGTTGCCACACATGGGCCCCCTTCCAATGGCACTCAGGCCAAAATCCCTACCGCCAGCTTTGGAGACAAGAACCAGCTTAATATGCGGTCACCTGACAGGAGACCTGAGGCAAAGTTCTCAAACGTCTTCCCAAGGATGGGACTTTGGCCATGTTTTGGAGACTGAGGAACAAATTCAGAAAGTGGAAGTTGGATGGGTTGCTTTCGGCTAAAACATGACTACTCAAATTTGGATCCAGAGCTGCAACAGACTGAGCACCGAGCACCTCTTGCTTCTGGGTGCTGTCCACCTCATCACGAGTCGGGCGTCTAGTTCCATCTTCAGTGGCTGTCTTTGGTCCAGGCAGATGTGTCATCTCAAGGGCAGTGAACCCTCTTCGGGGCCAGCACTCTGAAACCCAACTTGCCAACCTAACGAAAGACGGGCTGGTTACTTTCCCTTGTTTAGAATGGGTAGGGGTATTCCTGTCTGTTGTGCAAGGCAGCCCTGGTGTTCATACAAGACAAGCAGAAGCAGCACGTCACCTCTAGGACCATGTGGTCTCACTAGTTTATATACTGAACTCTGGTGAGAGCTTTCATCTTGAAAAGGGCGCTGCTGCATTTTAAAAATGTGCAAAGCACTGATCTGGTCTTCCAAGGCTTCTCCCATGTGCTTACGACTTTTAAAGTTCTTTTATTCAATAACAAATATTTGGAAAGAACCTTACTAAGCGACAATGCGTGCTCAGCAGGGCCACAATGGTGAACCAGGCGGTAATAAATGGACTCTGCCTCAGGAGACCTAGTCGCTGTTTAGAACTTTTGTTTTTTTTTTGTTTTTTTTTTTAAGAAATTGAAGTGCGTTGTCAAAACATGTCCACAGGCAGAGTAACAAAAAATTCTAATTTGTTTCCTCAAGTATTAAAATTTCAGGATTTCTGAAACTCAACTGGTACCAGTTTCTTTTATGGACTTTGGCTCAAGTGTTCCTTTTCTGCCCAATTCTCTGAAGACCTGGGCTGAATAATACAGCAGACAACATTGGTGTTAAACTGAAAAATCAAACTGGATTTTATTAGAATATACATAAATAGCCGTCATCTTCATTTCATCAGTTTAGGGACGTAACGTGGAAGGAAGTTAAGGAGAAACAGTGGTGCTGGCACAGGGTAATCAGGGCCAAAGGCAAGTCTGTAAACTGTGCTGCAGCCATGCCTGCTGCTCAGCAGCCTGGAAAGGCAGTGGTGTCATGTCCTCGGCTGCAATATGTGCCGTCTAGAGTCACTGCAGTGCTAAAGCTCTCCTATCGTGTGGTGCCACGGGAACAGTGCTGCAGTTGTGTGTTAACTACGAGCAGGTGCTCACAACCAAGAGTCAACAAACACTGAACTCACAGGAATACTTTTAAAGAAGACAAGAAATACAGAGGTTTGCTGCTTTAAAAAATGCATTGATGTTATTGTTTTATTCATACTAATTAGAACAGATACACAGAAAATGTGTATTGTATGTTGCTTTTAAAAAGGTCTATGTTCCATGAGAACTATGTAAACAGTGCAAAATGTTTCTACTGCATAACAAAGAATGAAAATCAGCATTCTCAAGTAGTATTAGGAAAATATTTAGATAATTTGAAGTTACAGTAAAACAAACTGAAATGGTACAGAACAGTCTTTTTATAAAGTAGATTTAGAATTGAGAAGTAATACATTTCATACTTTCAATACTTTGGTATAAGTGAAATACAAAGCAAAAAAAAAAAAACCCAAAAAACTCTACTTTGGTTCTCACATTAGTTATAACTTTAGCAACAAGGCAAGCATATCAGCTACCTCGGATGCAAAATGGAAAACCTCTTGTTTGTTTCCTCCTCCTTGTGGAAACAGACACGATGGGTGATCACTTCGCAGGACTTCTGTGAAGTAGGAGCATTTCACTTCTGCCCACAACTATGCTCTCAGAACAGCCTGGAAGGCATCATTAAAACCTCACATTCAGCTTGGAATGTAAGTGATCTTTGCTACTTCCTCTCAACAAATGATCCCACATTAGAGCAGCTCAGAACTGTAATTCACATTGAAAGCAGAACATAATTTTTTAAATCAAAAAACTATAGTTTCTCAAGAAGTCCATACTTGCATAAAATGAACATACTACATTAATAAAAAATGTCAGTTTCATAGCCCATCGACAATAGTTTAAGAAACAGAAACAAGTGCATGCTACAAATATTTCTTCATTGATATCACACATTATTTTGAAAACTGAACAACTAAAAGGATCTGAGGAAATTTTAATTATATCACTTAATTATTACACTTTCTCATCTGTAGTGTCTCCAAATGAGCTACTGATTTTTTCTCATTGTCTCTTTGTAATGTGTGTTGTCTTTTACATGAATTCCTACATCTGAGAGTTGCATCTGAGTAACTGGCAACGAAAGAATCACTTTTCTGTCATTCATCACAGGAACAAATTGGGAATGTCCTTTGAGGATTTTCTCAGCAATGCAAATTATACTGGGACTTTCTGTAAAGACAAAAAGTCTTTAAAAGAAAAAAAGAATCTTGGGTGAACTTTACAAACATACTGATTAACAAGATAGAAACGCATTGTTGTCCCTTCCTGAAGTAAAAGAACACACTGTCCAAAGCTCAGTTTTACTGAACAAATGCATATAAACTGCTTCCCCAGAGCACCCCGGGGCACGGATCCTCAGACAGGTCTTTGAAGGATCTGGTAGAAAATGCAGCAGGGAACCTTCAATATGATTAACTAGCATAATTTTCATAACAGAATAAGCACAGAAAGTAAAAGACAAAATACCACATGAATTATCTGTCGGGTTAAACTGAGGCTTTTTAAAGAAAAACTAAAGAATATAAACATTACAAAGATGTAATATTTATATATATAAATTGATCCACGCTGAATAAACCATACATATAATATAAAGAAATTATTAATATATTAAGTTGATTATTTTATAGTATTAGTACAGTACTAAGAACTTAAATTCTTGCCTAAATTTTACAACCACATATAAGAATAAGACAATTACAGTGAACAAATCATGTGTGAAAAGAAAGGGTCTCAGTTTTTCATTATTAGATGACGGCAACCCTAGGACTGCTACTGTTTGGGTTCATTCCGTCTGCTTTGCCTTGTAGAGAGGAAGCATCAGGGGCACTTAAATCATTTCAAAATTCATTTGAAAAAATAGCTAAGACTAGCACATTAAGAACTCACACTGCCAGATTTTAAAAACTCTAAAGCCACAATTATTAAAACACCACATTTCTGAATCTACACGATCAACTGTAAAATGCACCATTATTTTATGTACCATGAAAAGAAAAGATGTCCAGGGTAGGGAGTGAAAGGGGACAGGGACCCTCACAAAAAGTGGGGACACTGAATGGCTAGAGCCTAACGACTCTTACCGCAGAAGGAATGGCAAAGAGTCTGTCTACCTGCGCGACAATGGGAAAACATTTCCCCAGTGTTTGAACTCGCCCCTCTACCCCCATCCACAGATGTGGTCTGGGCACACAGGCTGAGCGCAGTTCAAGAAAAGCTCTAGCAGAGAAAGCAGACTCCAGCAGGTAGAGCCCCCTGGTGGCCAGCAGAAAAAATGCAAACTCTAGAAAAACTTCAATTTCAACCAACAGCTGATTTTAAAGGCTTTCCAAATTTAAAGATGTTAATATGTGGAAAGTAAGATTTGGAATCAGTAAATTATGGGAGACAGATAAACAAGTCAAAGGAAGAGACGTCAGAAAACCTAGAAAACAAATATTGGGTATACAATTAAAAAATGTCAAATAACAGTATGTGATTAAAAACAACCAGCCAATGACAAAAGGGGACATTATTCAATATATGGCACAAAAAAAGATTAGCTACTTAAGAAAAAAATTAAATCCTTCTCTATATCATCTTCCTAAACTGTACAGTCAAATAAAAGTCACATAAGAACTGAAATGAAATTCAGGGGAAAAAAAAAGAACTGAAATAAAATAAATGTAATAATTAATCTTAAAAGACTGGTTACATATTTTTAAAACATACTCTCCAACTCACCTACCACTCTTCAAAATTCAAAGTATAAGCAAAAAAAAAGGCAAATGTCAAATGAAAAACAGTTGCAATGACAAAATGTTAATATCCTTAAATATCATAATTACAAATCAATAAGAAAAAGAAATATTCTACCCCACATTGCCAGAAAAATGCAAATGTTTCAGAACAATTAGCGTAAGAAGAAATACAAGCAGCCAGTAAAATGCACCAAAAATACTCAATTTCACAGTAATGGAAATGTAACATAAAACAATGATACAGCAATTTCTGAGTATCAACTGGGAACATTTTTTAAAATAGTAAAACCCACTACCAACAAAGGTGGAGGAAATATGAAAATGGAGCAATCTTTTTGAAAAACAAATCAGCAATAAGTATAGCTCAAAAGCCATTTAAAATGTGCAGGATTCTTAGATCTACCAAGGCTGCTTCTAGGAGTCATTCCCAAACACGGGTAAGAAATGTGTAAACAGCAGGTACACGACAGTTCAGGATTATTTATAACAGTGAAAAGCTGCAGAATCACCTAAAACCCAACAATGGTGGCTAAATTATGTGATGTGATTAAAGCTTCTGCTTTCCTGTATTAAAAGGGGTAGATCTAACTGACATTGGCCTTTCCCCGGGAATGCAGACACGACGCCCGGACTATGGAAGCCCCTTGTAACCGCGAGGCAGCAAGGCCAGCGTGCCGGTGAAGAGACGCAAATGGCCTGCGTGTCTGAAGGCGTCATTCATCAAACAAGTCCTTCTGGTACATGCGGAAAAAAAACCTCTATGTGTCTGAGGTATTGTGAGTTGGATTCTGTTACCTACAAGCAAAGGAATTCCTCACTAATATTTCTGGGAACCTATTTAAAAAAAACAAAACTGAAAATAAAAGAACTCCAATTCTATGCAAAATTAGAAAGAAAATTGTAACAAGTCAGAAATAAAGACTGCAGACCAATTCCCTTTAGTGTCTCTATTTTGACTTTTTTTTTTTTTAAAGAAACTGTAGAGAGGAAACAAGAGAAAATTATAGTCAACATCAAGTCCCTGAAACAGACTTAAGAATGACATACTCAAACTGACACATACAATAAAGATCAACTCACAGTGGAACTGATGTTCAATTAATGCTGGGGCTGTTCTGGAGTAATATTCATTGTTCGATAGATTTCTTTAAGTAGTAACAGGGCAGTATCTTCAGATTCCCTATCCAAAAAAAAAAGAATATTTACTTATGAGACAATTAGTAGAAATCAACCTCTAGAGACAAAGGCAGAAAGCACATCTTTTGTGTTAACTCGACCTAAGAAAGGCGAGTACAGTCATCTCAGAGCCGTCCTTAAAAGTGGACAGGCACAGACAGGCTCCAAGAGCACCCTGCTGCAGCGCTCCTTGCTGACCTGATGGGGCCATGTGAAAGGATGGCTTTCCAAAGACCCTACCACTGCTTTCTGTGAAAGGCAGCCTCCAAAACAACGTGCAAGTTCAGAGGCTTTTTGGCCAAAGGCAGATGATATGCTGCCACCTTGTGGGAGAAAAATACAGATTTTGAAAATATGGGCCTTCAAACTAATATCCTATAATAACGATGGCAGCAGAGTCGCCCTAAAGCTGCAGAATGGGCTAGCACCTACAGACCACAGGACTGTTATCAAAGATGAAAACACTTACCAATAGCATAAGTGACTCTGAAGAGCGAAAAGATATTCATTGAAACTCTCTATTGGCTTTTCTTGAAGAACGTAGTCAATTCGGCGGCCTCCATTTAGCATTCCAACCTTTCCTAAGTAGTCCTCATCCTTGGAAAAATCTGGACTTTCAACAATCTTTTCTGCTAGAATTTAATCATTTCAATATCAAAGTCAACCACTTAGTCATTATCCTTTGACTTTAGCTGACTTTCTGGGCTCAATGAGAATACGCTGGACACACGCGGCGACCTGGAGAGCTACCAGGCTCATCCCCATCCTCCAAAGAGCCGGGGGAAAAAGGCTGGTTACCCGAGAGAGGAGAGAGAGCCAACGAGCTGACAGAAGTTTTGAAGAAAGGGGGTGAGAGAGCATTGCAGAAAAAAAGGAAATAGAATTAGAATCTGAGAAAGTAAAAACCGCCACGGCACAGTGACCTGACACTGCATGGAGAGTCTACGGCGCCCCGGGACTGCAGCCTCGTGGCGGGAACCGCTGAGAGCAGTACTTCCGGTGCCCAAAGACACGGACTTAGTTCCCAACCCAATACTCCAGTCTGGCCTTAAGAATCACAACAAAGGGCCTCCCCGGTGGCGCAGCGGTTGAGCGCTGGGTTGCGAAGCTGCGCGCGGCCTCTGCGGCGCCGGTTCGATCCCCGGCTGCTCCCCGGCCACCGGAGGGGGGTCCCACATGGCGCGCAGACCTCTCCTGCCGTCCTTCTGCCTGCTCTGCTCCCCGCTCTGGCTCTGGTGAATTCTCTCACCCTCCCGCGCTTCTGACTGTACCCAGTGCATGTATGAACAGAACAAACAAACAAACCAGCAAACAAATAAATAAAAGCATGCCTCTAAAAAAAAAAAAAAAAAAGAATCACAACAAAAACTTAAGATTGCCACCAGAGGAGAAAATCTATTTAAAAAGGAAGACATGGGCCTCACAGGTGGCGCAGCGGATTGAGCGCAGCGCTGTGAAGCTGTCCACAGCCTCTGCAGCACAGGTTCAATTCCTGGCTGGCCAGGGAGAGACCCACATGGCGCAAAGACCTCTCCTGCCTCACCTGCTGCTCCCCTCAGCAGTGTTTTCGGTCCATCTGACTGTTCTGCTCCTTGCTCTGTCTCTGGTGAATTCTCTCACCCTCCCACACCTCTGGCCTGTACCCCAGTGCTTGTATAAATAAATAAATCTTAAAAAAAATAAAATAAAAGGACGACATATATTTTGAAGTACAGTATATCATAATAGACTACCCTTTACAGGAAGAGCCTTTACAATTAACAAAGAAGACATGAACGGAAAAGCAAGATTCATTATTAAATAATGTTATGGTCGCCAGCAACACCTGAACTGGAAAATGCCTCAAATGTCAAATTTACCTTCAACCATTTGCTTTTCTTCCTCTTCTTTGATTTGATTGGCTACCTTCTCCAATTCTTCTTGCAACTGAGTGGAAGAGGTATGAGCACGGGCAAACTCATTCAATGTCTGCCAAGCACTTTTCAGAGAGCTGATTAAACCCTGTTTCAGATCAGATCCCATACGAGAGAGACTTTCTTTCAATTCTAGAGAGATAGAGAGGACATATCAAGTTATAGGTCACTGGATAAAATCCTGCACTACAAAACTGAAACAAAAGCTAACAGTATCCTCAGACAGGTAAGAAACCATTTCTCTCTAAAGTGTCAAATGTACCAAGTTTCTCATCTGAGAACACCCTCAACATCTAGAGTGTTTTGAGGAGTCTAAACCTGTCTTTTAACAACCAAACTTGATTTAACCATACCTATAACCTCCATGGGCAAAGTTCAAAAACAATATGCAAATTCAAGTGTTATTTTTACTGTAAGTTAAAAAAACAAGTCCACAAGATCAATATATGAAGATGACTATTTTCCCAAGAAAATATTCTCTGTAAGAGTGAGACAGTAAGGACAGTTTCCCTAATCTTCTCCTTTTACACTCCATCCCTTCCACTCAAGCTCTAAAACGCACAGCTAAGTAATAGACACCACTAAAAGGCATAAGAGAAAATGAAAACTCACTTGGAATTACTATTGACCCACTATGTTCAATGATTTTTTTCAATAGAGAAAGTTTGTCTATTTAGCAGAGAGATAACAGCTCAATTGACTCAGACAGCAACAAATTTATTTCTTAATGATTTGGTCATGAGTTCAAATGTTACTCTGCTTCCCAATTACAAATGTTACAACCAAACTCTTCCAAAATCTATGTATCTTATCACTTTACTACTGATCTCCCCACTCCTAATTATTTTAGCAATTAGAATGTTACTGAAAATGAAGTTATCAAGAAAAAGGAAATAACTTCTTTACAACACCTCCAAATATTTACTAAACAAGTTCTCAACATAGTAAGATTTTAAATAACATGAATTCAGTCAGAAAGGATTTAGTGTTAAAATTTTCATAATTCATTACAAATGACAGAAAGGATTAATCCATCACAAATGACTGATTACAAAATGACAGGAAAGAAAAATTTTTTTATAGTATTTGCCTTTTACCTAAATGAAGTCTTTTTCTGCCTTTGTGATGTGGAATGAGAACTGGTTTCAGGTCCAAATCTGGAACAATCATAGGTTCTAATCTATATGCCACTGGATCAAGCTTTAAAGAGAATAATTGGACATGTATGAAAAGGAGCTTTATTTTTAGCTATATGTGTTAGCCGGGTGAGAAAAAAGATAACTGGCAAACCACAGATTTTAATTTTCTATGACTTATTTTCCCATGACTTATTAAAAACATTGGTCATTTTAAGAAGACCTTCGAGTCTGTGGGTAAAAATTACTTTGCAGAAAGCAAAACAAAAGAATTATTTCCTTGAACAGAAGTTTTATGGCAGAGGTTTACTGGATAGTACCAAACTCTACTAAGACAGAACAGACACAACATCTTCAATACAAAATCAAGATCAGTTCTAATTCCTAAAGAATAAGAACCTGAGAATCTATTAGGAAAAAGAGGGCAGGTGGAAGTAAATTCAGTTCACTCACTGGATGATAAATATTGAAGAATCCTTTACAGGTAGGAAGCCTGTAGTTCTCCTCTATTCTATCCACTCCCCGGACAGTGAGAAACATACCAATTGGGGATCCCAAGGCAAAGAAAATCTCCGGTTCAAAGTCTAAGGAGTTGTACACAACAGAAACCTAGGAAGAATCAAACAACAATTAAAGATGATCATTCCAATATTACACAATACAAAATTCAAAAGCTCCTATAACTGCACTTAATTAAACAACACAGATGATACCCCTCAAGACACTTCTTACCCTTACAGCCAATGTCATGGACAGTATTGCTGGTTTAAGGGGGTTAAAAAGTTTCTCTTTAAAATATTTAGAGGGTCTCCCCTGTGGCGCAGCGGGTTGAGCGCTGCACTGTGAAGCTGTCCACAGCCTCTGCAGTGCGGGTTCGATCCCCGGCCGGCCAGGGGGAAACCCACATGGCACGGCAGACCTTTCCTGCCTTGCCTGCTACTCCCCTCAGCAGTGTCTTCGGTCCATCTGCCTGTTCTGCTCCCCACTCTGTCTCTAGTGAATTCTCTTACCCTCCCGTGCCTCTGACCTATACCCCAGTTCTCGTATGCATAAATAAATAAAATCTTAAAAAAAATAACAGGGCCTCCCTGGTGGCGCAAGAGGTTAAGCACCGCACTATGAAGCAATCCGCAGCCTCTGCTGCACGAATTCTATCCCCGGCCAACCAGGGAGCAATCCACATGGTGAGGCAGACCTCTCCTGTCTCGCCCGCTGCTCCCCTCAGCAGTGTATTTCAGTCAGTCTGCCTGTTCTGTTTCCCACTCTGTCTCTGGTGAATCCTCTCACCCCCCTGCATTTCTGGACTGTACTCCAGCTCTTGTAAGCACAAATAAATAAATCTAAAAAAAAAATAAATACAATATTTAGAGACTATTACACCCCAATTATCCTTTTTTAATTGCACAGCATCATACAGAATGCAATAAATATTAAATTTATAATAGTCCCAAATGTGGTTAAAACTGCATACTTTAGACTCAAACTGCCTGATTTTGAACCCTGGTTCCACTCCTTATGGTGTGCTCAAGAGCAAAATTTTTTTTAAAGCTTTTGATGACACCTGGAATCTTTTTTTTTTTTTTTAAGATACATTTATTTATTTATACTAGCACTGTGTACAGTCAGAAGCACGGGAGGGTGAGAGAATTCACCAGAGCCAGAGGGGACAGCAGAGCAGGCAGAATGACGAAGTACACTGCTGAGGGGAGCTGTGGGTGGGCGGCAGGAGAGGTTTGCGCACCATGTGGGACCCTCGCCCAGCGGCCGGGGAGCGAACTGGCGAGGCTGCGGGCAGCTTTGCAACCCAGCGCTCAACTGGGGAGGCCCAGTTGAGCGGGCTGCGCCACTGGGGAGGCCCCCTCATGAGCAAATTTTCACCTTCTGCTTTGGTCTCAATTTTCTCATCAATAAAATGGGGGTCATAACAATGCCAAGTTCACAACGTGGTTGAAAAAGAACCTACAGGCCTCCCTGGTGGCGCAGGGATTAAAGACAGCGCTGCCAGGCTGTTGTTGTCAGACTGTTGCGGCCGGGGCAACACAAGTTCGATCACAGGCTGGCCAGGGAGCTGACTCACATGGCACAGCAGACCTCTCCTGTGCCCGCTGGTCCCCTCAGCAGTGTATTTCAGTATATTTTCCTGTTCTGCTCCCCACTCTCTCTGGTGAATCCTCTCACCTCCCGCACCTCTGGCTTACAACTCAGTTCTTGTATGTATAAATAAATAAATCTTTAAAAAAAAAAGAAAAAGTACCTAATCCACGAAAGTGCTGAGCACAGGCAGTAGCACATGTTACGTTTTCAACAACTGTGACTCCTACTGTAATGACCATCCTCATTTGCCAAGACAAGTTTCTATTGCTTAGAAAAATTATTTGTCCCGGGCCTCCCCTGGTGGCGCAGGTGGTTGAGCGCTGCACTGTGAAGCTGTCCGCAGCCTCTGCAGCGCCAGTTCGATCCCGGCCGGCTGGTGAGGGCCGCACATGGTGCGGCAGACCTCTCCAGTCGAGCCCGCTGCCCGCCTCAGCAGTGTATTTCGTCAGTCTGCCTGTTCTGTTCCCCACTCTGTCTCTGGTGAATCCTCTCACCCTACTGCGCATCTGGCCTGTACCCAGGTTCTTGTGTAAATGAATAAATAAATCTTAAAAAAAAAAAAATTATTTGTCCCAAGAGGCCTTTCTGGGAGAAGTTTGCATATAGCCTCTCAGCTCACCAAGAGCTGCTTAGAGTAAAAGAAAGCACCTAAGTCTGCGCTGCACTCTACAGTTTACAAAGTTCTTTCACTTTTGCCCAGCTGCAGGCTCTGTGTCTTTGTCATCGTAGTGTGCTACGATGAACAACGAATGGCACAATCCAGAGCTTGCAGGGCCCGCCAGGTGGCGCAGGTGATGCAGGCACCAGGCTCCTGCCTCTGCAGACAGTGAAGCTCAGTCATGTGACATCACTTCCCCGAGAGCATACAGCCAGCCAGTGGCAGAACAAGAACTTTTAATTCTAAGCACAGTGCTCTTTCTATTGATACTTGGTCAACTTAAGGGAATTTCCCCCAAGGGAAGAACTGGAGCACTGGATGCAGCAAGTTTATGTCAGCTATTTAAGTACATCCTAAACATCATTTTCTCATGACTATAATTTTCTGTTGTTAATGGCTATAAGAGATTAATGTACAACTCTTAGTGAATGAAAAACTGAAATAACAATTTCAAGTTAAATGACATTTTGGGTACATGTTCAATCCCTTATTTTGAACAGCATGAAAGCATAGGAATTTTATTAAGAAAAAATCAGTTTTCTCTAACCCCCTTGTAAATGCTGAATACTTAAAAAACTTAAAAACCAATCCAATAAATGAAGATACGTGATTCCAAAAATAAAACATGCAGCCCTTGTGAACATGTAAACCCACCTGTCCAGTCCCGACCTCAAAAGACTCATAATCGACATGCACGGAAGAAACATATGCGCCGACGGGGAGCTTCCTCTTGCATGCATCAGCTTCTGAGGGCAGAGGCGCCAGCTCCTGAGCTCTCTGAGCACTTTCCTCTTGTCCTTTGATCACAGCGCCCACCACTGCTTTCTTTTCTGATGCTACTTTTCTCTGTTCCTGTGAATACCAACATTTTATAACACAACCTGGAAGAAAACTTTAGTTACCATCTATCACTATGAAACACACTATCTCACTGTGAACGAAGGATTCGCTTCGTAGGTACAATAACAGCATGGTGGCTATTAGACAAAGGTCCTGTTTACAGAAATATATTACACATGTTGGGAAGAAATGTCATGATGTCTCTATTTTAAAATTTCTATCCAAAAAACATCAAAGGCAAAGAAAAAATACAATAAAACAATTACATTAAATATTGACTGTCATCATACCGTTCATTCTACTTTTCTATATAATTTAAGATTTTAACATCAGGTAAAAGAATGCCAACTTCTTCCTTTATGATCTCAACTTGAGACAGACAGTGTAGGAGTACTATATAAATGTAAAATAGACACTTCCTACAAAGATATGTGACTTAGGAGAGCGCTCTTCAACATGTGTGCACCCGCTGTTAAATGGAGCCACTGACAATCTCCTTAAAAGTACTTTTGGGGGCCTCCCCGGTGGCGCAGCAGTTGAGCACTGGGTTGCGAAGCTGCCTGCAGCCTCTGCAGCGCCAGTTCGATACCCAGCTGCTCCCCGGCCACCAGAGGAGGGTCCCACACGGCGCTCAGACCTCTCCTGCCGCCCGCTGCTCCCCTCAGCAGTGTACTTCGGTCCTTCTGCCTGCTCTGCTCCCCGCTCTGGCTCTGGTGAATTCTCTCACCCTCCCGCGCTTTGACTGTACCCAGTGCTTGTATAAATAAATAAATAAACAAACAAACAAACAAACAAATAAATAAATCTTAAAAAAAAAAAAAGTACTTTTGGGCCCCCACCCCCACCCCGGTGGCGCAGCGGGTTGAACACAGTGCTGTGAAGCTCTCTGCAGCCTCTGCAGCACAGGTTTGATTCCCGGACAGCTAAGGATATACCCACATGGCACGGCAGACCTCTCCTGTCGTGCCCGCTGATCCCTTCAGCAGTGTCTTCTTGTTCTGCTCCCGACTCTGTCTCTGGTGAATCCTCTCACCCTCCTGTGCCTCTGGCCTGTACCCCAGTTCTTGTATAAAAATAAATAAATCTTTTAAAAAAAAAGTTTTGGGGGAAGAACAGATAAATGCACTGTGGTATAGTGACACGATGGGATCATCTCTCAGAAATAAAAGGAACAAATGCAGAGGATGTAACAATTGGATGAATCTCAAAGACATTATTTTCAGCAAAAGAAGTCACAACCAAAGGAATACTGTGTTAACTCCACTCATATGAACTTTAGAATGGGTCAAATTGATTGAAATCCAGGGAGCACACTGCCTACAAGCTACAGCCAAGTGGCGGCAGGAGCTGACTAGAAAGAAACATGAGGGAACTATCTGAGGGAGAGAAACATTCTATTTCTTGTTTTAGGCAAGTAATTACATTGGTGCAAAAATTGTCAAAACTTATTCCACTGAACACTTAAGATTTATGAACTTCCATAAATAATAAGCAAAAGCTTTGGAAGCATCTGTAGAAGAAGGGGTTCTCCGCAGTAACACAAGTTTGTAAGCACCCTCCGATACAGCAGCAAGGTCAGGGGATGTGGACAACTGTCTTGGGTGGATCTGTCTACGCCCACAAGCACAGGTGCACTCATTTCCCAGGCTGTTAATGACTGTCAATGGCTGTCAATTTCCCAGGCTGTCAATGTCAAGGAAGTCTCTTTAAAAATTATCAACAGCGCAAAATATAACAGCTGGCCAACCACAGTGAATTCTAAATACTAGGAATTCAGGTAACAACTGTCACTGTTTAATTCACTAGGCAATGCAGAAAAAGAAAACTTTTCCAAGCCAGGCAGCTTGGAACTAATTCCACCACTGATGTTTTTGAAAGGTTTGCTTATCTCTGTCCTTTAAAGGAAACACAAGATTAAACCTACAACTGAAAATGAAGAACACGTCTAGAGTTCTTAAAGGAATTCAATTAGAATTCCCTTCTTTTATACTTATAGAACATTCTAAAATGTTAAGACAGCTATCTAAAGAGATCAAAAACTATCCCAAGCAAACTGCTGTCTTGTTTCTCCTAGACACATGCAGTAATTTTATTTTATTTTTTTTTTTATAGAGGCATGTTTTTATTTATTTATTATATTTGTTTGTTTGTTTTGTTTATACATGCACTGGGTACAGTCAGAAGCACGAGAGGGTGAGAGAATTCACCAGAGCCAGGGTGGGGAGCAGAGCAGGCAGAAGGACTGAAGTACACTGCTGAGGGGAGCAGCGGGTGGCAGGAGAGGTCTGCGTACCATGTGGGATCCTCCTCTGGTGGCCGGGGAGCAGCCGGGGATCGAACCGGCGCCGCAGAGGCCGCGGGCAGCTTTGCAACCCAGCGCTCAACCGCTGCGCCACCGGGGAGGCCCCACATGCAGTAATTTTAAAACAAAGTGAACCAACATACACATATGTACCTATCAATATTCTCAGGTTAAAAGGTATTCCTCTGCAAATGAAAATCACTAAGATTGTTTTAAAAAGGGGGGGAAAAGCACTCAAGCCACAAATATTTGGCCTGCTTATATTATAAAATAACTGGTTAATTCTGGTCCCATTATTTCAGTTACAGTAAATCCACAGGATACCTCATATTATCTTATTGTTGATCTGGCAGTACCTTGTTATCTGTGAAAAACAGTGATCAACAGCAACACGGCTGGGAAGGTTTATGGTTCATCCAGAAACAATTACTTTTGAATTTAAAAAATAAAATCACTTGTAGATCTTTACTCCTTTCAAAACACTCTCACAATGTCACAGTTTATATATCCTAGCATTTAGTATATAAACAGGTTCCTACCAGAAATTTCTCAAGAACTATAGAAAACTTTTCTCTATTTTTTTTCCTGGTACTATAGAATAACATCAAGGACATGATACAGGGCCTGAAAACAGCTTCTTGTTTCTGTGCTGTAACGTGCTCACATGTGGAGCACGAAGCCTGGGACAAAGGGCACCAGCACACTTCTGTCCTGGTCTTGGTTTAAACACTGAGCTTATTAGAGGCTAATCTGTCAAGATCTACCTCCCAGAGCTGTTAAGAGGCTCAAATGAGGTGAAGAACTCTTTATAAACTGAAATCAGATAAGCTTTGGAAATACAGAAAAATGAAATTAAACCCGTCAGCCTAAGTTTTTTCTCAACTGTTAATTTCTGTCACCTTCAATCAACAATGTCTAAAGTGTCTTCCAAGTTGTTCCACCTACTATGCCCATCATCTCTCCTGAGTCACTATGAATGACTACTCCAAATGAGTTCTAACAGCCTCCAGCCTTCCAACTCCCTCTTCACAATGTAACTGAGCAAACTCTCTAAAACACACACCCCATCATGAATTGCTCTCCTGCACCACTGCCCTCCAGCAGTGCTTCTCAACAATGCTCCCCTGGCCCCAATTGTTTCAAGTGCTTCTTAGCTGCTGCTATGGTTGCTTTGTTTTATATTAAGAATTTCTGCTTTCTGGTTATATTTAATGGGGGATGGGGGGGGTGGGGGGTGTGTGTGTGTGTTTGTGTGTGTGTTTTATCTCTTTAAGTGGTTAGATAGACTGAGAAAATAATCTAACATTTACTAGGTGCCCAGCTTCACCTATTACTTTATCCTCACTCTCACCCCATAAAGAAGTTATTATAACTGCCATTTTAGAAATAAAGGGATCTGGGGCCTACCTGGTGGTACAAGGGATTAAGCCTCAGCAGTATGAAGCGATTGGCAGCAACTGTAGCACAAGTTCAATCCCCAGCCAGGGAGGTGACCCACATGGCACAGCAGACCTCTCCTGTCTTGCCCGCTGATCCCCTCAGCGGTGTATTTAAGTGGACCGCCTGTTCTGTTCCCCACTCTGTCTCTGGTGAATCCTCTCACCCCACCTCCGCCCCCTCCCCCCACCTCTGCATTCCAGCTCTAGTATGCATAAATAAATCTTTAAAAAAAAAAAAGAAAGAAAGGGATCTAAGGAACATATTAAGTTGAGCAAATTGCTCATAAATATGTAATAAATAAGTCGCTGGCCTGGGAATGGCCAACTCATATACCTATTTGTCTGGGACTGACCAGTTTTTGCACTAAGAAATCCCCAAATACCAATTTTAAAAGTGAAAGTCCTTTATCTCAGGAATTCTCTCTGTCCCTGGAAAAACCCAGGTGTCAGTTACCCTAACTGGAATTTAATACAGTTTTGACTGATGCAGAAGTAGTGCTTCCACCAACTCCACTACTGTGGCCTTGGGCAGGGAGCACATTAGCTGTACTCATGGTATTAACAAAAAACATTCAAACATAACAATCAAGTCACAGATGAGTCAGTTTTCTTGTAAGAACAGAAATGAACTTTACCAGTTTGGCTGCTTTATGTTTCACAAAATTGGCTATCTTCTTTCTGGGCCCCAGGGGTATGCCCATTTCCTTCAGATCATCAACTGTACACATAAGCTTTAAAAAGAGGAATATTAAATAAATCAACCTAGTATAAGATTAACGAAAATTATTAAAAGAAATCACATCCTCTAAAGTACTCTAAGATCAAGTCCATGTTTTAAGTTAATTTTTTTGTTTTAAATCATAAATGAAAAAATAATAAATCATGCATTAATTTAAGCTGTAAAGACTTAGCCCTCCCATATCTAAAGCATTCTGTAATTTTTAATAAAAATCCATGCATGTGTACAAAACTCATTAGCTATAGTCATACACACTGAACTCTCCCCTCAACTCCATGCCAACCACCCAGTTCTCTCAGCAGCCACTGGCGGCTCGCCTTCCAGAGCTATCTCGTGGATGCAGTATCGCCCAGTGTGGACTTGTAGCTTACTGTGAAAACAGGGCTGACCTTTCCTCTTTTCAAGTAATATATCTTAAAGACCATTTCATTATCTCTGAACTGCCTCATTCATTCAATAGCTGTAAGATACTCCATAAATGATTTCATCAGGGTCCTACTAGGAAACACAGAAGTTGTTTCCATGGTTTTGCTATTACAAACAATGCTGCCATGTATGCCCTTATATACTTATGTATTTCATTATAGGAAATATTCCTAGCAATGAAATTGCTAGAGAAAAGAGTAGATATTTTTTATATTTTAAGATGCTGCCAAGTTGCCCTCCATAGAAGCTGCATCAACTTATACAGTGTGAAATGCCTGCTTTTCGTGAGCATGACCACATAACTTATCAAACTTTTTATTCTGCCAGAATAGGCAAAAAAAAAAAAAACCCTCACTGCAACTTTAATTTCATTTTTCTTAGAGTTTCATATGATAAGAAGCTATTTGTTATCACTTCTTCTGTAAAACAACCATTCGTATTCTTTGCCTATTTTCCTGTTATGTTGATGGTCTTTGTGTAATTAATTTATAGAAGCTTTGAATATTAAGGAAGTAAGTACTATATTGTGTCTATAATGTGTGTTCCAAGTATCTTTCCTAATCTATAACTGGCCTTGATGTGTTTTTTTATAGAATATTTTTCTACGCAATTTTCTCTCATAACTTCTGTATTTCACATCATACTTAGAGAAAGGCATTCCCAGATTATGGGGGGGAAAAAATCCTGTGTTTTTCAATTTTTTTTAATATTTAAGATTCTGCCTTATCTGTAATGTACTAAGATGTAAGACCGTTAAAATCATCCTTAATTTTCAGTTTTATACACAAGAAAAACAACTTTAAACACAATGAATCAAACTATCATCAGTACCAGAGATTCCATATCAATCTTCTCCTTTTCGAAAGTGCTAGTGTATTCAGAAAGGCTAAGTGCTTCCAAAGTTTCTTGCAAGGTTAGGACTTCTTCGTTTTCAACATCAAGATCACAAGACTCATCCATAGTCAGCTTTGGTTCTTCAGGCATCTTAGAAAGAAAAGTTGAGAGAACATTAAGAAGTTGAGAAAAAACCAACACTTCTGTCCTATTCTACAGAAAATCTTAAACATGTTTGCTCTACACATAAACCATAATTTTTGTTAATTTGTTACCCAAAGCTTGAATATTTTGAAAAAGTATATAAATTTATCACTCACACTCCTATTTCTTATAATAATTTACCTTGATGTTTTTAAATCACAAGTTTTCTTCTCACATTGAAATTCATAATTCAGTGAGAAACTCAAAACAAGCTAAGGGACTCCATTATGCTCGTAAACCTCAGTGTATTCCAACATACAAAAACGTCCCAGGAAATAGTTCAAATTTTGAAAAAGCATTTGGCTCCAAATACCAATCTGCTAATTGGGCCATACCTGCTTTTCCTGGGAATGTGGCTGCTTCACAACTCCATTGGCAACAGCAAAAGGTCCAGAGGACTTTGATAGATTTAAATCTTTTTGATTAGACAGGATGTCAAACAATATTAAGGAACCTAAGAAAAAGAAGCATTTTGCTTTATAATCTACTAGGTACTTTTACATAATCCTTTTTTTTCCCCCAAGTCCCTATGCAAGAGTCATACCAAAGTTAGATGTTAATCAAGAACTTATAATCAATATTATTATTTTACCAAACAGCAGAACAAATTAAAACAGTGATATAAAGCAATCCTAGTAAGTCCAAGTAGAGGTGGATAGCAAAGGACTGATCTAAACTCAAAGCACTCGTTCATTACTACCGATTATAATGCTTAAAACTTAAAACTATAAATTTCATATTAATAATGTCACCCACTGAAGCTTAATAACTCAACAAAAATTGTGTTTTACCTAAACTGTGACCAGCCACAGAGACCCCGCCTTTGAAGTTTGGGTTCCGACTCATAAAGAGTGCGTGCAGCCTGTTTATCTCCATTCCCACTTTTTCCACAATCCTCTGACAGTAGGTGGGGCTATTGTAAAATAAAATATCTAGCAAGGTTTCATTGGTAAAGTGACGAAAACGACCAATACTTGATAAAGTGATTTTCTTAATATTCCTGTTCAGAAAGCAAAAAATAAATTCAATTAGTAGTCATCTCAAATCAATGGATTTTTAAACTTTAGATTTTAAATCCTGGTAATACACTGAGAGGAAAAGTCCCACCGACTAATTACATGTTGATTCTATAGAATATATAAATACAGGAAAAAGTTATTTGTGCCTACAACTGTTATTATGAATTTCAGAATTCTCTAAAGAGTTAGCATAAAATAGGGGGCCTACCTGGTGGCGCAAGGGGTTAAGACGCAACCTATGAAACTGTCTGCAGCCTTTGCAGCACGAGTTCGATCCCCGGCTGGCCAGGGAGCAACCCACATGGCACAGCAGACCTCTCCCGACTCGCCTGCTGCTCCCCTCAGCAGTGAACTTCGGTCAGTCTGTCTGTTCTGTTACCCATTCTGTCTCTGGTGAATCCTCTCACCCCTCACACCTCTAGCCTGTACCCCAGCTCTTCTGTGCATAAATAAATAAATCTCAACAAATACTGATGAAATTCGTATGGAGCCACCAAAATCCCTGAAGAGCCAAAGCTCTCCTGAAAAAAAAAAGAAGGGAATGGAGGCATCACACTCCCAGATTTCAAGCTATACTACAAAGCCATAAAAATCAAAACTGCATGGTATTGAAACAAGAACAGACATACAGACCAATGGAACCGAATAGAAAATCCAGAAATAAACCCACAGACTTACAGTCAACTAATCTTTGACAAAGGAGCAAAGACTATGCAATGGAGCAAAGAAAGTTTGTTCAAAAATGATGCTGGGAAAACTGGGTTGCTACATGCAAAAGAATGAAGCTTAACCACTACCTCACACCATGCACAAAAACCAACTCAAAATGGATTAAAGAACTAGACATAAGATCTGAGGCTATAAAATATATAGAAGGAAATATAGGCGAAACACTACATGACATGCACCTCAAAGACATCTTTATAGACACATAACCCAAAGCAGTGATAGTGAAGGCAAAGATAAACAGCTGGGACTACATTAGATTAAAGAGCTTCTGTACAGCAAAAGAGACAGTAACCAAAACAAAGAGAAACCCCACTGACTGGGAGAAAATTTTTGCACACAACACTAATGATAAAGGGTTGATCACAAAAATCTACAAAGAGCTGATCAGACTCAACAAAGTAAATAATCCAGTCAAAAAATGGGCAGAAGAGCTAAAAAGAAACTTCTCCAAAGAGGAAATACAAATGGCCAACAGGCAAATGAAAAAATGTTCAACATGGGCCTCCCCAGTGGAGCAGCAGTTGAGCACTAGGTTGTGAAGCTGCCCGCAGCCTCTGCAGTGCCGGTTCAATCCCCGACCGCCAGGCAAGGGTCCCACATGGCGCGTAGACCTCTCCAGCCGCCCGGTGCTCCCCTCAGCAGTGTACTTCGTCACTCTGCCTGTTCTACTCTCCGCTCTGGCTCTGGTGAACTCTCTCACCCTCCCGCGCCTCTGACTGTACCCAGTGCTTATATAAATAGATAAATAAATCTTTAAAAAAAAAAAATGTTCAACATCACTTGTAATCAGGGAAATGCAAATCAAAAACTACAATGAGATACCATCTTACACCAGTGAGAATGGCACATATTAAAAAAACTAGCAACAGCAAATGTTGGTGAGGATGTGAAGAAAAAGGAACTCTCCTGCACTACTGGTGGGAGTGCAAACTGGCCCAACCACTATGGAGAGCTGTGTGGAGATTCTTCAATCTACTAAAGATAGAGCTTCCATATGATCCAGCAATTTCACTCCTAGGTATTTACTCAAAGGACACAGAAACATTAATTCAAAAGGGCACCTGTACTCCTATGTTTATAAACAACCCAAATGCCCAAAAATAGATGACTGGATCAAGATGTGGTACATATACACAATAGAATATTACTCAGCAATCAAAAAAGATAAACTCATGCAATTTACAGCAGCATGGATGGCGCTGGAAGGGATCACAATCAGAGAAATAAGCAGAATGAACAAGAAAAATATCGGATGATCTCACTCATAGCAGGAATTTAAAAAACCTAAGTAAGGGACCAGGAAAAAGACTAATTATAATGAAGAAAAAATCAAAATCAACAAGCAACTATAAACCAGAGACACAGTAATGGGGGTTAGGGGGTGCAGGAGAAGAGGAGGAATCAGGGCCAAAATAAGGGGAGTGGGAACTGTATGGGGGTATGGGGAATATAACCAAAATGAAAATGCAAACACTGTGCAAAAATGAAAAATGAGGGCCTCCCCGGTGGCGCAGCGGTTGAGCGCTGGGTTGCGAAGCTGCCCGCGGCCTCTGCGGCGCCGGTTCGATCCCCGGCTGCTCCCCGGCCACCGGAGGAGGGTCCCACATGGCGTGCAGATTTCTCCTGCCGCCCGCTGCTCCCCTCAGCAGTGTGCTTCGGTCCTTCTGCCTGCTCTGCTCCCCGCTCTGGCTCTGGTGAATTCTCTCGCCCTCCCGCGCTTCTGACTGTACCCAGTGCATGTATAAACAAAACAAACAAACCAGCAAACAAATAAATAAAGCATGCCTCTATAAAAAAAAAAAAAATGAAAAATGATATAAGAATTATATAAAATATTTTTTAAAATCTTAAAAATAAATAACTTTTAAAAAAGTTAGCATAAAATAAGGCATAAGCAAAAATTTTAACTCTATTTTTTTAATAAATTCCATTTTTCTTTCAGTTGATTGGGAATCAGGATACCTGACAAAAATTTTGCATAGAAAAATAACAGAGGATGTAGCGAAAGGTAAAGAAGGAACTTCAAGGAATAAAAATCTTTCTTGATTTCAGAATGGCCATAGTGAAAGTTCATGAACATCCACAGAAAAAGAAAACACCTTTACAATGGGCCCTGCCATAGAGAGAATGCCATAGAGAGAATGTTTGAGTGAAAAGTTTTATGAAACTATATGCCCTGAAACAGTTAACATTCACTAAAATCCAAGTATGTCATCAGCCCTGTGTCCCACCAAAAATATTACCCACATCTGTGGTTCTCAAATGGGACCATTCAAAATTGAGTGGGGGCATTTTCAGTTGTCACAGGACCTGGTGAGTGCTGCTGGCGTTTGGATCAAGAATTCCAGATTGCCTACACCACAGGCAAAGTCTGCAGAACAAAGAACTTCCCTGCCAAGAGTCTCCACTGAAATACCAGGTCACAGTTCTCAAGCACAGCAATTTTACTCTCCAGGGAACATATGGCAACCACTAGAGACATTTTTGGAGTACAGGGGGCGGATGTCACTGTTACCTAGTGGACAGAGGCCAGAGATGCCGCTGAATATTCTACAACATACGGCACAGCCACCCTCCCTAAACCACATAAATTACAATAGTACTTTATAACCAGCTTACAATTCTTAAGAGTCTTTTAAACATTTACAATGGGAACAAACACACAACACATATACACACACTGATGCCCCACAGAGATTAAAGTAACATATAAACTCAACAGCCGTTATGTTAGAGCAAATATTTAATTAACGTATTTGTTGAAGTTGTACTAAACTATTTCATATTATGATTTTAATTTTCATCTAAGTTTGAATTATCTGAAAAACAAGTTATCCACATACCTGTCAACCCCTGTGGCATCCCCACCCAAGGAACTATGCCAGTGAACCGGAAGGAACTCCACTCTGCTTATTTTCTGGTCATCTAAAGATTTCTTGAAATGTGTCTGAAGCAATTTGAGAGAAACCACCCTAAAATCATCCACTTAAAAAGAAAACAGGGGGATAAATGAAACTGATTAAATTTCCCTAGTCTGTTAATTATCAAATGCCTCAAATATGCCACTATTTTTTGTAACACAAACTTTTCAAGGAGAGAGGAAAAAAAGGTTCACAAAATTAGTCAAAAAAACCCAGGCTTTAAGGAATTGCTTGCTAACTTTTCATTTGTTTCAGAGGAAAGTATAAATGAATGGAAAACATTAGTTTAACCACCCTCCCAAAATGCAGCATGGCCCAGACCCTGGAATCAAGCTTCCTGCCGAGGGAACCCTGCTCCAGAACCCAACCATCTCATTCCTCACCTAAGAGCGTGTGTGCGTGTGCCCAGAGCTACACATGCCTTAAAAGCATATCACACACAAATTATTCCCCGGCAACTCTAAAATCTCCTCTCACAGTCACTCAGCCAATAGAATATAGCTGAAAGGTATGTTAAAAATTAACATTTAAAAGCTTTCCTATTGGCTCTCAAATCATTCCATGAAATTAAGTAACGCTTACCACATTCAATAATACTTCTAAAGCGCAAGTCACACACGGGTCCAATGCCATGCACCATGAACACCAAATGGTCAACCTGCGGCATTTCTCCTAGAAAAGAAACAAACACACACACACACACACACCCCACCTAGATTTGTTTGGGTTTTCTTAACAGAACAGCAATAGTCTAGATCGCCTTCCTGTCACTGCAAACCTGCCAAACTAATAAACCCCACTCACCTCTAACAAATTATAAGAACAAAGTCCCAAGTCTGTCTTGGCAAATGACAATAAATTTGACCAAGAAGTGAAGGAAGCAAACCATCTCTGATCCCAGAGGCTACCAGCATACGGTGCCAGAAGTTCTGTCCCTATAAAGACTCCATAACCTTATGATTTCTTCGAACTCCTCAGATACTAAGCCCCACATGGAAAAACAAACTGCAATATAAAACTTTTAAATCTTTTCCCAAAATCCTCCCCTTTGTTAAATTCACACTTACTATATAGGGACATTTCCAAGTTAAACCTACTACCGTACTCTGAGTATTTCATTCAGATTCATTATGAGTGCATTTGCTTTGTAATCTCATAAGACAATGAAACAACCATGATGTCTGTAATTGTCGAAATAAAATCCAAACTTTAAATGGCACGACAGGAGAAACCAAAGCATACCCACTGGAGCAGCGGGATGGCAAACTATAGCCCATGGGTCAAATCCTGCTCGCTGCCTGATTTTATAAATAAAGTTTTATTAGAATGGCAGTTATGGCCATGTGCTTACATACTGTCTATAAATGCTTTCACACTATAACAGCAGAGTTGAGAAATACCACAGAATGTATATGACCTGCAAAGCCTAAAATATTTACCGTGTAAGTCTTTATAGAACAAGTCTGTTAATTCCTGCACTTTATTAATACAAACTATTTGAGGCCAGGGCCTCCTTGGTGGCACAGGGGTTAAGTCTCAGTACTATCAAGCTATCCCCAGCCACGAAAGCATAAGTTTGATAGCCAGCTAGGGAGCTGATCCACATGGCACAGAAGACCTCTGTCTCGCCCGCTGCTCCCCACAGCAGTGTATTTCAGTAGATCTGGCCTGTTCTGCTCCCCACTCTGTATCGGGTGAATCCTCTCACGCCCCACACCTCTGGCCTATACCCCAGTTCTTGTATGCATAAATAAATAAAATAAACCTTTGAAAAAAAAAAAAAAAGACCTAGTTGAGGCCAAGACAAAGCAAGCCCAAAATACTGCCAAAAGTCCAGCTTCAACCAGCCGAAGAGCTTTTTCACAACAATACATATTTTGGAATCTGTATTACATGTTTCATGTATCTTCAACAAATTCTAAATTTAAAAAAAGATATAAAAGTAATAAAATTAAAGAAAGATACATACCAAACTGGCTGATTTATTTTATGGCAGGGAATCCTAAAAATTGTTTCTTCTTTAATCATTCTAAAAACTGATGCTAAAATGGGGAAGCCTAAAAATGACGTTGGTCTTAAATGCACTACTTTACATACCAGCAGGAATCTCATCAAGGTTGTCATCAATTCCGCGCTTTACAACCCTGGGCCTTGTCTGTCCATCCTGTGTGGTCCCCCACTCATCTGGCATTGATGAAGGCTGGAACTGAACAATAACCTTCAAGATACAACAGAAGGATTATTACAGAACTCACAACCAAATTCATTTGCACTACAGGCTTAAGTAATATATTTCAACAAATAGCTATTTCATACCCTGGATAGTATTTAAGTCAAGCACTAGTACTGTTTCCCCGAAACCAACTGTATAACAGATATGGTAGTGCTCATTAACCCTTAACACTGAACAAATCAATTACCATTATTTCCAAAGCAGATGTTGAAAAAATAAAACAACTAAATCTGAAGAGTATACCTTGATTTGAAAATACAACATAAAAATCCTAGTTTACAAATAAGAAATCAAGGGAACGTTATCAGCAACAGAGGAGTTTTTGCCTTATAAATACATGTAAGTAAAATTCTTTAAGCACTAAGATTCTTGGTTAACTTATAAATTCAATTTCAATGACAAAAACTGATTTATCCAACACTGTTTAGGAAGACATACATTCTGCTACATCAACTGCATTAACCTCAGCCTGTGTCACATGGAAAAAATTTTTTAAGTATGCAAGATTATGTTTGCATTAATAAAACAAAAACAAAAAAGTTAAGAGTGGCTACCATGCAGAGGGGGAGGTGGGGAATGCAGAAGATTTGCATTTGATATCTTCTTACAACATTTAAATTTTGCTGTGATGTTTTTATTTTTATTTATTTCAATACCAATAGAGGTGGTTTGATTTTTTATTGTAGAAAAGTACAAAAAAAACACCCTATAAATAGCCTATGTTCTGAGAAAATTATATGACCCCAAGAGGTAAACCTTATTGCAGGTGAGGAACCTGGAGCTCAGGGAAATTAAAGATGGTAAATGAAAGAATCTGACCACCACGAATCGGTATCTTAAAAGAAAAACAAAAAATGTTTGTGGAGACAATACAGATAAAAAGAGGAAGAACATATTTTTCCTTTAAAGAGGAAATGAACTATCATCAAGGGCAGGATAGGCAAACTACGGTTTGCAGGCCAAACCTGGCCCACCACCAGCTTTTTTAAATAAAGCTGCACTGAAAACATACCTGTCAGTTTACATATTGTTGCAAGTGTTTCAGGCTACAGTGGCTGAGCTGGAAGCTCCAATAGAGACAATATAGCCTATGGGGCCTTAAATATTTACTCTCTGGCCCTTTATTAAAAGATAAAAGAAGTATGCCAGCCCCTAATCAAGTATATAAAATTACCAAGCAGACGAAATGTCAGCTAACACGTTGCCATAAACAGAAACTTTGTAAAGCAAATAAAAATGTAAATTTCATTTTTATTTCTACAATCATCATGAACTTTAGTAAATTGAAAAGGAATGCACTTGATGTAAATACATTTCTACTGCAGACACTAATAAAATACTAAACACATTTAGCAAAATAATAATTTAAGTAAACACTTTAATATCTTAAACAATATCATTACCTTTGGGTTGTGCATAACAATTGTCTCTCCACTTGGGAACTCTAACCTGCGGTGCCACTGATTTGTGGTTACAGCTTTTTTATATTCTGCCTACAATAATAAAAACAACATATATAATCCACTCTGACAAATTGAGAGAATGTATGGAAGAAAAAATAATAAAAATATCACCAAGAAGGTAATAAAAATAATAGCAACTCTGTCATACTAACTGGTTACCATACTTATCACTTTACATATGTTCCCTTATTAATTACTCTCAATCACTCCCAAATCATGTTAAACAAGATTCTGACAATTTAATAGTTTCCTAGGGTTGCCACAACAAAGTACTACATCTGAGGGGCTTCAAACAACAGAAATGTATAGTTTTACAGTGCTGGAGGTTAGAAGTCTGGAATCAAGGTGACGGCACGGCCCTACTTCCTCTGAAACTGACAGGGAACGCCTTCCTCCCCTTCGCAGCTGCTGCTGGTTTGCTGGCAATCTTCAGTGTTCCTTGGCTTATAGATGCATCCTCTAATCCTCTCGTTTCACATGGTGTGTGTCCATGGTGTGTGTCTTATAAGAAAACCAGTCAAAGTGGAGTAGGGACCCACCCCACTCCATATAACAGTCCTGTTGACTATTACATATATAACAACCCTATTTTCAAATAAGGTCACATTCTGACTTTGACGTTAGAATTTCAACAAATCTTTGGGGGGGGGGGCTTGGTAGTGGGGTCATAATTCAAACCCTAGCAGACATTTTAAGTTCACAAATGTACAAGGTTACACACTGCTAAGTAGCAAAGGCAGAACTGCAGGTCAACATCAGCTGCAACTTTCTGACTCCAAAGACCTGGCTGCTCAAGCACTTTCTTATTCTTCCACCAGGTATAGTATTCTGCTTTCTATAAGGCAAAACCCTGCAGGTCTCTTGGAGAAAGATAAGCTAAGTAAGACACATACACTGTCCAAGATTTGTTGCTTTGTTTTGGTTTTTTTGGGTCATTACTAACAGTGGTTACTGGATAATCGTGCCAAAATGTAAATCTTTTTGTCAGTCCCAGTATCTCATCATCAATCCCTATCCATTCAACCCTCTTATTTTGTATTTTTTCTTTTTAAACATACTGTAATTTTAAAAATATATATTTAAAAAAAGGAAAGTTCATTATTTTCACTTCATACTCCCTCTCAATTTAATTATATATTATTATTATAACAATAAATCCTATCTGGCAGCATCAGTTTCCATATATTCTTCTTCAAATCAGTCTTGGTTATTCTTACATTTTCACCTTCCATAAAAATTTAGAAGCAGTTTGCAGATTTTACCTAAAAAACCTTGATGTTGTAAGAACACAGGAGCAACCTCTGAGCCAGTGGGTGGCACTCAGTCACTGGATGATAGAAAGTAGAGCTTTCTAAATCCTACCCTCAAAGAGGGTAGTGGGGAAAAAGTAACAGAGCTGAGACGTCTGGTAGTTAAACTGCTGGTGAAGAAGGGTGTCTGTGGAGAAGCTGCAAGCTTGCCACATGTGGCTTTGTTTCTTGTTTTAATTTTTCATAGAAGATCTAGGGCGTAGGCCAGAGGTGCGGGGGGGGGGAGGGGGCGGAGGGGGTGAGAGGATTCATCAGAGCCAGAGCAGGGAACAGAACAGGCAGATCTACTGAAATACACCTGAGGGGAGCAGCAGGCGAGACAGCTAACCCTATGTGGGTTAGCTCCCTGGCTGGGAATGGAACTCAGGTCACAGCAGTCATAGCGCTTAGACATTAACACCTAGGCCATCAGGGAGGCCCTACATGTGGCTTTGGCTTGGGCCTTGGTCTCTGCTCAGCAGACACTATCTGGGACAGGAGAGACTGCATCCAGTCAGTGGCAGCCTCTCTTGCTCTCTCCCTGTATAAATAAATCCTGTTGTTGTTTCTCACCATATGTCTGCTTTTGAGTGGTGTCCTGAAGTTAGTTGTAAGCACTCCAGTGAGGACCCCAAGTCATCATTTATGTCTTTCAATTCTATTCTGAAGTTTTTTTCCATAAAGTATATGTGTATTTTTGGAACTTTTTCCTACTTAGTATACAGTTTCCTAAGTGTTATAAATAGTAACTTTTTTTTTTTTAATTTATTTATACAAGAACGGGGGTACAGGCCAGAGGCGCGGGAGGGTGAGAGGATTCACCAGAGACAGAGCGGGGCAACAGAACAGGCAGACTGACGAAATACACTGCTGAGGGGAGCAGCAGGTGAGACAGGAAAGGTCTCCTCGCCATGTGGGTTGTTCCGAGGCCGGCGAGGATTGAATGGGCACTGCAGAGGCTGCGGACAGCTTCACAGCGCTGCGCTCAACCACCTGAGCCACCAGTGGAGGCCCAGTATCGTCTTTATTATGGTTTCTAGTTAGCTATTTCTACCACATAGGAATTCTATAAATTGGTATATGCTCATTTTATATCCAAAGACTTGCTAAATTCTTACATTGGTATACAGTGATGTAATTTATAGGAAATACACATATTTGGTTATTCAGGTGACCAAATATATTCCTCATACATATGTGAGTCTCACCTACAGTTCCTATCTCACAGTTCCCCCAAAAGCCTTGAAATTTCCCAAGTGTTCCAGAATGATAAAGGTGTCTTTTGCTCTACTTGGGAAGACAACTTTTGGAAAACACTTGGAGAATGGGGGCTGGTTACCAGAGAACCAAAATGATCAGAGGGTAGAACTTTCATTTCCACTCCTAGATTTCTTAGGAGAAAGGGCGAGGATGGAGTTCAGTTGCCACTGATCAGTGATTTAATCACTCAGGCCTATGTAATAAAGTCTCCACAAAATCCCACGAGGAAGGAGGAGCCTCCCTGCTGGCACAAAGGGTTAAGTCTCAGCACTATGAAGCAACTGGCAACCACTGCAGCACGAGTTCAACCCCCAGCCAGGGAGCTAACCCACATGGCGTAGCAGACCTCTCCTGTCTCGCCTGCTG
The DNA here is from genome assembly GCF_014898055.3 of Talpa occidentalis. NCBI lineage: Eukaryota > Metazoa > Chordata > Mammalia > Eulipotyphla > Talpidae > Talpa > Talpa occidentalis. Next base: position 7,013,034 of record NW_023605194.1, read on the forward strand.
CTCCCCTCAGCAGTGTATTTCAGTAGATCTGCCCGTTCTGCTCCCCACTCTGTCTCTGGTGAATCCTCTCACCCCACCTATACCCCAGCTCTTGTATGCATAAATAAAATAAATCTTAAAAAAAAAAAATCCCAAGAAGGAGGTTCAGCTTGGTGAAAATATGGAGAACGGCCTCCCGCAAGAGGGCACAGAACGCCACATCTTTTTCCCGTATCTTGCCCTACTCATCTCTTTTCTATGCTTACATGTGTAGTCAGCAACAGATCCCAACAGCCTAAGTTCTTCTAAAGGTTTGATACAAGTACATTATTAGATTTGTGATACGTCCCTGAAAAACAATCTATAGACACTGAGGCCACAATCAGCACCTCATAAAGTGATGACACCACTTAGGAAGCAATCTTCCTTGTGAGCAGGATAAGGACAGGCTCCCCTAAATAAAGTCTGCCCCATCGTGAACACTGTGCAGAGGCTCCAATGTATGTATGTCCCATGCTTTTTAAAGAAAAGCGAAAGGAATAAAGCCCACATACCTCTAGTTTTTCACTGAACTCCTCTGTATAGGGAACGAATCTGCTATCTGTGTCCCCTTTATAAAACCAGGTACAGCGTCTCACTTCAGTGGGCTCCTCTTCCCAGTACACAGCCTTCCTCATTCGGTCATAGAGATAAACGTCATAGCGTCCCCCATCCGTGCCCAGAACCACACTCTCAGGGTCTGGCTGGACTGGAGTACAAAGTCCACATTGTAACCCAACAGTTACCAGGTATATTTAAAAGTAATAAATAATGAACATAGTGACTAGTAAATCCTTAAAGACAAAGAACTAAGCTCATTTTTTTATATTAATTTTTTTATTTTTTACATCACTGTTCATTTTTAAACAATATTTGCTTCCCACCACCCCCTCAGGTGTAGTGCCCATGGAGTTTCCTTCACCAGTGCACCCGTGCACCATCACCTCAGTCCCCTGTGCTCCTCCCTCCCTGCCTCCCTCGGATCCCTCTCCCTCCTCCTCCCCTGCAGGATGTCTCTGATTTATAATTGTCTGGTTTTGCTTTGTTATGTTTTGTACTGTTATTTTTTTTTTTTTTTACACTGATGTCTTATTGGGTCCCTCTATATTCCTGCTATAAGTGAAACCATCTGATATTTTCCTTTTTCCTTCTGGCTTATTTCACTGAGCATCATTCCTTCTAGTTCCATCCACGTTGCTGCAAATGTAAAGCTCATTTTTTTGTTTAAAAACAGAAGTGATCATAAAATAATTCAAATAACTGGCGGATATTTTCTTGTAATCAAAGTGGCAATACTCCATGACATGTTTTTAAGACCCAATATGAAATAGCATTAGGATAGAAATATTTCTGTAAGATTGCTGCGTTTTAATATATTTCTGTGCACTAGTCTCTCTCAAGAGATGGATGTTGTTCCAGCACTGCCAAAACTCACCTGAGCATGGAACACTTTCAAATCACCTTCACAAACAAGAGTTTCATTTAAAAACACTTTATAATTTCTCTGATTTGAAACAGCTTTAGACAAATTATTTCTCTAATAACAAAGCACGTCTTCAAATACCTTGTTCAAGTAACTCCGAATTTACATTAATACCACCACCTTAAGGTACAGAGTCTGAAGGGGTCTACAAGGTTAATTTGATATTCACAAAAAGTAGGCGATAAATAGTCTTATTTTTTCTCTTCCTAAAATCAAATTACAAATGATACATGATCAGTGCTTACCTGAATTATAGATTTCTTCAAGATTTAAAGAGTCAAACACACTGAAAGGCATCCATAGTTGTTTGTATTCTACCTCCTTGCAGTAAAACCAGTGAGGCTGCACAGGTTCATAATGATTTTGAAGTAGAAAAGGAGGCGGCGTTTGCACAGAGGGTCCGGCTGGCCTCGCAAGTGCCTGCTGCTGTGCTGCAGGGGCCACCCCTGACTGCACCGAGGGAGGAATCTGCAGGGGACAGAAAAATCATGGTTGTTCAGAGGAACAATTGTGTACATGCTTCACACTCAAACTGATACTAGTAATAATCATCCCACATATCTTTCTGGACTACTAGATCCCAAAGCAATTTTTTTAATCTAGCAAAACAAGCTGCAAAGTGAACTGGACTTTCTCACTGAGGGCAAAGTGAACCAAAACCTTTACAGAAATCAACCTAGCAACATGGCTCCCTAAGTTATTTTATCTTATTCTTGAGTGAGTCATTCCTTTCTAAGAATTCATCCTAAAGATATAATTATAATTATAAAACCAGGTAAAAAATGACTTACAAGGATGTATCCCACAATGTTATTTATAATAGAAAATCACTGGACACAATCTAAATATCTCACAGAAGACTGATTATTCAAATAAATTCCTTAGAGCCATTAAAAAATGTTTTTTAAAAAACCTTTAAAATCTTAACATTTTATTTTATTTTAATTTAATTTTCTTTTTTTCTTTATACAAGCACTGGGTACAGTCAGAAGCGCGGGAGGGTAAGAGAATTCACCAGAGCCAGAGCGGGGAACAGAACAGGCAGACTGACGAAATACACTGCTGAGGGGAGCAGCGGGAGGCAAGAGAGGTCTGCACGCCATGTGGGACCCTCACCCGGTGGCCGGGGATCGAACCGGTGCTGCAGAGGCTGCGGGCAGCTTCGCAACCCAGCGCTCAACCGCTGCACCACCGGGGAGGCCCAAAATCTTAACATTTTAAATGAGTTCACAAAAACTGTATAGAATCTTCGTCTATAAAAAACATCTAAGAAAAAACATAAGAATCTAACAAAATGGAAACATGAATTATCAAGGGACAATTTTTATTCGGCTAGTCTGCACTGAATATACCTTTAAAATTAGAATATAATTATTTTAAAAGTTGACATTAAAAGTCATTTTGGAATGCTGTATGAATGTTCGACTCACTGAGATTGCGAACTGTGCAGTGGTTGTGCAAAAGAAAATCCCTACTCTTACGAAACACACACTTTAGGAATAGTCATAAAGCAATTAACTTCAAATGTTTCCCCCCAAAAAACTGCAGAGTGAAAAGGGAGGAGGGAGGCGAAAGGATAAGGAGTAGAGAAGGGAGGGAGAAAGGAGGGGAGGAGTGAGCACTGGGACACACGAGGGCACATGTGCACAGACACTGCAAGTGGGGTACATGGTCATGATGGGTAAATCTGGGTTAAGGGCACTGCGGTGTTCTTTGTGCTATTCTTTTTGCAACTGTCTTTTAAATTTGAAGTTACCGGGCCTCCCCGGTGGCGCAGCAGTTGAGCGCTGGGTTGCGAAGCTGCCCACAGCCTCTGCAGCGCCGGTTCTATCCCCGGCTGCTCCCCGGCCACTGGAGGAGGGTCCCACATGGCGCGCAGACCTCTCCTGCCGCCCGCTGCTCCCCTCAGCAGTGTACTTCGGTCCTTCTGCCTGCTCTGCTCCCCACTCTGGCTCTGGGGAATTCTCTCACCCTCCCGCGCTTCTGACTGTACCCAGTGCGTGTATAAATAAATAAATCTTTAAAAAAAATTTAAAAATAATAAAATATATAATAAAAAAAAATTGAAGTTACCAGTCTTTAAATTCTTAATTAGAAACCTTCAACATTTTAATCAGCAAACCAGCATATTAACCACACCACATGCTATGAATCTGGTTACTTTCCAATATGCTGAAATCCAGCATTAGTGAGACCTTGTGTATTGGTTGGATTTAAGTTAAATAACACGGGGGGAGAAAGATGAATGGTAAGGAGCCCACTCGCTATCCCCAGAAGCTGATTATAACACTGCTACCTCTGCGTCGCTGGGGTGGGTTCTTAGTTCTTCCTTTCCTTGGTTTCCCTTTCTTTTTCAATTCAGCTGACTTTCCTTTGGAAGTCAGTTAAATCATTAGTTGAGGAAAAAAAGCAAAAGGGAATTTCATAAAATTTACCCAATGCAAATTTTATTTCATCTCTCTCCAGAGATAGTTTGACTATCTAGCTCCAAACTCCAAAAATGTAAATAAAAAAATTATTGGAGTAATCAATTTTCATTCCTGTAATTAGGTACTTTGATTGAACAGTATAATTAAAAAATGAGAAGCTGGCAGTCTGCTAATAATTGCTTCACTCTCACAAGTTCCTAGACGACATTTATTATCGGTCTCTTACACTAAAATCTGGAAATATTGGCATGTAGTTAACTCATTAAAATCTACTACTACTTCCATAAATAGGAAATATAAATTATGACCATTTAAAGAGCTACCTTTAAAAGAAGGTTTACTTCAAAGCATGTAGCTTACTTGAAAATAATTTATCAACATATTGATTATTAAAATCACAGAGTTTTTAAAAGGCTAAGATGAGAGCGATCATAAAGCAGAATGAAAACTCGGATATAAAAATGTATCTTTATACCGGTGCTAAAGATCCTGGAGGCATCTGGTACATCTGTACAGGGGGTCCAGAAGGTGGAGGATGGGTAGGATGGCCTGGCGCCTGGCACTGCTGCAGCTGAGGAGGTGCAATGTAGGGATTAGCCCTGCTGCTTACAGGGGTGTGGCGATATGGATTGTATCCTTGTTGGGGTACGCCTTGCGGTGGGCTTCCAAAACTTGAAGGAGGGAAACCACTCGGCTGAGAAGGCAGGTAAGTACTTATTCCCATCTGTGAAGAAGATGAAGCACCGAACTGAGCCTTCGAAATGGATGGTGAAAAAGCATTCACTGTGTCTTGGGATCCAGTTGTGAAAGGGAGAGCAGTTGGGGGCTTGGAGAATGTGGACTGTCCAGTTGACGTCGCTGCAGTTGTTAACGGGGATTGTCCAATATTCCCAAAAGGATCACTACTGCTTGATACCTGAGAGAAGTAACTGAATGTCTGTGGGGTGGACGTGTGAGCGCTCGTCTGACCGAGGAAGCTGTCCTCCTCACCAACGTCTGTGGAATCCTCTGAAAGGGAACAGGGAAGCAGTTTAAAGGGCATTGCACCCATCAGCAGACATGACTAGTGACTGCGCTCTCATTTTATTCAAACTCACACTTCTGCATTATGGAATAAAAAACTTTTTCCTTGAACACTTTTTTTCTTTAAAATGAGAAGATAATCAAAAATAACAAAAGGAATTAAAAACTACAATTCATTCAAAGCCCACCTCCCAGAGACAATCACTGATATCACTGCTAACTTTTTGGTACCCGCCCTTCCATACAACTTAACACAAATAGTTACGTGCTGCTTCGTAAATACATAGATTATAGATATTTATGTATAGAAATTTTTGAAAATAGAATCAAGATCCATACCTGGGGCCTCCCTGGTAGCGCAAGGGGTTAAGAAGCAACCTATGAAACTATCCGCAGCCACTGCAGCACGAATTCGATCCCCAGCCAGGGAGCAACCCACATGGCGCAGCAGACCTCTCCTGACTCGCCCGCTGCTCCTCTCTTCGGTATATTTCCACTGATCTGATCTGCTTGTTCTGTTCCCCACTCTGTCTCTAGTGAATCCTCTCATCCCCCTCCCACACCTTGGCCTGTTACCCCAGCTCTTGTATGCATGAATAAATATTTTTTTAAAAAAGATCCATACCTACTGCTTTTACACATTGCTTCAAATGTTTTTTCTAACAATAATCAAATATTATCCTGCTACCCAATTACACATAATTTGGTTTCTCCAATTATGACAAGAATCTGAAATACACCAGGTATTAACTTTGTTGACAGGAAGAGGCGTGTTGATGTTCTTGGCTACAAAGCACTCACTGTATAAATGACCATGTGGTATTTGTATTCCAAGGCAAAGTAGGTCAACCATTAATTGCCATCCCTAAAATCACAGAGTATCACCATCAAATACCTGGTTGTTAGAGAACACTAAAACACTAAAAAAGTCATTTTCTGACGAAGGAAAGTCTTCTCACTTCCTTTTACCCAACCTGCTCGTCACTGAAGGTATTAACATCAAGCAAGTATTTATTTTCTCTTCTGCTACTAAGTTGTAAAGTAAAAGCATTTTCCCTCTACATGACCTCAAGTGTCCAGTCGACTCTTCCTTACTAAATGTTTATGAGCCCCGAGCTTGTTCTAACTTTCCTTCTCCTCGTACTGACCTTTACCTTCTGTCTCATTCCCTCTGCCCCCTACTGCAGAGGGATGACCCTCTGGAGGGTGGGCCCGCTCCCAGCACTCGGGCGTGCACCGGGCAGACTGCCCTCGAGTCCTGCCACCAAGTGTAGTTGCCTTTCAAGCTCTCCAACCCTGGGCCTCTGCTGAAGGAGGCCCCTGGGCTAGAGCAGACTCTGCTTTGAGCTTCTGGGTTGTTCCCATTATACTTCGCATACATTAGTCTAACTTAAGATACTCTACCATTCAACTACTCCTTTCAGTTGTTTCTTTGTAACTGAAAATTAAATATCACTTCCTGCACAAGGCTTGTATCATTCTACTTTTTTTCCTGCAGTTCCCACCCTGTTCTGTATCCCATGGACCCATCTATAATCTCAGCTCATCTCTCAACCACAGAATGAACTCGCGCACGCAGAAAACATCTCTGCAGTGTCTCTCATCCTTTAAGACAATATGGGATCAACCTAGTACAAGCTTTTTTCTGATTAGCATCAATGGCAAGTGAAATACTGCTTTCAACATAATGCTGACCTGCCTCAGTGACACACTCTAATTACATGGGGACACATTTGGCATCCAGACCTACAACTTTAACAAGCACTTATGCACTGATGACACTGTCCCAACCCTGCCTCAATCTGGGCTGTTCTCATGTAGTCCAGAAACTATTTTCCAACTATTTCCTCAATACTTTTCAAGACTCAGCCACACAGACCTCAAACATGGTAATCCTAAATCAGCCTAACTGATCACCTCAAATGGCCCCCATGTGCTCCATTTACCACATCTCACTACTGTAACATGTTTGACAAAATTCATCCAAACCCTCAAACCAGAATCTTTATTTCAGACTTCTCCTTCTCTTACCTTCATTTAATCCTTCAGATCCTCATCCCAGAGGTCTGCACAAGGCAACGTCTGAGAGGCCAGCCACAGATGTGGGGCTAACACTGAACAAAGAGAAGGGCCCTCTGTGCTGACAGACAGAGCTGCCAGCCTGGACCCCAGTAAGTCACTAAGTCCCAGAGTTTTACGGTCTAAAATCTCCCATCAGTTCCCTGCTCTTCACGCCCAATGTGGCCAACTTGGGCCACAGTGCCATGTGCTCCTGTCTAGTTCACAACGGCCTCCAGCCTCACTGCTCTTGCTATAGTCAGCTTTACTTCAGCACAATTTCGAAAAACTCCAGTCTTTCCGAAACACACCTCTAATGTCACTGCCCTATTTACATTCCTACAAAGGCTCCCCAACACTCCATAGGGATGAACTTTGCACTCCTTAATATGGTATGAGGCCCTTAAACTAAGCACTCAAGCCACTCCCACACACACTCTCTTACACTGAAGGGGGTGGGGAAGGTGGGGAGGGAGGGGCAGGAGAGGGGGAAAAAATGTGAGCGCCCACTTCCAGATTCTACCAAATCTGCAGGTCTTCTCATCCTTCCAGGATCTGACATATCCCTCTCTCTCCGGATCCCTAATTTTTATTCATCCCCCAACACCTCTGTGAGGCCTTGAAGGCCTGAGGGACATGGTCTCCCAGGTCAGCCAGTCAGATACCACGGCTTCCACAGCAGTCACCAACTCCTCTGTGGAGCCAAAACCGCCGTCACAGGGCTTACGTAGTGGGGCGCCGAGTGTACACACACGCTGTGCAGTCACTGAGGGCCATGCTCTCTGCTCTCGTGTCTCCCTGACATCTGAAGCAGGCCCAAGCAAACAGATGCTGCTCAACCAGTGTTTATCAAGTGAATGAAACTTCTTCTTCTGTGTCTTTTTCATTGGCATGATGACCCGGTGCCTCCAAGAGGCAGATTCTTCTTTTGTCTCCTGAAATTCTCTGGAAAGCTTTCTAATGATGAATCTTTTTGAGAGAGAGAAAAATACTTGTTACCAAATTTCTAAACACCATTAATTTTCTCATGGAAATAAAATAAGCTATCTCCAAAAATGTTCAAGACAGGTTTAGTTATCCTATACATGACAACAAAATGTTGAGTATTAATTGATAGTGATACACAAACTAAATACTCCATAGCAAAGAAGGGCATGACCCAGACAATGTTTGTGAAGCAAAGGATACGGGAAAAAAAGAACCCTAACCCCCCCACCCCCATGGTCCCACAGTATTCTGCCACAGTCACACTAGCCTTTCACCAAAATGCACTAACTTTTTGGCCACACAGTCCAAACAAGGCAAATTCCCGACCCCAATCCTTTCATTGGTTCAACAGCTATCCATTATCCATTGAAAATTTGATCTACAACACCACTGTTCTGTAAGTTCATCTCGTGGGAGCAAACACTGGAGGAGGAAGGAGCAAACACTGAAGGTACACGGGAGGGGGTCAGAAGCACCAAAAAGACACCTGAAGAGGACGGGGAACCTTTCTGAATAGCTGCCTCCAGTTTGCCCTGCTTCACTTGTCCAGGAAAAGTTCCTTAGTTCTCCAAGCAAGAGTACATTATTCAATGGAAAAATATTAAGCAGTGTCTGAGGATGTATGTGCTGAGGCACTAAATAAGAGCCTAGAAACAGGGCCTCCCTGGTGGCGCAAAGGGTTGAGATGCAACCTATGAAAGTAGTTGCAGCCACTATAGCACGAGTTCGATCCCTGGCCAGGGAGCTACCCACATGGCGCGGCAGACCTCTCCTGTCTCCCCGCTGCTCCCCTCAGCAGTGTGTTTCAGTCAGTCTGCCTGTTCTGCTCCCCGCTCTGTCTCTGGTGAGTCCTCTCACCCCTGACACCTCTGGCCTACACCCCACTTCCTGTATGCGTAAGTAAAAACATCTTAAAAAAAAAAAATCCTAGAAATAGACAAGCAAACCAGAGTCACAAACGTCAACGAGTCCACCACCCAAACAGAGGCAGACGTGTTGCCGCCACACACTTTCTGTAACACTCTGCGCCAGGGGCTGTATCAGTGTTTCACAGAACGACTCACTCCGCGGCTGCGGACAGACAGACACGGAAGCGCAGAGTCAGGAACCGTCTGGGCACAACCCGCGCGCCTCTGCCACGTAATCGTTTAAAATGCAACAATCTCCGAGCACGGCAATAAAGACACGGCGGGAACGAGCTGAGGCCACACAGGAGGCCTCAGAGAGCGGGCAAACGCCCCTCAGAAAAGGAGGTGCACCGTCCCGACTGTGAGGGGCGCGTCCCGCCCGCCTCCCCGCACGCACCGCGGGCCCGTCCCGGGGACACCCGCGGGCCCGGCGGGGCACCGGCAGCTCCGCGGAGCTGTGCGCGACGCCGCGGCCCGCGGGCTCCCTCCACGCAGCGCCGGCCTCGCCCGGCCCCGGCCCGGCCCCTCCGCGGCGCCCGCGGCCCGGCCGGCGCCCAGGGGGGGTCGCGGCCGGGAAAGCCTCGCGGCCCCGCCGCCCGCGCCCCGCGCCGCCCCGCCCCCCTCGCTACCTCCGTGCAGGTGCAGGGAGGCCGGCGCGGCGGCGGCCTGGGTGACGGGGATGAAGGGCACGTTGAAGCTGAACTCCGTGGCCGACGAGGAGAAGAGCAAGTTCGTGCCCGACGAAGAGGCGGCGGCGCCACCGCCGTTAGGTTTCCTGTCAGCCATGGCTGCAGCCCACCCGCCCGTTACACGTCTTCGGGTCGCCGGTGCGGCTCCGCCGGCCGGAAGCCGGTCACACTCGGGGCCAGCACACTTCCGCACCTGCGCACAAGGGCCTGCACGCGGGGCCGCGGGGCGGCAGCGGGCGCCAGAAAGCAAAATGGCGGCTCCAGCTTCATGCCCTGTCCTAGCACGTGACACCCTCCGCGTCCGCGCAGGCTGATGGGAGCCTTAGTGCCGCGGAGATTGCGTGGGGCTTGCGGCCTTCGACGCCACCGCGCAACGAACAGATGTGGGGGAGCTGCGGGAGTCCCCAGGAGAAGCTCACACGACGCAGCCCGCGGAGAGAAAGAGGAAAAAGGAAGAGGGCTATTTGTAGCCAAGGCCAACCCAAACTCGGCCACTCTAGCACCCACATCTAGTTTCCTTCTTGGTCCGAACTCTTGTTGGCCCAGAAATAGAAATGATTAAAAATGCTTTATATAGGGTCTCCCTGGTGGCCCAAGGGGTTAAGCACCACACTACAAAGCAATCTGCAGCCTCTGCAGCACGAGTTCGATCCCTGGCCAGGGAGCTGACCCACATGGTGCAGCAGACCTCTCCTGTCTCGCCCGCTGCTCCCCTCAGCAGTGTGTTTCAGTCAGTCTGCCTGTTCTGTTCCCCACCCTGTCTCTGGTGAATCCTCTCACCCCCTGCATCTCTGGCCTGTACCCCAGCATTTCTATGCATAAATAAAAATTCAAAAAAATGTTTTAAATATTTAAGACATGTGGAAGAGAAAAAAAAATGTTTAAAAGGGAAATCAGGGAATTGAAATTTTTGACTTATTGAATAGCTTTGGGTTGCCGAAGTGCACAGTGAATAATTGGGTATAATGGTCCACTTTCATATAGTGAGAGATGATGAAAGAAAAAAAATAACAGTATGCAGTTTTTCTGCTTCTTGGAGTTTGGGAGAGGGAATAAACCCCCAAAGAAGTTTTAAAATACTATATATAATACGATATATATAATATCTATCTAATTCAATAGCTATTTCGTGTGCTCAGTATCAAAGATAGAGCCAGATACCAGTTAAAAGAACAAGGATAGATTTTATTCAATAATAACTATAACAATAGGGAAGGGAATACATTGTGAATTCAACTTAATTTCCCACAAACAAAAGGCTAGAGGCCTTTCAGAGACTGGGATGTGCTAAGGGAAAAGCACCCATAGGTGCCAACAGGTGTTTGGGCCATGTGACTAGGCCACCTGGACCTGTTAATTGGCACTTACCTAGAGAAACAAACTTCTCATATCTTTATGACAAGCAATGCTGCAAGCCAGAGCAAGATACCCTCCAGGCTGGGTGGAGACAGTTCTCAGGTCCATGGCAAGATAGTGCTGGGTGGCAGAATATTAAAATCTCAAAGGAATATAGAAGTAAAGCGCTAGGTGTGGGCACCAGTGGCCTAGATCGCCAGGTTTAGGCTGGAACAAACTAAACTTCCCTGACCATATTGAGTTTTCTTTTTTTTTTTTTTTTTTTTTTTTTTTTTTATAGAGGCATGCTTTATTTATTTGTTTGCTGGTTTGTTTGTTTTTTGTTTATACATGCACTGGGTACAGTCAGAAGCGCAGGAGGGTGAGAGAATTCACCAGAGCCAGAGCGGGGAGCAGAGCAGGCAGAAGGACCGAAGTACACTGCTGAGGGGAGCAGCGGGCGGCAGGAGAAGTCTGCACGCCATGTGGGACCCTCCTCCGGTGGCCGGGGAGCAGCCGGGGATCGAACCGGCGCCGCAGAGGCCGCGGGCAGCTTCGCAACCCAGCGCTCAACCGCTGCGCCACCGGGGAGGCCCCATATTGAGTTTTCTAGGCACACATTTTAAAGAGTGTACTGGGATCATCTTAGGGACATGGCCTTAGCTGCTAGAAACCATCCTAGAGTTTGGTCAAGTCTGTCATTATTGTGGGGGGGGGGGGCAATGCCGTGCACTAAATACCAAAGGAACATGGTGTGTGAGATAGACACAACTCTCTTAAGACAAACTAACATGTGATGAAAATGATAATGCAGAACTCCCCAAAGTGTGTGGTGTGAAATTTGACACTATGGGGGAAGAAGGATAACCCCTCTATGAGGAGGGATAGAAAATACTTCCAACAATTAGACTATCCACAAAGGACTTACACCTGGTCTGGATGACATGAGAGGTTTCCCTGAAGAAGAAAAATTACAGTTTAGACCTGAAAGATAATGAATAGAAGTTAACTGAAAATGTTTTGGGAGAGGGGTTGGAGGAAGTATTAACAGACAGACAGTTTCAGATTAAGCGACAGTCAGTAGGGACACCTGATTGCCACTTGGCTGTTAAGAGGAACATGGGTTAGAATATGGTTGGAACCAAAAAAAAAAAAAAAAGAATATGGTTGGAGCCGAGTGAGCAACTGGGAGAAAGTTAGAAATGAGAATGAAAAATCGACCAAGGCCAGAGGATGCAGCTTCTTACAAGTTAGGATCAAAAGGGAGTCAAAGAAGGGTTTGGGGGAGGGGAGGGGGGAGAAATAAGAAGATTTGCTTGGTAGAAGGTTCACTCTGACTTCAGTGTGACAAAATAGATAAGGAAAGAAGAACTTCCTACTTCCAGAAGCAGGAGAAGCATTTGGCAAGTCCCTGCTGTGGATCAGCTGAGTACCCGTGGAGACTCAAATTAAGAGTAGCTGCAGTGGGAGCGAACAGAAATAGGAGCGATTTCTGGGGAAAGATGTCAGACTAGACAGGTGTATCTTGATTTTCTGCCTCCAGAAACTCTGTTGAAAACAAATGTGTTTTAAGCTTACAAGGATGAAGGGAATGGGAGAGGATTCAACAACAACAAGATTTTTGACAGCGTGCAGGCACATGTGCACACACACATACACACCCACAGATGAAAAAGCAGTCGATGATTTAGCAAAGCAGTCAAGGAGAAAACCCAAAGGCAACCTTATCTGCACCAGGGTCTCACCAAAAGGTCCTGCCAACCTCAAGAACCTCTGGAAGCAGCAGTCAAACAGGAGTGAGAGGCCCTGCAGTGGGGGGTGGGGGGGAGCTGTCAGGGTCCCTTCCCCCATGCTGAGTAACTGGGTTACTGACCTTCCCTTCAAGGCAAAAAGACTGTTTTCCCTTCTGGAGAGGGTAAAACAAAAGGAAGATTAAGCAAATATGTACTTACTGAATAATAAAACAATCTTTGCCACAACCCCCACCCAATTTCTCCACTCAGCTGCCATATGTTCACCTCTAAGCAGAGGAACAGAGTTTTCTCTGAGCACAAGAACAAGAGTTGGAGACACTGAAAGCACAGTTCCCCAATAAGAGCCCAGCCAGATCACACTCAACAAATGTCACTCACATGCTCCAAGTCCCCACTCTCCTATATAGTCCTCATACTTTAAATCCGATCGCCAGAGTCGGGAAGCCAAAAGACTGATCAAAGCAAGACACACAAACAGGAAAGGACAATGTAGAAGAATCAACCCACATGGGAAGTGGAGAACTTTAAAATTCTGTCAATAATATCATCAGCAGGGTAAGGTAACTTGTAACGAAGAAACAAGATCATGGAGCTACTTTAAAAAAAAAGATATTCAGGGAACAAAAAATGAAATTCAGGAGATAAATATTAGGAAATTTCCCAAAAAAGAAAGCAAAAACAGAGAATAAGAAGAAAATTAGTGCCCAGGCAAGAAAAAAACCTAAATATTAAGAGTTTTGCTAAGAATAGAAGATGTGGGAGAGGGAATCATCCAAGGAAAAACATATTTTTATTCCAAGATATGAAGGATACAAGTTTCCAGATCAAAAGAGTTGAGTATCCAGCACAATGACTTGAGAATAGACACACACCAGAGCTCTGGAGTCAAAGAAAAGATCCTTAAAGCCCAGAAGGCTAAAAAGAAGTCAAATGCAAAGGAATTCAGCTCCCAAATCATTTACCTCTCAAACACACCTGCTAAGGAGGAGTGCTCCCCCAGGTAAAGGAATAAGCTAAGAAAGTCATCCCATGTGGCACCTAAGAAATGTGACATCTAAGGAAAGTACCAGAGGCCTAAAATGCAATGACTCAAACAGAATAAAGCTCATCACTCCCTTGTGTAAGGATACTTGTTGGGGCCAGTTTGTCTGCAGCAAAGGGTTTCCACTGGATCTGGTTGGTGCCAGTCAAGAGGGAAGGGAGGGGTCACAACTGTTCTGGCACAAATGTCTCATCTTCATAAGCCTCTAATGTTCACCTCCCATTAATGAGAACTGGTGCCTCCTTGGTGGTGCAAGGGGTTAAGCACAGCACTATGAAGCTATCTGCAGCCCCTGCAGCGCGAGTTCGATCCCTATCAGGGAGCTGACCAACATGGTGCAGCAGACCTCTCCTGCCTCACCCACTGCTCCCCTCAGCAGTGTGTTTCAGTCAGTCTGCCTGTTCTAACCCCCACTCTGTCTCTGGAGAATCTTCTCACCCCTTGCACCTCTGGCAGTACCCCAGTTCTTATATGCATAAATAAATAAAAATTTTAAAAAATAAAAATGAAAGTTTTTAAATTACATACATGGCTTCCACTACATTTCTGAGAGACCAAATACAGTCATGTGCCACATTTCTGTCAATAACAGACTGCAAATCCAATGGAGTCCCCCAAATCCCTACCGCCTACTGATCGGTAGCTCTTGTAACATCCTCATATCAATAGTTTTACACCAGTGGCCTCATATATCTCATATTCATGTCTCTTGATAGCATCATCTCCCCTTGTGCTTGATAAATCTCATGCTTTGCTCCCCATGGCCCCTGGGTAGATGCCAGTAAGTCTATATAGAACGTCTGACCTGGAAATCAAATGTAGAGCTTTAGAAAACTGCAGAAGTGGAGACTGGCAAAGGTCACTATTCACCAGTTAGGCAGACCCCATCTGGCCCAGCTGTGACCTTGAAGAACAAGAACAAAGTGACAGGAACCATTGAAGAACCAACTTAATTGAAAGCAAGGAAATTAACAAAAATTTGAGAAGAGATTATATCAGATATAGAGAAACTTCTCATGACCTGGATTGAAGGTCAGACATGGAAGCACATCTGGATGACAATCGTGACCAATGCATAAAGCTTGTACACTCTGATGTTCACAAGGTAACAAAATTGCCCAATAACACATTTCTCAAGAAGTAGCCCCATCCTTAAGCAATCATGATTGTCACAAACAATGGTCAGACCAGATTTAACAATAGGATTGTGATTCACAGCCTTTGCTGCAATTGACCAGAAAGGTCAGCACTTGGTCAATGAAGGCCCACTTGCCTGTTTGTTGCCCTCCCCACCCCCCCTTCACTTTTTTTTTTTTTAAAGATTTATTTATGCATACAAGAACTGGAGTACAGGCCAGAGATGTGGAGGGTGAGAGGATTCACCAGAGACAGAGTGGGAAACAGAACAGGCAGACTGACTGAAATATACTGCTGTGGGGAGCAGCGGGCGAGACAGGAAAGGTCTGCTGCACCATGGGGGTTGTTCCCTGGCCGGCAGAGGATCGAACTCGTGCTGCAGAGGCTGCGGATTGCTTCACAGTGCGGTGCTTAACTGCTTGCACCACCAGGGAGGCCCACCCTCCTTCACTCTTTAGATCACTGGGAGAGTAAAGAAATTCTTCCTCCCTTTTTTGTTTTTTGTTTTGTGGGACCCTCGCCAGTGGCCAGGGAATGAACCTGCGCTGCAGAGACTGCAGGCAGCCAGCCTCGCAGCCCAGCGCTCAACTGCTGCACCACCAGGGGAGGCCCTCTTCCTCCCTTTTGTATTCCAAGAAAGGGTTAACAGCTAAGGACCACTTTGCTCTTGCACATTCCAACATAAGACCTGCCTTCCTCAACATAAGACCCCCTTCCTCAATGACTCACTTGTTTTAAGAGACCTCAATATTATTATGGTGAAAAAATGAATATTTAGAGTCTGCCAGCTGAACTCAATTTAGAGGACCCTAATTTTGTTGGTAACATCTGAAGTATCAGTCTGGAGCCAGTGGAACATGAGCCTTCTTCTCTCCATCAGGTCTGAGGGAGGTGCTGACCTTGGCTGTATCAATGTCATAGGGCTTGTTCTGAGCCTGTTTGATCTGGTGCTTATTGGCCTTGACATCCAAAGAGAACTTAAGAGTGCTTTTGTCTTCTCTGTCATAGGTGATTGGGTGGTCAGGGGGAACTTGGTGGTGGTTTAACTGATACAGCTTGTTTCTGTTTGTTATGCTCCCATCCCATTTCTGACACCAACTTCTGAATTACTTAGAATAATGCTAGCAGTTGTGACAAAGAGACTTCATAAAGCAAAATTCACATAAAAATCCTGTCTGTCTTGGGCTTCCCTGGTGGTACAAGGGTTAAAGTCTCAGAGTTACGAACCTATCAACAGCCACTGCAACATGAGTTCTATCCCTAGTCGGGGAGCTGACCCACATGACACAGCAGACCTCTCCTGTCTCGCCCATGCTCCCCTCAGCAGTGTATTTCAGTAGATCCACCTATTCTTTTTTTTTTTTTTAAAGATTTATTTATTTATGCACACAAGAGCTGGGGTACAGGCCAGAGATGGGGAGGGGGGAAGAGGATTCACCAAAGACAGAGCGGGGAACAGAACATCAGACTAACTGAAACACACTGCTGAGGGGAGCAGTGGGTGAGACATGAGAGGTCTGCTGCGCCATGTAAGTTAGCTCCCTGGCCAGGGATCGAACTCATGCTGCAGTGGCTGCAGACAGCTTCATAGGTTGCGTCTTAACCCTCTGAGCCAGCAGGGAGGTCCTGGAGGATAGGTATTTTGCTCTTTTTGATCTTCTTTGTCATTATCACATATATGTAGCCTTCTCATCCCCCTAGTTTTCTAATAAAATTAAATTAAACCATTCATTAGGTTGATAGTCAAATTTTAACATTATTATGATTTTTCCAACTCTCTTAACAGCTAAGTTGTGAAATGAATTGTGATTATTTTAATGTTTCAATATAAGTTTTGATTTTCTTAGTTTTAAGGCTTGGAGCAGTTTTCCTCACACTTTTTGCCTAACTCTTGTTCATCTTTCAAGGTCTAGTAGAAATGACACATTTCAAGGAAGCTTCCTCCTCACTCCCCCTACAAAGCTCTCTCCCTTACTGGAATACATGAAGCTGCTATTTCTCTAGAAAATTTCACTTCTCTTTGCCTGACTCCTATCATGGTTGTAAATGAACAATTGCTTAGTAATAAGTCTCCTATTATACTGTCCAGGAAAGCAAGGATGGTATGTCCTTCCTCCACCACAGGCAGGATTACTTAATGTTCTCCTTAAAAACAGATTGGGGGTGGGGGGTGAGTGTGGTTACTTACAGTGGGGAAAATAATCTTGTCCTAGAGATGTACCCTCCCCAACCCTCCTCTGGCCTTGTACATTTCGTAACTACTTAGTAGTATCAAAATGTCTCAAGTAGTGTCAATGGGTGTGAAATTATTCACATTATCAAATAATTACCTTTTAGAAGGAGCACTGCGCTCTTCTGCAGTTGCTTGTAAACCACTAAATGCAGAGGTACAGACCAAGCTGAGCTGTTGAGTCACCGCTGAACCTGAATCAAGCTGCAATTTAAATAAAAATATCTGAGACTGTCATGATTTAAAACAGATAGTTTCTTGTCGAACATTTAATTTGCATTTTACTGGCCACGAAGCTCACATATGGAATTTTTACATTCAATCCCGGGGCCTTGGCAACTGCTTTTGCAGAGTGAGTGAATGAATGAACGAACGAAGTGATGGTCATGCCCTGGACTTGAAACCCAGTTTGCTCACCTCACCATAACGCACTAGAGCAAATGTGCAATCCGGTGTGCTAACTAACAGGTTCCCAGGGAGAAATACAAACCAACCTCGTTAGCCCTCAGGCCCGTTTGGGCTGAGTTCAGCTCTTCTGCAGATTATCCAGATCCCCCTTCCCTGAACTCGCCCTATTTTCGGTGGGGACTGGGGTTTTCTCAGGTACAGTCTAGGCCTAGGGGAGTCGGGCTGTCTCGTTACTGAACTGGGATATTTTCCAAATTTCCCAGCAAAAGGCGGCCGCAGAGTGGGTCTTGTGTAAGTGCCGAGGCCGCCACGTTCATGTTGAGGCCATGGGGGTGCACACGGCCTCGGCCCCACCCCCCGCCCCGGCGGGGGTCTGAGGCAGGGCAGGGCCGTGTTGAGCGCCGGCCCGTCCGCCAGGAACAGGCCCTGAAGGGAGCTGGGGCGCCCCCGGGGCTCCCCCATCTACAGGGCGCCTCGGCCCGGAGGGCCTGGGCCAGAGCCCGAGAGAAGCTGCCACCAGCACTGAAGGCACAAGGGGCA
Organism: Talpa occidentalis; assembly: GCF_014898055.3. Classification (NCBI taxonomy): domain Eukaryota; kingdom Metazoa; phylum Chordata; class Mammalia; order Eulipotyphla; family Talpidae; genus Talpa; species Talpa occidentalis. The sequence goes on from NW_023605194.1 coordinate 7,031,075, forward strand.
GGCGGGCGGACACCCAGGGGGGCTGCCCTGAGGCGCCCGGGACGCCCCCCGGGGCTGGCCGCGGCCCGAACCCGGGCCCCGGACGCGAACACGCGGGGTTCCGGGCTGGGCCCCTTCGCGCGCCGCCCGCCCCGTGCCCGTCTCCAAGATGGCGGCCGGCCCGCCCCGCCCGCCGCCCGCCCCCCGCCCCGCCCCGCCCCGCCTCCCCCGCCGGGGCCGCGCCGCGCGCTCCCGCCGCCCCTCCCCGCGCGAGCTCCACCCAGGTCGCCGGCAGCGCGGTCGGCGGCGCCTGTTTCCCGCCATTGTGCGAAGTGGAGGCTGGGGGCCCGCACGCGCCGCCGGCCGGTCGCCCGCAGCTCCTCGGCGGCCGCCGCCGCGCCGCGCTGCCCTGAGGCGCGGGAGGCCGGGCGGGCCGCGGCTCGCCCTGCGTGGGAGGGCGCGGGCGAGCAGCCGCGGAGCCCGAGGAGCGGCGGCGGCGCTGGACGCCGGGCCGCGCCGGCCCCGGGCCGCCGGCGAGATGCCCTGCGGGGAGGACTGGCTCAGCCACCCGCTCGGGATCGTGCAGGGTTTCTTCGGTGAGTGGCGGCGCCCCGGGCGGGCGGGCGGGCGGCCGACCGATCGCACCCGCCCCGGGCCCGCCGCGCGGCCCCCGCGGGCCCCGCCGCCGGGCGCCGGGACCCCGACCCCGGGCCGCGCCGCCCGGGCCGGGCCGCGGCGTCTCCGCCCGCCGGAGGGCGGCCCGGGACGCGGCGCCGCGCCGGACCTGGGGCTCCGCTCGGGGCTCCCGGGGCCCCGCGCCCCGGGGCGGCCCACGCCGGGCGGCCGCGGCCCGGGGAGGCGGCGGGGGCGGGCGGGGGCCCCCCCCGGGGAGCCGGCCGGGGCGCTCAAAACTTCCGGGGTGCGGGGCGCGCCGCGCGGCCGCCCCGCAGAAGTTGGCTCAACTCCTGGCGGCGCGCACCCCCGAGGCGCCGGCGTCGGGGCGGCGCGGGCTCGGCCGGACCCCGGCGCGCGGCTGCCGGAGGCGCCGGCCGGGAAGGCGCGGACCCGCCTGGGCCCGGCCCGGCCGTCGCGGCCCAGCCCGCCCGGCTCCTTCGGGACTTGGGCGTGGTGGGGGCCACCCCCCCCCGGGTCGCCGCGTCGCCCCCAGCCCCTGACTGGCGGTAACCGAGGGGGGGACAGGCGCCTCAGCGCCCCTGCAGCCTGGGGGGGCCGGATCGAGGACGCTTCGGCGGTGACCCGGCCTCCCAGACCCGGGGCGAAGACGCCTGTCCCGTCGGAGGGACTCGGGAGCGCTCCTCCAGCGACTCTTCATTCATTTACCCTCCTCTGGTCGAGCTAGTCTAGTTATCTCGTTTCCCAAGTTATAGCTGGAGGCAGTAAATCAGAAGAAGGCCTGCGTGGGCATGAGGTGGTCCTCCGTGAACACTGCCAACCAGACAAGGAGGAAAATTAGACTATTTTTTAAAGGAGGAAAGAAATCACTAAGTACTTAGCAAGAGTGCCTTGAGGAAGGTGTAGATATCCCCGCACTGCATCCTGCTATTTGAGGTTCAGAGTGACTCTTGGCACCTGTCATTGGGACCCAGAACAGGACCCCAAATGTCAAGATTAAAGTGCACCGTTGGTTTAGGAGGTTGCAGGTGTATCGAGACTTCATAGGGGAGATTCTTTGAAAGTTACAAGTGTGGTGCTTAAAGGATGAAGTTCCAGCTACTGATACTTAGAAAGTTCAGATTTGGGTAATGCAGAAAATCAGAACATTTAGTTGGGAGGAATACCCCACACCCTAAAAAAAAAATCCTCAAATAAGGTGATTTTTTTGACAACGATTTAAGTGTGTTTGTGTTAGTTTGTCTTCTGAGTGCATGCTCTTAAGAGGCATATTTCATCATAGCACAGAAAGGGTTTGATTTGGATATAAAGTTCTGGTTTTACGGTATTTTATAAGTTTGGTGGACTCTTATGGGGACTTGGACCCTGTTGATGTCTTTCCTCCCACGTTGCCTTATTCCCTTGTAAGGAGTGTCTTGACATAGAGATAAGTGGTGTCTTACAGTCACAATGTTTTTGCAAAAGCTATTCTGAAGTATATATTTTTGCTGTGTTTTGCTATCGTGAATATTTGAATACCTTTAACATAACAGCAGTACAGGTTTTTTTGGTGAGAAGTGAGGTTAAACTTGGTGATGCTTTTTGGTTTTGTAGGAAATTATTTTAAATGAATTTTACCCCAGATGGAATAACAGGGGTCTGTTGTGGTTTCTGTGGCCCTTCTTGACTCAACCCTGCTTAGCTCTCCAACCTCATCACTGCCTTCCCTCATACTGAACCCACTTTCTGTTTTTCGGTGGTGAATCTTGTCCTTAGGCCTTCTGCATCAGCTATTGTATTTGACTGGTCCCCTCTCCCCATCCTACTTGCAGTTTCTAGCTGACGCTTACTCTCCCTTTGAAGCCTAAGTTAGATATCCCCTGCTCCATAATTACTACTGGAAATTATCCTGTGTTGCACGTTGTCGAAATCACTTGTTTCTTGGATTCCTTTGCTTTTGACTCTGAGAATTCAGAGCCCGTGTGCTGTATTCACCATTGTATATATCCTTGTTGCCTAGAATATGCCTTGCACTTTGAAAGTGCTCTGTAAAAATTCGTTGAACAGAGACTGATTTATCAATCAAAAATGCTGTAAATTCGAATTGTTACTGTGATCACAAATCTCAAAGTTGGCACAGTCCTAGTGGACCTTTCTATTTATATTCAGAGAATGTGATCATATCAAGTACAAGTTACTTTCCTTTTTTTAAAAAAATATTTATTTATTTATGCATACAAGAGCTGGGGTACAGGCCAGAGATGCGAGGAGTGAGAGGATTCACCAGCGACAGAGTGGGAAACAGAACGGGCAGATCCACTGAAATACACTGCAGTGGTGGAGTCAGGAGAGGTTGGCTTTGCCCCCCTGCCAGCTGGGGATGGAACTCGTGCTGCAGAGGCTGTGGATTGCTTCATCTTGTGGTGCTTAATCCCTTGCGCCACCAGGGAGGCCCACAAGTTACTTTCACATGCAAATATTGATTCAGATAAGAATCTTTGAAATTCTGAGAGTGGCCAGTCAACTACATGAATCATAACTCATCTTTGTGGACCAACCTGCATTTTAAACTTGTGTCTGCCATATTACAGTGGTGCATGTGCACATTTTTTCCTGTAAGCCTTCCTAAAGTGCCTTTAACGTTTCAGTTGCAGTTTCTAAAAGATTTTGTATACAGGATATTGAGGTCCAGAAGCTTAAGATTTGGGAATCTCTCTAAGGGATTTAAGCTTAATGCTAATGATTCGGGCTGCACTGTGATTGTTCATTTAGTGACCCACATCAGCTTGTTTCCCTTAAACAAAGGCAGGAATCTTAGAATTTAAAAAGTTCTGTATACCTTTTTTTTTTTTAATTTAAAAAAGGAATTTTTCTTTACTTGAATTAATAATTGCTGTTAATTTCAGAAATCAATTCTGATTTCCTTTACTGTTTTCTCTTTAGGTTGTTGGATCAAGGTCCTTATTTTGGGTACTTTGGTTGTCTAACAGAACTAGAATTTGACTAACTCATGTGAAAAAGAGCAGTGGTGTATGGCGGAGAGCAGGTTCAGAGAATTAAAGCAATACAGTTCACTAAAAGTCAGTCTGCTGTTTTGTTATCACCATGAGTCTAAATGGACAATTCATCCCTTTATTGTCTTTACCCAGCCTGGATCTCTTCTACCACCCTGCCCTTAGTAGAGCACTGAACAAAAGTTAATTTGTTAAAAGGCTGTAGCCCCAAAGGCAGGGATGGCATCCCAAGAGGCGAGCTGCGTGCAGTCAGGAACTGGAAAGCTAGCAGCAATCCCATTTTCTACCTATGCTGTAATCATCTTTGCAGTCTTTCTCTTGCAGTCTCTGCAGAACTCAACCTTTACTCCACAGGTCCCAAATTAACTTGTTCTCGGTTTCAACCCATCCTAGCTCCCATCTTTATCTTCATGAACCCCAGTACTGGGCATAGAGAATCTGGTCAGGTCACAGTTACGTAGTCCTGACTATTGAGGGTATGCTTGTCACAGAGGTGCCTTGCTGTGCCAGATATGCGCCCCCCGCCACCCAGTCTTGTGCAAGTTGGCTACATGGTCACGCATTCTTTGATGGATTTCACCTGCTCATTCAGGTAAAGAGTCTCAAAGAAATCACACAAGTGGGAGTCATTTTTTTTTTTTTCGGTGACCAGCCAGTTTGTGCAGTTGCAGTAGTGACTGGCATTTTTTTCCACATGTCCCTTGCGTTCACTTCATTCTCGCTGTGATCCCACACTGGTTTCTTGAGCTCTTGAAGGAAGACTTGGCCTCCTCCTGGGTCCTGCAGCTTTACCACTTTCTTGCTACTTGATAGCCAGGGTATTTGGCTTCCTGAACGGGTCATTTTGTAATACCTCCCTTCTTTTTACTACAGAATTACTTTCAGTAATAAATATGCAGTGAAGCTCATAGCTTTTCCCTCTACCCCGTCATTAGAGAATTTTTGTTATTGTTGAGTTCCACTGTGTTGATGTCATTTCGCGTAGGTATGTGTACCACACTTCACATTTCAATAATTTTATATTAATGAACTAATTATTTGTGTTAGTAACTTCCCAGGTTTCCATAGAACAAAAAAGGTGAGCTGTTTACTCAGTGTTTATAGCTACCTAATAGTTTGAATTTTGGTCTTTTGGTTATAGTTTGACAGAATATTTTATATGTGATCTGTGAATTTCATGAAACTGAGACCTGCAAAAGACACAAGCAGGACCACGACCAAATCATACCACTGAATTTTCTCAATTCATTCTTTAGTTTTAAAACAAATAATAGTTTAAGAAGAATGCATTTCAATATTAAAAATATTATTCAAATTTGGTAAAGTATTTCATGTGTGAATGAACATTTACACCTACTACACCTCTCATTTCAGTTTCACTAAGTGCAGGCACAAAAAACTCCAAGTTGTCCCATAGAAGGCAGAAGTGACTCAAGTTTTGTTTCTTTATTTTTACAGTCACTGTGATTGTTTATTTTAAATCTTTTGTATACACCAGGAACACTAAGAGTATTGAGAAGGATTCTAAGAATTGTGGTGTACTGTAAGCAAGTTCGTATAGTTACGGACCATTTAAGAAATTTACCACCCAAACAAATGCACGTAGTTAAGTTGCATTGGAGCCAACTGTGTGAGAATTCTCTGAATTAACTTCATGCAGAATGCAATAAGTAGTAAAAATGTGCTGATTTGGCACTCCCACGTATATTATTAAAGTTTCACAGTAACTACGATTCTTTAGGATTTAGACCAACAAAGGATTTTTTTCATCCATGGCATTGTTTAGAATTGGCACTGCATGGTGATGATAAAAGAAGGCTGAGTTCTAATTTTTTTTTTAAGGATTTATTTATTTATGCATACAAGAGCAGGGGTGCAGGCCAGAGATGCAGGGGGTGGGGTGAGCAGATTCACCAGAGACAGAGTGGGGAGCAGAACAGGCAGATGTACTGAAACACACTGCTGAGGGGAGCGGCGGGAGAGACAGGAGAGGTCTGCTGCGCCATGTGGGTCACCTCCCTGGCCGGGGATCGAACTCACGCTGCAGTGGCTGTGGATCGTTTCATAGTGCTGTGTCTTAACCCCTTGCACCACCAGGGAGGCCCTGTTTTATTATTTTTTAAAATACATTAATTTTTTTTTCCCAGAGAACTGGGGTGTAGGCCAGAGGTGCGGGGGTGAAAGGATTCCCCAGTGACAGAGTGGGGAGCAAAACAGGTAGATTTACTGAAATGCAGTAGGTGAGGCAGGAGAGGTCTTCTGTAGCATATGTGGGTTCGCTCCCTGGCTGGGGGTTGAACTCAGGTCATAGAGGTGCTAGAGTGCTGAGACGGAACCTCTACGCTACCAGGGAGGCCCTGGTTTTATGGTTTTATTATTTTAAAATTCTCCAAGGAATTTATCTCTTTGTTGCCAGGACTTATGGTAGAATTACTACTTGAGTTCAGTCAGTGCTGGGCTCTTCCTGACAGTGTGTGATCATGTCACATTGTTTTTTGCTCTATTTTATCATCTATGAAATGGGAATAAGAGAACCAGTCACTTAGGTCTGTTGTGAGGAGCAAATCAGATAAAGCAAGTCAAGGGCTTTGAAAAGTGTCTGGTACAGTTTAAGAGTTCATTAAGTGTTAGCTACTATTCTACTTTATTATATTTATAATTTTTAACCATTATTCTGAATAAATATTTTACCTCCATTTGAGCCACTCTTACTTTTTCCCCACCCTGGTTTTTGAAGACTTTATTTTTTAAGAGGTGTTTTAGCTTCATGGCAAAATTGAGTGTAAGTCCTCCCTTAATGTAGTAGATAGATTCTTGGAAACTGCAGCTTTAAGCAAAACCAATTTTATCATAGGCTAATTGATAGCAAGAAGAGTTTTAAGTTCTTCCTGCATATTTTGGGTTACAGAGACATCACCAAACTTCCAAATAAAGAGCCAGAGCACTTCTAATACTCAACAATCATTTGTATTCACTCATTCATTTTTCCAGCTTGATTATTCTGGTTCACAGTCTTTCATGGCCAGAGTCTCTCCTGGCATCTCTGACTGGATAGGACACCCTTCATCACAGGGCACTCTCAGGCACATCCACGCTCACTCTGCCTAGCCAGTCAGCCTCAGCGCACAGAAAAAACCCATGCAGGGGCCACCCCGGTGGCGCAGCGCTGTGAGGCTGTGTGAAGCCTCTGCAGTGCGGGTTCGATTCCCGGCTGGCCAGGGAGATTCCAGCATGGTGCGGCAGACATCTCCTGTTGTTCCCGCTGCTCCCCTCAGCAGTGTATTTCAGTCATCTGCCTGTTCTGCTCCCTGCTCTGGCTCTAGTGAATCCTCTTGACCTCCCACCCCTCTGGCCTATACCCCAGCTCTTGTATAAAAATAAATAAATCTTTAAAAAAAACCCATGCAGACATAGGGACAATGTGCAAACTCCACACAGTGGTCCCTGCAGGAATCTTTTTTTTCTGTCACTAACATAACACATTGACTTTTCAACATCTGCTATACAGAGACTGCCCACGTACTCCCAGCCCCTGCCCATGCATCGCTCACCCTCATTATGAACATTGCCCACCAGAATGGTACATTTTGTTAAACTTGATAAATCTACTAGGATGTTTGGACCAGTATGACAGGAACTATAATACTGTCATTAAATTCTTTTGCTTTCAGGATAGTATTTCAAGAATAAAACTCAAATGGTTTCTCTTACATCTAGTTTATTATCAAGCTGTAGTTCATAGTTTTCCCATAGTAAAATAGTTCTTGGACTTTATCAGACACTTAATTATCCCTTGAAAGGGTCATGTTTTTCTTTCCCTCTAATCTTTTGATGTGGTAGATTACACTAAGATTTTCTAATAATCTATTCTAACAGTGGAATGATATGGCTTGAACATGATTTATTTTTTAATGCTCCAATTGATCTGTTAACAGTTTATATGGGATATTTACCTTATCTGTTGTGAAATTTGCCTGAAACTATAAACATTTTCTGGATTTGGAATTCATGGGGTTGAAAGGAACAATTTGCTGTTCATTTTTTCTTGTCTAGGTTTTGAAAATGTGATGTAAGTAAAAATTCAGTTTGCCAATTTTGTGCCAATTTGGTAGTTTACATTCTTTCAGAAATTTATCTGTTTGAATAAAATTTCAAATTCATTAGTTTCCAGTTCTTGATACTTTACATAGTCTTTACTATTTTTATTTTTTTCCTTTATTTTATGCTTTGTGTATAGCCTCTTGTTTTTATTTATTTGTATGATTTTATTCTTTCTTTTTTTCTTGGAACAGCCTTTCCAGAAAATTTGTCTCTCTTAATATTAGTAAGTTGTGGTATTATTTTGTTCTGTTTCGTTGATGTGTGTGGGACAGTCACCAAGGTAAACCACACCTCAGTCATAAAACAAATTAACTATTTAGAACAACTGAAAAATGCAGTGACAATACCAAGTCACTGGCAAGAATGCTAGTGAGAATGCACAATTATATGGCCACTCTGGAAAACAGGCAGAATCTTAAGGTTCATCATACATTTACCATACACCAACTGTCCTATTCCTGTATTTTTACCCTAGAGAAATAAAAGGTTATCTTCATCTAAAAACCTATACACGAATGCTTGTCATTCTATTTGTAGCTGTCAACACTTAGAATCTAAACACTATTCAGTGGGTGAATAGAGAGAGAAATTATGGTTCAGCTAGCTAATAGAATATTGCTCAACAATAAAAAAGACATTTGATGTCAAAAAGCAAGATAGAGATTAGGAGAAAACATTTTCCTATATATACTTGACAAAAATCTTGCTTCTAGAATACTCTGATGCAAAACAAATTTAATTTTTAGAACTGGGCAAAACTGTGAGTAGGTATGTCACAAAGTGATTTATTTGAGTGAGCAAATCAACATGATGAGGTGTACAGCACCATTGAGTCTTTAGTGCCTGGTGAGGCCATAGCACGAGGCCACTGTAAACCCACTGTGGTAACTGCAGCTAAAAGAGATTGGCAAGACTAAGTATTGGTGGTGGAGCAGCTAGAATCTTCATAACACCATTGATGAAAGTGTAAAGAGTTTGTGTATTGTTCCTTCCTGTGAGCCCTTAAACTCAAATTCAAATGGTAGGAATTCGTGGGAAATGCGATAGAAGTTGTGTGTGTGTGCTAAGCTTAGGACTGTTGTTGGTTGCAAATGACTCAACTCAATCCTGCTTAAACCCAGAAGGATAAATGTGCTGTCTCAGGTAGCTACTCGTGAGAGGGCTAGTGTCAGGCCCAGTGACAGGTAGATGTTTAAACTGCTTAGGAGTCTGCCTCTTCACTCTGCTTTCCACTGGGCTGGCTTAGTTTCCAGACAGTCCTTTGTTGCATGTTAATTCTAATTTTTTTTTTTTTAAAATTTTTTTTTTTTTTTTAATAGAGGCATGTATTTATTTATTTATTTATTTGTTTGTTTTGTTTATACATGCACTGGGTACAGTCAGAAGTGCGGGAGGGTGAGAGAATTCACCAGAGCCAGAGCGGGGAGCAGAGCAGGCAGAAGGACCGAAGTACACTGCTGAGGGGAGCAGCGGGCGGCAGGAGAGGTCTGCGCGCCATGTGGGACCCTCCTCAGGTGGCCGGGGAGCAGACGGGGATCGAACGGGGATCGAACCGGCGCCGCAGAGGTCGCCGGCAGCTTCACAACCCAGCGCTCAACCGCTGCGCCACCGGGGAGGCCCCTGTTGCATGTTAATTCTAAATCACTTCCCAGTCACTCTTAGACCTTGCTGCATCCCCCATCATGTGGCACACTCATGTTTCTTACATGGATGCAGTCACGGTGGTCATGTTGCTGTGATGGTCTTTGCTCTGTACGTCTTTAAACATCCATTTGACTGGAAGAAAAAATACCCATTCTTTTTTCTTTTTTAGTGTAGTCATCACTGGCATGCATCCACTGGAGCAGTGCATATCAGAACCACCTACAAACCACCTACAGTTTGTGTTTTAAAATGTTTTAGATGTTACCTTCTGGAGTTTCTGATTCACCAGGTCTGGGATGGGCTGAAGAATTTGCATCTTTAACAACTACTCCCTACTGGCTAGGGAAGCATGCTGTGAGGGCCAGATTACTAGATACAACCCTCAGTGACTGCAGAATCACTGGAGTTTTTCCCATTCACTCCTTTTTATTTCAGTCTTTGCTCAGTTAAGTAAATGTATTTGGAAGCCCTGCCAAAGCGTGGTATTGCCCTTGCCAGGACACGCTTGTGAAGTAGTCTGACTGGGAACTCACAACTGCCGTCTAATCTTGAGGAAACAGACAAACCCCGAATGAAGAATGTTCTATTTTTTTCTCCCAAGAACCTGTTTTCTTTTTAAATATCTGTTTCATAAAAGATCAAGAAAAACTGGGAATTGCTGTAGAATTAGGGAGGCTGAAGAGATGATGTCATCTGGGGCCCTAGGCTGGGTCCCAACCGAAGGGAAGGACAGTCTTGGGTCAGGTGGCAAATTGAAATGTGGATGGCAGATAAGATAGGAAAGTAGCTGTTCCTTTCGAGTTTCCTGAGCATGGCAACAGGACCGTGATTATAGAAGATAATCTTAGGAAACACATTGAAGTATTTGAAGGTAAAAATAGGTTGTATGTATAAACATAATCTAGAGGCTCTGAAAACATACAGAGCAAATGATAACGCAGAGGGGCAAGAAGGCTCGTGTTCCTTGTATCCATGTGACTGTTTTGAACGTTTGAAATTGTTCCCAAATAAGTTTTAAAAAAAAAATAACATCCTCTCCTCTTCATTTTAGGGTCGTTGCAAAGGATTTTTTAAAAATTATGCTAAGATGTTTTCAAAAAGCAGCGCAGAGTGCTGGTGTGCATGCTGCTTTCTCCAGGTTCACAGCACTGCTGTTAGCTCCTGAGAGTCAGCAGGAGGTCGTGTGGCCCTGATGTGCAACCCCCAACACCCTGAACTGCAACCCCCAGCACTCCCTGAGCATCTCCTGAAACATGACTCACCTGAATGGAGCCTGGTAATACGTCATTGTGCCTTAACCTTTGAAAAATATTTTTTTTTCTTTCAGCCCAAAATGGAGTTAATCCTGACTGGGAGAAGAAAGTAATCGAATATTTTAAGGAAAAGCTGAAGGAAAATAATGCTCCTAAGTGGGTAAGCTTACAGCTGTGCGGGGGACGAGGGCTGGGCAGATTTCAGTATAGTAGTAATCCACATAGAATTTAAAAATATATACATTATTGTGTACTGCCTTCTGCTTTAAGTGCATCTTTATTAAAAAATTTTAGGGTATTGCATCTTCAATTCAAGCAATAAAGCGCATCTATATTAGTGCCTCTAGGTGGCAGTAACTGACCATGTTACTTCCTAAGACAAGGTCAGTGTGAGAGCTTTGATTATCATTATTACCTTCATTTTTGAAAATTGGTATGTTTTAAGAGAACTCAACAAAGTAAATGTCTTCCTGCTAATTGGAAAGTGTTCTTTTTGTTATGTCTTATGTTAGAGTCAAATGTCATAATATAGACATGCAAAGACTCAGAAAATACTTCTGTTGGGCAGCTACGTTATGTTGACTGTGAGATCATTTGTTCCGTAATGGAGCTTGACTTTGTGTAGAGATTGCAGTTTGGGTCTGGATCTGTAGGCATCCACTTGGTCTGTCAGTCTCTGTATGTATGTGAACTTCATGCTTTATAGACGAATGTTTTGTTGACTTCATTATTTTCTTTTAAGGTGCCATCATTGAATGAAGTTCCCCTCCATTATTTGAAACCTAACAGTTTTGTGAAGTTTCGTTGCATGATTCAGGATATGTTTGATCCTGAGTTTTATATGGGAGTTTATGAAACGGTTAACCGAAACACAAAAGCACGGGTAATGTATTACTGGTTTTCACACGAAAATTTCTGCTTGTAATTAATTATTCATTTTGTCCTTGCATTGCGTATGGTACTTTGCTTCTGATGTACTGACAGAATACTGTTTTCCCCTTTTTTCTGGGCCATAGGTTCTTCATTTTGGAAAATACAGAGATATAGCTGAGTGTGGGGTATGTATCATTAACATATATAAATCAATTTTTAATAAATTTTTCTAAACAGGGATTTGTTTCTTTGATTTTAAATTATTTATCTTATGAGTAAATAAATTCTAAGAAGTCCTGTGAAATGTTTTCTTTCTCTACCTTTTTTGATCTTCTAAAAAAATCTCTTAAAACGAAACATTGTAAACGACAAAACGAATTCCCCCCCTTCCCTGTTTAAAAGGATATAGATTACAGTAACTTTAAGATGAAAGTGGAAGATTAGCACTTAATTATATTACTTAAATCTGATTAAATCTGTCCTCTTTTCCTGAGAGAAAAAAATATTTTTAATAAACATACTTTATTTGATAAAAGTAAGTAATAGAAACTCCCTTACCTATAAAACAATGGGAGAAGGGAGCATGGAGAAAGAATCCTGATAAAATTATAGTTGTGAAAGGGACAGTTTTGCAGTAGAAACTACTAGAAGAGCAGTTCCAGAGCAACCACACTATATCTGCATTTTAAATTTTGCTTTTCTGACAGTAGAGAGGAACTATATGTATAATTAGATTTAGTTTTATTCAGACATCTGCCCAGTATACCTGATACTGTAATGGGGAAAGTTTAATTTTTTTCTAGCTTAATAGTAAAAAAAAGATTACCAGCATGTCAAAATAAGTGTATTAACCAAAAATGTTGCTCAGATTTTTGCTTTCATGTGGTTCTCTGGAAACACAGGTGGTAATTGTTAATTTTAAGGATGTAAACAAGCATCACAGGTAGAGACCAGACAGGTATTTATACAAGGCCTCGGTAGAAAGGTGGGAAGTGGGTGGAATTACCTCCATTTTGACACTAGTTCTCTGCTTTGCGGATCCAGAATCTTCATTTTGAAAGGTTATCTGGACTTTTAACATTCTAGCTTCTGACTACTGTTTACCCAAACCTTAAGACATTACCTTAAGACTAATACTAGCTTGTTAACGCACAGTAAATATTCCTTACTGAACAAGGTTCAATGTGCCAATCTGGAGAGAATAACCCAAATTTGGAAGGTTGCTGAAAAGATTATATTAAATAGAAATGTAGCTTTCTATGTGATTACTTAGCGTAATGGGCTCGTGAAAGATTTGTATAATCTCACATATAATGACCCCACTTAGGGAATCCTCGATAGTATTTGGCTGATAAAGTAATGCACATTTCTTTCTAGTATGTAATAATGCAGTCTCTTTCTAGTATGTAATAATGCAATATAGCTTAGTCATGTCAGCACCTGGATATAGGGAAATAAAATAGTAACTGTTCATTTGTGACACTGCCATAGTGTGCAGTGTTGCTATAGCATCCTAAGTACAATAAAAGAAAAGGGGACTTATACATTTTATTTACTTAAAATTTTGAGGTTTTTTTTTTTTTTTATGTCATAAAAGTAATCTATTAAAGTGATTTTTCAGTGTAATATTTTGGGTCCTATCTCTTAGAAATGTGTATATTTGAGGTAGATAATATGCCTTTCTAGGAAATAATATCTGACTTTTAAATCTCATCTCAGAGATACCTCATGAAAATCTCCATTAGGCTGATTGTGATAGTTTCCTCATAAAGAGATAGTGGGATATTACCATGTGCTTTTTGACTTTAAAAAAGTGAATGTGTCATTTATTAAAAAGGGTTTAATTTTGCAACCTAAGGTGTTGTATATTAGGGACTTGAGGGAAGATAGTATATTGATTACTGCATGTGAAATGATTTTGTTTTTAAAAAGTGATAGTTTTCTTTTAAAAAGTGATAGTTTGGATTTAACAGTTGCTTATTAAGTTACCTCAGCATGAAATACTTACTGTGTCTTTATAATTAACATGAACATCTAATTGCTATTTTAAACTTTTTTGTTTCATTTTTCTAAATAAAATTTTAAAAATGTTTTTTGTGTACATTACAGCCTCAACAAGAAGTTGATTTAAATTCTCCACAAACTACCACTTTGGAAAGACAGACTTTCTATTGTGTTCCAGTGCCTGGGGAATCAGTGTGGGTAAAAGAAATATCCTTTTTTTGAACATTCTTGTCTATAAATCATCATGGTTTCTGGTGATTTTATTAATTGAAAAGACTACCAGTCAAATGAGTTTTTTTTTTAATAAACTTTATTGATTTACTTGTGGTTTACAATACTATATATGATTTGGGGGTTCAGCTCTATACCTTGATATTAGATTTTGAGTTTTCAAAAACTTAGATTAGCTGAGGGGGGGAGGTAAAGGCCTGTTTCTTACTATAGAGCCTGGCTTTGTTTAAATAAAATGTGCTGGGCCTCCCCGGTGGCGCAGCGGTTGAGCGCTGGGTTGCAAAGCTGCCCGCGGCCTCTGTGGCGCCGGTTCGATCCCCGGCTGCTCCCCGGCCACCGGAGGAGGGTCCCACATGGCGCGCAGACCTCTCCTGCCGCCCGCTGCTCCCCTCAGCAGTGTACTTCGGTCCTTCTGCCTGCTCTGTTCTCCGCTCTGGCTCTGGTGAATTCTCTCACCCTCCCGCGCTTCTGACTGTACCCAGTGCATGTATAAACAAAAACAAAACAAATAAAGAAAGAAAGAAAGAAAACATGCCTCTATATAAAAAAAAAATAAATAAATAAATAAATAAAATGTGCTTCATTTGACCTAAGTAACTATCACTGAGGAATGATAAAATTATGGAACATTCCTGTTAAAAATATTGAAGTTCATTTGTTTATTTTTATTTTAAAGATTTATTTATTTTATGCATACAAGAGCCGGGGTACAGGCCAGAGATACAGGGAGGGGGTGAGAGGATTCACCAGAGGCACAGTGCGAAACAGAACAGGCAGACTGACTGAAATACACTTCTTAGGGGAGCAGCCAGCGAGACAGGTCTGCTGCACCATGTGGGCCACTCCCTGCCCAGCTGGGGATTGAACTCCTGCTGCAGAGGCTGTGGATTACTTCATAGTGTGGTGCTCAACCCCTTGCGCCACCAGGGAGGCCCTGAAGTATATTTAAAGGCACTAAAAGAGAAAACTGATTAAGTAAAAAGTTGCTTTCAAACTAGAACTCATTCTAACTTTTTTTTTCTTTAAAGATTTATTTATTTATGCATACAAGAACTGGAATACAGACCAGAGGTGTGTGTGGGGGAGAGAGGAATCACCAGAGAAAGAGTGGGGAACTGAACAGGTGGATCAGATGAAATACACTGCTGAGGGGAACTGTGGCCGAGACAGGAGAGGTCTGCTGTGCCATGTGGGGTGGCTCCCTGGCCAGGGATCAAACTCATGCTGCAGTAGCTTCCGATAGTTTCATAACCCTTTGCGCTACCAGGGAGGCCCCACAAATGTTTATTTCTTGAAGATTTTAATAACTTCTGTTTGTGGTGTTCTGACATTTCCAATAACATGTCTGTATATTGTTATTATGACCAAAACAAGAAGCTCGGCTTTTTTTGCCTTTCTTTTTTTTAAAAGATTTATTTTGACAGGCGCCTCCCTGGTGGCGCAAGGGGTAGCATGCAGCCTGTGAGGCTGTCCACAGCCTCTGCAGCACGAGTTCGATCCCGGGGCCGGCCAGTTGAGCAGCAGCCCACATGGTGCAGCAGACCTCTCCTGACTTGCCCGCTGCTCCCCTCAGCAGTGCATTTCAGTCAGTCTGCCTGTTCTGTTCCTCACTCTGTCTCTGGTGAATCCTCTTACCCCTCACACCTCTGGCCTGTGCCTCAGTTCTCGTATGCATAGATAAATAAATCTTTAAAAAAAAAAAAAAGATTTATTTTGACAGGAGAGGTCTGCTGTGCCATATGAGGTAGCTTCCTGGCTGGGGATTATACTCATGCTGCAGTGGCTGGTGAGAGCTTAATAGTTAAAGCTGAGACTTTAACCCCAGCACCACCAGGGAGGCCCAAGAAGTTCAGCATTTTTAAAATGCATTTTATTTAGCCAAATTGCCAAACTAGTAACCTATTACTAGTCACACAATTGGCATAACTTAAGATATTCCTCAGTTCCCAAAGACTTTTCTTAACCTTTCTTTTAACGCCTACGTTAATGCAAACCAAGCTCGAGTCAGCCCTTCAACATCCTACACTCCCAGCCGCCACAAAAGGAGTTATGAAGATGATGAAGATATGGACCTACAGCCAAATAAGCAGAAAGATCAGCACGCAGGCTCGCGACAAGCAGGTAGCGTGTGCCAACAGGGCTCCGGTAGGCGGCTGCTCTCTTGCAGTACGTGCATTCTCAGAATTACTTGTGTAATAGAATAATTCTAAGTTTGCAGCTGGCAATGGTTTAACAACCTTGCTTTCAAGTTTATTAGAATTATAGGCAGGTTGTGTGCGTTTCCAGTACTCTGGTCAGATTGTACTTTGTAATTGAGCATTTGGGCCAGCCTCAATAATTGAGAACAACTGTCAGGTTTTGTTTTGTTTTAATTTTATATATTTTTTACATCATTTTTCATTTTTGCACAATGTATGCATTTTCATCTTGGTTATGGTCTCCAACTGTCGGTTTTTAAAGGTGCTTAGTTGAAAAAAGTCTTCTCTTTCTTTACATTTTGTTTCAGCTCTTAAGTAAATGGAAGCATAAAGCTTTACCTTAAAAATGACCTTTATTTATATCTGAAAACATATCCTTTATTATTTTCTTTTTGGAGGAGTGGTGGTATTACTTAATTTAGTGAGACTGACAACGTTTCTTTCTAACTTAAGCAAATCACTCTCGGCATAGCATAGTCACAGTTCTGTTTGTTACATGCTTGTAGTGATTTGTTGATATTTCTTGAAGCATGCTAAAAATACAGTTAATTCTGATTAAAATAAGCAAATCAAGAGGTGCCATTTTCTACTGCATGAGAAAATTTCAGCTTGGCCTTTATCATTACTGATTATACCAGTCACGGTTTTCCTGAGTAGTGGACGTCTTCATGATCCCAAGTACATTAGTGTCTTTCTCTTTTTATGCCCTCTCTTCCCTTTGGCACCTTTAACCATAGGGCAGGTTTGAGACGGGAGGGAGGAAAAGCATGCTAGTCTCGTTGCTTCACTTAACCACATGTTACTCTGCTTTCCAAGTTCTTCTCATGTTCCTTAATGCTAAAACATGTGTTTTGAAAATTGAAATGTTTTATGGAAATATATGTGTAAATTTGATAATATTCTTTTTAAAATATATTAAAATCAATGGTATTCATAAGAAGTGTGTGACTCATAATAATAAATGATTGTAATAATATCACAATCCAGCACACATGGTCATTCTCATCACTTAAGCAGGTGATACGCCTTCTTGTTTCCTGCCCCTTTTGTGCCAGTGTCATACTGTAGGGTTTTCATACATTTGAGTGCATTATTTTTATAAAATTTAACTTACCTGTTGGATTTTAGGCAATCTTTCTGACTGTACATTTAAGCTTTTTTTTGAGACATGTCAGTTCGCCTGCAGTTGTAAGAAATGCTAAAAAGGTCCTGCATTCCCTCAATCCAGTTTTCCCCAGTGGCAACATCTTGCGTATTTATAGTAGAAGATCATCCCGGAAATGGATATTGATACACTCATCGACAGTATTCACATTTTACACAGTACATATGTGTGTATACTGTCTCTGTAGTTTTATCACGTGAAGATTCGGGTCACCACAGACGAGAGGCAGAGCAGTTCATTACCACTCTCACGTTGTTGTAATCATGCCCACCACTAGCTTTCCCTCCCCCAAGGCCCTCACCCCTGGCAAGCACTGATCTCTGTCTCTAATTTTGCTGTTTCAAATAAAATCATACCGCATATACGCTTTGTCAATTACCTTTTCTCATTGAACAAAATTCCCTGGAGATGTGTCTGAGTTGGTGCATGTATGAATAGTTTATTGTTTTTTACTGCTAAGAAGCATTCTGTGGCATGGTAGGCTATATTTTGATTTTAATTATCAGCTCTAAACTGTGCCTATTTCAGGGCTAGAGGCTATCTTTTATTTATCTTTGTTTCCCCAACAACTAATCTGATTCCTGGTAGCTAGTGGATGTTAATATTTGCTAATGAATTTATTACTATAAATAAAATCCTAATAAGTAGAAAACAGTATGCTCTACCAGAGTTGTTTTGTTTTCAATAGTCCCTGTATTCCTGAAGTCAAGGATGACAAAGTGACCATATTAAATTCTAACTTTTGAAAGTACTTACACAAGATGGGGGGGGGGGTGGAAATTTGGAGGGAAGTGGTGAAATTTTCAGATCTTTATGAAATTTCCTTTCTTTTTAAAGGTCAGATAGAGAGGGCTTGATTAGTATACATTATTTCCTTAAGAGCTGTAGTAACTTGAGGTTTGCAAGCTCAGAAGCATCATTTATATCAAACTTGAAAGGTCTTACAGGAATATTCCTAGGAGGCCTGAGCCTTGACAAGGTGCCATGCTGTCCTTTGAATTTAGGGAGTGTTGGTGGCCTACAGTGGTGTGGAGAGCCAAAGCGTTTGGAAACTGAAGCTTCTACTGGGCAGCAGCTAAACTCCCTGAACCTCTCGTCTCCTTTTGATCTGAATTTCCCACTGCCAGGAGAGAAGGGCCCTGCATGCCTTGTGAAGGTAATGAAACCTTTTATAGATCTGACGTTGACATAGAAATGTTAATGTGCCTGAATGTTAAAATGGGAAAATCTTAGCATTTGTGTCATGTTTCTCTTCCTGCTGTAACAACTCACCACAAAATCATTCGGCTAAAACAACAAAAATTGATTTTCTTAAAGACTTCAGGTCAGAAGTCTGATATAGATCTCACGGGGCAAAATCTCGTGGAGCTGCGTTCCTGTCTGCAGGCGGGAGAGGGGCATCTGTTTCCATGCCCTTTCCTAGAGGCTGCCCACCTTCCTCGATGTGCGACCTCCTCCTCCGTCCTCAAAGACAGCCACACTGCATCTCTGTCACGCAGCTAGGAAAGACTCCCCAATTTTAAGCACCCTTGTGATTAGTTTGAACCTGCCCAGACAACCCAGGATAATTTCCCTCGTTGAGGTTCTTAATTTACATGTCTGCTTTACATAATTGGCACAGATTCCAGGGTAGGGCCATCTTTGGGGACTGACCCTTCTGTCTCCCTCAGCATTCTTAGAGAATGTTCAAACACAAGTGAGACAACATTTTAGTGTCCACTTTCCGATGTCATTTCTAACTCCCTAATACCTACTTCATTTTTACCATCCTTCCTTTTCTTGTCAAAATCCATTTCTCACTT
This sequence comes from Talpa occidentalis, assembly GCF_014898055.3. NCBI lineage: Eukaryota > Metazoa > Chordata > Mammalia > Eulipotyphla > Talpidae > Talpa > Talpa occidentalis. The sequence goes on from NW_023605194.1 coordinate 7,049,951, forward strand.
CTGTTTAAAATAAAATAGCAATAGAAGGAAAAAAATGTGTTAATACTTTGTCCTTCTGTCTTGCTTATTCTGGCGTTTTAATCCTAAGAAATTAGCGAGTGATGTAAGTTTCTGACAAAATCATTGAGAAATTCCATTTTTATTTGTTCTGGTTTTACCTTAATGGCACTTCAGCTATCCAGCATGAAAAGCAGAATTCCCACATTTTTCCTGCTATGCTTCTGTTGTCTCACTCATAGGAGGCTTTGACATTTACTAAAGCCCGTCATGGCCAACAACTTTGAAAATTTGTTGTTTTATTATGAAAGACCGCCTGTCCCTGTAAGCTTTGTGTTAATCCTCTTGACGGTGTGTAGTATGTGAGTAAGTCCCAAGCTGTTAATTCTGGCTTTTCTCCCCTTTCTCTTGGTGTGGTTAATAGGTTTTGAGCTAATGGATGTTTCTAGTGTTGATGATCATCCGTTAGGTTAACCCTTTCTTTGAAGTAGTGTGGTGTGTTGAGAACAGCACTGGTCCGGGACTCAGGAGTCCTGTATTTTAGTTGTTGACTTATTTTCTACCCAGTAGAATGACTTCAGGTAAGTACCTCACCTGTCTTGGTTTCAGTTTATGAAATAAAGTAATTTGCTTTGCTGTGCATTTCCTGCTCAAAAATTCTAAGATAATGATTATTACATTAAAATCAACACTATTATCGTGCTTTCGGTGTTTTTTAGTGCTGACACTGATTTCCTGTGGTTTCTCGTTAGGTCTATGAAGACTGGGATTGTTTCAAGGTGAACGATGTCCTTGAGTTGTACGGCGTGCTCTCTGTGGATCCTGTCCTCAGCATCCTCAACAGTGAGGAAAGGTGCTCGCCTCAGTAACGCGCTTTCTCCATCCTTCTGATTTGCTCTTTTGATATAATTTCAAACTTTCAGAAGAGTTAGAGAATTGTTCTAAGGAACTTCCATTCCCCCAGATTTACCAGTTAGTAACATTTATGCCACTTCGTCATTCACTTGTGCTCTCATATCAAAAACACATTTTTTATACTTATTTTTCTGAAACGCTTGAGAGCAAACTGCATATACCATTCCCTTGAAATTTGAATCCATGTTTCCTAAGAACAAGGGCGTTTTCATATGTAATTATACAGCTGTCAGAATTGGGAAAATTGCCATGAATATACAATGCACTGACCTACAGTCCATCCTTAATTTCACTCACTGTTTCAGTTACATTCTTTCTACCAGTTGTTTTTTTCTCCCTGGAAAACAAACTTAGTAATTAGAGTTCAGTGCTACTTATTTCTGGTTCTTTTTAAGATGAGGGTGTGTAAGATGACTTCTCTGTTCCAAGTTACTTGGGTGAGTTCTTTCCTATGCCTGTTCCGTTAGTGAGTTTTCATTTCACGTAATTAGGACCCTTTGATTTGATTGTGTTTCACTTGAGTTTTTCTCCATCTCTGCTGCTTGATTTTTTCTTTTAATAATAATGAACATTGTTACAAAAAAAAAAAAATGCATACAAAAAGCTGGCCTTAGGTGTCATTCCTCATCCTCCCCACTCAGCCTCCATAGGGAGCCAAAGTCTGATTTTGCTGTTACCCTTCCTATAGTTGTTTTTTGCAAACATAAGTAGACCCATGTGTGTTTTTTCCTCTGTAAAAGGCAGCATTGTATGTGCACTCTCTGCCTTTTTTTTTCTACTTAACATCATGTTCTGAAAAGCCAGATCTCCCTTGTTTTGTCTTGAGGTTGCCAAAGGAAGGGAATTACATTCCCCTCCTGAAGTAGCATTCTCCTGTTGAATATTGGATGATTCATTTTGTTTTCTCCATTAAAAGCAATTCATTTTCTACACACACACACACACACACACACACACACACACACACTGCCCCCCACCCAATTTTTTTTTTTTTTTAAAGATTTATTTATTTATGGAAACAAGAGCTGGGGTACAGGCCAGGGGTGTGCGGGGGTGAGAGATTCACCACACACAGAGTGTGGAACAGAACAGGCAGATTGATCGAAATACACTGCTGAGGGGAGCAACAGGTGACACAGGAGAGGTCTGCTGCGCCATGTGGGCCAGCTCCCTGGCCGGGGATTGAACTCGTGCTGTAATGGCTGCAAACAGCTTCTTAGGTTGTGTCTTAACCCCCTGCGCCACCAGGGAGCCCCCCCGCGCCCCCCCCCGGCCTAATTTTAAATCACTTTTAAGGTAATTATATGACATCCCATAGTAATAGTACAAAAAATTTCTAGTTATGTACATAATAGTACAAAAATAATAGTACATCAGTTTTTAGTTACTTCATTTATTGAGGTAGTTTAGTATAGAGCACAGACTGAGCCAGAGGATCTGGGTTGGAATCTTAGTTTGGCCACTTTTAGTCTGTGTGAACTTGGGCTTAACTTCTGTGACGGCTTGGTTTCCTCACTGTAAGTGAGGGTGATTTAGTAAATTTATGTGTGCAAAGTATAGAACATATGCCCAGCAGGTGGACTCTACCTTGTATTGCTGATAATACCCTTCTCATACTTAAGATAGTAGTTATAAGAGCTAATAACTCCAGTGAGTCGATCTGTCAAGTCTGAAGGCCTGAAAATATTTCAGTTATGTGTTGAATCATCTCACAATAATAACCTACTAAATTTATTTAGCAAATCCAAGAAAACTCAATTTATTTTCAATTCTTAACCATGCATTATGCAGGGAAGAGTATTGTGTAAGAGTATAATTTAACAAAATGAAATAGAGATGAATGGCTAGATAGTTAATGGCATTTGAGGAAAGGACTCCAGTTTTTTAGACATGCTATTAAGCTTTTGATGTACAGCTGGTCACTCAGGAAGGAGTATCTGTGTTTTGAAATAATCTCATGAGTGATAGACTATATCCCATTTTATTGTGCTTGTAGAATCCTGAGTAGAAATGTCACTGTTCTTGAAGAATAAATACAGTATATTATGATGTGACCCACCTCACCTGTTGTTTGTGCAAATGCGCAACATTTTAGAATGAGGAGCCATTTCCTCTTCTTTAAGATATGTATAGATCCAGCTGTTGCGGACTTGAATTTGCATTTTATTTTCAGAGATGTGTGTTATGTTTATATCCACAACTGATGCTGGATCTGAGAGTTGACGCCTTGTCATCTCCCCGTAGGGATGCCTCCTCGCTCCTGGATCCAATGGAATGTGCAGACACAGCTGAAGAACAGAGAGTGCACAGTCCTCCTGCATCCTTAGTGCCAAGAATTCATGTCGTTTTAGCCCAGAAATTGCAGCACATCAATCCATTACTACCCGCTTGCCTTAACAAGGAGGAGAGCAAAACCTGTAAGTGTAAGTGCTGAAGCTTGATGGGTATGTGTCCAGCACGCCCTGGGGCTGTGCTTCGGTCCGCCATTTCTCTGCCCATTTTCCATTAGGTTAATTCTCTTCGTGAAGATGAGTTTTTTGTTGTTTTCTTTTTTTTAAGATTCAAGCTGTCTCACCTTCAAGTTTGACATCGCTAGTTGCCTACTGCCTTGCAGTGCTTTGTTCCACGTAATTGTCTAACCTGAGACGCTCGAAGGAACTGGGGGTGTGTCTGTTCTGAATCTGGTCTCTTTCTTCTCCAGTTGTTTCGAGTTTCATGTCCGAATTGTCTCCAGTCAGAGCAGAGCTGCTTGGCTTCCTCACGCATGCTCTTTTGGGAGATAGTTTGGCTGCTGAGTACCTTATCCTGCACCTCATCTCTACAGTGTAAGTGCCATATTCCTGGGGGGAATTGAGGGAGTTTGGTGAAAGAAGAAATGAGTGGGAGCTTCCTCAAGCACTTAGTGTGCTTTAATCTGTTGACTTCTTCTTCAGGTGGCTCTTATTTGTTCAGTGTAACAAATGTTTTACCAAATCACAAATCCCATTTTTTCACCTTTTCTCAGTTTCATATTTTAGTATTTTGACTCTCTCCTTAAATTGAAGAGCCAACATCAGATGTAACTTGGCTAATGAATAGATTAACTATATCCTTTTTGTACTTTGAATTGCGTTTATACACCCCGCGGCTCTGTATGTGTCAACAGTCACAGTCGTGTAGACATCTGACTCGTGTGTGGCTGTGAGCACCTCTCCCTTTCACGCCACTAGGGTTGTGTTGTGATTTCAGAAGTAACTTGTGCACTTCCAGCAAGTTCCGAGAGCATGAAGAAGTGTCCTCTAGTCTCACCACTTAAAGAGCATCTCAGTTAACACTCGTCGTACATGTTCACGTCACCCTGTTTTCTTTACCTGTGTTTGCACCCTCGCGTGGGTCTCATGCATGCTCTCAACACAGACCCAAGACTGATTTTACCATTAAGTCGCAAATGTTCCCTCATCACAGTTCTCCATAAGGTTTTTATTCACTGCAAGTATTTCATTATAGACAGTGGTACCATTCCCCTACACATTAGCTTTTCCTAGTTTTTCTCTATTGTGAATATCACTGCCGTAAATGTCTTCATCATACTCACATCTTTCCTCAGATAGGGTTTGAGGTAGTAGTACATCCTGGGTGACAGCATAGATTCTGGAAGCAAACGACCCAGGTTCAAATCCTTACTCTACTACTTCCTGACAGTGAACTTGGCCATGTTACTTGCAATATCTGTGCTTCACATTTCTTGTCTGTAAAATGAAGATAGTCTCACCTGCCTTCCAGTGGTTAGGGATTGAATAGTTATGAATGAAGGACTCAGAATAATCCCTGACACATGATCGACACCTATAGTAAGTGTGGCTCTTCGTTTGATGAGACCTGAGTAATCTGCTTTATGATAATTTTTAAATAATACTAATTTTTCTTTGTTTGCTTTTTGGTGGAAATCAGTACATCACCTGAATATTTTATTGTCTTTTTTCCTTAGATACACAAGAAGAGATGTTCTTCCACTAGGAAAATTTACAGTTAACTTGAGTGGTTGCCCCCGGAATAGTACCTTCACAGAACACTTGTATCGAATCATTCAGCATCTTGTTCCAGCAGTAAGCACAATACAAATTATAAACCTAAGAACACTTTGAATACATCTGATTATCGTTCATTCAACTCAGATATTTAACTTTGAGAATTTACTAGATCTCACTAAGGGGAAACAAAACCTACCCAGTTCTGTAAGTTAAGATGTACTTACCCCTAAACATTTTCTTTTCTCTTGTGCCTTAGCCCAAATTTTGCAAGTCTGATGGCACAATTGCCGTAACTTCTTTAAAGTTGTAGTCTTGATTGATGCTAATTTGTTTGTGCAATTTGGTGTCCTTTGTGTGCATTGAAACCTTAAATCTAAATAAACCTTAAGTTAGGGGAAGCATAATATTTTCAGCTGAGGTAATAAATAAAGCTCTTTATTGTTACTGCTGCAATTTTCACTCCTGTGTAAAAAGTTGAACTGCCTTTTTTTGTCAGGGCATCTGGATGTGCAGTGCTTGTGTGGTGTGAGATCTTAGAAATGGGGAGTTGCTCCTGACCAGTGGTGTGACTGGAAGTGCTGACCACTGCTCGCTTTGGAAGCGGTCAGAGGTGCAAAAAGGTCACCTTTCTCCAGCACTCGTGGAGTGGCCATAAACACCAGCGTTCTCTGGGTGTCTGGCAGCCCTGGGCCCTGTAGAACAGCATTTCTCACAGTCCTTGACTCACTTTATGTGTTTAAAACATGACTGTGAACTTAGAGGTGTTGTTTATTTGGATTGTATCATTATTTTGCCTTATTAGAGATGAATATATACACCCTATCCCTTTTTTTTTAATTACTGAGCCAAAGTCCAAAAATCCTCCACATTTTGAAAATATGCTTTATTCCTCGACACCCATTTTCCCCATCATCCTTTTTAAGCCAGTGATAGAGGAGTTGATTGACAAACAAAGCAGGGTGCAGGAGAGGGGGGGGCTATGGGCCCAGGGAGACAAGGGAGGTGCAGATGGTTCAACAGTTGTTTTACTCTGTAAGGGCTGAATGAGGCGACGGCGTGTAGCCCGAGGGAGCAAAGAGCTGAGATCTGCCACCCCTGGACACACCCCTGGAGTCAGTAACCTTATCTCCATAAGCATTTCTCCTGCTCTGCTCCTCGCTTTTCTTTGGAACAGTTGGTTCTAAAGTCCACAGTAGTCTGTGGTGAATGATTTCAACTCAGGGAGCTTAGAGAAAAATTGGTGGAAGCTTTCCCTCTTCCCTATCTTGAAGTTTCTGTTTTGCTACCCTGTGGTAGGCTAAGCTTCTGGATATCTGGTGTATGTCTCTCAATTGTCTATTTACAGTATTAGCTATTGTACCAGTGCTTCACTGGTACAGTGAAAACCATTCTTCAAGAGTGCTGAGCAAGACAGCTGAGAACAAAGTAGCTCATAGGCTCGGTGATAGTCTTCCATAAGTGATAGGCATTTCTCTGCTTTCAAGAGCTCAGTAAACCGTGGGACCACCTCTTGGGAATTTATAAGCTGGTTTTTTCCATACGAAAGAGTGTTGAGCCCAAAATGTATATTTTCTTAAAAGAGGGAAACGTCATTTCCTGCTTATTAAAAAACTAAGAAATTAGCTTCTTGCTCATGGAAACATTCCTCTTTGTAGTCATTTCGTCTCCAGATGACCATAGAGAACATGAATCATTTGAAATTCATTCCCCACAAAGACTACACAGCCAACCGCTTGGTCAGCGGGCTGCTGCAGCTCCCCAGCAACACGTCCCTGGTGATCGATGAGACTCTGCTGGAACAAGGGCAGCTCGACACCCCAGGTCTGTGTGAGGACTTTTCTCTTCATCTCTAACTTGCCATTAAGATTAGGTGATGAGGGCCTCCCCAGTGGCGCAGCGGTTGAGCACTGGGCTGTGAAGCTGCCAGCAGCCTCTGCAGCTCCGGTTCGATCCCCAGCCACCGGCGAGGGTTCCACATGGCACACAGACCTCTCCTGCCATGCCCGCTGCTCCCCTCAGCAGTGTATTTCGTCAGTCTGCCTGCTCTGTTCCCCACTCTGGCTCTGGTGAATTCTCTCACCCTCCCACACTTCTGACTGTACCCAGTGCTTGTATAAATAAATAAATCTTTTAAAAAAAAAAAAGATTAGGTGATGACATTTTAGAAGAATAACTGAAGAAGAAGAAGGTAGAGGCTTGCCATATGGATTTGGTTAAAATTTTCATAGGTTGGATGCTTTGAACTAACTCTAATTATGGGACATCTAATAAAGTTATAAGAAAGCCGATTGCTTTGTGCTCAAATGAAATTAAAACATTTTGTTGGTGATATGTTCAAGAGGTAAAGGGAGAAGTAGTAATGTAGGCTGGGTACATTTTAGGCAAAGGTGAGTAGAGAATCAGTAATATTCAGTAACCTTATCTCCATAAAAACAGCTTTCCTCCCACTATACTCAGCCCTGTGAAAACTGCAAAGAAAGTAAACATATTTGCTGGGGACCTGCCTGGTGCCAAGTTGTATACCAGACACTAGGTATAGGATTTGAGGGTTCCCCGGGCCTCAGAAGTGTATTTGTCTATCTTGACAAACATTGTCTTTGCAGCCTATTACCTAATGAATGTTTAGCTTAGAAAGGTGGGCATGCTTTCTAAGTTTTTTTAAAACGCGTATAAAAACCACATCTTACAATCAGAGTCAACAAAAAGCTGGGTGATTAAAATCAAATGACTGAAAAATTTTCTTGCATTTCTAGGTGTTCACAATGTGACTGCCCTGAGCAACCTAATAACTTGGCAGAAGGTGGATTATGACTTCAATTACCATCAGATGGAATTCCCCTGCAACATTAATGTCTTCATCACTTCCGAGGGGAGGTCACTCCTGCCGGTATGATGAGTCATTTTTAAATGGAGGGAGATGACAGTGGAAAGATACTTACATTTTTGATAGTTTTTATTTCTTGGTATTGCATACTGATGTTACACTTGTTTCAAAATTGTGCTATTGATTAGTAACAAAAGAATTGGTTATATTGTTCCTGCCTTGGAATGACCGCCTTAGAAAGAGCCAGATCCCTGCAAATCACAAAACAAGAAAAGAAAGCTACTGGCAGCAGGACCCTCCCGCTTTGTAGGCATAATAGAAGGTGGCAGCTATCTGTAAATTGCCTGACTGGCGTCCAGATTTCTGTTCTTGCTGCCTCTGTCCTGTTGTTTTCTGCCCATCTTATGTGAGAAATGCTTTAGAATTCTTTTTTAAATGCTCTTAATTGCCTGGTAATTGTTTTTATGCTTTCTGGTGAAATGCTCTGGTAAACCACCTAATGAAGAGAGCTATATTTTGAGTCATTTAACGATGAGGAATGTGCCCTGTCGTTGAAAAGGCACAGTTTGTCTGCAGAGCAGTGTTCACCCGTGATGAGACACGCCTGCAAATAAGAATGAAATGGCTGGTTGGTAAGTTTTTTGTGGAAAAGAGTGTCTTGCTTTGTTTCCAGATCTGCAGTGCAGTAAAATACAGAACACAGCGGATTAAGGAATCATTTAAAACATTGTAATTAGCAGTTTTTTATAGGTTGACTCCCTTTTTAATACATTTACTGATGCTTTACTGATGCTGTTGAGAAACATTGTGAGTAACCAAGAAAAGGTCACCGTTTGAATTGTTGCTGAAAGCAGAGCGCGTGTCAGTTAATTAAAACCTGACCTCTCACACCCAGTAAATTTTCTTCCCTTCTGGGGCCTATACAGAGGATGCATCCTCTTGAACATTAGATTAATTTAGGGACTGGGGAAACATTGTTTGCTATTTCTCTTTTTAGGCAGATTGCCAGATCCACTTACAGCCCCAGCTCATCCCCCCCAACATGGAGGAGTACATGAACAGCCTGCTCTCGGCCGTGCTGCCTTCTCTGCTCAATAAATTCCGCATCTACTTGACCCTTTTGAGGTTCCTGGATTATAGCATATCTGACGAGATAACCAAGGTAGGTTTGGGTTTAAATCAAGGATTTCTCTGCATTGGAGTACTTCATCCATGTGCTCTAATTACTGGTAATTTTGCTGTTTGTTTTTGTATATCTTTTTTGTTCCTCCCTTCTTCATTATTGTTTTTGGTTGTTTAAAGCAGATGTGACAGTGTGCCATTACAATGTCAGTGTAACTTACAGTGTCTTCTACAACTTTCTCTTAGTCGCCTTGGGGCTGTTTAGGATTCGTGCACATTTAATCACACTGGTATGCAAAGAATGCTCCTTTATAGCTCCTTCCTTCTCCCCTTTGTGCTTTATTAGCATGTATGCAGATTATGTCTATGCACTGCATATTCGTCAACGTGTATAATTGCTTAATGCAGGTATCTTTTCCTTTGTAATGGCTTTGATTTAAAAACGTTTGTAAAACTTTATATTTACTTAATGTAGCTACTTTTCCCAGTGATCTTTGTGTGAACTTAACTGTCTACTGTCCTTTCATTTCAGCCCAAAGAACTCTCTATTGTTTGTAAGGCAGATCTGCTCATGTCAGATTCTTTCAAGTTTTGTGGTGAAAACCATTCCTTTCAAATCATGCAATGTGGCGACCCTGCTCTTGCATTTTCCCCCCTCGATGGGGTTTATTGTCGTTGCTCTTGGTGTAGTGACTCTTCTGGTCTGTGTTCTTTGTTGTGTGTCAGCACTGACGTCTCTGCTCTGTCACCTTAGTGGTCAGTTAATGGTTCCTTACATTCCTGTAAGCAGTGACTCTCCAGTATAAATTAAAGCAGGCGCTCTAGCTGTGTTGGGCGAGCCGTCCACACCCGGCGGTGCCGTTCACGCTCCATGTCAGCCTCCACGTCCTGCTTGCCCAGAGCAGGGGGAGATGCTCACTTAGGACCTGCTCGGAGTTTCTGAGCATGCGGCGGGGGGTGTGGGGGGTGTGTGTCCTAACTCCCTAGGAAATTGTCTGTCTGTGGTTTTCATATCCCTCGATGGCTATGTCATTCTGGTTTTGACAGATACCCTGGGGGAAGAGGGTCTTCAGCTCCCAGTGACTTAAGGGGAAGAGGGTCTTCAGCTCCCAGTGACTTAACGAGAGCCTTACAAACGGGTCCTTCCAGGGAACCCCTAGATGGGGCACATAATGACAGTTCTCCACACATGGTGCTTTGAAAGCACTCCAGCTGCTCTGCTGTCCGCAGTGGTTGTCAGACTGTCCGTTTTCAAGGTTGCTCAGAATGGAGTAGGTGGGAATAGGGCAAATTAAAATGCCCCAGAATTCAGTGTTGTTATCAGTGTTCTTACCTGGCCTTTCATATATAAATGCTCCCCAGATTGTTGGACGCATGTGGTTAGTTTTTAGAGTTCCAAAGAAACTGATTTTAATCATTTTTGCTAAAGTTCTGCTCCTTGGATGGTGGGATTTTCAGAGCCATTTCCACTGATTTCTCTCTCCCCTGTTTTAAGGCATCATGCTGCTCTGCTGGCCGCTGACTAATGTCACTTAACATCCGGGTGGTGTTACTTTGTGTAGAATGCTCCATCTGTAGTACAGTCGTATGTGTAAAGTCAGGTTCTTCCGTCCTCTCACCTGTATTGTCTCATGTGTCGCAGAGGCAGAGTTGACTTCATTTTCACGAGTCAGCGTTGCTTTCATTTCCCCATAAAGAATGGTTTTAGAATCCACTTACTCTTTTGACACAGGCAGTTGAAGACGACTTTGTGGAAATGCGCAAGAATGACCCTCAGCGCATCACCGCGGACGACCTCCACCAGCTGCTCATTGTAGCTCGGTGAGTAGTGCGTGCCCACCATGGCTTTCTCGGTCAGCCAGGTACAAATCTCCTGATTTATTTAAGAGAAACTGAGGCTCACTTCCAGAAATGGATGCTAAAGACGTCCTTTTAAAGACACTTTGTGAGGGCCTCCCCGGTGGCGCAGCGGTTGAGCTCTGGGTTGCGAGGCTGCCCGCGGCCTCTGCGGCGCCGGTTCAATCCCCGGCTGCTCCCCGGCCACCAGAGGAGGGTCCCACATGGCGCGCAGACCTCTCCTGCCGCCCTCTGCTCCCTGCTCTGGCTCTGGTGAATTCTCTCACCCTCCCGCGCGTCAGACTGTGCCCAGTGTATGTATGTGTGTATGTATGTATGTATGTGTGTATAAATCTTTAAAAAAAAAAAGACACTTTGTGAGAAGCCTGAGCAGGAACTGTGTCTGGCCAGTGATCAGTCACCTCAGTGGAACAGGCCTGCACCTTGTTCTCTAAACTTCAGCGTGAGTCACCCTCCAGATTTGACTCTCCAGAGGTTTCTTTGTAGAAGTCTTGACTCTTGTGCGTAGCTACCCGGTGGTCTTGTCTCCCCACCCAGTATTCCTCGGGCTTAAGAAAAAGAAAAAGCCATTATCCTTAAATATGTTTCTGGATTTCAACCAGGTTCCTGTCTCTCAGTGCTGGTCAGACAACGCTGTCAAGAGAACGATGGCTAAGAGCAAAGCAGCTGGAGTCCTTACGAAGAACCAGGCTTCAGCAGCAGAAATGTGTGAATGGAAATGAACTTTAAAGATCTGATACAACTAAAGAGTAAGGGGCAAATTGTAGCCACATTATTGTAAAATTCAATTATCATTTATACCACATTGTTTTGTAGATAATTTGTATCAAAAACCAATGATTTTTCCTGAAATCAAGCCTGGTAACACCTGAAGTTTATATAATATTCAGTAAGGGCTTTTGCCTTACTGGTTTTATGGAGCTTTTGAAGTTTGTTTTATAATTATATAAATTAGTAACAATGTACAAAAATGTATTTGATATTAAAAGTTTAATATGGATAATGTTGCTGATTATACCATTTCCTTAGCTTCATCTAAATCATAGACCAGACTCTTAAAATGCTGGTGACTTCATTTGAAGAAAATTGTTGCAATTCCAAAGTCAGGAATTGTTCATTTCAGATTTTTCTTTCTAATTAACAGTGGGGTCTGGATGTGCTCGCGCCCCAGGCTGGGGAAGGGGCATATGTGACATGATTTCACGGGAACATGTGGAATTCTGTAGTGTTATTTCCCAAACATTTGACCACAGAAACCTTTTCTTTCACAGTAGTTAATGCTCTGCAAAACTAGTTTTTTACGTGGCAGTGGTTCCCAGACTTTTAGATTTCATGGGCCAGTAATTCGAAAAATTTGGGGTGGCTGACAGGGTTGCCAATTTATTTTGCCAAGTAATCTGAAAATCACTATATTATCACCATTTTTTCATAAAAGGACAATCTCAGAAAAAGATCAGTCCTTTAAATGGAGTAAATGTAGCATTTTGAAAAACATTGTCCTTATTTTTCTGGATTCCCCGCTCTCCCCCCCCCCCGCCCCCCCCATTGTGCTTGGGAACCACTGTTTATGGGACTCACTTAAGGGAATGCTGCCCTGTGAAGTTATTTTGCCCAAATATGAAAAAAGCGAAATAGTAAATTTTTTAATGCCTTCTTTAGAAAAAAAGTTTTTAATTTTGTTCCTAATAAATATCATTTAGTTGCTTTGTTGGATTTTGAACTGTTAAATGACCTTATCAATTAATACAGTGGCATAATTGTGAAATCAAACATCTTTGGACAGGTTAGAACGTTAAAGGTGTCGGTGGTTTTACATGTAAAGATTAATTACTTTTAACCTAGTTGGAAACTAGGGGTTTAAATCAGATTAAATACTAGCCCCTTCCTGCACAAGGCCTAAATTGACATTGCTAACCGAGGAAAGCAGGGTCAGCCATGAAAATCAAGGAATTTATTATGCTTAATGAACTGAAAATTACTAGATACCTTTTTTTTTTCCTAAACTCAAATCTATTTTTATAAACTGATGTAAATAATCTGTTTATATTTAGAATTCTAACTGGTTTTCATTTTTATAACTGGTAGACTAGATTTCCTTAAGTTTGAGAAATAAAATGAAGGCTCAACTGCATTTGTGAGAATAAAACGTTTTAATTGGCTTAGAACAAAGTAGGTTAGTTACAGTGTTTATTGTGCCAGTGTGAACTGTAATTTACCAAAGAGATTTGCTTGGTCTTGCAGGAGTTCCCTCAAAAGGAAAATCCTTTTGAAACAAACAAAACTTCCCCCATTTACTAGTGCTTAGGGCTGTTTCTCATCAATTATAAGTTAATCCCAGCTACTGTGTGGTTTGTGCAGCGATCCCGTCCTTGTGGCAGGAAACCAGGTAAAAGGCAAGTGTGGGAGGTGGCGGCCCACTTCTGCGCGGGTCCCCCGGGAGCAGGGGGGGTTGGCGCTCTGGCCCTCAGGAGCCTTTTTTTCCTTGCCCACACATGTGGACCTCAGAGTTTGCCGAGCTAATGAATTCAGTGTGACTCCTATTTGTATAACCAGGATACGTTAATTCTGATCAGGGTCTATGAACATCAGCTCGCTGTCTTAATTAAAAAAAAAAAAAAATCACCTCTTTGCAACCAATTTCTGTGGAGCATAAACACTTTCTCATGACTTTGGCTTATATTTGCTGTCATATTGTAGGACTTTAAGTTTTCACTTAAGTATTTTCAAGCAAGAAAAATTGGCAAGAGAAAAATAAAGCATTTGGTTCCACTGTCTGGATTTTAAAATTTGATGGTTTGTGATGTATTTCATTGTTTTTAAGGAAGACGCTTCAAGAGAAGCATATGAAAAGACTGGGGCCAGGTGTTCAGTTATAGAAAATTTATTTTGCAAATACTAAAGAATTCTCATACACTTTATCACTTAAATTACAATGGTATTTTATTTTAAATAGTCACAGGATTTGACACTTGCAAAAAAAAAGGACACCACTAATAAATAACAAAAGTGGAAATACTTAATCAAAGTTGTTACAACAGACATAATGTTTAGCTGAGAATCACGTCAACAGAGTAACACTCTAAAGATACCAGATAAACCAGTCAATACTTGTTTGGGAATAAGATGTGCAACTTACAGGCTTACAGAAGAGTCCATGGGTCCATGTGGTCAGGGTTATAGTCATAAAATCAGTTTTAGCCACAACTGTGCTTCGAACTAAACTTTGAGTAGTCCGTGTTAGTCTGCAGATGTTAAGGAGAGCCCCTACAACTCGAAAACTTCCCTCAGGAATTACCAGTACATTCTTACATTTCTAAAAACAGAGCAAAATTAAGTAGGTGCTAGTATTCACATAAGATGTCAGGTTCTCCTGATGACTCACAAGTCTTACTACTACTAGACTTTGGGGTGTAGAGGTGACAGAATACCTTAAAATCTAAGAATATGGAGAAAATTTAGTATCAAATGGGCATGTATAGTGCCAATACCTCAATTAACGCTTGATAGGGAATGGCTAAACCATTAAAACCAAACCAAGACTTTTGTTATATTGAAATGCTTCTCCATATTAGGTAATACTTTAAAAAAAAATCACTAAAAACTAAATGTAATTACCTTAAAGAGGCAATACAAACAAGTTATGAAAAATTCTAATTTCTTAAATGTGTCCATGCCCAGTTTTAATGTCTAACTTCACTCTAACTGCCCCCTCCCCACCCCCCAAAAAAAAAGGTTTGCGTTACTATCTCTCAAATAAATCTAGCCTGAATTTCAAAGAGACAAACTGCTCTGTGGTGGGTAAGTTACCCAGGTCTGCACATTCCAGGATGATGCACTTCATTGTCCTGGCTCCCAAATCTAGAAATCTGCTTAAGTTCAGACTCCTTTTAAAGCCTTTTCCAATAAACATAATTAGAATTTGTTATCCCTAGATTGAAAGGCAGTATCAAGTTAAAATAGCCTAGTATGTGGAACCTCCTTACTTCGGATTAAATAAAAGCTGCAGAAGGATTCTTAATGGCTAAAAACTAAATCTGAATTATTCGTGTCTGGCATTGTGTAAACATGCTTCTGAGTTCATTCTGCTGGACTTCATTAACCACTTCGGGCTCTGCAGGGCTCTTCTGAACCTTTGCCACGGCAAAGTTGATCCCCTGGGTTAATCCGGCTTGGGTGATACTAGCAACCTGGACCATGGAACTTCGAATCTTTGCAAAGGGAGAGACCGCTCGGCTGCTACTGCTCTCTGAAGGAGAAGGAGTTATAGGAAGGCCTGTTTCAAGTTCAAGCGTACTGGATCCGGAGCCAGGGGTCTTTTGAGATACAACTGAATGTACTTGTTCAACTGACAAGAACTGAGGGGCCGTCGCAGAAAAAGATACATCTAACTGCGACGGTCGAGACGGCGTCTGTTCCATTGCTTCTGACTGAGTTTCTTCATTAGAAACTTGGCGGGTCATTTGATTTCCTTCCTCACTAGCCTGCTGAGAAACACATCTGGTCTCTGAGAGCTGGGTCATTTTGTTTTGTGCATCTTGTACAAATCTGTGGCAGTAAATATCCACAGGCTTGGCAAAGCCAGTCAGTACGTGTATACTGTCAACAGAAGGACTTTTCTTCAGAAGAGACTCATGACCTTTTTCAGGCCTGCTGCCATGAGCAACAGTGCTCCCTGAAGGAACTTGGATGCTAAGATCAGTGCTGCTAATGGACTGAGATCGACTTCCTAACCGAGGTGCCGAAGCAATAATACCACAACTGGGGAGAACATAGTCTACTGGCCCTACGTTCTCTAGAGAGCTAGCTAGCTGCCTGTCCTCATCAGACTTGGAGTTGGTAAGAAATTCATCAGAGTGGTATGAATCATTATCTGAAGATATTTCCCCATCAGATTCTGGCTGGACTTTGTTATCCACCACACCTGCATTCTCCATGGTTTCAAGACTACTATCTGACTTCCAAAGATTGACTTTCAAATTCGGCTTTAGAAAGTTAACTTTCACCTCAGGTTTTGCAAAGTTTCCTAGCTTTCGTAGATTGCCAATATTTACATTGGATTTGGTCTGCTTCACTTTTTGATTTAGAGATGAAAATTTGCTCATTAAAAATTTTTTTCCCTGGGCCAGAGAGCCTTGGTTTTGAGATCGAATGCCAATGATGTCTTCGTGAGGTTTACTGCTTTTCCTACAAATTAGAAGAGGAAAGGTTTAATTCCCTACGGAATCCAGTATAACAGCTGCAGTTAATGAAAACTCTGCTTATTTAAATTGGTCCCAATGTCTTGAAAACAGTGTACTGCTAAGTGATAAACCCAGATAACCCTTGGAGTTGTAGCTAAAATGGTACTGTCCGTCGAGATTTGCAAACTATATATATACTTTTAAAAAACTAATATATATACTATATATACTTTTAAAAAAGATTTGCAAACTATATATATACTATATATTTTTTTAACACTATCTAGTCATAATCCAACATATACAATATACTGTCATTTCAAATTATAATCAATGTTAAGAGACTGTGATAGTTTTATTTTTCATAGCAAGTTCTGAAATACCCAATGTATGGCATTTTACAGTTACAGCACACCTAAATTTAGTCACATTTCAAAGGCTCCAGAGCCACATGTGATGAGTGGTTGCTGTGTGGAGCAGCACAGATCTGTCACGTGCACAATCTACTCAACGGGCCAAGACAACACTGGGGACTGACAGCATCTCAACTAAAGTTGTCTGCACACATTTCAGTTGGGTTAAGTTAAGGTATAGGTGAGGAAGAGAACTTCATTTCTTTATGTTTTCTGTGAATTACCCAAATTTATTTTAAACTTAATCAGTATGTCTCCTTTGGCATCTTTGGCAGCTTATAAACAAGAAATAGGTCAGTGCTGTTCGTCACACTCCCAGTAGGTAAACTTGCACTCTTTGGTCACGCAGGATCACTTTAGATGACAAATTGCTCTCTTCCCTAGTGGAACGTGGACCATGATCCTTACTCATTAGAGGGAAAAATCCATAAATTTTAAATGTCATACAATCTGATGACGGGATTTTTTTCTAAAACCCTACTGCTTAAGACATACCAGCTACCTAGTTTTTTCTACAAAGTTATTTAAATTTGATAACTCACTCTTTGGAGTATATTTGTGAATTTTAAAATATATCGTTTGTGGTCATGTTTAACAGAAAGTATTACTTTTTGACATAGAAATTTGATACTGTTCTCTCTAAATAGCAACACATTGCATCATAATGTGCTCTCTCCTTCACATGCAAATCAGGTCTTCCTTCTTGAGAGAAAATCAAAAGGGTACTCACCTCTCCAGCCTCTTTTCAATTATAGGCACGTCCAGCCCCATGGCTTGCTTGGTGATCTGCAGCATCTCAGCAATGCACTGAAGTGTGTCTGAAACCCAAATATAGCTCTGCCAGATTTCCAAACACTTGGCAAAAAACTGCATTCTAACTCAAAACCCTACATGAAATCTATTTTAAGACAGATTTGTTTAGTACATTTCACAAAAACTTACTCATTAGCTCTCTAATTCAAAATATTCCAGAACAAATTTTTACAATAAAATTTAAAAAATAATCAATTGGAATTGAAAGTTTATTCTAACTCTTGTATGTGTAAACACTGTTCTTGATGTCAAGGCCTTGAACAGAGTCTTATGTTGGTGGGAAAAGCTTGGCCAAAATTCCCAAGTAATTTGGGAATTCCCAAGTAATCTCCCTCCACTAGTGGGACAAAGTCACTATTTCCAGGTCTCATATCACAGCTACTTCCCTGGATCATTTGGGTGACAATGGTGCTGTTCCCAATTCCATTTGGGCTGATAAAAGCAGACTTTGAAACTCACTAAATATCCTTACCTTTTCCATCCTCTTCTGGATTGCGCATCACAGCTCTCAGAGTGTGGAAATAGCCACTTGTTTCTTTGTATCTATAGTGCAGTCTCATACAGGAGAACTTCGGCTTTCCAAAAAGAGTGGGCTCAGGACCTAAACACCCAATGAATATGTGAAGTTACATCTTTCAGATAACATTTACTTTCTTTGATAACCTTAAGATGCACATTCATCAGTTAGATATTTTGCATTATTTTTCATATTCTAAAGGAGCACACACAAAATAGAAGATAATGATGACCTGATGAGACTATAACTAAAAATACTTAAATTTTCAGTCACAAATATTTAAACTTTTGTGATCCCCGAGTTTATCTTCACAAGGTGATAAAGGGATACAGTTACTAAACTACACCTATCACTGATCTCTAAAGAACAGAAGGAAATCTGGGGCCTCCCTGGTGGCGGAGGGGTTAGTCTCAGCACTATCACTGCCAAGGCCTGAGTTCAATCCCCGGTCAGGGAACTGACCCACATGTGGCACAGCAGACTCTCCTGTCTCACCTGCTGCTCACCTTAGGTGTTTTTTAATAGATTTGACTGTTCTGCTCTCCACCCTGTCTGGTGAATCCTTTCACCTCCCACAACTCTGGCTTATATAACAATTCTTCCATGTATGCATAAATCTTTTTTTTTTTTTTAAAGGAATCTCAAGAAGTACTTAGAATATTCCTTTCTGGTTTTATTAAGATATGCCCATACTTAGAAGAAATAGCATCTACTTCCTGTGGCTTGGTTAATATGTTAAAACTTACCTATCTCTATTTTTTCCAGGTCTTCTAGACTTAGTCGTTGATACTGGTTTACTTTGTCAACTTCATCATCATAACTAGATAAAGGGAGAGGGAATAAAAAGAATTAAACATATATTTGGCTTGTGCACTGCCCATGCATTTTGGGGTCAAAGTTAAATACTTTAAAAACTAGATGAAACAAAATTAACATAATTAGTTCAAAAGCTAAAGGAAAATCAGTTTATAGATCTTACATTAAAAGAATAAATCAGTCACAAAGCAAAACTTCAGCTTTATAAAGCCTTTTATGAAAGAAAAACCAAACCTAAAATCTGTCTGAAAGGAAGGAATAGACATACACTGAAACTTTGTGGATGAAAGCAGACAGACCTGCTTTTCATCAGAAATGAAAAACTCATATGACCGATGCCCACTGGCCGGTCCTGAAACAATGATCAAAACATGACGGTTCACACAAAGTCAGAAAGAAAATATTTACTTAAAAAAACAAAGCTTCATTTTCTAGTAAGGTTACGAGGAACAAGTATTGCTAGTGGCATTTTTAATTGGTGGTCTTGCTGGATATCAATTTGGCAATAAACCACAAGTCATCATTCATTCACCATAACCAGGTGACTGCAGAGAAATGCGTGCGCATGCGCACACAGGATTCTCTCACCAGGACAGCATACTCGTGATAGTATCACTGGTAATAGAGTTATTGAAAACACAGTATTTATGGTATGAATTGATAGTTAACTGTATATAACAAAAATTGGGAGCTATATTAACACCAAATGCTGAAATCAAACATGGATTATAAATCACATTTCAAATTGAGGACTAAGGGGTTCAATGAGGTTCTTTATAGATCTAGTTTGCAAATTTCTTGTGGATTCTTAAAAGGAAATTTTATTCAAATTTAAAACAATTAAATGCTTGAAATCAATAAGCAACTTACTAGGCGACGTAGTAGGCAGCATTAGAAAGCAGTAGCAGCACATCCACATCTCTGTGAGTAGCATCAATGAGGCTAAACAAACATGACAGGGAATTAAATATTTTCATTTGCATTTCTGCCAAGCATATTTCCACAGACAAACCACTTAAAAGACTGGGGGGGAGGGGCAGAGCAAAATCGATTTTGAGTCTTGCTAACGTTAAATGTGTAATTGCCATTTGATTACCATTTAGCAATTAAAAATAAAATAATATAAAAGAGGGCGTTTGTGTTATTAGACCAATCAGAGCTGCTCAGAGGTCCCTTCTCAGAAAGATGGAGGTTGGGCGGGGGGAGACTGCGGAAAAATCTAGGGGGGCTAGAGGGGGGAAAGGAGGGGGTCATGCCGCAGGAGCAAGGAGGAGCCAAGGGCAGAGACGGTGGGTGGAGTCAGCGAGGACCAAGGCAAGGGATGGGAAATAAAAACAGACTGAAAAGAGGAAACCATCTCGACTCTCTCACACCAAATAACCTGCAAATTGGCGCTGCTCATTTACAGTATTTTCACGCTCATGTAGAACACATCCTCTGACAAATCGGGTAATTTTTTACATAACATTTATGGGCAAAACCAAAACCAAGCCCCAGCTCCTCTGCATTTCCCTCACCATAGATTACCCGACTTTGAAGGACAAACAATATATCCTAATTCTCTTTCAATTCGTTTTGCCTTATTTTCCCTTCCATTCTAAAATCTAGTATCAGCATAAGGATTACATGCGACACAGAAGGACGAACCTTGAAATCAAAGCTACAGAAAAAACACCTGTAAAACCACCAGTAAGAGAACAGCCAACATGTAAAATCTATGAACAACAAGTAACGGCACCGCCGGGAACGCGGCACTAACAAGCATCGGGTATTAATCATCTTTCCAATCACGGTGGAGATGAACCCGCGTCCCTAAGTGGGTCTCAAAATGCCACAGAGACGGTCTTTATTTCTAGGATTTCATGCTTTTTTGCCAAGATTTACCAAAATACTACTGGCAAGGAAGGGGGGGGCGCGGGGGGCAGTCACGTCCTCACTGCGGGGAATGAGGTCACCGCTGCGGACAGCCGGGACCGCCCCCCCAGCGCCCCCAGCCGCGGGGGGACAGGCCAGATGCAGGGCCCCCCGCCCCCCAGAGCCCCCCCAGTATCCCCAGCGCCCCCAGCCGCGGGGGGACAGCGCAGACGCAGGGCCCCTCGCCCTCCAGGGCCCCCCCAGTACCCCCAGCGCCCCCAGCCGCGGGGGACGGGCCAGACGCAAGGCCCCCCGCCCCCCAGAGCCCCCCCAGTATCCCCAGCGCCCCCAGCCGCGGGGGGACAGCGCAGACGCAGGGCCCCCAGCCCCTCTAGACCCCCCAGGGCCCCCGTACTCACGAGTCCGCCGCCGGCCGCCGCAGCCCAGCCGCAGAGTGGACGTCACGACACATTTTAGCACGAAACACTCGCCCCCGGGGCGGCCGCGGCCCCGCGGCACTCGGTCCGGAGAGCGCCCCCCGCCCCGTCGGCGCCGCGGCCCCCGCCGCGGCCCCCCCCCGCCCCCCGCGCCCGCCCGCCCCCCGCGCCCCGCGCCCCCCGCTACTCGCTCTTGTCGTCGCCCCAGCCGGGCAGCCCCTCGCGCCAGGCCACGAGCACGAACACCGCGAGCACCACGTGCAGCCCGGCCACCGCCACGACCGTGGCGTAGAAGCCGCTGTCGTCGGGGGACATGAGCAGCAGGCTCTGGAAGAGCAGCAGCTTGCAGGAGAAGTACAGCCCCACGGGCACCTTCACCATGAGCCCCGCGAACAGCAGGAAGATCTTGAAGGTGGTGGCCAGGCTGTTGCCCTCGGGCTTGGGCTCCGCGGCGGGGCCCGCGGCGTCGGCGGCCCGCGGGGCGGCGGGCGGGGGCCGGTGCGAGCGCGGCATGGCGAGCGTCCGTCCGTCCGTCCGTCCGTCTGTCGAGGGCTCGAGGCGCAGCCGCCAGCCGCCCCGACTCCCGCCGCAGCACTGCGGGACTGCAGCCGCGCAGGCCCCGCCCCGCCGCGAGGCCCCGCCCCCGCCCCGCCCACTTCCGCTGCGGCGCGGCCAAGGCGCATGCGCGGCCGGCCTCGGCGGGCGCCCCCTGCAGGGCGAGGCGGGTGCTGCGGCCTCCCTCGGGAGTCGGGGCTGCGGCAGCCCCGCCGGCCGCCCCACGGCCCCCCCAGTGCTCGCCCGGGTGCTGGACAGGGCGCAGGCGATCCGCCCCGAGGAGGGGGCCGCACGTGGCGACAGAGCGGGGCGCTGCGCCCGGCCCGGCCGGCCCCACGGCCGCGGGCTCCCTGCGTGCCGCGCCGCCTGCCGCGGAGGCTTCGGCCGCGGTGCACCCCCAAGCCCGGCCGTCAGGGTGTTTGTAGGGCGGCTTCTTGAAAAGTCAAAAGCAATGCAACCATATGAACAAAACAACATTTTAAATAAAGACAGCCTCCAGTCCTGCTCTTGTGCAACCCTGTTTCCCTCGCCACACTCTCAGCCCAGCCCTGGTCTCTGCAGAAATCTATTTACAAAAACAAACGAGGCCCAACTCAACACAAAAGCCACACGGCAGCCCGACATTAAAAAGCGGGCAGGGGATTTCAATAGGCATTTTCCTAAGGAAGATACACAAATGGCCGATGCACGCAAGAGCAAATCGGCAGCATCGTTTGTCACTAGAGAAATGCAAATCAAAACCAGGAGAGGCCACTTCACTCCCGCGAGGACGACACGGCTGAAGGAGGACACGGCCAGTGCTGGGGAGCCCGTGGGAAGCCTGGAACCCTCATGCACTGCTAGTAAGAAATGCAAAATGGTGCAGCTTCTGTGGAAACAGTCTGGTGGTTTCTCAAACGTTAACATGGAAGAAGCACGAGTGGATACTTCCATTCCCAGGTATATTCCCAAAATAAAAACATGTTCAAAAACAAACAAACAAAAAAAATTACAGTTTTCATAGCATCGTTCTGTACAAGAGCCAGAAGGCAGACACTCCCTAAATGCTCACCAGTGGAAGGCTGGAGAAACAGGATGTGGTACACGCATACACTGGAGTACTGTTTAGCTATAAAAAGCAGTGAAGGTCTTCTACCTGCCATAAGCATGAACCCTGAAAACATTATGCAAAGTGAACAAAGCCAGGCACAAAGGCCAACATATTGCAGGATTTTACAGGAAATGTCCAGAATGGGCACATCCAGAGAAAGCAGTAGATCAGCAGTTGCACAGGCCTGGAGATCCAGGGGGGCATGGGTGTGACAACTACAGGGTATGGGGCTTCTTGCTGTGATTGATGGGAACGTTCTAAAATTGACTGTGGTGAGGGCTGAACAGCTCTGAATATTCAGATTTGCACACTTGAAATGGGTCAATTGTATGGCATGATGTCTATCTCAATAAAGATTTTTATAAAAACCAGGGGAGTGGTTCCACTGCTGAAGCCCTCAAGTCTGAGGTCCAAAGCCAGCTGGCGGGCTGAGACCTGTGCTCTTGCAGAAATTCCCAGAGGGACCTCACACTGTCCTGCTTCAGGTCAATGTCCCTAATTCAGTTGATAGACTGTACAACGTCTAGACCAAAGTCGGTGCAAGAACAGGTTTCCAGACCTCTCCCTTCAAGAGAAAGAGAAAACTATCCACCATCTGGAAAATCTTTAAGCCTTGCAATGAGGAAAAATGCCAGTGACAAATCTTGGCAGTATCAGAAAGCATATCCACAAGACAAAGTAGAGAAGAATTAGTAAGCGTCCTTAATTGTCTACTCAAGATAGAGAGAAATTTAACTTTGGAAAGTCAAATGGGCACAGGACACTTATCAGAGAACAATCCACCAAAGAATGCAGTGAAATACGAAGGCCACAGTTCTCTATCTGAAAAAGCTCCTCTGGAAGAACAGGCAGAAGAGGAGACTGAAGATCACTGTGAACTATTGGTGCTTTTGCTCCAGCGCCTCTAAGTCCACACCCCTAACCTAAGTCAACTGTACCTCTCAAAGGAGCCCACACGGTCATCAGCCACAAAGTGGTGAAGTGCCTCTATTAAAACAAAGATACTGGCACTCCTGGCAGGCCAGCCTCGGCCTCTACCCCAGCCAAAAAGTCAAGCATGGCCTGTGAAGTCAGCTTCACTCTCTACTTCATGTCATTATGACTCAAAGCTTCAAGAAGGTGGTTTCTAACAAAACGGTAACAGTAGGAAACCTTACAAGCGGCAAGCAGCAGTTAATGCCTCCACCACTGTCAGATGCAACCACTTCTGGTGTGGTCAACCTAAGAGGAGACCAAAGCAGAGAGTCTCAAAGCTGAGCACTTGGTCCTGGTCACCACAGACAAATTCCGCAAGCCTGTGGTGGTCACCGCCCTTCCCTTCTCATAAGAATTAATGTCATTGGGCCTCCCCAGTGGCGCAGAGGTTGAGCGCTGGGTTGCGAAGCTGCCTGCAGCCTCTGCAGCGCCGGTTCAATCCCCGGCTGCTCCCTGGCCACCGGAGGAGGGTCCCACATGGCGCGCAGACCTCTCCTGCCGCCCGCCGCTCCCCTCAGCAGTGTACTTCGGTCCTTCTGCCTGCTCTGCTCCCCGCTCTGGCTCTGGTGAATTCTCTCACCCTCCCGCGCTTCTGACTGTACCCAGTGCTTGTATAAATAAATAAATATAAATAAATCTTTAAAAAAAAAAAAAAGAATTAATGTCATTAATTAATGACATTAATGGGCTCCTTTGAGAGGTGCAGTTGACGTTAGGGGTTTGGACTTAGAGGCACTGGAGCAGAAGCACCAATAGTTCAGACACTCCTGTTGTCCGGGTCAGCAATGGCACGCCCGCCATCTCAGACCCAAGTCTATGTCATGCTGCAGCATCAACACACAGAGAACCTCCCTCCAGGCTCTGGCTTTGGCAGCCACCAACAGAACGGAAGGCAGCACCTCAGCCAATGAATACTGGGTCGATGAGACAATCTTCAGCATCAGTGTCCCAAGTTTATGATCACCCAAGTTTTGTTGCAAGCTTTAAATGGCACAGCTAAACACACTTTTCATTTTTTTTTTTTAATTCCTAATTCAAGATACCATCTCTCCGCAAGAATTGCAGGACTATAAATCAGAAACAGTGTGACCTTACAAAACAGTATTTAGAAGTAAACCTTTTGGCCTTCCCCTATTTCAATTATCTCTAAAGGAGAAATAAAAATACTCAATCTAAGGAAAATATTGATCATCTCACCTTTAAAAAATTAAAATAACTCAGGGCCTCCCTGGTGGTGCAAGGAGTTAAGACGCAACCTATGAAGCTGTCTGCAGCCACTGCAGCACGAGTTTGATCCCCGGCCAGGGAGGAACCCACATGGCACAGCAGACCTCTCCTGACTCACCTGCTGCTCCCCTCAGCAGTGTGTTTCAGTAGATCTGCCTGTTCTGGTTCCCACTCTATCTCTGGTGAATCCTCTCACCTCCCGCACCTCTGGGCTATACTCCAGTTCTTGTATGCATAATTTTTTTTTTTAAAAATTAAAATACAGAGTTAAAACTGGAGCAAAATGGAGGTGTACCACCTACAGTTATTTTTGAATAGGAATTTGCCCTTTTTTGTTGATGATGCTGCATTTAGTTGGAGTACTATTATTTTAAAAATTCCAACCAGGGTACATGAAAAAGAGAATTTCTGATAAGTCGTATGTAAGGAAAAACTCATCCCTTAAGAGTCTGTAAATTGCATCCATACATATAGTATTGACTATCAAAGCAAAATAATACATGAAATTAAAGTCATAGAAGGCATCTTTATAAGCCTACAATCACTAATTTTAATGTATGTAATGAATATATGTAATGGAATGACTACTTTGCATTCAATTGTTCTTTCAAGCTTGATTTATGTTCCTTTCATTAAAAACCTATGAAATATAAAATAAGATAAAATCTAGAGCCTTTTATCCTCAGAAGTTGGCCTAATATTTTCTGAAATGTTTTTGATTCACATTATTGAAGATCTTAATTTTAGATTTCAATCTAAAAGTATACAATCTGATAAATTTAGATCCTGCCATTCATTGATATTTTGAAGAAGCTCTTGAAACTTGATGGTTTTGGTTAAAAAAAAAAAAAGTTGGGCCTCCCCTGGTGGCGCGGCAGTTGAGTGCTGGGCTGTGAAGCTGCCCACAGACTCTGCAGCACTGGTTCGATCCCCGGCCGCCGGGAGAGGGTCCCACACGGCGCGCAGACCTCTCCTGCCGCCCACTGCTCCCCTCAGCAGTGTACCTCGTCGGTCTGCCTGTTCTGTTCCCCGCTCTGGCTCTGGTGAATTCTCTCACCCTCCTGCGCTTCTGACTGTACCCAGTGCTTGTATAAATAAATAAATCTTAAAAAAAAACAAAAACAAAAACAAAAACAAAACATGTTAAGCTTTAGTTGACCTATTTTATGAAAGGCCAGGACCTTTTTACCAACTAATCAAAATAACTAGCATCACTGCACCTCTTGCTGCATTCAGTTATGTGTGCTAATACAAAAAAATCTAGATGCTGGATGGTGGTAAGGGGAAACCCACATAGCTGGCTACAAATGGTTTTCAATTTGTTTTTTTAATTGAATATTACATTAAAATATTTCTCTTCATTACTGAGTTTTTTTAGTGCCTCTTCAATTTTGGTCCAAGGCAAGTGCCTCAGTCCCAGTTCTTTATCTGAAGACTGCCGTGCAGAATGCACCCATGGCCTCAGACTTACAGACAACTGCTAGTGTTAACTACAACTTACCAACATGAGAAATGTAAGCATAGAGGTAACCAAGACAACATTTCAACTCACCTGGGGTCACAGTCAATGAGGGCCCAGCCCCCATGGAACTTTTCATTATCAGGCAGCAGTAACTTCATATAACTTTGTAAGAGCTGACTTATTAGTTCTTGGTGGCTTCTTTGATTTTCCTTATGCAAAGCTTCATGCTCTTTCTCCTTGGTAAATATGGAATAAAGATCTTCTGTCACTGGAATGCCTTGCATCAAATCTAGAGTAGAAAGTGTTAATATCTATCATCATCTTAGTTACTAATACACTTTAAGAAAAGGGGGGAACGTAAAACCATAAAACTCACATGAAAACACAGGCATAAATCTTTGCGATATTAGTGAGGTCAAAATCACAAGCAACAAAAGAAAAAAGTAGACAAACTGGACATTATCAAAATTATAAAAAAAATTTGTGTTTCAAAGGACAATGCCTTGAACGTGAAAAGACAACCCACAGAACGGGAGAGTTCATATTCTTCTACAGAATATATAGTCTATAGAACTGACAGAATATACTCTTCTGCAGAATATATTGGATATAAGTCCCTACTTGATAAGGTTTCACAAAAAATTCAGTAATCCACAGTCAAATAACCAATTTTAAAATGGAGTAAAAGACCTAAATAGGCTAACTTCTTTCTGGTATGGTGGGTAGCTCAAGCCTTAGTAAGTCATTATAATCCCTTTCCCTCTAGTTGTTTGGGACAAGACTGGAGGCAGCTTCTGGGAAAAGAGGCCCTGCAAGAGAAGCAATACATCCAGGCTGCTGCTGGCCCTTTTTTGCTCAACCTTCAAGAGACCCAGCCAGCTTCAAGATTAGGATGAGCTGATATGATCTTGAATTGAGAGGACAGAACCTAGAACTCAATTACATAGCTGAGTTGGCAGATCAACCAGTAGGAGAAAGGTATCTATTTTTTCTCAAATAAACTGCTAAAGCCTAAATTCCAGTTATCATGCACCCTGCCCATGGCAAATGAACTAAACTTCTTTACACCAGTCTTCTCAGATACTAACGAACTGGTGTCTAGGTGCCAGTATTTCATGAGTGAAACAGTACATGATTACTAGTTTAAAAATAGGACTTAAAAAATATTCAGAGAGACCATTAAGACAAACTCTTACATTTAGTTTAATCAGAAACACTCAACATTTACTTCAATCCTGTAAGGTAATACTTTCCTGAAAATTAAATTAAAATTCATGCTAAGGCTAAGGTCAGAGTCAGGTCATGACTCTGACCCAAGCATTCAAATAAAGAAACATGTTAAGGCATGAATTTCACTGGACAATGTAGACTCCATTTCCTCTTCATCATAATGCCAAGAATTTATGGCCTATTAAGTCATGGTTCCAGGAAAGGTATATTACTCTAAGACTTGAGTGATAGAAAAACAGAATGTAGAGTTTTCAGCTAATAAGGTTTTAGTCACCCTAATCTATACTCTAGGTGCCTCAACCTACCTTCTGTTACATGAGTAGCAAACTGACAAGTGCATGTGGAAATCTGTGGTTTCTTTTCTTGCTCCAGTCTACAATAGTTGTCAAATTTTAATCTTGTGAAAATGTGAGTTTGACTTATTGGGTAAGATGTTCAGAATAAACACACTATAGTATAAAACATATAGTATAAATGTATAAAACATATAGTATTATAGTATAAAACATATAAACTATGTTAATAACATTGGTTTCTATAAAATGTTAGTCACAGAAAGAATAACACATTTAAAGAAAGTCATTTATGTTCCTTACCTATAACAGCTTGCCTATAAGCATCCTTAAATCTATTCAGGTAATACCTATTTGCCGAGTTAACACCATCTTTCATAACGCCTGCTAACTTCCTTTCTCCTGTCCTTGTAAAGTCACCCTGTCAAGTAAAAAAGTCATTTTGACAATTCAAACACGAGCATTCCCAAGTCAATGTAGACTTTCAATTCAAGACTGGAATTCTGCTTTCATAATTTCCAAGTAATATAGTTAAAATATCTACTAGGGGTTGACTCTGACCCAAGCATTCAAATAAAGAAACATGCTATTTGTGGCATCAAGTCTTCACAGTTTAATGATCCTTTAAAGTAAAGCCATTCTTGGCAATCATAGAATTTCTAGAACTTACAGGCCAAAAACTATAATATAACAAACAAAACAGCCACAAGATTTTTCAAGCCATAAACTGGTATTCAAAACCCACAAATTGGGCCTCCCCTGGTGGCGCAGCGGTTCAGCGCTGGGCTGCAAAGCTGCCCGCAGCCTCCAGCTCTGGTTCAATCCCCGGCCACTGGGGAGGGTCCCACATGGTGCGCAGACCTCTCCTGCTGCCCGCTGCTTCCCTCAGCAGTGTATTTCATCAGTCTGCCTGTTCTGTTCCCCGCTCTGGCTCTGGTGAATTCTCTCACCCTCCCGCGCTTCTGACTGTACCCAGTGCTTGTATAAATAAATAAATCTTAAAAAAAAAAAAAAAACAACCACAAATTTCTGATGTGGGAAAATGTGAATAGGTCCTCTGAGATCTCAACAATGGGATTTCACCAAGGCATGTGGATATGCTTCATGTACCCAGAGACAGCAGTGGTTTCCATTTCTCACTTCACATGATCCCAGATTTAAATTGTTTTTTTTTTTTCCCTTAGTTTTCACAAAAGTGTCAGTAAAAGTCCTTAGAGAGATAGTGATTTAAAGCATAGTTCTTTTTTTTCCCCCATCCCAACTCCACTATTTCTATCCAAGAAAAATCTCAGCAACGGTCTTTTCCCAAAAAACAATTCAGGAAGCACATGCTGTAAATTAGGTCATTCACAGAAATTATTAATATAGCAACAAGACTATTACAGGAAAGAGACACATGATTGCTGAGTCCAAAGAAGTTTAGTATCAGAAGTAATGAGAAGTATTTCTGTTTCCTCCCAGCTTTATGGAGATATAATGGACAAGAAGCACTAAGTTAAAAGTGTACATATGATTTGATATATATATAGTGAAATGATATTTAGTTAACACATCCATCGCCTCACATAATTCCCTTTATTGTGTATATATGAACATTTAATATCTACTCTCAGCAAATTTCAACTTTACAATATGGTATTGTAAACTATAGTCACCATGCTATATATTATGTCTCCAGAATTAATTCATTTTATAACTGAAAACTTATACTCACTGACCAACCCTTCCCCATTTTCCCCATCTCTGTTTCAATGAGTTTGACGCTTTTAGATTCCACATGCAAGTGAGATACAGTATTTGCCTTTCTCCACCTAGCATATTTCACTTACACATCCATGCTATTGCAAATGGCAGGATTTCCTTTTCTTTTTCTGCTGAGTAATATTCCATCACACACACACACACACACACACACCCCATTTTCTTTAGCCATTGTGTCCTTAAACTTAAGGACATAGACCTACCAACTGTAGTTCACTTACCTTTCTCTCGAAAACAAAGTTGGTTTTAAACCACATTCTATGTACTAGAGGACGACCTATACAAGCTCGTCCTTACCTTCAGAGCAGCTGTCCCAGCGTACTGTCTGCTGATGGAGTCACCATTGTTAGCCCACATTATCTGATAGATCCGATTGCATTTCACTGGTAATGGCTGCTCTGGGGGCATCACACCTAATTTCTTCAGCTAAAATCAACACATTAGTGGGTAACTACATTTAAATCAGGAAATGATAGCATAAGACATATGTTACAGAGAAAGGAACAAGTTTATAAACAATTTAGGGTCCTTAAATAAAAGAAACAGTGTTTTCACACTTTCTCAAAATAAAGTACCATATAAGAGACTTTATGAATTGCTACAGTTCAACAGAATGAAATATTTATACCATTGTGTTATACTTTTCAATACGTAAGCTCATATTTGTCTATTTTAAATTTGCACATGAAGTAAAAATATAAAAAAAAAAAACCACAGAAACAACAATAGTGGCAGAGCAATCAATGCCCAATAAATGTTACCTCTGTGCCAAGACTAGGGTTCTAAGGGATTTTTTTTTACATTATTTCATTTACATCTCACAATAACCCTTTGCTATCAATACTCTTATCACCCTCATTTCGAAAATGAAGAGTCAAAAGTTTAGAGAGACTGATTCTTTACATGGATTCAACAGCTAGTATGTGACAGAGCCTGGGCTTGAACTCAAAAGTCTGGATGCTTACATGCTACATTAGAAGGAAAAGACTCACATCCTCAAATGTTCATAAAAATAAAATGATGCTAGCAATTTCCATCAGGTGCAGGTGGAAGGGTCTAAAAGGGGGCACTGAGGTTAACAGTGGACATAACAGATATAATAACTGCAGAAAGCAGAGGCCATAACAAGGGCTGGGGCACAAAGGAAAGAAACTGAGTCTGTTGTGCCAATGGAACCAACAGTCCAGAGAAGGGGTTGCTGACAGGTGACAGAGCTTGGCCTGCCCCATCTCTCCAGCACTATGGTCTTCCTTTAGTGCCCCTATTAGCAGAGACTGACATGGGCAGGTGCAAGCCAACTGTGGTTCCCAATACAGAGGCAGGATTTGGAGCGGACAGAAAAAAACAGGTAAATAACCACACAGTGCCACTCAATACAGTTTAAAATGTTGGGTCTCATGGTTTAAAGAGTATTTAAGAAAATGCCATTTGAGTCAACTTATTTCTAGTGAAGTTTGTGCTTCCTAGGTTGTAAGGCAACAAAATGGTTGCACGCTGTAAATGTTCTACCTGCCTAAGACTTTAGTTTTTGTTTACATGTGAAAAAAAATTTTTTTTAATGAATATTTACTGTCCAACAGATTAGACGAATTACCTGCTGCTCCATGACCACTCGGGCGATAGCGGCTTGGACCACGTTGGTGCGGTCCAGGCAGTCCATGCAGTTCACGCGGAAAATCCCTTCCTGTTTACATATTACCCCAGCCTGATCAACCCTTTTCAAAAACAATATGAGATTATTTTACGATATAAGTACTCTAAGATGTTTCTGAGAAAATTCTTTAAAGTATAACAATAACAACAGCATCAATTATGAATTTGCTTGAATATTATTATGTGGCAGGCATTAGTGAGGCCTTTTTAGCCAGTTAACTTCTACAATTACTTGTTAAGAAAGACATAATCTCCATTTTGGGGGAAAAAAACCCACCAAAGGGCAGAAAGAGTGATCTGTGCTAAGTACAGAGGGCAAGGACTAGGCAGATATCACACATCCCAGGTTATGCTTTGCTGTACATTAAAAATTACCCTGCCCCTCCTTGTGACTCCATGAAGAAATGCATCTGAATGAGCTAGAACAGAGTCACTTTACTAACCAGTGAGGAATCATCTTCTTTCTCTGATAATCTTGAAATGAAATGTCTGAAAGCTTAAAGACCTCTAAGCCCTCCTTCCATGTTAAGGGTGATGAGGCAGAGAAGAAAGAGGAAATATAGACTGTGGAGCATTAGAAGGAATTAAAGAATAGTCACAGAGCATTTCACTGTTTTGCCCCAACATCTGACACCTTTTCCCTGTTCAAAGTTAACATTGTCAACAACTAACATTCTCTTGAAAAGGAGAATAGGAAATGTTCCCAACAGGAAAATTCTTTCTCTGCTTGCTGCGATTATTTGAACACTTTGTGGTACTTGACAAAAACATCTGATTTCACATACAAAATACCTACCAACACCACTTCATGTCAAGAATAATGTCATAAATGGCATCTGTCAGTGTTTGAACATTCTCGAACTTCATTCCTCGGCTAAAATACATGCCAAAAAAAGAGAAAATATCTTTAATGAGATATTAATAGACTAAATATTTACACTAAATATCTTTAGTTTAAACTTAAGATATATTTAAGCCATTTAGAAAAATGTCTTACAATGATTACTATAAGTACATGACGTTAATACCACTATAAATTATATTGGCAATTATAAAAATGTTTTAATTAATCTGCACTGTAAAAGAAAATATACTTAAGAATACATTGAAACATAACACAGGTTTCTCAGAAGCTTCTTTCCTCACCAAATTTTCAATACTTGGGTAAACTAATCCAGGTTTAAGAGCCAGGATTATGACAAAAGAACCTTACTTTCAGAATGCACACGATACCTAAACAATTCACTGAATGTTTTTTCCAGAACAAACATTAGTGAAGTTTATCCACAGGGAAAGAAGTACTACTAGTAAAGCATGAAGATGAACCAGCAGGATATTTTAAGTAAGGCGACTCTTATTTCTGCCAGTCTCAAACTCAAGCAGGAAAGAAGAGCTCCAAAGTTCTTTTATAACTGATCAATAAAAGGAAAAGCAGAACTCTACCAGGTATTTGGAACAGAAAGATTGTGACTATTTCAAGAAAAAGAATGTAACTTTCTAGCCAAAATAAAATCCATATGAATATTAAAAGTATGTAAACAAATGATGCTCCTTCCCTTTCTAATAATTAGAAGAAAATTTTCTTCCCAATAAAGAGAAACTTAGGTTCCTGTAGCAGCTTCTAGTGCAAACACTGGAACTGATCAAATCTCCTTCAGGAAGCCATCTTACCAGTGCTCGTGGAAGTCAAATGAAACATAAGTAAGTTGTGGGTTGTTAAAGAGCAACACTTGCTTCAGATAAGCATCGCCAATAATTTTCTCTCTTCCTGCCTGGTCTACCAAGTTAATAATAACCTAGGAGAGCAAAGAAAAAGAAATAATTCAGTTAGTCAGATGTTAGAATTATGTGATTTTTAATGATTTGTCTGGAATTATGTTCTAGAAATATTTAGTCATACTGGGGCATTAATCCACTCAAGCATTGGTTTTCCCCCCTTTAAATTAGATTTTTCTTTGTTATATATAGGTTTATGAGACTTATTTATATCAATGGCATTAAAGCTTTTTAATAAACTATACATGTGTAATAACTAATTAGAATTGTATAGATGTCAATTCTCCCCAGATTAATCTATAAACTCAATAACACAAGTCAAAAGGCAACCAGTATCTTTCTATGGACTTGACAAATTAATTCTAAGTCCATCTGGAAGAATTAATTTGAGAAAATTTTTGAAAATGAAGAGTAAAGGAGAATATAATCTATAGCAATTGAAATGTGGTATCAATGTAGGACTATATGAATGACTCAGTAGAACAGGACAGGTGGCCTAGAGACAGACCTGTATATCCTGAGGGACTTATCATAGGATAATACTCTTAATTCTGGGGCATCTACAGACTATTCTATAAGTGCCATAGAGATAACTATATATGCAAAGGGAAAAGTTACTATAGCTTCTTACATCTTATTACATACAAAATAAATTCTAGATGCATTAATGATCTAAATAATTTTTCTTTATGTTATAAAAATGCTAGAAGAAAATTGGGCTGATATTTCTACTTTTGTAGGATGGTAGCTAACTCTCTAAGGATAACATAAAAAAACAAAACAGAGGCATAAAGAAGAAGATGGACAGATATGACAATATGAAAATGTAAAAGCTCTGTATAACCAAAGGTAAAAATCAAAACAACAATAGATTACCTAGGGGAATAGACCCGTAACATAAAAACCAATAAAATAGTATAGTATTATTGGTTTTGTATTATGTTATAAAATATTGATCTTATACTATAAAGATGCTATAAATTCAGGAAGAGAAAAATGGGTCAAGGATACATAGGAAATTCCCAAGAGAAAATATGTCAATAGACATGAGTCTGTAACTTTGTTAAATAAAGAAATTTAAGTTTTAAACAAAACTAGCTTTTACACGTACATAGACAAACATTGAATAAATTTAGTGTAGGCAGCGTTGATGGTTGTGTGTGGAAGAGGGCTCTGGCTCTGGCTATTGCTGAATGTAAATTGGTGTGAGCTTTTTGGGAGAAACAGAGTTAGGTACCAACTTTAAATACATATACTATTGGAGCCATCCATTTCAATTGTACAAATTTATTCTATAAAACACAAGAGCCCCCAAAGAAGGATGCTTTCTGAGCATTTTTATAATAGTACAAATGATATTCTAGCTGTGACAGCTTCAGAGCAGTCCCATTACCAAGCATCACCTTGCAGAGGTGGGGGCAGGGAGTCTACATCCTGCAGTGTTCCTGTTCCAGCTCTGGCATCTCAGTATTTTGATAAGGACCTTTTTTTTTTTTTTTTTAAACCAACTTATTGCTTGAAATAACATAACCTGCCTGTTTGCTGTTTCAAGGCTGTGATATATTTTCCCAGTGGTTTGGTAAGATTTCACAACACCTGAAGGGGGAGATTCTACACCTCTAAAACATAATCAGTGTTATAAACCAATGTCACCTCAATAAAAAAATAATGTTTCACTCCTCCAACTCCAAGTATCCTAAAGGCCTGCCAAGGGAGAAATGGTTAAAGACTCACTATGAGATATGAAGTAAGAACAATTACAGAAAAATGTATATGGTGTGACCTGCTGCTGACATAAATTTGTAATGGTGTATAAAATCTCTGACTTAAATCTCAAAACAAGAGGTCTGGAGTTTGCATGGTTCCAGAACTGCTTAATGATAGTTACAAATGCCCTTTTTTTCCTATTTTTTTGCTCCGCCATCCTCGGCGAATGTCAGTCCTCTGGTTAGTTCATTTACTTGACAACTGCAGCAGTACCTCATCAAATGCAGACACAACCACGGGAGACTGCTGGTGCCTGCATCTCTTTTTATTAGAGCAGGAGACTCTTTCCCAGAGGCCTCCCAGCTGACTACTCCTCACATCATACCTCACTGGCTGATTTGCCAATGATCATGCACAGGCCGTGCCTAAACCAATCACTGGCAAGAACAACAGTGGTGCCACCAGGTCTGAGTCAGACCACCGTGGGCCCACCTCCTGTAGAGCAGTCACCTAGGGGACTAGAGCAGAAAAACAAGCACTGCTGGGCTACTGTTAGAAACGAGGAAATACCTGTTCAATACATACACCTATAAAGTTGATGCGTACAAACAGGTCTTAAAGTCAACAGGGAGCAAGGATGAGAGTGGTGAAGTTATATTTGCTCTGCTTCCTTTACATACCTCGGTATTGCTTCAATTTTTACAGTGATTAGGTTTTACACTTACTTTGATTTCTTCTCTATAATGTTCTTTATAATTATACATATTACTAATACATGAATTTATTCATATTAAAAAAGTCAAACAGGAATAAAGGTTAAAGCCTCTGACCACGCACAGGCATCTTTGGAGGTAACCCCCCATTACATATTAGGTGTGGACCTTGTGTTTCAGTCCACCTAAATGCATTCCTGTATAAATGTGCCAGATATGTATGTGTGAGAACATATATAGATGGCAGAGAAATACATGTAAATGGCTATTTTATAGGACTTTTAAATGGTAATATACCATCTAGAGTTAGGCTGTTTCTTTTCTAACCTGTGATTTTAAGATCTCTTCATGTTAGCACACACAGATTTGCCTCATCATTTTTAAGCATTTGCATTTATCATTTTATCTGTGCATATTTTACCCACTGACCTGATGAACAGGTTACTTTCATGCCACAACAAATGTTCTTATACATGCCTACTTGATTGAACACATTTTCTCTAAGGTAGATTAAAAAATTTTTTGTATTAGAGTGCCAGTTACTCCACATGTTTAACAAAACTTAGGACTCCCCCCTCCTTTTCAAACTGTAGCAATTCTGGTGAGTGGTGGTGGTTAGTTTGCATTTTCCAGATGGTGAATGAGGTACAGCACCTTTTCATATGATTATTGGACTTCTGGATAACATTTTTCACATAGAGTGTGCTTGTTGCTCAGTTTCTGGGTTCTTTCTCTTTTAAAAAAATTTTTTTATTTTATTTATTTATACATACAAGAGCTGGGAGGGTGTGTGGTATGTGAGAAGATTTACCAGAGACAGAGTGGGGAGCAGAACAGGAGGATCTACTGAAATACACTGCTGAGGGGAGCAGCAGGCAAGACAGGAGAGGTCTGCTGCACCATGTGGGTCAGCTCCCTGGCCGGGGATCGAACTCGTGCTGCAGTGACTGCAGATAGCTTCATAGTGCTTAACCCCTTGCGCCACCAGGGAGGCGCTGGGTTCCTTCTCTTTATGAATTTTTAGTTTTTTTAAAAGATTTATTTATTTATACAAGAACTGGGGTACAGGTCAGAGGTGCAGGAGGGCGAGATAACTCACCAGTGAGAGTGGGGAGCAGAACAGGCAGACAGACCAAAGACACTGTTGAGGGAAGCAGTGGGCGAGGCAGGAGAAAACTGCCGCACTATGTGGGTTTCTCCCTGACCAGCCGGGAAACAAACCTGTGCTGCAGAGGCTGTGGACAGTTTCACAGTGCTGCGCTCAACCTGCTGCACCACCAGGGAGGCCCTCTTTATGAATTTTTAAAGTTTAAAAAACACCTGACATATGAGGCTTTTCTCATGTATCTGTACTGAAAAAACTTAAATATCTTCTTCCCCTTTGTGAATTGCCTTTTCATCCTTTTAATGCAGTCTTTAATGAATAGAAGTTCTTTACCTTAATAAAGTGAAATCTGTCAAAATTTTCATTATGGGCGGTGCTTTATTAATCCTATTTTAATAAAGTTTTAAGAAATATTTACATTTATACTATTTTAATATTTTAAATACCTATGATTTAATAGTTTCAATAAATAATGAGTTAATAATAGTCAAACTTATAATTTTTTTTTTTTTTAAAGAATCTTTATTATATTTTTTTTTTTTGTGGAACCCTCGCCGGTGGCCGGGGATTGAACCGGCGCTACAGAGGCTGTGGGCAGCCTCACAACCCAGCACTCAACTGCTGCGCCACCAGGGGAGGCCCAAACTTATAAATTTTTATATTATGACTAGTGTTTAAGTCCTGTTACAGACCCAAGGTCAAAAATGTTCTGTATTTTCCTTTAAAAGATTAATTTTTCACATTCATATCTATCTGGATCTGATTTTTACATGATATATAGGCTAGATATAAGAAATCATATACACATATTTTATTCTGATTGAAAACACCATTCAAAATGGTTGAACCAACTTAGGTTGCTTTTACCAATATGTGATTTCTCATTTTCCCAAATACCTGCCTTTATTTCTTATTACCAGATTTCATAACTTCTTTCAATCTGAGGGTTTGCTTTTTATTTCCCTGATGGAACTTTCTTTGGAGTTGCACAAAACTTATACATTAATTTTGGAAGAACTGAAATATATTCAGTAATAAATCTTCTAGGAACATAGTATTTTCTCTCCATTTATTCATGTTTATTTTGTGTTCATCAGTGATTCTTTTTTCTACTCTGCACATGCACATTTATTAGATTTTAGGTTAATTTTTCCTATTTTATTTTTGTTGCTGCTAGAAAAATGCACCACATGGCATTGAGACTGATCACTGCTAATGAATAAGAGTTACTGTTACATTTTAATCTTGAATCTGAAATCTGGTCATCAATGTTATATAACAGTTTTCAAGTGATTTTAGTTTGTATGATCACATTCCAGTATATGCGTGCATGAATACATATGAAAGGGGAACAGATTAAAAAACATATTGAAAGATACACACAGAATTATCTTAGGAAGGTACAACTACAGGTGGTACTAAGAGAGGCCTTTCATTTGTTATTCTAGATACTTCTTAGACTGTTAATTATTGACTGTAGAATAACCTCCTATCCAAGAACAGTCTAAAGTAGCTGACTCAATGATAATTATTAACAAATATTAACAATACTCTTAGTTTATATGTGTTTTTTTAACTTCATTACAAATGCCATTTTGCTTAAGAACTGCACATTGTTATTTTCATGAAATTTAAAGAAACAGATACATAGTCATTTCTAAATATGTAGGAACACTTATTACTGCAGATCAAAGCCCACCTGTTTTTTGTAAATTTTCAGTTGTTCTTCGAAATGGGCACAGAAATAGGCAACAGTTTCCTTTTCACCTATAAAGAAGTGATACAAAATCTATTTTTTTTCTTCCCATGTTTAAGGCAGAAATTAGTGTCTATTTCATCTTTACTCTTAATTTACTGACAGCCCAAATGTAACTAAGAGAGTCTAAAAACAGTATTTTAAAATGAAATGCTAAGCCAAAAGCTGATTTTTTCCAATTAAATTGAAACATACTGAAAATGCAAATGAATTCAGACATTATTTACACACCCAGCCTACTTCTCAGAAAAGGTTTCATGTAGTTTATAAATAAAATAAAAATCCCTCTAAAACAAGGTAAGATATAAAAGGCTAGTTTTACTGAATGCCCACAAATATAAGTATTGAGAGAAAAATATTCTGCACACTTAATTTTTAAAATCAAACTCATTCAGCAGTCTAATTAGATTGACTTGACTAAGCTATTTCACTGCTAAAGATAAAATACTGAAAAAAATTAAATTGTCAATATTTAAAGCAAACCTTCCACAGTGAGACACTGATTAAAGGAATCTACTTTTTGCAGATGCCATGTTTTAAGATATTTCCTGTACCTACAAATACTGGATATATTTACCCGTTTCTGAAACTGAGCATTCAATAAAGTATTCGTCAAACAATTTAAAATCTATGAAACTACATCTTGCTTTATGGGGAATATTTTTATTGTTAAATATTTAAACTGTCAATAGCCATTATGATGCTTATCATTCTATCACTATTACATTTCACTGTGTGGGTTTTGAATGACGTTATCTGGCAAAGCAAATCCAAACCTCTGCAGTATCTAATATTTTTAAAAATATCCTCTCTGAAATCACTATTTGCAAGCCAAATAATTAACACACTTACTTTTGTCCAATCGAGGTCTCGGATTATATCGATACCCAACCTGGCTCCAAAAGACAGGCACAGAACCACGTGTTTGAATAAATGACAAGGTGTGATTATGAACATGAATTAACTGCTCAGTCTCCACATAATTTGCAACATTTCCATTTTTATCCACTCCTCTTCGTTTATAGCGCATTCCTAAAGGAAAATTAAAACAGAAAAAAACTTTTTTTAAAAACTTAGCCTGATTAGATAATGCTTCTTAACCAAATCTTAGTCTTTTAGGACAGCCTGGGAACCAAATATGCAACTGCCAGACAGACCAGCATGATCTTGCCCCAAATCATAATTGTATATATATCACTGAATTTTAAAAGATGAAGTTAATTCCACTGAAGTGGAAGAGATGGCTTTTCCCAAAAATGCCAGTACTCCAGGATTTTTCAGTGTGAGACAAGCTAATCAGTGGGAATGCCAGTATTTATAAATACCTCCCTGGTGACTTCCTTCTCTTCTCCAAATATATACCCTTTTTCTTTCCCCATTTACTAACTCTTTCCACTCACCTCTCCAAAAATTGGTTCCCAGTTACATCAAACTATTGAATCACTGAGCTCTCTAAGATCAACTGTGTTTCCAAGTCCATTCTTAACATTTCTACACAACTGCATATTTTCTGTTCCACCTGGATTTGGTTTGCACACCCTCAGAGGCCTCTACTCACCAGCTCTGTGCCTACTTCGGCGTGAAATGAGAGCCACAAGAAATCGTGGGTGAATGTCATCTACACAAGTGGAATCCTGAGGAGGGGTCTCTGGGCTGCTTTTCTCATCATCAGACGATTCATTATAATTAACCACCAATTCTTCAATCTGCACGAAACCTTGGATAATGGGGATAATCCAGAAGTCGACATCTGGTGTCTAAAAACAATACCGACATCATGTTGTTTCTATTCCAGACAGCATGGCTACTTTCTGATACTCAAACAGTAGCTAGCTAGCACACATTTGTCAGTTTATTAAAAGCAGAAATCTTCCACTGTCTAACCATATTTTCTGCTTTTTGGAGAGCACTAAGGAATGGAAGGGGGTGGAGGTATGGTTCATCCTTTTCTCATAGACATCACTCAGGAAGAGCTGTCTGAGACGGACCACTACATCCGAGCCAAGTTGCTGGGGTGCAAATCCATAAACTCACTTAGGCGAACCACTTAACCTTACCATGCACCACGTTCTTCTCCATGAAAAAAAAACTACCACCTCAAAAACACTGCTGTGAACAGTAAATGCGTAAAACATGTCTA
Organism: Talpa occidentalis; assembly: GCF_014898055.3. Lineage (NCBI taxonomy): Eukaryota > Metazoa > Chordata > Mammalia > Eulipotyphla > Talpidae > Talpa > Talpa occidentalis. The sequence continues at coordinate 7,090,149 of NW_023605194.1, forward strand.
GCATAGTGACTGTCATTTTATAGTAAGTGTTTAACAAATGCAGCTATTATGATTATTCCTGTCAGAGAGAAAAAAATAAAGTTTAAAGGTTGATTTTCAACTCCTAATTGTATTAAGCATTTAATAAATACAACTCTGATCAGTATTATGAAACGAAGAAGTCTACTGTTTTCCAAGTTTAGAAAAAAATTTGTTTCACAAGCCAAAATCCAAGAAGTGAATCTGACTCCTCTAAACAGCCTTGATAATTTTTTATTTTAAAGTCATCCAACATAATTGAGAGTACTAATTAGAGTTAGCTTTCTTCCTCTACGTCTTTTAGACTAAGAATACTAAAATTTCTCAACTGATTGTATGCAGGGACAATAAAAGTTTAAAAAAAAAAAAAAGATCCCCCAGAGAGTTGTGCTTCGTCCCTCTGTCTCTCCTTTCTCCATAACTGATCTCATTTTAACCTCAGCATCAATTTCTAGTTCACCTTTTCTTCCATAACCATATACTCCAGGCCCTACCTCACAGTTTCGTTTTGTTTTATGGAGGCTGTGGAAAGATGTTAGGAAGGTAGTTAGATTTGAAAATAGCGATGAGCCTATTTGTATTCATTGTTCTTATCACCATTCCCATTACTGTGTTTTTGTTCTAGCAATAAATGCAAAGGTCTTCACAGGAGCAGAGAATGTATGTGCAAAATGTCACCTTTATTATAAGTCATCAATTCTAAATGGCGATACAGTGTTTGACAAAGACTCTGCCAATGTCAGCACACAGGACACATATTCATTACAGACACCCTAATATCCCCATCACTGAGTTTTGGTGGACATAGTTTGATTAGAATCATAAAGAGGTGAGAACATTTTCACGCCTCATTCTCAAATAGAAGTTTATGATATCTAGTGGTAGATGCCACAAAATAAAGTCAAAATAATTTATAATGACTCCCACAAAGTGGGAGAAAGGAAGAAGAAAATTTTTAAATTTAAGAAAAAGACAATATGTGCCCCTATTTAGCTATTGGCCCACTTTGTATCCAATCCAGTAACTGGCACATAGCAGGCCTTCAGCAAATATTTGTTGACTGATTAAGTGAATTGTTGTCGGACAATCATAATTCTCCAACAGAGAAAAGGAAGTAATCATAAAATTGGAAGGAAACTCATGCAATAACATCACCTTAGTCCCTGCCTTCCCTGGTTCAACTGCTAGCAGTCCTGGGCTGTCCTTGCAGATCTGTCTATCCCAATTCCCAGATAAGCAAACAGCATAGGTAAATGACGGGGTATCATCACAAGGACAACTGGATTTCAACATTTCCAATGAGTAAACAAAGCACCTCTTTTTACAGGAACTCCGTGGATGTTAACTCCACAGTCTTAAATTTGCTACTATCCTATGGGAACCTACTAAACTGATTTAAGCCTGTGTCTATGCAGTAAAATCATGAACTGTCTTAAAATAATGCTTTGGTTTCCCTCGCTAAATGGTTCCCATTTCATTGGGAAAAACACTACTGCGAAATTTTTAATTTATTGCAATACAATTGAAGAATACTTGCTCCACAAATATTATGTACATTAGGATATTTTAGAAACAACTACTCACACCAATCTCAGTAAGATCTTGTATCATGTATTTATTCCAAAAAAATCGGTCATCGACCTGGAAAAGTTAGAGAATAAATAGTTCAGAAACATGTTGTTTCAATTTTCCTATAGCAGTCAAAGGGTCTGCAAGTTGTCCCCTCAGTGGGGGGGGCCCTGCTCCAAGCTGTGAGGAGTACCTTCTGCCAGAGGGGACGGGGGTCCCTCTCCCCAGCACTTTGCCTCTGCACCGAATTGGTCAGATCATAGGTCAAGCTATAATAAAAGGATTCCGAGTCCATGAACATCTTTAGCAACTCCTCAAGTAATCTTCTCTCCAACTTCTCTTTCTCTTTACTTTCTTTAACCTAGAAGAAATGAATCTATTACCACAGGAATTAAGTGTGAATCTTAATGTGGCTAATATTCAACTTCCTAGAGGAAAAGTAAAAATAATTCCCAAGAACATGCAGAGACAATGCTTTACTATGACAAGTAGTTTGAAAATAAGTTTACTGGGAGAAAAATTACCATACACTTTAAAACTAATGAAAGATAAATTCCAAGCCCCATGTCAAACACTTACTTTCTTTTTATTAGGAGCTGACACATTAGACTTAATATGTGTAAAAGTCTTCAGCAGAAATTTCGAGTCATCTGGAGATGGTATAATCTTCTCTGGTTTGTTAATTCCAAAATGATGTTTCTTACAGAGCTAAATAATTAGGAAGAGAAGGAGAATTGTTATTAATATCTGCTTGTTAAATGGTCAAGTAGAAATTCATGTGCTGTAGATAAAAGTAAACTTCAAGATTTAGTAATATGACCAAGGAGACATCAGAAAACACGTGTTAGCTGTGGTTGCAAGGATTACAAAACTACCGCAGAGGATAAGCAAATGATAGAGGACAGGAAATACTTAGGATCGAGAGGTAGGAAATTCAGATTAGGATGATAATTATAACAAACTCTTACCTACTACAACTGAAGTATAAAATGCATTGGTCAAGTTTTTTAATGCTTTGAAAATTGGCACATAAGATTAATAATATTGCAGAACACACATTTGGGTGATTTGGGGGCATTATTTGACAGCTATCTGTGCTAAATGTTCAAGCTCATGAATATGTTTTGGCTTGAGATGATATTAAGATCTGCTCTTTTGGAAATCTTAAAAGTTGGACATTTCAACAACTCTCTCTCCTTCTATCCTACACACACCAATGGAACCCAGCATTAGGGCTGCAGGAAACGTCTAACTGGCAAAGGTGAGGAAGAGAATGGGAACATGGAAGATAAAAGATGGGCTCAACGGTTCATAGAAAGTAAAAGATTCTACATACAATTTCACATGGCTCAATACACAAAGCAAACATTCTGAAAGGGACACAAGAATTCTACAAGTCAAATGCAGACCAACTTTTTTTTCCCCCAGCACTCCAGTTTTGTTGCTACACCAGCTGACAGACTCCTGTGTTAAGAGCTAACAGTTACTAAATGCTTTATCATCAGCAGTGCCTTACTTACAAAAGAACTACTACTAGATGATACACAGGACAAAAAAAGAAACAATGAGTAGAACAAAAGCTAGTCATAGTTTATGATTTTTTTTTTAAGATTTATTTTTTATTTATACAATAGCTGAGGTATAGGCCAGAGGCGCAGGAGGATGAGAGGATTCACCAGAGACAGGGCGGGGAGCAGAACAGGCAGACAGACCGAAAGCACTCCTGAGGGGCGCCACGGGTGCAACAGGAGAGGTCTGCTGCGCCATGTGGAAATCTCCCTGGCCAGCCAGGAATCGAATCCATGCTGCAGAGGCTGCGGACAGCTTCACAGCACTGGGCTCAACCCGCTGCGCCACCAGGGAGGCCCCAGTTTATGAATTTTTTTGGAGCAGGGGAGACCAGTCCTGTTTGATCAGATGTGGAAGTTGAGACTAGACCAAGTTTTCAGATGCAATGGAATCTTCAACTGATTGTTGTTATGTACTTCTAGCCCAATTCTCTCCCAAATACATACCCCGGGGCAAGAGGAAGATATCATCAGTGTACTTGGATGCGCTGAAGGAATAACTATGTCTGACAAATGCATAATACCCTGTCATGAATATTTAATGACTCCAGTCTCTCTGAGTTCTTGCCCCCACTCTGACTGCTCCTTCTTTGACTTATTTGTTGGCATCACTTTTTGTCTCTAAAGACGATGGTGTACCCAAGATTCTAACCTTAGGTCTTTTTCCATTCTTCGTATTCTGTCTAGAAATTTCATTTTTTTTCCTCATTTTAACTATACTATATCCAACCCCACATTTCTTTTTTTTTTCCTTAAGATTTATTTATTTATGCATACAAGAGTCTGCAGCACCATGTGGGTTGCTCCCTGGCCAGGGATCGAACTCGTTCTGCAGAGATGCGAATAGCTTCATAGGTTGTCTCTTAACCCCTTGCACCACCAGGGAGACCCCAACCCCACATTTCTAACTCTGCTCTTCTGCTCTGAGCTCAAGTCCCCAAAATATAACCTCTCCCTCCTACTCCACACACTACTCCCTCAAATTCAGCATCCTCAAAACTGATCATATCTGTTTCCAAAATCTTGTCCCTTCTCTGATATGCCCTATGCCAGGTAATGGTGTTTCCATACACTGGATCACTTAAGAAACCATACCTTCCATTAATCCCTCTCCTAAAGGTTTCCTATTAACCCCACTGACATCCTGCTGATTGCTATGGGGTAAAATCAGACCCTTATCTTTTGCCCAAGCCAGTGTGTCTCATGGGAGGTGCTAGGGTTTAACAGGGAGGAGGATTCCTGATGCCTGATTATTGATTATTGCACTAAGTGCAGACAACTTAACAGCTTGCTTTCAAGAGCTAGAGAGTCACTCTCTGGAACCAGGCTTCAAGTTCTGAGCATGCCCTGGTCCTGTTTCCCATTAGCTACCCTTATTGGTCCCTTACTGACATGCTTGCTTTTGGATGCAGAACCCAGCAGGGCAATGGCCTCAGTTGGATCTACTGGTTCCATTCATGGTCCATGGAGACGCTTCTTCATTCTTAGTTTAGCAATGTCTTCTTTCTTTTTCTCTCTCACCCCCTCTTTCTTTCCTCTTTTGGGACTTGGGAGAGTTGATATAGGCCCCCAAATCCCTTAACTTCCTCATCAACAACTCTGAAGTCCAAAAACTAAAACCTGACAGTTTATTTTTTTTTAAGATTTATTTATTTATATATACAAGAATCAGGGAACACGCCAGATGAGCGGGAGGGTGAGAGGATTCACCAGAGACAGAGTGGGGAATAGAACAGGCAGACTGACAAAATACACTGCTGAGGGGAGCAGCAGGCAAGACAGGAGAGGTCTGCTGAGCCATGTGGGACCCTCACTGGCCAGCTGGGATCGAACCGGTGCTGCAGAGTCTGCGAACAGCTTCACAGCGCGGCGCTCAACCGCCTGCGCCACCAGGGGAGGCCCCTGACAGTTTATTTTTTAAAGCTTATTACAAACTCATTTAATGGCAAAGTATGCCCAGAACTGATATAAGACTAATGACAGTCATCACTTAACTCCCTTCGTATGAATACTTGATTCTTCCAGAAATATTAATGTGTTGTGTTATAGGGTAATGCCCCAGATCCACTCTAGAACCAAACAGGCAGGGCCCAAGAATTCCCTCTCATTCCATTCCCACCTCAAGCTAAGCAGCTCTGCTTTTATATGTCTTATAAAAACTCCACAGATTTTGCAACAAAGGTTCCACTACTACCACCACAGGATTAAATTATTTAAAGATAGTTTCCAGCTTGAAAATTGTATCATTCTGTTCTATTGAACCAAATGCTAATATTTTCTATTATATTTATATCAGGTCTCCACACAACTTCCTGAGACTTCACCTTACCTCCAGGTCAAGATCCTGAGGTTCCATTTCAGAGAGTGATAGCACAGCAATTTTGGTAACTTTACAGACCTCATGGTCACCTGGTAGTTTGCCCACCAATGCTTTCTGCCGAATTAAAATAAGCCACCAAGGAAGATCTGAAAGAGAAAAGTCTTATTAATATCTGGTAACTATTAAGTTACCTTGGCAAACTGAAAGTAAATAATGTAACAACGAAATGTACATTCAATATAACCCATTTAAAGCATACAACAAAGATGTAAAATGGTCTTTATGCACACAACAGGATGTTCAGTCTCATTCATAATTAGAGCAATTATAAATTAAAATGTTGTGGTGCCATTCTCACCCATCAGATTGGGGAGAATAATGTTATGAACAGATATTCACTGACCAGACTATGGGGAAACAGCTGCTGTGAACACAAACAGATACAGCTGTTCTGAAGAGAGATGTTTAGTGACATCTAACATGTATATATATATACTTACCTTTTAACTTAGCAATGCCACTCTTCTGAATTTACTCTGAAGATGTTTAACAACACCTTTTGTGTTTAACAACACAAAAGACTATATACTCAACTCTATTCATTGTAGCAGTTTTCAACTACAAAATACTGGAAACTTTACATTGTCAGACATAAGAAAATTGCTTGAATAAAGTATGACACATCCACACAATGGAGTATTATGCTACTGTAAAAAGGAGTCAGAGGGTTTCTATAAACTGATAAGGAATGGTTCCTGAATATACTGAGGGGATAAACTGGATATATTGTTAATATATATACTAAAGATACAATATTGTGATCTAGTAAGATACACTATTAACTCAAATCACTAGAGTATCTAGAGTGTGCTACCTTAAAGAAGGTATGAGAAATACACATATAGTCATGTGTCACGTAATGACGGGAGTCATGTGGCATTAGGCAATTTTGTTATTGTGTGAGTGTCAGAGTGTAATTACATAAAACCAAGATGATGTACTACATACCCAGGCGTGGTATAGTGTGTTGGAACCACCATTACGTATGTAGTCTGATATCGATACAAACGTTGTTAAGTGCCACATGATTGTATACTGTACATTTCATTTGTACAAAAGAAAGAGATAAATTAAAAATTAATGAGATTGGTCACCTACAGGAATAGGTGGGTGTAAACGGGATGAAAAGGCGGGGAGTAACGAGATGAAGGGGTGAAGAGCATACCCATTCTCTGAATACATCCTTCTGAATGGTCCTGACTGTGAGAACCATGGTAATCTCTCACATATCAAAAATAAATAGTTCAAGTCAACCAGAACATGCTGGATAACCAAAAAGAAACACAAACAGTAACCCAAGTCTGTTACAAATGGAAAGTGTAATCACAATGCAGGAGACAGGTAAGAAAATTTTAACCTGGATAACTTTGAAATACAGTATTTTGTAGATAAAGACAAAAAGAACTACAAACAATACTCTGGTTAGTGAATTTGTTTTTCATAGAGTATGGGTTAGCAATTCCAAAACTACTTTATAAGTACACCATGACTTGAGCAAATAAGCAGATATACTGAGGTGAACTGGGGAGGTGGGGTGGTCAAACACATCAAAGAATCTTTAGTAGATATAAGAAAGATGGCAAAGAAACACCCAGAGCCCCAATATTTACCTTTCCCATCCAAATTTCTACACACAAAAGATTTTTAATTAAATAAGGAACAGTCTATGAAAGAGAGCATACAAAAGCAATTTTTTCACTTATGGGGTTATACCATTTAAGAAAACACTACTTGACTAGAGCCAAAAAAAACCCAAAAAAAATAAAAAACCAAATTATCAGGAATTTTTAAATATTGGTATTATTTTTTTATTGAGGTAATGCCGGTTTACAGCATGATTTAGGAATATGGGTTCACTCCTCTTGAGATGTATGTTACCTGGAATTTCTTAATATTGAATAATAACATGATGGCTATATATTTCCTACATGAAAAAATATTTTTTAGAGTTATATAGTATTTTGATTTCTTTCATTTCTCCCCAGGTGTTAATTAACTCATTTTAGGGATAGCCCTTGGGAAATACGCCTTAAGTATTTCATAAATGCAGAAGTTAGTACGTGTTTCATAATTCTTTATAAAGTAGGGTAGAATTTACTCCAAAGTTTCAAGGCTTTTACAGGCTATTTCATTATTTATTATCATTACACATTAACCAACCCTGTGCTGAGAAGTATGTCAGCACCCAACACATAATAAGTATAATGCACATAATACAGAATAAACCGCTAGAATGGAACACATTTTGTTGAATGAAAAGAAATATTTACACAGGTGTCTTCACCTCACAGGAATAATTTCTCTTTTACACAGAACAATTCAGTGTGTTTGCAGAGAGAAGGTATGCTAATATTAGGAAGGCCTCTTCCAAATTTAGGTCTTCTTGTTGCTTAAATAAGAAGAAAATGCCTTCTATTTTCTTTGGGTTCATTTCATATTAATAACGTGACTTGTGATTTTAATAAATTACAGTGACGACACTGTGCCTAATCAAATATAGTAAGTGTCTTTCAAATAAACAATTTAACGGTGCAGTACTGAAACATAAAAATTTTAACTTTCAAACACAGAGGCTCTATTGCATATAGAAACTCACTTGGTAAACAAAAATGCATCATTTTTCCCCTGCAATAACACTGACAGTACCAATAGCGAAGTTCAACTTATATATGTATATACATTTTAAAATAAAATATGTCTATTTTTAGTTCAGTTAGTTACTCCTACAATAATAGGTGCTTCTTTAAAAGCAAACTGCACACTGAAAAGTTCAATATACTTATGGAGTTCTAATGAAGATTAAATCTGTAATTAAATATATCGGAAGTGATCTCAGACAACAGAGAAAGAATTTCGTAAGCAGTAATCCTCCCTTCTCAGGACTTTCAGGACGGAACCCAAACTCAAATTCTAGGTCTGTTACGTGCTTGCTGAGTGCTTTGCAACACAATAAAAACTGCCATAATTATTGGTTTTCTCATCTGTAGAATGGGGTTAAACTGCCTACTTTAGAGTAGCTATGAAGATTAGATAAAAATTTTCACAATTCATGTTATTATTACTAAGAGCTAATGTTTACCAGATAGCAAAACAAACTATAAAGCCAGGGAAATTAGGAATGGGAGAAATGAATACCAGAATAGAACAAAGAAGACCCACACAGACTCATGTAAACACGGGCATCTACTAAATGAGAGAGGGAAAGGATGGCGTGCCAGGAAATAGTGTTGAAATATATACTAAAGAATTTTCAGATAAATATGCTTTCTGAAATTTGCATTCAAATAATTCAGCAGCTGGGAGTGTGAGGATGATGGATAAAGATATTTTTATCGTTGACTTTCCAATCAGCTCTACAAATTGTATTAGGTTAATACATCTCAAGTGTTTTAAGCAAGTTTCCTATCTTACTATTTTCACTTTCACACATTGATTTAAAAAAAAAAAAAAAAACACTTAGACCAAATTCATAAGGAAATAGCTACCTGTTATAATCTAATGAAGCTGGTATGATGAAAATGTTCTACAATTAGCATGTGCTGATGGTTTGTACAACCCTCTGAATATACTAAAAATCACTGAACTGTATGTAAGTCTTAAGAGGGTAAATTTTATGTCAATTATGTCTCAATTATTTTATTTTTTTATTTTTTAAAGATTTATTTATTTATAGACGCACTAGGTACAGTCAGAAGCACAGGAGGGTGAGAGAATTCACCAGAGCCAGAGTGGGGAACAGAACAGGCAGAGTGACGAAGTACACTGCTGAGGGGAGCAGTGGGTGGCAGGAGAGGTCTGTGCACCATGTGGGACCCTCGCCAGCAGCCGGGGATTAAACCGGTGCTGCATAGGCTGCAGGCAGCTTTGCAGCCCAGCGCTCAACCACTGCACTACCAGGGGAGGCCCTGTCTCAATTAAAAAAAAAAAAAAAAAAAAAAAAAAAGCTCCTACAGAACTAAAGAGCTCGTTAGAAATCTAAAACATGCATTTTCGACAAAAAAGAGAGATTAAAGTAGGATCCTCTATTATTTCTTGAAACATAACATATTGAAAAAAATGTAGCTATTTGGAGTAATGTTCAAAGAATAGTTAAAAATTATCACAATGGAAAGAAAATGAAAATTTTGAGTTGAACACTGAGATATTTCCAGTGTTTTGAAAACATAACAAAACAAATAAAAAGCCTCAAAGAAACAAGAGAAACCTCTGTTCCTGTAATTATTTTGTCTTAGGTGAAACAAAACAAAACGACCAAAGATGGAAAGCTGGAAAGTCTGGCAAGAATGAGCAAATTGTAGTTACAGGATTAAATGACTCAAATATTTATTTTATAGTTTGAACTTTAAGAGAAATGTAAAAGTATCAGTGTCACTATTGTTTAGCGATCCCAGTATCTCCCAGGCATAATTTGGTGATAAAAATTTTAAAAGCACCAGTGCAGGATATTGTATTAATTTATACCACCCAACATGAAAAGAAATTTTGCCCAGTTAAAGCTGCCACAGTAAGATCTGGATATGAAGATCCATTACATTAAACTTAACCAAGAGTCAATGGTCAGTAACTCAGTTTAGCCCGGCCCTTTGGCATAATGATATTTTTTCCAATTTTTAGAACATATTACAATAAAAAAAGAACACATTTTGTAAAACTGGCTCCTTCAGAAAGAGACAGGAAATCTGACTTCCCAACAAGATAAGAACTCTGATAAGGAAGTGATTATCTTGAGAAGCTGACCAGTAGGGCAAACTAAAACAATAGTCCTGGAAAAGAGTCAATCGCTCGTGCTATTCAATTGTTGACTTACTTTAAAGGGGATAAGCAATTGTGGATAAAGATTTTCATTCAGTCAGAACAGTATGTTTTCCCCTACTCCTGACCTCACTTGTGTTGCAGCTATACAGTCCCAACATGGCTATCCATCTTATTGACATACAAAAATATAAGTATTTGATCTAACAATGAGTGTCCAGCAATCCTTTCTACTTTTTTTTTTAAAGATTTATTTATTTATGCATACAAGAGCTGGGGTACAGGTGCTTACTTGAAAGCTTAGAAATGACTTCAATTTTTTTACTTTTATAATCTATTTGTTTTATAGTTCCAGGGGCCTTTTATATTTCTACACCTATCAAGTCATGATTCACAGAGGGGATAAGAGTGACAGATAAGAGTGACTTATCTCAAGGTAAATTATGTTCCAATTTGAAGGATCTTGTGTTTTAAATTTTTTTTTTTTTACAAATCTTGATAGGAAATAAACTCAGTCAAATTGGTGCATAAAACCTACTTTATCGATACACACTGTATAAGCTATTAATTGGCCATTTAATACTTTCATTTTTTTTATTTTTGCATAAAAGAACTGGGGTGCAGGTAGGTGTGGGGGGTGAGAGGATTCACCAGAGACAGAGTGGAGAGTGGAATAGGCAGATTTACTGAAATACACTGCTGAGGGGGGGCAGTGGGTGAGACAGGTGAGGTCTGCTGCACCATATATGGTTTAACTCCCTGGCAGGGGACAGAACTCAGGCTGTGGTGATGATAGCACCAAGACTTACCCCTAGGCCACCAGGGAGACTCCATTTAGTAGTTTTTAATGAATATGAGCATGAGTCTATAAAGTAGGTTTTATGCACACACACATGCATTTAAATTGCTACCAAACATTTAAATTTGTGGTATGGTTAATATAATTTTTGTTTTATATTTAAAGCCATTTCTGCTTTTTAAAATTATATTAAAAGAAATTCCTTTTTTCCTCTAATGGAAATGAGCACAATACATTCCTGAATATATTTCAGAGGGCACTGTACATCAAGTAAGCAGAATTACAAGCACCACTACCACTGCCCCAACACAGTCCTAGCGTCAGCTACCTGGTCGCGAAGAGAACATGATGCTGGCTTCAATGTGCTCAGTGAGTAAAGAGCCAGTTATTAATTTGCTCATCTTCCAAATATAGTAACTACTCAGTGTTTCTTGACTGGTTGCTCTGTTGCCTACTAAATTTTCCTAAGTCTGGGCTTATAGAAAAATGACAATGACTCATAAGGAGAGCATCTAGGGCACCAGGCACTTTTAATAGGCTCCATTTCAAAAGCACCAAATGCAATTAGAGGCATAATCAGCTTCGCCTATAAAACTTAGCATTTAAATCCCAAGTAATGACCTGCCATAAAATGAAATAATCTGATATTCCATAAAAACATGCAGTCTTTTATATTTTAATAGTCTCAGATTAGAAAAGTCTAACTTATAAATCATCATTGGGCAAAATAAATTACTATATAAAAATACATTTTCCAGATAACTATAGCTTATCCTAAAATGCTAAGTTGATTCCTGTATGTTCACTGAAAATACTATTACATACTTTCCTATCTGTTAAAACTCAGAATACTAGAAAATAATTGGTATTTTTATTTATGATGCAGGTTTATAAACATGAAGATAAATTACTACTTTGAGAGGTGATATAAGAACGTCCTGCCTGATGCACTGAGCTTCTGGGAGAGGCCCTGGTCACTCAAGACCCTGAACTGGAATAAGCAGGTTGGAAAATGAGTGAGTGAATGAATACAAACTGGTTTTTGGATCTTTATTTAGAAATTTGGTGAATGATTTGTGACAAGAAATAACGTGTAGGAACTTAACTCTTATTCATATTAACTAGTCTGTGGTACATTGGTTTGGATATATATGTTGCTTTACTTAAAGTGATCATTTTTAAGAACCTATTGATCACATTGGGTGAGGACCTTAGTTATTGAAACACCTTTACAGATGACTCAAGTATACAGTCACTCTTACTTTACCAATCCTCTTCTCTTTCGGAGGCTAAAAACTTAGTATCACTGCCATAGAAATCACTGAGGAAAACAACTGGAGTTTGAGAACAAATGAGTTGATAACCTTGAACTGGAATAACCAGGGGATAGCATAAAAGGTAACTTATGCTGCCTCTAAAGAATCTCCCTACTTGAAAATATGAAAGTCTGCCAGTTAGAGACATGCTCACAAATAAGCAGCCCACCTGTCTGATGACCGTCTGGGAGAGTTCAGAGCCCTGGGTTCACATTCATGTGGCCAGCACAAGCTCTGTTCCTTGTGGGGAGGTGGAACCATCCGCACCAGAACCTGGCGCTCAGATTAAGGATTAGGGGGTGGTGGAAAATTCTAAAGCATGAAATGGAGAAACAGGCTGAAGGGACCAGAGGAAGAAGGGTCACGCAATACCTAGGTCCCTGGGGAGAGATTAAAAGAATGAGGAGGGAAGCCAAAAAGAGCATGAGAAGATGCCAAAGGAAATCTCTTACACCACTTAGCTGCCTGCCTCCAAGCTGCCAAGTTATTAATAAGTTAGATAAATTACAATTAAAAGGCCCGAGTCACCAATGAAAGTCTTATCTCTAAAATAATTCCGAGATCCTTATGAATGATGAATTCTGAGATCCTTATGAATGATAAAATGAACATAAAATGATTATGTTTGAATTACACTTTAAATCACTGCAACTTTGGTAGAAATGTTAGGTCATAAATACTGTTTCTTTAGAATATTTCCCTCCAAACAAGTTGAGTACATGAAAAATGTTTAAGAAGTTTAAAAAGTTACCAAAGTTTAAAAAGTTACCAAAAAGTAGATGTACTTAATTTTTTAATTAAGATAAAATCAGAAGTAATGACAACAGACTACAGCAAAAGCTATCTTCTGATTTAAATGTCTTAGTGGCTTTATGGAGATATAACATATACTATAAAATTCACCCACTGTAAATATCCAACCCTGAATTTTCAGAGCTATACAACCATCATCACAATCCTTACATGTTTTTAATGTGAGTTGCCAGCAGACAACAGACACAGCAGTGAGCAAACTGTACACAGTCCCCGGCTTCTTAGAGCTTATTCTCCCTCCAGAGGGGAGCTAGATACATGAGATAATTAATGTGTAATTACAATTGGACAAGAAATTGACTGTCATTCTTACTTCCTTAAGGACACTACAACAGGTAAGAAATTTGTCGATTTTTCATAGCTTTACTTTTCTCTAGCCTATTTAACATATTATATATCCCTTCCACATTCTGTTCCTCATATTAATAAATCCCAAAGGATCAAACTAAAGAAAGGCTAACAATTCTAAATAAGTATTTTCTAGGTTCCACGGTAATAGGACAATTTTTTTTGCAGAGCTTATTAAAACAAAGGGCAATTATCAACAAAGAATACCACAACTAAGCAATACTTTAAAATTCTTCCACCACACATTTTAAAAAAGGGACATGTGGATTATGTCATATAACCTTCAGTAATGCTAATATTTTATTATTAAAAACACTATATCCTCTAGATTTCCACTATGTATTTCCCCACAGTCTTTCAGTGACATGCTAAAATTACTGCGTTTCAGCAAACAATAAAATTGGGGAAAAAACAGTTCAAGTTTAAAATTTGTTCAAAAATTGTAGAGTTAGAACTTAAATGGTTCTCTAGTGGAATATCTGAAACCTTTAAGTTACCATTAAAACTAAGGGGAAAAAATAAGAGTCAGCACCTTGTTTACTATCCTCACCACGACAAGCACTTTATGTCAGTGTCATTAAATCTCACAATAACTATATTAAGGCAGTGTTATCTTCTTTGTCCTGAGGCCTTATGAAGTATTCTGAGATTTGCCAAGTGTGTGCTCCCGGATTCATCTGCCTCTGGAGCAGCTGCCTAGTCAATGAAGTCGGGGGATAGCCCACCTCACTATGAAATAAAGGGTAAGAAGCAATGGCAGGAATTCTCTGTGACATGCTTTTGTAATAAGCATTCCAGTGGACATTAGATTCCTGGATGGGCCATACTATGTCTCCTTAAAACCATATATTGGAGCCCCAACCCCAGTACCTCATAATGTAACCCTATTTTAAAGAGGTAATTAAAATTAAAGTGAGGTCATTAGGATGGGCCCTAATTCATTATGATGTGTGGCCTTATAAAAGGAGATTTGGATATGGAGTCACACCGATCTGAAGAGGATGTGAAGACGGCCAAGTTCCAAACCTCAGAAAGTTCCAAAGACCTCAGAAGAAACTAGCCCTGCAGACACAGCCTTTAGAATTATGATAAAACACCTTCCCACTGTTTCTGTTGTCAAGTCTCTGCAGTGGCAGCCCTAGCAAACTAAGTCACGACAGCTTATATGCCAAAGAGCTCAGAGTGAAATGCCAGTCAGGAACAGTGGCACGACTCACCCACGCCATTTTTCAGACTGTCAATGACATCTATTCAAATAAATTTATGTTCCCATCTCATCAGGCAAGAACAAAAATCATGCATTAATATGTAGAGAGTAAGTAGGAGGGAAACAGGAACGAGAAAGGTAAGATGCCCCCCTGGGAAAATGCACCCCAAGTAACAAGTTCTAATACACACCAGGAGACACCTCGTCAGCCAGCTGGCAGTGTCCAGGGCAAAGCTTTAATGGGCACAGGGAGGGCAAGGAATGAGGCTCCCTGGGACTAGGATGAAGAAAAGGAAGAGAGGAGTAAGCTAGATGCTCAAGGAGGGCAAGGGACATGCAGAGGGTGGGGGAGCAGTTCTCTCCCCGGTGAGGGAAGAGCAGCAGCAGGGGGCCCAGAAAAGATTTTCCTTCCCTTCCTCCCTGCTCCCTTTCTAAAGAGCCACACCTCAGAAGTGATGTGACAAGAAAAATAAAAAGGTACAGAGATTAGAAGAGAGAAAAATGGAGCACTTTCCCTGCCTTTCTTTCCTTTTTCATATTTTCTTTCTCTAGTTGACTGGACATTATTTCAGAAAATAATATTACTGGGGAAAAATTACTCTGTCTTTCCCTCTTCCAAATATCGTATACACAGGTTCCTCCACTGCCTACCAACCAATTGTTTGTGATCCAAAGAAAGGCATGCCCATGCCGCACAAGGAGGAAACTGGGCTGCCCACAGGAGACCACACCTTGACCACACCTTCACCACCTCCTAATGACCAGGCTTTCAGTGCAGGCTCAACTCAACCAGTAATTCTGTTTGTGCACTGCTCACAGTAGTAGCTTGTGGGTTATCTGCCAAGTCTAACCCTCCTGCTCCGAATGTTCCCCCACCCCCCTTGCTCCCCAGCCTGAAGAACAGACCTCGCAAGCATGTCTGAGCTTCCTGACCAGGACAGGTTCTTGGTCCACAATGGCCATGAAGAGTCTATCATAGGAGTCTTACCTAGACTCACTACTACTATTCAATTAATTGGTAACCTGGGTCTCCCTGGTGGCACAGGGGTTAAGTCTCAGCACTATCAAGCTATCGCCTGCCACTGCAGCAAGAGTTTGATCCCCGGCTAGGGAGCTAACCCACATGGCACAGCAGACCTTTCCTGTCTTGCCCACTGCTCCCCTCAGCAGTGTATCTCAGTAGATCTGCCTGTTCTGCTCCCCACTCTTGTCTCTGGTGAGTTCTCTCACCCCCTCACCTCTCACACCCTCACCCCCCCACCACAGTTCTTGTATGCATAATTGGTAAACTGAACACATTAAAATCTCAAAAGGAGCTTTGTGTTTAATGTGCTTCCCAGTACTTCACTTAGAGAAGAAGAAATGAAACCTGGGAGAGCACATATGTTAGCATTATCAAATTATATATTGCATCAAGGCTAATAAAAGTCAAGGTTAGCTCTCCCGACTTCTGAATTCAACTCTACCTTCCACAGTCCACGATACAATTGCTGTCCTTTCTCCTGACTGCTCTAGAACAAAACATCTCACAGAAAATCTACAGGTAACTGAGCATCTTGTGTGCAGGGACCTTTCATAATTTAAGAAAAATTCTTCAGATTATCTGGCAATATATTTGTCCAACTTTCAAAAGTTGTTAAGGCCACCATCTTGAAAACATCAAAGCTGATCTGCCTTCTGAAGTCTTATCGTGAAACCTGACTTCTAGAATGTAAAATTACCAACAGATCAGCAACGTGCCAGCTAGATATCTAATTCCAGTGAGAGATGGAAAATCATATGAAATTACATGATTTTTATCTTCCTATACAAGCAAAGAAGAATTCTTATTCTATGCACATTTTTTTCAGGAAATTAGGATTACATTGCTTATTAAGTGTTATGTAATTTTTGTCATTTAACATGGTTTTTCTCAATTCTTGATGGTTGGTCAGTCTCTAGTGGCTGTAGGAAGCATCAGATGTTGGCTGGCTTGAGAGTAAAGTGCCATTTACGGGCAGAAATTTTGTCCTACAAGCACAAAACAGAGAAAGCCGAGATGAGAGAAGACTGACAGAGATGTAGAGGGACAGGTAGTCAGAGACCACCTGCCCCCGAAAGAGTAATCTTGGAGCCTGTATGACATCTACTTATTTACAGTGGTAACTTGGATTTCTGATAAAATTTTGTGGTTTTTTGCACAAGCCAATAAGTTTGTATTTGCAAACAAAAGAATCTTGATTAAATAGTGTCTTATAATTTACTAAGCAACTTCTGGTAAATTATCTCATTCGAGACTCATAAAACACTCCTTGGGGAGTTGCCTTTACTCTTGTCTTACAGTTGACAAAGTAGAGGCCTAGGGGTGTTGTGGCCCCCATTCAACCAGCCTCATGGGGTGCACACACTCGTGAATCCCCCACTCACATGTACTCTGGGTTTGTTATGCGGCTTTCTTTGGCCAACGGGATATAAACAAGCTCAGTGATGTAAGCAGAGATATGATAAGCCCTTGCACATTGGGACTTGTCTTTTGGCCCCAAGGCGCCACCTAAGAGGATGTCTAGGAATCCAATAGAGAAAGAGGCCCCACGAGAGGTCTTGTGTGGAGAGAGAGGCCACATGAAGGAAAAGAGTCAGGCAAACCCCCAGCTGAACACTGCACACAAATGACCCTGCTAGCAGCAGAGCAGAGCAGAATGGCTTGGTCAGTCTATACTCAGTAGATGTTATACAGTGTTAGTGTTTTAAGAGTGAACTTTGGTGGAGCTTGTTATACAGCAAGAGATAAATAAAGCAAGTTAAGTAACTTCCCCTGTATCTCAAAGCTAACAAATAAATCCCAGGTCTCCTGACTAATTGCAGTGAAATATTCATTGCTCCATGATGTGACCAAAATTGAAAAAAAACAACTCAAAAGTTTCACATGCTTCATTTAAATAACAGAAAATGAATTTCAGCTCAGAACACTCAGCAGTGAAATTATCCTGTCAGCATATAAATGAATTACAAATATATGTATGTAAATGTAGACAGGTAGGAGAATATTAACCTAATACTTAACATGGTTACACAATGTCTAAACGCTTTCTCCTTTGTATTAAAAGTCTAAAAAACTACCAAAGACAGAACATACAACAATGCTCATAGAGCATTATTTCTAATAGGAAAAAAAAGCTAAATAATTGCCCACTGACAGGAAAAAGGGCAAATTATGATATATTCATATAATTCTGATAATAAGAAACTAAAGCTTCATATGACAACATGGATAAGACTTCAAATTATAAAGCTGAATGGGGGAAAAGAACAAAATACAAAACCTTAGTGGTAACTGTTTAGGGATATATATGAAAGCAATATGAAAATCAAGAGAATAATAAAGTATGAAATTCAAAACAGCAGGTTCTCTTGAAGGAAAGGAAGAAGATACACTTGGAGAAATGTGCAGTGAGGCACCAAAGCCACTGGTCATGTTTCCTTCTTTAAGCTGGGTTGGAGAGATAGGTGCTTGTCTTATAACAACCTATGCCACATATCTCTGATAAACAGGTTTTTATGCCTGAAAAATATTTCATGAAAAAAATAAAATTTTAAGAACCAAAAAAATCTAGCAAAGAAAAATTAGATTTTCTCCAGGAATATGTGCTTTATAATACACAGAACTCGATCTAATTGTATTTTGAAAGAATAAAAAAGGGTACACAACAGAGGTGATTATACATAGCAATAACAGTAAAGCCTCCTGTAGTTCATAACTCAGTAAAATTGATACCAAAGGAAAAATAGACATTTAAAATACTTCATTTAGTCCTTTTCACGACTTTCTGGAACCTGTCTGTATAACATCTATTTTCTCACCAACAAAATTTCCTCTAAACCAGAACATAGGTGCCTGTCCTTCCAAGCAAGGGTCTGGCAAATGATCTAGACA
This sequence comes from Talpa occidentalis, assembly GCF_014898055.3. NCBI lineage: Eukaryota > Metazoa > Chordata > Mammalia > Eulipotyphla > Talpidae > Talpa > Talpa occidentalis. Next base: position 7,108,832 of record NW_023605194.1, read on the forward strand.
TTCCATTTTTTTATCTTCCCTGGATTGGGCTCCCAGAAAGGACACACTGCACATCCCTACTCTCCCCTGTCCAGGGCTGACTGTGTCAGGAACAGAGAGCTGACAAGGAGCCGACCAGCCAGGGTCCACCACCTGCCCACCTCTCTACTTATTCCTACTATTCTCTCCCTGGAAATCGGTCAGGTGGTGTATCTTTCCATCAGAACACCTAGAACAATTTTTTAAAAATTATATGTTTATTTTCGTGATTACTCACTGGTGTCTGTCTTCCCTCCAAAACTGTAAGCTCCATGAGGGTGGGAATGGGTCAGTTTATGCTCACTGCTGTGTTCTGTCAACTAGTGCAATTCTCAACACACGTAGTCAGTCAAATGGTGGTTTGTTTTTTTTTTAAGAGGAAGCTAGGACTGTAATATTATGCTACCTCTTTTTCTAAAGCTTTAGTTTTACTTCATAAATCTTAAAGAGAAATATATCTATTTAGGGGTAGACTCAAAATTAAGGCAAAGGAATCAAAGTCATAACAGAATCTATAATTATCCCCAAAGGAAAATGTCATATGGTAAATTTAATGTACTATATATATTGATTTCCAAAGATACACACCTGAAATTTATGTCACAATACAATGTTATTTAAAAAAAAAAAAAAAGATGACAGAATGGCAATAGAATGGAAAAAGGCGATCAACTGGCAATAGTTTGACCAGTTTAAGTTCATAGAAACATACCTGAGTGAAGCTGAATTTTCCCAATAACACCTTCCACCAACCCCAAACAAATGGGATTCCAGGCAAGAAGTAGATCAGTAGCTAAAAAAAAAAAAAAAAAAAAAAAGGGCAGTCATGAGAAAATATTAATAGAAAACATATTAAATCATCTTTAAAATTTATTTTTAAAATGTCCTTTATCCCCAAAGAGAAGTTATAAACACCCAGAGCTGAATATATTAGTAAAAAGCAATTAGTGAAAAAGCATGAAATCTGAGGCCTGAATAAGTCTTTTGGTTTAAGGATATTAGGGAGCAAGAAGTGACACTCTGAAATGCTACTCAGCCGGGAGGCAGCACTCTGGCGCCCTGCAGTGGGCAAAACAGGCTGGTGCACTACAAGAGGGCGAAGGAGGAGCTGCCAGCAGTCCTACCGTCAGGGCAAGATCCAAAGACAAAGCCTGAGACACTGCCAGAGATGGCCACTTACTGGCTCACGCTCTGGAAAATAGCCTTTCCTGAAGAAGCTTACGCCAAGTAAAGAAATCCAGAATTCCTCTGTTCTTTTATGTAACATCTACTACAAAAACAATAGAAGTGGCTACCATTTACTCAGTGCCTACTATGTGCCTGGCATCCCCAGTCAGGGATCCTCATCTGAACCTCAGAACAGTGATTTGGGGGACTATATTCTCAATTCTCCCTAGAATGGCACATAACTGGTACCATTCTAGACACATAGGAGCGATGCATGGATGCCTGAGGACATTAGGGCTTAATTTTCTCTTGAAACCTGGGTTGCAAAGAGCTGTTATCATGGAGATAAGAGCATCATTAGCGATAATTTAATAGCTGGAAAAGATTGGCAAGAATGAAAACAATATTTCACTTGGCAGAAAATTTAAATTACATTTTAATTGTTGCCATTTAAATTTTGTATTAGTGAAATTTATGATCAATCTGCAACTCAGAGTAATTACAGACAATAGTTTGGTATCTGAATTCATTTGAGTTTTGACTATTATATCTTGAATGTCTTTATTGTTAACAACATTCAATGGGAGACAAAAAAAAAGGAGACCGATTTAAGGTAAAAGAGGGAATTTATTTTAAAGGGTATTAGGCATCCCATTCCACAAATGAGAAAACAGAGCCTTAGAAAAGTAACCTGAGTGTGCCATCAGACAACGAATCCAGGAGAGAGCGGTAAGCCAAGGCCTGCATGACTGACGCCTGTGTTCTGAAAATCTGCCAAGGGCCTCCCTGAGACTCTAATCGATAAGACAAGATTTACATGTTAAGTAACATGTATTCTTACCTTAAAAGTAATACTGTATAAAATTGGAAAAACTTCATCACTCCCATCTTAACTTCTCAGAGATAACTTACTTTGCCACATTTCAATTCTTATTTTTGTGTGCAGACCAAATCACAACACTGTGAATATAGCAATATATGTTAACTTTTTTCTTTTAATACTTCATGTCTTTAAAATATCCTACAAAATCATAATTTCACAGCTGCATAACTGTCCACCTAGAGAAGCACTTCTTCACTTTTGGGCATTGATTTCCAGTTTAATTCCTATCATAAAAAATACTGTGATAGGGGCCTCCCTGGTGGCGCAAGGGGTTAAGACGCAACCTATGAAGCTGTCTGCAGCCATTGCAGCATGAGTTCGATCCCCGGCCATGAAGCAACCCACAGGGCGCAGCAGACCTCTCCTGTCTCGCCTGCTGCTCCCGTCAGCAGTGTATTTCAGTCAAACTGCCTGCTCTGTTCACTGTTCACTACTCTGTCTCTGGTGAATCCTCTCACCACCACCCCCCACATCTCCAGCCTGTACCCCAGTTCTTGTATACATAAATAAATCTTTACAAAAAAATACTGTGATAGGGGCCTCCCTGGTGGTGCAAGGGGTTATGTCTCAGCACTATGAAGCTATCCGCAGCCACTGCAGCATGAGTTTGATCCCCGGCCAGGGAGCTACCCACATGGCGCAGCAGACCTCTCCTGTCTCGCCCGCTGCTCCCCTCAGCAGTGTATTTCAGTAGATCCGCCTGTTCTGCTCCCCACTCTGTCTCTGGTGAATCCTCTCACCAATCTCCTGCATTTCTAGCCTACACCCCAGATCTTGTATGCATAAATAAATCTTTTAAAAAAATTACTGTGATAAAATGATGACCACTATGTGAATATCTCATTTGTCCCTTATTAATAGCTTTAGGATCAATTCCTAGGAATGAAATTAGTAGGTGAAAAGATAAAAAAAGTAGCTTTCCAATGTTAGCAAACTGCTTTACAAAGGTTATATACCAAGGCAGATTTCTGCCAGAAGTATGTGAAAACAGCTGTTTTAAAGAACTGCTGTCAGTATTTAGAATTTTTTTAAATTTTGCTAATTTGATGATATTTATTGCTAACATGAGGGTTCTTTTTATTGTTGGTAAGATTAAGCAATTACAAAATAGGCTACTTATATTTCTTCTTCTGTGATTTCATATTCATATCTTCTATTCATTTTTTATATTTCTTATTGATATGCAAGTTCTTTTTATATTAAGGACATTAATTCATTGACATTTGCAAATATTTTCTGTTTTTTTAATACAAATTTTTATACAAATAATTTTTTCATCATTTTTATGCTTAAACAATAACTGTTCCTGGGCCTCCCTGGTGGCGCAGCGGTTGAGCGCTGGGTTGCGAAGCTGCCCGCAGCCTCTGCAGCGCCGGTTCGATCCCCGGCTGCTCCCCGGCCACCAGAGGAGGGTCCCACATGGCATGCAGACCTCTCCTGCCGCCCGCTGCTCCCCTCAGCAGTGTGCTTCGGTCCTTCTGCCTGCTCTGCTCCCCGCTCTGGCTCTGGTGAATCCTCTCACCCTCCCGCGCTTCTGACTGCACCCAGTGCTTGTATAAATAAATAAAAAACTAAATCTTTAAAAAAAATAAATAACTGTTCCTTACCCAGTATCAGTTAAGTACTTATCTCTTGTTAATTTAAAAAAATGTAACTCCACTGGTATTTATGTTGGTATGCAGACTAAAAACACCTTTATTTCTTTACAGATAGTGAGCCAGGGTCCCTGTCTCAGGCAGGCCAAGTCTCAATATCTGCCAAAATGGATGCCCCTGCTAAGAGCCCCAATGAAGCTCTCCCCACCCCACCTCACCCCCCCATCTCAGATGAACTGATCACACACAGATTCTACCCATCCCACCCTTCCTTTGTACAGATGAGCTCTAGGAATAAAGAGGAGAAAGAAAGAGCTAGAGTTAAAGCAGTTAGGGATCGTTGCACATAAGTAGAACTTCAAGAATACAAAAAGCAGCAAGAAAAATAATGCAGAGTGAACAAAGTGCAAGGTATGTTTTGGAATTTGTTCTGTCATTGGAGAAACACTTATCAGGTACCTGCCAGGATCCAGGCACTGTATTGGGCTAAGAAGATATAAAAACAAAGGAACAAAAAGTCTAAAACAGAAGACCAATGGGTATAGGAAAGATTTGAATTGATAAGAGTGGAAAAAGTAAACCGATGCCAATGGTGGAGAGACTTGAATAAAAGACTAATGAGCCTGTGCTTCCTGGAGACCATGGCAGGCCGATAATGACATAAGTAAAACAAGATTGCGGCCAGGGATTAGCTGACAGCATTGAAAGGAGGCAGAGATTGGGAACAGGGAAAGGAACTAGAAGGCTACTGCCAAAGTCTTGGCTTGAATGGCATGGAGCTAGTTTGGGGTGTGGGGCTGGCCAGAGGGGAAGATGCACAGGAGGTGATTAACATAAAACACCTCAAAGGAAGCTACATGAAGGAAGGGAAGAAAGTGAGTGACTCAAGGATGGCAATGAAACATCTATTCTCTCCTGAGGGGGAGAAGCTGAGGACATGGACAAGACGAATAAGGGGGAGCAAGGCAGAAAGGACAGGGTGTAACAGCAGCTGGAGAAAAGGTGGGTAAGAACTTCCTAACAATTCTCTTTTGCATCTCTAGCATATGAACCATAGGAACACATCACCCATTCAAAAGAACAAAATTTTTAACTTAAAAAAAACAAACCTATAAAAACAACCTAGCTTGGTAATCTAGTGACTGAAAATAAGAGTCACTGATAATCTGAGGTCCATAGAGAGAACCACTTAAACCCACCGAAACTGAGTTCATGATGGGCTGAGCAAGGAGAAATGTCTAGATATAAGAACCTGAGGAGATATTAAAACAGATGATGAGCTCAAAAGTACAGGCTTAAAAGTTAACCTTGGAGAGGAAGGATACTTCTTGCTTTGTAAGAAAAGATGAAAGCTAAATATAGAGTGGAGACTGTGTCAGGTGGCCTTGGCTAAGTGAAAACAGGAGTCAAAGTCATCTTTGCTTCACAAGGGGAACAGAGGGGGACACAAAAGCAGCAGGGCTGGGCACGGTGAAGGGAGTCAGAGTCAGTTTGTAAATCGACTTGAAAAGCAGGTGTGTTTTTTTTTTTAGCCCAGTGTTTTCAAGAAAGAGGATGTTAATTCATTAGTGGGTTATAAAATCAATTTTGTATCATGAGATTAGCGCTGACAGCAGCAAAACAGAATAGAACAGAAAAGAGAAAAATTGCAGTAGGTATGGGGAATTATTTTGTGAAATTTTTGTTTCTGGTGTGTGTGTGTGTTTCATGATTTTCCAAGTATTTCTTACTACCGACATGAAACATTTGAACACACTACTTAACTTTGGGATGAGGGCTCATTAGATAAACTTTGTTAATTATTTTGTTCAATTCCTCTGTGCTCATGTTTTAACAGCCTAACCCAAAAGTTTTTGAGAAAGGCCTTACCTAAAAATCTCAGTTTGTGTATTTTTCCCCATTTTTCCCCCTTAACTTTTGCTTTGTATTTTTTGAGACTATTTGTCAGGCATCTACAATTGAGGATTATTATATCCCGTCCTGGTGAACTGCTCTGTTTATCAGGATATAATAACTATATTTCAAACCATGTTCTTTGTCCTAAAGTCTAGGCTGTCTAGGCTGTGTGGCACATTAATATTGTGAAAGAAATATATTAGACATTAAAAGGGGATAAATACAAACATGGCTAATCCACTTATTTCTCCTACTCCCCAGTCCTGGGAATAAAGTCCAAATTCCTTAGAGAGGTTTGTAAGGCTCTCTAAGGCTAGTCCTCTTCACCCTCCTCCTGTCTCTCCCCACCCCCCTGCATCCTGGTCTTCTCTAATCTTCCAGAAGTGTGTGCAGCTGGGCCTGGAATGCTGCTCCCCACCCACTTCTGCCAGCTTTTCATTCCAGACTCTGAACAAGGGCTACTGGTATTCCCTGACACATTCCCCACTCCGCCCTCCCAGGAGAATTGCCCAGGCTCTCCCTAAATCCTGTTCATATTCTTTCATGACACCTTATTTTGGTTTAATGCACCTAATTAATTATTGATTGCCTGACTCTTTGACTGAACAAGAAGCTCACTGAGTCCTAGTCTCATTTAGTTTTATATCCTCAATGCGTGATATACAAGCAGGCTACAAAATGCTAAATGGACCAATGAACCTATCACACAAAACGGAGAGGCAAGCGAAAGTCAGATAATTTCTTGTAATCACATTAGAAGAGCTCACTATTTAAGTCACAAAGCTGAAGTCATCTGGTCTGTTTCAGATAAAGGTATCAGGACTGGCAGAAGTAAAGTGAATATTTGTTTCATATTTGTATATCACTTTCAGCTAACTCATCAGCACCATTCCAATCATATAAGCCAGAACCTGGGAGACATTCAAAATGCTTTTCTTCTTCACCGAGACTATTGATTCTATTTCCTCGATATGCGATGAATGTTTCACTTCTCCCTTTCCCACCGCCGCTATCCTTGCGTGGGGCCAAGACCTTCCCAATCTGACTCATTTAAAAAGCTCTGTTGACCATGCATCCAGCAAGCTGCTTAACACATAACAGGCACTCAAATATTTATCAAATGCAATGAGGTCTCTAGACCATTTGGTGCTGCAGGGCCCAAGGGAACTGTAAGGATGAGGCTGGATGACAACAGACAGTAGCCAGGAGCCATTTCCTCCAGGCAGAGCAGATATACCTCTGAGATTGAACAACAGGGTTCACAGTAGAGAATGGAGGAGAGGACAAGCCACAGATCCAAGTGACAACGGTCACAAGGGTAGTCTGGGCTGACTCTGGAACTGCAAGGCTGGACAGAGTCCAGAGATGCAGGCACCATGTGACACAGCCTGCACCTGATGTCCCAGGTGAACAGACCCAGCTTTGAACCCCTCTCAGCTTTGGCTTGTTCTGTTAAAAATAGCTATTCCACTTAAATTATCAGGATTTGGGCCTCCCCGGTGGCGCAGTGGTTGAGCGCTGGGTTACGAAGCTGCCCGCAGCCTCTGCGACGCCGGTTCGATCCCCGGCTGCTCCCCGGCCAACGGAGGAGGGTCCCTCATGGCGCACAGACCTCTCCTGCCGCCCGCTGCTCCCCTCAGCAGTGTACCTTGGTCCTTCTGCCTGTTCTGCTCCCCGCTCTGGCTCTGGTGAATTCTCTCACCCTCCCGTGCTTCTGACTGTACCCAGTACATGTATAAACAAACAAATAAATAAATTAAAAAAAAATTATCAGGATTTTGTTAGGATTATAACAGAATTATGTGAAAGTGCACAGCACAATAAATGTTCAATAACTTTTAGCTCAAGTTGGGAAATATAGATAAAACCATCAAAACTCCAGGTTTCTACTGTTGAATAAATCACTCCTTCGATTTTTATTTTATGGATCTAGATAGATCTTGTTTTTAAAGGAAAGGATAAAAAAGCGCAACTTCAATTCTTTATTTACTTATTAAATCTTATTGTGAGGTCATAATTCCTGAAAGACTTTTCAGAGTAAGGAATGTCTCATGAAGATATCTCAGTGCTTATCTGCATCCCCAGAATTCTGGTTTCCTCAGTATGTGATGCATACTGTGTTCTTTTAAAAAAAACAAACCAAGGCTCAAAAACATGGCCCAAACTCAGTCCCAACAACTGAATTCAGGTCCAAAAGGCAAATCAGGTGTGAATGCTGGCTTCCTCCCCACCCTAATTGCCCTCCTGCTTTATAGAAGAATCTAGAAGAGGCAGTCTAAAGGGAGTAAAAAATATGCTTATGAAAAAAGACATGGATATTAGTAGACTTTAATTATGTACATGAGAGTAAGTACTATATCTTAAGTTTTGAGATGCCAAAAGAGAATACAAACAAAATGCATAACTTAATCAGCAATAAAAAGACACCACACAAAATACCAATATAGCCAATGAAAGACAGGAAAAAGCAGTAGGAAAAAAAGTACAATAAGTAGAAAACATGACTAAAAGGTAGAAATGACTCCTAATGTATTAGTAATTACAACAAATGCAAAGTTCCAATTAATCAATTAATAGACTTAAGTCTCAATCTGTCAGTTTATTTAATTCTATCCCTGTTTTGTTCACCACCTTTGGCCTAGCAGAATGTTTGACATAACAGGCCTTGGAATGGTAGAGAAAATGGCCACTAGACTTACATAATCCTTCCAGAAAAACAGGTACATAGTTGATCTGCTCTAACAAATATATAGCTTCCTAATTCTTTTTTTTTTTTTTACTGATTCTTCCATTGTATTAATTTATTATTAACATTTCCCCCGAAGTTTTTCAACTATTTATAGCGGTTACCTTAAATTACTTTCTATTTGTTACAATAATAAATATCAGATCAACTCAGGGTTGACTTTTTTTTTTTTTTTTTTTTGGTATTTTAACAGTTGCATAATGTTCTTTCTTTTTTTTTTTTTTTGCCTCTAAATGCAGGTTTTTTTTTTTATAATAAATTTTATTTCTATATTCCCCATACAATTGCAGCCCCCCCATTCTAACCCCAATCCCTCCCCTCCCGCCCCCCCACCCCCAAAAAGTGTCTCTGGTTCATAGTTTTTTGTTGATTTTGATTTTCACCTTCTTATAGTTATTCATTTTCCTGGTCCCTTATTTAAGTTTTCTAGATTCCTGCTATGAGTGAGACCATCCGGTATTTTTCTTTTTCTTTCTGGCTTATTTCGCTGAGCATGATCCCTTCCAGAGCCATCCATGTTGCTGCAAATGGCATGTGTTTATCTTTTTTGAATGCTGAGTAATATTCCATGGTGTATATGGACCACATCTTCTTGATCCAGTCATCTATTTTTGGGCATTTGGGCTGTTTCCAAAGCTTAGCTATTGTAAACAGTGTTGCTATAAACATAGGGGTGCAGGTGCTCTTTGGAATGGATGTTTCTGTGTCCTTTGGGTAAATACCTAGGAGTGGAATTGCTGGATCATATGGATATAGCTTCCTAATTCTTCCTTCAAAAGGTAAATTCTATGTGGCATACAAATTCCAAAGGAAAACATTTGAAATTTGTAAACAGATTTTAAAATTTAGGATTATCAAAGTTATCTAGTAAAAAGTAGAGTTGCTTACAAATTACAAAAGTGGCATTTTAGAAATAAGGCAAAATTTTAATTAGTGATATCATTAAAATAACATACACCCAAAGACATATGTATTTGGTCAAAGTTCAATTGTTTGGCCCATCAGGTCAACATCCAGTCTTATTTCAGATCCATTTGGCAGTACAGGGCTTATATTTTCATATGCCCTCCCTTCCTGATACATAGAAAACAAATGATTAAGTACTATGTGTCTACAGAGAGCATGAGTCATTCATTCCAAGAGCCCAGAGTGATGGCACTCCCTCAGCCTAAGAACAAGCCAGGGTTTTGCACAGCTACTGAAAATTAATGGCAGTTTCACTAGCCTTAAAAAAACACAACAACAAAAAACAGGGTATGCATAAGTAATCAGAACCAAGTTTCATTTCCTTCCAACAACAAAGGATATTATTGCTCTGAAAAGATCAACACCAAGTCAAACAGAAGAGGAAAGGGTTCTAAAATGAGAAGCTGAACATTCCAATTGTTAGCTCATTCATGCTTTGATTTTCAGAATTTATTTAGGCCAGGAGAATAAGCTAAATAGTAATTTTTTTCAGGTACCATCTCAGAAATGCAGAATTTTACATGTTTCTTTGAACTCTCTAAAGGTAATTATTTTACAGTATTCAGCCAGTGAATCCAATGCAGAGGTCACCGCAGCTGCTGATTTCCCAGTGTGAACTCCAACTCAGTGGTTGTCATTATCATCATCTGGGACCTTTAGAAAATACTGATACAGGGAGGGCTTCACCTGTGAAAGTCTGATTCAATTGGTTAGGGTGGGTTCCTGACACAGATATCTGTAAATCTCCCCCAGGTGACTACAGTATACAGCCAGGTTGAGAATTACGGGTCCAAGTGACTAAAGGTGACTGGGTGGTTAGTAACTGAGTTTTATCCATCAGTCTGATCAAAGATGATGTCTGTGCCATGTACAACTTTGAACTCTTTCAAGCAATAAAACACCATAAACTGCATAAATATCTTACAGTAGATTGGCATAAAAGCTAAGAATACTTAAAAGATGAGCGATACCACCATAGAAAGGAATCTGTAGGATGTTTAGACTTTTCTATTAACATGGATCTAATTCCATTTCTATCAACATGGATCTAATTCCACTGCAGCAAGAGGGTGACAAAGTTTTGATCGTGATCATGAAGGATATCAGAAATTGTTTTGAAACTACAATATCCAAACTAAAATTGTTAGGATTTTCTATCCGAAATATGAAGTCCTGATTGTCACATTTTTTTTTTAATAGAGGCATGTTTTATTTATTTATTTGTTTGTTTTGTTTATACATGCACTGGGTACAGTCAGAAGCGCGGGAGGGTGAGAGAACTCACCAGAGACAGAGCGGGGAGCAGAGCAGGCAGAAAGACCGAAGCACACTGCTGAGGGGAGCAGCGGGGGGCAGGAGAGGTCTGCACACCATGTGGGACCCTCCTCAGGTGGCCGGGGAGCAGCCCGGGATCGAACCAGTGCCGCAGAGGTCGCCGGCAGCTTCGCAACCCAGCGCTCAACCACTGCGCCACCGGGGAGGCCCTGATTGTCACATTTTAAGAAAGCCATGATACAACTCAAAAAATAAGAGGACAACTGAAGAAAAAGACTTTGGCGATTCAAAAAAGATAAACACATGCAATTTGCAGCAACATGGATGGCGCTGGAAGGGATCATGCTCAGCGAAATAAGCCAAAAAGAAAAAGAAAAATACCGGATGGTCTCACTCATAACAGGAATCTAGAAAACTTAAATAAGGGACCAGGAAAATGAATATAAGAAAGTGAAAATCAAAATCAACAAAAAACTATGAACCAGAGACACTTTTTGGGGGGCGGGGGGCGGGAGGGGAAGGATTGGGGTCAGAATGGGGCGTTTGCAATTGTATGGGGGAATATAAAATTTATTATTTAAAAAAAAAAGAAAAAGAAAAAGACTTTGGCGAAAGGTCAGAGAATGTAACTAGGTTCTGGGAGCACCTGATGGAAATATAAAAATTTATCAGAGGTGTGGACGTTATGGTAAATTCAGAAAAACAGTATAGGAAAGACATTTAAATGATGTGGTTGGGGATAAAAGAAGGAAAGTTCAGCTTAAATTCTAACTTTCCAAACTCAATAACCCAAAGAAACTAAAAATATAACCAGTTCAAACAAAGATTAGATAAATCCTTAGTTAACAAATCCATAATTCATCACTTGAGAAACATAGCAATGTTAGGAAATAACCCTACCTGTTCTTCCCCAAACTGCCCTTTGATATAAGTTTCAGAAATAGGATTCTGAGAGCTAAATGAGAGCATAAATGAATTAACAATTGTTTTCCTTCTCTCATTTTAGAGCTCTTAACCAAGATGCATACAATTAGCACTTTATTAATTAAAAAATGCAACCTTTCTCCCAGCTGGTGTTTAAACAATTTCCTATTTTTCCTGAAAACTTCGTTGAAAACTAACTAAATCTCTCCCATCTAGAATTGTTTGTGTAGCTATTCTGCTGCCACTGGTCCTCACCAACAAAAAGTTTTGCCTTCTAACCCACCATCAGGTCTAGGATCTGCCACTTTAATTGTCCTTAAATGACGACCTGCTTCCAGATCAAACAAGACCACAGCAGGGTCGTGTGAGTCAAGCAATGGGGAGAACTTGTACTATTTCAGTCTGGCCAGTTAGGCACTATTCATTCTCATAAATTTTTTTTAAGTACCCAATTAGAACAAAGAAGGGTGGGACAGAGTTATTTCTGGTTCAGAACAAAACAAAAAAAGGGCATAAGGTTCACTAGTGCATACAACCAGTTTCTATGCTTAGAGAGAAACAATCACAGAAAATGTACAATGGAAAGAAACTGCACAGAACTAAGTAAAGGAGCACCTCTCTTGCCATGTTCTTTACGGGGAAGAAAAACATTTTCACTTCTCACTAATTTGGTGAAAAAACAGCGAGACCTCAAACTTCACGGCTCAGCTCCAATCTCCCACAGACCCGTCTTAAGCTCTCTCACGGGGTCTGTCACTCTAGAACCTGTGTGTGTCTATGCCCCCCTGGAGCACACACACTGGCCTAGAGCAGAGACAGTGTTTCATCTGGCTTTTTACTTTGGCACAAATGCTAGAGATAGCTCTTTAAAAAATGTTTGCTGAAAGAACAAAATGACTTCACGGAATCTTAAAATTAATATAATTTGGAAGGAGAAAGAAATATGTTAGTTAGATGAGGGAAGTAGAATTGCTTTTTTGAGAAAGGTGCAAATGCTTTTTGAAAGGTGCAAAAGGAGACAGATGCAATAGTACTAGAGATGAATTCTGAACTCAAGAAGCACAGCCACCCGGAAGGGAGACTAGCAAACTATAACTACTGTACTAAACTCTTTGGTCTGTCCACAGAGCTGGCTGTGCCTGGGGAGGGGTGAGGTATATTATTCTGGAAATAGGGAGAATGTTTTTATCTGGGGTAAAAGCAAAGTATAAGGATACTGTGAAAAACCATCATTGTACATGCAAACTACTAAAATTAATAGCACTGTGGCATATTTAAACTTACCTAACATCTCATTTAGAAGCTATGACTGTTTCAAATCGTTTATATTGACCATTGCAGAGATTGTGGAATTTCAAGTTCAGTGTAAGTGAAAAGCTGTTTCAAAGAGTAAGATTAATAAAGAAAATGAAGCACTTCTTAATATTCTACTAACAATTTTTTTTAAATACAAGGTTAAACTTGAAAGAAATGGAAATTAAAATGAAGGAACGCTTAAAAAATACCAAGGAACACTGACCTCGTATCAACCAAAGCAAGCATGAGTGGATGCTGTTTTGTGCATGAGAGCAGCTCCCTTAAGGGTCTCACAGCAACTGAAAAATGAGTCATTCTAACAGTGCATGGGATTTAATTTAGGTACTACCCGTATGTGTTGTGATAGAACTGTAATACCTCCATGTTCAGTGTTATCCTCACTTCTAAAATATTATTTATACATGATCATGCAATATACTAGTAACAGCTACTGATAATGAAAATAAATATTATATCCCTATTTGTTAAACATACCGATTCAAATGTTCTCAGCTCAATCATGGTGAGTTGACACGACGATTATGACTTACACCCAGCAACGAGTGATTATTTGTTAGCGGTCCTGTGACACTGCTCTTACTCCTCAGACTCAAGCTTCGGGGGCAAGATTTTAAAAGATAGTATTTTAAAACATTTGAAGGAACAGAACAACTTACAAAAAGAGAGAGAGAGTAATACAGTTTGTGGATACCCCCGCAACACCAAAAAAAAAAAAAAAAATAGAAAAGACAAGGTTAGACTATGGCTCTGAGAACGCACTGAATCAACAGCATGGGCAAACTAGTTTGATTTCCAGATAGTCAAGTATCTATCCGCAAATACAGCAACTAATTTTGTTATAAATCAGAAAGACCAAAACCAGCAACAAGCAACAGTTTTTTGCATAAGAGCCAGTTTGAAAAAATTAAAATGCTTATGGGTCCCACTTGTTTTCACTCAAAAAGTGAACAGATTTATTGAATTCCACAGACTTGAAAGCTAGATTCTGCTCTTTACTGAATAAAATAGCACTGAGAAATGAGCACGACTTCTTTTATGTGTTCTGATCTCATAGTCTCCACTTAATCCTCCCAATAACCTCTCTGCTGTTGAAGGTACACAGGGGCGACCAGGGATTAGAGTTACTTCAATTCATTCAATATAATTTTTTACAGAAGAACTGCTGCAGGCAAGGTGCTGGGATACAGCAATGACTCTCCATCCCCTCTCGTTCTGGCTGAGATAAACCGGGCAAGTAGGGCACAGGAGTCTTGCAGCCTGCATCAGCACCAATGCAGCCAGGCTGGTAAAAGACCAGGCTGTCAAGGTACCCTGGTTTCCGGCGCTGGCATGCTCTACCCTGAAAGGCCTTTGAGAATGCTTCCCCTTTAGCGCTAGCTTTTAGCCAGTCCTGGGCTCTGCTGGCCAGGCCCGCTTCAGAACACAAGTATCTAGGAACCTGTGTTTCTGCAAAGGTTGCCTCCCTCTTTGAAGACAGTTGACCTAAATACTTTTTCTCCTCCATTCCCTCTCTGCTTTATGTACTCTGAAAGGGTACCTGTGAAACTGGATCTAGGACTCCTGCAAAACTAGACTAGGAAAGGCTTCAGGTTGCTCATCAGTGGCTGAAATAGTCCCATGCAGTACATATCAATGCATCAAGGTTCCCACTTAGAGAGATACCCTATATCTACTATTCCTTCCCAAACTTATTCCTTCTAAGTACTGAAGAGAAACTTGATAAATTGTCCGTAACTGGAAAATTGATTAGTTGATCTATCATATAACAACATTCCCTGTAACTATATAAAGTAATTTTGCAAGATAGGAATCAGGGCAGGTATGGGGTCAAAGAACAAACCAGTAATCCTGTTATCAGCATTTTCATTCTGTCCAGATCTTTCCTCAGTGTGTGTGCTTTGACAATTGACAGGTAATTTTATTCTGTACATAGGCTACCCTATAATGAATATGACAGCTAAAGATACATTTCAAATATTACCCATAAAAATATAAACCCTACAACTATGTATACAAGAGGTAAAAAAGTTTAGAAACCATTTTTTGTCAATATTATGAAAACTTTGGCTTTGGAGTCATACAATGGGTTAGAGGTCTGGCTCTCCCTCTTACTCTGTGAACTTGAACAAATTACTTAATTGTGCCTCAGTTTCCTCACCTGTTAAATGAGGATAATAGTAAAACTCTCCTCCTGAGGCCTATGGTGAGGGGCAGGGAGATGAAACAGTATAAACACAGGGCTCAGAGGAATGTCTGGTTCAGAAAAATGCTCAAATAAAAGCTATTATTACTAGCTACTATCTGAGTTGATGATACAGACAACAAAATATGCACAAAAATGCCCCTCAACCTATAAAATATTTCTAAGAATTGTTATTAGTCCCTCTTGAAAGGTTTTGCTTATTTTTAAAGGCAAAGAAGGGGGGGGGGAACTTTGCAATGATGAATTTTTCTACCTTGCATAAAATAAAAGTATTGCCCTGTTCAATCCAACTGATAGTCTGTTAGAAATATAAAATATGGCATAACAAGTAGTTTGGGTGGGCATCCCTGATGGCACAAGGGTTAAGATGCAACCTATGAAGCTAACCGCAGCCACTGCAGCACAAGTTCCATTCCTGGCCAGCCAGGGAGCTACCCACATGGCGCAGCAGACTTCTCCTGACTCCCCCTGGGGGAGCAACGAGCAAGACAGGAGAGGTCTGCTGTGCCATGGGGGTAGCTCCCTGGCCAGAAATTGAACTCATGCTGCAGTGGCTGGTGATAGCTTGATAGTGCTGAGACTTAAACCCTTGCAGGAAGCCATTTATTGTAAAGAAAGTAAAGATGAAATATACGACCCAAAAAAACAAACTCAAAACCAAAAATGATTAGATTTTTTAATAATATAATTAACAATTTTAATTAAAATGTCTTATTATATTTTATCAAGGGAATTTATGAATTTTTAGCAGACATGATTTTTTTCTTTTTACTATTTCTCGATGTTTATTTAAAAATTTTTAAATGTACTATTTTTTCTTATATCATTAATTTTTGGACAATATGATTCCTTCCCTGAGGTGAGGAACATGACATTTTAAGAGGTAAAATTCAAAATCTCATTTCAAAATAAATACTAAATGACAGAAAACTCTATGCTAAATTTAGTTTTATACGATGATTCTTTAGAAGAGATAAAAGTTCTGTGTGGATTTCAAGTCCATTACTGTAATTTCACACTCAAAAAGTTAACTTTATACGACATATTAAAAATAATTTTATTATCAAAACATAACTAAGAACAGGGGCACTTTATGCCTCTGTGCGTCTGAGAGCTAGTCTCCCGTCCAAAACACACCTTTCCTGGTGTTCACCAATCAGAGGGCCGTCTCTATATGCACAGTTTACTTGCTAATGAATGTCACGTGTATGACAGATGCTTCGCCCTCTTTTCACGGTCACTGAGCGTCAGAACAGAATGAAGTGCACCACCCGCAAAATTATATAACACCATTACAGCAGACGAAGGCACAAGGCCTCATGGGGTAATTTTAAGACTAAAGAGATAAGATCACATCACCCTTTCCCAACAGCGAACTGTATTATATTCCTTGTTAGGGCTTTAAATTACCATTCTTATTCTCAGACGGCAAAACTCTACTCTCAGGAAAGATTACTGAACGATGACACTGACTTTTATCCCTTTCCCTGGTAGACAATAAAATGGAATTACCTAAACATTTTTCTCTGGTGGTCATTACCTTGCAGTAGACACAAGCCTTCTCCAAAAAGCAGTGCTATGTACTCACTATCCTTAAAAAAAAAAAAAAAAAAAAAAAAAAAAAGGAAACAAAAGAAAAATAACAGTACTGCTTAGCTAGAAATAAATTCTGAAAAAATTTAAAGGCTAAAGAAAATAAGGAAAATTACCATGAAGATTGGGGTGAGGGCAAGTGTGATGCTAAATCAGACAGAAAAATATAACACAAGTGGAAGTGCACTTTTCCTCAGATTTCCTCACCCAGCTGGACAGAAATTTTCCACCCCAATTAGAAGATATTCAAAACAAGGCCTAAAATGAGTAACAAACATAAGATCCCATTTCTATGGCAATGATATTACTGAGAGAAAACTTGGACTTCAATTTGATTCAGTTCAATTCAACCAAAAATGCCTTCGTAAAGAGTGAAATATGGTTGTTGCCTCAGGGAATGCACTGGAGAAGGAGAAAGCAAATTATTATATGGTGCAGTAAGGGTTATAATCAAAGAGTGTACTAAGTGTATAAAGCACCTGGAAACACAATCGAGGTGACCAACAATTCTGCCCCCGGGGGTAGGGGAGTCCTCGTGGGGGTAGCATCTGAGCTGGATCTTTACAGAATAAATGACACAGGACAAGAGGCTAACGCTAACAAACAATCCACGCTAATGAAAGAGTCATTTTAACCTTGACTGTCAATACTAATTGATTCTTCTGATGTCAATAGCCACAAACAGTAGAGCCACAATGTCTGCAGGCTTTTCTGGTCTTACAGTACTGCCCTTTGGAAAAGAAAAGGATTTGGTCAGTAATCTATTCAGATGACTAACCATAAAGAACGAGCAGAGATTTTAACTGTTGTCATTACAAATAATAGCAAAACCGGCCATAAAGGCAGAGGGAAAAGGTCCAATAAAATGAAAAGAATTTCAAATGATTCCTTATATAGAAAAAGATCTGAGAAACACTTATTCAATTAAAATACCATTATTAAATAGCCATTCTTTAAAAGGATCTGCAGTCTGGAGAGATGAGACTATGTGGTAAAGTCAAGTGCATGGGAGTCTTTTATTCACTACCTATCTCGAATATCTGAAGATCAAAACAGGCTATTACTTCTGAAACATAAAGGCCCCTTCCTTCCTCTAGACTCTGGATCCACTTCAGCCTGGGGCCTTCTATATCTTAAGTGAGATAAACTTAATTGTAAAAAAAAAGTTTTTAATTTGCCTTCTGATATGGACTTTGGATATATAAACAGAAATTCAAACCACATGGCTACCTTCAAAATCTAGGCCCAGGTTACCCTGTGAAGAGTCCTTAAAAGCACAAGCCTGTAGCTCATCTGAGCTGCTTTAGCTCAGAAGTATGGGTTTAAGTTTCCTTCCACTGAAAGGTAAGTCATTAGCCAACATTCTAGAAGAGTGGACTGACTTTACTTAAGGAGAGTAATTTATCTCCAATCAGCCATTCCGATTGGAGAACTTCCTGGGTGCAAGAAAAAAAATACAAACCAGAGTGACAAATAATTTACTTAAAACCCCTCCTTTTCAGAGGATTCTGACCTAACCTCTTTCCAAGTAATTCCACCAGCTTGGTTCATCTCTGTCAATCTTAGGGGTGAAAGGAGAGAGCCAGCCTAGAAATGCAAACAACCAAATCCACCCTATTTATATATGGCTCAAGTCACTCTCTATCCAAGGAGTCCCTGAGAGTTCTTCATGAAACATGTCAATTCTTGTCCTCCAAGACAAACACAGAACGCTAACCAAATTGGTCTCATTTTAAGAACATTTTCATAGTGGAGAAGGATTATAAAGGACAGCTCTCATTTTATAGTTGAGGAAATGAGGCACAGAAGTGGATTGTTCCATAAGGTGAAAATGACTAAGTGCAGCATCCAGATCTAATAAGTAATCTTTTTTTTTCTTTTTCTTTTTTTTTTTTTAAAGATCTATTCATCTATCTATACAAGCACTAGGCACAGTCAGAGTGCAGGAGGGTGAGAGAACCCACCAGAGCCAGAGCGGGGAACAGAGCAGGCAGACTGACGAAGTACACTGCTGAGGGGAGCAGCGGGCGGCAGGAAGGGTCTGCGTGCCATGTGGGACCCTCGCCGGCGGCCAGGGATCGAACCAGCGCTGCAGAGGCTGCGGGCAGCTTCGCAGCCCAGCGCTCAACCGCTGTGCCACCAGGGGAGGCCCGTTCTTTTTTTTATAGTATAGTTTCTTCTTTTTTTTTTTTTAAGATTTATTATGCAAACAACAGCTGGGGTACAGGCCAGAGGTGTGAGGGGGTGAAAGGCATCACCAGAGACAGAGTGGGGAGCAGAACAGGCAGATTGACTGAAATACACTGCTGAGGGGAGCAGCAGGCGAGACAGGAGAGGTTGGCCGCACCATGTGAGTTGCTCCCTGGCCGGCTGGGGGATGGAACTCGCTGGGGTATGGAACTCATGCTGCAGAGGCTGACAGCTTCACAGGCTGCATCTTAACCCTTGAGCCACCAGAGAGGCCCCTTTAATAACTAATCTTATCATCAAAAGGGTGGACTCCATGACAGCTAGGGAATTTTGCAGTCTACCATTCTTCAAGTTAAAGCCTTGCCCTAACTTGGGGTGGGGGTGAAGTATTGGGAGAAGAGCCAAGTAAACAATCAAATCAGGAAAAACAGAGGAAAAAACAAGAAGACCGGGGACTGGCCTAAACTTGCCTTTCTACAACAACTGTCTCAACATCAAGAACCTCATCTGTGTGCAAGAGTGTCTCTTCCATTCTGAGGAGGAAATAAATGATATCCATAAGAAAATACACCCAGCGCTTAGGGTAAAGTATTATCTTCACTTCTCCAGCAAGTCAGCTAGCAGGCCTTCATGACTGCTTCTCATAACCTTCTGCCAGAAAGTGTTTTGGGGGCCCATTCTTCTCTCTGTGACCTTGGGCACGTTACTCAACCTTTCCCATATGTCCCCCCACGTGAAAAAAGGATCCCACCACCTGCTTTGCAAAGTAGTTGTGGGGTTGGGATAACAGATTTAGGGGCCGGTCCTTGGAAACCATCCTAAGATGGTAACTGCTGTGATGGGAAAAGCTCCTTGAGACCTTTTATACTTTTCAATTCACTCCGTGTAATGTTTACCTGCACCAGGTACAAGAATTCAAAGTAAATTTGAAAGGTACAGGCTGGTCCTTTAAAATACTCTCACCTCTGAAGTGAAAGATCTGGGGGGTGATTGCGGGCAAGGCCTGGCGACCTCAAATTTGGAGGTGCTATGGGCCCCCTCAGCAGGAAGCGCCCCCCTGGACTGTCAGCCTGCTGAGGGCAGGAGCCGCTCTGCTGGACTCCACCACAAACTCGTCTTCCCCAGGCGATCCAGCGGGTGTAGACGCGGGCATCTCGGGGCTTACACGACACCCAAGCGCGGGGCAACGATCCGTTTTGCATCGCACGATACCGAGTCACACAAAATGCGAAGCGCCGAGCGCCACGGGTTAACTGCCTCCAGAGGGGCGCCGCGCCTCGGGTGCCGCCGGGGGACGGGCTGGAGTCACGCCTCCACAGCACGGGCCGGACGGGCCCCGCGGCCGCCGGGGGTGCGGCTCGGGGGACGCTCCGCTCCGGGGCGCTCGCGTCGGGCCCGGGCCCGGGGTTCGAACCCGGCGCGGCGGCGAGGGCGCCGTCAGGCCGCGGGCAACGGAGACGCGGCCGCGCCCCGAGACCGGCTCCAACTTTCTGGCGGGGCGGCCGACCCCGACCGCGGCGCTCGGGGGGGCCGCCCCGCGTTCCCGGGGCCGCCGCGGGGGGACGGGGCCGGCGCGGGCCCCCCGAGCGCGCCCGGGACGCGACCGCGGCGCCCCCCGCCGGCCCCCCGCGGCGCCCCCGCCCGCCCCCGCCCCCGCCCGCGCCCCGCGCCTCACCGGGCCGGAGCTGGAGGCCGCCGTCGCGCCGGCTGCACCAGAGCGCGCGCTCGCCGCGCTGCAGGATGTAGTGGTCCTTGGCTTGGAACAGCTCCATGCCGGGCCCGCGCCCGCGGCTCCGCGCCCTGGCCCGGCGGCGCCCGCCGGGGGGCGCGCGGGGCGTCCTCGGCGGCCGGGGACGCCGGAGCCCGCGCCCGGAGCGGCCGGCGGGGCGCGGCGGCTGAGGGAGCGCCCGGGCGGCCCGGCCCGGAGGGGAACGCGCCGCGGCGGTGGCGGCGGCCTCGGACGCCGCTCCCCGGCCAGGCCCCGCCCCCGGCCGGCCCGCCCGCCCCGCCCCCGAGCTGGCCCCGCCCAGCCCGGCCCCCGAGCTGGCCCCGCCCCTCCCCGGCCGGCCCGCCCGCCCCGCCCCCGAGCTGGCCCCGCCCCACCCCGGCCGGCCCCCGAGCAGGCCCCGCCCCGCCCCGGCCGGCCCGCCCGCCCCGCCTCCGAGCTGGCCCCGCCCCTCCCCGAGCTGGCCCCGCCCCGGCTGGCCCCGCCCCGCCGTCCTGCCGCTGCCCGCCGCCTCCCCTCCAGCCCCGCCCGCCGCCCCGCGCCTTCCCGCTCTCCTCCCGCCGGGTTCCGCCTCCTGCCCCGGCCTCGCCGGCGCCCCCCCGGCCGGGCCCACCCTCCCACGCGGGGTGGCCGCGGGCAGAAGCCCGGCTCTGGGGTCAGGCCACCCCCCGCCGCCTGCCGTGCGGCCCTGGCAGAGCGGCGGGGGCTCGGCCGCCCTCGCGCGCGCGCTCCCCGGTCACGCACCAGCCCCGGGGAGCACCACCCAAATCCAGCCCGAAACCCCCTCGGGCCTCAGAGTCGAGCTGTCCCCGGGGCCCGAGACCGGACGAGCCGGAAATGCAGCCCCAAGAGCTGGTGGCGAGAGATGGGGGTGCGGTGGGGGAGGGCGGGCTGCCCCGTCCCGGCTTCCCCTTTGGGCATTTCCTCTGAGGAAATGGGGTGTTTGACGGCAGCAAGTGTTTAATAAATGCGCATCAACGAGGATCGTGTAACAATGGAAGACACAGAAGTATTAGCCACACAGGACCCCAACAGCAGGGAGGAGAAGGGCACAGCTCTGTGCCCCCCGTTAGGCAGAAGTGGTCCCCGAAGACCGGGGGAAAGAAGCCAGCGCGGTAGAAAGGCTCCAACTTGGCAAGAATAAGACGACTGGAGAACTTGGAGTAGCTTTGAACGGTCTCACTTGAAAGACCAGGTGGTGTCTAGAGCAGAATAGAATTTGAGAGCAGCCCCCCAGCCCCAGATGTGATCCAGCTGTGCTCTTGATCTCAGAGTAGCTGAACTAAATGACCATTAAATTACACTTCCAGTTTCATAAATCAGATTTTCTACTTCTATTTCCTATCTTCTCTAATGCCTTAGAGACAAGAGGTAGGCAGGAGAAGCAAAGTAACACTTTCACCTTCTATGTAGATAAAGGCAAGAAGGCCCCAAACAAGGAAGGAGACCCACATTCCTAATTATTCCAGCCCACACTGATTTCTCTTTTGAATTTCCATAGCACAGAAAGTCCAAAGATGACAAAGTGTACTGGAATATCTGGCAAGTACCACACTTTTTGGACTGCCCAGACATCTGGACATAAAGATCAAGAAAAACAATGACTGTATAAATGTGTGCGATGTCGTTGCACTAAAAAAATAATGGAGATGAAGTGATAGGATTCCATGGAGTCAGTTTCAGATTTTTTGTTGAATTCAGCCCTGTGTTGACTTTCCTTAGCAAAAATGAGTAACAAAAAAGTCTTACAAAGACAGTATGTTCTGCAAATTATTTCATTATTTTTGGAGGAATAACAGTGCCAGATGTGAAGGAAACAATGCTATTATAATTTTTAAAACAATTGATTAGTTTGTGGAAACTTGCCCTGAGGTTTTAAATCAGGGTCCCAACCCTGCCTACTTCTCAGAATCGCCTGGGGAGTTTTTCAACCATACCAGTGCTTGGATCTCAGACCAGTTAAACCAGAATTTACTTGGGGTAGACTTTGACATCAGTATTTTTTTTTTCTTTTTATGTTAAGGCACCTTTAATATCAAGAGTGTAATACAGAAGGCCAAGCACAACAAAGGACCATATTTCCCCAACGTATGTCTGTTGAATGCAATGGGGATTTAGTAAGTTTCACTACTGGAAAAAAGAAGGTGGTGATTTCTACCACAGCCAATGTCCTTATACACCCTGGTTGTGAAACAAATGTTTGTAAGACTTCGCACAAATTTATTTATTTGTTTGTTTGTTTGTTTATTTTAAAGATTTATTTATTTTAAAGATTTATTTATTTTTGCATACAAGAACTGTGGTACAGCAGGGGAGGGGGGTGAGAGGATTCACCAGAGACAGAGTGGGGAACAGAACAGGCAAATTGACTGAAATACACTGCTGAGGGGAGCAGCAGGTGAGTCAAGAGAGGTCTGCTGTGCCATGTGGGTTGCTCCCTCACCAGGGTTTGAACTCGTGCTGCAGTGGCTGCTGATAGCTTCATAGGTTGCATCTCAACCTCTTGCACCACCAGGGAGGCCCATTTCACACAAATTTAGACCTCAAGCTTGATACCTCGCTTTATGTTCATACAGTCCTCAGTAAGGTTATATAGAGTATTAATAACCATTCAAAGAACCACTGATTAAATCCACGTTGATTTAAATCTCAGTCAAGTAATACAGAGCCTTGAACTGAATGGTTAAATATCTGAACTATGTGTACTGATATTTATTATTTGATTCTCTCATGACGATTAAGTTGGTTCTTAACAATAAACCTTTAAAGGCAAAATTCGCCACATTTGACTTTTGACCCAGAAGTGCAACAACAATCAAGAAGTCTCAATCTTATTGGCAAAACTGATTTAGTGTCTCTAACTCACGAGTCTCAAGGTTAAAGGCAATATTCCACTTTTACATTTTTTTGGGATTTTATATGTTCAATTCACGAGTTTAAATCTCTAGATTTTCATTACTCCAAAATCTCTGCAGACATAGCATTTCTCAAATGTCTCCATGCTCTAGAGGGGATTTTTCAGAGGTGGCCACTTACTTGGAATAATCTGACACCATCAGGTATCTGAAGCAAGGGAAGGGGGAAAGAAAAAAGCTGAAACACAAGGTTCTCTGGTGAGTTTTACATTAACCATTACACGTGGACAATATAAGAATGGGACTTTTTTGGCTGCAGAAGTCTGAGTCTTGATGTGGAAATGAATACTTGGCCATCACAGCCCAGTTTGCCCTTAGTGGGGCTGTCAGGTGTGTCTTGACTGGGGAGTGTGATTTATTTACCTATCCGGCGTAAACTTCCAAGCACTCAGAACATCTGGGACTAGTTCCAGTTTGTTGTTAGTCTGTTCCAGCTCTTCTTTCATTTTTAGGAAAAGCACGTCCGTCCCCAGGTCTACATTGTGGATCACAATTGGCCACTGTGGGCTATGAACTTGATGGAGGTGTTGGACTTGAGTAGGACACACTTTCATTTTATGCTCCTTGCTTGCTAGTCAATAACAAGAACATATTCCCTGCATGCAGAGTCTTTCTATTGCTGCTTTAGTTTTTCTTCAGATTTCCTTAAACCAGCTGATCATTAAAGATCTACGAACTTGCCTCCCAAAGCTTGCACGTTTGCTTCCATCTTAGAATTTGTTTCCATCTTAGAATGAACTCATCTCGTGCCATGAGTTTGAAGTCTGTTTCAGTCAGTCGAATCTTTCGGGGAAGAGGTTCGTCCTTGGTCATCTTGAATGCAAAGAGTCACCTCTTGGCTGAGACAGCAGTCACTGAGCCTCTGACTGTCGGCACTGGAGGAGGAAACAGGGTGATTGTTTTATCTAAGCTGCCCCAGAGGATTTTAATGTGCAGCCAGGGTTGAGCACACCTGTTTTATTTTTATTTTTGAAATTATTTTTAAAATTTTTAATGGAAGTAACATTGCATTATAATGTATGTCTCTGGTGTGTATTGTTGAGAATCAACATTAAGTCACCACTAAAAGTCCAATTTTCTCCTTCAGTAAATCACTGTCCTGTTTTTCCCTATCTACCTATCCCCTGCTCCTTCCCTATTTCCCTTTTGAAACCACTAATTGGTCTATAGCCCCCAAAATATTTGTTTTATGTAATTCATCTGTTTTCTGAGCACCACTATTTTAAGCAAAATTAATTAGAAAAATCTGCCTGAGAGCAGCTTGGCAGAAAACAGAAGTCCATCATTAGCTAATACTATGGTATGGGAGTGGTTACTTGTAAATCAAGAGTTTACAGGCAGACTCTTTTGGAGAGAAAACCTGAAGGAAATGCTTCCAGCATTGATGTGACCCAAATGTACTCTGCTCCCCCCCTCCCTCTCTCGTCACATGATTAACTTTGGGGTAGGTAGCGCCCTGGCCTAGCTAAGCAAAGTGAATGAAAAAGTGAAATACTCTGCCCCACGTTCCCAGCCTCTGGCCCTGCTTGCCTGCCTGACTGCCTGCAGCTTTTCCTCTCCCTGGCTGGCCTCCCTCTCCTTGGCCTGTCTTCATCACTCTCTGCCAGCTTCCTAATCCAAGGTCCTCCTGCCCTTGAGTGATGTCGCCAGGTTACAGTGGAAAGCTGGAGTAGAACAGTTGTTTTCTAAACATGAACGGCCATCGTGGGGACTATCCATCCTCTTTTACACATAACGGTTAGCTGTGATCGTAATTTCAGAGTGCTCCCTGGACACACTTGGGAGCTAGTCAGTTCTGGTCACAAGAAATGAGCTCAGGTCACAAGAAATGAGCTCACTTCATTTCTTTTAGTCCAAGTTTCCTTATTTATTAAAGAGAAGACCACTGAAGTTTCCTGAAATCAGTGAATGTGAGGAACTGCGACCATGTGGATAAACTTACACAATGATGGTAAATGACTCAGCTCTGATGATCAGTGAGGCCTTCAATGTCAGGTTTATTATTTGTCTGTGAGATTTTTGGGTTCTGATTAGACTCTAGTGTTTGCTGGTGAAATTTGACTTTTAATATCATTTCCTATTTGTTCACAGTCTTGTATGCTGTTTGTCTATGAGAACTTTCTTTTTTATTTTTTAAAGATTTATTTATTTATGCATACAAGAGCTGGGGTGCAGGTCAGAGGTGTGGGGGTGAGGAGGGGGGTGAGAGGATTCACCAGAGACAGAGTAGGGACCAGAACAGGCAGACTGATTGAAATACGCTGCTGAGAGGAGCATCAGGGATACACAGGAGAGGTCTGCTGCGCCATGTAGGTCAGCTCCCTGGCCAGCAGGGGATCCACCTCATGCTGCTGATTGCTTCATAGTGCTGACACTTAACCCCTTGCGCCATCAGGGAGGCCCTGTCTATGAGAACTTTCTTCATTTTTGCTTGCATATGAAAATTCTCCCAAAGGAAATATTTTTAAAATATATACTTATTCTACCTACCATGAGGCTGCTAGTTTCTCCAGTCAGCAGTCAGGAGGCTAAGTTCAGGGGTAAAGGTCCAAGATACTCACAAGCCAAATTTTTATCTTTCATTAATCATTAGCCAGATACTCATGGATTTCTCTGCCACTCAACTTGTGTTACTTCCTGACCTAACTTCACCAAGGGCCACTGGAGTGCTTGGACACATATAAAATTTTTCATTTCAGAAGACATACAATAGGGAACAGTTCTTTATGAGAACATCACTTTGGTGTAAAACAGAGAGATCGCTTTGCTTAATGGAGAAGACAGTTGCTCCTTCATTTCTATACTATGGGGTTTAATAAATGCTGGCTTTTTAATTGGTCAGATAAAATGACAAAGGAACCAAGTTATTGTTTAAACCTGCTATAATAATTCTTCCACGAGTGTGTGAGAGAATAAAATGTATTCTGCTTCTAATCTTTCTCCTTCCAGGGAGATTAGACTTTTATAGTGATAATTTCCTATTTATCTAAACCCAGCTGTCTCTCACTTCCTTTCTATTATGCAGTTATTTTCAATTTAAGAAAAGGAGATAGTTTTAAAAATTAGGTATTTCCAAATAAATTAATTTGGAAAAAAAATGTCCAGGGTGTGCTGTTAACAGAAAAAGTCAAAGTGATTGAATGGTATTTTTGAGTCCCCCATTTGGGCTTTTTAACAGGGAGAAAGGTTACCTCTGAGGAATGGAAATGGAGGGGTCTGGTGAGAGGAAGTCAGGACTGCAAGAAGAAGGGTAGGAACTTTTCACTTTTTTTTTTTAAAGATTCATTTATTTATGCAAGAACTGGGATACAGTCAGAGGCGTGGGAGGGTGAGAGAATTCACCAGAGACAGAGTGGGGCACAGAACAGGCAGACTGACGAAATACACTGCTGAGGGGAGCAGCAGGCGAGGCAGGAGAGGTCTGCTGCGCCATGCAGGTTACTCCCTGGCCGGCCGGGAATTGAACCCGCACTGCAGAGGCTGCAGACAGCTTCACAGTGCAGCGCTCAACCTACAGTGCCACGGGGAGGGGAGGGGAAGGGGGGGAGGGTTTTCACTTTTATATTATGTATACTGCTTTGATTTTCTTAACCATGTGCATTTCATGTTTTAAGATTTTTTTGAAATCTAGTTAAATATGTATGTGTACATATAAAACCCATTCCCCCACCACACACACAATATTTTTGGGTATTTTAGGTAATAAATCGCCTAGATATTTTTAGTTAACTTATTAACTAAGGAACTAGAAACTTCCACCTTGACAAACAAGAGTCCAAGGCAGAGTTTGTTATTCATTCTTCACATGTTGCTTCATACTTTTGAAATTTTCTAGCACCTTAAATGTCACCAAATAAGGTAGATTTAAGTATAGAAGCCACTTTTCTGCACCCTGTACTCTTTAAATGGAGGATAAAGAACATCGTTTTTTTCTTTATCGCCTTTGCTAAACTATGACAATAGCTGTGATTTGTTCTTTCTGTCTGTCGATTGCAATTCTCAGGCTGGTGGCCTGTCAGGTCCTATACCACGCTAAATCAATAACAATTGTCCAAAATGCTTTCTGTTAGATAATTAAGGGAGAAGTTTCTTGAAGGAGGCTTTTTATTGCGCCAGAAAACAACAGGGATGGACTGGAGGAGGTGGGGGTTATACACTTTGAAACTTGGAAAAGCTCCCTGCTGGGTTTTGAACCCCTCGTTTCTTTTTCTGGTTAATGAAAAACAATAACACCTCACCGTGCCTCGCCATTTCCTAACAGTAGTACTAAGAGACTGTGAAATAAAGAGTTTTGGTTTTCCTAAAACCGAGTTTCCCAAAACTGCTTCATCCTTTTTGCTCCATTCTCCTTCCCACCCCACAGCTGGGGGAGTGTCAGGGAGTGGTGTTTGCTGGTGCCTGGATGAGCAAAAGGGGCCACCTAGGTGAGGCGAGCAAGAAGCAAAATGTGATTTGCAAAGTCTCCAAGATGATGTTTCCAACCAGGCCCCTCATGGGAAACCAGAGATGGCTGCAAAGGTGGCCAGTATCTGTTAACAAAGTTTAGTCCTCCATCTGATTTCAGGATTAGAGAACACTGGTGCTAGTTCTCAAATATCGATGTTAATATGTAAGTTGCCCACTACCTGTGCATTGTTTCTCATTGCTCTTCTTCGCTTCAATCAAGTAGAGGATACTAGGCTATAGGGAGATGCTTGTAACCCAAGGGCTGGGCGGTCCTGGACAGCATTGAAGTAAAAAAAAACCAAAAAAATCCATTCCATACAATTCTGTACAATGAAAAATGATTACAGTCCTATGTGAGTGTTTTGCAAATACTCTAAAGCCCTCTGCAGGTTTTTTTTTTTTAAGATTTATTTATTTATTTATACAAGCACTGGGTATAGTCAGAAGTGCAGGAGGGTGAGAGAATTCACCAGAGCCAGAGCAGGGAGCAGAACAGGCAGACTGACGAAATACACTGCTGAGGGGAGCAGCGGGCGGCAGGAGAGGTCTGCGCGCCATGTGGGACCCTTGCCCAGCGGCCAGGGATCAAACCGGTGCTGTAGAGGCTGCGGGCAGCTTCGCAACCCAGCGCTCAACTGCTGTGCCACCAGGGAGGCCCATGGTTTTTCTTTTTATCTTGTTTTTTTTCTTCCCCTCATAATGTACAGCACAGCTATTCCCATCTTTCTCTAAAAACTCCATCAGGCTTTTGCTCAGAAGCTTGGTTTTGCTCAGTTCTTTGCTATGAAATCTGACCAAACCACTTAGGGTTCTATCCCTGGGTATAACCTGGTCCTCTTGGGTGGTGGCTGAGGGTAGGGACTAGCAGGAGGCTTAGCTGGAAAGAGCAGGTACTAAGCATGTAGCTCAGCTGTGGGGGAAAGAGGACACGCTGTGTACACTCAGACATGAATAAGTCTATCCATCACTTCAGCAGGAACTATTTCCTCCTTGGGATTTAGCAAAACTGTTTTCATTTTGAATGGGAAAAAAATGTAGCCCATAAAAATCTTTATTCGGGATCCTGACAGTGAAAGCCTGCAGACTATCTGGACTCTTCTTCCCTGGTGAGTTTGTAATTGGAACTCCAGTGCTGGGCTCAGAGGAGGGTGAGGGCTGGGACAGGTTGCACCACAAGTTCTGAATCTGAAGGTCCTCCCCAAAGCATTGTCCATCCCTTGTTTTCTGCTGACCCAGCCTAGCTAGAGCAAAGTATTTGCATTCAACTTCTCAAGCTTGAGCTGAGAAATTCAAGGGGGATGGAGAGAGACAAGTAAGACGGATCAGTGTGGAGAGACAGGGAGTGTAGATAAACTCTGTTGTTGCCTGCTTTTCTCCCCTGCCCACGGTCCCAGCCCTGGTAAACAGGAGTGTGTGCCAAGTGTGAGTCCCTCTGATTCTCCAACCCACTAGCAGTTCTGTAGCTGAATGAACACACACACACACACACACGCACGCACACACACACACATACACACATACTTCTATGGAGATAAATTTAGAGACCGGAAGTCGCATGTTCAAGGATAGCACCGTTCATCCCAAATGACTCAGCCAGAGCTATTCCCAGCAACTGGGGAACACTGATAGTGAAAATAGGCCTAGGAAGAGTTCTTTGATTCAATAATGCTAGGGTTATAGATTTTTTCCAGGAGTAGATTTAAAAGTACAATGAGTAGGAGGGAAGTATTTTCATCATTTAATGTTAGATGAGATTGTCTTAGGGAGAAATCTAATACTATGGCAAGATGTACTTGGCCTTGGGTGATTTAGAAGGAACCTGCCATACCATTCCCGGGCAAGAACTCCCTGGAAGCACGCAAGGGGCCACCATCATTATGAATCTTCAGGAGCCCCAGCTCACTGCCCTGCCCCCTTCATCCCCCACTCCAGAGCCAACAGAGGAACATCCTCAGCAACACCAGGCTGAAGCCTAAAGTGGTAAATAATTTTTTTAAGCTATATTTATTTATGCATACAAGAGCTTGGGCACAGAGTGCAGGGTCGGGGGGGTGAGAGGATTCACGAGAGATAGAGTGGGGAACAGAACAGGCAGACTAACTGAAACACACTGCTGAAGAGAGCAGCAGGGAGACAGGAGAGGTCTGCTGCACCATGTGAGTTGCTCCCTGGCAGGCAGGTATCGAACTCATGCTACAGTGGCTGCAGATAGCTTCACAGTGCTGTACTTAACCTCTTGCACCATGAGGGAGGCCCTTAAGTGGTAAATATTTAGGGAAGTGGTAAGTCCCAGTGTGTGGAAAGCTTTGGCATTTTCAAGATAGGGGTGGGGGGACATCAAACTGTGAGGGGATTAAAGAAGGCAGGAGACAGACACTCAAGAACTGGAGAGATAGAATTAATGAAACAGGACCTCCCTGGAGGCACAGGGATTAAAGACACAGCGATATCAAGCTATTGTCAGCCACTGCAGCATGAATTCAGTCCTGGCCGCTAACCCACATGGCACAGCAGACCTCTCCTGTCTCGCCCGCTGCTCCCCTCAGCAGTGTATTTCTGTAGATCTGCCTGTTCTGCTCCCCACTCTGTCTCTGGTGAATCCTCTCACCATCACCCCCTGCACCTCTGGCCTGTACCCCAGCTCTTATATGCATAAATAAATAAATCTTTAAAAATAAATAAATAAATAATTCTTTAAAAAAAAAAAAAAAGAATTAATGAAACATGTAGAATCCACTCAGGATATTCTCTGAAGCCTACACTAAGGCCTTGCCCCACCTCACCCCCATCCTGAGTGGCATGGAGAAAAGAGCACTTTAGATGAAGGCAAAGCTTCCAGACCTTTTCCTGGGCTGCTTTGGGTTGCTTGTTTGACAATTCAATAGAAGCATAATCTAAACCCAGGAGCCAACTGAATAACAACCCTCAAAAATATCAACTCCTAATCCCTCAAACCTGTAAGTGTTACTTTATAGTGGAAAAGTGGCTTTGCAAATGTGATTAAGGATCTGGAGATGCAGTTAAGAAGCACAGCCTGGATTACCCAGGCTTGCCCTGAATGCAATCATATGTGTCCTTACGAGGAGGCTCAGGTACATCTTAACATTTCTCATGACAAGAAAAAACATTGTAAGTGTGTGTGGTGGTGAATGTTAACTAAACATTCCCACTCAGTGCGGGAATGATGGAGAACTCTAGCCATCATCTAGTCTATCAAAGACTCAGCAAATTGCAGCAGTTTGCTTAGGATCAGGTCACAAATTTCTGACATCAGTTCTCACAGACTCCAATGTTGGAATTTCTAATCCCACATGGTTCTTACCATATAACCTAACCTCTCTGGTAATTCCCTACCTAAGAATGATAATATTTCATTTACAGTTACTCCCAACAGACATTTCACTAATCTTCACACCAATCCTTTTGGTAGAAAAAACAAACAAACAAACAAACAAACAAACAAACAAACAAACAAACAAACAGCATACCCCACATTAAACATTAAAACCAGGACTTCTTGTTTCAAATTTATATCTGAAAGATTTAAGAAAACCTTGCAGTTCCTACTTAACTCCTGGACCAGTGGCTAACTGATAATCCTTTCTATAAAGGAAAAGATTTCTCAAAAATTAGTTGATTTTATACCCAAAGCACCTACTGGGATGATTCAGAATATGGACGGGACAATAATCACCTTTGGTATCTGAGGCAGCCTCCAGGCGTAAGCACTTTCTATGTGGTATCTTCCTGGGGACAGTGGCTCTGCATGTCCTCACAGGACTTCACTCCATCCACCATGTGGCGCATCTGATAAGAAGAGGGAGCTGTTTCTGAGGCTCTGTGCCAGATGCTTCATCACTTACAGGACATTCACCAGCTGTTTGAAATCTGGTCTGGACCTGGAACTTCTGAACGACTCTTACGAGCCACCCAGTACCAGCCAAGCTGTTTGTCCCTGCCCTGCTCACTTCCTGTGTCAGTTTCCTGGTACCACCTCCCACAAACGAGGTAGCTTGAAACCACAGGAATCTACTCTCTCACAGTCCTGGAGGCTAAAAGTCTGAAGTCCAGGTGTCAGCTGGGCTGTGGGAGAAGATGTGTCTTTGCCATTTCTTAGCTTCTGCTGACCTCCGCCATCCTGAGTGTTGGTTTGCAGTTGCAGGGCCCCAATCTGCTTCCATCCCTTGGCCTCTCTGCCTCGTGTGTCTGTGTCTCCATCAGCTCTCTCCTTTATAACAGACTCTGGTCCTGTTGGATTAGATTTTATCCTAGTCCACTGCTTCATCTTAACAAATTACATCTGCCCCCAAAAGCCCTTTTTCCAAATAAGGGCACGTTCACAGATTTCTTATGGACAGGAATTGGGTAGAGGGTAGGGGAAGACATCATCCAACCAAGAACATGTACTCAAAGGAGATTTCTGAGTCTCTTTGGGTGGCTTGATTTTACCTTACTGCATCAATTCCTCATGTCACTGAGGAAGAAAAGGGCAAACCAGAGTAACAAAAGTCTATTGAAATTGTATTGTTTTTTCTATTTCTAGAGAGTATAGATTTTTTTTCCTCTTGACGAAAGGTGAGAAAAAAAAAATCAGCCATCAGGGGATCTGGTATGACAGCAACCAAATTAGTAAGGTTGAGTATTCACAGCCTCCCTCTTTGGGGGTGTGATGTTGCCAGTTCTGCTTCCTTTCCTACCCTCAAGAAGCACTCTGTCTCTGCCAGTCAGCCTACGTGATGACATAGCAGAGCTTTCAAAGTCACGCCAAGCAGATCTCCAAATCAATGATTACACCATCTGGCATTTCCCTACTCCTCCTCTGCCCTCCAAGCTGAGCTCCACAGTAGGGAAGCGGGCACCCACCATATTAGCAGCTTGGGCTGCCCTAGCAAAGTGCCACGGACCGGATGGCTCAAGCCACAGAGATTATTTCACAGTTCTAGAGACTCGAAGTGCTGAGAAGGTGTGGTCAGCATTCATTTCTTCTGAGGTCTTACTCTTGACCTGCAATTGACTGCCTTCCTGCTGTGCCCTCACATGGCCGTCCCAATCAATGTGTCATATGCATCCTGACTCCTTTCCTTATAAGGACACCAGTCCTATGGGATTAAGGTTCACCCATATGACCTCAGTTTACCTGAATTACCTCTGTACAGACACTGCCTCCACATATAATCATAGTTTAATGTTCTGGGGGTTGACATATTAACATAAGAATTGGGAGGGAAAGGGACACAATTCACCCCAAAACACCAGCCAAAGATCTTATGGTCAGTTTGCCTGCTCTTCTCTCTTCTTGCCATCACCCCTCATCCATTCTTAAGGTCCACCCATCACCCTGAAAGAATCTGTAGCTCCTTTCTCTAAGCACGCTGTAAAGAACATGAAATAATATAGACACACGCACAATTTTACCCGTGATTGACATTCTCTGTGAAGTTCTAGGCTAAATGAGAAGATGGATTAAAAACGATCACTTCAGAGACATACTGCTAACATTTTATTTACTGAAAAAAAATGGAAAAAAAAAACAGAACTGAGAAATTTAGCTCCCTTATTAATCTAATCTAAAACAACAGGCTACTGTCTGCTAAAAATAGCACCCAAGATCTGAGTAACATGACTGAGAATAACCAAGGGTTTTAAAAAAAAAATATGAAAGCCACAGTCATAACCAACACATAAGGTGAGAAAGAGTCTTCTCCTTGAAGATCTTAACAGGCAACAACAAAGTCTGCATTTTAGACCAATGAGAGCCAAAGGGTTGTGTGCATAGAAAAAAACAAAACCAAATAGTGACTCATGTTTCCTTAGGTCGTGAGGAAAAGGATCATTGATAATACGCTAGAGAAGGGTGAACAGTGAGGCCCGAAATGAGGTACATGAAAATTCTCCTAGCACCAGGACAGAGGATTCTTCTTTCAAGTGGCTAAACAAAACCTGTTTTGGAATTAGTCTGAGTGCAGAGAGCTTATCACTGATGATGATGTAATTAAGCCATGATTCCTTCTCAGGTCATCGGCTGGGCGTCAGATCCAGGCTCCAGGTGACTCACTGCAGGAGTGAGAGATATAAAAAGCACATGAGGTCAATAGGGTTTATATCAATTTCACACATTTAACAAAAAGTCCACAGTGCTAGGGAGGCATTCCATTTACACTTACCTTTACAATCTAACAAGTAAGGAAAGATTGTCAACCAAAAATAACTGCCTCTGCTACAAGTCTCTGAATGGATTGAAATAAATAGCTGAGTTCCTGACAGAAAAACAGCACCTAAGCTTAGGTGTGGAGTCACCGATGACATCAGAACAAGAATGACTGTCAGCGACCAAGAGAAGATGTCTTGAGGGAAAAGATACAAATAGCAAGACCAGAGGAGAAAGCCAGTTAAAACAACAGACAGGGGCCTCCCTGGTGGTGCCAGGGGTTAAGACGCAACCTATGAAGCTCACCACAGCCATTACAGCACAAGTTGGATCCCCGGCCAGGGAGTTACCCACATGGCGCAGCAGACCTCTCCTGACTCACCCGCTGCTCCCCTCAGCAGTGTGTTTCAGTTGATCTGCCTGTTCTGTTTCCCACTCTGTCTCTGGTGAATCCTCTCACGCCCCAAAACTCTGGCCTGTACCCCAGTTCTTGTATGTATAAATAAATAAATCTTTAAAAAATATATAAAACAAACAAAAAGTAAAACATGAGGTGAAAGAAGATAAAAATGTTACCTCCGATTTTCCACAGTAGCCTCCATACAGCTCAAAACACCTAAAAGCTGTATTTTTATTCTGAGATAGCGCAAGTAAATATCAGCAGCATTCACAGGTGGTTCTGGTGATGCCTGGGTTCTTCCAACAGGATCTCCAGCCCAGGGTGGAGCACCACCAGGGAGGAGCTCTGGTTCTACGACTTGAAACTTACTGTTCCATGAATCTATCCATGACTTATGTAATTTTTCCATTATAAAATTTTCACTTTCCTAACCCTAAAACAGGTAGCAGTATTTGAGAGGAAATTTGTTTGAAATGATTGATCTATTATTTAGATGGAAAGGAAAAGAATGTCCATGGAGGGAAAACATATAAAATTAGTAAACTTTTTGAGCCTCCATCCTATGTGAGTCTCAGCAGCCATCAGCCCACAGCTAAGATGTCACCATCACCCCTGTTTAAGTGGGTGGAATATGGGAGGCAGAGCACACCAGGAACTTGCCCAGATCTGAGGGGCCCGAGGATAAGCTACAGACAGACGAGTCCTACTGTCTGTAGGAGAACTAAAAAGCAGGGGAACTGCGGCTAGAGAGAGGAGGGGAGACAGTTGTGGAGGGAGACCCCATAGAAGCTTCCTTCTCCCTCGGGAGCAGAGAAGGGTCCATAGCTGCTGTTTCTGCTTGTGCAGTGTAGCCTCCAACTGAACAACAGAATCAGAATAAGTCACTCATACAGCACCCTACAACAGGGACCCATTGTCCTGTGGGTCAGGTGGCTCTGAGCTAAGCATTCTTCTCTGCAGCTGGAATGTGCTTTATTCAAGGCTGCAGGGGATCATGATATATAATCATTCTCATCTGGAGGAGCACCAGCAAAATGAGTGACTCATCCTGAGTGACCCCACAGGATGTCATTTTACACACACCCCTTTATCTGCTTTCTCCCAACATTTTTTAATACATTTTTTATATCATTTTTCATTTTTGCACCATGTATGCATTTTCATCTTGGTTATAGTCCCCATACAATTCCCATCCCCCTTGTTTTGATCCTACTCCCTTCTACCCCACCCCCCTGTAGTGTGTCTCTGGTTTATAGTTGCTTGTTGATTTTGATTTTTTTTTTTTTTTTTTTTTTTTATAGAGGCATGTTTTTATTTATTTGTTTGTTTGTTTGTTTTGTTCATACATGCACTGGGCACAGTCAGAAGCGTGGGAGGGTGAGAGAATTCACCAGAGCCAGAGCAGGGAGCAGAGCAGGCAGAAGGACCGAAGTACACCGCTGAGGGGAGCAGCGGGCGGCAGGAGAGGTCTGCGCGCCATGTGGGACCCTCCTCTGGTGGCCGGGGAGCAGCCGGGGATCGAACCGGCGTCGCAGAGGCCACGGGCAGCTTCGCAACCCAGCGCTCAACCGCTGCGCCACCAGGGAGGCCCTGATTTTGATTTTTACTTTATTATAATTAGTCTTTTTCCTGGTCCCTTATTTAGGTTTTCTAAATTCCTGCTATGAGTGAGACCATCCGGTATTTCTCTTTTTCTTTCTGGCTTATTTCTCTGAGCATGATCCCTTCCAGTTCCATCCATGTTGCTGCAAATGGCATGAATTTATCTTTTTTGATTGCTGAATAATATTCCATTGTGTATATGTACCACATCTTCTTGATCCAGTCATCTATTTTTGGGCATTTGGATTGTTTCCAAAGCTTGGCTATTGTAAATAGCTTAGCTACAAACATAGGGGTGCAGGTGCCTTTTTGAATTAATGTTTCTGTGTCCTTTGGGTAAATACCTAGGAGTGGAATTACTGGATCATATGGAAGCTTCATCTTTAGCAGATTGAGGAATCTTCACACAGCTTTCCACTGTGGTTGGACGAGTTTGCACTCCCACCAACAGTGCAGGAGAGTTCCTTTTTCTCCACATCCTCGCCAACATTTGTTTCTAGTTTTTTTAGTATGTGCCATTCTCACTGGTGTAAGATGGTATCTCACTGTAGTTTTGATTTGTATTTCCCTGATTACAAGTAATATTGAACATTTTTTCATATGCCTGTTGGCCATTTGCATTTCCTCTTCAGAGAAGTTTCTTTTTAGCTCTTCTGCCCTTTTTTTGACTGGATTATTTACTTTGCTTTTGTTGAGTCTCATCAGCTCTTTGTAGATTTTTGTGATCAGCCCTTTATCATTAGTGTTGGGTGCAAAAATATACTCATGGTGGACTGAGTTTTCCCTCATGACACAACCTAATAATAAAACATTTAGGCCAAAGGTCAAATGAGTAACTACAATCAACGGGTAAAAGTGTTGAGAAAGATAAAGGAAGTGAAATTATATAACTCAAAAATATATTCATGGTGAACTCAGAGTTTTCCCTCATGACACAACCTAATAATAAAACATTTAGGCCAAAGGTCAAAGGAGTAATTACAATCAACAGGGGTAAGACAATGTGCTCCACCAACTGGAAGCAGATCAGATTTCATTCATGAATGGGAGCCCACCGCGTTCACAGTTTTCGATCCTTCCTCAGGGCTCACTGCACATGGTCTATAAATTGAAAGAGATGTGGGGTCTGCAGGAAGTTATATGAGGCAATTGCCTCCACTCTGGATCCAGATTCTTTTAACACCACCTTCCTAGAATTCTAATTCTGCAAAGCAGCACAAAAATGTGACCAGTTGCTAACACTAAAGAACTCCCAGTTTTGAGCTTCCTCCAATTACCAGCTGTTGAGACACATGTATAGAATGGACCTGATTTAATTCCTTCCTTGCAAATGACAGCAGCCAACTCAAATTAGCTTAAGCACAAAAGAGCTTCTGTCATGTGACATGAGTGTGTCCTGTGGAGCCCAGGGCTCACCACATATGCCATGTGCTCCTCTACATTTCCCAGCCTGCCTTGCAGTTTGCATGGGGTCCTCTGACACAGGGGTGGAGGGAGGCAGTGCACAGTGTGACAGGTGTCCCTTCTGGGCTGAGGCAATTATGAGTGATGACACTTCCCAGAAAACATTATGTTAAGTGAAATAAGCCAGCTGTAGATATTATCTGATACCACTTATTTGGAGTACACACAGTAGTCAAATTCAGAGAGACAGAAAGCAGTGTGGTGACTGGCAAAGGTAGGGGAAGGGAGATTGGGGAGTTATGGTTTATTAGAGTTTCACTTTGGGCAGATGAAAAAAGTTCTGGGGATGCGGGAGGTAATGGTTACAGAACGATATCAATCTCCTTAATACCAAGGACCTGCACACTTAGAAATGGTTAGATGGTACATTTTGTTATGTATGTTTTACTACAAGAAAAAAACCCAAAAATTTAAAAGAAAAGTAGAGAAAATTTGGATGGTCTTAAACAAGGAGAAAGAGGAATTGATGCACACAATTGTTTGTACTTTAAAAAGAAAAATAAATAACACTTTATCATTGTTTAATAGAAAGGAGGGAATAAGGTAGAAAGGACACTCTACACTATTCATTGAATTTATTTGAATGTACCTTGCTTTGTAAACTGGATTTTGAAACTCTGTAGCTATTTCCCACATTAATTAATTAATTATGAAACAAACAAACCAGACATCATGCAAAGCAAGAAACAAATGTGCAGTTTAAGTCACTGAAACACTGCAGAAACTAGAGTGGAGTACCTTGACCCACATCCCAGATGTCAGGGGGAAGATTTGGCCCAGTCTGATCACTCAGTAGGCTGCTAGAATTTTCTTTAGCCTGAGGGCACCCATGCAAGCAAGCTTCCCAGCAGCCCTGGACTCTAAAAGGAGACCCCTCCAGATGCCCTGTCAGACTCACATCTCCTTCTCTTTGAAAGTCTGTTTCACTCTTCCCTTGGTAGAGGCCAGTGTTCTCTGTTTCTCCCCCCATGTCATATACAGACAATTACTAATTACCCCCCAACCCATACATTTATTTTCCCTCCATTCAGGAGACAAATTCAGACATTATCTACCTCTCAGTCCAATTCTAAATCCCTCAAAGAGAGAATGGTATCGGCTCAGCTTGGGTCAAGTGGCCATTTGGGGTCTGTAAGATGGTGACTGCGGGAGGTGCCTGCCACCTCCAGCCCCTGCCTTGATTGGGGCAAGCAGACCCCCAGAGGCAGTCCCCTGCAGATTCAGCAAGGCACGCCCTGCAGAATGATTACTGGTGAGCGTGGGGTTCAGAGACTCAAAATAATGACATAAGCAAGAGAGAACAGCCTTTCTCCCTCTTGACCCTCTTTGTACGGGCATTTTAAATCACGCACAACAGTGTCCACTGGGAAACCGAAAACCAGCCCTCATGTGAAGCTCCAGGCCATACAAGCAGGATTTGAAGAGGCTGAGGCTGATCCCTAGGCCTAAGGGAGACATAGCTCTCTGCTCTCTCCACTGCGCAGAATGGGGCGGAATGCACAGGCCCACTCGACCTACCTGTGCAGTCACAGTGGAGGGTTAGAGAAGAAAAAGTGACAGACCCTGCTTGCCCCTCCCTGGGGGTAAGGGAGTGCCCCCCTCACCCCTCCCTTCTCCAGGGTGCTAACCACAACACAAGTGAAAGAAGGGTGGAGCCTAGGCTCTACCTTTGAGGCCAGTTAGCCCACCCTCTGATGAGAGAGGGGCCCTCAGACCTTCTGCTTCTTCCCTGAGAGAGAGCAATTGAAGGACAGAGGATGGGGGCAGCAGACCTCTCCTGTCATGCCCACTGCTCCCCTCAGCAGTGTATTTCAGTGGATCCGCCTGCTCTGCTCCCCACTCTGTCTCTGGTGAATCCTCTCACCCCACCCCCACCCCACCTCTGGCCTACACTCAATTTTATGCAAAAAAACCCAAAAAAATTAAAGGACAGAGGATCATGGGAATGTTTCCTCCACGGTTCTCCCAAATGGGGAGAGAAGCAGGAATCTTCTTCCTTAAGTCTAAAGAGGGTCCCTGGTTCTACAGAGAAACTAAAATGGTTCCTCTGGTTCTCTTTAAGCTGCCAGGCATTTGAAGGCTGGGGAGGGTGTTCCTGGGATGAAGAAGAGGATGTACGAAGGCATGAACCCACAAAGGGGTGTGGCAAGTCCAGAAAAGAGTCTGTAGTTTGTTAGGTTTGTCACACAGTGAGCGTGAGGAGGAAACCACAGGAGAGGCCCTGACAGGAGCAAGATGGTTCGTCAAGACTGATTAATCTGAAGCGTCTGCTATGGAGCCGAGTTTTCTGTCCCTGTCCCAAACTTTGTATGTTGACATCCTAACCCCCAGAAGCGATGGCATGAGTAGGTTAGGTAGGGCCTGTGGGAAGTGCTTAAGTCACGAGAGGATAGTCTTCAAAAATGGGATTGTGTCCTTTTTATAAAAGAGCCTCCAGGGAGCAACCTCACCCCTTCTGCCTTGTGACGACACAGCAAGAAGCTCTTTTCTTTTTTTTTTAAGAATTTTTTTTTTTTAAAGATTTTATTTATTTATTTATTTATACAAGCACTGGGTACAGTCAGAAGCGCGGGAGGGTGAGAGAATTCACCAGAGCCAGAGTGGGGAGCAGAACAGGCAGACTAACGAAATACACTGCTGAGGGGAGCAGCGGGCGGCAGGAGAGGTCTGCGCGCCCTGTGGGACCCTCGCCCAGCGGCCAGGGATGGAACCGGCGCTGCAGAGGCTGCAGGCAGCCCTGCAACCCAGCGCTCAACCGCTGCACCACCGGGGAGGCCCAGCAAGAAGCTCTTGACCCAGAAGTGAGCCCTCATCCGACCATGCTGTCACCCTGACCTTGGACTTTCAGCCTCTAGAATTGAGAGAAATAAATTTCTGTTGTCGACAGCTACCCAGTCTGTGGTATTTTGTTGTGGCAGCCTGAACAGACTGAGACAGGAATCAGAAATGAGAAGCAAACAGCATCGCTATCCCTGAAACACGAGAGGCTTCTCATTAAGTCAAGAAACGGGACAATCAAGTCTGTTATCCCTGATATGATTAGGCACTTTCTGGAGGCTTGAGGCAATGCAATCACACAGTCAGAAAAGATCAGGAGGCATAACAACTAGAAAAGACAAGACCAAATTGTCATTATTTACAGATGCTATGATTACCTACCTCTGGCTCTGTTACAGAAACAGCGGGAAGGGAGACCCTATTGTTGTGCTAGGGCTGCAACGACAAAGTCCTATAGACAAAGTGGCCTAAATTCTAGGAATTCAACCACTCATGGTTTTGGGGGCTGGAAGTCCAAGATAAAGGTGTCGGTGGATTCGGGTTTTCCGAGGCCTCTCTCTTGGGCTGTGCAGATGGCTGTCTTCTGTGTCCTCACTTGGCTTTTCTCTGTGTGAGTTCATCCCTGGGTCTCTCCCTCTTCTTACGAGGACAAAGCCCACCCTCAAGACCCCACTTAACCTTTCCTCTTTGAAGGTACTGTGCCCAAATATAGTCACAACGGGAATTAGGACTTCACAGAGAAGCTTTAAAGAGATGCAGTTCCACCCTTACCAGAGACTGAGACCTATGGCCTCATTGAGCTTCTTGACATTTCCCCTGATGAGCTCATCTGAGAGAGGAAGAGAGACAGAGATGAGTCAGGCAAGCACCCTCGCTCACAGCTCTCTCCCAGTGTCTCTACCTCTGCACCCCGAGGAGTAAGTGGAGTTGAGAAGAAACAGGCATGTTTGTAGCATGGGCTCACATCTGGCTGCTCATCAGAATTAAAAGAACCTGGAGAACTTTACAAAACTGTCAATTCCTGGGCCCCTCCCACAGAATTTTTCAGTTACTGGTCTGGGGGAATCTGGCCTGTTTTTTTAATCCAGATATACTTCAGGTACCTTAAAAATCCACTTTTTTAAAGTATACAGCTTCGTCATTTTTAGTATATTCACAGAGTTGTGCTATCCTCACTATATAATTCCCAAACATTTTCATCACCCCAAAAGGAAACATGTACTATGTGATCTTCTGTGTCTGGCATTCATTCTTTCATGGGCTTGGGTATTTTTTAAATTCTCTCTGGCTATGCAGCCAGAGTTAAGAGCCACTGTGCTAGCAAAGGCTCTTCATGGAAAGGAGACCTTCAGAGAAATTTCTCTGAGCCTCATCCAAGGTCAGTCCAGAGCCAAGGTGATTTTCCACAGCTCTGCCAGGGAAAGCTGACTGGCCCAGCTTGGGCCACATGTTCACCCTTTGGCCAATCACAGTGGCCAGGTAGTAATTACATGATAACTCCTTTAAACTTTCAACTAAGAAAAATGAGCAAATTGCTGAAGGATATTGAGTAGAG
The DNA here is from genome assembly GCF_014898055.3 of Talpa occidentalis. Taxonomy (NCBI): domain Eukaryota; kingdom Metazoa; phylum Chordata; class Mammalia; order Eulipotyphla; family Talpidae; genus Talpa; species Talpa occidentalis. The sequence continues at coordinate 7,150,639 of NW_023605194.1, forward strand.
AATACAGTCAGATTTAGAAACATTTACTTGTCTAGAAAGTTTAAACTGCCAAGGGAACCAGTTAGCCTTAAGACCCAGCATATTAAGGGTCTGGTGCAACTACATGACTACAAAAGAAAAAGATATTCTATGTTATGGGTTGAATGTTTGTGCCCCACCCCCCACCCCCCATTCATATGCTGAAGCAGTAATTCCCCAGTGTGGTGGCTTTTGCAAATGGGGCCTTTGGGAGCTAATTAGGTTTAGTTGAAGTCGTTAGGATGGGGCCCCATGATGGATCTTTACAAGAAGAGGAAGAGACCAGCACACCCCTGTCCCCATCCTGGGAGGACATTGTAAGAAGGGGTCATCTGCAGGCCAGGAGCAAGGCCCTCATCAGAAGGCGGCAGTGACTTTGGACTTCTCAGCCCCAGAACTGTGATCAATAGAAGTTCTGTTTTTTAAGTCATCTGGCCCCATGGTATGTTGACTTGACTAAAATACTCTCTCAGTCCAATTACCAGCATATAGGAAATACAGAAGACTGAGATTTTTGTTAAATGACACCACAGGACGCAATCAACAAAACCCAGACTGTGAAGAACTCTCCGGGAGAGACAGCATGCTGCTTTTTTTTTCTTTCCGTAAATATAAAGTGCCAGGAAATGAAAGAGATCAAGGAGATAGAAGGAGAACCAATGGTTTCAAAGACATTTAAAGACACAGCAATCCATCACAGAGTATAGACCATATTTGAAGCCTAATTTTTTAAAAAACAAGATATTTATGAGATAGTTAGAAATCTGAATATTAGATATTTTATGGTATTAAAGAATTACTTTTAATTCTCTTTGATGTAGTAATAGTATTTTTTTAAACACTTTATATTTTAGCTATCCATACTGAAATATTTATGAATGAAATGTTAGAATAAATGAGGTTTGCTTCAAAATCAATGTGAAGAAGGAATGAATTGGGAGAGGGATGGGGCTGGCCTGGCTTGGGTTGAGGGCTGTTGGGTTGGTAGGATGGGAACAAAAGAACATTATAATATTCTGTCTTCTTTAATTGAAATTATGTTAAAAATGCATCATAAAAAGTATAAAAGTAATGCAAGCATATATTTATATAAAAGTGCTATAGACATGCAGTAGCTTTGGATTACAGGTCCCAGTGTGCCTTGAGTCAGACTTCCTGAGTGGGAGAAGTACTGGCAGACAGGGGTGGAGCTGAGCAGCCAGGTGAAGCCATGTAATACAAAAGGCAGTTCAGCTGTGACTTTTACTGTTCAGGCTTTAACTTGCACCCAGGGCCTTGGGAGGACTCAGAAGGAAAGACATGGAGGACAAAGATTAGCGGGTGAGAGACATGTGGGGAGGCTGTCAATGGCAGCTGTTTTCTTGATTTGTACTTTTGAATCTCTCCTTCTGTCCCACACTTGCCCAGCCCTTTTGCCCCCTTCTTGTTTTTCCCCACTAGAAGATTTCTTAGGCTTACAGCAAACTTTTGGGGTTGAACATGCCCCTCTTCAGGCTTACCCTGTTTGGCTAGATGATGGTTGTTAGGTTGGCCCAAGAGGAGATGGGTAATTTGGGGTGTTTTATTGAGAAACTTTTATTAGGAACATCCTTTTTTCTCTTCTTTCTCTCTATGCACATTAATTTATTCTATTAAAGATCTGTCACACTAAGAGTCTGCTTTCTTTATGCAGTGGACATCTGGACCCCAATTTACAACATGCAAATCATTTGTTTGGGGTCCCTGGGTACCCCTTATTCATGCACTAACAGCAGTCCTGTCTCCATTTTTAATAATGGTTTGAGTCTCTGTGTGCATATAAAACTACATTTCTTTTAAAAAGGAGAAAGGTGAAAAACATTAAAAGATTTAAATAAAAATAAAATAAAAAGAAGAAAGGAAAAGAACACTCTATCCATAAAGAGATGACTGGATGGTGGGAGGCAGCTTGGAACCTCAAAGGTGGAGTGTCCAGGTAGGAGGCTCTGGGAATGATGGTATTGGCAGGAGGGAAAAGAAAAGATGGAGGATATTCAAAAAATGGATCACTGAGCATTTGATATATTAAGGAGATACTTAATACATTCTTTTATGTTTGATATTTGGTTGGGCGTGGCGAGTGTCAGGGAGCCAGGCATTGAGAAGTATGATGCCGAGATTTGACCTGGGCAAGTAGGTGGCGCCGTTTGCTGAAATGAAAACATCAGGGGAGGAGCAAATTTCAGGAGAAGGTAGTGAGTTCAAATGCACACACTTAGAGTCAGTTGGTTAGGCTCTCTCGGAGGAGACCAGGCAAATATATAAAGTTGGAGCCTATAAGTGTTGGGCAGGTGACTGTGGCCATGTGCGAGAACGAGGTTGCCTAAAGAAGCATGAGAAAGGAATAGAAGGAAGGAAAATCCGGGCCGGGAGGAAGCCCAAGTTTGAAAGGAGAGCCGGGCCTCCCCTGGTGGTGCAGCGGTTGAGCGCTGGGATGCGGGGCTGCCTGCAGCCTCTGCAGCGCCGGTTCGTTCCCTGGCTGCCAGCGAGGGTCCCACAAAAAAAAAAAAAAAGAAAAGAAAGGAGAGCCCACGAGACAGGCTGGAAGGAGCAGCCAGAAAACCAGGAGGAAACTTCATGGAAGTTATAGGGAAATGAGCAGGAAAAGGGTCAACAGTTTCAAAAGTCACTGAACAGTCATAGACAGAAAGAAATGAATCCAGCCCATGGATTCAACAACAAAGTCGTTGCTCCTGACCTCAGTGAGAGCGGCTTCCGGCCGCTGGGCACATAAGCCAATTGCCTTGGGCTGAAGAATGAATGGGAGGAAAACAAAGATAGTTCTCATGGCCTGCTTTCTTCCCCCACCGCCCCTACTAAGGGAGACTGCCCGGTCTATGATCTTGTGGCCCTAAATAGCCATATCCTGTAATAGGAGGTCAGTGACTCATATCACAAAGACTTAACTCATCAACCGAAGAAAGCACCAGGCTGATAGGGTTCCGTTGCTCTTGGGCATCTGGCTGTTGAGTGGGGCTTGGGCTAGAACTCCTGAAGGCAACTGGAGTTGGAGTGGTCACTATGGGATGGCGCTTGATGAGAAGTAGAAAGAGGGAAGAACACAGGAGATCATCGGAGAAACAGAGGGGAGGGGCAGGGGGAAGGGGGAGGAGAGGAGAGAGCAGCCCCTCTTCCCCATGGATTTGCAGTTCCAAGCTTCTGTGAATCCAGCTGTGCTTCAGTACCTTTTCTCTACATTCAAGCACAATGAGCTGTCTTAATGCTGATAGGAAGAGAGAGCGCGAGCTGATAGCAGAAACAGAGAACTAGGATAACAGATAAAGTGAAGTCTCAGAAGAGGTGGATGGATGGTGAGTCCATCCCCGAGCCCCTGAGCTCAGTGCCATTGGCAGCAGTGCCTCAGACTCTGCTCCCCAGGATAGAGTGGGTCCCCTCTCAGCAGCCCCTTCTGGTCACGCTTTCTGGAAGACAGCAGAGCTGGTGACTCTGCTCTATCTTAAGCTTCCATGCAATTCTATTAGGCCTTTAGCAGGTTGGGTTTGAATGCTGCACAGACTTGCTAAGTCCTTCCCTGGAGGCATTTGATTGCTCTATAGCTTTGCTTGCACTGCCCTTCAGCAGCACCTGGCTCCGAGATGGAGCTTCAAAGATGGAGTTGGCTATAGTCCGGTTTGTTTCTGGTTTTATCATTTAATATCTGTGCTCACGTAAAAACATTATAAACACTGATTTTAACAGATGAGTTGGGGGAAATATCTTGTTTATTGCATATATATTAAAGAACGAACACATATATTAATATTTATGATATATATACCTGCACACACACATGTATTTGAAAACGAGAGGCAAAATGATGAATTATGTATATGCTGGCTAGTTCTCATTAGAATGTGTTGTTTGTATTTCTACTAACATTGCTGTCACCACAGCAATCCCTTGAGATTTGTGGTGGAGTATGAAATACAGGCCTGAGTCTTTAGAGACTTCGCCTCCTTGCTTTGCTGCTGAACCAAGGCTCACTGCCTCCCTCACAGCTGACCGTCATCACTGTCCACAGCAGAAGGCAACAATAGATTGAGTAGAAGATTGTATTACAGACCCAGGTGACCTTGCTGGACAAGCCCAACGATTAACATTTGTGGAGCAACTAGAGAAAGGAATGCAAGTCGGGAACATGTTAGTTGAGATGCAGTCACAAGCAAAATGCAATGGACACAAATAAGGAACCATACTGGTTCATGGACTGAGAAGTCCAGCAGTATATGGCCATCAGGTATAGTTAGATCCAGGGCTTCAAGACATGTGATCAGAACTTGGCTTCCCTCTCTCCACCTTACAACTTTGTTTCCCACTGGTTACCTTTGTTTTGGGGGTAGGTTCTCTCTGCAAACTGATCTCTGGAAACTACAGTTCTCTCTGGAAACTACAGTTTTTTCAGAAAAAGACAGATTCTAGCAGCATTAGCAAAGGCCACAGAACAAATGCTGGGGCTCTGGTTAGCAAAGTCTGAGAAATAGTATGGAAGCGGCGGAGTTCAACCCCTCTGTGCCCCGTGGGCTGAGAGTGGAGGTCAGGGTCTTCCCAAAGCAAAAACTGAGATTCTGTTAGTTCATGCAGGGGAGATGGTGAGTAAGAACATGGGATGGCCATAGTGCTGGTCTATCATTCCCCCCGGGGAAGTCACCAAACCTCTCTATTGACACCCACATCTGAAAAAGAGAGGGCTGGACTTATCCCTAATGTCCTTCCCAGCTCTAAGAGCCAGTGTCTCCCCACCACCAAAATGTCTCTCTAGTGATCATGCTTTTGAAAAATGGTTTTAAAGACTGAAAAGAAAACCCTAGGCATCAAAGGAAAATAGTCTACAACATCACAGCTAAGAAAGTGCCCAGCCCTGCAGGGTGTCAGCTGCTGAGCCCCGGCCATCTGTCAGGCAGGCAGTGGGGATAAAACAAGGACAGATGCTAGCAGGGGACCTCCATGTCCCACCAGCTTGAACTCAGATCTCAAGGTCCATGCCATCCCCCCACGCGTGTGTTGCTGTCCGTTCAGCTGTCTTGGTGACCTCTGATTTGACCCTGGTGAAGACAGGAATCAAGGACAAGGCTGGATCTTGACTAATGTGTCTGTATGTATAACATGACACTTCCCTGATGAATAGAACTCACTGTTCTCTATCACCCATCACATTTGGCAAAGGGCCTAGGCTTGAGTTCTAAGGCATAATAGAGCCCATACTTTACCCAACAGACATATTTCCCACTACTTCTCTGCTTCTGCTCTATGCTCCACTACCCCAGCTCCTTACTATAGGGCTTCTCCCCATTAAGGCCCTAAAATTAAGGCCCTGTTTCCTTTGTGATCTACCCTGCCAGACTGACCCTAAAGCAACTTGTAGGGAAGGGCTAAGTCTTGTTCGGTGATGACTATCTCCTCCTGGCATGGTACCTGAGGTAGAACAGGCTCTTGGACTGACTCTGCCCCCCAGGGGATATTTGGCAGTATCCGGAGACTGTTTTGGTTGTCAGAACTTGGGAGAGGGAGGTGCTGCTGGCCTCTGGTGGGTAGAGTCCAAGGCTGCTGCTGCACATCCTACAACGCAAGGACAACCCCACAGCAGAGGATTAGCTGGCCCAAAATGCTGGTTGCAATGAGATTGAGGAAATTTGTCTTAATCCAACAAGAATTTAAGGTGGTCGGAAGCCAGGCTTCCATCTTTGTGAAGGTTTCTCTATCTTCACCCCTACCCTTTTGGTGGCATCCTTGACAGTCACCTGGGCTCCTTCTCCTTGGTGGCCTGAACTCTAATTTTTGTCCCCTTAGCATAAGACTGCTGGAAAGTTCTCTTCCTCTGGTCAAATGTCTCAAAGTGAACCTCTCTGCTCATCCATATCTCCAGCATGGTACCTCCCAAGCCCTCAGCACCTGGTAGGTCACTTCCAAACACGCCTTAGACGCTGGTTTAGCTTGTCCAGCTGCTCTTGATAGGAGGGTCGATTGACTGCCTTTACTTGACTCTCTCTTTGCTTGAGTCTGCTCTTTCTTGAGTCTTCCAAATGCAGGTTTCAGGCTTTACTGTACGTTAAAGGAGTCTCTTCTCTGCCCATACTTTGCCTGTTCTGCTTGGAGAGAGGCAGCTCCAGTCCCCAGAGAGGTGCTCTAATTTCTTATAATTACTGTCACCAGCAAGAGCTATTGGGGGGGGGGGGCAGTGATGAGAGCTGGGCTTCTTACTAGTTATCTAAGAAACAAATATGTCTCACTGTAAATGTTTTCATTCTCATACAAGGACGTAACAGTCCAGTCTCCTGCGAAGAAATTCTGTTTTTCCTGTCGACATAATTTTAACCCTGCCTCTTCTGAAAGAATAAGCCTGGCCTTTAACATGCCGAGAACATTTGCTTTGTTCCCCAAAGTCTGGCGTATATTGCTACAAAACCAGCCAAGAAATGACTGGGCCCTGTCCGCCATGGCTGCGGTCACTATGGAAGTGCAATTCTAATCAGGTTGAGAATTAGATGATTTCTGGTTCACAAATCTCCCCAGTTTCAGAAAACAGAGGTGTCTGGTTATGCATGGGGTGAGAGCGAGAGGATGGCTGCTGAACTCTCTTCTTGGACCAGCACCATTTCCTTGACTAGGTTTTCAAATTAGTGTTTGTTAGGGTATCACCGGTATTACAAGAAACAGAAAGCAGCAAGAGAAGCTAGTCATTCCCAAGCGGAGCCCACAGGCACAGGCCTTGCTTCCCCTGAGAACAGGATCTGCTATGGCTGGGGTCACAGTGGAAGGTCCAGGGACCAGTCGCCCCCTGCTGGCCAGAGGGGTGAAGTGCCTCATCTCCGGTTGTAATCCCTTGTGGGGGTGAGCTCCTCCCTAAGGATTGTAAATCTGACACAGAATTTTGCACGCCCACAGGTAGTAGCTGCAACACTCAGTAGCTTATTGGGATGCTGGGCTGGAGAGCCGGGCTCCAGGACTCCAAGTCTAACAGCCACAGTGCACCGAGGTCAGAGGCTGCCAGCCTCAGCAGCACTCAGAGCAACCCCGGGATTAATTGCAGACCCTCAAAGGGCTTTGGTAAAGCCTTGGCGCCGAAGATTTATTTTTGAGTTTTATATTCCAATGGATCAGCAAAATCCCAAAAATCACATTTATCTCAAATCACCCATTTCAGCCATATATATTGTACTAATAAAGAATAACTTACTCTTGGAGGCGCCTCCTCTTCATTGCTGCCCCCCAGTTCCCTCCTCCCTTGCTTCTTCTAATTTCCTTCTCTCCCTCTTTCCTGTCTTCCTCCCTTTGCCTCCTTTTTTCTGTCTTTCTCGTCTCTCTAAATCACTTTATCCTTAAAAACAGAATCATGACGTGATTTATAATTTTATTTTTAAACTATATATTTTCTGATATCTTGATGGTTAGAGTAGAATATAAATGAACAAAATGGAAATACCATATTTTTAGTATCCTTAAACCCTGAGGGCTTAACAATGTATTTGGGGTAGTGATCTCTGCCTTTTTTGTCTGAAAGATCCTTGTGACCCAATAATTTGTGAAAATTATCTTGAAACAATTTTGAGCACCTATTGGGAGAAATTTCTCAATTATGCCAGCTGCTTCTATGTCAAAGGGTGGACCAGAATCATCTCAGAATGTTCATGATTCAAGCAAGAGTCTTTGTGTGGATTCTTTTAGTCACAAAAATGTAGGGCGAGCAGGTACTCGTTGCCCTGGTTGGGAAGCGTTGGTTAAGGCTGATGAAACTGCCCCTCCCTTAGCTCCTCTTGATGAACACATCTGGCTGCCAGGGAGAAAAACTATAAACTTGTCTGAAGTCAAGGAGCCTCCCGGGGGCAAAATCTCCAGCTCTCAGCCCTTCCTCTCTGAGATTCAAAGGCAGGAACGCCTGTTGGAATGGATGAAGGCTCTTTGGCAGATCTCAAAGGCCCTGGAGGATACTCTGTGAGAGAAATATGAACTGGAGCCAAAGGTGTGGGGGTAAGGGTGGAAATGAGGGAGGTGTGGGGAGCCTAGTGAGGTGCACAGGACAAGCAAGCGCTGATGTCCACAGGTGAATGTAGCTGACTGTTTGGTTGTGCTGGACTCCAGTGGGCCAAGACTCTTGCTCAGGTGAAGGTGTTCCCAAGAATCTTGTCAAAGAGATGAACACCTGGCACCAACCTGGGAAGGAATGTGAACATCAGTGTATGATCAGTGGGGCCCTCTCCCGGCCCCTCTGGTTCTGTCACTTGACAAGTGCTGTGGATTTGCTGACCCCTGTTAACAGGGTGTATTTTGCACATTCTCTACTGCCCCACTCAGCAGCCACACTGTTTATGCTAAGTAAACTGCTTACCCGCTTGTATGAACAGATGTGTAAGTCTTTACAACCCGATGAGCCGGAAAGCTCCATGTCCACTACTGGTGGGCCTCAGGCTGGGCTGGGTCCTCATGGGGCTCACATTCTGGTCATTACATGGGGTATAGCTGAGGAGGAAGCTCTGGATCCAAAGGCTGGGTGTATCAGTGTGACCCAAGAGACTTTTGAACCCAGAGATTGGAATATGGTACCGGGGGGTGCGGCCTTTGGGATCTAGGGCAGGTCTCTACAAAAGGAGCTCGTGTCCATCCATCATGAAAGGCAGTTTTCAATAGCAACAAAGAGGGCGCCACCCAGCACTGGCTAGTGAACACATCAGACCTTCTGTTCTTTCTCTGACCCCACCTGTAACCCCTTTTCTCTGTTGCCACTTCTCCTGTCCATTTACTCCACCCCAGTGGGTGCAGTGGAGTTGAAGAAGCCTGGGCTGCAGTCTCATCCTCTCGACTCACTGGGGTGGGGGCAGACAGAAGGGCCTGGAGACAGAGGTAAGCATTTACAACACAGCACAACTTGGAACTTGCTCGTTGGCAGCCCCACGGCCAGATCTGGCCTGCAGATGGCTTTGGTTGGGCCTGGGTTTTTAAAAACATTTAAAAATATTTTAAAAATGGAGAGGTTTCACGTATACAGATTTTTGCCCTTTCTGAAAACTGGAAAGGCCTTATGGCACTGGACGGGAGTAAACATGGGTGGGGACTGCTGTCCACCCCTGTTCCCTGCCCCTGCCCGGCCCACACAGTGGCAGCTGCCCCTCTCTCCTTTCCTGCAGCCTCTGTGAGCACCAGCCACGGAACCGGGGAAGACCTGGGCTGTGACAGAGCTGACTTGGCTAAGGGGGCCTGGGAAACCTCGGGAACTGGGATTCTAGGTTCCTGTGTTCGGGAGAACGAGAGTACTAGGACCGCAGCAGGGGATGTGGCTGGGTCGGGGAGTAAAAGTCAGTGGCCCAGTGAGTGTCTGTGGGGACAGGCGAATTTGAAATCCACAGGTCAGATCAGCAGGCTGGAAACTCAGGCAGAAGCAGACACTTCAGTCTTGAGACAGACACTACTTTCTCAGGAAACCTACTTTTGCTCTTAGGCCTTCAGCTGACTGGATGAGGCCCACATGACGGAGGGTGCTCCCCTTTGGCAAAGTCCACAGGTTGTGGGTGTTAACCATGTCTACAACATGCCAGCATGGCCATTCCCGGTGTTCGGTCACATAGCAGGTGCGATCACCTAGTCAGGCTGATGCAGAAAACCAACCTATAGTTTCGTATAGGAGGAATATAGGGGAACCAAATAAGGGATCATGGGAAAAATAATAACAATAAATCAAAACAAAATTAACAGGCAACTACAGATCAGAGACATTCTGCAGGGGAGGAGGAAGGAGAGGGATCAAAATGGGCAGGAAAGAGCACAGGGACTATGGTGACGTGACGGGTGAATTGGTGGCGGGATTCTCCGGGGCCTACGCCTGAGAGGAGAAAGCAAACATTGTACAAAAATGAACAATGATGGGGCCTCCCCGGTGGCGCAGCGGTTGAGCGCTGGGTTTTGAAGCTGCCCGCGGCCTCTGCGGCGCCGGTTCGATCCCCAGCTGCTCCCCGGCCACCGGAGGAGGGTCCCGCATGGCGCGCAGACCTCTCCTGCCGCCCGCTGCTCCCCTCAGCAGTGTACTTCGGTCCTTCTGCCTGCTCTGCTCCCCGCTCTGGCTCTGGTGAATTCTCTCGCCCTCCCGCGCTTCTGACTGTACCCAGTGCTTGTATAAAAACAAAGCAAACAAACAAACAAATAAATAAATAAAACATGCCTCTATTAAAAAAAAAATGAACAATGATGTAAAATATAAAGAAAGAAATTATATATATGTATATACACACACACCCCAACCATGCAAGAACAGCGGGCTGAGGAAGGGAGTGGGCAGCCTGGCTGGCTGTCTGAGCACAGGCAGGGGTTCTGGGCGTTGTGACAGGGGAGGCACACCCAGAGAAGAACTCGTGGGGTGTCCACAGCGCTGGCCCACTGAGCAGAGCAGGCTCAGGGGACCCCGAGGGGAAGAGCAGTTCATGGGAGCCCAGGGGTGACTCCTGCTGGCTCTTTCAGGATATCTGATAATAAAGGGGGTAAACTGAGGGCTGAGAAGAAAAGGCTTCATTTTGGGGTTTTTGTATTTTTTTTTTTTTTTTTTTTGCAACCTAGAAGGAGGGAGCCTTGGTGGGCGGGAGAGAAATAAAGCAGAAGGGAGTGAGGCAAGTGGTGGGATTTCTCATTGGACAAGCGAGGCTTTCCTCCTCAGCGACAGGGCTGTGGAGAAATCAGTCTCCATGTGGTCCCTGGACAACAGGGCAAAGCTCTGGATGGAGCAAACAAGGACAGAAAAGGGAATGTTCTAGAGAAAGGCCCCTCCCTGGAGGACTCTTTCCAGCCCCCCTCCCCACTTCCAGGCTTCCTCCCACTTGTACCTTTGCCAAGGTTCCCGTGCTGTAGGCTCTTCAGCCTCGGAAGGGCCCATCCTGGTGACCTGGGGCTATACCCCCACCCCCTGAAAGTAGATGGCAGCATTGCTGGCCCTCCGGCTCTCTCCTGGCCTCCTGGACCCTCCTTGCCCTGCACAACATGTCCCCACGGGGCTGAAGCAGAACTCCTTGGCCTGTACTGGCTTCTCATGGGCGGTGCTGGACAACACGCAGTTTGAGTGCCTGGGAAGCAGCGGCACACACCAGCACACACACAGTGGCCAGGGCCACATTGGCCACGTGGTCCTGTCCCTCTGCACCGAGCTGCAGAACAAGGAGCAGGTGGTGGAGGTGGACCATGGGGCCTTAAGAGCTCGAGTTCTCAGGCTGCCAGAAAATCCATTATTTCCAAGGAGGGGTCTTTACCAAATTTAATACAATGAATTTGAAGATGTGGTGGCTGAAAAACTGCTTGTCCCAGATGGCCATGGGGTCAAATACACCCCATGGACCCTTGACAAATGGTGGGCCCTGAACTCACAAGAGCCTCAGAGCTGCCCCTCCTTAGTCACACTCTAATAAGACCCAATTGCCATGCAAAAATGTAAACATTAAAATGACAGATAAAGCATGGGAAATTCCCATCACCTTTCCACGTTTTGGGAGCTTGCTATTGTAAGCACCACCATGGAGGGCACCGTAACTGTATCCAGGCTTAGTGCCTCCAAGGACTCAACCCTGCCTTGTTCCTCACCCCTCTGCAATCAAACTTCGCAGAGCTGTGAGGGAGTACTGGCACAGCTGACAAACAGGGAGCGCTGCTCGGGCAGGGCAGCGGAAATGCAGAGGAGTGTGCGCCGGCTCGAGTTGTGTGTGCGTGTGTGCAGCCTGAAAGTTCAAAGCACGCTGGAACATGGAAAGAAAGGTATTTGCCTGAGTGACTCAGACATGTTCCAGCATTTTCCCACAGGCTCCTGCACGGCCCAAAATAACTGCAAGCCTGGATCCGGTCCCCTGGCATGTGACCGCATCTGTATAATGTTACAGAACAGCGGGCACACCAGCCACGCTCACAAGGGAGCTGCAGCCATCACGGGGAGAAACAGCCATGGGAGGCATGGGCTCGCCGACACCAGAGGCCCAGTCCCTGGTCACCTGTCATAGACGGGGAGAAAAAAGTCCGGAGGGCAAACAGTTTATCCAAATTCACACCGCTGGGGATGAGAAGAGGCCAGTGGCAGAGCCAGCCCTAAGCTCCCATCAACTCTGTTATTTATGGGCTTGGAGTTCGGGCTTTATGGTTCTCCTGGGTGCCTACGTGCCACAGTGTGGACACATACAGAATTAAGGGGTGTCAGAATGGACCTGCCCTTCAGGGATCTATGGTTCTGCTTTAGAAATGATGTTAAAACAGCTAGAACACAACACACCAAAGGCCCAGGAAAGTTTGAGGAGGGCCGGCCTGTCCACAGGGGAAGAGTCACGAGAAGGTGGGCTCAGGTGGGCAAAATCTGGGAAAGAGAGCGGAGAGGCAGAGCTGACATCAAATGGAGGGGGTGCTGAGCTGAGAGGGGAACGCAGGGGTGCTGTGGAAGGCTGTGGAACGCAAACCCAGGCATCTGGGCACCAGCCTTCAGGCTGCAAATGGCTCCCAGTATGGACGCCATGATTTGCTAGTTCCAAGTCACCTGCTTCACCTGAGAAAGAGGGATAATCCCCTAGCATTTTTTTTTTAAAGATTTATTTTTTTTATTTTTATTTATTTGTACAAGCACTGGGTACAGTCAGAAGCGCGGGAGGGTGAGAGAATTCACCAGAGCCAGAGCGGGGAGCAGAGCAGGCAGAGTGACGAAGTACACTGCTGAGGGGAACAGCGGGCGGCAGGAGAGGTCTGCGGGCCATGGGGGACCCTCCTCCAGTGTCTGGGAAGCAGCTGGGGACCGAACAGGTGATGCAGAGGCTGCAGGCAGCTTCGCGACCCAGCGCTCAACCGCTGCGCCACCAGGGAGGCCCAATCCCTAGCATTATGACACATTTTTTAAAATGTGCTGAGGAAGAGGCCTAAGGTTACTCTCATACTTGTGGGGTGTATCATCCTTCCTTCATGGCCACCCCACTTGCCACGGTGGTGGGCCTAACATGGCCTTCGGGGTCCTGGGCCTTGGATTCAATTCCCGCCCCTGCTTGCGACTCTGGGTGTGTCACTCGTGTTTCCTCACTCACCTTGTGAGGATGTCAACAGCAGCTAGTGCTGACCATGGGCCAGGTGCGCCCCTCGAGTCTGAACTCCACCTCCCCTGCTCCATTTTACAGCTGAGGAAACCAGGAGAGGACAAGCGAGGTGATTCGCTTGTCCCTAAGCTGATACGTGAAGCTGTGGTTTGAATCCAGTTCTGACTGAAGCCTGTGTTCTGGACAACGATGTTCTCTTGAATTAGGGCGTGGGGATGATTAAAGAAGCCAACTCTTGGCAGATGCTCAGTGGATATGACTCCTGAATCCCTCATGGGCCATGTCACTTTCGTTAGGAAGAGCCGTGGCAGTTCTAGACCCAGCCAGCACCCCCTGTGAGGCCCAGGGACCACCCACACGGGTCTGACAGCTCCCACCCTGATATCCAGGCACCACCTAGTTTGGAGGATTGAAAATACTCTAACTACGTTAAAGGTAGTTGATGATGGCGATAAGCATTAAAAGTAATATTAGTCTAATTCCATAACAACCCAAGGAGGCTTCGTGTTGAGATCAATTGGAAAGAGACGCCCGAGTCACAGAAAGAAATGATCACGTGCTTCCTCTTTGTTCCTTTACAAAAAAAATAGGCTTTTCCCCATGTACACCTCTGAGTTTGTAGGATCACTCGTGTCTTTGGCCGTCGGCTCGTACTCCCCAAATGAGTTCACCCAGGAATGATGCTGGCGGCTTCCCATGGGAATGACTTCAAGCTTCCTCAGCAAGCACACCAGTGTGTATTTTTGTGTAGCCTCGTCAGGCACCAATATTAAACTCGATACAGTCATGGGGAATTCAGCCTGGGGGCTCTGAAGTCAGCAGGCTCCCTGGGAGTTCCACGGTGTCAGGCCTATCTTTCTCTTCCTTTTTATTTTCAGGTTCACTGGGTGAGCAGTTAGAAAAACAAAATCCAGCCCATTAGGGAGCTATGGTCCTTCCCAAGCTTTTAAAAAAACATTGACGCAGAAGGAAGGATCCTTCCACCTGGTGGCTTCCGGGCACATCTGATCCCTCACCCGAGGCTTCTAGGAATCCAACCTGGGGAGACACCCAGTCCTGGACCGGTGTGGGGGCTCTCAGAAGTGTCAGAGAGAGGACCCCAAGACTCACAGGCACATTCCCCTTCTCTGGGGACCTGGGCCCCAGCCTGGGCAATACTAGCAGCGGGCTTCCCTGTGCTAGCCTGAAGCAGCTCAGCCCGGAGGGAGGTGAGGCCGGCAGGCAACTGAGGCCAGGTGGGCAGAGCAGCTGTCCAAGGGCCCGGGGCTGGGCCTGTCTGAAGAGGTGCGCACTCATCTCTGGGTCCACAGCCGAGACCCCCTGGGTTCTAGTTGCAATCTGAGACTGGCAAGTGACCGTGAGTTGGTCTCTCAGGAGCTGGGCAGGGAAAAAGGTTACCAAGTCCAGGCCAGGCTTGTAAACACCCCTGCCATTCCATTCACCTGAGCCAGGAAGAGACACGCTAGGTGCTATTGTTCTTTTCAAAGTTTTAGAAACCACAACATTTGGCATTACATTATTTTATTTTCTTTTTTTAAAATGTAGCAGTTAAAGTCACTCCACATACAGATATCCCTATGCTCCTTGCACATTTTATCCTAGCTACAATCAGGTATTTCAGCTATGAGATGAAGAAAATCATCCCATTTAAATGGCAACATTTCTGTAAAACGGGTTTTTTACTTTTGTGATGGGAAATAAGACTCCCCACCTGTCCCCCCAAACTCCTTCAGTCCAGAGCTCACAACCATGGCCTATACGTGGTAGCCCGGCACAGAGAGGGCCCCCAAACAATAGCAATGGGGTTAAACTTTTGAAACAAGCAACTTCTTTATGGTACAGGGTAAGAATACAGAAGAAAAGCGTCATTTTCCTCTTAGCCCTTTTATTAGTGTGTTTTACCTCCACCCAGGTTACTACGGATCAAGCAGCTATGAATAATAAAAACCAACTGATTTAAAGTCTCTGAAATGCATGCAACTTAAAATTCCCTACAGCACACAGTCAGTTCCCAGTCTCTAGGTCGGAGCCGAACGCGGTGAGACTAGGGTGCTGGTGGGTTTCCAGCTGAGTCTGTCGTGCTGCTGGGGTTTGGCGTTGCCCCTTCTTTGGTTTCTGGCGGCTGGGGTTCAGTTTTGGGGTCTTCTCTATTTCCAGCACTTTTCTTATTCTTGTCTGCTGCCATCTCTATGATTTCCTGCAACGGCTGATCGGTCTCAAGGTTGCTGGGCTGGAGTTCGTAAACCTGCACTTGACCTGGGACATCTATTGCTTTCTGTTCCAGTTTTTCCAAGATGGTCTGAACCTTCCTGACGCCATCTCTCCGGGCCTGACGGACGTCAGCTCGTCCTTCAGGGTCTACGGAATCCAAGGCCAGCAGCTCTTTGGTCAAATACTCTTCTATCATCAGATACTTTTTGTCTGTCTTCTTGCCTTCAAAGTTGTCTACGGCCTGCTCCAGCCCCTGCACCTTCTCCAGGATGGCTTCTACTTTCAGCACACCTGGGTGTTTTGGGGGTGCCTCAGCTTCTCCTGGTTTGGGGGGTGTGGCTTCAGCAGGGGCAGGGCTGGGGGCTGCTTTCTCTTCTGCAGCCACGTTCTTGGGAGAAGAAGAGGCAGCAGGAGCAGCGGGGCTGGGAGGACAAGGAGCTGGGGCAGAGGGAACCTTCACTTCTACTTTCTCAGCGGGAGGTGGGGGCTTCTGGGAAACAGGCTGAGAATCCACCTCCTTGCGGATCACCTGAATCGGGATGTGTCCAGGAAGGAGTTCAGGTCCAGCTGGGCCTGGCTTGCTTTCTGGTTTGTTTTCAGGTTGGGGAATAGGCGAAGATCCTCGATGGGTCATGGGCTGCTGAGGAGAGGCAAGGACACAGAGATATTTTTAATAACTGGCTGAGAGTCACAGGCTGTTGCTTGTAGCTAGTACCGATTAGAAAGAACTGGGGATTGGCTTTTTAAAAGTTTAACAGTATAAAGGAGATTTTCAAAGTCAACCAACAGCTGTTACAGAGCAAAAATAAGGTATTAATCATGTATGAGGCCAGGCCATTTGTCATGCCTCCATTTACCACCTGAGACTATGGGCCTGTTACCTCTCACTGTAGAGGTGTTCCTTTGGCAGTGAAAAGACCAATCTGATTTTCAAAAATGCCTAAAGCTCACGTGGGCTGCTGGGCTGGTTTAGCTCCAGGCCAAGTCCTGTGACTCGGGTCCTTGGGTGGGGGTGTGGGGTGCCCTCTTCCTGTCCACTGTGGCACAGTCCTGCTCAGGGTGTGACCTTCCCATCTCCTGCTTCAGAACAGTTACAATTTTTTTTTAAAACCCATGACAGCCTAATGGTTTCTCCCCAGACTGATGCATTTTTTGAGAATAAGTGAGTTGCCCAAAATAGTTAACCCTAGAAGCTTTTTTCATGGGCACAGTGTGCCAGAGCTAACACTAGCCCGGGCTGAGACACTCTTTAATGTGACAATAAGCCACAGCGATATATTCTGAAATGAGCACAGCCAGAACAGAAACATCTGGGCTCTTCTGAGAGTACCATGAGCTTTAGAAATCACATACACTCCAATTCCATCAATTGGGAAGTAAGAGAGGGACAACATTATTTTTTAAAGTCCTCTCAATTCCAATTATAAAATTCCACTATGTTTGCTAAGGTCAAATCCTTGCAAGTCTCCAAAAAGGGCTCTTTGAACAAGCTATAAAAGGGAGGTCAAACAAAGATAAGGAGGTGAAAATAGGAGTAAATATTGTTCAGTGCTCATGGGAAATACATGGGAGAGACATGCACTGCTCTGCAAGTAGGCACTCAGGACGCCTGAGCTGGGGTGAGGGCCTGGGGGTCACTTAGCTAGTTGAACCCAGCAACCCCCATCTCATCAGATGTCTTTTGCCAACTCAGATGTCCTCAACTTTGGCCCTTAAGCACTCACGCGAGGGCCACAAGCCCCCTCCTTGGATCTCACAGCAAAGGTTGAGTAAGAAGTGACTTGAGACACACTTCAGAGGGGAAGCCCTCCAGCTGTATTCTTCAAAAATGTCAAGGTCATGAAAGCAAAGGCAGGCCGAGGAACTGTTCCAGACTGAAGGAGATGAAAGACACGACCTCTCAGCGTCGTGCTCACGCGCCTGGACGGGACCTCAGGGAGGGGGGAGACGCTGTACAAACTTGGAAGTGGTCTCTGTGCCAGGTAACAGCACTGGGAGGATGTAGATTTCCTGTATCTAATCAGGATTAGGAATGAGAATGCCTGTTTCTTGGGAATATATTTGCTGAAGTAACTAGGGGATAAGAGGGCATGATATCTACAACTCTATCTCAGTTATATAAACCATTTAGAGAGTGAAGAAATGACAAAGCACATGCAGCAACATGGTAACAAGAGTGAAAAGGGCACACTGGTGTCTCTGTACAAGACTTGTAATGTCTGTAAGGTTGAAATTATTTACAAATAAAAAAAGCTCAAAAAAAGTGGTGCTTTGTTACAGGGTGCTGGACAGGATCACCAGTTACAGTGAAAAGACACCCACACTTGTTTACAGGAGGTCTTCCTTCCAAAAACTGTGCCAGCCAGAGGCGGCTCAAGGCTGCTGCCTGCTCTGTCACTAAGGAAGCTACAAGTTGCTGAAATCAGAAGACCCCTCCCCCTCCAGGATGACCCCAAAGTCTCCAAAGAAAGGAGCAGACCAGGCCTGCAACCTTCACCACCTCCGGCAGCTACTCAGCAAGCTACCGGTCCTCCCTGTGGAGGAGGAGGGAGGTGTGAGCCAGGGCCCGGGTGCCAAGCTGGGAGCTGAGCTGAAGAGATAAGACACACACCTGATAAGGGGGCAGAGCATCAAGTGCTGAACTGAGGAGATTCATAAGAGGCGCCGGGGGAGGAAGAGGAGCAGGCTTCATGGAGGAGGTGACAGGCTGGTGCCTTTGAGGATGGGGGAGCTTGGGTTGTGAAGGCATTTCTGGGGGTGGATTGAGCATGAGCAAAGGCACAGCGCGAGGAATGGGCAGCACGGGGGTGCACAGTGCAATGGGGGTAACAGTGAGGAAGGACACAAGCAGAAGAAAGGCTGGGGTCGAGGCTGAGCTGTGTGGAAGAGTATGTGAGCCTTGAAAGGGCATGGGGGGCACTAAGGAACCTGCACCCCAGGTGTGTGATGCTAACTAAGTTCTACCCACAGTTTCCCACCAGGGTGGCTGGAAGTGTAAGGAAGTTGCAACAAACTATGAGCAAAAGCTGCAGAGAGGGCCTGCTGAGCGTCTGTATCCTTGTCCTGCAGCTCTGCTGCTGACCAGCCATTTCTGGGCTCCCCCGTTCTCCCAATTTCACGTGTGTGAACTAGTTAGGGCTGGCGGGGTCCCAGGGTACCTGCATAGAGCTCTCCGCCCCCCTAGAGTCGCTGCCGTGGCCAGGCAGGACCCCAACTCCCATACCTGAGGCCTGTCCACCACGGTGTGCACGCGGAGGGGCGACGGCGGGGGCACGGGCGTGGTGCTTCTGGCCGGAGAGCCCTCTCGGCTGGATGTGCCCCGGGCGGGCGGGCGGAACGGCGACGCGGCCCGCAGGGGCCGGGGGTCCCAGTCGTCCCCCTGGATCTTGTGGTACACGGGCTGGTGGGTCTGGTAGTCACCCTGCTGGGCCGGGTAGTGGGTCTTCTGGGCTTGGTGAAAGGAGGGCTGGGCAGCCGGCCGGGTGACGTTCTGCTCGTGGATCACAGGGATGGGGATGTAGCCCCGGGGGAGCTGGTGACTGCCCAGGCTGCTCCTGCCGGAGGAGGGCAGGCTGGCCGAGGAGGACGAGGATGAGCAGTCGGAGGCGGCTGGAGACTGGGATCGCTGCAAGACACAAAGGGTGGAGGAGGCCGGCCCCATGAATGACCCCGAGCCTTGGCACTATGACCTCGATCCTGTGTGCAGCTCAGGGACACACCTCTCAGTGGGCCTCCTGTCAACCTTTCCATTTTCAAAATGTGGGGTGAAGCCTGGGAGCTCTGGCGTCCAAGAGGCCTGGGTTCCAATTCTTAATAGCTCAACAGCTTTCAGAGTCTCAGGTACAACACAGAAGAGCTGCCCCTCTGTCCCCGTGCCCAGGCCAGCCTGAAGATGCAGTGACAGCCCCTGGAGGCGTGGCTCAAGGGCCACGCACAGAAGGGACTCCATCCACTGGTGGGACTGCTGCTGACTTCCCTTCCTCTTTCCTCAGTCCTGTCCCAGCTCATTGGCTGGGCACTGGGAGCTGGGTGGGTCCCTGTGTGTGGCCCAGACAGGCCAGGCCCCTTTCTCTGCCACATCACCTTCTGTTCACCAGGGAAATCAGGAGGGAAGGGTGTTTCCCCAGCTGGCTTCCCAGGGTCCTGTTAGCTCAAGATTGTTAAGATTTCTCTCATTAATGCGTCACTTTTGATTTTTGCAATGAGAACATCACCCGCATAGGTACTGCTTCTCCAACAAAGGCGAAGAGCCTCCAGTGACCCCACAATGTTGCTGAGTTTTTACCCCCAGGTTGGCAGTGGAGCCAAACAGATAGGGGCAGACGATCCCAACTGGGTGCAGAGTGGCATGATAACTGGTGCTCAAAAGCAGTGCCAGAGGACACGGGGCACGGCCCGCAGACGGGAAAACCAAAAGGGCTACTGTTTGGAATCCCTCGGGGGCACCAGCCTCACCCTCAGCTAAGAAGCAGCTTGAGAACTAGGCCTCAGACACCAGCTTAGTTAGCGTGAGGCTCACCGCCTTCTCAGGAAGCAGCTGCTGTCCTGCCTCCTTACTGTGGAGGCCTACCTGGGAGGGCAGGGAGGCTGTCTCATTTTCATATCAACACAGCTCCGAGCAGTTCTCCCACCACCTGCGTGCTTCTGACACAGAAAGCCCGGTGGGACGGCGGACACTGACCGGGAGCCGGAAGGCCAGGCCTCTAGTTCCAGCCGCACCACTTGCTTTTTATGCATTTGCACCCAATTCCGTAACAACAAAATAAGCCACGGGATCCCTGCAGCCCACCTGAAAAACACTCCTGTGACAGGCCGGGGCACCATGCAGGGACAAGGTCAGCCGTCCTTGCTGAGTGACCTCGATGCAGCAGGCCAGGCCCAGATGCCCTGTGTTTCTCAGGTGCCTGAACCTGGGCACTGGCATCAGGGTCTGGGAACAGCCGAGGACGTGGCACGGCTTCCTGGTGGCACCCCACCGGCATGGGCAGGACCTCGCCTTACCTCAGGTCCGTGGGAGGCTGGGGGCTGGGCTGCTGCAGCTGCAGCTGCTGCCGTGGCCTGACCACACTGTTTATCTGGCTGGGTGGCTTCCGCCACACCCCGCAGAGGGGACTGGGACCTCTGAGGAGCCGCGGTGGCCGCCTCGGTTCGGAATCGCTGCGTCCCAGCCAGGGGAGAGGCGTGGAAAGGATGTCGGCCCTCGGCGCCCTCGTGGAGCACAGGAATGGGGATGTAGCCTGGTCGGAGCTGGGGGTACACCGCCTGGCCTTCTCTAGTGGACAGCAGCCTGGGGCCTTCCCGAGAAGGGCCATTTGTAGAGGATGGCGTTTCCTAGAGCCGAAAGGAAAACACAGGCAGGTTAGAATCCAGGCAGGATGGCTGAGCACAGGGAGCGCGGCTGCTCCAGGCACCTGCGTCTGCCAGACACCCCCTCCCTTCAGAGGTTTCAGTTTGGCCAGCATTTTAAGAATTAGGAGCATCAAGAAAGGGGCCAAGGTACTTGCTGAGCACAAGAGAAGCCCCAATTTCCTGAACTGGTGAGACAGGCCCCTGGGCGCTAACAGCAGCGGTCTGTGCAGGAGCTCACAGCCCACCACTGTCTCCCCGGTCAGAGGAAGATGCAATTCCTCACACCAGGGACAGTCAGCTCCCCGGCTTCCAGGAGGCCCTCACACTGCCTAAGGAGACTGTGCCGTGCTGGACCAGAACCCAGGCCACAGTTCGGAAAGTTCTGCAGAGAAGGGGCAGTCAGCAGGGGCTGCCTCCTCGGGAGTAATTTCAGAACAAGCAGCAAGAAAGGGAGAGACACACGCAGGGAAGCAGAAACAGCACAGGAGGAGAACAAAACCGGGATTAATTATGTGGCTCTTAAAACGCAGCCAAGCCTGCTGGGCAGGCCGGGGTCCCTCTCCAGCTCTCACGCAGTACTCCCTGCAGCGGCCTGGCTATTTTGGGACCCCTGGGAAGGCCAAGTTCCAGCTGCACCGCAGAAAGAGCTCTCGTTTCAGACAACAAGGCCGGCGCTCACCGGGCGATGTCACTGCTCCCCAGGAGAGGCTGGCAAGCCGTGTCGGGACCCCCGCGGCTCCGGGGCTTATGTCCTGAGGACTAGTGAGTCCTTTTACAGAGCAGGGGGCTATGGGTTTGTGCCATTGGCCCATATCCAGTTAGGGGAACTATTATGGAGAGCTCAGTTAAGGAGGCAGCTCTCCGCACACAAACGCCGGAAGCTGAGATCTAGGAGCAGGCAGTGTGCACCGCCACGGCCGCAGCCCTGGCCACCAGCAGGGAATGCCGAGGGCTGATTCGTGTTTGGAGCTCTGGAGTTCACTTCTGTGTTTGTGTGCAGGCGTGTGCACCAAGAGGCTGAGCCCAGAATTTAGCCCTTTCAGAACCACAGGCAGCTTCCCTCCTGCTGAGACCCTGCCCGAGGGCCTCCACCCCCGGGAAAGGCCAGGGTGACACCGTGTCCTTGTGGACACCAGCAGACCAGCACTCTCAGATTAGACTGCCACGTGCTCAGGCCGCGGCATTATTTTTGCCTGCTTAACTCCCGGGGCACCTAAGAGCAGGGGGAGGGTCCAGGCTTCACAGTCAGATCTGAAATGCTGCCGTGAAACAGGCATCAAAAGGACTGGCAGCTCGGGGTGCTGCAGAAACCAGGCAGGTCCTTCCAACCACACGCTGGCACCCTTCCTTCCAGCCCCAAGAGGGGCCTGGACAAGTCCTGGGACCCTTCTCTGCTGGTCACCTCAGGGCACTGTTCCTCTCCACCCAGGCACCCCAGGAGCTGAGCCGTGAGCCAGCCTCCACTGACTACCTCCTGCTGAGTGTCCTGCTACCAAGTGTTAGGGGGAAAAGGATGTCCCAAAGCTATTTCCATATAGGCTTTGTGGACTCCACCCCCACCCCAGGTCAAAGCCAAAGACACTGGGAACTCCAAATCCCATCACCACCAAAGGGAAGGTGGCTGGGACCTGAGGGTGGGGTTAAGCAGCCAAGTGAGTATAAAGGCAGACACGTGGGCTTTGGGGGCACCCATTTTGGGCTCTCCACCAGCTCGCAGCGTCCGGCCATCTCTGAGAGTGACTTTGGGTTTCCAGGTCTTCGGATCGGGTAGGACGCATTAAAGACTTTATTTCCCTATTTTCTCCCTGAGTTGTACATTTTCCTTATTTCTTTTTCTCTTGTAAATAAACCTTTTATTAACCCTTTTGTGTGTGTCTGTAGTAGAGTATTCATAAGTCCCTTTAAAGCGCGCGGGTGAGGACACACAGCCAGGAACCCGTTTAATATCGGGGTTGCTTTATAACATAAGCACCTGGGGCACCCAACCAGCAAGGCATGATCCCTCCTAGCCAGGGCCTCTGAGGCAGTTTAAGGAAGCATAAAGCAAATAGGAGGCAAACCTACCCGGAAAGCAGGAAGCCCTGCAGATGGGGGAATGCACAGGCTCCCCTAGACAGGATCCAGGTTTATTCTGATCTGGGGTAATTCTCTCAACCATGGTGAGCCTCAGTTCCCTTCCCAAGGCAACACCCACCGGGCAGGACTGCTGTGGGGTCACTGGGAGCCACCCCAGGAGGCTGGCAGGAGGCACACAGCACCCGATTCCCCTCCCCCAACAGGCACACAGTCTGCTACTTAGACCCCCCCAGATGTCAACGGAATCAAGACTAAAGGACTAACTGATGGTGACAGGAGTCAGATGGAGGTGGCCCCCGAAGGAAGGGGTGGAGACTGGGAGGGTCTTCAAAGACCCTGCTGAGGGGGTGGCAAACAGGCAGGTCTCCCTGAACAAATCTATGGAACTACATACCTCCTGGGAGCCCCCACACTGCCGATCCCCTACCACATTCCACCCACATTATCCAGGTTTAACAGGCGAGGGTCGCCGGCCCCACGATTCAGCCTAGACGTCCTAGGGGCCTGGCTGAGGCCTGGCTCCTCCCAGGATAGCCCACCAACAGCTGGGCAGTGATGCAGCTCACTGGAGTTTGCACCTCCATTAAAAGAGAAGAAAAGGGAAGGAGACAAGGGGAAGGAGGAAGAGGATTCGCTCTGCACTTCCCGGGAGACAACCTCCAGAAGTCAGTTTAGGACCTGGGTCTTAAATGGCTTAGGATCAGCAGGGGAAACCTCCGCTCACTGCAGGGAAGGTGGGGTCAGGGGCAGTGAGAGGGGGTGGGGCAGACGCCACAGGGAAAGATAAGGCTGGAGGCCCAGAGGGTGGAGCAGCAAGGGAGGCCCCATTCGCTGCCCTGAGAGCTGCTGACTCCAGATGCCGCAGCAGGACAGGAGGGCAGAAAGGACACGCCAGGAAATGAGGTGAAGAAGTCAGGGCAGAGAAACAAGTGTGGGCAAAGCAGGGCTGAGGGCCTGGGCAGGAAGAGAGTCCTAGCATGAAGACAAGGAATGGAGGGGCTGCCTGCATGAGGGAAGCCTGCGTGCTGCCGCAGGCGTGAGGGCCGAGCAGCCTGGGGTTGACCAAGAAAGGGTGTGCCCAGCGGCACAGACTAGAAGGCGTGTGCGTGTGTGAGAACGATGGTCCCGAGGCTGCTGTTCCTCCAGCCCTCAACTTTCTGTGAGTTAAGCCTCATGTAATAAAAACCCACATCTTTTCAGAAGTTTCCATGAGAAGGCAGGCTCCCCAGCTTCCACCTTGGTGGGGATTTGTTTTTTCTAAACAAATCCCTGTGGGCCTCCCTGGTGGCACAAGGGGTTAATAAGCACACCACTAGGAAGCTGTTCGCAGCCTCTGTAGCACCAGTAAGTTCCCCAGCCAGGGAGCTGACCCACATGGCGCAGCAGACCTCTCCTGTCTCCCCGCTGCTCCCCTCAGCAGTGTGTTCCAGTACATCCGCCTGTTCTGCTCCCCACTCTGTCTCTGGTGAATCCTCTCACCGGCCCCCCCACCCTGCACCTCTGGCCTGTACCCCAGTTCTTATATGCATAAATAAATCTTTAAAAAAAAACAACACTGCATTAGACAGTAAGTTAAAAAAAAAAAAAACCCACATCAACCTTACAGGCTAGAAAAGCAAACATTTCTACCCGACTCATCAAATCACAAGTGAAACACCCCCCTTCTCCCCAGAAGGTCACCCAGGGAATACCAGCCTCATACCTTCATGATTTGACTCTCATTAGTCCTGCCCATGGCAAAGCCCAGTGTTAAAAGGCACTGCCCGAAAGATTCAACTTGTCCTTGGCCTCTTCTATGGTGTTCCTATTACAGACTAGTTTTCTAAAGGTAAATTTCAAATGAAAAAAAATAAAAGAAATAACGGTACAGTGTTTATGTCCTCCGAGATCAGGCCTTTTCAGTCCCATGAGGTGTCTAAGTTCAAGCACAGGTTCAGGAAGAACCTCCTGGCCACAACAGCACCTTCCGGTGGACTCTACCTGTCCCCCTCTGACTCCACTGGAGGCGGGATTCTGGGGAGTTGCTATTGAGTGGTCACAGGGACCAAGCAAGGCCTGGTGCCTCCTCACTGCCTGCCTGCAGCTTCCCAAGGGTGCTGATGGCGTTCTAGGCTCCTGTCCCCCAGCTCAGCTTGTCACCCTTCTCCCTGGGTAGAGAAGCCAGGCGGGCGCACAAGCTCATCAGATCCATCAGCAAATAAGAGGCGCCTCGGGCCTGCACTGCTGACCTCACTGCACTTATTTGTAAAATGGATTAGTTGATTCTCCATTCCTTGTGCAAGGATTAAAATCCCCCCCAGGTGTGTCTCAGTGCCCCAGGGCACTAAACCACTCCATGGGATAAAAACCAGGAAAATTTACTCCAGAAGCTGAAACCTGCCTTCTGAAGTACCAGATATTATTACCAGAGAAGCCTGCGGTCAGGTCTGGGCCTGGGTGACCCTTGAGCTTAAGGCTGAACTTCACCCCAGCAGCGTGGGCAGGCAGGGAGAGGCAGGTGAAAGGAGACTGTCCTATACTCCGGGGTCTGTCCCTAAACATGTGGGGCCTCACATTTCTGGGCCTGTTTCCATAGCGGCAAAATGGCAGGGGGAAGGGATGGTGTGCGGGACGGGGGAGAAGAAATGTTCTGGGAAGCAGTGGTCCTCCAGCTCCAGGGGCCAGGCGTGCAGGGAAGGCAGAGTGCACCACCAGCCAGCCCCAGGAAGTCCACTTCAGCAGGTATGTGGTGAGACCCAGCAAGACTGCACCGCACCCGGGAACTGACCGCGTCAGGGTCCTCCTGGCTCTCCCCTTTGCAGTGACCTCTGATTTCCATCTACCTAAAACTCAAAACCCAGGAAAAGTTGATGCCTAAAAGTCAAAAGTGACCACGCTAGCTGCTCTCGGTTAACTATCAGAACCCTCTGGAACTCAAGGTGGCTCCCAGAGTTTCAGGGCCCAAATGAAGAGGTGGCAGCCCCTGCAGAGATCCCAGAAGGACTCTTCCTGTGTCATAAAAGCAGGTGGGAACAAGAGTCCTCCAGCACCCGCAGGGTGCCAACCTCCGCACTGGGGTTGCCTCAACCCATCCACATCCATGCCCTGTACACTGTGTGGCCTCTAGACCCTAGAAATGCCCCTCAGGACTCCCCAGCCCACAGCCCCATGGCACAGCACTCTTAACCAAGTGGGCTCAGCACCTCCAACAGCAGCCTTCGCAGTGGTCTGATTCGAGAGCAACTGGCAACAATAGCCACCGAGGGCCACCCGAAGCCCTGGAGGCTTAAGTGGGACACGGAGCCGATTATCTGGGTTTTTAGGCCACAACAGCCACGCACTGGTTCAGTGTTGACTTTTACTGATTATATCTAAAACAAAGAAAAAAAGATGAGGAATCCTGGAACTCCCCATGTATCTAGGACTTGGCTCAAAATTAACTGGTTTGGGACACCTTTTTCAGGCTGCAAACAAAAGGAAAACTTCCTTCTATAGTGCAAATCCCAAGTTCAGCTTCAACCTCCTACCCCAACTTTCCACTTGGTCCGGTGGCCGTAGATGTGACTCAAGTATGGTTCCAATTTGATATATAAAATGGCCATTCGCATTCCCACAGCCAAACTTGGAATTGCTTCCGTTTCCACTGGAGTGTGATAAGGGGTCGGAACCACCGCGCCGGCGCTGTGCGGGGCACGGAGCAGACACAGGCCGATTGTGAATAACAGGCGGGGTCCACATCCACCAAAGTCCACTTACAACACTTCTGGTCAGACCAGTCTGTGCCAACCACAAACTCTAAGCAATCCCGTCCCAGGTGACTGGACACTCACCTGATACTCTATCCCCGGATTAATGAGATGCAAGGCCCAATGTGCCTCTGCGGGGGGAGCTTGTTTTTGGAAGAGGAAACTCAACATTGCTTCTGTGTCCAACAAAAGGCCAGCCCAGCACGAGCACTGGCCTTTGAGCTGCCATCTAGGGCTCCTGGCTAGTAAGACTCAGTTTCCCCAGCTGTACAAATCCCATACCCGGACCTCCCTGGTGACAAAGGGGTGAAAGACAGCGCTATCAAGCTATCGCCAGCAGCACCGCGCAGCAGACCTCTCCTGCCTCACCGCTGCTCCCCTCAGCAGTGTATTTCAGTAGACCCTCCTGCCTCCCTACTCTCTCTGGTGAATCCTCTCACCCCCCGCACCTCTGGCTTACACCCCAGTTCTTGTATGCATAAATAAATAAATCTTTAAAAAAAAAAATCCCATACCTCCAAGGGATCTTTGCAAGATCTAAGTGAAATAAGGCAGGAGGAAGTCACCAGAAAACTCTTTCTCCACAAGAACAGTCCATGCTCCTATATAATCACCCTCCCTCATTCCACAAATAGTTATGATGGACCTGGTTTTTCTTGAGCAGCAGTTGACGTGGCCTGTGGTTTACAAAGGCTGGCTCCTTGATGGTCTCATCATGCTCAGTCAGAACTCTCACCTGGTAGAGTTAGAAACCCCTTTATCTGAGAACCTTAAGAGCACAACTTAGCTAAGATGCCATTTTCTCTGAGAACTGTAGCTGAAATTTCATAACCTGGAATTAAACACAGTCAGAACCAACTCCAGGTCCTCTACACTCCTCTCGTCCACAGGCCCCAATCCTGCCTGCACTCCGGGCAAACTCAGGGCTGAGCATCAAAGCCCAATCTGCAGAGACTGCTCCTGGCACACATGCCCCTGGGAGCTGGTGAGGAAAGCCAAGTCTAGCAGGGGTAGGAGTATCCCCCGGGAGCAGCATCTGCTGGTGCCTCCCCAGCATCCTACCACCAGCGAGTCTCTGGGCGCTGCTCCCCTGCCGGCAGGAGAGCTGGAGGCTTGGTCAGAACACAGCCTCCCCAGTGTCCCACCCACCCCTGCAGCCCCCTCAGGGACCCATGGGGCAGATGTGGCCACGGTCACAAGGGAAGTTACTGCAAAACCAGGCCGAGAACCTGGGGAATTACCAACTACCTACTTCCCTCCACTTCAGAAAAAAGTAGCAGCACCTGCTTTAATCAATGGATGGAAATCACAGTGGAAAAGTACCTACAATTTGCAAAGCAGGAAGCAAACTGTCTGAACTGAGACGGAGACCTCCTCAGGGTACAATTCATGGTTTCTCAAGGACTTGCCTCGTGCTCCAGGGGAGCACTGGTCTGTCCCCAGCCTCTGCCCGCTAGACACCAGCCACGGGGGTCTTTCCTGGTATCAGGGTTGCAGCGCTTTGTCAGACATGCATTCTCTACAAAGCACAATTTCCCCCCAAGAAAGAAATCTCCATCCACTACCTGCAGCCTGAGCAAGAGCAGACCTTCTCGGACCAGTGTGGGGACCTCGAGGGGGAGTCCTGGGGGGGGGGGGCAGCTTTTCAAAACATCCCTGCCCCAACCACCACACGGGCAGGGGGGGTATGGCAATGAGAAGACCCCTCCCTCTCCTTCCACCTGCACTCAGAACTGGGTCCAAAGCACTCAGAACTGGGTCCAAAGCAGCAGTAGCAACAGCTGGCCCTGACTTAGCTGTCTGTTCCTGCCAGCACAGTCCCAGGTCCTCACAGGGGCACCAGTGGAGACGCCTCCCAAGTAGTCAGAGCGGAGGGTAAACAGTGCAGGAGCAACACCCCAGGCCTGTTTTCAGGGGAGGGCAGGTTGGGGGTGGGGAAGTCTACGGGCTGATGGGGCTGTGGGCTGCATGTCTGGTGGAGGCTGCAGAAGGCCCAAGAGCTTTCATCGACCTCCTGGCTTGAGTTCCTGCCCGATGCCTACAGGCCCCCGGCAGTGGGGGTCAAAGATCAAGGCAGTGGGAAGTGGCACAAGGCAGGCAGGAGAGGAGGCCTTGCTTCTGAGAAACAAGACTTCAGGCCTATCTGCTTGCAGACACACCCATGACCAAGAAGGGCCCTTCTGTGGGGAAAGCCAAGTGTCTACCTGTCAGTCCTACTTGTGGGTGGAGGCACAGGCGTTTCCATGGATAGCGTGCTCATGCGTGTGATCACACCCTGACTCAACATTTCCCACAGCCCTGGGCCCCCACAGCCCTGCGCCCCCACAGCCCTGGGCCCCCTGATGCCTAAAAGTCCAAAGTGACCACTGTAGTTGCTCTCAGTTAACTATTAGAATTCTCTGGAACTCAAGGTGGCCCCCAGAGTTTCGGGTCCCAAATAAAGAGGCGGCAGCCCCTGCAGGGATCCCAGAAGGACTCTTCCTGTGTCATAAAAGCAGGTGGGAACAAGAGTTCCCACAGCCCTGCTGGACAGGTACTTGCTATGCCCATTTTACAAAAGGGGAGACTGAGGCGCACGAGGGCGGGCTGTTTATCTGAGATCACCAGACTCCAAGGATCTGTTACCTCTCACTATTCCTGCCACCTGTGCACTGTGTGACAAGTGTCTGTGGTAATGTCCTCAAGCCATCTTCCTGGGGTAAAAGGCTGAAGGAAGAGAAGCACTTCATTTTGCCCGGTCAAGCTGGGCTGAGGCGCAAACCTGGAACATTCAGTTCGAGCGTGCTCCGTGTCAGGGAGCCATTGCTCCCTGCTGAGTCATTGCCTGGCCAAGGCTGGCAGGGAGAGTAAGGGCAGCAGCCAGTTCTGAGTCACCACAGCCCCGGGCCTCTGCACGCGCCCAGCTTGGGGCTTCTGGGGGGAGAAGACCCAGATCCACCTGCAGGAGAGCTGGAGAGCGGGTCTCTGCTCCAGCGTGCCCTGGGGTAGGACTACCTGCAGGAGTCAAAGAGCGAGGGCAGCCTTGTCCTCTGCACCCCCGTGCTGACCTGCCCTGCAGTTCCAGCATTTAAACTGTTCACTCATTCGCTGTCCTAAGCCCACCAAAATAACTGAAAAAATAAAAAGCCCACCCTCAGCTCTACTTTAATGAATACTAAGGAAGTGATTTTGAAAGTGGAAATGTTTGCTCCCCAACAGAATGGCAAGGCATTTCCTGAAGGAGGCTCATCTCCTCTTACTGGGGACTTGGCGCTGTGCTGGGGGCACCGGGGCAGCCGAGCCATTTCCAGGCACTTGATGTCAGCAGCGAGCAATCAGCAATTCTGGGCTTTTCTGAATTGACAGTGAGTAAGAAGCAGTCTGAGCCGACTGCCAGCCACATGGGGAAAAAAATGACGGGAGACTTGGTTCCCAGCGCCCCAGGCAGCTCGCTGAGCAGCTGTGGATTAGCGTGTCTGCCGCCAGCAGCTCCCAGTGCGCAGCAGGCCCGCTCCAAGATGCTGTGTCACTGCTGGGGACACAAAAGAGCTTCTCTAAATCCAGCAGGATGAACCGACAGAATCAACACCCACATCCTCGGTGGAGAAAAGGCCATTCAGAAATTCAAGAAAAAAAGAAGCAGGCCTCTGGAGGTGTGTGCAGTCGGGGGCCACACTGCAGCGTGGGGACCCCGCAGAGGGACACCAGCCACACACAGGGGGTCTACACGCCCTTTAACCAGCCTGCCCTCACCAGAGCCCTGGCCCACATTTTACTCTTCTCCACACCAAATCACTGGATTCTTACTGGGCCCGAGGCCCTGCCAGGCACTGCAAGGGTGAAAGATGAGACAGTCAAAGGCTCAGCCCACAGGGACGTGACCCCAAGGCAAGGCAGCCAAATGGCACCTTCAGGAAGGAAGACTCCAGTTGGAGCCTCGTGGAGTGCAGAGCAGGGACAGCCTGCTCCCAACCAGACAATGTGGGAAACGCTGTGGAAAAGAGCATCAAAGCAACAGCACCGCGCTCTGCGTGGCGTTTGACAGGGAGGTGGTGGCCGGCAGCAGGACTCAGGGATGAATGAGGAGCGAGGACTTGGCCCATCTCCTGGGTTCAGGCAAGAAGCCAGCATTTCTGACCGGCCCGTACAGAGGTGAACTCAAGGCTGTTTATCCCTGGGGCTGTGCCTGGCAAGCACTGGGTAGGAAGGACTTTGGAGAAGCAGCTGGACCCCCAGGGACAAGTCTGTCTCTCCCTCAGGTCCTCCCAGCCCCCCAAGGACCTTCTGTTCTGTCCCAGCCGACAGGTCTCAGGACACCCATGTCCCCTCTCCAAATCTGTTTTCTCACACATTGGACACACCTAGTAGTTTCTAGCTCAGAGAGCTGTTTGGAGGGTTTGAAGAGAGAAGTTTGTACAGGAACCTTCCAGTGTCTGGCACATGTATATAAATATGTTGACAGACAAAAAGATATTAGGTTTGTTTCTTCCTAAAGAAGCTTTGCCAGCTGCCTGGCTTCCTGAAAAGCTGCCATGGCCCCCAAAGAACTCTCCATGGGAAAACCTACAGACTTCATCACGTCAGGTGCAACATGAAGAGAGGGCGGTGAGGCACTTCCCACGTCCGCAGAAGGAGGGGATCTGGAGTTTAGCTTCAAAAGTCCAGCTGTGAGTCTGAGACCTGGGTGAGCTGGGAGAGAATAGGGGGGTGCAGGTCAGATTCGCTAGCACTGGGGAGCCAGGAAGGGCTGAGGACACCACAGTCAGGTGACAGAAGGTTCTCTGGTCTTCATCAGGATGCAGGGTCTCGGGGTTCCTGACAAGCAAAGCCCTTGTGTAATGCTCCCAGTTTTCCTATGTAAAAGTGCCTTTAATATTCAGGAGCAACATGAAAACAGCGAAAGTCTGAAGGATAAGAGTAGGTTTGGATGATGCTTGGCTTCCTATTTTTGATGATCAACATCGGGTATTTTTAAATGTCAATAGGAAGCACTGAACATGTAGAGTGGTTTATGGAAGTCAACCGTGTGTCATTCCAGAAACAAGGACAGCACTAATCAAGCCTCATGGGTGCTGTGAAGCTCTCTGACTCACCACCAGCTCCCCCGGCCCCCTAAGAGCATCAGACAGCTAAGCCTTCCTGGGTCCTGGCTAACATCAACCACCACCACCATCCCGTGTACCACGCTGCCCCCATAAAGGACGAATCCACGCTACAAAACAGGGGACAAATCAGCGTGTGCCAAGCCTAGCACAGCCTTCTTGAAAGGGGAAAAGAAAGGTCCTGGGTGAGCTGGACTCCTGCGGCACTTGGCCACCCGCTTTATCCTCCCCAGCAAATCACTGTTCATCAGTCTCGAAGGAATTTGCTGCGCTGACTCCAACTGGCTCGAAATACAGAGGAAAGCATGGCCACTCGCTCACTTCCTGACTGTGCTCTGGCTCCGCTAAGAGGCACAAGAGCTTGCAATCGATCCCCCACGAGCAGAATGAGCTCATCTTGAGGAAAATTCAGGAGGCTCTGCTGAACCTGAAGCAGAATAAATGGGTTTCTCTCCTTCAATCATAACTCAAAGCATTTTCAATTTCCTCTGAAAGGCTGGTCCTGCCTCTCTCTCTCACAGGCCGGAGTGTAATCTGTCAAACGTCTATGGTGAGCTTGTGCAGGGGGGGCAGGGCAGCCAGGGAGGAAACACTCCGGCTCACTTCTTCCTGGAGAACAGGAGGCTCTTACCGCTTCCCCACACCCATCCTGCCAGTCTCCATCCCTTCCCATGCCCACCCGCTTCATTCACACCCCAGAAGCCAGTTTCACCAAGACGGAAAATGGAGGGTCAGGTGCTAGGCAGGTGCTACTTGAGGGGTTCCAGGGCCCACGTATAGCAAACACGGAGTCACAGCTCCCCCACAACCAAATGGGATCACCGTCCATCAGTGGCTCCCAGATATCAGTCTGGTAGAAGCAGAATCATCAGGGAAGATTTTTTGACTTACAGATTTCTGCGTCCCACTCTGAGCAAACAGATTCAACATGGGGGGCTGTGGGGGTGGTGGCGTGGGGGTGATTCGACCAGCAATCTGTGCCCCTGAAAGTCTTTGTTGGAGCCTGCCAGGCTTAGGACTCAATCTCCTCCTACAAGGAGGGTCTCCTAGTCCCAGGGAGGTTGGTGAGGGAGCGGCCAGTGCCCTGCTCCTACCTGACCTGTTTATCCCGTAAGGAGAGCAGGGGGAGCGGCTGCCTGGGCACTGTGCATCTCCCGACTCCAAGGAGAACACCAGCCTCCCTGCCAGGGAAGGGGCCAAGACTGGTATGAACTTGCCAGGAGATTAACGGGAAACCCAAGTGCGCAAAGAATTGGACCACAGGGAGACTGCAGAGGGGGAGGCTCCACTGCTCAGAGCAGAGCTGGATAAAGTCCAATGTTCTGCCTCTGCCAGCCCCCCCTTTGCAACCAGGGGCCAGACACTTGCTTTCACTCGCCCCACCCCCACCCCCTCACCCAGAAATGGAGAGGGTCACTCCAACACTTCAGGGGCTCTGGGAGGATCGCCTGTGAGTGCCAGACTATAAAACAAAACACAAAGTTCTGCTGTTTTTCTTCTTTCCGCAAAAGTCCTTTTCCTTTAGTAACATGGTCAGACTGTAACACCCAAAAGCTGTCTTCCTGCAACCCCCACCCCACCCTCGAAGGGGCTTCTGCTGTTTTCTATGCTCAACAAATAGCTTTGCAATGACTGAGGGCACCTCCTCTCTAAGGTGAGGATGCTCTGAGGATCCTCGTAGCTCAGCTCTCCCCAAATCGCCCTTTGTTTTACACCAGGGTCTTTTTTCATTATGGATTAAGAAAAGGATTTCTAACATAAAATAGTACTGAGGGATTTTCTGTTGTCTTAAGTCTGGAGCAGATAGAATTTAAAGAAGCGAAAGTGAATTAGTCACCCTGATGTTCTGTGGCTATCAAAGCACTGAAGCCAGCCCAGAGAGCAATGAGCTGCACGTCAGTCCTCTTAAGTTCTGGTGCCAGGCCAACCAGCTTCGAGTAGTTAATTTGGTAAAGAGAACTCATTTCTTCAGCTGATGACATCCAGTGACCGCCATCCAAGCAGTCCCAGCACAGAGGTCAGCCACCCAATGCTGGGAGGACACAAAAATAACCCAGTATGCCAGTCTGCATACTTCTCCGTTTCATAAAAATCCAAGCCCCTCTCCCTTCTACTGAGCCATGCACTGCCTCTTAACGGGCCTTTCGGCTGCAGTTCAATCTGGGCTTCAGTATCAGCTGAGTGACCTTTGGAAACACTCTTGAGCTTTCTTTACCAGGAAAATACAGAGGCTGATCTAGAAGATCTCGAAGGGCCTTTCAAACTTCTGTTAAATCTTCAAATCAATTTTTCCAGCATCAGACTTCTGATTGGGTAGCTCAGAATTTCTATTTACTGAGAGCAATTATAGCAGTAACTCAACCTGTTTTTTCCCATGAAAAGGTTTACGAAACCATAAGCAGGGCCAAGCCCATTCACAGGACGGGTGCAGGAAGATCTCAACTTGCTGGGTGAGTTTCACATTGAAAACAAAGAGCTGACAACCCGGGTCTTACCCTGCACTCAGGTGGATATGTTCATACTTGAGCTTCACTCACCACAAAGGGTGACAGCAGATAATTTTTTTTAAGCACGCTAACAATCCACATTCATGCAGGCCGTAGGAACCGGGCCGTTTTGGGATGAAAATTAGTTTCACCCAATTACTGCCGGAACAGATGTGTAGAAAAGCACATACGTGTGTGTGTGCCCATCTCAGATAATTCACATCATGCTCATTTTCACATCAATCACACAGTTTTGAAGAAATGTTAAGTTGCCGAACGTACATCTCACCGTTGGGCACCAAAGTTTCTATATTTTTAAGGAAAAAAAAGTGCACAGAAATGAAGGTGATGATTCAGGTCTTTCTTTGTACAAAGTGTCTTTCATTCTGTGAATTTCTGAATCTTCAAAATAATGTATCAGCTCTTTATGGGTTTTACTTTTATTTGGCCTGGATAGCATATTACCCTTTCTCTAACTTGGTCTTTTTTGCCAAGCTTTTCCTTTTGGAAAATAAAATTTATAGCAAGTTGCAAGAGTAGTACGAGGACACTTTTTTTTTTTTAAATTAAGAGGATGATTCCATATTTATCTTTCCAAACGAGCGTGCTCCTAAGGGTTCAGGAGTATATCAGGCACACATCTGCTGCGCTCACAAAAGGACTACGACTCAGTTACTTGGGTATTAGAAACAAATCCGAGGTATTTTAATGCCCTAACAAAGAAGGGAACGTATGCCATTACCACATCATTCTCGCCCTGGCCAGGGTGAGGCAACGCGGGGCGCCCGGGCCCTAGAGGAAGGCGCACATCCTCAGCCTGGAGACTGCCCGGGAGAAGAACGTCTTGGTTGAACAAGTCATACCAGGGTTTATTCTTATTGAAAAGTTTCAAAACAACACGGTTTTAATTTGAAATCCGGGCGGGGGGAGGGAAGCCTTTGCTCGGGTTTCCTGAGTCACTGTCCGAGAGGAGAGACCCTCGCCCGGGGCAGGAGCTCACCGGGGCGAGCCCCGCGCCCCCCGCGCCAGCCGGGCCCCGGCCTCTGCCCCGGCGCGAGCCCAGCCCGGAGGGCGCCGGACCTCGGCCCAGCGGCGGCGGCGCAGAGGCCTCGCCGGCCTCGGGGGCTGCCCAGGCCGCTCTGTGCGCGCCCGGCCGGCGCCCGCCCTGGGCCTCGGCCCTGCGAACCGGGCCGCGCGGATCGCAGCTCCGGGGCTGCGTTTGGCCCCGGGACGGGCACCCCCCCCCACCTCCCTCCCTCCCTCCCGAGCCCGGGCCCCCAAGGGTGCGCTGGGCGACCCGGCTCCGGGCGACCCGGCTCGAGGCACGCGGCGGGGCGCCCGGGGAGCCGGCGCCCGGGGTGTCCGGGCGCCCCGGGGCCCTCGCCGACCTCGGGGCCCCGCGCCCCGGCCCGCGCCCTGGCCGTCGAGCCCGGCTCACCTTGGGGCCCTCGGGGGGCACGCGCGGGTCGTTCCACGTGGTGGTGCGGCTGTTGTGGTCCACGAAGAAGGGCCAGCCGGTCTGCGGGTCGATCTTGATCTCCCAGCCGGGGGGCAGCGGGTCGCGGTCGCCGCTGCCGGACGCCATCGGCACCACCGGGGAGTGGGTGGCTGCGCTCATGCTGGGCCGGGCCGGGCCGGGCTGGGCGGTGCGGGCCGGGGCGGGCGCGGGCTCCTCCGGCGGGGCGGGTGCGGGCCGTGCGCGCCGCGACGTGTCCCGAGGCCGGCGCCGGGCGCCCTTATGAATTGAGGGAGGGGGTGACGTGGCCCGAAAGGGGTGGAAGTGTCTGGAAATAGCCTCCCCGCTGCCAAGGGGGACGGAGGCGACAAAGGGAGGCAGCAACTGGCCGGCTAGAAACTTCTGGTCCCATCCAGAGTTGGCGGCGGCTCGGGTTGGATGCGGAGCTCCGCCCTGAGTCATGGGCTATAATCGGGGCGGGGCGGGGCGGGGCGGGGCCTGGGGCCGCCCCTCCCCCGCACCCCGCGCCCCCCTGCGCCCGCGGGGAGGGGGGCGTCGGCGGGTGCCCGGCGCCCCGGGGAGGGGCGCGCCCGGCGAGGGGCCTGCGGGGCCGGCGAGCCCCGGGGCGTCCTCCGTGCGCCCTAGGCCGGCTTCGGGCTCAGCCGCGCCCCCACTTCTTCCAGCTTGTGGGTGTTCCCGGGCCTGGGAGTCCGCGCCGGGCCGCCGCCGCTCCTGCGTGTAAAAATAAAAGTCATCGTTAGGCATTAAAGCCTTTGGTTTCGGAGGAAGGAGACTCGCCCACCGCCGCACACCCCCCCCTTGGCACCCCATGTAATGAATGGCTCGGGACGAGGACGGCCCTCAGTTTCGTTTTAATCACTCCGGGATTAAGGGCCTTGGGGAGCAGCTCTGGAACTCACCTGCTGTCCTTTAGCAACCCCAGAAAGACTGCGTGCGCCCCGGGCTTATCCTCGGGAGCCTCCTAGCTCAGCTGCAGAAACTTTCATTGCAATGAACAATTTTAAAGAAAAATCATTTTGGGGGCTTTGGTCTGTGTGTGTGTGTGTGTGATAGAGGCTGATTCTTGCCATCTTAATTGTTAACTTCCACTTGGCAAGTGGCGACTGAACCGAATCATTGACGCTCATTTTTTGGGTTGATTCCATGGTGGTGGCACTTGTAAACTCAACCAAGCCCCACGATTCCTCTGAGAAAAGAGATCGTCTGGGAGGGTCCATTTTAGATCTCTGAGCGTGCGGAGTGGTTCCCCTTACCAGAAACGTCTTTGAGAAGTTGCCTTGTACTAATATTGGGCCCAGTTTTCAACTTGGATTAAAATACTTGAAAACTGGGCCTCCCTGGTGGCGCAAAAGGTTAAGCACCGCACTATGAAGCAGACCCGCAGCTTCTGCAGCACGAGTTCAATCCCCAGCCGACCAGGGAGCAACCCACATGGCGCAGCAGACCTCTCCTGTCTCGCCCACTGCTCCCCTCAGCAGTGTGTGTATTTCAATCTGCCTGTTCTGCTCCCAGCTCTGTCTCTGGTGAATCCTCTCACCCCCCTCATCTCTGGCCTGTACCCCAGCTCTTGTATGCATAAATAAATAAATCTTTGAAAAATAAAATAAAATACTTGAAAACTGTCAAAGACAACACCTCTCCTCTCTTCCTGCCCTCAAATTACTTTTTGAGCAAATGCTAAAGAGACCTTTGCATCATGTCCAGTGCAGATTCTAACTTGCATAGATCTGCTTGTCAGCTCTGAAGTCCAAAAAATCAGAGGTTATTCAAGTCTCTGGACTGATCAGGTCGCCAAACACACACATAAGCAAGTGCACTAACTTAGCATAAGAAATACTGCTATTGGGCCTCCCCGGTGGCGCAGAGGTTGAGCGCTGGGTTGCGAAGCTGCCCGCAGCCTCTGCAGCGCCGGTTCCATCCCCGGCGGCCGGGCGAGGGTCCCACATGGCGCACAGACCTCTCCTGCCACCCGCTGCTCCCCTCAGCAGTGTACTTCGGTCCTTCTGCCTGCTCTGCTCCCCGCTCTGGCTCTGGTGAATTCTCTCACCCTCCCGCGCTTCTGACTGTACCCAGTGCTTGTATAAACAAAACAAACAAATAAAAATCATAAATAAATAAAAATACATGCCTCTTAAAAAAATAAAAAATAAATAGTTAAAAAAAAAAAAGAAATACTACTATTGAAAAACCTGGGCCCTCAAGTTCACTGGTCAGTGTCTAGCTTCTTCTTCCTTACATCCAAAGCCCTGAGCCCAAGGATGGGCCCCAGAGTCCATATTCAATAAACATGGGTGTTTATTGAAGTTGTAGTCCAAAGTGGATTTTATTTCTATCTTCTTCCTTTGCTCAATTTGTTTTCCGCTACGACTACAGTTTATAACCGGGAACATTTTTTGCTTTGCAGGCTGGCTTTGCTTTTTTGCTTGAGAGAAGCAAGTCTGGGGTTGACATAGCCCCACCTGAGGGTTGTACTCCCCTGGGGTCTTCATGCAGGTTTGTTTTAGATGGAAAGGTATGTCCCGGAGGGCTGGCTGGGAGAAGCCACTTTGACCCATGCTGAGAAACAAGGAGCATGTGTGCCCTTAGTGACTTTTTCCCCCCTCCAGATCTTAGGCTGCCTGTTCCCCAGCTGCTGTGGGCTGATGGCTATGTCCCCTCAGAATTTGTATGTTGAAACCTATTACCCAATATCGTGCAATTTGGAGGTGGGGCTGTTGGGAGGTGATCATGTCATGGGAGGGAGGTTGGAATCCTCATAAATGGGGTTGGTGTCCTTATAAAAGAAGATCCTAGAGAGCTCCCTCCCCCCTTCTTCCATGTGAGGACACAGTGAGGAGATGGGAACCAGGAAGTGGGACCCCCCAAACGCCGAATCCTCTGGTGCTTTGATCTTCTATTTTGAAACCTCCAGAACTGTGAGAAATAAATTTGTTTATAAGCCACCCAGTCTATGATTTTCTCTTACAGCAACCTGAACTGACTAAGACACTAGGCCCTCTGGAGTTCTTTGCCCAGATCAGAAGCCTAATCATGATCCTGGATTCTCCTTACTCTCTACCTTCCAGTTGTCACCAACTCTACCAATTCCATGCTCCTTGACTCTATGCTTCTATTTCTTCAGTCCCCCAGCCAGATCCAAGTCACCCATATCTTCCTTTTTAAATGAATCTTTTCTGTTGAATTCTTTTAAGATGTGGTTTTAATTTTTAAATCATTTTTAGCTCCTTTGAGATATAATTCACATACTAGATAATTCACCCATTTCAAGTGTACAAATTCTGAGTGTATTATAGGAAGACTAATGCTCCTTCTGCCCTCTTAGGTTCTCGACTAAGCCCCTCAGTCATAAAAGTCAGATTAGCAAGAGAAAAACAAACAGAAGTTTAATAATATAAGAGATGCAGGAAAACTGAGTGATTCCCACCCTTATCTTTCCTGTGGAACCTGGCAATTGCCTCTAATCTTGTCCATGTCCAGTTCATTACCCACGAGGCAGCCAGACCACCTTTTCCAAGCACCTTTTCCTAGTAACTTTTCTCTGGTTACAAAGCTTTAATGGCTCTTATTTCCCCTTCTATATCCAAGTGCACACACCTTGGCCTGGTGTGCCCCAGACCCCTCCCCCTCTCTCAAGGGTGCACACATACTTTGTGCTGGCCGAGTTGAACCACATCACAGGCACGCTGCACCTTCTCTTGTCTGTGCATGTTGCTCCTCCACTTTCTTTCCCACCTCAGCATCTCCCACTCCCTGGGCCTAGCTCACACCTCTTCATCTTTAGGGATCAACTTTGGCTTCACTCTCCTTCACCGTCCTAGCCTGAGTCACCTGTCCCTCCATCACATGACCTGCATTCAATTGCTTGCTTGACGATCTGATTTATTTGTGGATTGAGTTTCTCAAGGGGAGGAGCAGAATCCTGATTGCCACTGTGTCTTCAGCATCTAGAACAATGCTGGACAGGAGGTTATGAAAACAACAGTAATTGGAATGGCTACCACTTATTAAGCATCAACTCCAGGCCAGGTACTGTGTTGAAGGCTGCATGTGAATTATCTCCTTCCATCTTTGTGGTGGAGGCTTGTGATCCTGAAGAATTTATTCCTCCAGCTGCCAGGAATGCTGCAGGAAGACTAATCTCAGTGTCCTTTCCAGTTGACTTAGCTGAAGGAAGCTGCGTTGCCCAAGGTCATACCTCCTTCCAGTGTGCTCTGCAGCCAGCAACTGCTCTAGTTATTGGTCTAACTCAGGATAGGGCTTACCTGCTAGCCCAGCTCCAGAGCGCCCTCTGGGGTTGGCTGCTGCTTTCCCTGAGGCTGCTCCACCCACCACCCAACTTCTCTGCCCAATCCTACTTCCTGCTTCCCCTGATCAAATCCTGCCACCTGACTCCTATCTCTCAGTCTCCTTTCCAAGGAAGCAAACCTGGAACAATCCTCTTAGCAACCTTAAGGGTAGGTATTATTATGATTCTCCCTTGATAGATGAAGCAATTAAGGTGTAGAGACACTAAGTAAACTGCTCAATGTCAGAAAGCTCATGATTTGTAGAGGTGGGATTTGAATTAAGGCAATTGATAAATATTAGCCGGACACCCAATAAATATAAGTGTATCGATGGTTTAGTCCCAGCAGGCTCCAACAAAAAAGATTTATAATTCAAAACAAAGCTTTGTGTACGTAATTTCTCTCAATGTCGAGGAAACAAGGGCAGCAGCAGGCTGCCAGAGTCACGTGGCTGCCCTGTCTGTGACAGGCCGACCTGGTTGATGCATAGCACAGGTCACAGAGGGGCTGGAGCTCAGCTATAATGGGGAGTTTTTAATGCAAATGTCACCGAAAAGACGTCAGGGTCTGGATGATTTCATCCTTTTCTAATGGAACACATGACCTGGCATAGAAAAACCATGTCTCCTGATCTGTGAAAAATGCTCAGCATCCCAAGTTACTTGTGTTTGCCTGTGGGTGTTACTGGAGATGAACACATGGGGCCGTGTGCACCTGCTCCAGCCATCTCCTCCTGAGGGCACCGTCCACTATGGACAGTGTAGTCAAGGGGAGGTCTGGACCACTGAATGGAAGTTCTGGCCTCTTTAATACCTGAAGGTCAAGTGCATCGACAGCAGGTCTTAGAGCAAATAAGGTGACAGGAGATATCTGGTCTGGTTATGCTACGGAGACCTTGAGGATAAACTCTGGAAATACACCCTGGTGGAGGGAGAGGTGGGAAATCGATATGGCTTAGCTGCAGAGGTTCAGATTCCAGCACTAACTTTGCATCTGTTTGTTATTAAAAGTTAAACTCTGTGCCTGCAGCAGCCCAGTGCCCCTGACCTAGTGTGACAGGTACATTCTGTACCAGGTCTCTGGATCTTTAATTTTAAACTATGCTATCTTGCTATTTACCTGCCTGTGTTCTTCCCTGGAAGCTTGACAGGGGCCACAGGAATGGACAACTTAGCGTTGGCAGCTATTTTTTAAAATATCAAGGGCACTTCAGGACCTGATCTCATTGATTCCACCCAACCGCCCTAGGAGGCACAGATTAGGAAGCAGACTTAGAGATCAGTGACTCGCCTAAATTCACATAGCAGACCAGCAGGTAGCACCAGGCTTTGAAACCCATTCAGTCTGATTCCACAAACTGTGCTCCCAGAGAACATGGCCTCGCCCACACCTTAATTTCCAACATTAACCTCCACCGCTGTGGAAATGGTACATTTCTATTGTTTGAAGCCTGCCTGTTTGTGGTATGGGCACACCTTGTTTTATGGTGATTCACTTTACAGAGA
The DNA here is from genome assembly GCF_014898055.3 of Talpa occidentalis. Taxonomy (NCBI): domain Eukaryota; kingdom Metazoa; phylum Chordata; class Mammalia; order Eulipotyphla; family Talpidae; genus Talpa; species Talpa occidentalis. Next base: position 7,191,899 of record NW_023605194.1, read on the forward strand.
TTCACAGGATTTGCATTTTTTACAAATGGAAGCTTCGTGGCCACCCTGGTCAAACAAGTATAATGGCGCTATTTGTCCAGCAACACGTGGTCACTTCATGTGTCTGTGTCACATTTTGCTAATTCTTGAAATCTTTCCAACTTCTTCATGATTATCATATCTGTGATCAGTGACCTTGATGTTACTGTTTTGACTGTTCTGGAAATCACTGCAGATGTGGTGAAAATAGGGAGAGAACTAGAATTCGAAGCCCGAGGATGTGACTGCCTGGCCGCCACGTCATGACACAACTTTTAAAAGATGAGGAGCTGATCCTTGTGGGTGCAAAGAAAGTGGTGCCTTGAGATGGAATCCACTGATGGTGAAGAGACTGTGAAAATTGCTGAAACGACAGTAAAGGATTTAGAAGATGATGCCAACTCAGCTGATAAAGAAGTGGCAGGGTTGGAGAGGCTGGATTCCCCTTTTGAAAGTTCTATCGTGTTATCACACACCATCACATGCTGCAGAGAAATCTTTCCTGAAAGGAAGTCAAGAGTGGCAAACTTCATTATTGTCTTATTTTAAGAAATGCGAAGCACCCCAATCTTCAACCACCACCACCCCCATCAGTCAGGAGTCATCACCATGAAGGGGAGACCATCTACCAGCAAACAGTAGGCCACTAGGCTCTCAAATAACGTGGTTTATTGAACGTGGTTTTGTTAAAACATTGATGAGGAAAAAAAAAAAATCCCAGCGATTGTTGACATGGTTTCCTTATACATTGTTTCACTTAAAATTAAGGTCCTTCTGCCTGCTCTGCTCCCCGCTCTGGCTCTGGTGAATTCTCTCACCCTCCCGCGCTTCTGACTGTACCCAGTGCTTGTGTAAATAAATAAATAAATCTTTAAAAAAAATTACAGTTTCTAAGAAACTATTGAGCACAGTAAGGGGGAATTTTCCATACTCTCCACTGAAGGCTCAGATGACCATGAACCATTACTAGCAATAAAGTATTTTAAGGTATGTGCGTTGTTTTCTCTTAAGATATAACAGTACTGCACACTTAATAGACTACAGTATAGTGTAAACATAAGTTTTCTATACCCTGGGAAACTCCCAAATTCCTGTGGCTTCCTTTATTGTGAGGGTCATGTATGGTGGTGGCGTGGAACCCAGCCTGCAGGGTATTTGATGTGGGCCCAGCAAGTGCAGCCCGCACACTCTGTTGCCCCACCCAGGGGTGGCTTCTGTGATCCACCAGAGCAGCCACCTTGGGAGCTGGATGGACTGTGTCACCTGTCCCTGCCCAGGCCCTGCAGTGCAGGGAGGAAGGAGTTCTTGATCCACCATCTCCCCATCAGGCAAAAACTCTCCCTCTCCCATCCGAGGAACCAAACCCTCGACTCACTGAAGTGAAACTCTTAAATGTGTTTTTAAATGACCTTTTTTCCTACCATGCATCAAAGTCCTCTCACTCTTAAGGCTGGGTTCAGACAACAAGGGGAAACCTGCTCCGGCCTTTCTCCTGGCTTCTGGTGGTTTGTGGAGAGTCCCCCATTCTCTGCCTTCATCTTCACATCGTGTTCTCCCCAGGTGCCTGCCTGTGTCCAAATTTCCCCCGTGTGTGAGGACACATGTCACGTGGGATTAGGAGCCCAAGCTGCGGTATGACTTCATCGTAACTGATTTTAATATCCTTGACCTTGTTTCCAAATAAGGTCGCATTTTGAGATACTGGAGGTAGGATTCAACTCCTGACAGTTACTTAGTGGAAAATAAACCTCCTTCCCTCTGGTGTTACCAAGCCTCTAGAGAAAACCAGCACCCCTGGGTTCCTGGGTATTCTTCAGGGGTTCTCTATGCATTCACCAGTGTGAGTGCACACGTTCTTCCCTGGCACAGAGGCTGGCCCACCGTGTGCCCATCCCTCCTTACTCTCCTCAACAACGCTCCTGTGGAATTTTCCATATCAGCCCTCACAGACCTTCCTTGTTCCTTTAAGTGGCTGTGCACTAGTCTATAATTTATTAAACTGGTCCCTATTAATAGATATTTAGAGAGCCCCCAGTCTTCTGCTATTCCAAACAATGCCACAACGTATATTCTTGGGCACATCATTTTGCAGGAAGCAGAAGTTCATCTATTAATACCTGGAAGCGGAGGTGCTCAGCCAAGTCGCTCTCCAAGGAGGTCAGGGAAGGTCAGCCTTGCCCCAGCCACGTCACAGTGGTGTTTCCCCACGGCCTCATCCAACCGAGTTAGCGAACTTTCTGGTCTTTGCCAGTCTTGTATTTCCTCATGTACTTTTAATTTAATTTGCATTTCTATCATTATGAGCATAATTGAGCATCTTTTCATGTGTTTAAGAGACATTTGGAATCCCCTCCCTTGGAACATTCTGTATTTATCCTTTCCCCATTCTTCTTCTGCGACTGAGGAGGAATGAAAAGGACTTTTGCAGATGCAGAAGGAATTTTTAAAAGGGCACCAGGTAATTGCAGGGCACATGAAGATGGGAACTGGTGTTGAAATGCGGCTTGGGAACTCCCATCTCCCAGTTGCTGGAGATTTCTATGCCAGTCTTCTCTGCTCCTCCAGCCTAAGCAGCAGCAGGCTCAGGAACCTAGAAGAAGGCTGGTAATTTGATTCTGGGTTCAGCACTGAAATCTGAGCTTGCACTATGCATAGGCTGAGCTGCAGCAGGCCCCTCTTCTGAGGCTGGGTTAAGCCCCCTAGTGCAGGGGGCTGTTAAGTGTAGTTGGGGGCAGGGACATACCAGTTGGGGGCTCTCTGTGTGATCTGGTACTAGACTTGAGAGAAAGGCGAAGCTTGGAACAGATACTTATGTCATATATACTAAGAGACGTGGGTCAGACATGTCTCCCTAGGACACACCATGCTTTTGTGTTGGTCTTTTGTCTTTTCATCACTGGCCAGGGCTGTGCTGAGTCCAAATCCAAATGAAGAAACATTTCTGTCTAAATCTGCAGGTGTCTTGGAAGGTGACTTCCAAGAGTATGGCTACAGAGTTGTTTTCAGAATAGTTTATGTAGATGGAGAGCGAGAGTGTGTTCTATACACAAACACACACTATTGGTTGTTTCCCCGGTGAGCCCTGGCTAGTACAACCGCTAGGGTTGTGTGATCCTCAAGGCAGCATCTGACCTAGCACAGGACAAGAGAGATGCTGAGGGAGGAGGAAGTGAGGGCCCCAGAAGTCAGAGAGACTTGGAGCAAGAACTGGAGACCTGTGAGCGGGATTCTGAAGTAAAGTCAAGTTTGTTTTTTTAAAAAAGATTTATTTTTTGATACATACAAGAACTGTGGCACAAGCCAGTGGCGTGGGGGGGGGGTGGGTGGGTAGGATCCACCAGAGACAGAGGGGGGAACAGAACAGGCAGGCTGACTGAAATACACTGCTGAGGGGAGCAGCGGGCAAGTCAGGAGAGATCTGCTGTGCCATGTGGGTAGCTCCCTGGCCGAGGATCGAACTTGTGCTGCAGCAGGTGCCGACAGCATCATACGTTGCATCTTAACCCCTTGCGCCACCAGGAAGGCCCAGCAAGGTCAAGTTTGAACAGGTACAAGAAGGAACGCCCTTCGGGTAGTAAAAGGGGAGAGCAAAGGTGTAGAGCTAGGCCCAAGCAGGACATGTTTCTGGAGACTCGGGTACATGGCCACAGCAGCTGTCATAGGTGCAAAGGACATTGGTTAGTGGAAATATGTGTTTGACGCTTGTTTCTCTCTTCAGGTTACAAAACTGGTGTTTGGAGGTCAGGGGACATACGCATTAGCTAGATCTGCTAATATAAGTTGTTGAATAATATTTGTGGAATGAACGAACTCACTTTGCCCTTCTATTGAATTATAATCTAGGGCAGAATTAATTTCCTTCCTTGTTGCAAAAGGGGTCAAGAAATTGGCAATGATGGTTATGAGAATTACTTTTTTCCCAATGGGGAAATAATTGCATTACTTTCCATTTCCAAACATACTCATTAGCTAGGACATGGAAGCAGCCTAAATCTCCTTCAACAGACAGAACGGATCACAAAGATGTGGTGCGTACATCCCATGGAATGTCACACAGCCACGTGAAAGGATGAAATGCAGCCATTTTCAACACAATGGAAGAATCTGAAAAACTGACATGCAGCAGAGGAAGTCAGAACAATAAATATTAGACTTAATATAACACAGACAATTCGACAATGTGCACCACTTTCAAAAAACAACTGGACATCAACAAGCCCGGAGGGCCCCGATGTTCCGAGGAAGGAGAAGGCCAAGGGATACAGAGTTGGGGGGAAGGGAGAATTCAAACCCTTCCAAACCCCTCTCAAATTGACATTCCATCTCAACTCCATTTGACTCACTGGCTTATCATTTCATTTGCTTTTTCTTATAAATGCTTATGTTGCCGTTGGTGCCATAGCAGTAGGTGAAATTCAATTCAAAATATGTAACAACTAAAGCCACCCACTCACCAAGCCTTCATCTGCCAAGTGAATCTTCAAAGGAACTGAGAAGTAAGTGGTTCTCATATAAAATTTTCAGCTGCAGGCACAGGTCAGAAAGCACAATCAAATGTTTTTCATCACACCCAGCATACCTTTCATAAACAAGATTAAGAGGAAAGGGAACTATTATTATGAATCCAATTATAGTTGCAGCTTGTGGGAGATGAAGCTCCATGAAAATCAGTCCAATTCAGAGAGGAAAAGTTTGCTGAGGATGCAAACAGATGGGGTTTCCTCTAGAACTTTACGATCTGTGAATGTCACTTTGAAGAGTTTGCCTGGAGGAAAACAACCTACAGGTGGGATTTCCAAACGCCATCAACAGACGAGGACAACGAACAGAACATCCCAGGACTATCTTGTCTACCTCACCCCTCTTCCGGCTCTAGGAGCCCACGTCAAACGTGGAGTGACTTCTGAGCAGAAGCCAATAAAATCAGGAATGTATTAATTATCATGCAAGTATCACTTGTACAAGAAACAAGGCAAGGCTACTATTTGTTGTAAATATCAATATTTCATGAGGCCTTGCACAGCCCATGGCAAGGGGGGCCCTACAGAGATCCACCCTATATCATTCCTGGTAGGGAAGTGGAGTCAAACATAGACTTCTTTTATTAGAGATTGCCTCAAAACTCCAAATAAAATATGGAATTTTGGGGCCCCCCTGGTGGTGCAAGGGGTTAAGACACAACCTATGAAGCTGTCCGCAGCCTCTGCAGCACGAGTTTGATCCCCCCGGCCAGCCAGGGAGCAACCCACATGGCGCAGCAGACCTCTCCTGACTCGCCCGCTGCTCCCCTCAGCAGTGTATTTCAGTCAGTCTGCCTGTTCTGCTCCCTACTGTCTCTGGTGAATCCTTTCTCACACACACTCCCACCCCGGCATCTGGACTGTACCCCAGCTCTTGTATGCATAAATAAATAAATCTTAAAAAAATAAAATATGGAATTTTGTTGGGAGGGTTAAAAAACAAAGCTTACTTGTAAACAACTGAGACAATGCAGAAAAATATAAAATAGAACACCTGGTACCCAGAGATGAGCAGGGAATGAAAGCGTGAAGTCACCATTAGCTGTAAAAGGGGGTTATTGTTGCCATGTGATCAGATCTTTCCTTTTTCATATTCACTGAGCAACTACGACTGTGTGTTAGGGACTGAAATGGTATGTTAGACACGGAGCTTCTCTGCCTTCGGGGAAGGGCTGACTGATTCGAGGATGTGTTCTAGAATCAGAGCTTTTCCCGACTGTGCTGTCTCGGTGCCACCTCTTGGCTGCTGGACACACAATCTTTTGTTGTTGTGTTTTCCTTTCGCCTTCCAAGGCAGTTGAACAAACTTCTCAGCGCATTTCTCCATTTTATACAAACGTTTTTTTAAATTTGAAGGGCTCTTTTCACTTCTCTCCTTAGACCCCTCTGGAAACTCAGCCTCCTCCATTTAGTGATTTTATTTTAGGTTGTTGTTTGCGTTTAAAGATCACATTCTTTTCCTGGGCAGCAGCTCTGCACCCTGACAGGCTAAACTGGTTTTGTTTTTATCACTATTCACTAACAAAAAGTTAATACTAGTAACTTTTTTTTTTTTTTTTAAGATTTATTTATTTATTTATACAAGCACTGGGTACAGTCAGAGGCATGGGAGGGTGAGAGAATTCACCAGAGCCAGAGCAGAGAGCAGAACAGGCAGAGTGACGAAGTACACTGCTGAGGGGAGCAGTGGGTGGCAGGAGACGTCTGCGCGCCATGTGGGACCCTCGCCTGGCGGCCGGGGATCGAACCGACGCTGCAGAGGCTGCGGGCAGCTTCACAGCCCAGCGCTCAACCGCTGCGCCACCGGGGAGGCCCAATACGTAACTTTAAAGTGCACAAATAATATATAAAGTATGTCCTTGTTTGGAAATGTGTTTTAAATTTTAAACTCATGTGTAGGGCCTCCCCGGTGGCGCAGCGGTTGAGCGCCGGGTTGCGAAGCTGCCCGCAGCCTCTGCAGCGCCGGTTCGATCCCGGGCTGCTCCCCGGCCACCAGAGGAGGGTCCCACATGGCGCGCAGACCCCTCCTGCCGCCCGCTGCTCCCCTCAGCAGTGTACTTCGGTCCTTCTGCCTGCTCTGCTCCCTGCTCTGGCTCTGGTGAATTCTCTCACACTCCCGCGCTTCTGACTGTACCCAGTGCTTGTATAAATAAATAAATAAATCTTAAAAAAAAAAAGAAAGAAATTTAAACTCATGTGTAAATGACCCATTTCATCCAACAAGACTTCATCTGGCCTGTCTGAGCCACCTTTAGTTATTCTTACACCTTGTAAACTGGAGTTTAACCCACTTGTACCTGGGGGAAATCTGCTACGATTTCCCCAAGCCCCTTTATTTTGCCAGATTAATTTCGTTCAAAATCCTCCTGGCTATCCCTGGGTGTGGATGGGCCGCAGGAGGCCAAGACTGATTGTGGACTGCAGCTGACTGTTTGCCTTCCCAGTTTGTCTACGATCCTGCAAGGCAGCCGGCACCCTCTGGGACAGGCCTGGCGCCTGCCCCCCTGGGAGTCTATACAGTATTCCAGGCCCACAGCTCTGGCTGCTAAAGTTAGAGGCAGCCCCCTAGCAAATAGCAGGTGGGCCCAGGAGACAAAGAAGGCCAAGCTGAGCACCCCTGGGCTGTCCCCAAGCCACGAAGCCCATGGGAGGATTTCTTCTCATTTTTCTTTCTTGCTAATATAAAGCACAGAACTGGAGTTTGTGGTTAAATTTTTAAAATATATATTATTTTCTTTTTAATTACAAAAGCAAGGTAAATAAACTCTGTAAAAGTTGGAAAATACAGAAGGCACAGGAGAAAATAAAAATTTTACAAGTGGGTGGGAGCTTGAGGGGACGACCTTAAAGAGGGGATGGGGAAGAGCTTGCCAGCAGTTAGCTCCTGTCCACCTGCAGAATCCACAGAGCAGGGAACCGGAGGGCCAGTCACTAGAAGGCCTTCCTGCTCTGACCTGTGACTAGACAGCCCTCAGCCTGCTGGTCTGGGCAACATGACCCTTTGCCCCCACCGCTGCTCTCACATGGTGGGTGAGAGCCAAGTGAAGCAGGGCTGTTCTGTAGGGAAAGGTCCCAGGGACGGAATACCACATCTGTTTGTTCATTCATCCACAGTACTTTAAATATTTATTGAGTGACTACTGTGGGCTGGGCACCATGCCAAGTTTGGTGTATGTATGTTTGTGAACATACATAGACATTGAAGTTACGCAAATAGGAACTGAATCCCAATTGTCAAAACCAAGAAGGAAAAACAGTCCAGGTCCAGAAGTCAGGGAGGGCGTCTTTGAGGAAGTCACACAAGAACTGCACCTTGTTGGGTGAGTAGAGTCAGCTGGACAGAGAGTGTGGGAAGGAACCATCCCACAGCATGTGTGAAGGTCAGGTCCTGCAGGCTGAAGGTAAGGAGATGGACAGGCGAGCCCTGATTTTACAGGGCAGAAGGGCCTCTAAGTGGGTGGGAATTTATCCCAAGAGCAAAGGGAATCATTGGCAGAATTTTATTTTATTATTTATTTATTTTTTAAAGATTCATTTATTTTATGCATACAAGAGCTGGGGCAGAGGCCAGAGGTGTGGGGGGTGAGAGGATTCACCAGAGACAGACTGGGGAACAGAACAAGCAGACTAATGGAAATACACTGCTGAGGGGAGCAGCGGGCAAGTCAGGAGAGGTCTGCTGTGCCATGTGGGTAGCTCCCTGGCTGGCCGGGGATTGAACTCATGCTGCAGAGGCTGCGGACAGCTTCACAGGTTGCGTCTTAACCCCCTGTGCCACCAGGGAGGCCGCATTGGCAGAATTTTAAACAGAGGAGTGACGTAATCAGAGTTGTTGTTATGGGAAATCATGTGCGCTGTGGAGAATGCCTTGCAGAAAGGCAAGAGAGGTGGTCAGGAGAATAGTTAAAAGGCTGACATGAACATTTAAGGGAGGGATGCTGTGCTGGGACTAGAACGGGAATGATATTAATGAAAATTGGGTTTGATTGCATGTATAGCTGTGTTCTTGGCATTTTGCCTGCATGAGCTCAATCACTACAAAAAACTAAGAAGCAGGCATCATTACTATTGCTGTTTTATAGAGAACACTGAGGCTCAGAGGAGTTGAGAAAGTTGCCCAATGTCACATAACTAGTGAGCGGAGAGCCAGGGTTTGAGCCTGGGCACTCCAGGTCTGGAACCTGCGGGCTTAATTACAATCTATATTGGAGACAAGTAGATAGATCCAAAACTTGGTAACTGATTGGTTTCTTCCATGACCCCAACTAGATGACTGATGCCATTGTGATGATTGAAACAGCAAGCTCAAAACAAAAATGTGTTATAAGTACAGCTTTGTGGGAGAAACATTGCAGATGAATTAGTTTACATGAATGTAATAATATTAGCAGCAAACACTTATATGGAGCTTTCTGTATGCCAGGTGTTCTTCTAAAACCTGTATGTGTATTAATTCACTTCATCTGCACAAGAACCCTAAGAAAGTGTCAATGTTGGGCCTCCCTGGTGGTGCAAGGGGTTAGGATGCAACCTATGAAGCTAACTGCAGCCACTGCAGCACAAGTTTGATCCCCAGCCTGCCAGGGAGCAACCCACATGGTGCAGCAGACCTCTCCTGACTCGCCCGCTGCTCTCCTCAGCAGTATGCCTGTTCAGTCAGTCTGCCTGTTCTGTTCCCCACTCTGTCTCTGGGGAATCCTCTCTCTCCCCCTGCACCTCTGGCCTGTAACCCCAGTTCTTGTATGCATAAAACTTTAAAAAAAAAAAAAAGGAAGAAAATGTCAGTGTTGTCATCCCTTCTCTGGTCTGTATGAATGTCTGTGTCCCCCGGAATTCATATGCTGAAATCCTAACCCTAAAGGTAACGGTATTAGTAGGTGGGGCCACTGCGAGGGGCTTAAATCCTGAGGGTGGAGTCCTCATGAATGGGATTATTGCCCTTATGCGAGGCTCCAGAGACACCCCTCATCCTCACCATATGGGGACACGGTGCGAAGGGGCCAGCTGTCAACCAGGAAGAGGGCTTTCACCAGATCTGACCACGCTTGTGTCTTGATCTTGGACTTCTAACCTCCAGAACTGTGAGAAATAAATTCCAGCTGGCTTTAAACCACCCATTCTGATATTTTGTTACAGCAGCCAGAAGGAACTAAACCAATCCCTATTTCACAGATGAAAAACTAAGGTGCAGAGTACAAGTGACTTACCAAAGGTCACAGAGCAAGAGGGGTCGGGCTATTAGCCCAGGCAGGCGGACTGCAGAGGGCAGGCTCTTAATTACAGGTGGGTGGCTTCCGGAAGCTTCTGCAACACAATGGTCCCCCTTCCCAAGGCAGGTCTCTCCAAAGCAACCCACTTCACGCAGGGGCTTCTGCCTCCTAAGTGACTCTGTGAACATGACCTGTAGGACAGAAAACCAGCTCTGGAACATTTCAATAATAAAACCTGCAACCAAGCACGCTTAGGTAAGAACCACGAGTCTGCAATAAGTTGCTTCTTGGCAGGGTCTGCACTGCCAAAAAATGGGGTTTCCTTTCCAGATATTACTGTCTGAATTGGTTGGGAGGTTATCTATAGGAGGATGAGGAGTTATTTGTTGAGGAGTCCAGAGGGAGACTTTTCTCAGGCTCCGGATGAAATCCTTTTACTATACAGTCGGGGCTTCTGGTGCTCAGTAAAGCTTGCTTCATTTGGAATTACATTTACAGGGATTACCATTAAAGGGAACCAGAGGAGGGACATCATCAGCTGCTCATCAGCGGGGCTGTCTTTGTGTGCTGGAGAATATTGCTTTCTTCACATCATAGCCAGCCCTGGCGAGGTAGAACCTGAAGAGTGAAGGAGGCTCCTTTCCGGGCCTGCTGTCAGGTAAGTTCCCGGAGCCACCCACAGGCCTCCTTCCAGTTTCAGCTCCTTCCAGAACTCACTGCTCTCGGGAAGAGTCCAAGGTCTCGGCTGGGCCTGCCAAGCTTGTCACAGTGTCAGCGAAGCTAACCTCGCCAACTCTTCTCCCATCCACCCTGCCTCCAGCCCACTACAGCATCTCACCTTCCCCCCAAATAGCCTGTCGGAAATGCCATTCTCCCTTCCCTTCTGCTGCCGTCACTCATCTCAGAGCGGAGGTGTTCTTGGGGAGTCTTCTCCTATTTCCCGGAGAGAAGGGGTCATCCCCACCGTGTTCCCCCAAAACGGTGGGAGTGCTTCCCATCTGACCTCATTACACAAGTTATAATTACGTGCTTATGGATGTCTTCCCCTCAAAACAGAGAGGCCAGTGTCAGCCAATGTCTCTTCACCTGTCCTCCGTCTCCCCACCTGTGGCCCCTCCATCCATCACAGTGCCTGACGAGTAGCCACGCTGGACGGGTCACATTCCTGAGATCTCTCCCACCATGGTCTCATCTTAGGGAGACAGTCCCGACTGCGGTCTTGAGTGAAGGTGTCTGTTTTGGAAAATGTAGATCTTGCCTCCCCCAAATTTCCAGGCTAGGAGTGGGTCCCCAGAAACCAAGCCATGGGCTGGCACGTGACATGGAATGAACTGGCGGGAGAAAACATGGCCAGCGCTGTCTTGGCTCTGGGCTACCATCTAGCACTTGTTTCTGGGAGGCCTATCTGGGGTATGGCCTTTTTTCTTGATTTCTGAGATCCATGGAGTCTCCAAAGAGGCCTCCATGATCATGGGCTCCTGGTTCTTGCCGTGGTAGAGGCCCCTCCAACCTTGAATCAGGCTGACTCATGTGACCAATGGGATACTGCAGAAGAAGGGCGTTTTGCTCCCAAGATGGAACATAAAGACATTACAGATTCTGCCTTGTTTTTGAGACTCCCTCCCCCAAGGGGAACCAGTCACCACGATGGGAAGACCCTGGGTAGCCTTATGGAGAGACCCGTGGGAGAGGAGCTTGTGGGTCACCTTGGAAGTGGATGCCCCCGCCCCGTCGTCAAACCTTTGGCTACCTGCAGACCGGGCTGCATCGAGCTGTATGAAACACTGAGCCAAAACAACGCAGCTAAGCCACTTCCCAGCCACGGAAACTGTGTGAGATAATAAATGTTTGCTGTTGTGTTAAGCCACTGAATTTTGGGATAATGCATTATGTAGCAATAGATAACTGATAGACATTTTCGCGTCCTTAAAATAAAAATTTCTCGTGTTGGCGTGTGTAAATACTTGCTATTTACTCACTGCTGCCTCGTGTGGTGATAGGGATCCCACCATGTAGGAAGGGACAGTTTATCCTTGGAGATTAGCACCTGCTCCAACAGAAGCAGACTCAAAGAGAACTTTCTCGAACTCTCTCTCTCTTTCTCTAATATATACCAAAAGTTTGATCAATTAGAATTTCTGAAGGGGGGAGAATAAAAAAAAAGAATTTCTGAGGCATTTTTCACATACATTTCATTTGATCCTCTTAGCAATTGACATAAATGATTGTACGTCTCAAATATACTTACAGCTACAGATTAACTTTACATTGAGAATGTCTGCATTAATACATGGATAAAGCACGTTTTGCAGGCCCTTCACATCTCTGTAGATTTGCTTATTCGACAAATATTTACTGACTTCCCACTAGGGATAAGGAGTTAGAAGACATATAGAAAGGAGGCAAAAATTAATCTTGCCTCCTGGGAATTTATAATCTAGCAGCGGCCCTGGAACATTAGAACATGACCAAAGATAACTAAAATACAATGCAGAAGCTTCTGAAGCCCTTCCACCGAGAACTGAGCGCTGGCCTTGTCCTGAGTAATGTGTTGGAACACACCGTGGAGATTTATTTAGTGGATCTCACTGAATAACTCACAACCTTATGAAAAAGGCAGAGTTGGGGGCCTCCCTGGTGGCGCAGCGGTTGAGCGCTGGGTTGCGAAGCTGCCCGCAGCCTCTGCGGCACCAGTTCGATCCCTGGCTGCTCCCCGGCCACTGGAGGAGGGTCCCACATGGCACACAGACCTCTCCTGCCTCCTGCTGCTCCCCTCAGCAGTGTACTTCGGTCCTTCTGCCTGCTCTGCTCCCCGCTCTGGCTCTGGTGAATTCTCTCACCCTCCGTTCTTCTGACTGTACCCAGTGCTTGTATAAATAAATGAATAAATTTAAATAAATATAAATAAATTTAAAAAAAAAAAAAGAAAAAGAAAAAGGCAGAGTAGCAGAGTGGTCAGTTCAAAGATTCTAGAATCAGTCTCCTGCATTTGGACCCTGAGAGAAGGGATCCTGGAAAGTTACTGACCCTCTCTGTGACTCAGTTTCCTCACATGAAAAGGGGGGATAACAATAGGTTCCTGGTTACAGAACCTGATAATAGTGTCACACACAGTAGAGGATCATAAGAGATATGTCATGTGAAACACATGGGACAGAGCCTGACACCTGAGCAGCACTAATATGGCGAGTCTCATACTGTCACCTCGAAGATCCCATTTTAGTCTAGCAAATGGAGGCTTAGAGATGTTTAGTGAGCCACGCCCTTGCTTTTAACTGTCTCACTCTAATAGGTCCCCAAAGGGGGTAAAGGGAGGCAGACCAAGAGCAGACCAGAGTAGTTCCAGCAAAGATAAGGGCGAGTTTGTTCACGACTAAATGCAGAGTCTCATCTGAAAAGCGTCCTAAAACGAGGCCAACTGGCTTCTGGCCACAGGTGGCTTTTATTACTTCTCCTCACAGACAACTGGTTGTTTCTGGCAGAGACGACCCACTAGGGTGGGGGAAGACAGAACCATTTTTGCACAGTTCCCCAGACAGTTTATCGAACAGTCTAGAAACACCAGGGATAGCAGGATTACTAATCACCCTGTCTGCTGATGTAAACTCTATTTAGATACAACAATGTCTTTAAAATAACCTGAAATACAATTACCACCCCGAGGATGGGGCTGGCTGAATGACTAGAGAAATGTCATTCAGATTGTTCATTAACTAATTACAGCGCACTGCAAACAGCGCTCTGTGAGGCAGGCCTGTGGGTGAGTCACCGCGAGCGCAGGAGCCAGACGGGTGCTCAGTGAGCAATTCTGGCGCCAGCATCCAAGGGGGGTTGGGGTGGGGGGGCATGTTTGAGCAACAAAGGAGGACTCTTCCCTGCCTTGAGATCCCCCGAGCATCTGTGGGAAGATGCTCTGAGAGCGATCCAGAAAGACTTCATGCCAGGGTCACAGGGCTTCAGACAACACCCGGAGGCAGAATCTCAGAGCTGGGGCCCAAGGGGCGGGTGGCCCGTCACCCGTTCCATGAATGAATCTGGTGACTCTGCCGCCTTGTGTGTGTGTGGAAGAACGTTTATTAGGCGCAGAAGGGCACCTGCTGTCCTGTGGCCCAGGAGTACCTGTCGACCTTAGCACGGGGGCGTAAGGGACTGAGTCCCACACCCCAGGATGGCCGGTCACCCCGAGGCAGGGCTGGTGGTATTGCTGCCATAAGGGGTTTGAAAAAATTGTTTGAATTCATCAAAGTATTTGCAAAACAACAAGGCGGCCTGCGACTGTCTGTACCTTGGTTGCCTCCACTGTAAATTGGGTCAACTGGTGTCATCACAAGGAGTTGCTGGAGCAAATGACATGAAGATGTCAAGTCTAGCCTCATGCTTGGCAAGGGCCCAGGGCTCCATAAATGTGCATGCTATTCTTCTTGTCATCGACCACACGCCTTGGGAGAGCGGGTTCAGACCCCTGCTCCTTCCCTCACTCGCTCTTTCTCCTGCCTTTGGCCAGCCTTGTGATGAAGAACGACTCAAAATTCTTTCTCTGAGCTTTTAAAATCAAAGATAGTGACGATACACTCTCTCCTGAGCAGCAAAAGCACCTGACAGGTAGGGGCTAGAATTGGCAGATTCTTCCCCACCTCCACTCTGTTTAGGGAAAGAACCTATTTTTTTTTTTTCGTTATCAAGATAACTTTGGTTTACAACACTGTATATAATTTATTTTATTTTTTAAAAAGATTTATTTATTTATTTATACAAGCACTGGGTACAGTCAGAAGCGCGGGACGGTGAGAGAATTCACCAGACCCAGAGCAGGGAACAGAACAGGAAGACTGACGAAATACACTGCTGAGGGGAGCAGCGGGCACAGCAGGAGAGGTCTGTCCTGCCATGTGGGACCCTTGCCGGTGGCCAGGGATTAAACCGGCGCTACAGAGGCTGCGGGCAGCTTCGCAGCCCAGCACTCAACCACTGAGCCACCAGGGGAGGCCCTGTATATAATTTAGGGGAAAGGGCTTGTACCTCTTCAGATGTACGTCACTATATCACCCCCCCATCAAAGCATTTTACCCCAGGCCATTGGGCCTTCTCCTCCCTTTGTTCCAACCCTATTCTCCCCTCCTTCTGTAGCAACCTCAATTCTGCAGTCATATTTCTATGGTATGGTTTGTCAGTTCTTTTCTTTATATTATTCCACATATAAGTGAAATCAGTGGTTAGTTGTCTTTCTCCTTCTGAATTATTTCACTTAGCATTATTCCTTCTGGTTCCATCCATGCTGTTGCAAATGACAAGAGTTCATCTTTTTTATAGCCGAGTAGTATTCCATTGTATACATATAACGTATCTTATTAATCTACTACTCTGCCATTTGGCATTTAGGTTCTTCCCATAACTTGGCTATTGTAAATAGTGCTGGGCCTCCCTGGTGGTGCAAGGGTTAAGACAGTACTATGAAGCAATCTGCAGCCTCTGCAGAATGAGTGCGATCCCCGGCCAGCCAGGGAGCAACACACATGGCGCAGCAGACCTCTCCTGACTCGCCCGCTGCTCCCCTCAGCAATGTATTTCAGTCCATCTGCCTGTTCTGTTCCCCACTCTGTCTCTGGTGAATCCTCTCACTCCCCATATCTCTGGCCTACACCCTGGCTCTTGTATGCATAAATAAATAAATCTTTAAAAAAGAAGAAGAAAAAAAAATAGTGCTGCACTGAACATAGGAGTGCATATATCCCTTCGAATTAGTGAATTATCCCTCCTAGGTATCTTTCGATAGATACCTAGGAGTGGAATTGCTGAATCATAGGGTAGTAGATGTATTTTTAATATTTTGAGGACCCTCCATACTGTTTTCCACAGGGTTAGACCAGTCTACATTTCAACCAACAGTGTACGAGGAAGGGTTCCTTTTCCTCCACACCTTGGCCAATGCTTGTTGTTTTGGTCTCATTGAAATGGGCCATTCTCAGCAAAGTGAGGTGATTTGTGGTTTTGATTTGCATTTCCCTGATGATAAATGATGTTGAACTTTTTTTCATGTGTCTGTTGGTCAACTGTATGCCTTCTTTGGGGAAGTATCTATTTAGCTTTTCTGCTTCACTTTTTATTGTGTTTTTGTTTGCTTGTTTATTTTCTTTTTATTAAGTTGTATGAGTTCTTTGTAAATCTTTGAATATTAGCTCCTTTTCAGATGTGTTATGTGTAGACATTTTCTCCTAGGTGGTAGGTGTCCTTTTGTAGAAAAAAAAAAAACAAATTCTTTAAGATAACACAATTGAATTTCTTTAAGATAAATAAAAATAAAATTCTTCAAGATAAATGCAACGGGCTATACAATCTGATCTTTCCATTGTTCTCCAGAATGAATGCCCAGACATTTCTGGGGCCAAAGACAGGATTAGCATTTCTCAACCTAGTAAACACACCCATCTGGCTTCTGCACGGGGAACATTAGTGCTCCAACCGTTTCCTGTAATCACTTGAACCATCTAGGCCGCAAGCTTGGAAATTAAATTCAAGAAGTGATTTTTCCATCCTGGAAGCTGTTTCAATTACAGCTTCTTACTGACGAATCTGGGATAAGCTGCAAAGGAACAGGCCTAGCACTTCGGTAACGGTCTGCTCAGCAGGAACCTGAAGACTGAGAACATCACCCTGGACAGAGCAATAACCCGGCTCTGGGCTCCTGCGACATGCCAGGGCTGATGGAGCTCAGGGGCTGTTGTGGGGGGTAGAGGGAGGCAGGGGCAAATGGAGTGTTCATGTGAGGACTCCTGCAGTGCCTGCTGGGGTCATGGGTGTTATCTAGGTGCCCCAGCATTGAAGGCTGCAGCCAGTGGCTAATCTTGAATTGGTCTGGCTCCTTGGGGGACTACCCTCCAGTTTGGAAGCCTCCCCGTGGGGGCAGTGGGATCAGCTTGTGCATAATCACACGCTTAGGGAACCAGTCCATTGCTCCTGATTATAACCTCCAGTTGGCCTTTTCTCCCTCCTGCATTCCTGCTTCTGCTGAGCTCTGCTTATGATTCCAGCAGCTTCAGACCATCTTCTCCTCGTGGAAAAAAGGGCACCTGCTAGAAGTGATGCAGTCTCGGTTTTAATTCACATCATAATAGAACTTGTTGAGACTGAGTATTTCCACTGCTCCTCTAAGGTTCTTAAATTATTCATGAGTTTGTTTGTTTTTTGTTTTTTTTTTAGATTTATTTTTTTTATTTATTTATACAAGCACTGGGTACAGTCAGAAGCGCAGGAGGGTGAGAGAATTCACCAGAGCCAGAGCGGGGAGCAGAGCAGGCAGAAGGACCGAGGTACACTGCTGAGGGGAGCGGGCGGCAGGAGAGGTCTGCGTGCCATGTGGGACCCTCACACGGTGGCCAGGGATCGAACCAGCGCTGCAGAGGCCGGCGGGCAGCCTCGCAAGCCAGCGCTCAACCGCTGCGCCACCGGGGAGGCCCCTCATGAGTTTGTTTTTTATGATAGAAGTAATGCAGACTCAGGGTTTTGTTTGTTGTTTAAGCTCACCTAAAATAATAAAGGACACTGAAGTTCTATTACTTTACTTCTGACCTCAGTTTCCTAATCTGTACATGACAGATCATAGTCACACCTTCCATTTAGAGATGGAAACAACTGAAGATGCCTGACAGGGAGCCTGGCACCTGACATGGTAGTGATGATCATCCTTGGCACTGTATTTCCAGAGATGGCTTAGGGTCTCCTCCAGAAATATTCCATGCTCACAAGAAAATACATGAACCGATTCCAGAACACAGAGAGATACTAAACCTTATGTCTGCAGCTTGCTGTTTTCACTTAACAATAACCTTGGGCATGTTTTCACATTAATACATATTGATTTCCCACATTTCTTTTAAAATAACTGAGCAGAACTCGATGTTCTGCAATATATATGCCCAGAAGTGGACATTTAAAATATATAATTACATATTTGTTCCTGGAGGTTTATATTTGCAAATGCTTACAAACAACGATTAGAGGAATTCAAACATCCTTTACAAAATTTACAAATCTTGTAAACTTGACCTCCAATCTGTGCCACCAGGCGGCTGAGACACATACTGGAGCCTCAGGCCAAGAGCACTGGGAACCAGACTGGACATGCATGATGGGGCTGGTTAAAAGCAGGGTGAATTACTATGCTGATTCTAGATTAATTTGGAACAGAATAGAATGTTAAAGGAGGTGTACTAGTTGTTAGTTTAAGCCTTAAACTACAATATTGAGACCAATAGCTTTACTATTATTTTTCCACTTGGCTTACCAGCTCCTCAAATTCAATCAGTGTCCTGCTGTTGGAAGGTATTTTGAAGTGTGCCAACTCTTAATTGAAATGGAAGTGCCTGAAACCAGAGTTAATACTAAGAGCAACAGGGAGTCCAATTTATGGAGGTAAACTGTTGCTAGCTTTGCATTTCAACTACTTTTGGGCCTAGGAATCAATTTACATTCTGAGAATAGCCTGGATGGTTGAGAACTGAGTTGGGTTGGGCCCGAGGTGCAGCTCCAGCGGTTCTGCTGAGCTTTGGGTTGCCGCGGACCAGCACAGCGATGGACGATGAGGCCGTCTCAGGGTTGAGAGATTGCGCAGGGTGGTCAGGGATTCGATGAATAAATGACACACAGACACACCTGAAGAGAGTGAAAATCTGAGTGCGTCTCTATTAAGCTAGTGGTCAGTATATATATGTTTTTCTAAAAGCATAGGAACAGTGAACATCAAAGAGATCAGTTTGCTCATAGACTTAGCTTAATTGACAGGGCAGTGATTTATGTCCGAAGTTACATCTGGACCTAGCCTCATTCCTAATTGGACAGGCTATAAATTCTTTCTACTGTTTTATATAATTATTTTCTAGTTGCACTAAC
Organism: Talpa occidentalis; assembly: GCF_014898055.3. Lineage (NCBI taxonomy): Eukaryota > Metazoa > Chordata > Mammalia > Eulipotyphla > Talpidae > Talpa > Talpa occidentalis. The sequence continues at coordinate 7,210,533 of NW_023605194.1, forward strand.
TATCATTTTTACTCATAATTAATTGTCATGGGTGAATTTATTTTATAATGCAGTTACTATCAAAGGTACTAAAGTTAAGCACATAATAGAAAGATTATTAAACCAACAATTCTATTATAACACAGCGTTTAGTAATGTTTCATTTGCATTAACCTAATTATTAAATTAGGTATGTTTTTTAAATAGCAATCAATGACCAGAAAAAAGGAAAGATTTTAGAAAGACAGTTGTAGCAGAATAAAGTTTGTGGGCCTTGAGAAAGCGAGATAAGGTTCCAGGTGGTCAGCATTTCTTTTAATCATCTTTGTGGCAGCTTCTGGTGGTCATTATTTCTTGGCAGGCATTCGGCTTCTCTGCATCTTAGGGAGTTTGCTGTTCTCCCCCTGCGCGCATGGTTCCTTGCCCACGCCGGACCTCAGGGACCATGGCAACAGCCATTAGCCCTGAGGGTCACTGCAGGGGGGGGTGCAGCATTGGGTTCCCTTGGAATGTAAGAAATGAGTTCTGCTAGGGTCTAGAGGCGTGACTGGGTCAGCACCTGGCATGCCTTCCATCAACAATTATGAGTGCACTAGGCACTGTGCTGGGAACTAGAGCGACCGTGGGCAACAGAATGGGATCCCTGTCCTGTTAAGATTCTACTCGGGGAGACACATAAACAAGCAGGCAAACAAAATAATTGAGCTTATGATTAGCACCAACAAGGAAAGAAACAGATGAAAGGAACCAGGGGAATCCACGTTCCCTAGGTGGCTAGGAAGGGACGTGTGAGCAGAGAATTGATAGATGAATAAGGCTGAGCTCCAGGAAGAGCTAAGAAAGACCATTCTAGGCAAGAGGAAGAACAAGGGCACAGGCCCTAGGGCGGGAAAGAGCTCTCAGCGTGTTTAGTGATTCAAGGGACGCACAGGGGGCTGGGTCATAGTGAGGAAGAGAAGGAGAACTATGTCAGTGGGGTTCTTTGGATCATGGCAGGTATTTTTTTTCCCCTTATTCCCCACTGGGTCAGCCAGCTGCAACCTGGGTCCTTTGGGACAGAGCTCCCTCTGCTGGTTCACCAACTAGAACCTTCGGGATGTTGACCCTTCCTATGGTGTCATGAACTTCAAATAACTGCCATCATCGTAATCCATAGCAATCTGTTTATTACAGAGTACGAGTATCTGTGACTGCAGATTCATGATGTTAATAGGAAGTAGAGCAAGGGCTTTGGGATTGGCCTGGGGGCCCCATCAGCAGTCACCTTTGGCGTATTTCTCAATATCTTTGACTCTCAGTCTTCTCATCTGTAAAACGGACATAATGTTGTGTCAGCTGGGTGTCCAGTCGGGGAAACAGAAATTAATCTAGTTGGTTTAACTGAGAGAACGTGGAAACATCATTAAACAGGTGCTAGCGAACTGAAAACAACATAAGTTATGTTGAGGAAAATAATAACTAGAGGAAGCAATGCCCATGTCTTGGCTGGGGAAAGAAGTAGGGGGTGTCATAACTGTACCAGTCATCTTGGCTGTGTAACAAGTCAGCCCAAATCTTGGCGCTCGGCATTCAAGCCTAGAGCCCTCCAGGCTGGCGAGGCAGTTCTCCTGATGGTCCCTCTGGGCCAGGCTGCAGCTTTCAGCTGGAAGGTCAGTTGGGACATCTGGGTGGCTTGGCCTCTTTCTGTCCATGGGAAGCTAAACTGGGCCTCCTCACCTGCAGTGGGAGTAGCCACTCCCACTGAAGAAAACAAGCCCCAAATGCACAAGTGCTCCTGCAGCCTTTGTGTCCTGTTTGCTGGTGTCCCAATGCTCCAAGCAGGTCTCCTCGCTCACCAGAGTCATGGTGGAGGGACTTCAGGGGCAGGAGCCATCAAAGGTCGTTGGTGCAACAACCCATCTCAAGAATCTACACGTTGAGAAGAGGGGGTTCCCAGCTATAGCTGTCCCCTCGGCAGCTTGGAGGTGGGGTCTCACTGAGCAGGGCTCAGACATCTGAAGAGTGGGAGCCTCCCGGTTGTGCTGGGAATGTGGAAAGAAGTTGGAAACTGGAACCATCTGCTGCTTTGGAGGAATCAGTAAGCAAGGAGGAAGAAAGTGTCCCTTCTCTCCTCTTTCTGCCTTCCAAACTCCCTCTAGTGGCCCCTTATTGACCAACTGACAAGGAAGAAATGTAGTTTGCAGACTCCCAGCCCCGCCTCACAGAGCACAGTGCAGCATGGCGGCAGCTGATGCAGAACCCATGGCCTTGTTCAACGGTGCTCAGCCCAGGCGAACGACCGCCCCATTACATAACTACCTTTACTATTATTAACTCAATCTTCTGTAATTGCAACCTGCAATTGCACTGAACTTTGACTGCAATAAGTACCATGTGGTGGGAGAAACTGAAGAAAGAACTGAGGTTTTATTCTATCCTAATAGTTTCTTATTGACCAGTGACCCTTATTGATGAAGACAGTAACATTTGTCATCTCTGGGGGAGCCTGTGTTAGGGGTGAGGGGTGTCAGGGATGGCCACAGAGAGTCTGAGGGGATCTCGCAAATATTTAAATAAGACACTGAACTTGAAATCTATACTTTGTAATTGCAAGAGCTGGGCTTACTGAGAGAGAAAAGGCTTCCTGCTTCAGAGACGAAGGGCCTGGGGAGCTCAGGGCACAGAGCTCATGTCAAAAGTGCAAAGCAAAAAGGAAAGTACAAGGCCCCAGGAAGAGTTCTCATGGCCTCAAAGGAGAAAACAGTGACCAAGTGGCAGGAGAGTGAATCACAGGGACTTATTTGGATCTGCTGTGTTGGGTCAGAGAGAGAGAGAGAGACAGAGACAGACAGACAGACACACGCCATGCTTTGGCCTTCTCCATGAGTTACAAGGTATACACAGATGAAGGAAAGAGCTATGTTCTGTCTCAAAGAGTCAGGAACAGCCTCATCTATGTCTAGCAGGAGACAGACAACAATGTTAACTGGGGAACTGAAAAGAATTTAATCAAAGATCTATCTACAAAATACGTGGGCCGGGTTGAGTAAAGGCAGCAAGGAGTTGGTAGTGTGCTCTGGTGCTACGAGTAGCTGGGAGCTGTTAACTACCACTCTTAGCCATGAGGGAGCAGGGATAGGACCAATTATTCGAACCCGGTGAGCTACGTGGGAAGGGAAGCCTGACAGGAGATGTGATGGGAGACACAGTCAATCCATTGTAGTGAGCCTGCAGGCAGGACATTGGGGAAATAAATGCTCTTCTCTCTCTCTATCGTTCTTTCTCTCTCCCGCTCTCCTTCTTGCTTGCTCTCTCACTCTCACTCTCTCCTAGTAGGAAGGCTGCCAGATTACATGGTACATACTTATGCCAAAAAAATATTTCTTACGAAGCTATAGTAATCAAAGTATGGTATTGGCATAAAAACAGACATATGGATCAATGGAACAGAATAGAGAGCACTGAAATAAACCCACGCATATAGGGTAAATCAATGTAAAACAAAAGAGTGAAGAATATACAATGGGGAAAGGACAGTGTCTTCAACAAATGGTGCTGGGAAAACTGGACAACTCCACAAAGAATGAAACTGGACCACTATCTAATACCATGTACAAAGATTAACTCAAAATGGATTAAAGACGTGCATGAAAGACCTAAAGCCAAAAAACTCCTAGAAGAAAATTAAGGACCTTAAGTCTTGGGGATTTTTTTTTTTAATATCAGTGGTTTTTTTTTTTAAAGATTTATTTATTTATTTATGCAAGCACTGGGTACAGTCAGAAGCACGGGAGGGTGAGAGAATTCACCAGAGCCAGAGCAGAGAGCAGAGCAGGCAGATGGACAAAATACACTGCTGAGGGGAGCAGCGGGCGGCAGGAGAGGTCTGAGCGCCATGTGGGACCCTTGCCGGCGGCCGGGGATCGAACTGGCGCTGCAGAGGCTACGGGCAGCTTCGCAGCCCAGCGCTCAACCGCTGCGCCACCGGGGAGTCCCTTGGAGATTTTTTTTTTTTTTTTGCATTAACACCAAAAGCAAAGACAGAAAAAGCAAAGATGAATAAGCAGGATGACATGAGGCTAAAAGCTTCTGTAGAGCAATGAAACAAAGTGAAAAGTAGAAAATATTTGCAAATCATACATCTGAAATGGGGTTAATATCCAAAATATGTAAAGATATCATACAACTCAATATCAAAACAAACAAACAATTCAATTAAAAATGGGCAGAGAATCTGAATAGACACTTGCCCAAAGGAAACACAGAGGTGGCCAACAGCTACATGAAAAATTGTTCAACATCATTTATTATCAGGAAAATGTAAATCAAAATCACAATGAGCTATCACCTTATGCCTGTTAGGACTGCCTATTATCAAAAAGACAAGAAATTAAAAAATGTTGGCAAGAATGTGGGAAAAAAGGAAGCTTCATGCACTGTTGATACAGTCACAATGGAAAGCAATATGGTCTCCATCTAAAATTAAGAAGAGAACTACCATATGATCCAGCAGTTCCACTTCTGAGTATTTATGTGAAGGAAACAAGCTTACTATTTGGGAAAGATAGCTGTGTTCCATGTTCACTGCAACATAATTTGTAACAGCCAAGGCATGGAAGCAAAGGAAGTGTCCACTGATAAATGAAGAGATAAAGAATATGTGGTATAGATAAGATATAATGGAATATTACTCAGCCATAAAAAGAAAGAAATCTTGCTACTTGCTACAACATGGATGGATCAAGAGGGTATTATGCTATGTGAAAAAATGAGACAAATATCATATGATCTCATTTATAATTTAGAACTTTAAAAATAACACCAATTCACATAGAATTTTGGTTTGGGTGTGATGGGACTGTTTTATTTTTTTTTAAGATGTATTTATTTATGCAGACAAGAGCTGGGCACAGGCCAGAGATGTGGGGTGTGAGAGGACCCACCAGAGACAGAGTGGGGAACAGAACAGGCAGACTGAAATACACTGCCAAGGGGAGTAGCAGGCGAGACAGGAGAGGTCTGCTGCGCCATGTGGGTTGCTCCCTTGAGGACCGGGGATCGAATTCGTGCTGCAGAGGCTGCAGATTGCTTCATAATGCGGTGCTTAACCCCCTGCACCACCAGGAAGGCCCCATGATGGGACTGTTTTATAGCTTGATTTTGTGATAGTTATATGACTGTAGGTGTCTAGTAATTTTCTGGTTACCAGAGACAAAGAGTGAGAGTGGAAAAAATGGGTGAAGGTGGATAAAAGGCACAAATTTTATTTATTTATTTATTTATTATTCATTTATTTATATAAGCACTGGGTACAGTCAGAAGCGCGGGAGGGTGAGAGAATTCACCAGAGCCAGAGTGGGGAGCAGAGCAGGCAGAAGGACCGAAGCACACTGCTGAGGAGAGCAGCAGGCAGCAGGAGAAGTCTGCGCGCCATGTGGGACCCTCCTCCGGTGGCCAGGGAGCAGCCGGGGATCGAACCGGCGCTGCAGAGGCTGCGGGCAGCTTTGCAAACCAGCGCTCAACTGCTGCGCCACCGGGGAGGCCCTCAAATTTTCAGTTACAAAATAAACAAGTTCTGAAAATACAAAAAGATTAAAAAGTCACCCCCATTGAATGGGAGAAATTATTTACACAATATATAACCAATAAGGAGTTAATATTCAAGATATATTTAAAATTTTCAAATAATTCAACAATAAAAAATTAATAAATTACCAAATGACTAGACAATTCACCAAAGAGGGTATCCAAAATGCCCATAGATACGTGAACAGATGTTCTTCTCTTCCAGTAAGAGAAATGCAGATTAAAACCACAATGAGGGTCTCCCCGGAGGCGCAGCGGTTGAGCGCTGGGCTGCGAAGCTGCCCGCAGCCTCTGCAGCGCCGCCGGTTCGATCCCCGGCCGCCGGGCGAGGGTCCAACATGGCATGCAGACCTCTCCTGCCGCCCGCTGCTCCCCTCAGCAGTGTGCTTCGTCAGTCTTCCTGTTCTGTTCCCCTCTCTGGCTCTGGTGAATTGTCTCACCCTCCCGCACTTCTGACTGTACCCAGTGCGTGTATAAATAAAAAATTAAATCTTTAAAAAATAAATAAAAATAAAACCACAATGAGATACCATTTCATGCCCATAAGAATGACACATATTAGAAAGACTTCCAGGCCCTCCCTGGGGGTCCAAAGTGTTAGTCTCAGCACTATGGAGCTATCCGCAGCCACTGCAGCACCGGTTTGATTCCCAGCCAAGGAGGTGACCCACATGGCGCAGCAGACTTTTCCTGTGTGGCCCGCTGCTCCCCTCAGCAGTGTATTTCAGTCAATCTGCCTGTTCTGCTGCCCTCTCTGTCTCTGGTGCATCCTCTCACCCTCCACACTTCTGGCCTGTACCCCAGTTCTTGTATGAATACATAATCTTAAAAAAAAAAAAAAGGACCTCCAACAAGAAGTGCCAGAGAGGATACGGTGAAAGAGGAACCTTATTACACTGTAGGTGGGAATGTAAACTGGTGCAGTCACTTGGAAAGCAATCTGAATTTCACTTAAAAAATTAAAAATGGAAACACTGCAAACCTACTCTGGGGTGTCTATCCAAAGAATATGAAGCTATCCATGCAAAAAAACCACATGTTCCACAATATTCATAGCGGCCTATTTACAATAGCCAGGACATATAAGTGATCTAAATGTCCAATAGAGGATTGGATCAAGAAGATGTAGTGTCCATGTTATAGAATACTATTCAGTCATAAGATGAAATGCAGTCATTTTCAACAAAATGAAGGGAGTTTGAGAGAATTACATATAGGAAAGCAAGTCAGGATGATAAAAACAAATCCTGGATGTTTTACATAGCAGACAATTTGATATCATACAATACATTAAAAACTGGGGGGCATCAATAAACACCATGAGGGACAAGGGGACATAAGTGGTGGTGGGGGGAAAAATAAAAACAAACAGAATGCCTTCAGAGTGGCTCCCAGATTTGTAAAAACAAACAGCATGATGGCTCTAGTTAATAACATCATATGACTTATTTAAAAAGTTGCTAAGAGAGTAAAGCTTAAAAGTTCTCATAAGAAAAAAATAAGTATGTGTGGTGATGGATGTTAACTAGACTTATCATGATGATCATTTCACCCTATTCAATCATTATGTCATGCACCTGAAATGTTATATCCCAACTACATTTTCATTTTTAAAAAAATGAGAAATGATGTAAAAAATATTAAAAAATAAATAAAAATTTGAAAAAAATGGGAAAAAAATTTTAATGTTTTTTCCTGAAATTCAAATTTTATGGGTGTCCTGTATTTTATCTGGCACATCTAGCCAGCGCTCCCCATCAGCTGAACCTAGATGGAGAAGCTGGATACCAGGACAACCCTCAGATACGGTCATAAAGGTGCCCTGGCATTTTATCCTATAGGCAATGGAGACATTAAGGAACAAATACATTTCTTATGACTGAAAGGAATATTCAACAATACTTTAACATTCATGGAAACATTACAGATGGTAGTATAAAATACACATTAGCAGAATGAATAAACGGCAATGATCACACAAAAAAATATAATAAGGCAGTGAAATTCAACTGTGGCTACTATCAACAATGTGAATTGGTTGTGTTGTTTCTACCAGTCTGTTTATTGGTGGCTTAAAAAAATTAAATTTCTTAAATGATGAGATTTTTAAAAATCAAAGCATATTTAATTGATGTAGGGTACGTCTTAGATTCAATAGATAGGACACATATATATTGACCATTATCCCTATTTTATCTTTATTTTTTTTTATTAAGGAAGCATTGGTTTACAAAAATCAGTATGGTTTAGGGGCATATGTTTACACCTCTTCAGATGTCACCCAACCACGCCCAGCACCAAAGCACCCATAATCCTCTGCCTCAGTCCATTTGGGCCCCTCCCTGTCTGGTATCCGCAGTTCTGCAGTCAGATTTCTTGGGTTTGTTTTGGTTTAACTTTGTCTGTTCCTTTGTCTTGTTTCTTTTTATTCAACATCTTCGTGAAATCATCCGCTTTTTGTCTCTTTCTTGTTTCTCTCGGCATAATCCCCTCCAGTTCATCCATGTAAGACGTGTAATTTTTAAGATAATTATTACATTGTAGAATTATTCTCCATTGTGATGCATCCTTAATATCTTTAAGTAGGCAATTTTTGTGTTACCATAGTTTCTTTTCAATAGAATAACTGTCTCTTATTCATTTTGGGGCATATTTTATGAAGCTATAATTACATATAGTCATGTAACTATCACAAAAATCAAGCTATAAAACAGTTCTATCACACCCCAAAATTCCCTCTACCCTCCTTTGTCATCAACTCCTCCTCCAGCCCTCACTCATCTGTTTTTCACCCCTACAGTCTCATCTTTTTCAGAATTTCATATAAATGAGGTCATGCAGTATGCGGCCTTTTGAACCTGGCATCTTTCATTTAGCATAATGCATTCAAGATTCGTTCCTGTTGTGAATGCTTATTTCATTGCTAGCCACTGTATGGGTAACGTACCTGTTATCCATTCAGAAGCTTCCAAATAAATAACCCCATTTTATATCTATAAAGGAACTGGCTCATGTGTTGTGGGGGCTGGTAAGTCTAAAATCTATAGGGTACACTGGCAGGTTAGAAACTCTGGTATGTCTTCTATTTTAGTTTCCAGACAGAATTCCTTCTCCAGGAAACTTGTTTTTGCTCTTCAGACCTTCAACTGATTGGATGAGGCCCACACACATTACTAAGGGAAATCTTAGACTGAGATCAAGGAAATCACAGCCAACCTGCTGTGACTAGTGACCACAACTATAGCAACATTTGCACTGATATTTGACCAAGTAATTGTCACTACAATGGTGTCAAGTTGACACATAAAATTAATCATCACAAAGTATTTCCATATTTTGATGAATATGTATAAAGCTTCTATAAACACTCCTGTATGGATTTTATGTGGACACAAATTTTTAATTCACTTGGTAGGGTGCCCATACTACCCTCCACTGGGTATGCCAGATTTGAAAGAAAAAAATTTAGCAAAGGTAACAGACATAATGGAGTTAAAAAAGCAAAACTACATGTGCTCTATGCACATAGTATTATATATACTTTTTTATAGTTATAAAGATGAAAATGAAATACATATATACATAAAATTCCATTTTAGGAAATAAAGGAATGGTAAACTCATAATTCAGGATAAGACTTACATATATTATCAAGGAGGAGAGGAGTGGGAAATAAAAGAAACTTGTAAGTACCTGTAAGTTATTAGCAGGGTACTAGTTTCTAGGTTAGCTGGTGAGATCATGGTTCACAATTTCATTAAAACATGAATAAAATGTTTAAAAGAAACCAATAGTGGGCCCTCCCTGGTGGCGCAGGGGTTAAGTCTCAGCGCTATGAGTTCGATCCTTGGTCAGGGAGCTGACCCACATGGCGCAGCAGACCTCTCCTGTTTCCCTGCTGTTCCCCTCAGCAGTGTATTTCAGCAAATCCGCCTGTTATGCTCCCCACTCTGTGCATCTACACACACACACACACACACACACACACACACATCTTGCACCTCTGGCCTGTAACACACATACACACACACATACCCTGCACCTCCAGCCTGTACCCCAGCTCTTGTATGCATACATAAAATCTTAAAAAAAAAAACAAAAAACAACCCAACAGCAATAGTGTGTTACAAACCAAGGACTATGACAAATCCAATTCCATGCTCAATGTCTGATTTTTTTTTTTAAAGGAAAAGCTCCTCTGTCTCTGGAGAGTGACTGTCACTGAGCTGCTTCCAGTGTGACTCTATGACAATGACAGTGTGACAATGATTACATATTTATTTTAGTCCTAACAAATTTGAATGAAAATATCTGGGGAAAAAACAACGAACAAACGAAAAGATCAGCGGCAAAGGGATAGCATATTCGATGGAAAGAGAATAACCAGGAAGGAAAGGTATGAAATTTTATAGGCCAAGGTGGTAAAGACGGAGAGGGAACAGATTTAGATGATATCAATGACAAATCAGAGGGAAAATGGATAGGAGTCTGCCAATCAAATGAATGCAGAGAACAAGGGAGATGGTGGAGTGGACAGCTGATGTTTCTAGCTTGGAGAGTGATGTCATTCATAAAGATAGGGAATGCCAGAGTACAATTTTGAGGGGGGCAAAGAGCCCAGATTATTTAAAATTCAAGTATGGAGCTCAGGAAATGGGGTTAAAGACGGGGAAACTTTGCATATCATAATTTTTATTCAGTGCCTTGCCAGACCCTGGGCCAAATGCCTATTCCACTGACTTTTTACGACAACACTCTGGTGTGTTATACACACCTGACAAAGGAGAAGGCTGAGGGACCCGTGGAATGCTGAGCAGTTTTGAGGACCCCACTGAGATCAGAAACTGTGAAGTTTGTAATGGTGCCCATTTGCAAGGTTATCCAATTTTTTTCTCTAGCAGTCCTTGCCAGCTGGTGAAAGAAGTGCATGAAAGCAAGCTAGTTAGGAATTTCTGATGAAGGGCAAGGGGATGAGAAGTTAAGATAGAGACTCTTAAGTGACTGTGCCCAGATTAAGGACCTGGTCTAAGAGACTGAGATCAAGGACATGAACAACCATGCAGAGGAGCATGTTTTAATATCTTTGGAGGATTAACAGATTCCCAGTTCCCAACTGTCTCAGTCTATAGATTTGGGGACTCTATATTTTTGTGTAGATCGTGATTTTTTCCCAATTGTTTCTAAATGACTTACATTGTAATCTCCGTCTGGTAACAGTAGAGGTTGAGACTGCAGTGGGCCATGCTTTCAATGTGTTTCTCATTTGTCTAATTTCAAATTTAGATAGACCTTTTGCCATATGTTCTAGCTGTTTGGTTTTAGAAATAGGGCCTTTCATCATCTGCAGGGCACTTTCTGTCCTGAACTCCAGTATTGGGGAGGGGAGTTAGTTTTCTCACTGAACTGGGGTATACAAGAACTGGAGTACAGGCCAGAGGCACGGGAGGGTGAGAGACAGAGACAGAGACAGAGCAGGGAGCAGAAAAGGTAGATGGATGGAAAACACTGCTGAGGGGAGCAGAGGGAGAGGCAGGAGAGGTCTGCTGTGCCATGTGGGTTTCTCCCTGGCTGGTCGGGAATCGAATCCGTGCTGCAGAGGCTGCGGATAGCTTCACAGAGCTGTGTTCAACCCGCTGCGCCACCGGGGAGACCCTGATTTTTATTTTTATCAGGTTTATGCATATATAGTGTAAAGAAATTGATCTTTAAATTGATCTCTAGAGCTAATTAGGAAAGATAGAAATTACCCTCCTGGAACCTCTCTCATGTGCTGTTCCCTAGAATCATCCATTTTCAATTCTTAATTGTGTTTTAGTGTTATTCTCCCTATCTTTAGACAACTTGATTATATCACCAATTCCTGGCTTCCCAGTTTCCGGTATTATCCACTGACCTTCCACTACAGGAGATAAGAATTTCTCATCTACCTCTCGCCTACCACCCCCACTCATATTTTCTATCCTCCCATCCTCCTATGTGCCAGATTATAATTTTGGTTAAATATTCAGTTTTTGTTATTATGACCCTAGAAATGCTACACACGGTTGAACCATGTTTTTCCTTTCCTATACAACTGTCTTTTCAAGGAATTGGTAAATGTCTTCTTGTTCACTCATTCGCTCCATATCTAATTAACACATTTCCCCAATTCTCCCTCAGTTGGTATTCATCACAGTTCATCTTAAGTGTGCATTTCAGTGCCATTAAGAGCATTCATATTGTCATGCAACCACCACCACTATCCATCTCCAGGACATTCCCCATCATCCCAAACTGAAACTCTGTACCCACTAAAAACAAGCCCCCATTCACGCTCCACAGTTCTATTTTGTGTCAGAGTTTGACTATTCTGGGTACCGCGTATGTGTGGAATCATACAATATTTGCCCTTGGCAACTGGCTTATTCCAATTATTACGATGTCTTCAAGATTCCTCCATGTTGTAGCATGCTTCTCCTTTTTAAAGGCTGAATAATATTCCCTGACAGGCCACATTATGTTCACTCATTTATACAATGATAGACACTAGGGTTGTGTCCACCTCTTGGCTATTGTAAATAATAGCAATATGGGTATGTAAGGATCTCTTCAAGACTCTGGTTTCAATTCTTTTGGATATATACATTCAAAATGGAATTGCTGGATCACATGACCCTTCTAAATTTTGAGGAACTGTTATACTGTTTTCCATCACAGCTGTACCATTTTACATTGCTATTGACAGTGCATAAGGGTTCCAGTTGTTTTTTTTTTTTTTAAGATTTATTTATTTATGCATACAAGAGCTAGGGTACAGGCCAGAGGTGTGGGGTGTGAGAGGATTCACCAGAGACAGAGTAGGGAACAGAACAGGCAGACTGAAATATACTGCCAAGGGGAGCAGTAGGCGAGACAGGAGAGGTCTGCTGCGCCATGTGGGTAGCTCCCTGGATGGCTGGGGATCGAACTTGTGCTGCAGAGGCTGCGGATTGCTTCATTGTGTGGTGCTTAACCCACTGCGCCACCAGGGAGACCCGGGTTCCAGTTTCTTAATTTCTTTACATTCTTGCAAACACTTTTTAAAAAAATAACAGCCATCAAATGGGTTTTGTTTTTTTATTTTTTAATTTTTATTATTATTATTATTTTTATTTTTTTATTTATACAAGCACTGGGTACATTCAGAAGCACGGGAGGGTGAGAGAATTTACCAGAGCCAGAGCGGGGAGCAGAGCAGGCAGAAGGACCGAAGTACACTGCTGAGGGGAGCAGCGGGCGGCAGGAGAGGTCTGCGGGCCATGTGGGACCCTCCTCCGGTGGCCGGGGAGCAGCCGGGGATCGAACCGGTGCTGCAGAGGCTGTGGGCAGCTTCACAACCCACAGCTCAACTGCTGCACCACTGGGGAGGCCCCCTAATGGGTTTTGGATAGTAGTCTACCCTTTTGATTGTTCCTTATCAATTCTTTTACATAGTGCCTCTTCCTCGGGCTCCTTGTATGTTAGTGTCCACTCATGTTCTCTGCCCTCTTCTTCCGTGATACTTTCTCTAACTGTATGTCTTCAATTACACCCACAGATTTATTATTCCCAAAGCCAGTCTGGGCCTCTACACAAGCTCATACTTCTATATCCATTTGTATCTTGGGCATCTTTAAATACATATCCCCTTAGCAAATACAAAACCAAACTAACTTTCCCTAAAAGTTCTCCCTCCTGGATTTCCTCTGAGTGAAAGGCCCTACAATCTGGGCAGTTAGCCAGGCCATTAACATGGGAGTTATCTTAGCTTTCCCTTTCTCTCTACCCTTATCTCGTATCCATTGCCTTCAGTCTTTTTGCATTGCTGCTGCCGATGGTCATTCAATCTATACTTCCTTATCTCTAGCCTGGACTACTGAAGTAATGTCCCAGAAGTTCTCTCAGCCTGAAATCTCTCATCCCATTAATAATCCACATAACTGCTTGTTATTCTGCTGCAATACAGATCCAATATTAAATCTCTGCTTATAACTTCCAAATACATATGGAAGGGTAAAGGGACCATGAATGGCCAGGACGCGTCTAAAGAAGAGCAGGGAGACATCAGCTACCATTGTTAGAATTTACTATAAAGATGCAGTTTGGTACTGGCATAGGCACAGAAAATCTGATCAAGGAAAGAGAGCTCAGAAACAGACCTCTGCATGGAGAATGAGGCTCTGATATGAGACTATGGTGGCCAGGAGGTGCCTTGCTCACACCTCGCTCCCGGAGAACCTCCGCAAGGAGTGTAGCTAGTGGACAGCTTCCCGGTCTCCTCCGGGTGAGAAACAGCACCTCCAGGGCCTCTCTTCAGGGCTGCTGTCAGCAGTGAGGAAGGTGAGGTGCTGGAGCTGGGCCATCTATGCCCACCATGTGACTCCTCTAAAAGACAGTCTTTGCTCTGGAGCTCCCCAGTGGCCCAGGCAAGACTTTCTTAGAGCCACACCAAGTGTGAGTTCATTCCTAGCCAATCCTCCTTCCTCCTTTCATAAGAGTCCAGCCTATATTGTGAGCATCCTTCCTTCTTTCATCCTTTGTAAGAATTTCCCTCAACACATCTCTTGCACATTTAATTGAATCTTGGTATCTACCTCTGAGAGAACCCTAGCTGCACAATGACAGATGGGGCATGCCGGACCCACTGGGAAAGGCTGGGTGTAGTTCTTCAATAAAAGGAGTGAAAAAATAATGATTTTTCATGTGAAAAAATATTAAATTCCCACACTCCTCATATACAAAATTTACCTCCAGGTACGTAAATACCAAACACAAAATTTCTATAATTTATACCCTGAGGCAGGGGTAATATTTTCTAAATAAGACACACTCATACAGGTGGCCTCCCTGGTGGCGCAAGGGGTAATCACAGCACTGTAAAACTATCCACAGCCACGGCAGCACGAGTTTGATCCCAGCCAGGGAGCTGACACACCTGGTACAGCAGACCTCTCCTGACTTGCCAGCTGCTCCCCTCAGCAGTGTATTTCAGTCAATCTGCCTGTTCTGTTCTCTGGTGAATCCGCTCACCCCCACACCTCTGGCCTGTACCCCAGTTTTTGTGTGCATAAAAAAAAATAGACATACTCATACACAATAGATTTGCCCTCTTTAGAATTCAAAATTTTTGTTCACCAGAGGCATTTAAAAAGAGAAACAAGTAACAAAATGGGAGAGGATATTTGCAAAAAACGTAACTGGGAAAAAATTAGCATTAAGAACTCCTAAAAATCAACAAGCACATATAACCTTATTAATAGAAAAAGAGGGAAAATATATCCAGCATACATTATTTCCCTATGACTGTCTTTCTTGTATTGAGGTAGCACATTTGTTGCCATTGATAAACCAATTTGATACATTATTAAAGCCCATAGTTTACAATAGGATTAGCTGTGTTGTACATTCCTGTGGGGTCCACCATTACAGTAAAGTACAGAACAGTGATACCACTGTCAGCAAGCCCTACACACTCCATTCAATCATCTCTCCTCTCTCCCTCTGGCAACCATTGATCTTTTACCTTTTCTATAGTTTTGACTTCAGAATATCACAGTTCTGACTCATACACTATGTAACCTTTTGACTGGCTCCTTAGCAATTTGTATTTAAGATTCCTCCATATCTTTTTGTGGCGTGATAGCTTCTTTCTCTCAGTGAGTAATATTCCATGGCATGGATGGGCCACAGCCTACCTATTCGCTTATTGAAGGTCACCTTGAGTGTTTCCAATTTGGGACAATTATGATAAAACTACTGTAAACATGTGCAGATTTCTGTGTGAACAGAAGCATTTCATTCATTTGGGTAAATACCTAAGAGCTATTTTTACCTTCCTAAACAATTGTCAAAATGTCTTCCAAAGTGATTCTACCATTTTGCATTCACTCTAGCAATCAATGAGAGTTCCTGTTTCTTTACATCCTTGTCAGCATTTGGTTTTGTCAATAGCCTGAATTTTAGCCACTTTCAGAGCATACTACATTAAAAACAATTCAAAATACGTGTACCTACACAACACTTTCTAGGTATATACACATATATATACATATCTATATATATTCATATTTTAGAGAACATTTTAGATAACATATATATGCATGTACATATATGGAATAAAGCTTTGTAAGGAGGAAAAGAAGACATAGTAAAGACAGGACTCAGAAAGGTGGTTATTTCAGGTGAGGGGAGGAAGGAGAATGAGTTAGTGTGTGTAGGAAGCAAACCACACAGTTAGTGGTAAAATACTGTCATTATAGGGCCTCCCTGGTGGCATAAGGCGTTAAGTCTCAGCACTATGAAGCCATTGGCAGCCACTGCAATGAGAGTTCAATCGCTGGCCAGGGAGCTGACCCACATGGCGCAGCAGATCTCAACTGTCTTATCCACTGCTCCCCTCAGTGGTATATTTCAGTAGATCCGCCTATTTTGCTCCCCACTCTGTCTCTGGTGAATCCTCTCACCCACCCACACCTCTGGCCTACACCCCAACACCGGCTCTTGTATGCATAAATAAATAAAATAAATCTTTAAAAAATATTGTCATAACTTTTTGGGTGGAAGTTTCACAGTTGTTATTGCATTATTAAAAGTAAGTTAATAAAGGCAGATGTGGTAGATTGAATCATGGCTCACCAGTGATGATTATGTTTTAAACCCCAGGACCAGTGAACATGTTATATTCTGGAAAAGAGACTTTAGTGTTGTGATTAAGAATCTTTGTAAGTGAAAGAGGCAGAAGGATCAGTCAGAAAGTTAAGGTCAGAAACAGAGGTCAGAGGAAAGGAGGCGCTACATGGAGAAAGGGGTGAGGAGGCAGAGAATGTAGCAGCCTCTAGCAGCATAAAAAAGCAAGAAAGCTATTCTCCCCTCGTCTTCAGAAAGAAACAGTGCTCCCATATGTAGTGAAGGGATTTCAGACTTCTGACCTTCAAGACCTATGACATAATAAATTCCTCTTGTCTTCAACCACTAACTATAGAAAGCTAAAACAGTGGGCCAGACATGGATCAATAATGAATTGGATCATATATCCAGTTCTATACCTAGATCCAATAAAAAAAATAAATAATGATTCCTCATTAACTGGAAGGCAAAGCTAAACATGTTATAAAGCCCCTACTCACCTCTCTAGCTCTCGAGACCCCTATTTCACGCCTCCTTCCCTTCTCACTTCCCCTCCCCTCCAAAAAAAAAAAAAAAAAAACCACTCTAATTCACATACTTTAGGCAAGAGTCCTGGCCTCTGTGCCACTGAGCTGTCCACACGGGACTCCTATGGGGCTCAATTCCCTTATCATGCTCCTATGAAGCTTTCTAGGTTGAAATTCCCCTCGGTCTCCTTATCGACATTACAAGTGCTTTGGCTGCAAGGCTGACTCGGCTCACAGGATTCAGGATTAGGATCCAGGGCAGGGGAACCGTGGCTGGCAAGAGAATGGCACCTCAACATGCAGAGCCAACCCTTCAGGCGCTGTTTATTTGGGACCCCTCAGCTCTGGCAATAGGTTGAAAAGTCTTCACCACCACCTTCCACTAAGCAACTGCAGCGTGGACGAGATCAGTAACATTCACCAAAAATACCTGCTTGGGGGGGGGTCGAAGCGCACCGCGGGCCGTGGCGGGGCCGGGGCGGGGGTGGCGGAGGAGCAGACCCGACCGTCACGGGGTGGGAGGAACAGCTCCCAGCAAAGCAGAGCCGCGCGAACATGGCCTCCCTCATCTCGCCAGGCTGCCATCTGCCGCCCACGGGGGGTGGGGGGGCGTCTGTAAACAGAAACGTAGGTCGGTGCACGTCCCCATCCGAAGACTGTTCTCTCCGCTCTCAGGTTAAGTGGGGGGGGGGGACAACGCCCCCCCGGCAGAGGAGTCATCTGAACGGGGGCTGCGTTTCTCCCCCACCCCCACCCGATAACGGTGGGGGAAGCTC
This sequence comes from Talpa occidentalis, assembly GCF_014898055.3. Lineage (NCBI taxonomy): Eukaryota > Metazoa > Chordata > Mammalia > Eulipotyphla > Talpidae > Talpa > Talpa occidentalis. The sequence continues at coordinate 7,228,003 of NW_023605194.1, forward strand.
TGAACCGTGGACAGCAACCCACAGGCAGCCCACCTAGGCCGGGAACGCCCATCTGCAAGGAGACGCACCCAAGGACGCGGCCAGCCCTCGCGAAGCCCCAAAGGCCCTGGAGAGCGCAGCCCCCCGCTCGGCGGGGCCCCCGGGCCTCCGGGGCGTCGCGCGGGGCGGCGGTTGATGACCGCGGGCCGGCCGTTTTGATTCACAGAGGAGGGCGGGGAAGGCCCGCGGGCTCCGACACCACGCGGAACCCGAGCGCCGTCTCAGCCGCAGTTGAAGAAACCGCTCTCGGCCCGGACGGAGGCGGAGCAGCAGTTCACACAGAGCCAACCGAGGAGCCGCAAGATGCCCGGCGCCGTCCGCAGACGGCCCCCTGCGCGGGGCACTCTGGGACTTGTAGTTTACTTCCCAGACAGCGTTTTTTCCCACCGCGCTTCCCCGCCTTTCAACGTCGCTTTTATTCTCCTCCTCCCTTCCCAGCACGCTGACTTCCTGGTCGCCGCACGACCTTACGTACGACTACGCTACCCAGAAGTCTCCTCTTCATGTCTTGGTGCGGCGCGGGCGCCAGCCGTCCGCTTGAACTACAGTTCCCAGAAGTCTTCTGGAGAAGTGCTTCCCTCTCGCCTTCCAGGACCACAATTCCCAGAGACTTGAGTGTGGCGGCGCTTCTCTTTTTCCTCAGTCTCTCCTTGAGTTGGTTGGGTTCCGCTCGGCCGGCAGGCGCACGGTGGCGACGTGGCCGGCCGTGGCCAGGCCCGGGATTTCTTCAGCGGCCCGTTTTTCTAGCCCCCTCAGCTATCCCCCTGGCAGGCCGTCGCGGTTGGCCTGAGCGGTGACCTGGCGGGCCGCGCCTGCGCTCTGCCCCGTTTCCTGCCTGGCTGGTGGCGGCGGCCATTTTGTTCATCCTCCTCCTCCTCCTGCTCCTCCTGGTTGGAGCGCAGTGTCCGGAGCGGGCTGGGGGGAGAGCGCCCTAGAGCCGGGTTCGGTGCCTTTTCCTCTGTCCCCAGCCGGTGCCCGGAGCCCCCCTCCCCTTCCTCCCCACCCCCTCCCCTCCCCAGCCCTGCCCTCCCCCTTGTCCCGGGATCGCTCCGTCGCACCCACCATGATGGAAGACGACGGGCAGCCCCGGACTCTGTGAGTACCGAGACGTGGAGTGCCGGCGCCGAGAGGCCCGGACACCGCGGGCCGCTGAGGGAGGGAGCAGGAGATCGGGCCCAGCCTGGACTCTCGGCAGCTCCGCGGCCGGGGTGGCGCGGCCGCGCCGCGCGTTGCTCCTCCGTCCCCTTTTCGGCGGCAGGGAAGCCCTCCCTTCCCCCCAGCGCAGTCACTGCTCCGGCTGGGGCCGGGGGCGCGTCTCGACCCCTCCCCCGCGCGCCCCTCCTCGCGCGCCCCTCCTCGGCGGGGTCTCTGCCCCGCGGGGGCTGTCAGACCCGAGCGAGCCCCGGAGCTCCCTCAGCCTGGGGGGCGCTGGGCTGGGCTGGGCCGGGCCTGCGGGGGGTGGGACGGGGGTGGGACCGGGGCCGCCTCCCCTGCGGGCCGGGGGGAAGGGGCGCCCGAGCCCCCCGGGCCCCGGCTCCAGTCGCTCCCCGCTGCTGTCCCAGCCAAGCTGTGAGGAAGCCGGACACTTCCGCCGCGCCAGCCCCTGCTCTCTGCCCCACGTGCCCCCGCCCACGCTGTCAGAAACACTGCCCCGGCGCCCGCTACTTTTGAAGTGCGAAAGGACGTCTCTGGCGGCCGGAGCCTCGCTCCCTTCTTGGATCACGAAGTTTCCCCCGCGCGCTCCTGCCGCCGCACTGACAGCCCGTTGTTAAACTGCTTTCGCTCCTCCGGTGTGCACGTCTCCCCACTGTGTGTGCGCGGCGGGACCGTCACCGTGGGATTAAAATGCTGGCTCTGTCTGCTATTCCGTGTGTGTCTCCTGAGCGCTCTGTCATCCGTCTTGCTGTGCCTTTTTACCTGAAGCCCAGTCTAATGAATGAATTTCATCTTCCAACCGCTCGTTCGAGTTTCCTTCTTTTCCCAATGAGGAGTGATGACTCAGCATTTGCATTCCTTTCCGGATAGTGTGGCATTCCCTTCTTTTTTCCTGCGTTAAAAAAAAAAAAAAAAAAGAAGAGGAGTAATTTCTCATTAAATGCATGAGCTGGGCATCTTGGGATTTCCTAGCCTCCCTGGAAGCTCAGCATCCCCACCTCGAGTAGTAGGAGTCAGATCGCTGCTTTGTTTTCTTCTGCCTCTGCTCGTATTGATGAGATCATAGTTCATTTGGCTCTGCTCTCTGATGGGGACATTACTTTTGGGGAATAGGTGAAGGTGAATGGGTTCTCAGGAAGTTTAACCAGCTTCTCCTCTCCTCACTCCTACCAGAGCAAGTCCTCCGTAAAGAAGATAGGTTATTAATGTTCAATATTGATACAGGTTTTTATTTTTGATTTTCGTTTTTGTGTGTGTGTGTCTGGCCTCGCAGTCATTTTATTCCTGTTTCTCTGATGTCTCTCCAGAGTATTTGCCATGCTGTACTGAGACTGTCAGGTCAACTTAAGCATAACAAATGCTTGTATGGAAAGCCTGCTTAGTAGAACTTTCATGTTTGTGTTTATGTGTTTATGTACTGTCTTTCATTTCTGCCCTATCTTCCCAGAAAAGAGAATGGGACACACTTGAAATTTATCCTTCTGAAGCCAAGGCTTGGTATTTGGTTAGAGATGTGTACTTTGATGGAAGCACCTGGGAAAGCTGTGTTTAGGCCTAGCTGGGTTGTATTTAACAAAGATAAAAGTTAAATTGTATCTAAAAATCTGAAGTGTCATCATGGCATCATAATAGCTACTGAATAATTGGTAGATTCTCAAGCCACTTTTCTCATTAACTGTATCTATTCCCTATGAAGAAGAATTCTGGTTTTGTTGTGTAACTCTCTTTGCATCTGCCCTGTCTTCATTTCCGTCACCCTTTCTCCAGTAGGCTTAATACGCTAACTTCTTTGTAACTTATTTCTTACCTGCACACTTAAGTTGTCTTATGTTTACAGCTCTCTAGAAATGTGACATTTATACATAAAAATAAAAGCATCTTGAGCTTAGCGCTCCCTGTTGTCAGTCACCTTTACTACTGCTGTCTTCTTTTTCCTTCTCCCCCTCTTCTGCATGGGAAGGGGTATTTTGTAGACTAGGACTGCCTGCTGCAGCAGTTAGCTCACTGCCTGGAAGATAAGAGGTACTCTAATGTTTTACCATGATTTTACTTTTTTTCTTAAATTAAGTCCTGATTTAAAAGTTCTGATTGACTTAAAATTATAGGCAGGCATGACTGTCATATGGTGCATTCTGTACAGATTCTTATGTTTCTTAAATGTAAAATTTTCAGATAAGGGCAAATGTTTCACAATTGAGATTTTTGTCAGAATTTAATAAAATAAATGCCTAACAGTTGTTTTTTAAGTACTCATTTTACGTATTTCTCCTCTGAGGGTTCTTTTAGTTACAAGTAACGTGATGAAAACTTTGAAGTGACTTTAGAGGTTGATGTCTAGTAGGGATTTGTTTTCTTTATTTATGGAGAACCTTTTACTTTACATTTTAAACTGTGGATTAGATTTTCAAATGACTAGTATGTTTTAAAACAATGTACTTTTAACAAAACTTATCTTAAACTGTTTCCTTAAAATGCCTGTGTGTTACTAGTGAGGTTTTTTTCCTGCAGACACACACAAGCTAAGACATATGGTTCTATCATCAGAAAACAATATGGTGTTTATAGCCTAGGTAGGTCTTTAAATATTCATTACCTACAGTATTACTAATTTATTTGATGGTATTTAAAGTAGCATAGAATTGCTTTGATGTTGATCCTAAAGTTTATTTGTCATACAGTGCTTTAAAGTTCTATTTTCTGATGTCCATTCTCATTTCACATTTATGGGGCGGAGGGGGGGGGGAGGCTGTGTATTGATTAGCTTGTGATCTGAAAGAACAAACGAGCTCATGCTGCTGTGTAATACTGGTGTTGGAACTAGACTGCCTAACACCTACCTTGTAGGACTCTCATTTCAGACTTGTGTTGTGGGTATCTTCAAGTGCAGTGATTTGATCCATGGTGTATGTCTGAGTCTATACCACAACCTTAAATTATATAAATTCTGCTGTAGTTTATTTCATGTTCATCTATCCAGTACACAAAAATGACTAGGATTTGTGAATCTGGGATTATACCATGTTATGCAGTGCCATCCTTTAAGGTTCTTCTCTTCCTGTAATTCAGTCAAAGGAAGAAATAAGCCAGTGAGTTATAGTTTAAAGATTTACGGGCAATATTCTATCCCATTATAAAACTGAGTAGCTATACCACAGATTTGGCTGTATTGGGACTAAAAGTTCAGTCCCTCATTCAACTTAATCACTGTTTCTTTAAAAGTGTTTGTGCGTCAATATCCCTTATGCCTTTGGTCAAACCATTTGTACCTTTCCTCTACCCTGCCTCTTTCCTAAAACGAATTGTTGACAAAATTGATCTGTTGTTGATTAGAGGCCATTGAAAAATCTCCTCTTACATAGAAACTTGTTAAGAACAAAAGCAAAATGTTACTTCTGTAGAAAGTTGACCATGGTTTCTTGTGTGAGAGTTTTGGTGATTTCAGTCTTGGTAGGCCTACTCTTTGCAGAGTGAAAGCGCAGTGAAAAAGTGTGATTAGTCTTCTGAAAGGCATGATATTCTTAACTTCAAATTCAGCCCAGTTGGTCATAGGAAGTAGTTTGGCAATGTGAACTTTTGCCTACTGTGAAACTGCCAACTTTTCTAGATGGATTTTAAACTCTGATGTAGGAATAAAGGCATCATTTTCTGTTTTAATGCTTTAGTTTCTACAATTTCTGTTCTTGGCAGACGGAATAGACCTATGATATGCTGCCTTTTCTTTTTCTTGAGTGAAAAGCCATTTTTGGAACTTTCTAATTATTTATTCTTTGAATTGGCCTCTAAATGCAACAATACAAGAATTTGAAGCATTTGTCTTTTTCTCTTGTTTTGTGTCTGTTCTTCAAATAGAAATTTTATATTTAAACATTAGAACTTTAGACTGTGTTGACCTCTTTATAACTTGAGTAGACAGTAGTGAAGTGTAGAAACTATAATTTAATAAGGAAAGGATGTCATTCCCGTCATTGCCAAAAGATGAGGTTCTTATCAGGTTAAGTGTTGAACATTTGTCTTAAATGTTTTTGTTAGTCTTTATTTTGGAACAGATAATTTCACAATGACATAAAGGTACTTAAGCTACAGAGCACAGTACTTTTAAAGCTGTAAAGGTTTATTAAGTATCATGATGGTTGAAGACATAAGAATACAGAACTCTGAGGAAAAGAAAAGGCAATCTAAAATTTAAGTGAATTATGTTCTTTTAATCCTGGTAAATTGATGTTCCATGTACTGTTATGAAAGGCCTTTTTAATATTTATTTTTGTAATTTAATTGCTGTTTTACCACTGAACTTTTGGTAGAGAGTTTTGAAAAACTAAAAAACCTTAAAACTGGATTTTCTATAAATATTTCATAGCATTCTAAAACTTAAATTAACATTTTGCTCTAGGGTATCAGTACTTGAAATGGAAATTAACTTATCTAAATATATATGCCTCTAGAAAGTCTTCAGAATATATGCATTATTGGAAATATTCACTTGAAATAAAATCCTACTAAACAATAATAGTGTCCATTGTGACTGTTAGGTATGGAAGGTAATCAGCCCATGCAGTTTTTTCTGAACAAGGTGATGTTTAAACAGGAATTTAAACAGATTTAAATTGGAATCATCTAAAATTTGTTATATTAAAATGTAATTCTAACTTTGTTGCTTTGCTCATTAGCTTCAATATGTGAAAACCATTCCTATTAGAAGTGAGTTAACTAGCTCTTTAGGTTATGTAATACCTAGAGAACCAAGGTCACTTGTCCATTTTCTTTATAGATAGGTCTGCCTTGTACAGAAAGCAACGATTACATGAATACAGGCTCATAAACCCGTATGAGTGAAAACGGGACCTGCAGTCTCCTGGCTAGCTCCTCCTAATCCTATAACCTTTCACTACTGCTGGAAAAAGTATGTCACTATGTAGCCTACTGATGAGTCTGTTATACTTTAATTATAGGGAAAGGATGGCATAGTGGACCTAACTGAGGTTGTTGTTGGTTTAGTCTTCTATTTCAGTATCATGAAACTTGTGTTTCATTTTTAGAACTTGTGACTTTGAATTGCTAGTACCAACTGCAGTGAAATTCCTACCCGAACTGGAAAATTGCTACTTATTCTTCATAAGTTGTTTATTTTTCATTGACCTTACCTTTCTCAGTCTTACATTTCCTTTTCAGAGTGTTCTAGCTTTTAAAGCAGCTATGTTTTTAATATGGTAACCAGAGATACTAGGCTTATTTTGGGTTCAGTGCTCGGTTTCCAGATGTTGCATATTATAGTTAGGAAAATAAAACTTATGTCCCTTTCCAGAAGAAACTATGTAAAATTTTACAGATGTTTGTTTTATGAGGTGATTCATAATAGATGTGTTTGGGGAACACATGAGTGTACACTGAGTACCCAAAAAACTTAAATAAAGGTAAATCCATGAAACAAGACAAACTAAAGTGGTCATCTCTGGGTAGTGATGTTCTCTCTCTTTTTTTAACTTAACTGTACTGTAGACAAAAATATTTAAATTGTAATTTAAGAAAGTCTTACTTAGCAGAGCAAAACAAAATTATCTAATTTCTGTGGTTTTTTTTTTTTTTTTATAATCGTACCCTAATTCTGTTCTTTGTTCATGTTATAGCTTTGGTCAGGGCCTAAGATAAATTCACCTTATGTCTGCTATCCTTTATGATCAGATGTTCTAATGAATCAGTGTTTGTATTATTTGTGTATATGTTATACATTATTTTGAATTGTGTTTCACATCCAGAAATTGTAGTTGTTATCTTGAGACCTGTTTAAAATTTTATTATTTTGTTCTAACAAATAAAAAGAGAAATGGAACAGGGTTCAGAATAATATGCTTTGGGGCATGCAGTCATATTGATTTGTTCTTTATAAAATCTTTTGAAGTGGTACTTTAGTGGCCTAAGAACAAGTGTTGCTTTCCTAAATAAGGGTTAATCTTTTATAGAATCAGGCTTAAATAAATACAATGAGGAAAGATTTTATTGAAGGCAAAGGAATTTAAAGTGAAATAAATTGTGATGAGTTAAATGATAACACGTAGAGCCAGAGCTGAAGGGAAATGCTGATAATGTATTTTTTTCTTGTTCAGATACGTAGGTAACCTTTCCAGAGATGTGACAGAAGTCCTTATACTTCAGTTATTCAGTCAGATTGGACCCTGTAAAAGCTGTAAAATGATAACAGAGGTAAGATCTCCCAGGTTTCATGTGCTGACAATTATCTTGCTATTTTAATAATTTGAGAGATGTGAGTGGATTGGGATCATTTTAAAATTTCATTTTGAGCCTCCAGTTCTTCTAATTGGGGGGGGTGGGTGGTTTATGTTTGTTGTGTTGCCTTATTTGATTTGGCTGTAAACCAGGTTTAGAATGGAATTTTGAGAGAACAAAGTTTCTGTTGCTGTTATTCTCACATGGGCATTCTTCATGTGATGTAGTTTGCTTCAAGTGATTCTGCTTATAAAAGGTTGTTATAGCTTATCTCAGAGTGTTGAAAAACTAGAGGGTAATTTTTTAAATTCCAGTAAGCATGTTACCAATTCAAATAGTATATACTTAAAATTTAGGAACTGGTGTCTGGTAGAAGAACATTAGGTTATCATATACATAGTACATCACCAGGCGCTATGTCCATTTTCAGTCAGTACTGATGACTGAGCAGTTTTATGTAGGTAGGGATTTAAATTGTTAGGGTAATAATCTTGTTTTCCTGTTTTTCAAAGAAAATTTAACTTTTTATACTTCTCTGGTTAAGACTCTGGCAGTGCCCAGTGATCTGTGTTTCAGTTCTCTTCTTCTTGTTTATTCATGAACACATTTTTTGGACTGTTTACTGTGTGCCAACACTACGGTAAGTGCTAGAGATGCAGTGGTGACTAAGACGGTTCCTAGCACCATAGAACTTTAGAGTCTGATGAGACGGGTGGAGATCATTTTCACCAATGATACAGGATAACAAATGCTACGGAAACAGAAAATTTCAAGTGCTGTGAGCGCATACAGGTCCAATACAGTCTTAGGTCAGAGGAGGCATCTTTGAGGACCCAGTACCTAGGCTGAAACCCAAAAGAATAGTATTCGGAACTAGCTAAGAAAGACTTTGAAGAAGGGATTTCGGGTAGGGAGAGAATGTCGATCCAGTTTGATAAGGTTTAGCGGGAAAGATCAAAACCGTAACCTAGTGCATGGGATCATTTATAAGAGATGCTAGAAGATGAGGCAGGGATGTTTGGCAGGGGTCAGTGTGCTGAGGAGTTTGTGTTGTATATCCTGAGACAGAGGAGAACTATTAAGAACCAGTAAAGCAAATTGACCTTTTGAGTTTTTTCCCTAACTAATGATAATCATCATTCTGATCTTGTATATTTCTCTCCTTTCCTTCCTGCCTTTGATCAATTATTCATTCATTCATTAATCAGAAAATTGCTATCTGCTAGGCACTAGTCAAAACCCTTGGGATGTGATATAATGGTGAGCCAAACAACTAAGTTCCCACGAATTTACATAGCAGTGAATATCGTTAATAAACAAGTAAACACAGTAATTCTAGATATAGAAGCTATCAAGCAAATAAAGCAGTTCCATGATATTGATTGGAGAGTTGTTACCTCTTTGAGCTGAGCTAGGAATAACTAGAGGGTGCCAGAGGAAGAGGGAACCACGGATGTACAGATACAGGCTTTGTGTTGGTAATGAACCTATTGTGTTTGTGGAATTAAAGACCAACATGGCTGGAACCTGGGAAAGTGGTAGTGGAAGAGGCAGGTAGAGCAAGTAAGGGCCATGACAGAGTTTGGGTTGATTGTACTATGGTTGCAATGGGGTTTTAAGTAGGGCAAGCAGGTACTCTGATTAGCCTTTGTGACAATCAGTTGGACTCAGTTGGCTGTGGGATGTAAAAGAAAGGAAGTCATCAAGAAAGACCCTAAGATTCTTGTTTGTGCAATTGTGTGGTAGGTAGTGCTACTTACTTAGGAATATGGGCGTGACTGGGGGAGGCACAGGATGGATGGGGGCGGGCAATGGTGAGAATCAAGAGTTCTGTTTTGGCAATGTTAGATTTACGATGTACATTAGACATTTGAATCCTGCTTGAAAATCAAGATAAGGACAGAAAAGTGATCAGAGAGGTTGTTGATGAGCTGAACATGAAGTTTTCAGGCAGCCTGTTTGGAAGCTGACTGAAGTAGATTTAGGAGAGAATGGGATGTGAGAGTGGAAATAATCACTGGATTTTTTGAGGAGTATTGTCAAAAATTTAACAGTGTTTTTTAAAAACCTGTGTGCATATACAGCAAGTTGAGAGGTAAAGGATTTGAAATGACTATCTAAGCATTTATTTTCCTATCATAAATTTCAGTGTGTGAAAAAACACCTTAGTTTCATGGTTTTTTTTACTTTTTTTTAATCTTAGATTCTAGCTTTCCCTCTATATTATAGAAAATGTATTGTTAATAGCAAGTATATTATCAATTCTTAAGCAAACATTAAAGAAATTTTAACATCTCTGGCAGTTGAAATGTGACAAGAATCAATGGTGCCTTAAGTGAGATGCAGTGCAGTATGATGTGAGTGTTTAAGGGGGAGGGGGGTGTGCGTGTGTACATTGAATGAGATAGTATTGCATGAGTAGACTAGCTTATTAAAGTTATGGACCCCAATATGTTTTGCTATGGTTATCAGTGATAATACCAGGACAGACGAGGTAGAAGTAAAAGGGAAAATTGCAGTTTTTGCTTTTTATTTACTTTTAGATTCTTTGTTCAGTGAATGTTACTAATAAATGTTAACTCTTTTATGAGTGGAATCTAAGTGCCTATTTGGAGTCTTTTCCCACATTTTTTCTTTTCTCTTAAGAACGGCGTTCACATGACTACAACAGTAAGATTTTGTATGCGAGCCCATAGTTATCTTGTCAGTATTAATGATCACACTTTTTTTCCCCTCAAGGAAATGCCTTCTGGTTGCTTCGCCACTAATGTTTTAGACGTCTTGTTTTGGATTTTTCTTCTAAAACTTTCCTGGAATGAAAAACAATGGTTGTTGAACAGATCTTTATTTTATCTGGTATTTTTATCCCTTGTAAGTGCAACTAGAATTCCACATTGTAAATATTTCCTAGGGCATTTTACATTGAACAGTGATGAATGTTTTTAGCATTATGTAAAAAATACATTTCTACGGTGCAGAACTATTCAATATAGGTTGCAGTTTTATGGAATCCATTTCCATTTTGGCTATTAGGTGATATATAACTTAATACCGCTTTCTCATCTTAATATTTATTTGCTAACTTCTGTCAAGCATAGTGTCGTAGGGTACATTTAATAAATACTTCTTATATTGTGGTTTTGTGATAGAGGATTGTAGCTTTCTTCTGGAATACTTCAGTGAGACATAGTTTCAGAAATTATTTCCTTGATTATGAGTGTTTTTTTCTGGTCTTTGGAAGACCAAATTAGAAGTATTAGAATCTCCAGTAATTCAGAATGTTTTGAAAGATAGGAACTTCTTCTCAGTAGCTGGTTATAAATCTGAAATGTTTGTTTTCCTTCTCATTCCTTCTTCATGCAGAAAGGAGGCTCATAGTCTTGTCTTTGTGGCAGCACCATCAAATGTAGTACTAAACCCTAGTTTCTATCAGGAGTAAAGTTTGTGAAGTTGTTTCCTTTCTGTATTTCTTATGGTAATGGATATAATTTATGAAGGATTAAGATGCATAAGTAGAATTCATCCTTTTGAAAATAATGTTGGAGAGGAGCAGCGGTCCTTATCTCTCAAATCTGAACTTGAGGTTTTGTTTGGTCTAATATAAACTTCCATTTTATATTTCACATACTTCACCCGAATTCTATATTTTGATTTGATACTTGTAGTTATGCTTCTATACTGCTTTTATAGTTCTGTTTGAGTGCTACAGTATTCTGAGGCACGAGAGTCAGGTGAAGCTATAAATCTTATTTTTAAAGTGTTAGGCTTTCATAAACTTATGCAATCTCACCTTGTACATTCCTAGCTATCAGTAATGTTTTTTCCTGGATTTTCTTCTCAGCAACCCGATAGCAGAAGGGTCAACTCTTCTGTTGGATTTTCTGTTTTGCAGCATACAAGCAATGACCCATATTGCTTTGTGGAATTTTATGAACACAGAGATGCAGCTGCTGCATTAGCTGCTATGAATGGGAGAAAAATTTTGGGAAAGGTAAGATAATGGATTGATGGCACCTTTTGCTTACATATATTTGCATGGCAAATTATTTTCTATGCTTTCATAGCAAGTTTTTAAACAAATATGCAACTCTGCCAAGTGATGGTTTGCTTTATTCAGCTTAGTGCTTTTACAAAAATAATCCTGCTTGATAAATAATTGAATAAGTGGCAAGTGTTGTGATTCGTAATGACATGCTTAATAATTGTATTAAATATAATCTTTATTTTTAGGAGGTCAAAGTAAACTGGGCAACAACACCAAGTAGCCAGAAAAAAGATACTTCCAGTAAGTACTCCTGCTGCATTTTACTGTGGAAGAGTTCTGAAATTATCCTGGCAGCATTTCCAGCTTAAATAGGGTTTTCTCTTCCCTTTTGTTGCCTGCACAAGGTTTAGTAGCTGACTTCTTAAGTATTTGATTACTAAATGCTTTGATTTCAGATCACTTCCATGTGTTTGTTGGGGATTTGAGTCCAGAAATTACAACAGAAGATATCAAATCAGCATTTGCCCCCTTTGGTAAAATATCGTAAGTATCATAATCAATACTATACCCAGTAGTGACAGGAAAAATTGTATATGATTAACTTGTATTGGAATTAAGATTTTCTTTCCCTAGTTAGTGTGATTTTATTTGTTGTTTGTTTCTTTTGTTTTTTTGATTAGTAGATGTTGTTGAAAATGTTAATGTCATTTCAATGTTTTGAGGTCTTGTTTTAATCTAATCTTGTGTATAATATGTTAAAAAAAATTTAAGTGATTCTGTTTGTTATATTTGAAGCAGATGTTTGGGTGGTATAAAGCTATTATAAAAATATAACTTTCTGTCAAATGTTTTAAATATTTGGTGGTTAAAGATAATGGGTTAACCGAAAATAAATGTGATATTTACTGTATCTTAAACTTTCATATAAGGAGTTTGTAAATGGGGGAAAGTAGGTGAATACTTGGGTATCTTGTGGTTAAGGTGGAAATGTACATGTTTAATTATAATGATAAAAGTGTTTTGATATTTTAGCTGAAAAAGTAGTACTATTATACTATTAAAATGTTTCATTGTCTGAACTATGAATGTGGGGTTAATTAGTAGATACTTTTTGCTAGTAGTATTTGATTCTGCTAGATCGAGGCCAAATGTGGTTTAATAAAATTTATGTTCAAATGTCATTGTATGTTACTTGATCAGATATGTTGGAAAATTAAGTGGTTATAAGTTTTTATAAAATGTTTATCATAATTATCTTTTTGATTAAAGTCAGTTTATTTTATGTATTTATTTCCTGTAGAATTAAAGTACTGCTTTACAGGAATATGTTTCAACTAAGAACAACAATTTTTTTCTTCTGTACAATTTGTTGTTCTGTAGACTTAATTTATATGAAAGAAAGATTTAATTCTTAATTTTCTATTTTGATATTTGCTTTGCTTTTTAATCTCTAAATGTGGTAAGTAGTACTGTTTTAAAAATCAGTATAAAAATGATACAGGTTGCTGTTTTTCAATCTTTATTTATACCTGAGACCTGCAGTTTTTCTAAAGTCCAAGTCACAATTAAAAGTAATAGCATTCTGGTTATTTTGCAGAATTGCTCATAAGAATGGACAGGATCTTGAAGGCTAACTGCAAGGAACTGTGCACACTGGAACTCAGTTGTAGATTTTTTTCTCATTTCTATTTATTCTTATTATACATTATTTATATATACATATTTTAGTATTTACATTTTAACATTCTATATTCAGTGGAGTTCTATATTTCCAATCATTTTAACTTACTCACTAAAATTTCTGTGTAAATTTGTTGTTTTCGTACTGGTGTGCTTAGCATTGTTGTTAGTTTTTTATTCTCCTTTCTTAAATTTCTGAAAATGTCAATTTTTCAAAATTTACAGCTGCCCAAACTCCAAAATGATGGTAGAGAATTGACCAAGAAAAATAAAGAAATCTGTTAACAGGCCATGTATGCCTTTTTAATTCCTATTTTTTCCTCTTTTTCAATTTTTTAATATTTCATATATTTTGTATCACTAGGCAGAAGACATTTAACTATTTAGTGATTGCATGGTAAAGTAGTTAGCATTGTTACAGTAATTTATAGAACCAGTAAACCTTAGAGGACACTAGCCAATAGATTATTAGAAAAGGAAACTATTGTTCCTATTAATCTTCAGACTTGAGCATTTAGTTTAGAAAGCACAGGCTATTTATTAGGTTGCATGTTTATTACATGTTTTTGTCCTACTGCTTTTTTCTAACAGGTAAAGAAGCGTTAGGGAGAGTTCAGGAATGGCTGTAGTTAATTAGGGCTAACTGGAATTTTATTTAAAAAAAATGCTCACAATACAGTGTGTGTGGTTCCTTTTAGTTTTTATTTTGAAGATGACTTTTACTTCCCTCATTTAGCTGTGCTTCTTTTCACAGGGATGCCCGAGTAGTTAAAGACATGGCAACTGGAAAATCTAAAGGCTATGGTTTTGTATCTTTTTATAATAAACTGGTAAGTTTTTTCAACACTCAATTTGGATTAAATACACAATTTACTCATTAATCTAAAACTTAAATATTCATAGATGTTGCCTACAAAAATAGCTTTACGTAATTTTGTGTGTTTTAATAATAGAGTGTAATTCTTTTTTCATAAGCTTGGAAATAAGTAGCTAAGAAAAGGTAGTTCACTACAAAGAAAAGTATTAAAATTTCATTTGTGCATTGATGAAAGTAAGATGTGTTAGAGGCAAAGCTCAAGAGTAGGACACACAACTAATAGAAGAATTTGGAGGGAAGGTAAATTATATTTAGTCTTGATGTTAAAATTTTGTTTTAACTTTTTAATTATCATACTTTTGTAGTTGGGATGTTAATGACTAGCAAATTATGTAAGTGAAAATGTAAACAATTCCTTGATATTTTACATATATTCATTAGGAAAGAGGTGCCAAAATATAAGCAATTTGCATGAGTTATAACATTCAATAATAAAGTGGGCTTTGGTGTTAGCATTTTAGAACAGCTTCTGTGACTTACATTACCTGCATTCTTTGCTTCATTGAAATTCACATAAATTTTTATAATCTAAGCTTATTTTTTATTGATGGCCAGAATACAGCATTTCTAAATCATAATTCTTAAATCGTCTATCTTAAAATGAGTTTTTAATCCTGTGTTACAGTCATAATCCATTGCTACTAGAAGGTACATTTGGGGGGCTGGGAGGGCAGATGATTTAAATTATAATATTGGAGTTTTTAATATAGTCTCAATAAAAGTTACATTACAAATCAAGCATAAAATTAAGATACCTGAAAACAACTTGGGATTTCTGCTTTCCTTTAATTTTTGGTTATCAGGGATTGTGGATTTTTTCCTTGCATATTTGAACTGTGATCAATTTCCCCTTTTGCTTAAATGCTGTCTTGCTGTTTTGAAATTTATTGATTAAAAATAGATTTTAAACCACTAAGTTCAAATAATTTTCTGGTGATATTTACTGAGGATGCTTAGTGAATTAATTTACTCATATGATTATATTGGATCCAGCAGTGCCAGGTTTTTATTACATTGTACTGGATTTTACACACCATTGTTTTCTGGCTTATAGTTGTTCGTTCTCTTTTTTTTTTCCCTCCATAGGATGCAGAAAATGCAATTGTGCATATGGGTGGCCAGTGGTTGGGTGGTCGTCAAATCAGAACCAATTGGGCCACACGTAAACCACCTGCACCTAAAAGTACACAAGAAAGTAAGACATGTTTAGTTACTACCTCTACTATATATGTTAAAATTAGAGCTTTTTTCACAAAATATTGTATCTGTATTAGTCCTAATTTCTGAAAATTTAGTATTGTAAGCAAGACTCATTTCATCTTGAATTTTAATTGAAAATAATTGGTATGACTGTTAGGAGTGGTGAACCAGCTTATTTTACAGATTGTAGCATCAAGGAAAAGTGCAGTTTTCTCCTCCCATTTTTTTTAAGGCATATTTTAATAGTACATAGTAATCAGTTTTATAATACAGTACAACCACCAGCATTATTTGTTTTCTTTTTTCATACGTATAGATAACACTAAGCAGTTGAGATTTGAAGATGTAGTAAACCAGTCAAGTCCAAAAAATTGTACTGTGTACTGTGGAGGAATTGCTTCTGGGTTAACAGGTATAGTGTTTGCCTTTCTAATTCCCCTTTTCTGTAGAGTTCCATCACTACTAGCATCAATTTCATGATATACATGACATACCTTAAATATTTTTTTTATATTTTTGTTTTAAAGATCAGCTTATGAGACAGACTTTCTCACCATTTGGACAAATTATGGAAATAAGAGTCTTTCCAGAGAAGGGCTATTCATTTGTCAGGTAAAATTCTACGTGTTACGTATTATTACCCTTAGATTTTATCCACTCCCTTCAGTCATGTGCCCTCCCTCCCCACAAATATGTCAGGGCTTGTGTTTTAGTTCTTTTTGCAATGGAGAACTTTAAACTGCCTGCATAATGTGCTTGAGCAAAACCCTAAGTGAACAGTTACAAACTAAAGAATATCTGTATTTACTCTGTTAAGCTCTCATTATCTTCCTCTCAGATTCTCAACCCATGAAAGCGCGGCCCATGCCATTGTTTCGGTGAATGGCACTACAATTGAAGGACATGTTGTTAAATGCTATTGGGGTAAAGAATCTCCTGATATGACTAAAAACTTCCAACAGGTAATTCGATTTTTCATAGCACTTCTTAAGGTTTCCATCTTACATATCTGCATAAAAGGTTTAGAAACTCTACAAAATAACAACAAAAATAAAGCATAGAACTGCTTTCAGTTGATTTTATTAATGCTATTTCAAAAATGATTATTTTGTGGTATTAACTGAATCTTAATACTTTCTTTTCACAGGTGTCACCACCCCAATAAACTTAGACAATGATAAATAACAGAATCCTATTCACATAAGGGTGCTTACTTAGTTTTTCTCTTCCTTGTCTCCCACTTTCTTCAAATACTGTGTTTCTTACGTGTTCCCTAAAGTCGTAATTTGCTTTTTCCTAGGTGGACTACAGTCAGTGGGGCCAGTGGAGCCAAGTTTATGGAAACCCTCAACAGTATGGACAGTATATGGCAAATGGATGGCAAGTACCGCCTTATGGAGTATACGGCCAGCCATGGAACCAACAAGGATTTGGAGTAGAGTAAGTTGTTTGGTTTTTCCAGTATAGAAACAGACAGGGCTCTGAAAGAAGAAATAAAGTGGCGAGTCTCCCAAGGAAGACACACTTAAGTTCTTTTCTCAGAACCCTGTCTGTGCTTGAACTATGTAATCTTGAACTATTTGGCATCATAAACACTGTAGAAACCTTATTAAACTGATTTATAATGCTAAAAATTTGCTTTTTGTTACCTAGGTGAAAAGGGCAATTGGACTGAAATAAACATTTAGTAGAATTTGATTTATCCTTCCAATATACTACTCTATCTGCTTGCTTATTTTTGTGTAGTAAAGATCTTTGTCTAGATAGCTTTAGAAATTTAATCATATATTCCTGTTGACTTGTGTGAGAAGTCTCAGATTTATCTGATACAAAGTAGCTTGCTTTTTTTTTTTTTTTACTTTATTGAAAGAAGGGATTGGTTCCTTGTGTTTTTCTACCCCCTAAGTCAGTGTATGACCTCACTGATTTCTCTAATTGGTTGGAACAAATAACTTGTGATTTGAAAATCTCTTATAAATGGATGTCCCATGTGTGTAATATATGCTGGGTAGATAATACATTAAATCTTTGTTATTTTTTTTAAAGTCAGTTTTGAAATACTCTAGAGTAATCATTGTGTTAAGTTGTGGTTACCTTAAAAATTGAAGACTAATGTTAGAATGTATATTCTGCATCTGTGGGTAGGTATCGTTAACCTCTTTGCTCTTATTGTAGGCCTTAAAATTTCTTATTGTGTAGTGTGTGGTAGTTTCTGCTTGATTTGCTGTTTGTTTTGTATAAATGTATAAGTAATTTTTTCTTTGTGTTTGTTTAAGATTTCACTCTCTTTTTTTTTTTTCCCTTGCAAGTCAATCACCTTCTGCTGCTTGGATGGGTGGATTTGGTGCTCAGCCTCCCCAAGGACAAGCTCCTCCCCCTGTAATACCTCCTCCTAACCAAGCTGGATATGGTATGGCAAGCTACCAAACACAGTGAGCTGGGACTCTAAACACACAGTTGTAATTCATGATAGCTTCAGTTTCCTGTGACACTCTGAAGACATGAAAGTAGACATCGAAAAACGGAAATATTTATTTTAAAAATTGAAATGTTTGGAACCTTTAGCACAGCTTTGCTTTGGTGAAGGACACATGTCTTCTAGTTCTGCCTTTTTAAGTTTTTGTTCATGATGGATATGAACATGATTTTTTCTTTTGTGTACAAAAACAAATAAAGTCAATAAAGACAATTCTGACTACAAATTTTGATATAATAGAGAAATGGGTAATACATTTTGATTCTTAGATACTATTCCATTTTTACCTTGCTGTTCAGTATTTTAACCCACTGTGTTTTTAAAAGCGCAAAAAAGGGAGGATCGTGAAAAACTGGGAATAATAAGTTCATCCTGAACCTTGAAACTCCCCACCCCTACCCCAAAGTGGACCACATTCGAAGTCAGC
Organism: Talpa occidentalis; assembly: GCF_014898055.3. NCBI lineage: Eukaryota > Metazoa > Chordata > Mammalia > Eulipotyphla > Talpidae > Talpa > Talpa occidentalis. Next base: position 7,246,064 of record NW_023605194.1, read on the forward strand.
CGAAAAAAGTGTGATATTTGGAAGAAATGCATGATTTTGGAGTCGCTTTGGAGGAAATACTTACTTTCTCTATGCCTAATGAAACCGAAGCCAGACTGATAAAGAAATTTTGCGATTTAAATAAGGAACAACATTGTCTGACTTACTTGAGTGAATACTGGTGGTCCATAGTAAGACATATTTTTAAAACTTAAAAAAAAAATGTTATTATTAAAACTGTAGTGAATTACATTTCATTTTGGGGGGCAAAATTCCAAGTATGGTGTTTGTATTAAAGTCAGACAGTCATACTTGTGCTTTTACATGAAGTTTAAATGGTATACATTGTAAATATTGAATAACTACAGCGTTTAAAGAGCATGCTTCAACATAGAAGTAGCAGCAATGTAATTATTTGAAGTAACACTTAACACATGCCATGCATCCAATGCAATGGATTGATAAAGATGTTTTTAAAAGACACATTTCCAAGGTTGGCTACCATGTAAAATTAAAAATTAACAAATTACTATACAGAGAAAGCCTTAATTTTAATTTCATACAACTCTGATGCATTAATACATTTTAAAATGTCATTGGAAATTAGTTTTTTCTTTTTTTTTTTTTCTTTCTTTACATCACTTGGTATGTAAATACCTTCATGAAAACCTTGTAAACCTATTTCAAGGTTCCTATAAGTTGTATAGTATAGTGTTTTTTAAAAATCTTGGGGTGTTTTTAAAAATTAGATATATTTTGCCCTAGAGTTTTTTTAACAAGATTGCTAAGACATCTTATTTAGACAGTTTGATGAACCAATTTATAATTGGATAGTCAGCTTAAACAGCACACAGAGTTGCAACTCTTATTTTTAATTAATTTCTGTTCCATTTAGGGTAGTGTGCATGGGATGGCAAGCCTGAATAGAGGCTGAGTTGTATGTGTGCAGAGTTTGTAAATGAATTAATGGGGAAGATGTGTAAGATTGAGGTTTGCTTCTGAGGTATTTTTCAGGCTATGTGGATAAAAATCTGCCTCAAATTTCTATCATAACAGTAATGTAAAATAGATAAAATTCTATGTATTTGAATTCTGACAGCTAGGGGGTGCAAAAGTTTAGGCAGTGTATTGACGTGTTTTGAGACCTGGGCACCAAAATGAGAAAAATAACCCTTTACAATGAAGTAGTAAGATGCAGCTAGTACACACAAATTACTATTTTTTTAAACCTTTGAAGTCTTAAAACTAGCTTTAAGATAATGATGGTTTTATGAATTGGTGACCACAACAATTTTGGTATTATTTTCCTTCTACCCCCATTTAGAAATGTAGCTCAATGTATTCAACATGAAAATTCATGGGGTCTGAAGCTACTCATCTTTGGGCCAAATTTTTTATGGCATTTTAGTTTCAACCACGATGATCATCTATTTACACTTTCCTATTACAAGATTTACCCTTACTTCTTTTGGTCATGGTCAGTGTCATTGGGGGATATTAAGGAAAAGTTACTTTATATTTTATAAGGAGAACACTCAAATTATATCAATTATGCCTCCTAGTTAGACATTTCTTGAATATATGTGAAACTTGAAAAACTGAAGCCTTTTTTTTATATATTGATGAAAGCCTATTAAATTCTCAGTTTGCCTTTTTTGGTCTGCCAGTATATTAAGTAGCTTACGGAGATAACACTTGAACACAGCTGCAGTGTTTCCTAGATGTGTGTTCTATAATTTAATAAAACTATCCAGGCTAGTAATATTGCCATAATAAACGTGACTGAAGTGTCCTTCGTCTTAATCTGAAAGAGAACAAGATTTCATGATCAGTTCAGTTGATGGAAGCTATTTCATTTTAAATGGTTTTTAAAATATGAAGCTACTTGTCCAAATGAAATGCAGCATTTTGAAATACAACTGTCAAGCTAACATAAACTCAAGACTCTTTTATTAAAACACACAGTAAAAGTCTGCGCTATCTTGATCCAATTTAAGCCCAAGGGCCGTTGTCTTTTTCATGTTCATTAGAAATAGCAGCAGAGGTTCTTAGGCATACAAGAAAAATGTTTCATATCATAATTATTTTGGTGATGTGTTTCTGACTGCCATCTTTTATGCTCTAGTAATCTCTCTATTAGTATTTCCCACCATGCCATTCCCATTTGATTTTTATGTCTGCTGGCAGTGAGAGGCTAACATGACTGGCCAACTAAAGCCAAAGCTGTAAACCACAGTTGAAGTAAGTCTTTCAATAAAGACTAGACTATATGATAAGTGGCTTTTTCTCATTGTCGTTTATTACGTAATTATTCCTTCCAGGCTGCCCTGAAATAAGTAATTTGGTTTTCTTTAAAGTTACTGTTAAGGTATGTGGAGTGTGGACTTACTTCTGTTTTCTGTATAAGTGTTAAAAATCCCTTAGCCTTGTTGAGTCAAAATTTAATTTCTGGATATAAAGTAGAAATGTGCATCTTTTCTAAAAATGTATGCTCTGTTGAATACCATAGTAAAATCTCATTAATTTGGAGTCCTCCAATGTAGAAACCATTAATTTACTGTCCTACCAGACTGTCCATTTCAACAAGCAGAAAAAGTAGAAAAAGAATTTAGTAAATGATCTAGATGTTTTTTCCAGCAGGTGGCCCAAATTAAATCTTACCCATTAATTCAAAGTCAGTATTTGGGCTTCCATTTAATATATTATAAACATTAAATTTGTATTTTTAGCATGTATTGAAAAGATGCAAATCTGACTTAGAGTATTACTAGTTTATATAAGTCTTCTCAAATTGTTCAAATGAATGGATTTTATTAAATATGAATTCTATGTGTAGCAATAAAATGTCCTAGTTACTGTGGTTAATTAGTGTGGTACTTAAATGCTATATTAATCTGAAAGTTGGGCTCCTGGCTACTTAAATTGGGTCTATTTTGAAAAGTAGTTCAGGTAAGCTAGATACTATAAATCACAAGGCTTATGTGAATATTTCCTTAGGGGCAAGAATGACTTGATTTTAGAATTGCCTGAATGGTGAGTGAAGTTTAGTTCATATGTAGGAAACAGGTGGAGGACACTACGTATCCAGGTTTTGCTTTTTACCTTAGGATAAAAAATTGGCGGGGGTAGGGGTTGGGGGGCCGCAGGTGTGCTACCGTAATTGACTCTTTTATGGAGTTAGGCTTTTATTCGGGCAAGGAGATTAATCCATATAATGTTTCATAGTTTGATTTTTAGACAAGAATGTCAATTAAAGTTGACCAAAGGTATGTATCTGTTAAGTGATTTCTTAAATATTCCAATCTAGTCCTAGTACATGTGCTGATTTTTTTATATAAATAATATTTTATATATTTTTACATCATTTTTCATTTTTATACAATGTATGCATTTTCGTCTTGGTTATAGTGCCCATAAAAATCCTACCACCCATTCACCCATGAACTATCACCATGGTCCCTTGTGCTGTTCCCACCCTTGTTTTGCTCCTACTCCCTTCTCCCCTGCTGTAGTATGTCTCTGATTTATAGTTGCCTATTGATTTTGATTTTTACTTTATTATAATTTGTCCCGTTTCCCCCCCCCCCCGCCGATCCCTTATTTGGATCATCTACATTCCGGCTATGAGTGAGACCACCTGGTACTTTTCTTTTTCTTTCTGGCTTATTTCATGAGCATGAGCCCTTCCAGCTTCCTCCATGTTGCTGCAAATGGCATGAGTTTATCTCTGATTGCTAAGTAGTAGTCCATGGTGTATATATGTACCACATTTTCTTGATCGAGTCATCTATTTTTGGGCATTTGAATGTTTCCATAGCTTACCTATTGTAAATAGTGCTATATGCGCCAAATTTTAACTTTTCCAATTGTTGAATTTTTTTTTTTTTAAGTTCACTAACCATTGTTTCTGTGAGATGTTCCTCGGGGAAAGTGATCTAATATCTTGAAGTCAGCTTGGAAAATACACCAAACCTTAGTAAAAGTGAAGTGCTATAGGATAGGTGTTTGAGAAAGTTGGTGGTGCGGCTGGGCTTAGCTCGTGGCCCTCCTTCATTAGAAACTGATGAAGCTGGGAGCCTGCCTGGTTGTCATATGGTTCTGTAGAACTGCATTTTTGAGGTAAACCAGGCGAGACGGTAGAGGTCTGCTGTGCTTGTGGGTCAGCTCCCTGGCTGGGTGGGGTTGGGGGGGAGAATCGAACTCATGCTGCAGTGGCTGGCAATAGCGTGATAGCACTGAGACCTAACCCCTTGTGCCACCAGGGAGGCCCAAGGCGGACAGGGAATTCTTAGGTAACTACATGACCTCTAGGACTTAGATAACAACTTGATTATGGTTTTCCATGAGTGTTGAATGCATGAATGAGCCTGAGGGGTGAAAGTACTTTAGTCTCCTTAAATCCAAACCGCACCTGGTAGAATCGTCAACTTGGTGCTTGTTAAAATGTGCATCCTGAGGCATTGAGTGCCATCATCCACAAGGTCTTTATTACCCTGATCCAGTTGTACTGTGAAACGCAAAGGTTTTAAATTCTAATATGTCTGGAAATTATTTGTATCTACTCACAGGTATCGAGATAGAATTTTTTATATTAAAGTGTTGGTGAGGGTGTAGAGAAATTAAAATTTTTTTGTGTACTATGGTAGGATAGCAAAATGGTACTACTAACTACTATGGGAAAATTAAAATAGGGAATTTTGTGTTTCATAATTACACTTCTGGATATATAGCCAAAAAAACCAAAGCTGATTCTCGAAGAGATATTTGTACACCCATGTTTATGGCATTCACAATATCCAAGAGGTGGAAGCACTCACGTGCCCAGCAGATGACTAGATAAGTGAAATGTCTGTGTGCACAGTATTCACCTCAAGAGGAAAGGCCTCATGGCCCGTGCTGCACCCTGGCTGGAAGACATTATGCTGGGGGAGGTGTCAGTCCCCAAAAGACCTACTGTAAGATTCCGCTTACAGGCAGTGTCTGAAGCCAATGTCATAGAAATAAGTAGAACAGTGGATACTGGGGGCTGAAGGAGGAGAGAAAAGAGGATTTGTGATGGGTAGTCTTAGATTGCAGGATGAAAATGTTCCAGAGACTTGTTTTACAACTTTACAACTTACAGACTTGTGTACCTGATCCTACTTAAAAATGGCTCAGATGGTAAATATATTGTGTATTCACCCCACAATAAAGTATAATTTTTAATTTTGCAGAACACACTAAAAATAATAAATGGGAGAACCATTACTGCTTAGGTCTAAAATCACTACTGCTTAGGACTAAAAATAATGAATGGGAGACTCATTGCTTAGGTCGAGATGCTATTTGCAGGTTTGTTGCTGTTCCCCAAATTCTTCTCATTTTCTTTTTGACAGAATTAGAGACTTTGTAAGTTCACTCAGCTTTCTCCCTGCTAGGTGACTGTTCTTATTTTCCTTGTGAGTAACAGTACTCGTCCGTACCCTTGGCCTTATCAAGTGTCAATTTCTTGTGACAACATAGTTATTAGATGAGTTAAGATCTCAGCTAATCGGCTTATTTGTGAATTTCCTCTTTCTTGACTCAAATTGCTTTAAGGTGATTTTAATCTGGCATTTTTAATCTAATGGCGTAAAAATATTAGGCATGAAGATATAAGGCGCATCATCGACCTCAGTAGTACTGGCAGGTTCTAAGTGCCTGCAAAGCAAAGCAATCTCTTCCTCAGTTTCCATGTACCCATTTCATTTGTAAAGTTGAGAATGGTATGTTTGCACTTGGAGAATTTACTGTTTATGTTAGGGTGAGAAAACTTTCTGGTGAGGGTAGTGGTGGCTGAGAACAGACTAGGCTTCAGCTAGAAAGATTGTTTGAGGTTGTAATAGTGCCTGGCAACAAAATTTACCTGTATCTATAAATCCCTTCAAAATATGGACCGGATCCAAAGTGGTACTTTATAGCCTATTATGTTAATGTGTGGGATTTACAGTTACTAAAAGTGTTTTGGCATTTGACTGGAAGCCTAAAAAACTAAGTACCATTAATGCATTCTCCTGTCTATCAGTACAGATCATCTAATGGTCCTGATAACCAGAAATTTATGGTATTTGCCTTCCCATAAAGGTAACTCCTTTTTATGGAAAAACTTTGGATCTGATGATTGCCAGAGCTCTGCGTGGAATTAATGCCTACCCTTGAGAGATGTAGGCTGCACAGATTGTCTCTAAAATGCAATTAGCTAGTTGTAGCCAACAACCCTTACTGTTTCTGGGCTTGCTTACAAACTCGTGTATGTATATAGACATAGCTACATGCATGTATGTGTACATGTGTTCACATGTGAATATGCACATGTATTTTTCCACCCCAAGTATCTCCAAAGTCTGTGTTAAAGCTTCATATAGTGCAAAAAATTCACATATGATGTTCCTTAAACACCTGATAAAAATATCAAATGTAAGCCAAAGCACATTTCCTGAGAACTTGGTCAATGTATATCTCTGAAGTAGTGTTTCAGGGAAATTTCCATCTGGCTAAAACTTAAGCAAGATCAATACAATCTGTAGCTCCTGCATTTTTGTCAGACATTATCTTACTTGATGTCACTACTTTTTTTTTTTTCCTTTTACATTTTCTGTAACCACATGTAGATCAAAACTAGGTGAAATTTGATGGCTGATCCGAAGGTTCTTGGAAGTCAAATGGGAAATTTCTGATAAATGATTACTCTTTAGTCCTCCCATTCTCACACACACACGCACAAATATTTTTAAGCTAATAGTGTTTACTAATTAGGACTGTGTTAATACTGATCACAGGTGTATATTCAATAGTATATTTTGATTGTTTCCTTTCTTGAAATTTTGGTTTTTTTCCTGGAGTCGGTTGTCTGATTGGTCTTTGCTTAGTTTTATATGCGTGTCACCAATATAGATCAAACACAGCAACAGATGCACCAGTCATTTGCAAAACCATTCGTGCAAACACTCAGCCTAGCGAGCCGAGCCTCACCACTCCTTTCACCTGCTGCCCTACCCCTGGTGCCCCGCGCGAGGGCTGCCACTCTCTCCTGTCGGCGCCCTCACTCTCTGCGCCCCTGTTCTGGTCTTTTGTGTTTTCTCGTTTTATCCGCAGCGTGTTCTGGGACCCCTCCAGGAAGCCCAAGGGTAATTTGATCTCTGGACCTTTGTATGTGACTTTTTGATTTTTGTGAATTGAATTTTTAAAATTTTGTTGAGATATAATTTATATAGAGACCATTCACCTGTTTAAAGCCCATGAAGGACATTTAGTATTTTTATAGAGTCGTGCAACCATCGCCCTAGTCTAACTGTAGAACTTTTCATCATCCCCAAATGAAAGTCTGTAGCTGTCAACCCCTCATTCTTCCTCATGTGAGGGTCAGGTAAGCTTGACAACTTTGAGGATCTCAAAATGTTAATATCTACTGTTTCACTTTTATCACTTGGAAGCAGGTAACGCATTTTTCTAGGACACCAGACGGTTGGCCTCTGGGCGGGGGAGAGAAGGGCCCTCACAATTCTGGATGCAAACTCTCCCTTCTCTCCTGCCACAGGGGCTTCGCCTGCACCCTCAGCTCACTGCCCCCCCCTCCACCTGTGGGCCCTAAGCCCACAGTCTTCGTATGTCCCAGCGCAGGAAGCCAGAAGCTCTTCCCCCAACAGCTCTGACTTCCCACTGGGGTGGGAGGGGGGCCTGAGGCCTCCTCAGCGACTTTTATCCCACAGGGTTTGCAGCCCTGAGGCCCTGCTGTCCAAGGCCCTAGGCCTTTTGCACCCGGCTCTCATCTGAGGCTCTGCAGGCAACTGGCCTCTTCTCAACGCCCCTGGCAGCCTGCATTTGGGTTGTTGCCGCTTCCTTTGGTTAAATCATCCATCTGCCTCTCCATCTGCCTTCAGATTGGTTGAACTCTCGCTTCCGTGACTACCTCCTTGCCCTTAACCTTGTCCAGGTGGGCTTATACCTTATTATAGAAACACACCTTGTTGCTAATGTCTTGCCCGCCATCGTAGTGGAGTTTGGGGAGAGCGGAGACAAGCATCTCTTCTCTAGATTCAGCAACACATTGTCGAGTGCTCGCTGCGACAGGCCCTCTCCCTGTGGGCGGAATGTCAGGTGCCTGGGAGGACCGTCCGCCGACGCCAGCAGCGCACACAAGTGAGTGACAGCAGGCTGGAAGGTGGAACAGAAACCTGGGGCTGGGAGGAAGGGGAAAGGGGTCTGCAGGGACAGGGGGTGGGTTGCCATGGTAAACACTAATGACGTGACATTTCGATAAAGACATGAAGAAACTGTGGGCGCAGCCGTGCAGAGCTCAGGAGGGGCGTGTGCGGAGGCAGGGGTGAGGAGAGGTACAGATGGGGGGCAGTGGAGGTCCTGGTCATATGGGGTCCTGCCGGTCTCTATAAGGTCTTGGGATTATCTTGGGGTGTCATGGGGAGCTGCTGAAGCTCTGAGCCAAGGGTTGACATGGGGGCTCCCCTCTGGCTGCTGCAGGGAGACTGTGAGGAGCTTGTTGCTATACCCCAGGTGTGGATGGTGGCTTGGATGAGGACAGGGTGGTGGAAGCAGCGCTGCTACAAGCGTGGGCTTCTGGGCTCATTCTGAAGGCAGGACATGGGGCTTATTTGGTGGATTTAGATGTGAGGGATGAGAAAAAGGGTGACAGGAAATAAGTCCCAGGTAACTGGTCTGAACAACTGCAAGGGCGGAGTTGCCTCTAATGGAGACAGGAGCGGGGCCCGCGGAGGGGTGTGTTCAGGGGAGACTCTGCTTGAGAGGCCTTTGAGGTCTCCCAGAGGAGAGGTTCAGTGGCGGGTCCAGCTGGAGAGAGACTGTGGGAGCACGTGCTGTAAAAATGGTACTTAATGTGGACGTGCCAGTGTAGGGTCATTGGCTAAAACACAGGGGTGCTCTGGTGGGGAAGGTGGATGGTGGGGGAAGCTGTGTGGGCTCGGGGGCAGGGGTCCCTGGGAAAGCTACACTTTCTGAAACTCTAGAACGGTCTTCTCAATGATATTAAAAGGCACCAGACTTGATGAGATGGTCAAGGGAGTAAGTGTGCAAGAGACGCAGATGAGTGTGCGAGGCTCCAGGAGAGGCAGGGGAGGTGGTGGTGGGAGCAGCAGCAGGAGGACCAGGAGAGTGTGGCATCGGAGGTAGAAGCGAGAAGGTGCTCCAGGAGGGCCTGGAGGTGTCCCCTGGCCTGACAATGGGCCCAGGAAGAGGGAGGCTCAAGTGAGGTTTCCTGGGTGGAAGAGCAGTTTGCTGGGGGGCAGAGAGAGGTGGGGCCGGAGCACAGCCGTTAGGGGAGTAGGCGCAGGAACTGAGGGGGATTCCAGCCAATTCATCTGAGGCACATTGCTGAGAAGTACTGAGGTGAAATAGAGCGAAGGAGTTCTGTTTTGTTGAGTCTGGAGAAATGCAAATTGGGCTGCTTGCTGGAGGGATCTGCCCCTTGAGCAGGAATCCCCATTAGAATCGTAAACAGACATCAAAGTCTTCCCTTTTGGATGCGCCTTAGGGGTGAGGTATGGCACAGGACAGCACAGCACGCTGCCCCCGGAAGGCCACCTGGCTCAGGAATCCGGCACCACGTCCCAGGTAGAGGGATGTGGGCCTCAGTTCCGTGATCTGCAGCCTCCTACGCTGGTCCCCAAGGATGCCTCCAGCTGTGCTATGCCACGAGCTGTGACTTGAAATGCAAGGGAGATCAAAGATGGGAAAAGTCGGCAGTGTCTGCCTGCTCCTTCCCTGGGAAAATAAGAGTTTAAATAACACAAAATGAATCTTGTACAAATGTGGGCTCAAATATTTGTAGGTTAAACCCAGTAGCAACTTTGACTAGTTGCCAGCTACTGACTCCTGACTTTCCATGCTCCCCACTGCCATTTAACAGTATGCAGGCTGCAGAGATCTTGCAAAACAGGAAGCATAATAATGAAAACTTAAATCACCCATAGTCCCATCTTCTAGAGAGACATACTGGTAACAGTTTGGGTACTAGTTTTCTACAATTTTTTCTATTCAGCAACTGTATCCCCTCTCCAGTGTGAGTTTTTTCTATATTTGTGTCCTGGTTTTTTTTTTTTTTTTCATCCTAAGTATATTCCTAAGGCATCATCCTAAATATTCCTCACTCCTGACAACTGTTAAATATTCCACCACAGGAATCAGTCATTCCATTAATGGGCACTTATAACTTCTATGAATAGCACTACAAAAAGTGTTCTTCTGTTCAACTTTGCATATAAATCTTTGCATCTCTTTTTGCTTTCTTTGGCATAAATTACCAGTCGTAAAATTATACAGTGGCCCATGGGGTGTCAGTATTTTGAAAACTCTTACACATGTTGCCAAATAAGCATCTTGACACATCTGCCCCTCTTGCCTTCCAGAGAGGTGGTAACAACTGCTTTCCCCTCCCCATGGTAGATCAGCTGCATGAAGCTGTTACTCATCCTGCCAACTTCCCATATATTTTTAAAAAAATACTGCTTTTCACTGCTTACAGGCTAAAGTTTATTATCTATGAAAGCAGCTCTGTAGGGGGAGCAAGAGGGGTTCAGACTGCTATAAACTAGTCCCTCTACCTGCTGGGCTCCTGCCACAAACTCCCACCTCTTTGTCTCCTCCAGTCCCACTGGGCTGAGGCTGCCAAGGACAGACACGCAGCTGGGGCCAGCTCTACCGCCAGGACCGATGCCCAGGCCTCTGGACTCCAAGTCAGGTCCTTAGCTACTGACTTCTTTTACTCACCCTCACCTGCCTCAGATGGCCTGAAATAGTCCCTATAAGAAACTCTAAAATATATTTTAAGAGACTATAATGCATACGCAGCTCACCAATGCCTTCAAGGGTCTGAGTAAAATAAAAAACTCTGAACCATAAAGTCAACAATCACAGAACTCCTGCTCCGCCAGAAGATGCCCTGGGCTGTCCCTCCCTGCTTGGTCCCAGTGAAAGTTGTTCCAGCCAAGTGAGACCAGCAGGCACAGCAGCCACAGCCGCCACGCTGGGTGTGTGTTTGCTTTTGGCAAGTTTTAGGAACTGTAAGGCTCTGTACTTTTATATTTGGTCTCCGACACAGTGCAAGTTTTAGACACTCAAAACAGGCATAACAATGTGGGCATGGTCTTAGAATGTCCTAAAAGAAAAAAAATAATAAACTGTGTGCCTGACATCATAGCCATGGGCCCTTATGTTTGCACTTACTATCTGCTAGGCTAACAGGACAGTGCAAGGGATTCGAAGCTGCTGGCTTTTTCCCTTTATTGCAAAGAGGCCTGGCCACCTCAGCTGGGGGCGGGGAGTCATCAGCTCGACCCAGGTCACCGCCAAGGTTTTCTGGGCTCCGGGCGGGGCGGCCCTGCATCTGGAGTAACACACCACTTCGCTGGCCTGGCTTCTCTTCGCGCGGGGCGCCTGGTTTCCTGCCTCGGGAAGGCTTGCGGCTGGGTCTGGAGTTTCTCCGAGGTGCGCTGTGCGCATTCCCTAGTTCTGAGAAAGCGACCTCATTCGAGCGAGGGCTCTGCCAGGGTTTTAAAGTCTTTACAAAGGGGCAGGTCGCTGCCTGCCCCGGAGGTAGCGCAGCTCCATCCCTGGGGAGAGGGAGCCGCGCGCCCCGGGAGGCCCGGCCCGCCAGAGGGGTGCTTTTTAGACTCGCGCTTCTAGGCTGGCTTCGCCCACTGTTCCTGGTCCCCATGGTCCCCTCGAGCTGCAACTGAAATCCCAGAAAAACCTCTCCCGCCAGCAGAGGGGAGAGTGCTCAGAAACACTCTGAGAGGGGAAGGACACGATGGGGCGCCCACGGGAGACGGGACGGGGTGGACTTGGCACCGAGGGGCGGGCAGAAGGAGGGGGAATGAGCGGACCGGGGAGCTCAGAATAGAAGATATAAAAAAAGTGCTGACTAGTGAAAATACTGCAAAGGATGGGGGGGGCTGGCAACTGGGGAACAGTTGAGAAAAATAGCAATTAGTACGCTAAAAATAAAGCCCAATTTGGAGACAAAGCCAGATACACAAGGAGAAAAACAAGACTCGCCAGAAAGACAATTCCTCGCAAACCAATTGCTCAAGAAAATGGGGCTAATGATACCCCGTCTTGGGCTGCTTTTCAGAAGAAAGGAGACAATAGAGTGGACGCGCGGCCCGAGCAGGTGACCGGCGGGGAGGGGCGCAGGCTCCCCGGGAGCGCGTGTCACCCGAGTGGTCCTGAGCGCGAGCGCAGGCCCCGCCGGAAGGTGCGCCACGTGTCCCCAAAGTTACAGAAGTGTCCCCGACCAGCGAGGGCGCGGGCAGGGCCGGCTCCCCGCGCAGAATTCCCCAGGTGCGCCCCCAGAGCCTCCGCGCCCGGGGAGGGGCGACACCCGCCAGCGATCGCGGCTGCTGGAGGGCCGGGCGCCCGCGGGTCGGGGCCGGGCGGGCCGGGGCGAGGAGGCGGAGGCCCTGGGCCACGCCCGGGTTTGCAGAACCGCGAGGCCTCGGTCTCCCGGTTGGCGGAACGGGGGTGACCCCGCCGGCCACCCCTCGAGGGCGCCGGGAGCGGCAAGGCGCGCTGTGCCGGCGGGACCGAGCGCGGCTCGCGCGGGGGACGAGGGCTGGAGAGCCAGGGCCGCGGGCGCCGGGGCGGGCGGGGCGAGGCCGGCCGGGGCTGCCTCTCCGAGAGCCCCTTGGGGCTGCCGGCTGGGGGGCGGCGCGGGATCCCTCCCTGCGAGCGCGCGTCCCGGGGGCGGGGCGGGGCCGGCTTTGGGGGCCGCGGGGCGGCACCGCGGGGCCCCACTTGGGGCGGGCAGGGCGCCCCGAGCGCGCCACGCGGCGGGGCGGGGAGGGGGCGCGGGGCGGGGGCCGGGCGCGCGGGGCGGCGCCGAGCCGGCTCCTCCCCCGCCGGCCTCCTCCGCGCCCCGCCGGGCTCCGCAGCCGCCCGGGCTCCGCTCCTTCCTCCGGGCCGCGCGATGTTCAACCGCGCCGTGAGCCGCCTGAGCAGGAAGCGGCCGCCGTCAGGTAAGGCGCGCGCGGGGCCGGCTGGGGGTCCGGGCGCCCCGCAGGCCCGAGGAGCCGCCCGGCGGGCGCTGCCCCCCCCCCATCTCCCTCCCGCCGGCTCGGGCGCGGCCGGGCGCTGCCGCCCCGACGGGGCCCCGCGCCCCTCTCGGCCGCGCGCCCCGCTCCTGCGGTCCCTGCGCGCGGGGGCGCGGAGCCCCGAGGGGCGCCCGGGAGAGGAAGTTTGCCCGAAAGAGGGAACAGCAGCAGTTTTCTTTTGAGTGGTGGTGTGGGCGGAAAAGGAGATCCAAAACGCCTCCGAACTTCGGAGAGAGTAGGGGCCCGAGATTCTGAAAGCAGAAGGTCCCGCGAGCTCCCCCCTTCTGGAAGCTTCTGCCGCCGCCGCGGGCGTGGGTGCCAGGCGCGACCCGGGCGCTCTGCTGGGGAGCCCGGCCGGGGCTGACCGGCACCTTCGGTTCGGCCCCACGGAGCCCAAATGTGGGGCCACGACGAGGGGAGACCCCGGGATGGGCACGGGCGCATCGGTGGCCAGCGCCGGGACGCGCGGACATCACCCCGGCTTGGGCCGGACCGCCACTCTGGACCAGCCCGAGCCACGGTTCGGGACAGCTTGACAGACCCACGGGGAAGATGACACCGTGCCCCTGACCCGGGCACCGCGCCCTTTGTCGGTCACGCCAAGGCCAAGCCCTCGCGCTCTCCATGTGGGGCTGCGCTCGCCCGTCCCGGGAGGCCGCTCCCCTGGGGGACGGACCCGCCAAGGGGCACTTTACAAAGGAGGGAACTGCAGCCAGAGGCACTTAGGTGACTTGCTCAATCAAGTCACACTGAAGTAGGTGATGGAGAATCTTTGCAACCCAGGTTTGCTTGGCTCGGGAGTGCAGGGGCTTCCCGGCCTCCTGCCTCCTCAAGATCCACTTCTGCGTAGCAGGGAGAGTCAGCAAGTAGGGCTCCCTCTCCCCCATCTGCATGTAATGCTGCATTTTATGAGGGCACTGGTGAGGAAAATGCACTGGAACCAGACTGGCTGGTGGGAAGCCCACCGTACTCCCTGTTCTGGGTGGGGTACAGGCTGCAAAGTGGGAGTAACAGTAGCCCCCCCCCCCTTGAGCTCTTCATTGGAGCTGGTTTCCCATCCATAAAATTATGCTAATCGTCACGTTTAATACTCAGGGCAATCCTAATAAAGTAAGGTTTCAGTCCTAGTAAAGTGGATCTTCACAGAGTTATTGTCACGGGCTGATATTAGTGTCATGTGACACTGTGGTCATGTAAACCTCTCAGTGCTTAGCCTGTGAGTCAGAGAATTGCCTTGGGGTGTTAGTTTAGTTGTTCCCTATTGTGGGGGATCCTGGGCTTGTGCAGCAGTGGTCAGAGCCTTGATTCTGGAGTTAAACTGGTTCCCACTCAGACTTTAATATTGCCTTGGGCAAGTTGCTAAATTATCAGGATACTTGGGAGGTGGCCGCTGAACCATAGGTAGGTTGAAATGAGCTACCACTGCACCCCAGAAATCAGCAAGTGTTAAAAATCAAGCTCCACCCTGCCACCCAAGCTGGTTTACCAGCACACCTCTGTGTCCATTTTCCCATCTGTAAATTGGGGTTCAAAGAGTTATGGGACTGAATTCCTGGGAACACAGTGGAGTTCCTAGCGCAGCGCCTGACACATAATAAGCGGGTGATAGTGATGAGCTGTTAGCTTTCCCCTCTTCCTGTAATAGAGTCGCTGCAGAGTTAGTCATCACTTTGGATCATTTTGGGGTTGAAGTCTTCCAAATAGCACCACTGAATGGTGGGACTTCCATGGTCTGGATGTGCTGCTGTTTTTGGGCAGGTGGCATCCCAGAAAGATTGGGGCCATTTAGGGGACACCAGTGGAAAGCACCTCTTTCAAGGCAGCAGATTTTAGCCTCGTGAAAGGGGTCGAGGTTGCTGATAGATGGGGGAGTAGCTGGACAGCATGGGCTGTTTGTGGGTGCCTGGCCTGCAAGAGCCTGATTTCCTTAGGATTTTTAGGTTTAAAGTTTGCCTTCCTGATGGGGGTCAAATGAGCCTCTGCCAGTTCGCTGTCACCACCCAGCAGTGGAGCAGAAGGAGCCAAGTGGGAGGGGGTGTGGACCTGAGGCAGCGCCCCTGGCAAGCTGGCCAGATGATCCTCGGACCCCTGTACTGAATTTGGGTGGGTTTTTTGTTGTAATTTTCAATTATTTTTCTTGAAGAGGATCTCCAAATTGTATAAACTCTAGGCCCCCCAAAGTGGATCCACTGCTACTGGACCCCTGATTTGGACCTGGCTGCAGGCCCCCCTCCTCAGCGCCTTCTACTGTAGACCTTTCTGCATTATGGCACTGTCTCACTGCAGCGTCTTCAAACTGAGGGGTTGGGGTTCCTAACCTCTAACTCTAGGGTTTAAAATGGGATTCCCTTAGTCTCCTTTCTGAGGTGTCTCCAGTGTGTGCAGGAATTGCTGGATGGGGCTGGGCAGGGTCTTCATAAAATGCTGCTGTACAGACCACACCCCAGATCCATTGACTCAGCCTTGGGGACTGAAAGTGGGGACAAAAGGGGCTGCATTTTCAGCAAGCCCACTCGTTGAGTCTTTGTTGTTGTTGTTTTTTTAAAGATTTATTTATTGATGCATACAAGAACTGGGATACAGGCCAGAGGTGTGGTGGTGGTGGTGGTGGTGGTGGTGAGAGGATTCACCAGAGACAAAGTGGGGAACAGAACAGGCAGACTGACTGAAATACACTGCTGAGGGGAGCAGCAGGCAAGACAGGAGAGGTCTGCTGCGCCATGTGGGTACCTCCCTGGCTGGCCGGGGATCGAACTCGTGCTGCAGAGGTTGCAGATTGCTTCATAGAGCTGTGCTCAACCCCTTGTGCCACCAGGGAGGCCCCCACTAGTTGATTCTTATGCTCTGAAGTGTGAGGACCCCTGGAGGCTTCTATCCTCTGCCTCACTCCATCCCCCACCCCCAGTTTGCACTGTTGAGAGTAACTGGGGTGCTGCTCACCTGAAAAGAGAAGCCAAAGCCGCAGCCTTCCACCCCACCATACAGAGGGTGACCTGCTAGGGGAATCCCCATCCTGGCCACAGAACCCCCCCCCCCAGGCCTGTTACCCGTTATCCCATTAAACCTTGGGACCAGTTTCAGATTTATTGCTGGGCTTAGGTTTTTTATTTAAAGCTGACAGTCTGCCTATCCATTGAATGTCATTGTTTTAACCACCCCTTCTCCCCTGGCCTGTGGGTGCAGTGAGGCGGAGCTGGGCCAGAGAGGTCGGGTCTCTGGTGTCGGCCCAGATCTGGGTCGCCCACCCCGAGCAGCCGACAGGCGGTGGGTGTGAGGTGCCGCAGGGGCTTCATTTGCCTTCACCAACTTTCTGTTTGGACTCATCTCTCTTTCCCTTACTGTTAGACATTTTGGGAACTGTGGCAGGTGCCTGATTGGGCCATGTCCTCGGGCTTCCTGGGTGAAGGGAGTCACTTCCCTCCCAGGGGTGAGTAATCCCTTTGGCCCCTGGTGCGGGCCTCAGTGAACTTGCTGTTTAAATTGTACTAAATTTACTCTCACCAGTTTCTTCTGCTTCCCCCTGATAGCTCCCCACTGCAGAAGCCTGGGGGTGGCAGTGAGGGCTGCAGAGTGGGGGGACAGGCAACAGCAGCGGCTCCTGCTTGATAAGAGCTGTCGGGAGGCTTCCCCTCAAGTGAAACAGTCCCCTGCAGGCTTCTGGGGGACACATTTCCCTTCCAAGCAAGTTCCCTTCTCCCAAGGGCCTTGCCGAGTACCTGTCGGTCAGCTTTGCTGTCCCCTTGGTGGGGTGCTCAGGGACCCCTGATCTGGCCTGCCTTTGCTCCCAGTCCTACTCCCCCACTGCTCCACCGATGCAGTCTTGGGGGCCCGAGCTGGGCGGGAGAGGAGGCTGGTATTCCCACCTCTGTGCCTCTTCGCTCCCTCTTTGCAGCCTCTGTCCTCCCCGCCTGTAAGGCCGCCTGTCCATTTCCTCTCTCCCTGGCCGCCGAGGGGCAGCGACTGGCCTGGAGCCCCCCACTTCACGGGAGCAAGGCACAGAACCCAAGTGAGAGCTGCCTGCAGCTGGGGGCTCCGTGCCCCTGCGGCCCTGGCCATCCCGTTCACTTATTTAGAGAATGAATATGGAGCCACTCTGGCTCCCCCCTCCCCACCCGCTGCCCCCCCTTTTCCCTCTCCTCCGCTCTCCAGTCAGGATGTTGAAGAAGCAGCACCACCCCACTCTCCTTATCATTCCTCCAGGGAAAGGCTGTTTTAATTCCCTGAATCGGAAGGAGCTCATCATCTCCAGGGAGGCATTGTCCCAAAACACATCATCTAGGAGGTGCCGTTTTGGGGGAGAGGCCTGGACGTGGGGGTGAGAGGTACACAGAGGTGAGAGGTACACCTTTCCATGGGCTCCCTTTGTAATTCTAGACTTTTCTACCATGTAAAAAATTCAGTTCACCTGCCCAAGAAAGTCCCAGGATTTTTTCTTTCTCGTGTCCTTGCTCCACCAGCACAGCCCACTCCATCAACACTTCCTCATCCTGATCTCGGTTCTCCACGGGCCACAGACGACCGTCTGCCAGCCGGGGGCACGGTGGGCAGAGGGCCATCTGGGAAGTCCTGCTCTCGTCTCCTCAATTAATGTCAAGTTCCGTGAGAAAGCGGCCCTCTTTCTGCTTTTTCAGTCTGTTGCTGCCCGTCCCCCTCCAGGCTTTGCAGCCACCACCTCAGGTGGAATCCCAGCTCCTGGCCTACTCTTTGCTCCCGCCTTCCGAGCAAGTGATTTCACCTCTCAGTGCCTCCGTTTCCTCATCTGTAAAGCGGACCAGTGGGGCTGAGCTCCAGGGTTGTCATGAAGCCGAGATGGGAGGCAGCGCATGCGCCCGCGGTGCCAGCTCTTCTCGTGGCTGTGCCCTCTGTCCCCACCCTGTCCGCATGGCGTCCCTCGGAGACATGGTGGGGGGTCCCCAAGCTGTACAAGTGTCTTGTTTCCCCAGTGCAGTCTGAATTTTATGTTTCAGCTGTACTGGAGAGGATTAAGTGTGCAATGGCGTGGTGTCTAAACATGTGCACACACCTCAGTTAAATGAGATGCAGCAACACGAGGTGAGCATGTGTTGATGGGAAGCAGCTCCAGTAGACTGGCTGGGTGTAGGGTGGCCACAAACCTTCAATTTACAAAAAAAAGTGCAAGGTTTGCACACTGCAATACAGCAAGATGCGTGTGCATGGAGACGGTGGCGGGCCCCGGGAAGACCCAGCTCCTACTCCAGCAGCGCCGTGGGGCTGGCTGAGCCCCGACAGGAGAGTCGCTTGTTTGCCTCGAGAGAGGGGTCAGGGAGTGGGGGCGCGTTGATGTGTGGCTGCCGGTCCCCATGGAAGTGTGGCGACTCCCGGTCTTCATTTTCACCCCCAGGCCAGGGTTCCTGAGTAATCTTCTTTGGGGGGGCGCCTGTGCCGAGAAATTGAGGATTCTAGGGAGGTCACAAGTAACAGCTCGGTGTTCTTATTTCCTTCCTTCTGATAGAAACTGGAAACCAGTGGCCATCTGTTGCTTAGTCCACTCAAAAGAGGATGTTGAGGCTTGTTTTTCCTTCGGACACAAGAGTGCTTGGGAGCCCCGCAGCCCCCAGCCTGTCTTGAGCTGAGTGTCTCTGAGATGGCAGCGAATTCAGGGGCTGCGTGGAACTCCCCAAGTGGATCCCACAGCGCGGAACGTAAGGAGTGGCCCCTGCAGCTTCGGGAGATATCCTCGGCTTCCCCCGGCTCGGGGTGAGGGGATGGGTAGGGGTTGGGGGAGTGTCCTATGCAGACACCCTGGTACAGGGGACCCCAGAAGCCCCTGTGAGTGAGCACCTGGCTTGCTTGGAGGCCTCAGACCTCGTGTGAAAATATAGTGATCAAGTTTCTGAGCCAAGCCAACCCTCTGTGGCTTGTTGGTCTTTGATGTTTGCTATTATTGTGATTACTTATTATGATGATTCTTTTAAAGCATTTTCATTTTTATTGCTGTTTTCTGCTGATTGCAGTTCATGCCAGTCTCTCCACAAGGGGACAGCTTGCCCAGAGGGTGGTGACCTCAGAAAGCCCATGAATTCTTTTTTTTTTTTTTAAGGAGGCATGTATTTTTATTTATTTATGATTTATTTATTTGCTTGTTTGTTTGTTTGTTTATACAAGCACTGGGCACAGTCAGAAGCGCGGGAGGGTGAGAGAATTCACCAGAGCCAGAGCAGGGAGCAGAGCAGGCAGAAGGACCGAAGTACACTGCTGAGGGGAGCAGCGGGCGGCAGGAGAGGTCTGCGCGCCATGCGGGACCCTCCTCCGGTGGCCGGGGAGCAGCTGGGGATCGAACTGGCGCCGTAGAGGCCGCAGGCAGCTTTGCAACCCAGCGCTCAACCGCTGTGCCACCGGGGAGGCCCCCATGAACTCTTAAGTCATGTTTCTCGAGAGGGTTTCCATGATCCCAGTGTCTCCTGAGCCTTGCCTAGATCATCCGTTGTAACAAACTGACTCTGCTGCTAACTTGGGATGACTTTTTAAAAAATGTACTATGCTCGATGTGGCGCAGGTGACAGGAGGTTTTAGATAAATTTTGTGGTGTATGTGTTTTCCTTGAGTATTCTAAAGCAGTCAGCCTGGTGTGTGTGAGTGTGTATGTGAGTGTGTGCGTGAGCATGTGCGTGCGTGTGTGTATGTGTGTGTGAGAAACCACTTTAGAATTTAGGGGTAACATTTCTGCCTTTTCTGGGGCTTGAATGTTTACCTGTTCCCCTCTAAAATGCTATGAATTTGGGGGTACTTAGTGTATAAGTACTTTGAGGGTATAAGTTGGTTCTGGTGTTGAGGAGGCTGGACTCAAAATATTACCAAAATTTATTATTATTTTTTAATTGATTAATTAAAAATATTATTTTTGTGTAGAAGAACTTAGGTGTAGGCCAGAGGTGCAGGAGGTGAGAGGATTCACCAGAGAGAGTGGGGAGCAGAATAGGCAGATCCCCAGAAATCCACTGCTGAGGGGAGCCGCGGGCGAGACAGGGGAGGTCAGCTCTCTGGCTGGGTAGCCAACTCAGGTCTTAGCGGTGATAGTGCTGAGAGCCCCTTGATCACCAGGGAGGTGCCAAAATATATTATTATTATTATTAAGGGGGGTAGGTGGAGAGGGTTGGAGGGGCCTCCCTTCTTCCCCCTAAGCCCCTTGTCCCTGTAGCTATTTGTTAAAAAATACAATAATAGGGCCTCCCCGGTGGCGCAGCGGTTGAGCGCTGGGTTGCGAAGCTGCCCGCGGCCTCTGCAGCGCTGGTTCGATCCCCACCTGCTCCCCGGCCACCGGAGGAGGGTCCCGCATGGCGCGCAGACCTCTCCTGCCGCCCGCTGCTCCCCTCAGCAGTGTACTTCGGTCCTTCTGCCTGCTCTGCTCCCCGCTCTGGCTCTGGTGAATTCTCTCACCCTCCTGCGCTTCTGACTGTACCCAGTGCTTGTATAAATAAATAAATATATCTTAAAAAAAAAAAAACAAAACAGTAATAAATGGATTAAAAAGATTTCCAAAATGAAAAATATATATCATTAAAATTTTTTCCTTATTTAACCCCCCAATTTAATGATTTGCTGATTGTTCATACAACCGTATGCTTTAGGAATTACAATCAAATACTGCGTGACGGGGGAAGTGGCCTCGCTGGAGGCTGCACAGGCCCCAGGGAGGAACAGCAGCCACCAAGCTGTAGGCATTCAGTTCTGATGAGTGTTGCAGATGCCTTTTGAGTATGGATTTCCGAGGAATTGATGTCTGGAGAAGGTCTCTGATAGATATGACATCATAGCCTCTATAAATAATACATTACACTGTGCTGAAGCAACCAGACTCCGCCATCTGCACCGGGAGGCTGCCCCCATCTTTGAAATAATGGCTTTTCCTGAAGTCAGAGCGGCCTGAATGAAAGTGTGAGGTGTGTGTGCGTTCCTTGCAGCCTGGCTGACCCTGGCCGGCATGCGAGGCTTTGGTCTGCCTGGAATTGGACTCCTACCTTGTGTTCTCAGTCTTTTCCCTTGGCGAGATGGTTGTCGTTCTCAAGGCCTTGCGTTGTGGCCTTTGTAAGTATGAAGATGGGCAGCTATCAAAAATAAAGGTGGTTGTGCTGCCTCATAGTCAAGACCCTGAGCTCTGGAGCGGGGCTGCCAGGACATGGGTCCCTGTTTGCTCCCTGACAGGGTCCCTGTAGGTTACTGTGCCTCAGTTTCCTCATCTGTGAAGGGGGCATGATATTACCCACACCAGAGACTTTTGTGAGAACTAAATGATTTAACTCAAGTAAAAGCTAGAATAGAACCCAGCACGCTGGAAACGCCAAGGATTAACTGATACTTTAGCTAATGACAGATCTATTGAAGATAAGTTTACTGAAAAATAAGTATTATGCCCGAAAAAATATGAAGATCTAAAGTTCTTTAAAGAGACCAGGAGGTCAAACATTTTTTTTTTTTATGGCAAAAATGTTTTACAGTTGAACTGAACACCAGCAAAGAAGTGAACAGAGCTGGACAGGATGGAAACAAACAAATATCATCCCCAACACTCCCTTGCTCACTTGAGCGATCTTGAAGCTCCTAGAAAAATATGTTTAAACTTTTTTAAAAAAACTGTGCATTGTGGACTTACTTTTTTTCTCATGCAATCCATCGAAAATGGACACATCAGTGAAAAAGGATATAAAAGCATTGGATTGTTTTGCTCCAAGTACTTATGTTCAGAAGTAAACCTGCTTGCTATGGAGAAAGGCTATTCCTTTCTCCAATACATTATTGGATTGATTGTGACATTTAAAGTCAGCTGAGATGATTTGGGAAGCCCTTACTTAGATGCATCAGAAAATAGTGGATGTTTCCTGAGTGATGAAAATGCCTCCAGTTCCAGGGTAATCTCTAGGCCAAAGCCAAATGGAGTGGACCTCTGCTCTGTCTCATTGCAAGCTTGGGATAATGACCTGGAAAAGAGAGATACCATTAAGAAGGGAGTTTGTAAACGCTGCTCCTGCCGGATCTGTCTGTCTATATTGATGCCAATTATGAAGGATTAAGAAAAAAATGCATGCATGGCCAAAAGTCTTCATCAAAATGGAGAGACAATTAGGAGGTCTTGGGCAAACCCATTCACTGAGAAAAGTGAAAGACCTGCTAGAGCTTGGGGAGAGGATTTTTAAGTTGGGACTGTTGGGGCAGAAGGTGGGCCAAAAGGCAGGAAGGAATTTCTGTGTATCCAGGGCACCAAATCCAGAAAACCATTTAACTGTGACTTTGGAGAGGAGCTGGGTCTTGCTGTGCTTTTTGAGCCAGCCCTGGAAATTCAGTGCCCTTCTGGAAAGGCATTTCATTATCTCGTCAGCCAAAAAGGTATTTCATTACTTTTTCTGGAAAGGAAGTAGTAGCCGAGGAAAGAAGGACCCATTAGATTTCAGGGTTTCCAAGGCACCCTGGGGTTCGTGGGGGTGTCCTGATAGAGCCAGTCGCCCTCGCTGTAGGTTGAAACACTCTATCCATCCAGTAGTCCCTTAGCTGGCTAGATCACCTTGGATTTTTACTTTCCAGTCTATAAAATAAGGGGGGCCTCCCTGGTACACAAGGGGTTAAGACACAACCTATGAAGCTGTCCACAGTCTCTGCAGCACAAGTTCGATCCCCAGCCGCCCAGGGAGCTACCCACACGGCGCAGCAGACCTCTCCTGACATGCCCGCTGCTCCCCTCAGCAGTGTATTTCAGTCAATCTGCCTGTTCTGTTTCCTACTCTGTCTCTGGTGAATCCTGTCACCCCCCCCCCCACACACACACCTCTGGCCTGTACCCCAGCTCTTGTATGAATAAATAAATAAATCTTTTTTTAAAAATCTGCAAACTGATTAGAGGAGTATAGTTCTAGGAGGGAGGTAGCCATGGTCTAAGGTGGGCCCAGCTAGCTTATCTCTCAGTTTACTAGAAGCTCTGCATAGCCAGTGCACTCTTTGGGCTAAATGGGAATCCACCCCGTATATTGATTTGCAAGACAGTGTGGCGGTGAAACCCCAAATGTGGTTTGGCTTATTACTGAGAAGAATGTCAAGAGTTTTGGAATCCTTTCAGACCAAGGTTGAAAACTTATGGCCGCATCCCTCTTCTGTGGCAGGAGAAATTTGCAGCTGCCTAAGACTGTTCCTGGAACAGTGAACTTGGGTCTCTTTATTTATTTACTTAAGTGAAGTTCTGCCGGGGAAATGGAGTCGACTGTCAAACTATATTCGCTGGGTAAAGAACAGAAGAGTAAATTAGTGAAATGCTTGACAGAATGAGCCCTGTTGCCGAAATTTCTTATAATAATGATCTTTTAATTTGATTTATACTTGGTTGGGAAGAAACCCAGTGTTCAGAAGCTTGCCATTCCAGCATTTGCAAAGAGGGCAGAGGATTAATTTAATATCCATGAACTAAAGATGCACTTTAGAGACGCATCAGGTCCATTTGTGATGTGTTCGAGCGAGTTTGCATCTCGATTAAAGGAATGGACTTGGCGCAGATACTTCCTTATGTGCTCAAGGACCAGTGCCCAGAGAAACGGGCCTCCTCTGGGTTTCTGCTTTCTTAGCCCACGTCAGCCAGTAAATATCTGAAATCCAGGTAGTTTTCCCAGATGCTGGAGATGGAGTCTCAGCTGCCTCAGAAATGGGCATGACCCCTGGGAGACCATGAGAGGTTCTAGCCGCTGAGTTACTCTCAAGTCCATTGCATTCTGACATAACTTTCCTCCAAAAAAAGCTTTTTTGCAGCAATTAATATTTGTAAGACATTTTTATTTATTCTTTTAAGGTGACTTGCTTTTAAGGTGACTTTCTTAATGAAGTTTATTTCTCTCCTAGCATAAAACTTTTCTTCAAAGCACACTTTTCTTCATAGCATTGGCTGTAAAAATAGTTTACTTCATAGATCATTATTTTAAGGAAGGGGAGAGAGGAACTATGATTTGTTGAGAATCCACTGAGCTTCCTCTTTTTAGTCTTCCCAGAACCCTAAAATAGGGGGCTTATCTTTATTTTATACCCAAGAATTTTGCCCATGGTCGCTCAGTTGGCCATGCTGGGTTTTGTATCGGGGCCCTTCCAAAGTGACACCCCTGGTTTTCCCTAGACCCCAGGAAGGGGAAGAATTCTGCAGAGTGAAGCTTGCTCATTGTCACTTCCTCTTTCAGCAAGTAGCCAGAGTGTGTTGTGGGTGTCCCCTGTGCCCCTTCCTCTCCTGGAGAGGCTCCTCAGGCCGACAGCCTTAGTGTTTTGAGTAAGAGAGTGCAGCTGATGTCCAGAGAGAGTCATTCACTTATTCAGTCTACACACGGAAACAGTGCCGCCATGTTGGAAGCTGGATAGGAGGGAAATCTATTAACCACCCTGTCTTTATTTAAGGTGAAATATTTTCTCATTATGGAATATATTGGCAATGATTTTGACTTTTCAAAATATTATATGAACATGTTATTTCTCTTGATGCCCAAGTTTTGGGGATGCTCCTGCAATTTTGGGCCTGGGGTAGGGGGCCTCACTTTCCTCACCCAGGTGCCCGTTTCTTGGTGCGTCAGGCAATGCACTGCTTGCTGGAGAGACAAGATAAAGGCGTAGGGAGTTCTCAGGCTAGTGAGTCAGTCATAGCTCCTTCGAGCGAAGTAATGCTGACACGGTGCACTGAGTGATGGGGAGGGGTCGTTGTTAAGTCACGGTCCCGGCCAGTGGGCTGAGACTTGAGCGTTGGCCAGTGGACACGTGGGTGGGAGGGCTGTGGGGGTGTTGGGAGATGACAAGAAAACTGAGCCTCAAGTATTTTCACCTGTGACATGGAGGAGGAAATGGTGGCGCCTGTCTTGTCAGGTGGGCAGGACCAGGGCAAGTTCTCTGTGTCAAGTGCCAAGACGCGACCCTGGCACGTAACCTCAATACATTAACCCCACGGTGATGGCACTGGGGAGGGGCAGTGACGGTGACCCTCACATGTGGGTGTTTCTAAGTGATGGTCTCAACCTGGCTCTGCAGATATCCATGACAGCGATGGGAGCTCCAGCAGCAGCCACCAGAACCCCAAGAGCACAGCCAAGTGGGCGGCCTCGCTGGAGAATCTGCTTGAAGACCCGGAAGGCGTGAAAAGATTCAGGGTTTGCCTTTTTCCTTGTTGTTTGGGATTGATGCAACATGCAAAGAAGTTTAGAAGTGTGTGTGTGTGTGTGTGTGTGTGTGTGTGTGTATAGAGGTGGGTGGGTGGGGGGAGCAGACCCATCTTAATCACTACCCAAGTGTGAGAGTGAGACCCTCTTCCCTGGGATGGAAACGCTTTCCGGGCACAGGATTGGCTTTGAGGGGCACGCACAGACATTCTGGGTTTAATAGCGTCGGAGCAGAGGAGGTGAGGGCGCTGGGAAGAGGTGTCTGCTCTTTGGCAGGATCTCAGAAGAGCCCCTGGCTCTGCACACCTGTGAGGGGGTGGTCTGGGTCTGCCCCGCCACAGAGCAAGAGGCTGGACCACAGTTTGCCAAGAGAACTTGGCAAAGTGGAGGGAAGTGGAGGGCTGATGGCTGGGGAAGTGTCGAGCTGCCCAGAAATAACCTTTGGGCCAGCAGAAACCCCTGTGTCTGTTAGCAGGACCACCTGTGAATTGCACGAATGCCCCATGTCTGCCTGGGCCCCAGATCTTGCATCTGGGCCAGTCTGGGGTGAGCCCTGATGCTGCTGGTCACTGTTTCCATCCCCGGAGGGGGTGGCAGACAGGGCTACCAACATCCCTGGCCTCCGGGCCACTGGGACTGCTGTCTAGATTTGTAGGGAGGACACTCGTCTGCACACAGCAGAACAGCTAGCTGTCCCCATGACCCCTCAACATCCGCAGAAAGAAAACACACCTCCAACTTAAAGTCGTTTTCATCACAGCATTTTTAGACATGTGTAATATGTTTTCTTTTTTTTTTGTTTAAAGAAAAATGGATCTGATTTTAGAGGAATGTACTTTGTTTAAACACTGTCTGGAAGGAACTAATAAATCATCCACTTTAATTTACTTTTTGGTAATTTATTGTCAGCTTAGATTTGTGAGTAGATTCTTGCTTTGTTTTTACTTTTTCTTACAATGTCAAAGCCATTGCGTTCAGATGCATGTGAAGTCCTAGCATTCACCTTGAGCCTCTCCCTGTCGTTCAGGGCTGGGTCTCTGTTGATGGCAACTTGCTTCTTTGGTAAATTTTGCCAAAACTGTCCTTGAAGGGAAATGTGTGATTTGTTTTATGTTTCTGAGGGCGAATACTGACCTTTTCCCTTTTCTTTATCCATAGGAATTTTTAAAAAAGGAATTCAGTGAAGAAAATGTTTTATTTTGGCTAGCATGTGAAGATTTTAAGAAAACGCAGGATAAGAAGCAGGTATTCCACTCTGCAATTGCTTTCTTGATAATTGTTGACTTTCCAATAGACTTTGAAATTGCTTAAGATCAGATCCACAGTAGACCTGGGGGAGAGACTTGAACTTCCTTTAGATATCTTGTATTGATCAAACAGTGCTAATTTTGTAGTGTTTTAATCCATTTTTAAATGGAGTTGTTTAAATGGACAGATATTTAAAAAAAAATAATGGTGCATGTCATTTAAAATTCCTCATTACATGTGATTTTTTTCCTCATGAATAAGTTACGAGGGTGCTTCTCCCAGAGTTCGACTGCTGACATTATGTCTGGGTGGAGTAAAGTGACAAGCAGTTTGCGTGGGGATAAAAGCACAACATGCATCAGATGGTTTGTCAGTTATTCAGTGTATCTTTACAAGTCCCAACGTTGGCAGCACCCCACACAGGAATCTGATTGTTCCCTGGTAGTTGTGTACCCTTTGCAAGAGGTATCCTTTAATTCCCCATGACAGCTGGATTTTCTGCCACTGAAGATTGGGTATAAAAGGAGGTGGATGAGAATATGAGGAAGGAGGCCTGTGGATTGGGGGTGCTAATAAG
This sequence comes from Talpa occidentalis, assembly GCF_014898055.3. Classification (NCBI taxonomy): domain Eukaryota; kingdom Metazoa; phylum Chordata; class Mammalia; order Eulipotyphla; family Talpidae; genus Talpa; species Talpa occidentalis. The sequence goes on from NW_023605194.1 coordinate 7,273,072, forward strand.
GTCCATGCCTGGGTTATTTCCAAGAGGTTATGAGCTAAGTGCTTAGTAAGTAGTGTTCACGAGTGAGACTTTGGGGTGAGGCTATAAGGAGTGGTGGGGGCTGTGGCTTGCCCTGCCGCCTCGAGATGTAGGGAGTTATTTAGCTGACTTTGGCTGTGAATGTTTTGGAGTGAGCTGCTGCCTGGGCTTTCCCTGCTCTCGGTTCTGCCTCCAACAGCTCACTGATGGGCGTCTTCTTGGTGTTTGCTTGCCTAGCCTGGCCCCTAGAGTCCCCAGGGACCTTTCATCCAAAGACATCATCTCCCATCTTTAGCCCAATACCACCTTCTATTCCAGAGACTCTGACATTGGGGTTTTTATGTAAAACCATCTGATTTTATAAGTGTTGAAGCTGATTTTTAAAAATGTAAAACCTTGCTTGCCAAGCAAAACATATCCATGGGCAGATGTGGCGTGTGGGCTGCCAGTTTTTGAGTGTCTCTGGAGCTGGAATCCACAGCGTCGGCAGCCGATATGTTTGCTGACAACAGCTTGGAAAACGTACATCTTTGGTTTATTCATTGGCTCTTGTGCACTGAGACATGCTTCCCCCAAGATGAAGCAGCATGGCCTTCCTCTCTGTAGGGACAGGGGTGGGTTCTAAGATTGGCTCCCTTTTGCTTAAAGACCCCAGGTTGGCTTAGATAGCCACCCTGGCCATGACCCTTGGCTTAGACAGCCATCCTGGCCATGACCTTTGGCATTTACTTCCTTCCAGCTTCTCCTCCCTGGGTGATTTTGCCCAAGCCTCCCGGGTGGTGAACGGAGTCCAGTGAGAAGTGAGCGAGCAGGTGACTGGGCCTGCTTTAGAAAGCTACAATATGGGCTCACTGTTCTACTCTGTCCAGCACCCAGAACAGGCCTCCTGAGAGCCATCCCTGAGTGCTGTTCAGCCCATTCATCTAGCCTCACAGCCAGGTCCTCGCTCAGGGTCCAGTAGACGAACAGATGTCCAGTCCTCTCTCTTTGCGTGTAGGGGTCAAAGGGCCAGACGAGGACCAGCCCACCCCTGCGAAGGCAGGAGGTTGAGTCCACCTCCCCACTCCCTGTTGCTGAGCTGAGACTTGAACCAGCTTTCTGCTGCCTCCTGGTCCTGCTCCCCCACACAGCACTGGTGTGTCTTACAGTTCAGTTTGTGCAGGGCCTGCCTGCTCAGGGCCAGGCCTCCTGGGCGAGACAGACAAGACAGATGCACTTCCTTTAGGACTGCATCAGAGGGGAAGCCAGCTGTTACACAGGACTTTGCAAGTGTGCCTGCCACAGAAATGGGAAGTGTGGCCGTGGGAGCTCAGGCTGTTGGGAAGACCCCAGGGGAAGTGGCCTTTAAGCTGTCACCTGAAGTGGAGGTGGGGGTGCGAAGGCGTTTCTAGAAGGGGAACCACAGGTGGGGAGAAAGGCCAGAGTGAATTGCTGAAGGAAGACCCGATGGTGGAGGCTCATCGTGCTTGACGGCAGGCCGGCTCTGATGCGCACAAGCTGGGAGGCAGGTGGGGTGAAACCTGGAGAACCTGGGTACCGGGGTGAACCCTGGAAAGCCTTGGTGTGGATGGCACTGCTACATTCACAGAGAGGATCTGGAATCCCGCAGGCCCCTCTGTGGCCTGACCCCTAGTACCCAGCAACTGACTCCTTGAAGGTGTGTGTCCTTTGGCCTGAAGGCACCTGGTGGTGCCGTGAGTTGGATGCAGCCAGGACTGGGAAGGGGGCCCCTGTGGTGAGACCCTCAATGCCCACAGTCAGGGTTATCACACAGTCTCATGACTGTTCCTATCCTTCCAGACCAGACACAGGGGCTGTGGTTTGAGAGGAAGCAGCAGTCCGCCCACGGCTGCCGGGCTGGGTGCAGACAGCCAGGATTCAGACCCAGGCCTTCGCTCTAGCTGATCTGGCTGCAGGGGAAGTAAAACCAGGGAGTCACTAATTCACAAAAGCCCTGAGGGCGTCATCCTGGGGCTAAGTCGGCCAGAGTAGAGCTGTTCGCAGCACATCTGGCCCTGGAGGGGGTTTGCGCAGGCTTATCTCTATGGCGAACTAAGGCAGCTGTGGGATCCTTGACACCCCACTTTTTTTTTTTAAAGATTTTATTTATTTATTTATTTGTTTGTTTATAAAAGCACTGGGTACAGTCAGAAGCGCGGGAGGGTGAGAGAATTCACCAGAGCCAGAGCGGGGAGCAGAGCAGGCAGAAGGACCGAAGTACACTGCTGAGGGAGCAGCGGGCGGCAGGAGAGGTCTGCGCGCCATGCGGGACCCTCCTCCGGTGGCCGGGGAGCAGCCGGGGATTGAACCGGTGCTGCAGAGGCTGCGGGCAGCTTCGCAACCCAGCACCCAACCGCTGCGCCACTGGGGAGGCCCGACACCCCACTTTTGCTTCCAGTCTTTGGACTCCCACCCGTGCTGGCTTAGCTTCTCTCTCTTTTACTCCGACTCGCTGCCGGTTCTGTCCGCAGCACTCCCCGCGTCTCCGGTCTCTCGCAGTCTCTTCCTCTTCGGTGCTGTCATCCTCTCTGCCGTGCAGGCTCTGCGGGGTTTGAGGGCGTTGTCTGTCAGCCCCCCTGCACCCAAGTGCCTGGCACACAGTACTGGCAGCTCTCTCCAGCCAGGTCAGCACCCCCGGGGTCCTCCGTGGCCGGGCCCTGGCCTCCCCTCACCTGTGCTGCTGCCGAGACTTGAGAGCGGCCTCCGGGTCCTTCCTTGGGCCTCGTGTCCGCAGGAGCTGTAAGAGCGGACGTCCTCGCTGTCGCCCCTGGACTGTGCTTCACTGCCTGGAAGCCTCTTTGGTAGTGTCTGGACCCTGCATTTAAGGTGGGGGTGGTGCTGGGGCGTTAGGAAGTTGATGCCTCCCGCCCTCCCAGGTTGGGATTCCAGGGGTGGTTATACTTTCCAGGTGTTCATATCAGCAGTCAGCTTCAAAGACATTCTCCGCCTTTGCAATTTCTTTATGGCTTAAAATTTCTCTATGACATTGCCGCTGAGTTAGCATGTGGAACTTTCCTTCTCAAGCAGGGCAACATTTGTCTTATAAAACTTTAGAAAAAGCTCCAACAAAGTGCTCATCCTTTGGCTGAATTCATCCATCCACCCACCTACCTACTCATCAAAATATCCACTTACCCATCCATCCATCCATCCAGGGCCTGTTTGCTACGAGGCAAAGATTGAAATGGATCGGACAGCTTGTGCAGATGTATAAAAACCAAACCAGTAGTGGGGGCAGGGGAATGTGGGGTAATACAAGGTTCCTAATAATCATAATGCAGAGACAAACTTGAACCAGTATTTAAGTATGAAAGTACCTTACATTTTATAGCATTTAAGAACTAATAGAGTTACAGGGGGGGCAGGCAGGGGCCTATGGCATTTATTATTTTAAAATAATTTTTTAACACTGACATTTAATTCAAGATTAGGTCTGTGTGTGTGTGTGTGTGTTTAGAATGTTCGATATTCTTTTACTATTTTTTAATTTTTTTTTAAGTGAAGAAACACTGCTTTATAACGTTATGTAGGTTTTAGGCTCTGGACTTACATGTCAGCATCTGTTTATACTCCACTCTGCTCATCACCAAGACAGCCTTTGACATCCTAATTGAAAGACTTTCCTAAGAGGCTGAAACACCATCTTCTTTATTTAAAAAGGCGTTTAAATGTTTCCAAGCGACACATCCTCTTGTGATATTCACTCATAAGTGGGTGGAGTAAGAAAGGCCCATTCCCTCCAGCCTTCTGGTTCGGGCTGTGCGTCTCTGAACTTTGTCTTTGAATTTGCACTCGCCGGGGTCCAGGCCCGACAGGATTGGGGCTTAGCTGCTCACGTGCAGTCTGGGCCCGCCTGCACCTCTGTTCCTTCCCACCTCACCTCATCTCTTCTAGATGTTATCTACCCATTTCCTCTTACTACAACCGAGGTTTCACTTACTTACATCCCAGTCTACTGCGATTTCATTGTTAAAACTTGAGTGCTTACGGCTCACTGGCAAGCGACAGAGGATGCTGCAGTTACATTTTGTTCCTTGAACTGTGATCTGCTTTTCTTATTTCACACTGGCCGCAGCCCTTTGAAATGCTTCTCCAAGCACACGGTGCGTGGTCTCAGGCCTCCCAAGTCCACAGTCCTGGTTTCCTCGGGCACTGCCCTCTGACCACAGCGCCCACTCGGGCCTCCCAGGTCACCCTTGGCCACCAACACTGGGTCATTCCCTTTGCCCCCTCCTTCTTCCTGCATCCAGTGTCTCCTCCATCCTGAGTCCCCCTCTTACCGTGATGGAGCCCCCAGTAACTTCTGGAGAGAGGAGACACAGCAGGTAGGTGGTTAAAGATCTTGTTCAGTGGAAAACTCTTTCTCTTCCACCTCCCACCTCCCTAGCAGTCTGACGCGGCGTCGAGTTCTCGGTTGAAAGTCATTGAAAATTTTGAAGACATTGTCTTGTTGGCTTCCATTTTTGTTAGAAATCATTTGTTCGTAAGCTCTTCTGTTTTGTCCGCTTTTTCACTCTCTGTATAGTATAAGCCCATTTTTAGGTCACCAGGATTCTGGGCTTTGAAGAGGGGGGTCCACTCACTGTGCACACATTTTCTGGAGCTTTTACTCTGGAAATGCATAGTTCTGGAGAGTGTTCTGTTATCATCATCATTGCCATTCTTGTTGGAGTGACTCCTTTCATTTTCTCTGCCACTTCCCTGGTGATGGTCCCTCCTCCGCAAATTGAACCCTTAAATTTGATCTTTTTTCCCCTCCTAGTTTTTCATCATTTTGGCTTTTGCTTTCTTCTTTTCTTTTGGAGATTTCAACTTCGTCTTCAAATCCTTCCATTGGATTTTTCTGCCTTTGTTTTCTCTAGACTTGTCCCTCTTGTCTCTTCTGGTGGCCACAAGCCCGATGTGTGTAGGTATTCAGCATATCTCCAGTTGAGGCATTGGCTGGGGTCTTGTACACAGTTTCTCTTCAACCTTGATTTCGGCTCCACGTCTCCCGGCCTCCCTCATGTCGCTGTTCTGCAGCTTCCCGGAGTTCATTCTTTTTTTTTTTTTTTTTTTAAGATTTATTTATTTATGCATACAAGAGCTGGGGTACAGGCCAGAGATGTGGAGGGTGAGAGGATTCACCAGAGGCAGAGTGGGGAGCAGAACAGGCAGATCTACTGAAATACACTGCTGAGGGGAGCAGCAGGCGAGACAGGAGAGGTCTGCTGTGCCATGTGGGTTGCTCCCTGGCCGGGGATCGAACTCGTGCTGCAGAGGCTGTGGACAGCTTCCTAGGTTGCATCCTAATCTTAACCCCTTGCGCCACCAGGGAGGCCCCTGGAGTCCATTCTTTATGGTCTCTTTATGGAAGAAAATTCCAGCTTCCCAGGAAGAGTGAGGGAGACAATGCAGAGGAGATAACTGCTGGGCGAGGGTCTCAGCCGCTCCCGGTCACCCTTCTCCTCCCTTCTGGCTGGGTTACCTGATGTCCCCAGGTTTCTGCTCTTCTGGCTTTCTTGTCAGCACCCCCGCCCCCCAGCCTTGCAGGTGCTTGGCTTTGTTCTTCTTCTCTGTGGAGTCATCCGCTGTCCCTCCAACTGCTTTCCATTTCCTGAGCTAGTTCTCGGAAATATTTGCAAATCATTTACATGATATTTTCTTTGCTCTTTCTGCTCTAATTTCCTTATGTATCTTCTCCCATCACCCACCTCTGGCGGTGTGATGGGGAGGGAGGGGAACAGGTGGGTGGAGGCCCACTCATGAGGGAGGCGAGCGGGACACGGAGACAGGCAAGGTGTGGGGCTGAGGGAGGTGCAGGGGTCACAGTTCTCAGTTTCCTGGAGGAGACACCACTGCCCCGGAGGAGACCACTTCACTCTGTGCTGTTAAGCTTCAGGCATCTGTGGGATGTGTTAGCCCATATTTCTAGAAGTCAGTTAGCTAACATGGTCAGTAGCTTGTGGGAGAAATCTTGGGAGACCCTGTGGTTAGGAAAGCCCAGGGCAGAACTCTGGAGAAACCCCAGAATTTATGGAGGAGACAGAGGGACAGGAACCAGTGAAGGAGACAGATAGAGGCAGGATGTCAGAGAACGCCCAGTGGTGAGCAGGCCGGGCCTGGAGGGTGGTCTGCAGAAGGCCTGAGGGACTCAGCTACTTGGAGGACAGCAGTGAGCTGTGGGAGGCCGAGCCGGCAGGTAGGCAGCAGCCGGACTGAGTGGACCAAGGGTGGAAAGGAAGACAGGGCGCGTTTTCCCTTTGAGATGTTCCAATAAGGAATTGGGGCAGGGGGAGATCATTGGCTCTAGGGGACCTGGAGTTAAAGAGGTTTTTATTTTCCCAGTGGAAAAAGTTTCAGAATGCTTACTGGGCGACCGAGAGAAACCAGGCGTGCAGCAGCCCTCTTCTGAGTGCTGGACTGGGATGCCCTTGTGGTGGTTTTGAGTCGACTTCTGTTTCAGGGCTGATGTTAAGGAGAATTTGCTTTTCCTGACCAGCGTTTGCTGAGACCAGCGTTCCAGGGCTGACTCCCACCTGGGGGTCGTCACGGCTCAGGCCTTGCCAAGTCTGGGAGGAAGGCCGGAGGGGGGCAGATGCTTCACAGACTTTGCTCTGGTGCCTCATTACTGGTCCCTGTGGGTCCCTGTCAGCCCCCGTGGGCACACTTGCTTCCCTTCAGTGGAGACTGGGTGCTGGAGAGGGGAGGCTGTCCTTTTTTTTAATACACTGCTGAGGGGAGCAGCGGGTGAGACAGGAGAGGTCTGCTGCGCCATGTGGGTCAGCTCCCTGGCCGGGGATTGAACTCTTGCTGCAGTGGCTGCGGAAAGCCTCATAGTACTGAGACTTAACCCCTGCACCACCAGGGAGGCCCTGGGGAGGCTCTTCTTATAGGTCACAGACCTGGGTAGTTCCGCCACAGCTGGAGGTTCTGTTTCTATCCCGACAGGAGCTAGAACAAGGTTAACGAGGCTCTGGAAAATCTACCAGAATAACTCAAAGGACTCGGTTCTTCTTTTCGCTTGGTGTCCTCAGCATGGACACCGGGCCTTCCCGTGACCAGTTTGTGGTCACAGCCTCAGGGTTTCCCTTTTCAGTCACGCTTCCTACCCGGGTCCAGATAAGCGCTGCTGCCCAAGGCACCACCATGTGTGGTCAGCCGGGGGCGGGGGTGGGAGACCAGGAGGTCAGCCTGGGCCGGGTGCTGGGGGTGCAGGGCAGGGCTGAGATGCCCAGGCTTCTCCCCTACAGGCCCCTGAACCCGCCTCTCCTCCTGTCCCAGCCCCTCTCCAGCCTCAAATACTCATTACACCTCCTTTCAGAACCTCCCGCGAGAACCTGGATTCACCCATCAGTGTGTGTCGGGAGGAGGGGGAGAGAGTCCCAACGTGATTTGTGTGTAGAGTTTGCTCATCTGACTGGCTAAAATTCTACTTTTGTGAAGTTTTGTTAAAACAGGAAGTAGTTTTCCAAAAATCTTCCTTCCTGACAGTGGTGGAGGGAGGCTCATGGTTTCACGGAGCAGGTAGGCCCTTGAGAGAAAGTGGCTCCTGAGACCTGCCCCACCTGGGGTCTCATGGTGGCCTCCAGCCGCATCCCTTGGAACAGCCCTGTCCGTCCTGAGATGCTCCTTGTGCCCTTGAGTCAGGCGTCTGCTCATTCATTACTCACCCTCATAGCTGATCAGGAACAAACACCAGGCCTCGGGCCTTACCCCTACCCTGGGCTCCTGCATGGATGCCCGTCCAGACTTTCTTTCTGCACAGTGGTCAGGCCTCAGCCCCCTGGGGTCTTTTGTCAACTAGTTCCTGAAACCAAAATAAATGAAGGGCTGTATTACCCCCAAAGCAGCAGGAATCGCCTCTGGTGGTTTCCATAAAGCTAGTGGGTTCTCAGAGCCTGGGGCTTCCTAAGGCTCTGCAGCCTGCGCGGGCCTCGGGTGGGCTCAGGAGAGAAGGCAGTCTTCCAGGCTCCACAGAGCCCCTTCACCTGCTCCACAAATCATAGCTCCACAGCTGCATCTCAGAGGCGGTTATGCCCCATGGGGGAGGTGCTGCTTAGCCTGTAACGTTTAGAGAAGCTGCCTGTTCTGTGCTGCTGGAGGGGTGGGCACAGTCATTCTCTCCAAGAGAAAACAGCCCTCTGGACGGTGAAGGACCAGGCTCCCTCAGCCGCCCCAGCCCTGAGGCCTGCCTTCTTGAGGCCAAGCATTTACTGGGAGAGCGTCCCTGCTCCAGCCAGGCCTGGTTTTTCCAAGCGCAGGTGCCGGCACCTTTCCCCAAGGTCTGAGGAGCCTTTCAGGGCAGGTGCTTGCCTGGTGCTGGCAGTTCCCAGCGGGGCTGCACTTGCGAATGTTCTCTCTCTTACTTATGCTTCTGTCTTGTTACCTGGAAAGAACACCCTGCAGGAAGGCTGACAGACCACACAGCCTGGAGGGAACCGTGTATCTCCTGGGCTTGGAACTGAGCAGAAACGCAGCATTTGGGAGCCCAAAACTCTGTCATGAAGCAGACTCCTCAGCTGAGCCTGGCCCCTCTCCTGGCCTCCGGGTCCTCATCAGGGCATGGCAGAGCTGGGATGGGTCCTCAGGGGACGAAGGGCACAGGGTCTGTGTCTGGAGCACAGTAGGAGCTTGAGAGCTGGTTGGATATGTGTGCGTGCTTTACCTTAACTTTTAAAAATTGTAGTGGAGTACGGCTGACTTAAGTTTTTCTCATTTTAACCATTTCTTAGAGTTTTCATTCATCTCTCTTTTCTTTTCTTTTCTTTTTTTTTTTTTTTTGCCACTTTAGCCACTTTAAAGTGAAGAGCGCAGGAGCTTTAAGTATTCGCAATGGTGTAGAGCCATCTCTGCTCTCTAGTTCCAGAATTTCTTCACCGCCCCAAACAGAAACAGGCGACCACGGTCTACTCTACACCCCTTCCCCTGCCCCAGCTCTGGGCTGCTCTCACTGTCTGTCTCTGTGGATTTGCTTATTCTGGACATTCTGTGTGAATAGTGTCCTGCAGCGCGTGGCCTTTAGCTGTGACTGTCACCCATGTCGAGCGAGTGTCTAGTGAGTTTCTGACAGTCATTTGTGTTGGCGGCAGGTTCTTGGAAACAGTGACTTTAAGTAAAACAACATTTAATGAAACCAAATTGACCACAGACTGATTGGTATAAACAAGAGCTAAGTTCCTGCGGAATATTTCTAAATAAAGACATCACCAAAATTCTAAATAAAGACCCTAAAATGCTTCCAGTATTAAACAGTCATTTGTATTCATTCATTCATTTTCCAACCTGCTTATTCCAGTTCAGGGTCTCAGGTGACTGGCAGCTGAGGGGACATGGTGGGGCCCCACCCTGGACGGGATGCCCTTCCAAAGCAGAGCACATCAAGCACACCCACAATCCCCCAACTGAGACACCTGCATGCCTCTGCACACATCTTTGGGATGTGAGAGGGATCTGGGGTCCCTGGAGAAGTCCACACAGACATGGGAGGGCACCCCCACATGGTGGCCCTGCTGGAAATCCATTTTTTCTCATCAGTGTTACAATGAAATAGTGTTGAAGGAAACATTCTTTCAAGATCTGCTGTACCTTGTTCCTTTTTTGACTGAGTAGTTTTCCCACAAGTCCTTACTTTAGAGAATTCTCCTGGTGGTCCTGAGTTTGTACTAAATACCCCTCACTCTGGGCCAGGAGTCTTCCTGTCATCATTTCGGAGTGGATAGTGTAGCAATTTAGTGACAGGAGATGTGGCTACAGATCTGTGGAAGCTGCAGGGTAGAAGCTGGGGGCTGGGCCCACTGACCCCTCCCCGGGGGAGCTGGGCTCTGGGAGGCCGAGATGCAGGGCAGTGGACTGGCCGGTCTTGCTGCAGCAGCTCCTCCAGGCCTGGCCAGATAATAAGCAGGTGCTGTGTCTCCCCAGATGCAGGAAAAGGCAAAGGACATCTACCTGACCTTTCTGTCCAGCAAGGCCTCATCACAAGTCAACGTCGAGGGGCAGTCCCGGCTCAATGAGAAGATTCTGGAAGAACCACACCCACTGATGTTCCAGAAACTCCAGGACCAGGTAACCTGACTTCCCTGCTGCACCTTGACACCATTATTCCCAGCTTGGAAGAATTTAGTGAAACACTAAATGTCAGATTCTCTAGAAGTTGTCCCATTGGCTGAGGCACGTTGAGGTACTGTGGGCGGTGAAAGAGAGGAAAGAGCTCCAGGCTCAGGGAGCCCCTTCAGAGAGGTCGCCTTAGGACTGTTAACTCATGCTCTGCACATAGTTTATTTTTTGTTGTTGTTTTTAAATATTTATTTATTTATGCATACAAGAGGTGGGGTACAGGCCAGAGGTGTGGGGTGGGGGGTAGGTGTATGTGTGGGTGAAGGGATTCCCCAGAGACAGAGTGGGGAGCAGAACAGGCAGATCTACTGAAATACACTGCTGAGGGGAGCAGCAGGCGCGTCAGCAGAGGTCTGCTGCGCCATGTGGGTTGCTCCCTGGCCGGCCGGGGATCGAACTCATGCTACAGAGGCTGCGGATTGCTTCACAGTGCTGCACTTAACCCCTTGCGCCACCAGGGAGGCCTCTACACACAGTTTGAACCAGGAGGGTTATTGGTCTTCTCGGCCCAGATGAGAAGGGAGACTAGGACTATTTGGGGAGCCCACCCCGAGGAATGACATGAGAGAGCTGCCGAGTTAGGAATGGACAGTAGTTTCTGGAAAGCAAGCACAGGAACTCACAGTGGAGGAACCTGGGGGCTGTCTTTTTGCAAACATCCAAACCTCACCCTCTGTCGGGTGGCCCAGTTCCGCGAGCTAGTTCATAACGAGGCTCCTGGGTCATAATGAAAAGGAGAACATTCGGTAGCAGATTCTATTTAAAGCAGGAAAAATTAGATTTATAAAATGGACTTCCACAGGGTAAACTTTAGTTTTCTGGCTAATTTATGAGGAATGCCAGCGGTGCTAGGCTGAAGGGTGGAAGTGCACTCCAGAGATTTTTTTAGACCTGAATTTGCAGACATGACTGCTCTGCTCTTGTGAAATGTTACATACACACTTGCAGAAGCGGAACACAGACAAATAGCAAACTCCTGCCGCCCTGTCCTTCCTGAGGAAGCGAAGGCCTCACTTGGCCCCTGGCGGAGACTGGCTTTTGGCTAAGTTCTGCACCCCTCAAAGGCAAACCAGCCCAGAACCACCTGGAGGGCTTGTGAAAACAGGGTTGGGCCCCACCCCAGGGTTCACTGTCAAATTCACTGGTTCCCAGGTGGGTTGAGACTTTGCCTTTCTAACAAGCAAGTGCTGCTGACCTGGAGGTCTTGGGCTGCAGCTTTGAGGAGGACTAGTCCTGGCATTGCTTGGTCTTTCGGTCAGCTGGAGTGATCAAAAAAGCTTAAAATTTTTTTTCTTTCATTTAAGAAAGTCTTCCTCTGTCCCTTTCTGTATCTGCTCAGTCTTGCAATATGAGAAGTCACAGGGGTGTGTGGGGCTCACCTGGAGTGTCCAGCCCCAGCGCACACCCCAGCCCACCGGAGTCCGCAGAGTCAGGGAAGAACAAGTACAAATGCAAATCGGAGAAGTCAGTTGGGAATTTGCCAGCTGGCACAGCGCAAAGTGCAAATTCTCAGGAATTCTGAGTCTAATGTGGGCGTTCAGGGACCCCAGCTGGCAGGGAGATACGCTGAGAGCCTCCTGGAGGTAGCGATTTTGAGCCATGGATTTCTGGAGGCCAGAACCGGAAGGTCCAGCAGAATGGCCGGCCGTGGGGATGTGGGGATGTGGGAATATCCACCCGTGGATAAGAACTTCCTGGGCACTCTAAAGGGGCAGGGTTCAGGGCCTGGACTGAAGCCCCTGTGGTCTAGGAATTCTCATTAATTACATCTACTCAGGGCCCCCACGGTGCCCCACGCTCCCCTGTGTGCATTATCCCATCTATTATCCCGTCCAATGAGGACGATTACCCCATTTTGCTGATGGGAGAAGACTGGGCTCACCTGTCTTCAAGACCACACCCTGCTTGCCACCATCCCAGTCTGGGCTCAGGGGCAGCCTTCCTGGCTCCTTAGCTTCCTGGGAGGGTAGTTGGAGCTGGGGCACCTGTAAGGCTGTGCCATGCAGGCAGACCTCCTTCCCAGGGCCCCAGGTGCTGGGTGGGAGGGATGGGGGGGGCCTGACATCTCCCGTGTGGTGGGACTTAGGGCTCCCGGGGGCCCAGATACCCTGTGGCTGGGGCTGAGGGCATTTCAGATGGAGCTGGACTTCGGTCCGCAGCCCACCCCACTGGATGCACAGATTGGAGAGGTGGGCAGGCTCAGAAAGGGGAACAGATGGGACAGAGTGGGTAGCATGAAGGTGACAAAGAAAATCTTACAGTAGTTTTTATCTGCCCAATTATAAAAGTCTCGCATGCCCCACAAAAGAAACTCAGGGAGCCAAAATACAAAGACGAAACAAACCGAAGTACCCGTATGACCCAGACCTGCAAAGGCCACTCAGTTGTTTGATCTTTAGACTTTGTCTTTTTTTCCTGTAAATTTGCATATGCACACACATTAGAACAAATGTGGTACAGTGCGGTTCAAACTGCCTCATGGAAAGGACGCATTTTATATCCTCTCGTTAAAAGACATTTGTTTGAGACGGAGACAGAGGCGCTAACTGTCTCTTCCTAAAACGAAACTGTCTGAGGACCCAGGATTTGGACTCAGAGCTAACTCCACAGCGAGTCTCCGCGCAGGCTCCCGAGGGCCTTGCTGGTCACCATCAAAGGTGCACTCAGCTCAGCTGTGGTTCTCTGCTCCGCAGGCCCCCACTTTCCCAGGTGGAGGAGAGGGAAGCCGAGGGGATTTCACATCACTTTTAAAAGCCTTTCAGTGGCTTTGGCTGCCTGAGCACCACGTGGCTTCACCCTGGAGCCAAGGCACCCCCGCCCCCCACCAGGAACACTGCAGGGTGGGTGGGGTGCTGCATGGTCAGGAGGCTGCTGCCTGCGCAGCGTGGACTCAGGCACAGCTGGAAGGTCCTCACCGAGCATCAGATGAGATGACCCGACATGCAGGCCTCATTAACAGGAGAGCTTTTCGGGTCTTTATCCAGGTCCTGTTTATTCTTGGTTCACACACAGATTCTAACAGGTTCTGGGTCTTTTCAGTTCGCAGCAGAATGGAACTGCTGGCGAGGGCTGTGGCTTGTCGGGTGAGAGGATGATGACTAGCAGGCAGGGAGGAGTCAGATACCAAACTTAAAACCACAGCACAGCACAGCGATCTGGAGCCACCGAGTGAGGGGGCGCACAACCCCTCCCCCCCAATACACAGTGGTGGGGGCAAACCTTGATCCGTGACTTGGTCCGTGATCCTGATGACCTCAAGGCAGGAAGCCAAAGTCAAATTGTGGCCAGTGTATGATGTGAAGATGTTGTTGGATACTTTAGTAAGCATTTCATCGCAGTGCTACCTAAGGGAAGTTTGGTATTTTCTGGTACTTCAGCCTCAAATTAGTGTAAGAGCCGGGAAGCAGCGACCTTACACCATGAATTACAATTCCTTGCCATGCCTTTTTTTTCTTTTAAAAATTCACTCCAGGTGTATTTCAGTTCTGGTTGGTTTGTCAGTGTGCAGATTGGATTCTTTATGCTGCAAGTATTGATGGAGGGAATGTGCTAGGAGCTGTGTGCAGCGCAGAAGTCAGCCCCTGTCTGCCCAGGGGGATCAAAAAAGACAAATGCTAAGTAGGAAATACAGCAGGTAATGGACTAAGAGTAACCAGGAGGGACCTGTCTTGAGTCTTATGGTCAGGGAGGGCCGACTGAGAGGGGACTGAGATCTGTGACATGGGGAAGCCAGGTGACAAGTCTCAGGAGCGGGACCATCCAGGGAGAAGCCACCACAAGTGCAAAGGGCCTGGGGCAGGATTTGCCGAGTGAGGCTGGAGCATGAGTGATGAAGGTGACAGAAGCTAGGTTGGGAAGGACTGGCCGGGCCTCTCCCGCCTGGGTCAGAACTGGCATTTCCATTTTAGACTGTGCAAAGGCAGAGAAGGTAGTTCATAGATTTTTGTTTAAATGGAATCAAAGTTGCCCACTCCCTGTCCCCACCTGCCCCAGGCATTTGCCTTTTGAGACATGGGGTGGGAAGGACCGTATATGACATACTTTGAGATTTTGTTTTTAAATCAACTTATGGTACAGAGAGGGCACCAGAATAGCATTTAACTCTCTTCCTGATGGCAAAATGTATAAATAAAACACCTTTATTTTTATTATGTTTTTTTAAAAATTTATATATATTTTAGAACACGGTTCATTTTTTAAAAGATTTATTTATTTATGCATACAAGAACTGGAGTACAGGCCAGAGGTGCGGGGTGGGGGGTGAGAAGATTCACCAGAGACAGAGTGGGGAGCAGAGCAGGCAGACTGAAATACACTGCTGGAGGGGAGCAGCAGGCGAGGCGGGAGAGGTCTGCTACCATGTGGGTAGCTCCCTGGCCAGGGATCGAACTTGTGCTGCAGTGGCTGCCTATAGCTTCATAGTGCTGCACTTAACCCCTTGTGCCACCAAGGAAGCCCCACCTCATTTTCATTTTCTAACAATGTTTGCTTCCCCCCCACACCCAGGTGTAGTCCCTATAGAATTTACTTCGCCAATTCACTAATTTGCCCGTGCACCATCACCAGAGTCCCCTGAAAACACCTTTATTTTTGACACCCATAGAAGGCATGTCCTCTAGACTTTGAATTTGAGTCTTAAGGACTCCACAAGACTTATGGAGACAGATCAAACACACACACACACACACACACACACACACACACACACTCTTTCTTGAACTCATGAGCTGTGAGGGGATTTTGCCCCACGCAGGGGATTTTTGTCTAACATGGCCCATCCACCTCTGGTCTGTCCAGGAAACAGGAGCACTGTCCGGGGCATCAGAAACTTCGGTGGCCCGCCCTGGCACTTCGGAACAGGAGCTAAGCTGAGCTGTTTCCTCTTCTCATCTACCCTCTGCCAGGGACCCTCAGACCTTCTCCTGGGCACACCCCAGCTCCACACCAGTAGCCTGTCCAGGCTCAGGGATACTGTCACCTTGTCCCAGGGGGAGCTGGGCCCGGGAGAGCTGGGCTGGCTTCCTTCACACTCTGTTGTCTGAGGGCCACATGTGAAGGGTATTGAGAGAGCACATTCTAGAACTGAGTTGAGAACTTGTGGTGCTTGACATTTTTTTCAGCAATTTTCATATAAAAATTGTCAGGGAAGAGCTTTTCATCCCCTTTTATGTTCTTTGGCTGGTCTAATAATTAAATTGATACAAGACAGAGTAACAAGAGAAAAAATATTTAATTTCGTAAGTACAGAGGCTCATAGATATGGGACCTCGGAAGTGACCAAAGCAGACAATTTTACACTTTTTGGACAAAGAAGCAACAAATCTGCCAAGAACCGACAAAGTAAGGAAACGCGGGCTTGGGTGCTGGTTGGTGAAGGACAGGTCTGCGCGACCTCCTTGGCCCTGGGCACCTGTCTGTGGTGACCAGGACGCATCTCTATCTCCTGGCACAGGGAGGCCGCCTCTCACAGGGGAGGTTTATCTCCTTTTCAGGGGCCAGGAAGTCAGCAAGGCCTTCTTGCACTGCCTATTTCTCACATAACTTTAATTCAAAAAATGCCAAGTGGCACCTCATCTAAACTAAACCCAGTTCTGCAACTCCCATTCATAAAACTATTTTTCTTCTAGTTTCATTAAAGGGTTAATTTCCCCCCATGCTGCATTTGAAAGGACATGGCAAGGGCTCTGAAAACAAGTGAGGATACACATTTAGTTTGTGTCTCCAATGTCCTTCTTTTCTTTTTTTTAAGATTTATTTATTTATACATACAAGAACTGGGGTATAGGCCAGAGGTGTGAGGGGTGAGAGAATTCATGAGAGACAGAGTGGGGAATAGAACAGGCAGACTGACTGAAATACACTGCTGAGGGGAGCAGAGGGCGAGTCAGGAGAGGTCTGCTGCGCCATGTGGGTTGCTCCCTGCCGGGGATTGAACTCATGTTGCAGTGGCTTCTGATAGCTTCAAAGTGCTGAGACTTAACCTCTTGCGTCACCAGGGAGGCCCTGTCCTTGTTTCTGAGACATGTTCAAAGACTGACTAGACTTGGAGTGCACTTGCTGGAGACAGACACAGCCTGTACTGACACGCCTTCCGGCTGGTGAGGCCTCTCCTCTGCGAGGCTGGGTGTGCTGTAGTCATTGGGGGCAGCTTCACCTTCAAACACCATGTGTGTCTTTTTGCTTGAATAAAGGCAAATCCTGATCTAGCACCATCCTGTCGGGAGCTGGCGAGGGAGAACGTCTGTGGCCCTGTGCACTGGGCACGTGGGCAGGACGCCTCCCTTCTCCTTTCAACAAGACCCCACCCCCTGCCACCTGCAGGCTTGAATCCCACGGCAGCGATGCTAAAGTTCACAGCCCTGGGCCTGCAGCTCACAGATGTGGGGCTGCTAAAACCCAAGCCTGCTGAGCCACAGCTGTCTTGACCTCTCCCCTCAAAAACAAAAAAACAAACAAACAAACAAATAAACAAAAAAGCCCAAACCTGCAGAATATAACTTAGTTGTCAGCTTGCATTTTCTGCTTCATGGCTGCCTGGCTCTCTGAAGGACCATCTGCTGTCTGGCTCTGCTCCTCTTCTGGAACTCCACCTCCTGCTCTTCCTTGCAGGTGACCTTAGGCATGTTGCCAGGTGAGGTCACCACCCAGCCCTGGTGATGCCAGTTCTCTTCATGAGAGAAGCCTGGTTTTGTAGAACCTTCTGGAACCTTCTAGGGCCATCTTGTTTTCTGTGCTCAAGCTAGGAGTGAGGTGACATCAGTGTGTCCAAGGGTTGTTTGTGTAAGTTATCACAAGCTGAGTCACTTAGAACAACAGAAGTTGATTTTCTCATGATTCAGGAGACTCCAGTAGCTCAGTTCTCAGAAGCCTGAGAACAAGGTGTCAGTCAGGCTGTGCCCTCTGCGTGCTCCGGGGGGCTTCTTCCGTGCTTCTGCCTAGTTCTGGTGGCGGCTCCCCTTCCTTGGCACGTAGCTCTATCCCTTCCCATTCACCCTCTGTCTTCACATGTCCTTTTTCCTCTGTCTCTCTGTGTGTCCTCTCTTTCATTACAATTTTTTTTTAATTAAAGTAACAATTGTTTATAACATTATATAGGTTCCAGGTGTACAGTTTTATAAAGCAGTATCCCTATATATTACACTATGTTCATCACCAGATGTCAGCTTTCTTTCCCTCACCATACCTGATTTACCACCCCCTTCCCTTTCGGTGACCACTATTTTGTTCTTACAGTCTAAGAGTTTGCATTTGTTTTGTTTCTTTATCTTCTATGTATGAGCGAGATCGTACAAATGTTTGTCTCTCTCTGACTTATTTCACTTAGCTTAATTCCCTCTAGATCCATCCGAGTTGTTGCAAATGGCAGGATATCATCTTTCTCTTTTTTAATAGCTGAGTAATATTCCACTGTTTGTATATTTCATCTTCTCTATCTAGTCTTTCGTTGATGGGCATTTAGATTGTTCTTATTCCTGGCTATTGTGAATTATCTGTGATGGACATGGGGGAGCCCATATATAACACTTTCAATCAGTGTTTTTGCATTCTTTGAATACATGCTCAGAACACTCCTTTTTTATGTTTATCGAGATAACATTGGTTTATAATGTTACACTGTACATATTTTAGGGGTATTTTAGGGTACCTATTTTAGGATAAAAACACTGTACATATTTTAGGGGTACAGCTTCACACCTCTACAAATGTACATCACACCTGTCACCACCAAAACACCAGTAACCTCAGCCATTTTCCAATGGGCCCATCCCCCACTGTCTCTCCCCTGCTCCCTGATAACCTTAGTCAGAAACGCTCCTTATCTCACAAGGCCACCACGCCTGGACAGCGGATAGACCCTAAATCCAGGATCACACCTTGTCAGGTCCTCCAGGAACACTATTTCCAGATGAGGTCACATTACGAGGTTCTAGGTGGACATAAGTTTTGGGGGGAATGCCATCCAACCCACCACATTGATCTTTAGGGATGGTCATGCCGCATTAAACACACAAACACACTCTAAGAATATATTTGAGATATCGCGTTTAGTTCTAGTACATTTTTAAAATGTAGTGTTTAGTCATTAACAGTCACATGATCTTTATGCAGACTTTGTTTTTAATGACTACATGCTGATCTGCCACAGAAATGGCAGGGTGGCCTAGTGGCTAGGGGTGTGGGGCAGAGCTAGACTCTCCAGGAGCTCAAAATGTGACTGTCTCTGGAGACAGGGTCTTTAAAGGGGTGATTACTGTTCAGTGAGGTCATTGGGGTACCCCACTCCCATCTGACAAAAAGAGCAAGTCAGGACCCAGATGCACGTGGAGGAAAGACCACGTGGGGACGGGGGACAGCCGTCCACAGGTCAAGGAGGGAGGCCCAGGAAGCTGCACCCCTTCTGACAGCCTTGATCTTGCAGCCTCTGGAATTGTGAGCAAAGAAATGTCTGTGGTGGATGTCACCCAGCCTGCGGCACTGGTTATGGTGGCCCGAGAGGACCGCGGGTCACGGCACGGAAACTCTTCCTTGGCATCACCTGGGCCTGACAAGGGTTAAATGAGAGGAGGCTGTGTGCGCTGCCCTGTGCAGTCGGAGGTGCTGGTGGCACTGCTGGGCCCCCTCTGCATCTCTCCAGCGCTCTGGCTTCCGCTCCTTCACAGGGCACACACTCACTGGGCGCCGTCTGCCATCGCGCCGTGATGGACCGGCTGGCTCGTGCACCGTGAGAGGTCTTAGATGCGTCATCCATCTTCCAGGCCAGCCTGGCGGAGCACACCCACCACGGGGGCCTGTGGTGAGACCCTGGGCTCACTGCCCAAGGCCGGCGCCCAGGATACCCTATTGGGTGGCAGTGGGGAGCTTGCTCTGCAGACCCAGGCAGAGTCAGGCAGCTGACCCCGGGCAAAGGCGCCCCTTGGGAGTCACCTCCCTTTCCTTTTTCCAATCTCTCGGGCACCTGTCCCCTGCAGGTACCTCCCCTGCCACCCGGCAGCAGCACCAGGGGCGCGGGGCGGGGAGGTTCCTGGAGAAGGAAGCCCCAGCTTGAAGGAATTCCTGGGCATTCCACGGCTGCCCACGCTGGGAGGGGCCCTTACGTTCTTGCTAAATAGTTGGGGTGCGAGGGGAGAAGAGCCTGAGGTCTGTGGGGCGCGGGGCTGAGCGCGGGCACGGAGCATTCCCTGCAGCTGAAGTGCCTCCCCCGCCCTCCCCGGCTCCCGGGCCGGGGTCCCGCCAGCCCCTGCTCTTTCTCTTCTTGCCTTTGAAGCGTGAGCCTCGGAGCCATCGCAGGCAAACAGGATGTTCCACTCCCACACGCAGACTGCACATGAGACACTGGGTTGAACCGCATCCTGCTGGCAGTGGTGGGTCCATGGTGGGGGGAGCGGGGCCGGGTGTGAGGAGGGGCGCTCGTGACGCCAGAGCCTCAGCCCCTCCATGAGCATCCGTTCCGGACTCTGAACTAGGGGGGTGTCTTCCAGCTCCCCCTTGGGGCTCCGGGGCCTGGAAGGGCTGAGCGATGCAGGTGGTGACGCCCGCTCAGCACGTTTGTGGGGGTCCACCGAGCGATAATGGCATCCATCCCCCCTGCACCCTGGCTGTGATGGGATTTTCTGGGCGTTTTTTTAAGAATTTCAGGTAATTTCTCTAAACCTCAGCGAACGAGTGTAGGGTTACAGCATTGCTCCAAAATAGCCAACCGCTGTGAGGAGCAGCAGTGGGGGCTTGGGGGGTCGTGGTTTCTGAATGGTTGGAACTTGGACAAGACAGCCAGGGCACCCGGGGAGCGCAGCCATGGGGCGAGAGTCCCAAGAAGACCCAAATCCTAAGCCTTTCACCGGGCTGTGTCTGTAGCCAAGGGATTAGACGTCTCCCCTGTGGGCAAAGCCATCCTGAGAAAATGAAGGTCGGCTCCGTCCAGTCCCGGGTGGGTATTCTGAGCCCTCCCCTCCTCCAGATGTCTCCCTTACAGCGCGCTGGTGCCTGTCGGGAGAGCACTGGCTTAGAGGATGTCAAGGTTTTGCCACCCACTTGATAACCGCGCCTGGCAGAGAGAGACGTTCTGAGCACCTCTGGAATTTTCCACTTGTGGAGCCCATGGTGTTGCCGTTAGGTGAAGGCACTGGGGTGCACTGTGTGGGTTTTTAGTCTGCAGAGGGTCCTGAGAGTTCAGTGGAAAGATCTGAGAGGAAAGAAAGGAAGGAGAGGGATTTCTCCAAAGAGAGTGTACCCCGGGGCTCAGAGGGGTTTTCCTTCCTGCTTCTCCTTTCCCCCACCCCTGTCGGGCAAGGGACGGGGCCGTGGATGGGCTGGGAGTGGGGGATAGTGGGTACTGGGCAGAGGGACCATGGCTGAGAAGAGAGGGGATGCCCTTGAGGGCCCGCCTTGCAGCAGGAGGCCACTCTCCAACCCAGGGGCCTGGGCTCCCTCTGGGTCCTGAGCCCCCATTCCATTGCGATCATTTTGCGGGGGTCCCAACTCTGGCCAACTGCCCTTTTCTTATTTAGGGCCCGTTTCCAACGCTCCCCTTGTAACGGCTGCACTTTCATCCTCCCGCCTAGCCTAAAACAAACCCATTTTGCTCTTGGCGTAATGATAGGTTTGCTTGAGGTCTTGGACGCCAGGCCTGCGGGGCTGGACAGTATCAGCATCATCTGATAAGGCCTCTGAGACGTGTTTGTCTCTGCGGACAGTGTCAATCCCTCTATCTCAGACTTGGAGGAGAGAGAGCCCTGTGTTATCTACCCAAAGACTGTGGAGATGGTTAAATCTCTTGATCCAGGGATGTGCACCAGTGTGGAGGGACTCTATACTCCATGAAAAATACACATAGATGTGTCTGTGTGCGCCCCTCAGCTGTGAGAGTCCTTTGCAATCGCCTGAAATCTGCCGGGGCTGCACCAGCTGACTTCGGCTTTCTCGGCGTGGGCCTGTCCCTCGTATTCGCCTGCTCTGGCACGAGATGGGAGGGTGGTGAGCGCTGGGTGGGCGAGTCACAGCCCGGTCGGCCATGTGGCTCACACGCTTCTCCTTCTCGTCCTTAGATCTTCAATCTCATGAAGTATGACAGCTATAGCCGCTTCTTGAAGTCTGACTTGTTTTTAAAATACAAGCGGACGGAGGAAGAGGAGGAAGAGCCACCCGATGCCCAAACAGCCGCTAAAAGAGCTTCGAGAATCTATAACACCTGAATGTCTGAGAAGCCGGCAGGACTGGCAGCTGTCGGAGGCGGTGGGGCCCGGCCCCAGCCCCAGGACCTTCCGTGGGATATGTGTATTTTCAAAACCTTCAGTGGGATATGTGTATTTCCTTCACTGCTTGGCCAGTAAGTTTTGCATGACGGTCGCTGATCTAGCTTAAGAAAACAAATAGCTTTGAAATTTTAGTACATACACAAACACACCTGGAAAATCCTCACACTGAGCATTTTATAGTTTGATTAAAATTCACTTGAAGCCATCAGGTGAGACTCAGAGCCACCTATTGCCTGCGAGTCTTTCCCTGGCCACCGCGGAGGGGTCACGCATGTCCCCAGATCCCCCGCAAGTCAGCTCAAGAAGGAGTCGACCTGACAAACTCAGGGCCTCTGGGGTGTTGTCTGTCCGGCGTGTGTTGGGGTAAGCACTTCTCAAGAGCAAGTTCAGTGCTGGGAAAAGAAACGTCTGCCTTGACAGCTCCTGCAGATTTGGGGGGCAGTGTGTGAGTAGCAGGAGAAGGTTCAGTTTCTTACGTGTGGGTTTGTCCTGGTTTTGTTCGCAATCTGTGACATTTCATGCGACACAGACAAATAGCTCATCTTGACAGAAACAGGATCTCAACCATGAAGAAAGACAGACAGCGGGAAGTGGTTCAGGGGCCCTGTGGCATCTTGACTGGTGTTAAATGTTAAATGGGCAGGTGGGATGCCCCTTCTCCCCTGGCCCATCTGGGGGTCCATCGTGACCCCTCTGTTATGTCCCTACCCCTTGCTTGTTAGTTCTGGGCTTGAGACTTTCACAAAGGGAAAGAAGTGCTGTCTTTATGAGTCCCTTCCTCTCAGGAGGGAGCCTGGAAGTGAGCTCAGTCCCCTCCCCCCCTGCTTCCCACCCCCCCCCCCACCGCCCAGCCCAGGGCCTGGTGTTGAGAGCGAGGCCGCGGGGCCCAGGTCGGCCAGTTCCCTTCTGCTCATCGTCCCTGCATCTGCTGCTGCCAGACTGTCGCTGGCATGTTTGCCAAACCTTAACCTCCTGTTTGTACAAACCAAGCCACCAGCCGCTGTGAGCTGTGAGCTGCGGTCTGACCTGCCCACGTAGAACCCCTGCTGGCGAGGGGCTCTGTACAGTTTCTTGGGATGCTTCTGAGCCAGGGATGAGTTTCTCAGTCCCACTGGGATGAAGCAGGCGTGCTGGTTCTGTCTGGGGTAACCTTGTCCACTTGGTCACCAGGCTCACCTCTCCCCTAGAGGGGAGACTCTTGGGTAGCCCCCTAGATTCTCTAGCCTAGTTGTCCATTCATCATGGTCTAAAACCCAACCTTCCAGCTTGGGCCGGGGGACAGGATGGCCTTTGGGGAGCCCTTCACTGCTGAGAACCAGGTCTCCTGAGTTTATCAGAAATGGCAATTGCTACATCCAACAGGGGAGTTCCCCACTTCTCTAGTTCTTCCCAGGCAGGCCTGGGTGCCTGCCTTCAGAACCTTGGGATGAGACAGCGATGCTGAGAATGACACCCAAGGGCCCTGACACCTGAGAGCTTCAGTCCCTCTTTAACCAAAGTGGGCAGATGCATTAAAAAAAAAAAAGGATTAGAAACGACACAGGTTTTCTAGCTCAACTTAGAGTTTATGCACCAGAGCGATGCAGGGCTGCAGACCCACCCCTCTAGAGCACTGGCAGGTTGGAATCACTTCCATGGGCTCTGAGGCACAGGGCTGCTCTCCCACTTACCTGGTGATGTGGGTCAAGTGTGAGAGCCCAACAGAGCCTGATAAAAGAGGTGACTGGAGGTAAGCATCCCGCCAGTGTCAGGGAAACCCCAGATGTCAAAGCATCCAAGCAAAAAGCATGATCAGCAAGGTGGTCTGCAAGGCCCCAAACTAGGCCTGCAGGCCATGGATGTTGTATTTGATGGGACATGTGCTTTAAAATTTAGGCAGAGCATTTGGCCACAGACCTCACCATTCTCTGTTGCCTCCAGCAGGCCACTCATGTTCTGCTAGCTCCATTGTTTGTGCCCTGATCTACATTTCCCATGTGCAGACAGCTTGGCCTGCATGGCCTTCCCTTTGTGACTTTGCATGTGCCAGTTAAACCTCCAAATTCACTCTCCCTGCCTGCCCGGCTTCCTCAGAGTACAGTGTGGTCCACGGTCCCCTCTCTTCTGCCTCCTCAGCTGAGCCTGATAGGATCACCATAAGCTTGCAGGGCAAACTCCCAATGACTCCCATTGCCTCATACACAAAATCTTAGAACGTGGGAGACCAGCACTTTCTCCCATTATAGAGTTGGGAAACTCAGAACCAATTATATGACTCACACAGGCACATGCTTGGGAGTGGTGGAGTCTGAGGCTGGAACCAAGCATTTGCTCTGATCCCAGCTTTGTGATGGGCCCATGTTCTGCCTGGACAAGGGAAGCTTGGGTGGAGTGAACACTTGTCTTTGGCAAAGACGGACACACACAGTCATGCTTTGCTTAGCAACAGAGATCTGTTCTGAGCAATATGTCATGGGGTGATTTTGTGCCAAGATCAGGTGATTTTTGTGCCAAGTGACACAACCCTAGATGGCATCTCCTACTTCACACCTATGGTGTAGCTGATTGGGACCACGTGGTACAGCAGCCTGCTGGCCACCGAAAGGTCCGTCAGTAACGCCCGGCTGTGCTCACACAACAGATGTTTGATGCGCTCCTGCTGTACCCCAGCCAATTACCAGACACAGGAATGTAGGGGGTGATGGAACGAGGCGTCCGCTGCCTTCAGGGAGGAGCTGAGTCAGAATGGGGTATTCACGACAAACTGCCACAAGAAAGGGCCTGGCCTCTGGAGAGGGACGGATGGGATGAGCTGGGCTGGTTGCGGTCACCCCTCAAGTTCCCAAGCTCAGAGGTCTTCCCCCCAATATTAGGATGACTGTCCTTAAGGGGACAAGCTTTTGTTCCAGTCACTGGTGAACGCTAGACAAGGAAGAGTCCGTCCATGACGTTTGCCACGCTGTCTTGCTCCCGAGGACTCGGGCGCCTCACAGGTTCGAGCTGGGGCTGACGGGCCGGTGCCCAGCTCCCAGGTTCCGGCTCTGCATTTGGAGCACGTTGTTCACGAGCTTTGCAGACTACGAGGCCAGCACAGTCAGGACTCACGTTCTGTCATTATTTACTTTCATTCTGGCTGCGGATTTTTTCCTACTTGCATTTATCTAAGCGCTGAGTGGTCTGTTGTACACCAGCGTGCAGGGGCTTCAGATGCCATTTCTTCCAGGCTGTTGCCTGCCGTGAAGTGAGTGCTGTGAAAGACCCGGAGCCTGGGCGGGGAGGGGAGCCCTCAAGCACAGCTGGGCCAGGTGGAGTCCACGTGGAGAGGGCCCCCCAGTCTTGGATAAAGCCCTGGTTCTCCCGGGATCTCCACAGCACCCCAGCTTTGCCAAGCCAAAGCGGTTCAAGCAGACAACCGGGGTTCCTCCTCTTGGGGGCTCTGAGAGAAGATCTTACACCTAAATAGGTGTTGGATGGAAGGGGTTCCTGGTGTAACTCCACCTAGAGGGAGGGCGGGTTTTCTCCCAGTCCCAGCAAAGCCATTGGATAGTGGCCTGAGGTGGGTGCAGTGAGCTCGGCTCATCTCTACATCTCGGTCCATCCTCTAGATTCTTCTCCAGAATGCAGCTCCAATGTGTCTGTGCCCCCCATTCTCCATGGGCCTGGGCCCCACCATGCTGCCTCTCCGTCTCTTGCCCAGATGGGATTGCCTCCATGCTGGCCAGTCCCCACTCCTCCCTCCTCCCCATCTTCCAGAAGCACTACCCTGACCGTGCTCACCTGCCTGCGCCCCTGGTGTGCCTTTTCCTTGTCCTGAGGATAAACGTTCAGATCAGGCCTGTGGCCACCTGCTCCCCATGAGCCCGGCCCCACCGTGCCTCGCCCCTTGTGGGGTCTGCCTGGTGGGTCTCTCTGCAGACCCATGAGCGGAACAGGGCTGCTCTCTGCAGCCTCTGCCCAGGCGCCTCCTCCCACGTGGACTGGCCACTCCGTCATCTGGGGAGGCCTCTCCCACAGCCCTCCGAGCAGCCCTCTGCCCTACGATCCCCCAGTCCCTCGGGGGCCTGCAGGTGGGGGGCTTGTGCCAGCTCTCCCTGGGGACAGGACTGGGCACGTTGCTGTGCATCCTGCTACTGCAGTGTCTGCTCCTCCATGCAGCGGGGACTGACCTTCCATTCGAGCTGCATTCTGGAGAAGAATCTAGAGGACCGACAGCTCGGATGTAGAGACGAGCCGAGCTCACTCTGCGCCCACCTCAGGCCACTATCCAATGGCTTTGCTGGAACTGGGAGAAAACCCGCCCCTTCCTCTAGCGGAATTACACCAGGAACCCCTTCCAGCCAACACCCAAAGCCACCGCGGCTTACGGTTGGCGGTGCCAGGAGGACCAGCCCGGTCGTTTGGACCCCACGGCCCACCAGACTGGGCCAGATTCAGCTCTGGCCACTCCGTTCCACATGGTCATTCCAGCTTGAAACCGGGACTCCCTCTGTTCTCTCGGGGAGAAAGAAGGCCCTCACCCAGCCGTCTTGGCCCAGCCCTCCCTTCCTGGGGGACGCGCAGCCAGGGAGGCAGAATCAAGTGCTCCCTGGACAAGTCTGGCTTGGCGTGTGCAACCAGCCTCCCCGTCACCCCCCGCCTCTAGCAATATATCACGACCATCTTTCTATGCCAATAAACATAATTACACACCATAAAAAGAGTCCAGTTCCAAGATTATCTAGGGGAGATAAATGTTTCCCTCATGCTAATTCCAGCACAGTTTATATGCTGTTTTGCAACGCTGGCAAACTGTTTTCTTCTTATTTAAGCATTTAAAACTCTGTTTTTTAAACTGTTATGGCATTCAGATCGCCTAAGAGTAACAGATGTCTGCGTGATTGAGTTGTTCCCAGGAAAAGAATTTGCTGCTGCTCGGTCTCCGGAGGAAGGATGTCCTTGCAAGGATGTGGCTTTGGGTGCATATGGCCCCCTCGCCCTGTGAGAAGGGGGTGGGCGGAGGCAGCCTGCAGGCTGCTTGTAAATATCTGCATCCAGATCCTGGTGGCCAGCAGGGAGGAGGCTGCCCCTCAGTCGGGCCCTCCCCTCCTGCAGGGAGTGTGTCTCCTGGTTTCCCAGGTGACCTGCAGGCATGGACGCGTGGGTCTCTTCTGACTCCAGAACCTTAGCAGTGGGAAAGCCTCGATTGTCAGTGTTACTTTTTTTTTTTTTTAAGATTTATTTATTTATGCATACAAGAACTGGGATATAGGCCCGAGGTGTGGTGGCGGGGGTGAAAGGACCCACCAGAGACAGAGTGGGGGGCAGAACAGGCAGACTGAAGAAATACACTGCTGAGGGGAGCAGCGGGCGAGTCAGGAGAGGTCTGCCGCGCCATGTGGGTAGCCCCCTGGCAGGGGATTAAACTCGTGCTGCAGTGGCTGTCCAGCCTCACAGTGCTGCGACTTAACCCCTTGCGCCACAGGGAGGCCCCCTGAATTACTACTTTTTACTATTGGTTAGATCCCATCATGGAGCTCCACTGCCTAAGTTTTCCCCCCACTTTTTAAATTTTTTATCTTCCTCTGGAAAGAATTAAAAAAAAAAAATTCTCCCTCCACTGCCCGAGCCCTGCCCCGCCCCATCCCTTGTCCGCTGTGTGAGTGTGGGCGCATCACCCCCCTCCCAGCCGCCCATCTGCCCAGAGGGTCCTCACCTGTTGCACGGGGGTGACTCTGGCCCCCGCATAAGGGCAAAGAGGTGACGCGCAGGTGCTGCCCGGCTTCCTGCTCGGGCTGGTCCCCGCCCCCGCCGAGCCTGGGGTCTTCGCCCACAGCGTTCTTGGGGCCCCAGGGAGACCCCAGGGCCGGGGAGCGCAGGTGAATGTGATTCAGGTGAGTGTGCATCTGTTCTCACAGCGAGAGCCCGGGGGCAGCAGGGGTGCGGGGGAGACCCCTGGAGGGTGAGGCCAGCCTGGGCCCGGCTCCCCCTCGGGCCAAGGGGCTGAAGGCCGGGGAGAGGGCGAGGGTAGCAGTGGGTGGGTGGCCCTGAGGGCCCCGCAGGGAGCTGGTTGTCTCCTCAGGAGGCATTTTGCCTCCAGAGGAGGGGAGTCCACTAGGTGACCTTTGGGGAGTCACCCCGTGTCTCTCCCTGTGCCTGCGGGCGGAGGGGGGGGGGCGGGGGATGGTTCCCCAGGGAGGAGCAGCTGCTGCAGGAGACGCCCTGGACGGAGGCCCCTGGGCGCGACCGGCCTCCCGAGGGCGCGGACCCGGCCTCACGGGGCCTCACGGGGGCGCTGCCGAGCCGCGGAGGGAGAGGCCGCCCGGGGCTCTCTGCAGGAGGCGGGCCTGCCGCGGTGGGGCGCTGTCCCAGGCCCAGGGGTGTCCCGCGCCCCAGAGCAGGACTGGCCGTGGCCCCTGCGCCTCTCTGACTGCAAAGGGCTCCTTGTGCGAAGGGATCCGCCGGGCCCAGCCCGCGGTCCCGGCTGCCAGGCGTGAAGGGCCGGCCTGGGCGGAGGGGCGGGGCAGCGGGGGGGCCTCCCCGGGCCCCCCCCAGTTCCAGGCTGCTGAGGTGGGAGGAGGAGGTTTTGAGGTACTTCAGGCTGCTTTGGTTTCACCGAATCTTTAAAACCCAGTCGACCCTTGGTCCCCCCAAAACCCAGATATCCCATCCAGCCATCAGGGGGAGACGGTTTCGTTACTAAATGCTGCGTTTTAAAAAACACATGGAGTTAGGTTTTGAGGCAAGTTTATTACTTAAAAACGGCAGGACTTTGTACTGCCTGGTACTAACGTTTTATTAACAAAGAGATCCAGAAGTGCCTGGCAGTGTGCCCGGAGGCTTAAAGCTTTAAAAAGGTTTGAGGCATAAAATCTCACTCTCTCCCATTCCTGGGTTTTAAGAGTGTACCTATAAATCCTCATCTTTTATCGTGGGCATTTGCTCAGAAAAGCAGAGAGTATTTTTTTGTAGTTGTAATTTTTGAAGCTTCCAAGATAAGGTTAAAAGGCCTCTCTTCCCTCCGCAGTAGACTTTTTAAAGCTAAGGTCCAGCTAACCTTCGGTGAAGTTTATCAGTCCCAAGCAGGCAGCTCAGCCAACGTCCACATGGGTCTCCACACGTGTGGCCAGCACCAGCTCCAGCTCTAGAACACTGTCAGCAGCGGGGGTACCGTTTTAAAGGGGCAGCTTCTCAAGAAGTCCACTCCAAAGCAGCAATGCGATGTGAGCTCTGGGGCTGGGGGCCTGGGTGACACTGGGGTGGGGGGTGCCAAGGAGCCAGGCCCTACCTTGGTGGCTGATCTCAGTTCTCAGCACATGGGTTCATCCCTGTCCCCAGCTCTGCCTCGAGCGGTGTGGAGTGACAGCCCAGTGGCCCCTCCTCAAGCAAGGAACTCGTTGAAATTTTCTTCTTTTTCCCAGAGTGAAAGCAGTACCTGCCAAATCTTTAGCAGCCAAGGTGCCATTTTGCCTTTGCTGTGTCCAAGTTGGAAAGGACTTCAGTGGGTCCATGTCTTCACAGCCCTGCTTACCCAGCGCTTCTGTTTCTTACCCCCAACCCATCACTTTAAAGAGGCCTGAGATAGGAAGAATTCCACAACGTTCACAGAGTCCTAACAGGGCCTCCCTGGTGGCGCAGGGGTTTAAGTCTCAGTGCTATCAAGCTATCTGTCGGCAGCCACTGCAGCCATGAGTTCCATCCCCAGCCAGGGAGCTGCCCACATGGCACAGCAGGCCTCTCCTGTCTCACCCGCTGCTCCTCTCAGCAGTGGATTTCAGTAAATCTGCCTGTTCTGCTCCCCACACTGTCTCTGGTGAATCCTCTCACCCCCCCACACCGCTGGCCTACACCCCAGTTCTTGGACGCCTAAAGAAATAAAATAAATCTTCAAAAAGTCCTAGCAACTTAGTAGCTAATTAAGAAAATACAAAATTACAGTGAATAAAGAGTATTTCCTTTTTACTCCCAAATAACTAAAATTGCTTACTACGGGACTGTGTTCCTTCCTGGGGTGCCACATGGCTTCCCAAACCTTGGTGTCAGGTGGACACAACCACCCTTACATTCACAGTGATTGTTGTGTGGCACTTTTTACCACAGCAATCACTGAAAACCCTGCTTTGCAAAGAGATGACTGGATTGGAAGAAAGTAGCATGATCTAGTGTTGAAACTGCCAACTGTGTAAAAATAGTTCCAATAAAACCATGGTCTGCATTTAATCATTATTGCCTCTGCCACATTTGCTCCTTCTTTTCATATTTTTTGCCAAACTATTTTAAAGAAAACGAGATGTGATGCTTCACCTGAAATGAAGATGTTTATTATGCCTTATAAAATGAACAACTATTTCTATGTCATCTAATACCTACTCTTTGTTCCAACGTACCAAGGTGTAGAACACTTTGAAATGTCTTTGTTCAAACCAGGATCTGATCAAAGGTCAGACATCGTGATGCCTCTCAATTTAGACCTGTCTCCAAGTCTTCCTGATTTCTTATTACACTGCCCTTTTGAAGAAACCAGGCTAAGTATAATCTTAAAGTATAACTTACACCAGGGAAACTCACAGTGGCAACGATTGTTGTATTCCCTTTGAAACTGAAAATATCCTATGGTACTCCCGCCAGTTTGCTGTGACATTTGGGCACCCCGGCAGGCAGCTTGGGCACCAAAATATGTGTGTAATGTCTGGTCGTTTAGCTGCAAGGATTTCAAGCAGTTTGAGGACAAAGTGAGCAAGCAGAGGCTTGTCTCGATGAAGGGAACAGAGAAGACCACGTCCTCGCCGAGAGCAGTGTGTCCTACTTTAGTGGCCTTTGGGAACTTCCAGAAGGTTCATTATTCAGCTGAACCTGCCTGAGTCCCACCCCAGAGAAAGTGATCAAGTGGGTTCCGAGTACCTGCTTTGTCACTTACACATCTACTTCAGGACTCTGTTTCAACAGGAGCTCCCTTGCCTCAAGTGTCAGAAGTTTCTTCCACCCCTCAGGATTCCTCGCTGGCTGGTTGAGCATCAAATTAACATGATCAGAGTAGTAGGGGAAATGAACAAACTTAGTTATATGTGTGTGGCGAATCTACATGGATGTACACTGTAAAGCCAGTGGGACACAATGAGGGGATATAAAGAAATTGACAGAGACGTGGAGTTCAGGAGAGAGGAGAGGACTCAAATGACAAGGAAAAGGTGATTATAGGATGAAGACTAGATGCTTTGTAGTTAGGTTTCTTGACTAGAAAGCTTATATCTGGTTAACATCCTAATTCAGGGTAAAACCCCCAATTTTTATTCTCTGGGTAGTTAAGGGAGTTGGGAAAGTGTCTTGTGAGCCTGAAGGACCTCGGTTTGAAACACTCCCCATGCCAGAGTAGCATGTCTGGGAGGCCTGCTCAGACACTGGGCCATGGAGGTTCTGGGTTTTATAAGGGTTGCATTATTAGCCCTTGAGCTTGGCTTTAGGCATTGAGGCCGGTGGCGTTGCTGCTGGGGAGGGGCCAACGCTCAGGGCAGTCAGGGGTGGTGAGGGAGGCCTCCAGTCACTGGATGTGCCCTAGGAATTGTACCACCTCTCTGACTGCCTTACCAACCCCTACTCTACGGATCACAACACCCTTGCTCTTCCCAGCCATCCCCTTCCAGCCTCCCTGCCAGTCGAGAGAGCACACGGGTATGCTGTGCCCACTAAGCGGACGGGACAAGTAAGATTCAGAGGCAGATCTGACAGCTGCACGAGGAACAGTTTCCTTTTCTGTGACTCCAGTGCTTTTCCCACCGGCAGCCCGTGGGCGCTGAGCTCCAGGCTCACCCTACCCATCTGAACTTCGTCTTGAGGCATCATCAGGTGAGTTTAACTTCCCTGTCTCTAGAGAAAGTCTCAAGCAACTTTGGAACACAAGGCTGGATTGATATTCTGGGTGTGTTCGGTTTCTTTGTGCCTTTCTTGGCTGGTTGTAGGCACTTTTGAAAACCCCATTGAATCGTCTGGGAAAATGAGTGATAGTCGATTTGTCGAAGCGTCATGTGGGTGGTGGCATTCTGCTGTCTGCTCTGCACACACAAAGACCTGCTGCTGCTAATTACATCTGTCCCATCTGAATGTGCCCGTGTGCCCCCAGCCGTTACTCTCTCGGGTTTTCAGCTCAGACATGAGGGAGGAAGGTGAGGGGGCTGGGCCCTTCTCCCCTCCTCGGTGTCCACCGGGGCCAAGCAAGGGCGCTGCTGCTCAAGTGCTTATTTCCATTTGGTTGTTACTGGGAAGCGGGGTAGGAAAGGAGGGACAGTGTGTTTCTTGGAAGCAAACGGGTGGGGGAAGGCAACAAATATTGCAAGTGAGAAATGAAAAGTTCTATGGTTGACTTGTGGCCAGTTCAAAGGATACGATAGGAAAAAATGGCAGGTGCTGGTTCTGCAGGATTTGGAATTTAGATGAAAAAGAAAAGCAAACAAATGACTTGGCTGTTCATCTCAAAAGGGGGGCTTATAAATTACCTCTTCAAACAAGAACTTTCCTTCTGTGGGCCTGGAAGGAGGCAAGTGCAGAGGGAGGAGAAAGAGGGACAAGCAAGTATATTTTGAGATAAGCTTGTACACCCAGCTTCTATATGATGCTGTCAAATGCTCTACCCCTGCGCTATATCCCTCACCAGCTTCTTTTTTTTTTTTAAAGATTTATTTATTTATGCATATAAGAGCTGGGGTACAGGCCAGAGGTGCGGGGGGTGAGAGGATCACCAGAGACAGAGTGGGGAACAGAACAGGTAGATCTACTGAAATACACTGCAGAGCAGAGCAGCGTGCGAGTCAGGGGAGATCTGCTGCGCCATGTGGGTAGCTCCCTGGCTGGGGATTGAACTCGTGCTGCAGAGGCTGAGGATAGCTTCACAGTGCTGTGCTTAACCCCTTGTGCCACCAGGGAGGCACCCCCCCACCAGTTTCTATATGGAAACAGGGTGAGGGGATAGATCAGGTGTCACCCTG
Organism: Talpa occidentalis; assembly: GCF_014898055.3. NCBI lineage: Eukaryota > Metazoa > Chordata > Mammalia > Eulipotyphla > Talpidae > Talpa > Talpa occidentalis. The sequence goes on from NW_023605194.1 coordinate 7,305,371, forward strand.
GGAGATTTGAAGAGATACAACTGAAGGAAAGAATTTTCTGATGTTTCAGTTTTGCTCAATTTCAGGATGGAGAAACCACAGAGTTTCTTCAGAGGTGAAACCAGCTTATTGCACTATTTTTTCTTTCGTGTAGGAAAACTAGGTTCCAAGATGCTACTAACTTGGCAAAATTTGCTGTAAGTCTCATAGAGATCTAGAGTGGGAAGAGGCTGACCTCTTTATTCCTTCAGTTCAGATGTGGAGAGAGAAATCATGTGACTTTCCCTGTGCTTCCTCCTGCTCCTCTTGGCCTCCCAACAGAGAGTTTGGTGTCCAGTCCTGCATCATTTCCACTGTATCTTTGGGTCTTTGTAGATTTCAAGTGCACACCCCACTTAAAGCTCCCTTTGTAGCACTGACTTAACAACGCAGCCCCAGCTTCATGCCCCCAAGCTCTCAACTCGCTAGTTTTCCTCCCACCTGGCTGTTGGTTCTGCATCAAGCATGTACATTCTGCAGTGGTTCCCCTTCCTGCGACTTTGAACCCTATGGAACGACTTTGATCTATGTGGCACTGAGCCTCGGGCTCCCTACCCAATGTGCGTTGTCTGATACCATGACACCAGGTTTTGAGAAAAGAAAGCTTGGTTACAAATTGATTGGCAAGAAGGCAAGATGTAACCTCAAATCTCCAGTTAAGAAGAGGAAAGAGACCTCCCAGGTGGCGCAAAGGGTTAAGTCTCAGCACTATGAAGCAATCCACAGCCACTGCAGCATGACTACAATCCCTGGCCGGCCAGGGAGCTGACCCACATGGCACAGCAGATCTCTCCTGACTCGCATGCTGCTCCCCTCAACAGTGTGTTTCAGTAGATCCGCCTGTTCTGCCCCCCACTTTGTCCCTGATGAATCCTCTCACCTCCCCCTACACCTCTGACCTATACCCCAGTTCTTGTATGCATAAATAATTAAATCTTTTGAAAAAAAGAAATAAAAGGAAAGAGGTGATATAGGTTTGGAGGACGAGGTTTGAGAACAAAGGCGTTAGATCTTATTGATTAAAGAGTGAGCTAAGACGTGGACTTGGCTGATGTTCTTGGCTAGTTACCGCATAGTCACGCAGAAGTATGAGGAGGCCTTTTTTCCCCCAGAGAACTGGAGTTTTAAATTTCTGTTGGTGGGCCCCTCACCTCTGAGTAACCCCCCACCCCCGCCGTGTTTGCAGCCTCCTGGCACCCTAATCTTAAACTTCCAGCTTTCAGAACAGCGAGAAGTCAATGTTGGCTGCTTATAAGACCCCACTCTGCAGTATTTTGTTACAGCAGCCAAACAGACTGAGACGCCAGGCCACCTGAGCCTGGCACCAAATACCAATCGGCCCAGCACGGGGTGTGCCAGGAGAGCTCCGGACATGGATGTAGGGTCCCAGGGCCCAGTTCATGCTCTGACACAACGGGCCTTAGGACATTGGCCACAGCTCATTGGATGAATCCAATACATTTGCTAAACCTCCAGGCTAAGCCTCTCAGGCTACCTCACAGTTCCCCAAACTCCAGTCCCTGGGTCTCCTCACAATGCACCTCCTAATACTGAAAATTCAATCACCTCCTCATTTAAGTATATTTAGTTTTAAAAATTATATCACTGCTGAAGTGACAAATCCGTGTCTTGTGTGCTAGAAGACAGTGTCAAGACACGCTTGATGGAGATAGGACACGATGAACTCTGGTTCAAGTCTCCAAGCCTGGGGTCTCTCTCTTTACTAAACAGATGAACAGAAGACAGAGCTCAGGGGAGCACTAAATTGAGGGACGATAGGCAGAACTGCATGCCCACCCCAATTTATATGTTACAATCCCAGCTCCCAGCACCTCAGAATAGAAATATGTGTGGGGAGAGGGTCTTTTAAGAGCTGCTGAGTTAAAATGAAGTCATTGGGGTGGGCCCCCATGCAATCCAGGGTTCTTGTAAGAAGAGTAGACCAGGACACAAATGACAGACCACTGAGAGACAACCGTGGGGCCAGCAGGCTGGTGGGCAGCGCTCAGCAGAAATCAATCCTCGACGTCTTGATCTGGGATGTCCAGAGGAAATAAATTCTGCAGTTCAAGCCCCCGGTCTGTGTGACCTCATTGTGGCAGCCCTGACATGAGAATGCAGGGGTTCCAGGACCCCTGGGCAGTACTGGCCTGTGAGGCCCCTGCTTCTTCCTACACATACTTTATGATGAAGTTAAGTTATAAGTTGGGCACTAATAATAAATAATCACTAATAATATAGAACAATTATAGCAACATCCTGCAATAAAATCTATGTGAATGTGGTCTCTTTTTTACTCTCTAGTTCAAGGTTCCGCCATCTTTCCGAGGGGGAACCTTGTATTTGTCATTCCCCAGAGGCTTAAGGCCATAAGTGGGGAGCAACTGACGACTTGGTGGGTGGGATGGGGTTGAGCACCCCCAGAGATGCCTGAGATTCACCAAACACCAACAAGACACACTGGTGGCCACTGTCCAGCAAGGCCGGCCTGGCGGGGAGTTGGCGTCAGCTGGGACCACGCTGTACTCTCAAGGTGCTGAGCCCGCCGTCTCCCAGCTCTGCCCTCCTCAACTCCACGGGCCCCACCGTCCCTCTCTGTACTCCCTTTGCATCTGGTGAAGATGGTGCTTGGTCGACGTTTCCCTGGGACTCCTCCCGGGAGAAGCCGCCATGTTGAAGACCAACGTGGCTGGTTTCCTCCAGATGGGGACGGGCTCCCGGGACTCAGGACAAGGGCCCAGCAGGTCGTTAGTCTCTGGAAGGCCCAGGTTGGGAGAAAAGAATGCCTCTCTCTACCCCACAACCACTTGCAGTGTGGTTTCTCACCTCGTGGGCCAGCAAGACCAGCTCACCAGGGAAATGTGCTCCCTGCCTGTTCGGTGGTGGAATTCCCCCCATGACACCAAGGCCCTGTCTCTCTCAGGTGGGCAGAGTCGAGTCTCTGGTGTGACCTCCTTGGACACAGAGACTCTCGGGGGGGCGTGGGGTACCTTTCCTCAAAGCCTGGCCCCCAGGACCCCACACTGAGCAGCACTAGCCCAGATTTGCCTCCTTCCTCCTTCCAGTGGCTCCTGGGCCATCCCCAGCCCCACTGACCACACGCTCCACAGAGCGAGGCCGTGACCTTCCGGGGCTGGGCCCCTCGAGTCAACACCAGCCTGGCCACTTCAGTGGGGATCTGTTCCTTCGGTGGCCACCGCCCATTTCCTTCCCTCCCTCTCCACTTTCAATAACAAGAACATGTTTTCTTTTTACATATCTGGAAAAAACAATAAATGTGTTTGGTTTATAGTCCTGTTTTTAAAAAATTAAGGCCTGTTACTCTGGCTGACTTCAGCCAGTGGGTTGATAAGGATTGTTGACCCTCTGGTCTGGACTCGTCTGGACTGGTCTGGACTGGAGGAAGAGGAAGGGCAGAAGGTGGGGCAGGAATCGAGAGGGGGGGAAAGGCTGGCGGTCTTGAAAGTGCCCCCGACAGCCTCATCAGTCTCTGTATCTGTCATTTGTCTGTCTGTCTATCTACGTAATTCATAGGACCAGTGGGATCACTGAAAAAAACAAAAACAAAAAAACCAAACCAAAAACCGAGAGCGGACTCGATCCTCCGCTGGGCTACGGGCAAACGGAGAAAACGGGCCGGGGATCTGGGCCGGGTTACATGACGCGGGGAGGAGAGAAACACCCATTATTGCACAGTTAGTGTGGCCGAGGTTAAGGTCAACGCCATTCTTCTTGAGGGGATAAACATTTTTTTAATGTGTTCTTTTCAGACTTTGAGAATATCCACAAATTATGTTGCAAGGAGGTGGGCAGTCTGGACCACCCCGCACCACTGGCCCCTTGGCGGAGCCCAGCACCCACCTCCCGGCCAGCTGCGGCAGGACAGGCCTTTCCCGAAAGGCCGCCCAGAGCCTGGGCCTGCAGGGCTGCGCAGGACCGTCCTGTGCGTTCTGTGCCGTTGTGTTCAAACCCTCCAAGCGCCCCGTTCCCTTGGAAGAACCCTCTGTACGGCTGGCAGAAACACGAGCAGAATCCCTGACCTACACTTCCCAACCGCAAACCCTCCAGTTGTTTTTGGAAACGCTCCTGGGAAGGGGACGCCTTTGTAGCTGGGCCAGTAACGCGGCCCAGATGCCGGGTCCTCGTCACGGGTGGGGCCATAGAAACGGGCCTCTTGGGACCCCCAAGGACCTGCTGTCAGAATCCAGAGTCCCTCACATCCTTACTGTTCCTTCCCCTTCTGTTGTTGCTGGGCCGGGCTCCTGTTTGTGCGATTGGCATCACGATGGCTTTAGAACCCAGAACTAGGTGGTGAGGAAGTTGGTTGGGAGCTGCTGGTTAGCTCTGTGCCAACCTGCGTCCAGTTAAAATGGGGCCTGGGCAGCCAGGGCCGGGGGGGGGGGAGCTGGAAACTGCAGGGGGGTGAGCCTGGCAGGGCTTGGTCAGTGGTAAGGGGTGCCCGGGCTTGGGGCTCTGCACCAGGTGGAGTGGGTGCCACAGGCCGTGTGGACAGTCCACGACCCAGCCCTGCCAGCTCAGGTGTGCTGCCCTCCAGGCCCGCAGGCCAGGTGGAGCCACGCTTGGCTCCCAGTCCCGGCAAAGCCAGGTGTCCTGAGTTTCCGCAGATGAGGAGGGCCTCGTGCGCCCCTGCCCTGCCCTTGCGGCCCCAGGCCTGCAGCACACAACGTCACTCCAGCCCGGCGTGTGCCAAACGCGAGCGATTCCAAACCGAGCTGGGCTGGACGGGCTGTGGGAAGAAGCCAGACGGTGCCTTTAGCCGCCCTTAGACCCGCTGGCGGGGATCACGCTGCCTGGACACCAGGAGCCCCTGGGTGGAGGGCCCGGGGGAAGGGGGTGGCTCTTGCTGCCCCATGTGGGGTGCGTCAGACACAAGTGAAATCCATTCGGAGAAGGGGCGTTGGGCCTGCTGTGCTCGCACCTTGGCCAGGGGCTGACTGCTTCGCAGAGAGGCTTCTGGGGGCCCGGCCTCTGAGTCCCCACACTCCACCACCGTCCTGCAGCCTCAGAAGTCTGGGGTTTGGCCCAGGGCATGGGCTCTTTTCAGAGGGAGAAGAAGCTGGGGTGAGGGGAGCACTGAGGAGAGGGGAGGCAGGAGGCTGAGAATATGAGAAAAAGGCAGAGACAGTGATGGGGCCGGAGAGCAGCAGTGACAGAGAAAAGGAGCAAACAGATTTGGGGGGACATGGGCCAGGAGCAGCAGATCCCTCCTGCAGAGAGCAGGGGAGATGCAAAGGGGCCAGGGCGGTGGGGGTTGGGTGGGGCGACACCGAGGCTTACTGGGCACTTGCCCTGCTCCCCCTACCCCCACACTCCCAGCAGCCTTCAGGGGGCAGTGGGCCACTGCAGTTACTGAGGGGCTGGGGCAGTTTAGTGGGTGAATTGAGCCTTCATCAGGGGAAACAGAGACTTCCCCTGGCCCCTTTTCTGCCCTGAGGTCACAGGGAGGTGTGAAGGGCATTTAGAGTTTCGGGGATCCTGGTCCTCCTGCCCAGCACACCCCCTCACCACAAATGCTCTTCTTGGTGCTTTCTAGAAGGAAGAGAATCCGGGGGTGGGGTCTCCCTCTGCCCCTGTTCCTCTTGCTGGGATAGTGGGGTGCACCTCTCCAGGCTCTGTCTGGTTCTTGGAGCCCTCTCCAGGTTGGGGTTGCACTCGGGGTCTCCCTCCGTGTTCAAGGCAGAGTCAGCGGTCACAGCAGGGGACCCAACTCCCTGCCTCCTGCGCAGCCTCCAGGCCCTGGGAAATAGAGGCTCCCTGACCAGCGGTGGGGGCCAGGGTGGGGGGGATGGGGGGGGCTCTGCTGGGGTGTAGGCTTTTAAATCCCCGAGGGGCTGTGCATGTTTGACCTGCAGCAAAGAGGGCCTGCAGAGACTGACGAGAAAGGACAGAAGGGACCTGCATCCAGCTTCTCACACTTTGTGAGATGCGGAACCTGGCAAGGCCCCCGCCCCCAGGGCATTGGAGCGCAGGATCCCGGCCTTCTTGGCCAGCTGGCCACTCACGTCAGGGGCAGCGAGGCTGTGCAGGACGGGGCGATGCGGAAGCGGCTCCTGGTGCTCTGCTCTGTTCCACGGGAAAGAGAACAGCCTCTGAGGCTAGATAGCGCTGGGTTCAAATCCCAGCCCTGCCACTTCCTCCACACAACCTCGACCTCACCTCCGGCAGCAACTTCAGCCCCCAGATCTGTTTGCTCATCTCGGCAGGGGTCTGACACCCCCACCTGGCTGGGATGATTGTAACAAGGACCAGGATTTCCAGGGCTTTTCCTCCAGACCTGGGGTGAGGGGCTCCTGCCAGGTGCCTCCTTAAATCCTCACGTGACCTTACCAGGTGGGGACAGTCAGCCCCCTTTCACAGAGAGGCTGGAAGGAAGACGTGCATCAGGCACCTGATGCATATTCTGATTTAATGGATTCAGAGCAAGGTCTTTAGAAACGGAAGCGCAGTGGTTGGGCGCTGGGCTGTGAAGCTGCCCGCGGCCTCTGCAGCGCCGGTTCGATCCCCGGCTGCTCCCCGGCCACTGGAGGAGGGTCCCCCATGGCACGCAGACCTCTCCTGCCACCCGCTGCTCCCCTCAGCAGTGTACTTCGGTCCTTCTGCCTGCTCTGCTCCCCGCTCTGGCTCTGGTGAATTCTCTCACCCTCCCACGCTTCTGACTGTACCCAGTGCTTGTGTAAATAAATAAATAAATCTTTAAAAAAAAATGGAACCAAAAAATAAAGACCTTCTCAGACAAATAAAAACTGAGGCATTTTGTTGCTGGCAGATCAAAAAGGAAATGATGAAAGAAATTCTTTAGGCAGGAAAAAAAATATGATGTAGATTAGAAACTTGAATCTACACAGAGATGAAGAACACTGGGAAAGGAATAGGCGAAGGTAAACGACACATTTCTTCCTTATTTTTAACTTATGTAAGGAGCAGAATTTTGGAAGCAATAGCAACAACAAAGTGTAGGCTTCTAGCGTGTGCAAAAGCAAAATGTATGATGAAATAACAAACACAGGCGAGAGGAAGGGGACATGCACTGTTTTAAGATCCTCGGCTGTTACCAGAACCAGGAGGGTCTGGCTACTCATTGCTTAAAAATCGAAACTCCGGAGACAAGAGCTGGTGGGAGGACATCAGGTTCATGTAGGGGCCGGTAGCCTGAGGAGGGCGGATCATCCGACTAAAATCTCAAAGACCCATAAGCCGACCAGGGTTAAGGGGCAGGGTCTGCGGGGTCTGGGCAGATGCTCTGGTCTGGTGTTATCTTGACTCCTGGCTTCTGGCGATGGGCTGGGTCTTTCCTCAGGCCGGGGCTCTCCAGCACAGTCTCAGCCCGTCTTGCCTGGTTCTCCGTAGTTTTCAGGAATGGACTGAGGCCAAGGAACCTGCGATTACCTGGCTCGTGATTCGTCCCTCCTCTGTCTACACTCCGCTCCTCATCCTTGAGAGCCGATGGGTGAAGGTCCGTCTTCTGGAACTCTTGCCACTGGATAAGGGGAGACACACACGTGGGGGGCCCCCAGAGGAGCAGAATTTTTCCCTCAATAACTTGAGCGAGGACTGTTGTCACAGGGCTGTAATCACAAGTGCTTATACCCTGAATTACAAATATTTGGAAGTTTTAATATCTCTAGTCTTTTGGAGAAAAGGAAACTAAGCTATTCGGGAGACAAAGGGCGAAGGTCAAAAGGTGAAATCATGTTGGGGCAAAGAAATGTAGACTGGCCTGAAGTGTACTGGCTCTTCCTGGGGCACTTCATACGCCAAGTGTGAAGAGGCTTTCTTTAGGTCACTGGAGTTTTGATTTCCATTGCCAACCCCCCCATACACCCTCACCCCACTTCATTCTGTGCATTCTCGGTTCCCAGGTGACCTGGGAGACCGCCCAGCTCTAGGCTGTTTGCTTGGGCAGATAAACCATCTGTAAGTACAAGCCCCCAAATGAAAAGTTTAAATGAGTTTTATTCTTTTGTGCTCTTTAGGGTCTGAAAGCAATTTAGCCTCAGTTTCACTTCTATGACTCATTTATTTATTTAAAGATTTATTTTTATTCATTTATGCATACAATAACTGGGGTTACAGGCCGGAGGTGAAGGGGGTGAGAGGAATCACCAGAGACAGAGTAGGGAGCAGAACAGGCAGACCGAAATACACTGCTGAGGGGAGCAGCAGGCAAGACAGGCGAGGTCTGCTATGCCCTGTGGGTAGCTCCCTGGCTGGGGATCAAACTCATGCCACGGTGGCTGGCAATAGCTTGACAGCACTCAGACTTAACCCCTGTGCCACCAGCGAGACCCTTCTATGACTCGTTTACAGGTAGACTCAAGATAGTTTAAAAATACAGATTGTCAATCCTATGGCAACTACTAAGAGGTTTTAAAAAGAGGTGTAAAATACAGTGCAATAGAAGAGTTGCAGGGAATCATGAAAATTGTTCAGTTAAACCCACAGAAGGCAAAAAAGGAGGAAAAAGAAAACAAAACAAACGGAACAAACAGAAAACAGCTAGTGCGGTGGTAGCATTTAATCTATAATATCTGCGGTCTGAGGCTCTTCCTCACCCCACCATTACCCTGTGTGTCATTCGCTTTGAAGCCCGTTAGTATAAACAGTGGAATCATGTGTGTGGAGTAGACTCCGGTCCACACCCTTGAGGTGCTTGGTCAGGATCCTAATCAGGAATCTATTCCGAGTGGAGACACAAATGTCCGCAGTCACTACCTACATCTGCAGGGAGCGCTCCATTCCCTCAGGGTGGGGAGACACCACTTTTTATAGATGAAACAGTGATGCTGAGAGCCAGATGAGTGGAAAGACTGGCCTTTGAGGGGAAGTAAAACCAGGGAGTCACTAATTCACGAAAGCCCTGAGGGCGTCAGCCTGGGGCTAAGTCGGCCAGAGCAGAGCTGTTCACAGTCAGACGCAGCACATCTGGCCCTGGAGGGGGTTTGCGCAGGCTTATCTCTATGGCGAACTAAGGCAGCTGTGGGATCCTTGACACCCCACTCTTGCTTCCAGTCTTTGGACTCCCACCCGTGCTGGCTTAGCTTCTCTCTCTTTTACTCCGACTCGCCGCCGGTTCTGTCCGCAGCACTCCCCGCGTCTCTGGTCTCTCGCAGTCTCTTCCTCTTCGGTGCTGGCTGCCTCTCTGCCGGGCAGGCTCTGCGGGGTTTGAGGGCGTTGTCTGTCAGCCCCCCTGCACCCGAGTGCCTGGCACACAGTACTTGCAGCTCTCTCCAGCCAGGTCAGCACCCCCGGGGTCCTCCGTGGCCGGGCCCTGGCCTCCCCTCACCTGTGCTGCTGCCGAGACTTGAGAGCTGCCTCCGGGTCCTTCCTTGGGCCTCGTGTCCGCAGGAGCTGTACGAGCGCACGTCCTCGCTGTCGCCCCTGGACTGTGCTTACCAAGTCACAGGGATGGGGGTGGGGGGAGTTCGCTGGTGTTCAGAAGGCAGAGGGGCAAGGAGAGGGGCAAGGAGAGGGGCAAGGCTTTAACCCACGCGGAGTTCCAGGGGCGCAGGGCTCGGGTGAATTCAACAGCGTCACGTGTGTGTTGCACAGTAGAAAAATAAAAAATGTAAAGACTTCCCTAGAAATCAAACTTGTACAAAAATGAACAACCCTGTAAAATACATAAACAAATAAAAAAATAGGGTTCCCTGAATCTCAAAAGCCCAGCCTGTCTGGGTCGGCCGTTGCGGTAAACAGCTGAGAGAACAGGCCCGCGTGACTCAGGGCAGACGTGGGCTGGTTAAAGAGGTGGTCAGCGTGGAAGGAAGTCACGGCGTGGCCCTGGTCCACCATGGCTGGGGTCCTTCCAAGAGGAGATTAGACGCCGGGAGGGACAGAGGGAGGACTTGTGAGGACACCGGGAGAAGAGGCTAGGAGAGAGGCGTCTGGAGAAGCCGGCCCTGCCCACGGCCTTGATCCTGGCCTTCCAGCCTCCGGAGTGTGAGCCGGTGAACAGCTGCTCCTGAAGTCCCCCCTGCCCTCGCCCTGCTGGGCTGTGGGGCTTTGCTGTGTCGGACTCACACCCCCTCGATGCAGCTGGTCCCCAGGAAGTCAGCAGCACCAGGGGCCCTAGACTCCGCGTGCCGGCCTGTGGGTCTGGGGCGGGGGTGTCAAGAACCTGGGCTTGGCTGTGTCAGAGAGACCATATTTACATCAGGCTCTGCCTCTTGCTTCAGCTGCAGACGGGAAGACAGCGGTGCTGCCCAGGGGGTGTGCATGGTGCCGGCTGACAGGCTGGCTTTCAAGAGGAGTAACTAATAAAAATGGTCAGCGTCACTGTCAGTTCTTTCCATGTCACTTTCAGACACGTTGACAGTGGCACAAACCTAGAGGCGTCACTCGGAGCACTCAGGTCCCCTTCTGGACCCCCCTCCCAGGCCCCAGGAATTTGCCTCTGCCATTTGGCCAGCAGCAGCCACAGCGGGTGCAGGGGGGAGAGGAGACGCCATGGGAGTCAGGAGGGCATCCTCCCCTGGGCACCACATCCACACCGGAGCCAAGCCCGGGCGAGCCCTCTGACAACCTGGCCCACCCTCTTGGTTGAGTGCTGCTGTTTGTTCAGATGCGGTCTCTGCAGAAGCCAACGACATGCATTCTCCCGCTTTAGCAGGAACCTGGACACAGAGGCGGGGAACAACCCCTTCTCAACGCGGAACCGCCATCAGCACAGCCCCTGGAAGGGCTCTGTGATCGCACATACTGGCTGGTTTTAGTTGGTTCTGTTTCATGGGCGGAAGATGGAGAAGGTAGGGAAGATTATTCTCTTAAAGTATCTCCCACAAACCAGGCTGACTGTCGGGCAATAGCTTCTTGCACTATAGGGGGCTCCGGTTTCATAAAATGACATTGGACTAGACCACCGAAGCCTCGGCGAGCCCCAGGCTCGGGCATTCCCTGTCTGAGCATTTGTCTTTCTGAAGCAGTTGCCTTTGTTTGGGAAATGCAAGCAATGTCTTCATCATAGCATCAGTGTGGCCCAGAGTCTAAGCCAGCGAGTTCTGGAACCCCATTGTCTGGGTGCAAATCCCAGCACCTCTACTTCCATAGCCAGAAGAGCTCTGGCCCATTGTTTCCCTGCCTGGGCCTCAGCATCCTGATTTGTAAATGGGTGGAGTAAGCGTAGTCAACCCTAACTCGCCGTTGAGGTTAAGTGAGATAATCTGTGTAAGTGTGAGCTCTGCATAGGAGCTACAATGACCAGCTTGTTTTAGAAATAGCCAGGCTGTGGGGCCTCCCTAGTGGCCCAGGGGTTAAAGTCTCAGCACTATGAAGCTATCGCCAGCCACTGAGGCCTGAGTTCCATCCCCGGCCAGGGAGCTACCCTCATGGCGCAGCAGACCTCTCCTGTCCCTCCTGCTGCTCCCCTCAGCAGTGTATTTCAGGGGGTCTGTCTTTTCTGCTCCCCATTCTGTCTCTGGTGAATCCTCTCACCCTCCCGCACCCTTGGCCTACCCCCCAGCTCTTGTATGCATAAATAAATAAATCTCAAAAAAGAAATAGGGTTTAAAAAAAAAAAAGAAATAGGCAGGGTGGTTGGGGAGTTGACTTCGGAGTTGGAAGGCCTCCGATGGAATTCTGGCTCTGCTCCCTTCCAGTATTGCAAGCAGAACTCTTTAAAAATCACTCCTTCTTGGCCTCCCTGGTGGCACAAGGGGTTAAGCACCGCACTATGAAGAAATCCAAAGACTCTGCAGCACGAGTTCAATCCCCGCCGGCCAGGGAGCAACCCACATGGCGCAGCAGACCTCTCCTGACTCGGCCGCTGCTCCCCTCAGCAGTGTGTTTCACTCAATCTGCCTGTTCTGCTCCTCATTTTGTCTCTGGTGAATCCTCTCAGCCCCCATGTCTCTGGTCTGTACCCCAGCTCTTGTATGCATAAATAAATAAATCTATAAAAAAAAACCTCCTTATTGTAGAGTTGTCCCCAGCGCATCCTCCTCACTCCTCACTCCCCAATTATTTTGAAGCAAGACATGAGACCATTTGTCCATGAACAGTTCAGCATGTCCTTCTAAAAGATAACAAAAACCCATCATCAGTTTTACTTTTCAAACTTTTTTAGACAGATATACGGCCGATCCAGCATCCTTTGTTGAAAAGATTTTCCTTTCCCCATTGAATTGCTTCGAGTCTTTTGTTGAAATCAATGGATCACACAAGTGTGGGTCTATTTCTGGAAGGTCTATTCCGTTCCATCTATTTGTCTGGCCCGGCCAGCTCCCCACTGCTTCATTTCATACTCTTGCTTTATAGTGAGTCTTAAAATATGTAGCATAATTCATCCAACGTTATTCTTTTTCAAGATTGTTTCGGTTATTCTAGGTATGTTACATTTTCATGTACATTTCTGCATTAGATGATCAATTTGTACAAAAATATCTGCGGAGGCTTTGATTAGAATTGCACTGAGTTTACAGTCAAATTTGGGAGAAAATGGATAAAATCGAGCTTCCCACTTCACAGCTGTATCTTCCTTCATTCCTTTCATCTCTGGCAGTGAGAATTTAGTTTAGTACAGAAATATTTAAGTGCTTAAAGCTGATTTTGTGTTAGATTAATTTTTATTTAATTTCTTTGATCTTATATTTTTATTCTTTCTCACGCCAAAAATTTTTGCTCTTAAAGACATTGACACAATTACTTATTTTGTCCTATAATATATAATAATAATAGATAATAGCACAGTTATGTCCATATTATCACTAACAGTATATTTAGTGAAACAGTAAGATTTTTAACATTCTTTTGTCCTTTTGTGTCCCACTATGCGACACACAGTCACATGTCTGTGCTTTAGTCACTTGGTAATGTTCTCTGTGCTTCTGCCAACAACTGCCTATCCAGACAGATTGGTCTTTTGAGATTTAGGGAACTCTTTCTTTTTTAAAAAAATAATTTATATATTTTTACATTGTTGTTCATTTTTGTACAAGTTTGATTTCTAGGGAACTCTGAATTTTTTATTTTGTTTCTACTGTCTAACACACGTACATGTGACGCTGTTGAATTTCACCTGAGCCCTGTGCTCCTGGAACTCAGGGTGGATTAAAGGAATCCCCTTGCCCCTCTGCGTTCTGAAAACCAGCTAACTCCCACACCCCCGCTCCCATGATTTGATAAGTCCCAGGATGTCTCTGTGTTCACCTGTGGCGAGGCCAGATGTGGAAGCTTGAATTCCCCTTCCTTGTCTCTAAATGACTAGCTGAACGGTCATCCCCACAGAGCCACTGGACTAAAATGCCTGCTACCAAGTGTTGATTCAATGTCTCTCCTCCCTCCAGGACCTGAATGCAACCTCCCTCCCGGCGTGAAAAGGTTAGTCTCAGGGAAAACCATTCTCTCCTTGGGTCTCCCTGGTGGCGCAAGGGGTTAAGCATCTCACTATGAAGCAATCTGCAGCCTCTGCTGCACGAGTTCAATCCCCGGCCAGCCAGGGAGCAACCCACATGGCGCAGCAGACCCCTCCTGTCTCCCTGCTGTGCCCCTCAGCGGTATGTTTCAGTCAATCAGCCTGTTCTGCTCCCCGTTCTCTCTGGTGAATCCTCTCACCACCACCTCCCGCCCCCGCATCTCTGGCCTGTACCCTAGCTCTTGTATGCATAAATAAATACTTTTTAAAAAAAAAGAAAACCATTCTCTTTTCTAGAAAGAACGGGGGTGGGGAGTGTGGTGCTCTGACAGGTACCTTGCTCTCTCCTCTGGAGAAGACCCCTGCCCTTGAGAGGCTTGACCATCTTAAGTCAAAGCTTAAGTCCAAGCACGCTCCCTTCTGTGATATTCTCCATCCTGCTCCAAAGCTTCCTTCCTCCTTTGCAGTAAATAGTCCTTTCCAACGAAGGGCTCTCCCCTCTAGCCCCGGTTTGTTTTTCAGATGACACCTTGTAGGGTAAGTGATTTTCAGGCTTTTCTGCCCTCCCACCATTAGGATCAATAATGGATCCTTGTGGTCCTGATGCATGCCTGATGGCAGACACCTGGAGTAGGGTGTGGGCCTGCGTAAGTAGCTACACCTGGGCTGAGAGACTGGGCTTATAAGGGCGACGTCACGGGGACGCCAGAAGAGCAGAGAAGCAGAGAGAACGAGAGCGAAAGAGAAGCAGAAACCACCAGAGAAGGCTGGAGAGCCCAGACAGAGTGAAGACTTGCTGGGGGCTGAGGTGCCAGCCTCCCGGCCCCCCAGCACCCGTGCCTGCCGTGTGCCTGGTAAATCCCAATAAAAGCCTGAAAAGTCACTGAGGTTCGAGGACTCTCTCCTCCTTTACCCCGTCTGCTCAGATCCTAGAGATCCTGCTCCGTGTCCTCCTGCCGCTACACACCTGCTTCCAAGGTCAAATCTGCAAGACAAGGCACTTTTGAGCGCTCTGGCTTCTCTGTTGCTCCCAAGCCCCCTTCTCCAGGGTGACCTGCCCTTTATTCCTTCCCTCCTAGGCACAGGTGTGCACACTTGCACACTGTATGGTAAGGTAAAAGGTATCAGGCTTTTCTGCCCTCCCGCCATCAGGATAGATGAGGGAACCCTGTGGTCCTGAATGCATGCCTGATGGCGGGCACCTGAAGTGGGTACACCTGCGCTAAGACTGTGCCTTTAAGGGCGGCGTCACGGGGACACCAGAAGAAGCCAAAAGAGAAGAAGCCCAAAGCAGAAGCAGAAAACGCCAGAGAGCCCAGATAGAGTGAGAATTTGCTGGGGGCTGGGAGGCCTGCCAGCCTTCTGGCCCCCCAGCACCCCTGCCTGCCATATGCCTGGTGAACCCCAATAAAAGACCTGCAAAAAACCACTGAGGACTCTGACTCCTCCTTTACCTGGTCTGCATGGGATCAGAAAACCTGTACTGTGTCCTGTCCTGCCTTTACACACACGCACACACACCCATGCTCAGGAGTCCATAGTCAGGTACGCATGCCCCACACCCACGCGCCTTCTACATGAACAAGATCAAGGCCGCAGGTGAAAGCCACAGAGGCCAATGGCACAAAGGCCTGACCAACCTCATTTATCCTACACGAGGTCAAGAATCAAGTGGGGTTCAGAGATGTGCAGGAGTTACCCCACTTCACTGAGGTCAGGGTTAGTGCTGTTCAAGGTCATGGATGGCAGGGGTTGAGTACAGAGCCCAGCACGTTCTACACAAAGCCCAGCAGGTGGGGGGAGAAGGAGCTTGTGGGTCTTTGACTGGGACTGAGACCCTGGACTGTCCTGCCCACTTCCAGGGCATGTGATCAGCCAAAGGCCCCACTGTAGAGCCCACGTCCGAGGTAGGGCCTCTGTGGGGTAAGGCACGCAGGTAGAGGGGCTCAGGCCCCTGGGTAACCCCCCAAATCACCCTCCCCCCACCCTGTTAGGGGCCATCTGCTGGGTTTGGAATCAGTCAAAGGCTCTGGAGCGGGCTGGGGTGGTGCCTTCAGCTGGGCCGTCTGTGGGTGGCTCCAGGGGCCAGGTGGGCCGGGGTGGGCTGAGGTGGGCACGTGCAGGGGGCGCCGAGGCCTCCCTTGGAGGACAGGGCTCAGCAAAGGCTGTGGCAGTCACGGGGGGCGACTGTCACGGGCAGAAGGACCAGAAGAAGAGGTCAGCAGAAGGAAAGAGACGCAACGTTCTTTTCTTTAAGGAATTTATTTCTCTTAAAAAAACAACAGTGGTTGGCTCTAGATACAGCAGCACTGTGACAGTCGGACGGAACGTACAAAGATTCAGAGCAGCAGAGAACAGAAGCTGTCGCCTCAGGGGCGACCTCCGAGATGGAACTATTTTCATTCATCAAAGTTAAAATTTCCCTGAAAAAAATAGAAACCTTTGGATACTAGAAGGGCTATTATTGTCACGCTACCCACAGCCACGAAGCTCTCCTCATGGAGAACCTTTGCTTTTGATTTGTTACCGAAACAAGTTATCGGCGGGCGGGGGAAGACATTTAGATTCTTCTTTCAGGGGAGTCCCTCCCTCCTCGGGAGCACAGGCTTGGCAGATGTTGGAACACAGTCCTCAGGGGCAGGCTGTGAGGTCTGAGCAGAGAGAGCCTTGGGCCTGGGCACGGTCTGCCCCGCCTCGGGGCTGGGTGGGAGTCCGAGCAGGAGCGGGAGCCGGGGACGAGGCTGCCCCACGACGGTCAGCTGGGGCGGGAGAGCAGCCGGCCCCATGGCTCATGCCGCAGCTGCGGTGCTTCCCAGCGCACAGATTTCACTTTCCAGAACCACGGCCGGCAGGAGCAGGTCCTGTCTCGAGTGGGGGGTCATGAGAAGAGGGCGTGTCCTCAGAAGGGACCACACGCTCTGGCGCCCCCGCACCCTGACCCGGGTTCCCGTGCAGGAGGTCGCTGTTCCCTGGGGCAAGGCTGGGGTGCGCCCTCCGCACGGAGGCCTGGGCAGCAGCCCCTGCAGCAAACAAACCCATGGGCCGAGCCCCTTGGAGAGGGCAGCTGTGGAGGGTAAGACAAGCTTCCCAGGGGGCCAGGCTCTGGGGAGAGGCTGGGGATCCCCAGCTCGGGCGGGCGGGTCCTCGGCCTCCTCAGGGCTTGCTAAGCTCACAGGCTGGCGGCCGCATCCCTCATGTGTCCTCAGAGGCATGGCGGACTCCACACCCCACCCCCCAAGACTCGCTGCCCACGTCGGCTGCCTGTCCTGAGTGCGGACCACCCGACCACACGCTTCTCCGGGAAGCTCAGCCTCCCCCAGAGAGCAGCGCCAGGCGGACCCAGGCTGCCCACGCTGAGCCACGGCGCTGGCCAGCGGCCCCTGAGCCTCCTGGCTTAAGGGGTGAGAGGCTGCGGCGTGGGCGCCATGTCTTCTGGACAGGACGGTCATGGCGGGGCCCCCGGGCTCCAGGCACGCCCGCTGGCTGCGGCGACCGAGGCAGAGGGCACCGGGGCAGCAGCGTGTCTCCGGCACAGGGGAGGCAGAGGCGCTGCAGCGGGAGCCGCATCTCACCCCGAAGGCGTGGGGCCCGCGAGCACCCCGAGAGCAGGCCGGGCCTCCGGGAGGCGCACAGAGGGCAGAAGGTTCTACCCATCCACGGCCGACAGGCCTCAGGTACACAGGTGGGTGGGTGAGAAGGTGGTTTTTGCTTTAATTTAAAAATATCTTTTAAAACGTGTAGTTACAGAAAACAAACTCGAGGACGGGGGAGACCCGGCCTGGACGGCGGGCGCGGCGGGGGCTGGTGGCCACACTGTGCCGTGACTTCCCCTCGCGCCGGCCTCGGCCGTAGGAAGGGGCCGGGAAGGCTGTGACTCGGGCCGAGTCCTCGAGCCCTGGGGCTCCGCACCCGGGTAGGACACGCCACGCGGATCCCAGCCGCCCGTCTCACTCCTCGGAGAGTCTCTCTTGCACGCGGGCTGGCGGGGCGGGCCTCGAGGCGCCGGCTTCTCAATCCCAGTCCACTCGGCGAGGCGGGGGTGCTGCCATGTGGGCAAAATGAAGGAAACTTCTGGACAGATGGGGTTGGCGCAGGCCGTGGCTGTCCCAGGACGATGACATCCTTTTGGAAAAAGGGCGGTGAGCAGGAGCGGGAGGGCCTTGAAATGTTGGTCAAAGAGCTTTCGGCTTCCTTGGCAGCAACAGCGTGTGGCTGGTTGTATTCATCCCGCTTGTTGGTAACGGCAGCAGCGCGGGAGGCAGGAGCTGGTCTGGAGAAGATCCGGTGCGCGGCAGGGAAGGGGGCAAGCCCCACTGTCTCTTCTCTCCGGTCTGTTTGTAAAAGGACCTCAAGATGGCGGGCCCTGAAGGCCAGCGAGCCACATGCCCGGGACCCATCAGCAAGGTTTGGGGGACCCATCAGCAAGGTTTGGGGGACGCAAAGTTGACATGTCCGCGTCTCTCTCTGGCTCCAAAGCTGCTGGGGGTTCACCTGGAGAAACACCTTTGGGACATGACACCCGGAGCACGCCCCTCCTCCTGGCCCAGGGCAGTGGTTTCACGCTCTGGTCCTCCGAGCTTTCTAAAGCCGCAGATTCCAGGGCCCTGCTCCTAGAGACTCCTGCTCTCTGGGTTTGGGGTGGAGCCTGGGAGTCTGCATTTTAACAGGAGCTGGTGATGTGGGTGGTATGGGACCCACCCTAGGGTGGCTGAGACTCCGGTTGACCCGGCTGACCCGGCCAGGCAGGGGAGTAGGGAGGTCACAGGCTCCCCCTGTCCCAGAGGGGCGGCAAGGGCCTTGACCCCCTTGTGGAGGCAGCGGGGGAGGCCGAGGCTCCCTGGAAGCAGGTGGCCGGGCTCAACCGGCCCAGGGGTGCCTTCAGAGCCCCTGGCCTGATGTAGCCAGCAGGCCCCCCCCGCCCCCAGGGCTATGGGTGCTGGAAACTGAGATGTCCAAGGAGAGCTCGTCTGCCGCAGCTCTCCTGGGAAGCGACAGTGAGTTAGTCTTGAGCTTCTTTGGGGGCCCAGCCTCTCCTGGGGCATCCCAGCTGCTTAGAGAGCCAACCTGATCCGTGCCATCAGGCCCGGGCATCTGTGGGGCCTCGCGAAGTTCTCGGGCCCGTGACCCTGTGCACCCACCGGCCCCCAGCACAGACTCATCCTGGACTCCCCTGGGATCTTTCCTGATGCTTCTACAGGCTGTTGGGGTTTGGGACACTCGGGGCTCCGCGATGACCTGTTATCCTTGCTGTACTTGTCTCAAAATCAGAATTAAACAAAAACTCCTCCCAACAAGTCTCTGGAAAACAGACCAGCTCTGGCAGCGAGCCCCTGCCGAGAAAGGGGGAGACCGATGACGCCCGGTACCCAGCGCCAAGCACCAGCCGCCTCCAGAGCAGGAGGCGGCCAAGAGCATAGCGGCCCCTAAAGGAGGAGCACCCCCTTGCGCACAGCGGCCCCGCAGGGGCGCCCTGGCTGGGGGTGAAGTCCAAGCCGGGTGCCTGGGGTTACCCGCGCCCAGGACAGGGGTAGGGATGGACGCGACCAGTCCTTCAAGGTGGAAGGTGAATCATTGTCTACATTTAATAAAAACGTTTTCTCATTGGAGGCTCTGGAAGGCTTGAGTCACATTTTTTTTTCCTGTGTAAATCCCCCGCCCCTGCTCCCCCCGATGTCTGAGAACACATGGCTTAACAGTGGCTGCACAGAAAATATACACCCTCAACGTCTGACTTTCATTTAAATACAAATATACAAAATGTAAACGGAGACAATAGAGAAATTTACAAAACTTTTCTTTAAAAATAATAAAGACAAAATTCAGTTCTAGTTAGGACGCTATGAAAATACGTGCAAGTTGTCGTATCCGACTGGATTTCTATTGCAAGGTTCCGCAGAGACAAATCCGGTCCACCTGGCTTGACGGCCGCCTCTGAAAACTGACCTGAGTGGAAATCTCTTTGAGAAACCCGAGGCCCGATGTGGGTGGGGGGGGGGGCGCCTCCTTCCCGGCCCCCCCGGGGGACTCGTCCTCCTGCCGAGCCCCTGGTCACCTTCCGCCGCCCGGGGACGGGCCTGGGCTGCTCCTGCCGTGGACGTCCAGGCCAGAGCTGAAACTAGCTGCTTCCGGTGGAGTTTGAATTGACATGGTTTGAATTGATGTGGTGGTTAAAATTGGTCTTGGAATTGGGCGAACTTTTGGAGTTGTTCTGATGCTGGGGGCCGGGCCGTGAGGCGAGCGGAGGGAGAGAGAGAGATGAAGAGAAAGCAAGTGAGTCCTCGCGTCAGGCAGGGCCTGTCACGGGGCCTCCAAAGACGGCGGGGGCTGCTGACCTCCTCCTCTTGCTTTGCACTGCCTTTTGCATTCTCCCCCTGCAGACCTCACAGGCCACCCCTGGGTGCCTGCCAGAGCGATGGAGTTAAAAGACCCCCCCGCACCACCACAGGCAGGAAGGAGGCGGCCCCTCCTGTAATGTCTACACTGACTACCTCTGCAGGCTCAGGTCTCTATCCTAACCTGCCACCCCTTCCTTGGCCGAGTGACCTGGTTCCTAGCAGCTCTGGCGCGGCCGGGAACGTGAGCTACAGCACTCATGTGCGCGTGTTAGGAGGACAACGGCTGCTTGTGTGAAGTGCTGCCAGCTCCTCCTGGCACCCGGGGGGCACTGGGCCCATCACCACACAGGAGGCGGGGGAGGCGATCCACTGCTCCCTTGGGGGAGGTGGTGCCGGCATGAACTCCCCTCCTGGGTCCTCGCACCAGCTCTGGACAGCAGCTGTGTCCATCCTGTCTTTCAGGTGGGCAGCCGAGGCTGAGAGGGGCTCAGCAAGCGGCCACACGACTGACAAGCTTCAGGGCTGGATCTGAACTCGGGCTGTTCTGGGGATTCAGGCCAGGCGGGGAGGGGAGAAGCCCTTTCTTGCTGGAACTTCAATTGCACTTGGGGAAGCATTTAAAAATATTTTTAAAGAACGTGAACATGAGTCTATTACGGAATAGGATGTGAAACCTAGATGGAGACTTTTAGAGAAAACCGCAAATGTGGGCCTCAGTCTGCATTTCCTGTCCATGTGCCTGATCCCGGTTCCCCATCCTGTTCTCCCAGATCCTGTGTGGGGCTCACCTTGGGCAAGGTCCCTCACCCCCCTCAGCCTCCGTTTCCTTAAACACTACGAGCCCAGAAGGAGGGTCCGGCTTGGTTTGATGAGGCATCTCAAGTGCTTCGAGAACAGGCGGGCACACAGTGGACACTCAACATATGTCGGTGAGTGAAGGCCCAGGATTTTGTGGAGATTAAATAAGACATACCCAAAAAAAGCATCTCAGAGCACCAAGGCCAACCCCTTTTATCCCTGTTATCAGAGAGGGAGGAGCTGGGACTCCACTCAGGGCCGAGCAGCCCCTGTTCCTGCCTGTCCTGCTCCGCCTTGAGGAAGGAGGAACTTCCCGGACAGTCTCCCAGGCTCTGGGCTGGGAACCCCATGGCCGCGGCTTCCGGAAGGGCAGGCCGGGAGGGGGCGCTGTAGGGCCACCTTCGAGGTGGGAGAGTGAGGGAGGGTGAGGGAGGGGTGAGGGATCCCTGTGGCCCCACTCTTGGCGGGCCTGCCTTCCAGCGCCTCTTTCACTGGGCCACGCCCTTCATCGGGACAGGCTCTGAGAAGCAAACCTTTCTGCAGGGCCAGCGGCGGCGGGCCAGGGGGCACGGCACCACGGGAGGGCCGCAGGCCAGGAGCCAGCTTATTACCTTACATCTTTACCTGCACCACCTGAGTCTTTACGGTGGCCTGCGAGGCAGAGGCGCTCAGACAGGGGACAAGGGTCCATGTCTGGAGACATGTCTGACTCACAGGAGGGGGTGTGGGGCAGCCGGGGACGGTGCTCCACCTCCCCCACAAGTGCACAGGACGGCCCCCACCACTCAGAAACCCCAAACCACCGCAGGGCAAGGCCAAGAAGCCTGATCCAGGGCAAGCTCCGCGGGCCTCCCTCCTGCCCAGGGGTGCCACCGGCCAGCGGGCTCAGGGCGTGTCTCACAGGCGCTGTCCCTTCCAGCTGCTGCCCCCAGGCCCGAGCCCCACAAGGAGGTCGAGCTCTGCTGCTCTGGTCCCAGCTGAGTGCGGTGCTGGGCCCGCGGTCCCTGGAGCTGAGGCCAGGGCAGCTGGCAGGACGGCGGGTCTCACCTGACGCTTGAAGAGTCTCTGCAGCAGCCCTTTCTTCGGCGGTTCCGGCGGGTGACTTCTGTTCAGGTCCGGCGAGAGGGTACCGTTGGGTCCAAACATGTTCAGCTCCTTGAAGCATTCTGTCTCTATCATCTGGAGAAGGGATGCAGAGACACGGCGGGGGGCAGCGTGAGGGGCCGTGCCATCGCCTCCCAGGGAAAGCGACCCCAGCGATGAGCTGGTGTGACCAGGTCCTCCACCCGCCCTCTGTCCCCCGGGCCCGAGGCCCGACACCCCACCGGCTGCCTCTCTCCACCCTCCAGCTCCACGGAGGAGACACTCTGTCCAAGGGGGTGGGTTCATGTCACAGCAGCCAAACCCACCCCTGGCATTGCACCCCTGCACCCCCGGCCCCACGCAAGCCCTGCACTGACATGCCCCAGGCCCTCCTGGTTCAGCCCTGCATTTCCATTCCACCGGCTCCAGCTCTGACTCCCCAACTCAGCCGCCGCCCCAGCTCTCAGGGTCTTCCCAGGGAGGCCTGTCTGGCGCCTCCTGGCCCCTCTCGGCCCTGGCAGCCTGGCCACATGGGGCCGGCCCATCAGGCCCTGCCTCCTGACTGCGGCCGCCCGCCGGCTCACCTCGCTTTGCCAGGGGATGGGCACGGAGCCCGTGGAGAACTTGGAGTAGAAGTCGTCGTCGGTGTGGTCCAGGTTGACGCCCTTGACGGTGGAGAACTGCTCTATGTCCAGCACGTCCTTGCAGTACACGGCCCGGGGCTGCGGGGTGGACAGGAGAGCAGGGGGTGTCTTCCCGAGCCCCCCAGCCACCCTGCACTAGAACCCCTGCGCCCTCTCTTGGATGTGCCGAGGGGGCCCAGCCGGGGTAAGACGAGTGCTCTGGGGGGGGCGTTGCCCCACACACGCCCCCAGGTTGGACCTGGGATGGTCTCTGCCCCGACTCCTGCACCCCAGAACCTCTGGGGACCACACTGCCCCACCACATACTCTACAGTCTACTGGATCAGGAGGGAGAAAGGCCCCCACACCGCCCCGTAGGAGGAGGTTGGAGGTGCGGCCCCCGGTCCACTCCCCCATGTTGAGAATGAACCTGGGCCCCAGGGCAGGCCCGGAGGGACCCCCGGGGACATGCAGCCCAGGAGACATCCCAGGAGGCGCTCGGCTGGCTCTGGGGGGGTACCTCCGGCCCCTTCGCCCACGACAGGGATCCGGGGACTGGGGGTTTAGCACCCAGGCTCTGCCGCCAGCCAGCCAAGGCCAGGGGCCCAGCGGGGAGGCGCAGGGCCCTGGAAAAGTCACTTGCAGATGGAGCGAACCCTGGGCCAGGCGGCCACCGCAGCCACGAGCCCCTGCTGTTATGTGGGTGATCCCTTCCAGCTCGAACACGCTCTGGGGGCACAGAGAGAACACCCAGCCAGCCCTGCCCTTCAGGAGTTCCAGGGCAGTGGGGGAGACTCCCAGGAGCTCAGGGAGCCTGGGGGGCAGGGGAGGTGACTCCAAACTGGAAGCAGAGAGCCCCCCGGGCCTGGTGACATGTCCTGTCACTGCCCACAGTCTCCGCCCCTGGGTCAGGGCCCACGAGGACCTTCCTAAGCTCAAGGTCATCCACCAGGCTCAACAGGGCAGACGGGGCTGGGTGGGGGGTCCTCACATCTGGAACGAAGGGCGGGTCCATCATCCCGGCTTCCAAGCGCTTGAAGTTCATATTCCTGAAGAAGGGGTGTCTCTTGACCTCCGCGGCCCCCTCCTCCTGGCAGCCCAGCCTCTGCTTCGCGTCTTTGGTGAGCAGCTGTGACAGGGAGACCCCATGAGCCTCAGCTGCCCAGCCGCTCCTGCTGCCTGGACGCGGGAGGCAGAGGGGCTTCGGGGAGCCTGTGTTCAACCTGCCACACGGGTGTCGGGAGCCCCGACACGCCTGCAGCCCCCGGCCCCTCTGCCACCCCTCTGCTCAGGCTGTGTCAGGGGCACCCCCAGAGCCACTGTGGGCTTTGTGGTCCCGCAGTCACCCTGTGCCCAAGTGCCCAGGGCTCCCAGGGGAACGGGGGCCCTGTGTCTCCCCAGGGCTGTGAGCCCAGGGTCTGGGACCCACTGAGCTTCCCCCCGCTTGGGAATCTGGTGTTCTCTCTTCTGCTACAAGGAGGCACCGATGGGCGAAACTGTAACTGCAGGTCTCCTCGCTGACTCGACCCTCAGGACTCGGGACCTGCACCCACAGAGATCACCTCCGGCCCTCGAGGCCACACAGACAGGGGGCGCGGGGCAGGGACTCGTGGCTGCCCTGCAGGGGGCGAGGGGAGGGAGGGCAGGGGAGGGGGAGGCTTCTAGGGGAGAGGCTTTCATCAGGGGGCACGGGGAGGCAGCAGGGACACCCAGGGCTTATATGGGGAGCACCCAGTTATGGGTGAGGGTGTCGGGGTCGGTCAGGGAGAGAAGCAGAGGGGCCGAAGCCAGGCCAGAACATGGAGCGGGCGGGGGGAGGCACGTGGTGGAGAGAAGCGTCCTCAGAACCAAGAGGGAAGAAGGTTCGCGGAGGGTGAGGAGAGGCGGGGATGGAGGTGTGAAGAGAGGCGAGGGCCAGGCCGGCTGAACGGGGGAGGGCAGCCAAATGACCACGCAGTGCGGGTCCCTGCGTGTGGCCCGCCCCCACCCCCACCCCCACCCCCAGCACCAACAGCCTACGTGCTGGGATCTACTGAGCATTTGCTGAGAGACTAAGATCCAGGCAGGCAGACGCCTCGGGGGGACTCCCTTGCAACAAAGGAACCAAAGGGAGGGCAAGCACCAGGCCACAGCCGTGGGGTCAGTCCTCACGATGTCCCCTTGGCCCACTGCCCACCCCTGCCTGGCTTCTTTTACCCAGTGGCCTCTGCAGCTCTTCTCCAGGCTTTGCCTTTCTACAGAAGAACTGGGCTCTGCTGGGCCCAGGCCCCTCCCTGTCCCAGCAAGCTCCTCAGGTGGGGGCTGAGCCTCCGCCGCCGACCCGAAGCCCGCAGGGCCTGGCCAACAATGACCCGAAGCCCGCAGGGCCTGGCCAACAATGGTCTAAACCAGGCGACAGAGGCCGGGATGGGCAGGGCGGGCTGTACTGGCTGCTTATCAGTTCCCTCCAGGCAGGAATGTCGGCCAGTGCCCAGGACTTCTGTTTTCTTCAAGAGAAGCCAGAAAATCCAGGCTTACGGGACATCTCTCCCATGTTAAATCTTGGCCGTGAATCCAGCATTCACCTGTTTCTGTGCAGGCTGAACTAAACACTACTACGCGCGGCGGTGAGGTGAGGTACACGCCAAGAGAAGCGAGAGCAGGTGTGATGGGGGCTAGTGGAGCAGGAAGGGTGGGCTTCCTGGAGGAGGAGGCTGGCAACGAGCTGAAAGGACAGATGAGATGCAGGTGACTGAAGGGCCAGAGTGAGGGCGCTGGGGATAGGAACAGATTCCTGTGAGAGGTGGAACCAAGGTCAGGGACCATGGAGAGGATCCGTAACTACCATCGTGGAAGGAGGAAGAGCACCCAGGGGTGCTGCTTGTGGGGTGGCCTTCTTAAGCAGGCAGGGCTGGGGCTGCCAGAACCTAGAAACCTCATGGGGCACCCAGAGCCTCCGTGGATGCCTGACAGGGCCAGCGGTGCCCTGAGCTGACACCCATTGTGGGGCATAGGGCAAGCCTGGCTGCCCGACCAGATGGGCTGTGGTTAGGCGCACAGAGAAAGCCTAAGGCTAGAATCCCCCAAACCCCAGGTAATTGGTAAGAAGACCGAGCAAGGCCAGAGGCCTCTGGCTGGTCAGCCAGGGGAAGAAGATGAGGGAAGGTGGGACTGACACTTTGTACCCCAGGCCAGATCCCCCGGGAGCCCAGAACTGGCCACGCCTTTCCCCCGGTGGCCACCAGGGGGCAGCAGAGGGAAAGACGCGCCTGGGTCCTGGTGGAGGCCGCCGGGCAGGGAGGACCCTCGGCCACTGTCCACTGGGCAGGTCTCATCTCCTCGTGAAGGGCTCTCAAGTCCGGCACCTCTGAATCCCCGACCCTCACCTGCTCTCACCTCCCTACCCCTTGCCATCTGGCCCCACTCTACGGATGCCTCACCTAGACACAAGCGCAACCAAGATTCCCGCGTACCAGACTGTGCTCCCTTGCTCCGCCTGTTCCCAGCCCCAGCCCTGGCCGCTGGGCTCTCGTGGGCCTCCGGGGTTGTAAACACTGGCCACCGCGCGGCTGGCCGGGGCCTCGCATCGCTCCCTCAGCGCCCCTCCCCACGCAAACACCACAGCCATGGTCCTTCTGCCTTGGGAACTAGTCAGGTGGCAGCTCGAGCCCAAAGCCTCTTTCCCGTGGCCCTGTGACACCAGACTGAAGCTGGCGGGAGGAAGTACAGGAGCAGCTCGAGAGAGACTCCTGGGGGTGGGTCCTGGGCCCCTAGAGTGCAGCCTCGGGGTTTCTGGAAGCAGAAGCTTCGCTGCTTTTAATCAGCCCCCAGGCCTGTTCTTTGAGCTCCAGCCCAGCGGGCCTAGGGGCGGGAGGCATTGCTGGCCTGGGCAGTGGCTGCTGCAGAGCAGCAGGGCCTGGGGTGGGGGGAGCCTGCGGGCTCACAAGGGCGTGTGGTGGGTGCTCAAGCCCCTCCTGCCCCAGGCGGCGGGCATCTGAGGGCAGCTGCAGGGTGTGCTGAGGCCAGCACATTTGTGCCCGGCCTTGAAGGGAGCAGTGCCCTGGGGCCCAAGCAGGACTTGGGAGGCTGAGGGCCAGTGCCCACCCCCCACAAGGCCTGGCCTGGGTGGGGCGCCCCGGCTGAGAAGGGTAGCCTTGGAGGGCCCCAGCTACTGCTCCCACTTAGTGTTATCAGATGTCCAGAGACCAAAAACACCACCACCTGCCACCTGCTGCCCCCAAGCTGGTGCCTGGGGATCCAGAGTCTAAGGGGACAGGGGCCAAGGTCAAGGGTAGGGGCTTGCCCAAGATCCCTTCCATTGTATTTGGGCTGCAGGTGGAATCTTCGCTTTCCTCCGCTGCCAGCTGATGCCCCCCAGCAAAGCTGGGTGTGAGGGTGTCTCCAACAGTTCCCCTTGTCAGGCTTCCTGTCCCCCACCTCCAGGTTTTCTCCTGGAGACCACACCGACCACCCCCTCCACCGCCAGGCTCTGCTCCCCTGGTTCGGTGGCTTCGGCACCCACACCCGAGCGCATCGGGACCGCGTCCTCTCCGAACCGTTTGCTGTTCTGGGAGCAGGAAGGGCGTCGCCCGGGGCAGCGGCCGGCGCCCAGGACTCACCATTTTGCAGATGGACTTGGCCTCCTCGGAGAACTTGGGGGAGTACGCCTCCTCCGTCTCCAGGACCCGGCGATCCACCTCCTCCCGCTTCACCTTCTCTTTGCGGCCGCGGAACGGCGACTGGCCCTCGATCATCTCGTAGATGAGGCAGCCCAGACCCCAGTAGTCAGGGCTCAGGCCGTACCTCTGGTTGTTCAGGACCTCCGGAGCTAGGGAGAGGAGGGGGTGAGGGCAGGTGAGAGACAGTGGGTGCCGGGCAGAGCCTGGCACACGCCTCGGCCTCCTGCTCCCAGGGTGATGGTGCTGCTCACAGAAGGCCAGTGGTTTCACGACTGGGAGACTCTTCCCCCTGCTGACTCCTACCTACCAGCTGCCCTGAATACCACCTCCTGCAGGGAGCCTGCCCTGATTGCTCTCCTCTCTGGTCCTTCGGGGAGCTGACGAGGGTGAGTGGAAATAGCCTGTTCCCTTGACATCTCTCCCACCAAAACAGAAGCAGCCTTATTCACTGCTGCATCCTCAACAATCACTATGACAGCAGACACACAGTAGGTGCCACACACACACACTCACTTCAGTGACTGAAGGCATGTCTGCCTAAATTAAAGATGCTTTTAAATTTATCTGGAATTCAAACTGCCTCTCACTATGGTTTCCCCACAACTTTGGTAAAATGAATCATAGAGTCACCACAGAAATGCAAGAAAGATACTTCCATGTCATCAGGCAGGCCACACACATCAGAGGCAATGCAGCCACATGGCTGGTGTGCAGGCCACAAAGCCCTGCAGACAGATTCATACAGCACCGCGCAGAGGAGACCCATGCAGATGCACACAGAGGCTCAGCACATCCATCACCGACCCATCCATCCACTACCTGTTAACTATTATCCATCGACATACCTGTGCATCCATCCATCCATCCATCCACGCCTCAACCTATCCATCCACCCTCCACCTGTCCATCTACCCATTTACCCTTCTGTCCATCCACCCACCTGTCTGTCCACCCATCCACCCACCTGTCCGTCCACCCATCCACCCACCCATCCACCCACCCATCCATTCACCCATCCACCTGTTAGCTATTATCCACAACCTATCTACCTCTCCACCCACCTAACCACCTGTCAATTATCCATCATCCACCCATGTATTTATTCACCCACCTGTCCATCCATCTGCCTAACCACTCATTCATCTAGCAGGTGTCAGTCATCTACCTACTATCTCTCTAGTCATCCATCCATCCACCCATCAATGCTTTATCATCTATCAGTATCTTATTAACAATCCTCTCTCTCCATCTATGCACCATCTATCCATCAGCACTCAAATGGATATACACACTCACACCCACGTGGCCACACACCTCACAGGTTCCCAGGTCATGCAATCTGTAAAGGCTCCTCTCAGCACCAAGGACAACACACAGAATCCTGTTCACGTGTCGTTGGCAAGGGCCCAGCAGAGGCAACAGTGTCCCCGGCCCCCAGAGCTTGCGGGGTCCTCTGCCTCCAGAGGCAGTGGGCACGTGTGTGTGAGCGTGCAGGAGGAACCCATGGGACGTCCCTACTTGGAAGGGGGATTCCAGGAACCAGGTGTTGCTCCCCCAGGACGGAGGTCTCAGGGTAGACCCAGGGGAGTCGGGGGGGGGGGTGCTCAAAGCCTGTCTCCACCTAAAATCCTCTGGTGAAGCAGCAGGTACTCTGCTGTCCTTTCTGGGCCCTTCCTAATACCTCCCTCCTCCCGGGGTCTCCAGGAGTCCACTAGCCCACCGGACCCCTGTTCACCTTCAATAGTGCTTGCAGCCCTGTTCAGAGAGTTCAGGAGTGGCTTGGCTTTGACATGAGGGTCGGAGGGTGGGGGTGGTGGTGAGAGGATTTGCTTTAGTCAAGTCACACCCTGGAGTCACCCCCCCAAGGGCTGGGGGTTCACATCCACACTTACCCATGTAGCCGACGGTGCCCACCCGGCCGCGGATCAGATCTCCCTCAGGGATCTTCACGGCCAGGCCCAGGTCCGAGATCCTAATGTGGCCTGAGGGGGGAGAGCAGGTCAGGGGGTCCTTGTCAAGTGGACAACAGCCCCCCAGGCCAGGTCACAGACCTGCTGGGCACCCCTGGACAAGTACACAGCTTCTCGGCATTTTCATCTGTCTCAGGAATAGTGAAACCCCAATCTACCTTCTCAGGGAGACTGCTAGACCCCTGGGGGAGCCCGGGGGCAGGAGGGCCTAATAGGTCACTTTGTAGGAGAAAAACATAAAAGAGGCAAAAGGAAGTGGGTTTGGCTGGACAGTGGCTGACCTGCCTCATAAATGACCTAATGGGCTATCTTCTTGGAGGACACGGTCATGAAGTTTAAAGCCCTTGGCCGAGATGTGGGGTTGCTTCATGGGAAACAATGTGAGACTCTCCAGACAATTTGCAACAATCTGCTTAAGGGGAAAACTCTAAGCGCTTTGGGAAGCAGCTCCCTGGCCGGCCTTGTTGGTCTTCAGAGGTTGTTCTCCCTTTGAAACAAGGAGAAGCGCAGACATGGGGCCCCACGGAGACCAGGGGGCGGAAGTGGAGCTTCCAACCAGGACAGGCCCCCCAAAACTGAGAGGACACTGCCCCTCCTGGCCTGCCCAGGGCTGTACAGCCTGGAATCCAGCAACCCTGATGCCAGGAGCTGTGTGCATCCCCTGGCTATGGCAGGAATGGGACCAGGGCATGAGGATTCCAGCTGCCGGGCAACAGATCAGTGGTGGGCCCCGGGGCTGTCAGAGCAGGCAGCAAGCCCGGGTTCTTAGCCTGAGCCTGACACGGACACCCAAACCTCTCCCCCGGTCACCAATGACTGCCTCCCCTACACCTCCCCTCTGCCTGGGCTGCCTGGTGATGGCCAGGCTGCAGGGGGACCGGCTCCTGGTTTCTGTCCCCACTGCAGGGTGATCTGGGCATGTGCCCACCCTGCAGCCCGTCATCTGTAAAATGCGTGTGGGGAAGGCGGCCCTGACCTCTGTGGAGACAGAAGAGCTGGTGAGAGAAAAGATGTGCAAACCACCTCCTGGGGGTGAGAGGCCGGGAGGGGTCACCATGGTTTTTCTTGTTAGCTGTGCACACACGCACATGCACACACACACAAGCATGCAGTGAGCACACATGCACAGCACACACGAGACAGTGACAGCCATGGGTCCAACACCCAGCACATCTGTAGTTGGCCACAGTTAACAAAGCAATTTGCCCTCAAGCTATCTTGTCAGAGCTTCACCAACACCCTCCACCCTCCGAAGCAGGCCGGGCAGGACCCCCTGTTTCCATTTCACAAACAAGGAAAATGAGGTGTGAGAAGCTGCATGAAAGTGAAGTGTTTGGCCAGCATCTCCGGAATCCTGCACCCTCACTGCGCTCCACTCACTCCACACACCTGGCTTCTCCATGCCACACACCTGGGTTCTTTTCCATGATGCCTTCCCCAAGGCCTCTCTACTGAGGAGAGGGAGGGACCCCACCTGCCCACAGCCCCAGGTCCCAGGCCAATGCCCCCGGGTCTCTGGAGGCCATCGGTTGTTCCTGGTCGTGACACTCACCTCAGAGCAGAAAGGACCCCAGCGACTCCCCAACTTACCGTAGTCATCCAACAGGATGTTTTCGGGTTTCAAGTCTCTGAAAGGGAAAGATCAGAGGCCAGTGAGCATGGGGGGAGGGGGGCATCTGGGCCGACCCCTCGGGCCAAGCAGGCCTGTTTCCTTCCCACCTCTTGGCTCAGGCTGCCTGGTCCCTGGGTCAAGACAATCTTGGGCTAATTTCTCTGCTTCCAGTAATTTAAAACAAATGCTGCTGTTGGCCACAGGCATCTTCCCGACCCTGGGGAGTGACCAGGCAGGAGGTCAGGCGAAGGCCAGTGCTGGCATCTCTCCACATGACACCCCTGGGGAGGAGACCACTGGCTGGGGAGCTGACAGACCCTTGGGGCTAGAAGGCCCCGGGGCCCAGAAGGCCCCTTGCCCTGAAGGCAGAGCAATGAAGAAGCTACTAGAACCAAGTATCAGCTGTAGGATCAGGCTGGAAGGAAGAAGATGGCAACCTCCAGGAGAAATACCCCCTTTGGGATGGGCACCCCCAACTCGGCTGAGCTACAGCCTGCAAGAAAGCCCAGCCAGTAGCCTGGCAGGAGGTGCCACCGCCAACACCCCCCCACCCCCACCCCCGCCCCAGGTCTCTCTTCTCTTTGAGGACAGGATCATACGCCTCTCCATTCCCCGGGGAGGCAGCAGAAGGGTCTGGTTCTACTAGGAAGATCTTCTCCGCAGATCAAAGAACAGCCAATGGGGCAGCGTGCGCAACCAGGCTGAGCCACCCGGCAGACACCACCGGGCATCTGGATCGCGGCTCCATCCCAACCAACTGGCTTTGTGTATGTAACTGAAGGCAGCTGTCCTCCTGGGGAGTGGCTCATGTACCCCAGTCCGGGGAGGCACCGCACAGAGTGATAATTGATGTTTGAATGTAGTTATTTATTACAAAATACTTTTGTTGCTGTTTTTAAATTTGCATTCTTTTGATATGTTAACAATCCCAAATAAGGGCAGGAGCCATCATGTCAATAAACCCGTGGCCACAGGGTTGGAAAGACAGCTGGCCGGTGGGCACAGGCCAGAGCCCAAACCCACAGAGAGGCCATGGCGAGGGGAGGGGCCAGGCAGGCACCCTGCTCTCTTCCTCCCTAGAGCTGGAACTGGGAGGGGCCCCCCCTTTTTTATTTTATTTTTTTAAGTGAAAGGCAATCGAATAGAGGATTCTTTTTTTAATCCTTAGGGAAATTTCTGACTCTCTTCTCTTCTCACTTGAATGAAAATAAAACAAAAACATAAGTTGGTTCTCCGGAGAGCTCTGCCAGAGCTCACTGCAAAGGCCTCAGATCGGGTGGGGGGGGGGTGTGTCAGGTCTGCGCAGGCGACCACGTGCTGGCCACGGGCTGGTCCGAGGATGGACATTTCTAGAGCCTTGGCGTCATGATGCCTGGGCGTGGAGCCTCAGGCACCTCCCCTCCACCTGTTCTCTCTAAATAGCTTCCCCCCCAATCAACAGGAGAAAAGCAGGCTCCCCCCACCCCAGAATGTGGCGCCTGGCTCCAGGGTCCTGATAAAAATAACAATTACAATGGCAAGGGGCAGGAGAAATCATTTTAACCTTTAGAGCTTAATGGTCAGAGGAAACATTCCCCAAATGATACGAATCCCTATATTTATTTGAAAACGGAATCAATGAAAATCTTCTGGGCAAAAAATATAACAACATTCTGTGTGGGAGGAGGAGAGTGGAGAAGAAAATGATAGAAAATTCCTCACCATTAAGAGCTTTTCATGCATTTTTTAGAGGGATGATGGTAGAAATCGTTTCGCTACAGCAATTAGATTCCACTGGATACCTTTAACTGTGTGATGGGACGGTTCAACTGCAAAATATCGCTGTTAACCTTGACAAGCACATGGCGAGCTGTGTCAGGGATCTACTTACTCAACATGGGAGCGCAGAGCTTTTCTAAATCTTTGAGGAGAGCGTGGCGAGGGAGGTGCTAAGGTGCGTGTGGATGCCTGCCTGTGGGCGGTGAGCCTTCCCGAGGCTGGTCCCACACGGCAGGCCCAGGCCCGGCTTGGCATCCCCGGGAGCCGGGAGGTGGGGCCAGTGGCCATAGCCATCGTGCCAGCCTCGAGGGAGTATTGGCCACACCACAGGCTTCGCCTCCCCGGGGTGGCCTGCCCTCCTCGCCTCCAGGGGGCTCCCGCCCGACTCTAGCACCTTCTCCAGGAGGCAGTGACACGCACGCCAGGGTGCTGCGTAGGCCCGGCCTGGGCCAGCGTGGCTCACCTGTAGACCGTGTGCTCGCGGTGGAGGTCTTCCAGGCCGCACAGGATCTCGGCCGCGTAGAACCGGGCTCGCTCCTCCTCGAAGCCGGGGTTGCCCATGTTGTAGATGTGGAACTTCAGGTCGCCCCCGTTCATGATGGTCAGCACCAAGCACAGCGCGTCCTTGGTCTCGTAGGCATAGGCCAGGTTGACCTGGGAGCACAAAAGAGCTCATGGGACACCGCGGCCACTGCCACCGCGTCAGCTCTTCCTCCTCGGGGGGCTTAAGGGTGAGGGGAGACCCGCTGTGGGCTGCAGCACCTGCTGCACCCAGACGGCCTCCGCTGCTCAGCCTGCTGCCCATTCTTGACGGCTGAAGAGATTACCCCTTCCAACTCGGGGGTCCTGGCAAGGAGGCAATGGGTGGACAGGCTGGCAGCACCCTGCCCACGGAGGCACCGTGACAGACTTGTCTGTGCTGACCTCCCATGCCTTCCAGCTGAGGACTCGGGATTCTGGGAATGGGCTAGGGAGGGGCCGGGGGTCCGTCGACTGGGCCTCAGGACGGCTGCGTGCGGACATGCTGCTCAAAGGGACCGTCACAGAGGGGGTTTGGGGTGGAGACCGGTGCCAGGGGATGGGGAAGGCTGGGTGGGGGGAGAGGCGGGCAGCGCTGGCGGTGCTGAGGCAGGGTCACGGGGCAGTGTCTGTCCTTCCCCACTTGGGGAGCGGGCACTCATGACATCGGCCTCAGGAACCCAGCAGGGGCCAAGCTGGCTGCAAAACACACGAGCAGTGGGTACTGAGGAAGAGAGCCACCTTCCAAAGGCAGGGCTCTGGTGCCCAGCCCCTCACAGCCCCAGCACACCTGCCCAGGTGGCCCCAGAAGGTGCACTGCCAGGCACACGGCCCTTCCCCGAAGCAGGGCCCGCGTCACCAGCCAGCACTGCCCCTGCCTCCAGTGACCCAACCCGGGACAGTGTGTGTGGGGGACAGGGCCACACAGGGAAGGAATGATGCACAGCTCCACAAAGAGGCGCAGGTAGATCTGGGGAGCGAAAAAGGCTCACTGCTGAAGGGGCTGTAGCGCAGGATGTAAAGACCCCAGGGCGGAAAGTGATGGACACTCTACGTGAAGTCGGCCCTGGGAGTGGCCACTCAGGACGTGGGAGCTGAGTGGACACCCATGCCCTCCACCTCCCAGACCCCATGGCTGGCTGGCCTGGCAGGGACTGGTCTGGCCCAGGGGCTGGAGACAAGAGCAGCGCTCACTCTGGAGACTCCAGATGGGGCAGGTGTAGGATGGAGACCCGACTGGTCTCCGTGTGAGAGCAGCCTGTGGCTTCCACTAATGTGGGCCTGGGGTCATCTGTTACTGCAGCGGAGCGCAGCCCAGACGGACAACACCGACCCACCCAGGCTGGGCTCCCAGTGACTGAGGTGCAACCAGCACATGGAGTCTGTGCACAGAGCTCCGGACTGGCCCCAGGCTGGTGTGCTGTGTCCACTGAGTGAGCACATAGCCAGGAGCCCGGCAGCCTCCACTCCAGGACAAAGGCAGCCCTGGGGCCTGTCGATGGAGGGACTGGTGGGTTGCCTTCCTGCATGCCCCCCTCTCCCTGCACGGCACTCCCTGGGGTGTGGGGACCCGCCTCCCAGGAGCCCCGGTCACCAGAGGGGGGCCTGTCACTGGGCCCTGGACACTCACCACAAACCGACTGCTGACCTTCTCTAGGATCTGCTTCTCATTGAGCGCCATGGACTCGCCTTTCCTCTTCTTGATCCTCTTCTTCTCCAGGCGCTTGCAGGCGTACATTTTCCCGGTGGCCCGAACCTGGCAGGCACACACCTGGGGGCAGAAGGAAGCCAGGCATAGCCCCATGAGGTCTGCCCGCGCCTGAGGGGGCTCCCAGCCCCAGGACAGACCACCAGGGCCAGGCCCTCCAGATCTGGCTCCAGTGCCACAGCGCCCCTCCTCCTCCAGCCCTTGGGCAAACCCCAGCTTGAACGGACAGGACCAGCCATCTAGGCCCAGGCGGAGGCCTGAGATACCAGCCCACTCAGAGGCAACTAGGCTTTCTCTGTCCTTAGTTTCCAGTCAGACACAGCCATGCTAACTGGGACTTTCAAGCACCAGCTGCTGGTAGGAGAGGCTTGTCTGGGTGGGGGTGGGGTGCAGTTATGGGAGAACCCCGACTCTACAGTTCAGAGGAAGGGGTATCAGAGCCTTTAGGTTCTGATGGTAATTCTGCCCTTTATCAGCTGTGTGATGCAGGCTGGTCACCTGACCATTCTGAAATTCAACTTTCCTCATCTCTAAACTGGGAATAACTAAGTTCGCCTCACTGTGGCCGAGATCAGAGAAAGGACAATAGGGCTTATTAATAAGGGCTGCATCCTGCCAAGTGCCTTAGTGGCCTCCTGTCCTCAGTTTCCCCCACTCACAACCCTGCCTGAGGCGGGCTCCAAGGACACCCCTGTCTCACCTGCCTGGCCCCAGGCCGCCAGGACTGCTCCACACCCTCCTGTCCCACCTGAGACAACCCGAGGGTCCCTAGGCCCTGAGCTGCATCCTCCCTCCCCACCAGGGGGCGCTCAGGGCACCCGCTTCAGACACTACCGGCCAATCTAGCGGGGACAAAAGGGCCAGAAAAGGTGACCAGAGTGTGGGAACACCCCACTGAAGACGTGGACAGTCACTCACCTCCCCAAATCCCCCTTTTCCTAGTACTCGGTACTGCCTGAAAGTGTTTTTGGTTACTGGTTGCCTGGAAAAAAGCAAGAATCCAACATTGGTTTCATGGTGATTAGACAGAGCCCATCTCACGATGTCTGACCAGACAGGACCTGGCATCACGAGCAAGGACGGGGCTTTGGGGAGCAAAGGAATAAGCGATGTGCTTGCAGACCAGGGCTCTGGCTGCAGACAGCTTCACTGCCCGCTAAGAATATTCTGGTTTCCCTCACCCTACATCCCCCGCTTTGTTGACGTATAATTGACAAATAGCCTACAAGTTGGTGTCTTGCTACATGGATCTCTGTGAACTAACACCCACAATCAAGTCGTTAACATTTTGTCAACTAACATCTCCTTTTCCTCCCGTCTTCTCTCTCTCTTCCTTAAGATCCACCCTCCTAGCAAATTTCAGGTATGCAACACTGAGCTGTTTACTCTAGTCCCCCTGGCATACATTTCATCTCCAGAATTTATTCACTTTGCACAAGTGAAACTTTGTATCCCTTGACCAACATCGCCCCAGCTCTTCATCCCTTCCAGGCACCCCGCATCCCTGCGGGCACCCCACACCTTCCATTCTACGCTCTGCTTCGTGTCATTACTGCAGACTCCACATAGAATTGCGACTACGCAGATCCTTTCTGTGCTTGGCTTATTTCACTTAACAAATGTCCTCCAGGCTCATCCATGTTGTCATAAGTGGCAGGGTTTCCTTTTTGAAGGTTGAGTAATATTCCACCGGGGGTGTGAATGTGTGTGTGTGTTGTCAAATAACACCATTTTATTCAATGTCCTTTTGTTATAATATTGATGAGAGGAGAAAAAAAAAACAGCCAAGGCTGAACAAAACGACATTATTGGAGGATGCATTTTTGATACATGCACGTCATTTCACATTAAAGATGGTGTTTCCAGGCCTCCCTGGTGGCACAGTGGGTTGAGTGCAGCGCTGTGAAGCTGTCCACAGCCTCTGCAGTGCGGGTTTGATTCCCGGCCAGCGGGGGAGATCCCACATGGCCTGCCTCGCCCGCTGCTCCCCTCAGTAGTGTCTTTGGTCCTCAGTCTGCTGCTCCCCTCAGCAGTGTCCTCAGTGTTTGGTCTGTCTGCCTGTCTGCTCCCTGCTCTGTCTCTGGTGAAGTCTCTCACCCTCCCGCACATCCGCCTGTACCCCAGTTCTTGTGTAAATAAATAAATCTTTGAAAAAAAAATAAAGATGCTGTTTCCAAAAACCTGTGGGCAGCATGAAGTGAGAAGCTACTGTGTAAGCATAAGCACAAGTCTTCACTCCTGTGTTCACTGCAGCGGTATCTACAATTGCCCAGATGTGGGAACAACCTAACTGTTACGGACGGGATGTTAAAAATTGGCTCTTGGATCTCAGGGACCACCTGGGCATCTCCCAACTCCACCCCACTCCACCTCAGGGAATCTGAACAAGGCCAGCGAGCCTCTGGCCACCCAGCAGCCTGAGAATGCATCTCCACGGAAGCTCGTCTCGCTGCTGGGTCCCAAGGAGGATCTGGGTTTCCTGGGAAATCACACCTTCAACACCACACTGTTCTCTTAGGACAGCCTTGAAACCCCCAAGGCCCGCTGGCAGCCCGTGTGGAAGTCATGTGTGGGACGCACGCTCCCTTCCCTGGTGCTTCCTTAGGAAGCGGGGTGACAGCGCCCGGCCCCCTCTGCAGGGCTCTCCGTTGCTCCAGGCCGCAGAGAGAACACCTGCCAAGCGCGGCCTCGCCTGCAGCCCGGGAAGCCGTCCCTGCAGCTGCCCGGGAAACCACATGAAGGCGGCGGGGCCTGCGCTGGCGATACACGGAGAACAAACAGTCGGTCGGCGTGACCGCAGAGCTCCTCTGCGAGGGGAAATGAGGGAAACACAATTTCCCAGGAATTTCTTGGTTAACCTTGGGAGGGGAAAGATCCCTTTACTATTTCAACAGTGCAGCACCAACAGGCCAGGATTTTGTTTGGAAAAAGAGAGGGGGTGCTGTCAGTCAGCGAGGGCATTTCCAGGCCAGGTCCTGCCCTGCCTCCCGCCCACCTCAGGCCCTCCCAAGGGCGGGACTTGTTTGCAGTCAGCACATGGATTAAAAAGCCGTTTCTCCATGTGCCTCAGAGAGTAAAAGGAAACCTGTGGCCACAACCCCAAGCTTCTGTGGGAACAGCAGTGCTGGGCTGCGGGACAGGGGTCTGAGTGCACGACCTTGCTGTGTGACCAAGGGGAGCCCACAGCCTCTCTGAGCCCCGCCTCTTCAATAAAATGGAGACACTGGAGAGGCCTGCGCTCTGTAAGCGGCCGTGTGGGCGTCAGAAGTCCTTAATTGCATTCTGGAATAAAGGCCAAGCCCTTGGGGGTCTCTGGGGTGACACCCCCACCGCCCCAGCATCTGTCCTCTGCTCCTCCCACGAGCCTCGGGAGGATGGCTGATTACGCTCTCATTCTGCAGATGAGAACGGCCAGGCTTTTCTGAGGGACACAACGAGCTGCCTGCAGGCTCGGCCAATAAGCCAGGCGGCGGGCTCCAGGTCTAGGGGCTTCATGTGGAGCTGCCCTCCCTCCTATGTCTCTCCTGGAGCCTGTGTATGTGCACTGGCCTCCTGTCACCCCCCACCATTCTCCTACCCTGCAAAGCAAGGTGCTTCCTTCTGGCTTCCTGAGTGAGCAGAGATGGGTCACGAACGGGACTCTTAGGGGTCCTGCAGCCTTGTAAGCATCTGCAGGGAGTGTGACCAGCAAAGGTGCTGATGTACGTGCAGTGAGGCTGGCTCCTGGCTCCCTCCCTGCAGCCTGCCCAGATGGCGTGAGTGCAGGCCTCGGGGTACAGGGAGCCCTGGCTCGGGAAGGGGCTGCTCCCACCCTCACATGCCAGCCTGGCCCCATGCTGGCTAAGGCAGGCATTGCCCTGTATTGCGACCCTGGGTGTTGTAGGCTGGCAAAGCATTGTGCCAGAGGCTGTGCTCCTGGCCTGGGCAGGGTCCTCTCGGGGCCGCGCTCCTGGCCTGGGCAGGGTCCTCCTGGGGCCGCGCTCCTGGCCTGCTGGGGGACGAGGCAAACCACGTCCTTAGTCTCTCCTCCCAGGGAGACACAGGCTGCACGTGAAAGTGTTTGCTGAGGCAGCTCTGAGCACACGGAGGCCCTCGGGGTCGCCTGCTGTCAGAGGTGAAAAGCAAACGAGAAGGTCCCGACCGGCCGCCGGTGCTGACGTGGCGGAGGGGAGCAGGCGCTGGCG
The DNA here is from genome assembly GCF_014898055.3 of Talpa occidentalis. Classification (NCBI taxonomy): domain Eukaryota; kingdom Metazoa; phylum Chordata; class Mammalia; order Eulipotyphla; family Talpidae; genus Talpa; species Talpa occidentalis. The sequence continues at coordinate 7,344,006 of NW_023605194.1, forward strand.
TGGCAAGCCTGGAAGTGGGGGCAGCCAGCCGTGCAGGAGGGACAGTTCTCAGTCTAAAACCGGTGCTCGTTGACCCCAAATCCCTCTTCTAGGAACTTCCATGGATGTCCTTGCCAAAGTTCCCTGTGATGGCTGCAGGGAACTACAGAGCTGCCCGTTCTGTAAGGAGGAGCGCCCGCACCGTCCTGCCCCGGGGGGCTGGGATACAGGCTCCTGAACGCCTTCAAAGAATATGGCCAAGCAAGAATCCCCGAGGGCAGGGAAACAGTGAAGTAAGGCCGGGATGCCGTGTGTAGGAGAGTGAGTGTGAGTGTGAGTGTGAGTGCACCATGGGCTGCTCTGGAGGCACACACGACAACCTGGTAACAGGAGGCGGGCGGTTCGTGTTGTCTGAATCTGCGACCCAGGGGAGGTAACAGTTTTATATGATGGCTCAGGTGAAAAGCCTGCACCCCCAGCCCCTGCACACACACGCACACACACTGCACACACACATGCATGCACATGCACACACGGTGGCACACGCTCTTGCATGGGGGGCTCGTGGGGAGCACTTACCTCTCCAGCCACTTCCACTGGAGAAAGCGGTCGAAGTACATGCTGTCCAGGTATTCGTGGAAGGGCTCCCCCCTCAGGTAGTCGTGGACAGACCTGGCTCAGAGGGAACAGGCGGGTGAATTATAACCCAGTGTCGGCTGGTGGGCGGCACAGCCAGGTCAGCTTCGGCCTCATCCTCCCCAGACTGGGAATGCAAACCTGGGGGTCCCCCGAGGGGCAGGAGGGCAGTGCCTGCTGTGCACGCCCATGCAGTATGAGTGGGGTGGTGGGGGCTGCGCTGGGCACGGCTGGCACCGCTCCCACCGACTTGGCTCACCTTCCATCCAGGTCCCTGCAGGGCCTGCAGATAGGTGCTGGGGGTGGCTCAGGAGCAGCCAGCCTGTGGCCCCTCCTGCAGCAGAGCCACCTGCTCCAGCTGGTGGCACCCTGGTGGGGCTGGGGGCCTGGGCTGCATGTCCAACCTTCCCCCATCCCAGAGGGCCTGGAGAGCTGCCGCTTCAACACCCGCGAAGCAGGGATTTTCTCTGGACTTGGCACCTGTTCTCTCTCCCTTCATGAAAACCATCCAAACAGCTGCTGGGCCCTTGGCCACTGAAGACCCATCCTGGCTGCCAGGGCTCCAGGTTGGGGGTGAAGGGCAGCCCCAGGGCACTTACTGTGCACAGGCAGCAAAGAGTTCTTTGCAGGGCGTCTGCAGGAGCTTCTCTTCCGTCTGGGAGACGAGGTCCTGGCCGACTTGGGTGATGAACACTGGGGACTGGGGTGGGGGGAGAGAAGCGGTGGTGTCAAGGGGTGGAGGGTGCCATCTGCTCTCCCACCCCCACAGTGCCTGATAGTGCCTGGAGGTGGTGCTGTGTCCCTGCCATGGCCTCTGGCAGGCCTCTGGCTCCCGAGCCCCGATGCCCCCATCTGCAAAGGTCACTAAGGATGTCCCCACATCCCAAGCGAGCACGTGATCACAAGGGAAGGGGGTGCCAAGTGCCCTGAGTGTAAGAGGCTGGCAACTCGGCCCACCGGGGAACCCGTCCCAGCTGGCCCACGTGCCTTAGCCATGCTGTGTCCTCAGAGGGTGGACGTGGGTTAACAGCTGCCCAGACGCTAGGTGATGAACGAAAGGCCTGAAATGGGCAGAGGGGTGAGTGAAGGGACACTTGGCAGCGGGGAAGGGTGGATATTGGGGTAGGGCTTCGGCACAGCAGACACGGGTTCCAAGCCCATGAATACCACCCACAGTGGCGGGTCTGGGTCTAGACCTCGGCCTCATTGTGGTCAGGCCCGGTTTCTCCCGGAACAAACCGACGCAGGACAGAGGCCCGCGTTCAGCGCGCAGTAGGAAGCACACACATCTGCAAGCGTCATTTCCTTCTCTGTCTAGGCTGAGTGGAGCATTCCAGTCTTGAAAGGACTATTCCAAAGGGTGTCCACCTCTGGGGAGGCAGGCTCGCCCACTCCACCCCCTCAGCCAGCTGTTCACTCCGCAGCTGGCCCAGGAGGGGAGTTTTAACAAATTACAGGGATACTTGAGAAAACTGCCAGCAGCAGCTCAGAGAGACTCTTTCTTCAGCCTTCTGACTGAATCTGAAAGGTTTTCTTTCTCTTCCCAGATATCAGAAAATGGCTATGGGCTGGCCACTCTACTAAGTGCAGTGGTACTGTCTATGGGGGTTCAATCTTGGGGGTGAGGGGGGCCCACAGTAACAGCCTGGTGTGGCTCTGGCGGATGAAATCAGAGGCTCATATTCTATTGCCTACTATTCTGAATGCCCACGTTTCCCCCGCCCCCTCCCCAGGCCACCCTGCCCTAAGGCCTCCTCCAGAGTGGGGCTCGGAGGCTCCCAGACCCTGGGTAGGAGAGGCCTCAGGACTGGGGGAGCCCTCGCGGTGATGGCACAGCTTCTCACACACCCAAGTGTGGGCAAAGCAGCTACACCAAGCAGCAGGCTCAGAACACATCTCCTGATGGCTTTGCTAGCACCAGTCCTGGCTCCTTCCCACCTTCCCTCCCACGCTCCCTCCTGAGTAGAAACCTGATGAATGAGAGGCAGAGGGGCCACCTGTGGAGCATAGGCTTCTCTTTTGCATAAAAGACAAAACCTGCTTGCAGGAGCAGGAGGAGGCATTGACCAAGAAGCAGAGCCGGGTGCCAGTCCCCTCTGCACCGTAGAGGTTCTGCACCCCCCATCACCTCCTCTGAAGCAGGAAGGGAATGCTCCAGGGTCACATAAGAGTCCCAGATTTGGGAAATTGATGGTTGCTTCTAAGGCTTGAGGAACTTTCCAGAAATTTTTGGAGATCAATGACTCTGGCTCCTTCAGAACAACCAGATCTGGGTACAACCCCCAGGGCCAGGAGCAAATTTGCTTCTGGAAAAGAGCTGATGGCTGGGCAGCTCTGGTCCGAAGGGCCAGTGCCTGGCTCAGGATGGGGCTTGCTGGATGTTTCAATGACCTTGAACCTGGGGTAAGCCAGCAAAAGACCAAGAGGAGGGGCAGGCAGGCCTCTGCAGAAAAGCCTCCCTTGCCTGAAGGGGGAAAAGCTGCTGCATCTCCGCCTGTAAAACGAGAAACTGCTCTCCTGAACCAGAGGGGCTGGGGTGGCACTAGGAAGGGGCCGGGGACAGACTGGGCAGTGCACCGTGGCCTCTCTCAGCACACCTGCCTCCCTTCTGCCTTCCCTTGAGGCCCAGACTCTGCTGCTCCTGAAACTTCTGCCACAGGTTCTGGGATGTGGCTCCTGGTCCATTACCAGAATGCGCCTTGTAAGGCAGCCAGAGATGGAGGCCACGTGGGATGTCCCTAGGCACCCAGAGTAAGTGGGCTCGGGCCCCTGAAAGTGGGCTGCGCACCTTCTTTCCTATCTCAGTTCCTCTCCTTCCTTTCGCTACTTCCTCCACCCCCCAATCAGGTACTCAGGGCCCCTGACCCTGACCGAGGCCAGAACGCTCACCTCTGCTCCGCAAACGTGAGCACAGCCCTAGCCGGAAACTAATGAGCACACGGAGGCCTGAGATGCTACAGGCGGCGCTGGGGGGAGGCAGCCTGGGGGGTTGCAGCACTGAGGACCTGTTCTGGAGTGCGAATGCATGGTCTGGGTCAGCACACATGCCAGATCTGGAGTGACTCGGGAGCGCAGACATGACTCACGGGAAGGCAGGAACCGTCCCAGCCCAGCACCCTCGGGGCTGCCACTGCTCAGAGCTGCCCACTCCCTGGTCATAACCGCAGCCTCACAAGAGCCTCCTGTGACTCCTCCCAGGCTACCTGTGCTGAGGCAGCTGAGGGCGGTACGGTGAGGGGAAGACACAGTCCTGGCGTGGGCATGAAGCCACCCCAGAGGGTGCCTTTTTCAGTGCTTGGCCCGCGAAGCACGTGCTCTGCCTCCCAGGGACACCAACACCCGCCAGGGCAGGCGGGGAGCAGACCCCACCCCAGCCCTGCCATCCAGTCGCCTCCAGCCCTGAAGTCCGTCCACAAGGTGGCGCCATGGAGGCCCTTGCTACTGTGCCTGGAGGCCCAGACACCCCACAGGTAGACCAGCTTCCCGGGCTCCAAAGAGCAGGGAGGCCAGATGGCACTCCCGAATGATCACAGGTGAGGCATCTCAGGCGCAAGGAGCGTGGCCTTTGCAAGAACAGTTCAGGGGACAAATGAGAGATCAGTCCGGAAGGTGCCCTGGACCCTGAGGGATAGGTGGGATTTGAACAGGCGAAAGAACTGCAAGGGCAAAGGCCTGGAGCCTGGACTGAGCAGGAGCAGTGGGGGAGCATCTCAGCGGGAGGAGGACCATCCAGGTAATGTTAAATGAGCAGGAAAGCGGGGCCCATCTGTGCCCCTTTCCAGGCAGGAGTGTGCACACGGCTATCTTAGCCTGGAGTCTCCACACCCTTGGCTTCCTCTCCATCCCACTCACTGCCTGGTTTCAAGGATGCTTTTCTCTTGCCTGACTACTCACAGGGCCTGCCATGCTCTGCTTACCACTTGCTCTTGCATTCGACACAATGGCCTCCCTGGGAGTTTCTCCCCATGCAGCATCAGGGGCCCCTGCCACCAAGAGGCCAAGTTGAAGACCTTCTTGGACCTGGCCCCAGATGCCCTTCCTAACCTGCCTCCCCTTCCTGCCCACTGCTTGCCCAAGCTCTGCCTCCACACCCACCATTTCCTGGGCAAGCTCCACTTTCCAGCCTCTGGGCATTTGCTCATGTCCTGGGAAGAAGCCCTTCCCGCCCCAGCCTGGCACATCCAACTCCCACCCTGGCTTCAGGGCCCACTTCCAGTACAACCTCACCCAGGATGGTCCCTGATTGGGTGGGACCTTCCACCCAACCCCCTCTCAAGGTAGATTTTATTACTGCCTCCATTTTACAGTTATAGGAAAGGCTCAGAGGAGTTATGTAACTTGCCCAAGGCCACACAGCTTGCAGGATTCAAACTCAGGCAACCTGGTCAGCTTTATCCCTAAGTGCCACTGTGTCTCCCAGGATGCCACAGTCCTCAGGCAGCACAAGGGGGTGTCTGTGGCCCGAGCAAGCCCTCCTTGGAGGGCCAGGGGCAGTGGTTGCTGTGTTTCAGCAAACTCTACGTGTAGCTGCCCTACGTACGCCCCCGCCCCCACCCCACAGAGGCTAATGGCCAACATATGCTTTGCTTCAACATATGAAAACATCCCACGAGGAGCTCAGCGCTCATTAGCAGCGGCTCCGTCAGTGGACAAAAGGTCAGCTCGGGAGGCCGTCCGCGCTATCTCCAGACGCAAGCACTTAGGCCTAATGATGTGTGTGTTTTCCTATGTGGGCAGCTGACATTCCCCATGTAAACCATTTGCAATTGCCCAATGTGGATGGACTCAGCTTTCAGGAGAAATGAAGCAGGAGAGCGGCAAGACATTCAGGAAGAGCGGGCTCCAGGGATCCCCTTCCTTCTAAAGGAGGCTCCAGGGGTCCCCTTCCTTCTAAAGGAGGGCCTGCCTAGGGGCTGGCCTGCTGTTCTGCCCATAGCAGGGTGGAGGCAGCTGCTTCTTGGGGGCACCACCCCTAGTTCTCCTCTAGGACAGGAACAGGGGAGGGGCACTCCCCCAGCCACACTCTGGCTGCCCCTTGACCCTTCATGAGGGGATCTGCGTCAGCTGCGGGAAGCTCTGGACGCAGCCGCTGGGGCCTGACTAGGTTGGGGGCAGGGGCAGGGTGGATCAGGCTCCTGTAGGAGCCAGGGCCAGAGGCAGCAGTGACAGCAGGGCCCCTTGACATGAGTTTTCCCACAAAGTCTACTTCTGCTGTGCCCCAAAACAATGCCATAGGATGGGGTGTGTTGTTTCGGGGTCCCAGGTGTGGAAGCAGAGAACTCTTCGAAGGGCAAGGGTGCTGCTCCTCTGTCTCATCAGAGCAGAGTGTGGCACTGGGACAGCAGCGAGGCTGGCAGACAGGAGAGTTAATAAATGGTGGCCCTCAGATTCAAATCCTGGCTCAAAAACCTGTAATCTCCGCACTCCACTTAGAGAGATGGGCTGACGATGTTCCTAGCACAAAGCAGGTGCTCAACGTATTTGCTGAATCAATGTGTGTGTGCGCGTCTGCATTCACCGGGAGTTGGGGGTGTTGCAGAAAGAGAGGTCAGTGCAGCAAAAGGACCTCGGGGTCACCTGGTCTACCCCCTCCTTGATGGCATCTGGGCTAGAGATCTTTCTAGGATTTCTCAGCTGGGCTGCTAATTAGTGCAGGCAGAGACTGTGGCTGGAGACTTGGGGGTGGCTGGCAGGGGGAGGAGCTCAGAAGCGTCCATGTCCAGGGGCTCCTCGGCCCAGGGCAGTCATGCCTCTTTCAGTTTCACCTGATCACATACTTCCCCCTCCAATAAATCCCCCCTTTGTGTGAACAACTGGAAGCAAGTGTCAGCCATTTGCTGCCAAGAATCGAGACTACTTCTCCATCTGTAAAATCGGGATGGAGGCCAGTTGACCAGAGGGCCCTTCAGACGCTGTTCAAGTCGCCAGGGACTTGTTCTCTCCTCCCTCTTCTCTCCCCTCCAAATGGGCAGCTTCCAAATTCCAGGAAAACTCAGCCCGGCTTGCAGACTCCAAGGAGGTAACTGAGGAAGCAGGACTGGCAGGAGGAGGCGGGCAGACGGGGGCCCGGCTCGCAGCGAAGCCGATCGTGACCAGAAGACAAAGGAGGGAGCTTGCGAGTCGCAGCCTTGGCCTGCTTTCCTCACTGGAGGGTGGAATGAAGGTCCGGCCGACAGGAAGAAAGAGCGCCATTCTTCTACCTTGTTAATCAAAACCTTCAGCGCCCTGTGGAAAGGCCAGCGCCGGCACCCTGGGCCCGTCTGGAGCACTTCCTCTCCGTCCACGGCCAGGCAGGAGACACGGTCACGGCCCCAAGCAAGAACAGAAGCAAAGGGAAAGCATGGCCGGCTGGGAGCTCCGACCGAGCCCCAGAGGAGGTTCAGCAAGAGGCCAGGGGGACCCCGCCTTCGACTCCTGGCATGTGCACACTGGGAAGCCTCCTGAGACCCGGCACCCCAAAAGATCCCATTTTATCCCTATGGTGAAACCGACACCTTTCTGGACAAGTTGAAGGTGGCAGGAGAGCCTTGGAGGGCCCCACGCAGACAGCCGGCTCACAGAGTCAGCAGCTGAGCGAGGGACCACGGAGGTCAGGATGTCCTCCGAGCAAAACCTCCCTGGGAAGGGGCTGTGACCCCGCTGACTTGGCCATTCTCAGCCCCCAGGTGTCACGCTCCCAGGGTCAGCATCGTGGAGAAACACAGCCCTTGAGAAAAAAGCCTCAAGCCTCCCCAAGAGGAAAAAGCAGATTGGGGCTGAAAGCATCTAGGCCCATATTTCCTTTGCTGTTCGAGAGGCTTCACAGAAATGAGGAAGGAGGATTTTGGTGGTGGGGGGGGGGGGTCAGGAAGCAAAAAAGGACATTTTTAAACACTGCCGGAATTTAGCCAGGGGGCCAGGAGCTGGACAACTTTAATGAGAAAGAAAGGAAAATACACAAGTGACCCTGACCTAGACCTTGACGCTTTACGTCAAAAGCAAAAACGGGTAATTAACAGAACAAAAAGCGCCTGGATGTGGAGTGAGGTTGTCAGCCGGGCTCTGTCCATTTGATAACGGGGTCATCGCTGTGGCCTCGCGTGTGAAGGGAGGTGACTCGGTGTTTACAGGGGCCACAGGCTGGCTCCTGGGGCCGGGGGTTTGGGTCCAGCCCACTGGCTCTGGGTCAGCGCTGCCACTTGCAGTGGCGCTGGTCCTCAGGGGCTGGCACAGGAGAGCTGTGACCCTCACTCCCTGTGCGTGAGAGGCGAGGACACGGCAAGCCAACACCCCATCTTCCAGACACCTCCTGCCCTCCCACAGCTTCCACCGGAGAACAGATTGGAAAGACTTTCACCTTGGAAGATTTTTCTCCAGTGAAGATTTCACTCCATGGGGCCCGGGAGTGAAGAAGGCAGGGATTTTCTAAGATCCAGGGGGATCAACCGAATATTCCTCTCTCCCCGCCATGATGTCATGTCTTTGTATCAGGCCCAGGCGGCCGGGCCTGTCAAGCCATAGTGCCTGGGTGAGCACAGGCACCCCAGGGAGCACCAGGGCCGAGCTGGGGGCCTGGGGGTGTGGGTGCTGTCCTCAATAAGCCTGTGGCTTATGTCTGTCTCCAGCCACTCTAGAAAGAGGCATTCTGGGCAGGAAATAGTATACAAACATGGGGTCAGAGCAGAGCTGGCTCCCCAGCATGAAAGGAACATCTAATGTTCTGACCTAGAAGGTCACGAGAAAGGTCGAGGGATCTGGACAGTGCGCTTGGGCCTGCTGTGAGGAGGCAGAGCTGGACATCAGCCTCAGGAGCATCAGGAGGCGCCAAAAAGAAGTCTGGGTACAGTCAAAAAGAATTTGTTTTCCAGGAAGGGTTGGGGGAGGGAAAAAAATAAGGGCGCATTGCAGGACAATTATACAGCAGTGAAAAAGGCTGCACAGGGAGACTTCAACAGGAGAAAAATGCAGAGTGGGAGTCAACATGCAGGTCCAGGGGCCAGGAAGGACCAGCCAGCCCATAGACCCTTCAGCGGTCGGCCCGCTGGCCTCCAGGCTCTCACTGGAAAGCCCCAGGGAAGGCGACTGGGGGGGCTTTCATCTTGGGTTAACTTTCAGGAAGACAACACAGAGGAGAAAGAGCACAAGCTCCAGAACTGGATTGACTAGGGTCGTATACCTCAGGTTACTCGATTTTGTTGTTCTTTTTCTTTCATTATGATAAAACACACATGGCCTAAGAACTTCCATTTTAAGTGTAACATTCATTGGCATCCATCACAGACGAGCATCTGCCTGGCTCCCTATTTTCAGTCCCCTAGTTTTCACTCAACAGCTGAAGATGGAAGGCGACACGCAGGCCCAGGGGCCGGGGTGAGCAGGAAACCACAGTGGCCACCACCCAGACTGGCACGACCAGGACCCGATAAAGGCACAAAGCACACAGGTGCTGAGGGTGCTGAACCAGCCCTGCCTTCTCCGGCCTCCCCCACCCCCACCAGCTAACGGCCTCCCTCAGCAAGGGCTCGTGAGGGTGGATGACTCAGCACTGGCCCTGCAAGGGCGTCTCTGTTCGGCAAGCAGGGATGCTTCACAGAGGGGCCAGCGGCCTCTCCGCTATGCTCTGGCCCGGCATTTGGACATGTACCAGCCCGAAGAACGAGCGCCTCAGAGGAACACAGGCCCAGCTGCAGGTCACCGCGGTGGGAGGAGGAAAACGAGTCAGGCAGCGAGCCTCGGGGCCTTATCTCCGCTGCGCCCAGAGTTGTGGAAAGACCAAAGAGTAATGTTCCAGCCTCCTTTTCCAAGCTGTGCGACCCCCCAGGGTCCAGCCCCCCCTTTGAGTCTCAGTTGCCTCATCCTGGACATGAGGAATTTGGCTTTGCTCTGTGGTTTAAAAATTGGGTTGTGCGGAACCTAAGTGTCCTCAAAGTCAGGGCCTGGGGACGCAGGGAGGCCAAACAGGGTTGGGTCAGCCTCAGCAGATCCTGTGTCTCTGTCTCCTGGAAGTCTGGAGCTGGAGCTGTTTGCAAGGGGCTGGGGTGGTCCCTGAAATCCTCCTGAGTGTCACAGCTCACCCCAGCTGTGTCCTTCTGCTTGGGGGGACGAGAGGGATGGTCCCTGAGGAGGGAGTCTCGGGTCCTCATCACACACACGGGATTTCTGGAGATCCAGGACCCAGTTCAGAGGGAGACTTGAGCATCAGGGCCCCCCATGGGGCACAATGCAGCTGCTGGGAGCTAATCCAGGAGCCCTCGCGGGTCTTGTCCTCCAAGAACCTCCCTGGGTCCTCATTAAAACCCCTCCATTGGGCCTTCCTGGTGGTGCAAGGGGTTAAGCACAGCACTGTGAAGCTATCTGCAGCCTCTGCAGCACGAGTTCGATCCCCAGGCCAGCCAGGGAGCAACCCACATGGCGCAGCAGACCTCTCCTGTCTCCCCGCTGCTCCCCTCAGCAGTGTATTTCAGCAGATCTGCCTGTTCTGTTCCCCACTCTGTCTCTGGTGGATCCTCTCACCCCCTGTACCTCTGGCCTGTACCCCAGTTCTTGTATGCATAAATAAATCTTTAAAAAAATAATAAAAATAAAACCCCTCCATTGAGAAGGGACAGGGAGGCAGGTTAGGAGAGCAGGACTGTAGTCAAGAGACTCAGCTTCCCTCACCCCAGCTGTGTGACCCTGGGTGAGTTACTTAGCCTCTCTGTGTCCTTATCTCATAATCCAGGGGGCAGATATGGGAATAAAGTGAGTTATTTAAAGCCCTCAGAACAGTGCTTGGCACACAAAGCATGCCGTTTCTGGGTCTGTGGACTTTATCATTATTCCAGGTGACCAGGCCGGAGGCTGAGGTCCAGGGAGAGGAGGCATCTGACTTGGAGGTGAAGGGGGAAGAGACAGGCTTTGGGGTTCGGACAGGTGTGGGCTCAGTTCCCCACTCTGGCCCCAGCTCAGTGTTCCTGGGCAATCACTTCACTTCTTTAGCCTCCCTCTCATCATTCAGAGAGCTGTTACAAAGGCTGAGTGAAACATGCAGCATGAAGTTCCAGGCGTGCAGTAGTTGCTCAATTAAAGCCGCTTCCTCCTGCCTTCCCCTGGGACAGCCAGTGAGCACAGTTGTGTCTGAATCCTTCTCTGCTGCTCCCCAAAATGTAACCTCCTTCCCTCACCCTCGGTTTCTTGAGGAAACTCCAGGAGGTTCCTTTCTCAAATGTTCTTTTCCGTCCTCTTCCACCCTCTAGTTTTTTTGTTTTTTGCAGTGCTAGGGCAGGAAAGGTGTATGGCCCAGTTGGCCTCCAGCCCTGCCAGCCACCCAGCCAGACCTCGCTCTGGAGGGGGTCAGGGGAAGGGAGCCTCTGAGCTCACCAGGTTATAGACAACAGGACGGACATGCTGTTTCAGGTGCCGAGAGACAGGAAAATCTTAGTAGACGTGAAAGTCAGATCCAGGGCCAGTAGCTGGGAGCCCAAACCCCAGGGAGGATGGGGCCAGCACTTGGAAGGGAGGGATTTGCCCAAGTCACCCAGATTCTGAACCCTGGGTTACCCTGGAGACCGAGGGTTGGCTGGACGGTTAGGTTGGCTGCAGAGCCCAGGAAGGGAGATTCGGGCAGGAGCCCACTCCGAGCCCAAGGCTCTTGGCTCTACGCCAGTCTCTTCCCATAAGATGCCAGTGTTTCCACACGGCCTAACCCAGCATGTCCCAAACATGATACATACGGCGGTCTCAGGGGGTTTAAGAACACAATTGAGTGACACAGAATCATTCTGTGAAAACATTAATCCCTTTTCAATTCTCCTTCAGGCTTCCCACAGCCAAGAGAAAACCACGGTGCAGGGCTGCCCTGCTCACTGCCCCTAATACTTGCTAATCTCCCTTCCAAACAAAGAGAAGGGAGCTTCAGGCGCAGAGCCGGGGCAGGCAGCAGAGAGCCTGCCAGAACTCAGGGCCTGTTTTCTCCAGTTCTCTTTGCTGTGACAAATCAATACTGGTTTCCTAGGCCTGTTCTGGATGCAAAGTCTCCTTTCAAAACTCATTTCAGTGAAAAGATGAGTTGGTTTAAAGTAACACATTACATAAATCACCCCAAGAGCTGATTCAGCAAACACTGGGAGGGTGTGTTGGGACCAATTGATGGCTTTGAGCTAATTCAGTCATTTTGGGGAGATTCGTACTCAGGGAAACTGAGGGTCCAGGGATGCCCAACTGGACAGTGAGAGAACGAGGGTCCATGTGCTCCTGAGGACAGGGCTGGAACCACCGACAGCCCCGGAGGCCAAAGAGCTGTCCCCGCTGAGAAGCTGGTCCTCTTGGGCTCAGGCTTCAGAGGGCCGGCAGGGCGGGGAAGGCCCCCATGAGCCAGGGCCAGAGAAAGAAGAACTTGGAATCATTATTATTTCCTTTCATTCAAGCTCCTTACTTTTTGAAAGGTGGATGTTTTCCGGAGAGCCAAACAAGCACTAGGAATAGATTTTCTTTTGTGCAGAAACTTGGGCTGATGGGTAATTTCCCCCTTAACAAGCACAAACTTCCCTGCCTTACCCTATCATTGTTTATAGAAACAAAGAGGCCAGGGAACAATATCCTGCCAGTGGACGTCCAGCAAGAAATGCCTCCAAGAGCTGCCGGCCCTGAATCGTACCTGTCATTCCACAGTCAATGCCTCACCGGTTCACCTTGCTGGTTCCATCCAAAGTCTGCCCCAAGCCACCTGTCTATGTGATGGTCTAAGAAAAAACCCACACAGGCGCTTTCAGCAGGATGCCCAGGCCTGAGCTTCCCCTGGGGCCCGCTGATACTCCAGCAAACCCATACTGGTGCTGGGTGCCACATGCCAGCCTGAGGGGCTGCGCTGTGGCAGTTCAAAGATGGAGGCCTGGTGTGGCTGCTTATGGGGCCTACTGAAGATGAACCACAGCACAATGTCCTACAGGCCAAGCTCCCAGGCAGGATACTGGGGGATAGCATGTAAGCCCTGCCCCCACTATGCTAAGCCAGCCTCTTCCCTTCCCAAACCTTAGTCACCCAATCTGTAAAATAGGTACATGAACACCCATCTTGGCCGGGAAGCACCAAGAGCAGATCCGCAAGATGCCACTGCAGTGCCAGACACAGAGACTATTGTCCTGTCAGCCAGGAAAGGGGCAGGCACATTAGTCAAGGACGAGCCTGGACCTGGGAGAAAGAAGGGACACTCGTAGACCTACTGCGTGCTGTGATCTGCTGGCTTGGTCTCCATACGGACCCTGTTCCCTCCCCCAAACTAGGCCTTCTTACAAGGACAGATGTGACAAAGTGAAAACAAGTCTTTTTAAAACAAGCCACAAAAATGAATCTGAATTCCACCAAAACTAAAAACCTTTGTGCTTTAAAGGGCACCATTAAGAAAACGAAAGACAGCCCACGGAACAGGAGAAAGCATTTGTTCATCACGCGTCTGATAAGACTTGTATCCAGAACATACAAAGCACTCTTAGGGTCCCACATGAAGAAGATAAACAACTCATTTTAAAAATGGACAAAGGATTTGAATAGACACTTCTCCAAAAAAGATACACAAATGGCCAATAAGCACATGAAAAAATGCTCAACACCATTAGTCATTAGGGAAATGCAAATCAAAACCACAATGAGATCCCACTTCACACCCACTAGGATGAATAAAACACAAAAGACAGAAAATGCCAAGTGATGGTGAAGCTATAAAGAAACTGGAACCCTCCTACACTGCTAGTGGAAATGGAAAATGGTGCAGCCACTTCGCACAGTCTGGTAGCTCCTCAAAAGGTTAAACATTGAGGGACCAGAGGACCCAGCAACTCCACTCCCAAGTAAGTACATACTGCAGAGTAGCAAAAACATATTCACACGAAAACTTGCACATAGATGTTCACGGAAGGATTACTCATAACCACCCCAAAGTAGAAACCCAAGGGCCCATTAATTGTTGAGAAGATAAAGTAGGGTTTACCCACACAATGGAATATTATTCAGCCATAAAAAAGAGTGAAGTAATGACACAGGCTACCTACAACATGGTTGAACCCTGAAAACAGGCTAAGTGAAAGTCAAATCTGCATTATTATATGATTCCATTTATATAAAATAGGCAAATTCATAGAGACAGAGAGTAGATTAGTGGTTGGGGGCACTGGGGGTAGAGGAGGCGAGGGCTGAAGGGTCTGGGCTTTGTTTCTATTGAGGAGATAAAATATCTCAATCAGAGCAGTGGCAGTTGCACAGCTCTGTGAATACTTTAAAATCTTCTGCACTGAACACTTTAGAAAGGTAAATTACATGGCGCATGAATTTTATCTCCATGCAGCTAGTATTTAAACAATGAACTCTACGTGACAGACAATATGTAACATGGTTTTCATGATCTCCTTCTCTTGCTTATTATCATATTGACGTCCGTCCTGGTCCACCCCGGTTCAGACCAACCCCGCCCTCTGAACACGCATCTCCCTCCAAATCCCTTTTGACCTGCAGACACCTGGGAGGCAAGCAGCCCACATCTCCACAGGGCCTGGGGCCTGGGCAGCGTCTCTGAGCTGCCACGCATGCGCATAGCTGTTGTGCTGGAGACGAGTTTGTCTCCAGACAAACCTGGGGTTGGGGTGAAGACACAGGAGGAACCGATATTCCGCATACGTCCTTGAAGCCCCCTTGCTGGCCAGTGGAGCTGAACCAGATCATAAAGCTCACTGGCCCCTGCACACCTCTCTTCCCCTTTGGCCATGACCACAAGACGACCCCTTGCAGATGGCGGAGCCGCGAAAGCAGCCGGGACCCTTAGTCTTCACCCAGGAGAACTGGAGACCCAATAAGCTTGTGCAGGAGAAAGAGGGAGATGTACTGTGTGAAGGCCTGAGATTTGGGGTTTGTTTATTGTGGCACGACTCCCCTTACTAATGATGGCCTTTCAATGAGTGCAGCCTCTCTGGTCAGCCCTCGGAGGCCTGCCAGGGCCCCTCTCGACCCCTCCTTGGCTTCACATCCCTCCACAGCTGGCACTGAGCGGTTTCCTCACTCGCCTGATGCTGAAAGCACAGATGTCAGTCGCCGTGACCAGTGTCTCATCTGCCCCAGCTCTGGACCTGGGCTCTGGACCTGCTAGTATTTCAGACCCTCACGCCTCCCTGCCCACCTGGCAGCTGAGCAGGCAGAGGCACCGAGAGGTTGTCCCAAGAGCACGCAGCTGCAAGGGGCCACGTCTGGCTTTGACCCCGAGTCCACTGGTTCTGGCTTGCCTTGTGCCAGCTTCACTTCCCTTTGGTCTCCAGCATTGCTGTCCAGCCCAAGTCACTGTGGCTGGAGGCCTGTCCTGGGCACCCAGAGCAAGCTGTGAATGCACCACTGAAGCAGGGTTTGAGGCAACACCCAAGGGGTGGGCACGGCTCTTGAGATGGAAGCCTCTGAGTCAAGGTTCCAAAGGCATCATCCCTGGGGAGCGAGGACTTGGCACAGGCACCTTCCAGCCAGACCCCCAGCAGGCACACAGGATGAACACTGGCGGACACAATCAGCCAAGTGTGGACTCCCCAGGAAGAGCAGCAGGAGTGAAGCTTCCTAGTGCCCCCTCGCTGTCTCCTTCACCCCAATGCATGGGTGAGCACGCGCAGCTCCGCGCAGGGCTGGGTCCCGGGAGCAGACACCACCCCTCTGCTGGGAGCTGCTCACCCTGCCAAGTCCTGCCGCATCCTGCAGTGACCTGCCCTCACCTCGTGTCTTTTCTGGTGCTCAAGAAACTCAAGGGGACAAGCAGGGAGTCACTCGGGGCTCCTCCTGCCCATGTTCCTTCACCGCCTGCCTGGTCATCGCCCCAGAGATCCTGGTGTTCCCCAAGGCCCTGATCCCATTCTCAAGGGTGCTCTCTGGGCTGGGGTCACTATCACCCAAGACACCTGCAGCAGCTCCTGGAGGGCCACGTGCTCCAGGCCCCCTCCCCACCCCATATGGTCAGGATCATCCTAAACTGCTGACGGCATCATAGCCCGAGGGGGTCCTGTATAAAACTCCCCAACAGTTTGCAGCCCCTGCCTCCCAGAAGTCCCCCGCTGCCCACCTTCTCCTCTGACACCAAGGTTCTCACCATGGACACGTGGGGCCAGATCACTCCTCGCTGCGGGGCCACATGTGCACTGCAGGATGATCGGCAGCCCCAACCCGCACCGGCAGGTGCTACCAACACATCCTCGCAGCGCGCCAACCTCGCTCATCTCCTGACACGGACAAAGGCCGCTGCTCCACCCGCGCCCACCCGGGGCCCATCTCCTGCCCTTTCCTTGTCCCTGCCCCCTCCTCCTCCTGCTAAGATTTGACTCCGCAGCATCAGCCTCCCAGAAGCCTCCCACTGGCCGGCAGGTCTGAGGACGGCTTCTCCGGACCACACTCTGTGTCCCTGTGCTCGGTTCCTCAGCTGAATCGACTCACTGAGGCTTGGCACCGCCCCTGCAGGGGCCCCTCTGCAAGGCGGGGTCCTCAGGACCCTGGCATGGGCCTGAAGACGCACAATGACGGAGGAGCACACCCAGAGACCCCCGGGCAGGAGCAGGCCTGTGGCTGGAGGGGCAGCGAGGCTGTGTGGAGGGGTGTTCAGGCTGAGCAAAGACACAGGGGGTTAGACAGGAGCAGGGGGCAGCGCTGTGGCAGGAAGAGCCTAGGCGAGGCATGGAGTGTGGAGTGATCTGGCCCCACGTGTCCACGGAGTGTGGACGGTGAGATGGCTGGGAAGTGACAGTGCCAGAGAAGTAGGCGCCTGTGGGGGGAGCAGCGGGGTTGGGGCGGGGGAGCAGGAGGAGGCCCAAGGCATGCTTAGCAGGATGAGAAGTTTGGATTATAAGCTTGGGAGATGCTTTGTTAGCTGCTGAACTGGTTTCTGTATTGCAGGCCTTCTCAGAGCCCTGAAGATGCTACGTGCTGGTGAATCTTTGCAAGGGGGAGAGACAGCTTGCAGTGGGGCCCAACTGGACCAACCACAGAGGTGATTGTCACAGGGCTCTCGAGTGACCTGGGTTCCACAGCCTTTCCTCTAGAAATAGCTGCTTGGTGCTAAGACACACGGGCTGCATCTTGGGGAGGGGGCTCCAGCCGGGACTCTGGGTTTGGGGACAATGGCTCTGAGGGTTGTTTGAAGGCTTCAGGCCCAAGGTTGGGCCCCTGACCCCTGTCCCTGGGCTCTGGGGCAGCTGCAGCCTGGAAGCCAGTCAGGCTCCTGCGGGAGGGGCAGTGGGAAGGGCTGGGAGGGTAGCACAAAACTGACCGAGGCTTTGACCACCTCCCCCAGGCCCTGGGGCCATAACATATGGTGTGGTTTAAAAATTGAGGAGCACTTAAGGGAAAAATGTTGGCAGGCTCTGAGGCACTTGTAAACCCGTCTGAGCCGACTGGGCGTCTGGTCTCCTCCCTCCAGGAGGTGGAACAGCGCTGAGTGGGGCAGGGAGATCTGGAGGGCTAGGTGGGGGTCTGCTAGCAGAGGCTTCTGGGTGAGGTGGGCCAATAAAGGGGGAGGGAAGCCCTTGGGTAAGCTGAGAGCTGCAGACCACAGCCAGGCTGGCAGAGAAGCAGAGACAGGGGGGCAGGGTAGGAAGCAGTGCACCCCAGGGAGGACCAAGAGTTCTGGGGTCACCCCGACCTGGGCCCTGACCCCAGTCATGTGACTTGGGGCAGCAAGAGACCACCTTGTCCTTATCTGTAAGATGGAGCCGACAGAATCACATCACACAGACAGAAGGACCAATGGAATGGGTGCGCACACTGTGGGTCCTCAATGCACGTTAGCTGCCATGACTCAGGGAGAGCATAGTGGGTGGGCATGGAGGGGGTGAGGATGGAGAGCTGAGGCCTCCCCCAGGGGTGGCTGATTCTCTGCGCTTGCTGGTCTCAGCTCGTGGCCTCTGCGCCCCGACACCCCATCTACAGGGCTCTGAGCCCAAGGAGGTGTCTGGCACACTGCAGACACTCAGCCAGAGCTGTTATTCTTCCAGTACTCACACCCCTCAGAGTGGCGCCTCCTCTGTGCTTGGGGTGTCTGTGCCCAGGGTATCCCGAGCTTGTAAGGGTGGCCAGCTGACCCAACCTGCCCGCTGCCAGCCACTGGATATGCTGCTTCGACACCCTGAAGCGCACAACAAAGCACTGGCATTGTCACATGTGCTCTGCCTCTGCTGCCGCAGCTTCAGCCGCCCTGTCCCTCCTGAGCACCCCAACCCCCCACTTCTCAGCGCTGACCCTGCGAAGCCCTTTCCTGCGGGCAGTACAGGCCCCGCCTTGGCTGGCTTCCCCTGTACTGCCACCAACATGTGGGTGCAGGCAATGGTGCCCCAGAGAAGAAGGGGCCCCAAGAAGCAGGCCTCCCCTGGGCCCAGCAGCCTTGGCCCCGCCAGGCTTGGGTTCTACCTGGGGGAGGGGATTCTGGACCTCGAGGCCAAGGGCAGTCGCCAGCCAAACACCTGACAGCTCCCTGCGTGGCCCGGACAGATCTGGAGCGCAAGTTCCTGGACACGCCTCCCATTTCTCCTGCTGGGGATGTGGTTGCCTCTTACCTTTGGGGTGAGGTACTTGGTCATAATTTCCTTCCCTTTCTCTCCCAGCTTTTCATCTGGAGTAACTTCATATTCTGCCTAAAGTAGAAGAAAAGAACAATAATAGATTTACTCATACGCTTCCTATAGTTACAGAACCTGCGAGACACCTGGAGGTCAGCTGACCAATCCCTGCCTTCTGTGGGGGGGAAACTGAGGTCCGGAGAAGGGAGAAGCCCTGGTCAAGGAGACTGGATGTTGAGCCCAGCCGACTTGGCCCCCTCCAGGGACTTGTGCTCACATAGAGCTCCCCTCTCCAGCCCTGCACGACAGCTGCAGGGAGCAAAGCTGGTGTTGCCCCCGCCCCACCCCTGACGCAGCGAGGGTCAGGCATCCCAGCAGCTGGGGTTGAGACGCAGCGAGGGTCAGGCATCCCAGCAGCTGGGGTTGAGAGCTGCTGAAAACAAAAAAAGGGGGAAATGCTGCAGGGGCCCTTGCAGGCCCAGCCAGGTAAGACACTGGCAAGCAGCTAAGAAAAGGGCCCCACCAAACTGGAGACCAGAGGGGCTACCCTGGGGTGCTCAGGGCTGGCAAGCTGTGAGACCTTAGCCTCCCTGGAAAGCGCAGAGGGAAGGAGCACCCACGTGAAGAGTGAGCTGCAGATGGATGTGATGAAGGCTTGGCCCAGAGCTGGGCACATAATAAACTCCCGACAGCTGCCATCATTATCACCACGATGATGACGATCACATGTTGCAAGGAAAAACATGCCTTGTCTTACCTTTTGCGTCTTTTTGGCTTACAAAGTGAACAGAGTTGGTCAGGTGATTTTATTGGAATTTCAAGAGAACCCCAGGTAGTGATATGGGGGGCAGGGGCCAGCATCATCCCCTTCACCCCCAGATGAAGAGCAGGAGGTGCAGCAGAGACCAGCTAGTGGCCCAGGGTCACCCAGGGGCAGGTGGCAGGACAGGGACTCGAGCCTCCAAGTCTGAAGTTCTTTCTCAACAACACCGAGGAATCTAGGACTCCAGCTGGCTGGCGAGCCCGCGGGACCAGAGCCCTGAAGAAGTGGGCCTCCCACGGCAGGCCTTGTCATTTCCCTCGACCGAGAAGGGCTCCTTCGCTCCCGTCGGGCACTCACGCCAAGCGGATGAAAGGCCTGAGCACACCAGACGCCTGGGTAAGCTTGCTTTTCTCCCGCAGACAAGGGAACTAACTGCAAATTGTTTATAACCATTTCAAAATCCACCCCCCAAGGATCTGTCAGCGCCGGTCCAAAGCTATAGCTCTTTCAAAAGAGGCAGAGGAAATGACATTCGCACGGACGGTTGGAAATTCCTTCCCCACCATCTTGCTGGGGAGGCAGAAGCCCTGGTCCTCCTCACCTGATTCAAAGCCACCTCCTGACCCAGGGTCTAGGTCCCAGCTTCTCCCCGGGTCAGCCCAGGAGCCCCTCCTGGGCCAGAGGGGATACTGCCCACAGGGGCAGCCAGACCACGTCCATGCAAAGGAGCCCGGCCTGGAGCTGCCATTTCTCTTCCAGTGGAGAATCACGACTCAGTGATGTCTCCAAGGAGGGGACACTGACACTATGATCGTCTGGGTCATGAGGCTCCAGGGACAGCGCCCACCTCCTCCCTTTATACAGCAGACACCAAAGCTCCGAGGCGGGGCGGATCCGTCACACGCTGCTCACCCAGCTGGCTGTCATGGCGCTGGGACTGGACACGGGCCTCGGTGTGCCTGGGTCACAGCTTCAAGCCTCTCCCGCTGAGGAGCCTTATGGGGCTGCGGCTTTCTTGATGGTGCGATTTGATGAGGGATTTTGTGAGACTGTTTAAGGGGAGGAGGCTTTCTTCTGAACTTTTTCCTGTTCTTTTCTCCCTCTCTGCTCTCAACAATCCCCCAAAGCTGACATGCCTGCACCCCACCCCACCCCACTTGCAGCAGGAGCACTGGCTCCAGGACTGCTACACAAGGTAGATGTATGGTTGTTCCCCACTTAAGGCAGAAGTAGCTGGAGCCCTGAAGCCAAGGACCATTTCAAATGCACTGGGGCATGGGGAAGGGCTGGGAACTGCATCTCTAAAGGGTTGAGCCTTCTAGAACACAACTCGCCACCCTTTTCCAGGGTGAGGACAGCAGTACCTTGTGTCCTGCGGTGCTGGGAACCCCACTGTGCCGAGGTATCTGGCCTCATGGGAATTTACCCAGACTGCTCTGCAGGACCCCGGGCAAATGGCCGGCCCCCTCCGGGGGGGATCACTCAATCTCACGCAGGGTGCTGGATGTGCACTGTCCCCAAATACAGCGTGAAGGCAGTTCTGTTTAACTAAATGAGGGTCTGAGGCTCACCCATCAGCCTCAGTAACCAGCTGAAAATATTATTGCTCTGGCTACTAAAACCCATGTTCAAAAAATAACATCACTTTCAGGTCAGCTGCCTCCAGCAAAGGCCGGGCTGGGCGGCCGCCGTTCCACAGAGAGGCAGCCGGGAGCACGCGGGGACAGGCAGCCCAGCCCGGATCAAAAGGCCTTTCTTTGGTAGTCCAGGTTAGGTCATCACCACATGAAGAGCATTTGTGCTGGGAGGCAGAGAACCAGCAGCCACCAGCTGGGCCTTCTACCGAGTTAAGTCACCTGGAGCGACAGGTCCCTGGGAGGGCATCATGGGGACCAGCTCTGAGGCAGGAGCCCCTGGGAACACATGGCTGGGGGCACCTCCCCCAGGGAGTGGGTAAACGCTGCTGAGATCAGCTTAAACCAGAATACATAGCGGCAAATAAGAAGTTGGGCCAACAGCCTAGACTTAGCGCTGGTTCAGGAAATGACAGACAGTAACTTCCATGAAAAGGGAGGAAAGCCATCTGCAAGCAAGGGCCCGTGGCCGCCTTCTGGAAGACAGTTAGCTCCTTGCAGCCAGAGAGTGGGGGGCCTTGTCCTCTTGCCCCCACAGACAGGCCTTGGTCAGACACAGCACACGCCCTACATCCTCCCTGTTGTAAGGCCCACTTGGAACTCACTCCCGCCCTGAGTTCAACTCCAACCGCCAGAGCACAAAGAGCGCCCATCCCCAGGGAGGGCATTTTTCCTTCCCAGACACATCCAAGGTGCCAGCCAGGAGGTAGGGGGGGCGGGCAGCCTTTATGAGCCTGCTCTTTGCACTGTGATTTATGCCAGACACAGGCCTGGCCTTCGGGGAGGGGAGGCCGCTCGAGCACAAAGGGCAAAGTACTACAGAGTTTAGGGCCAAAAGAATGATTGTTCCCCGCATGTCTGCCAAAGAGCATAAACATCTGTGTGCATCCTCGTCTATAAACCTCATACTTCATCCTCTGGGCCGGCTCTTGTTGCATCATCAATCTCAGAAAACGCCAGTGAAAATATGTCCTCTCTGTGCAAACACATTTCCCTCAGATCATTTTTTGAAAACAGGGATCGTGCAGGCTGGCCTGAGGGAAGCTGTTCGAATCGGCGGGTCCCAAGAGCGCAGGGTCGGGGCTGGCCTCCTCATGGCCTCTCACTAACTGCAGCTGTCACCTCCTTCTCCTCGGGGGCCAGCTCCTGCCCTGACTGGGAGATGAAGTCAGACGGCGATGAGGGCTTGCCGCCTCGGCTTCTGTGGTGACCGATGTGGTCAGCTTTTCCAGCATCCTGGTCGCAGGGACTGGCTGGCAGCGCCGCTCACCCCGGCTCTTTCTGGAGAAACACCGGCTCCACCCGTGCTGGCCACGGTCTTGCCTGGGCTGACCGCGTGGGCTCACTCTGCCTTTGCCTCACTCCACCCTGCGGGTGGCCATTGAGGGTGAGGGTGGGGAGATAGCCGCTGGCCCCCACCTGGGGCTCCATGGGTTCCTGTACCCCTGTAGCCTGTACTCGTGGAGGTTGCCTCCTCCCACCCGTCCTGCTCTGTTCGCTCTTGTCCCTGCAGGACAGGCAGCAGGCTCAGACAGGCCGCAAGGGCCGCTCCTGGGTGCCCTATCAGTCAGGTACCCTTCCTCACACAGGGTGGGCCGCCATGTCCTGCCAGGACCCAACAAACCCTGAACAACCCTTCAGCAAGTTGGGCGCTGACCTGGCCCCCTCTCTGCTCCCCAGCTGAAGGAAGAAGCACTACATTGAGAAGTATGCCTCAGGTGCCCCAGGGTCAGATGGACTTGGTCAGCCCCAAAGCCTGTGTCCACCGGGCATGCTCCCTCCTTTGAGAGATCACAGCAGTGACAGGACACACAGGGCACTCCTATAAACGAGAGAAGCAGAACCTTAGTCCCCTGGGAAGCACAGAACTCATTTTATGACAGGCCTTCAGGATAACCAGATGGAGATAAGATCAACTGATAGCCCATCAATTTCAAGTGATTTTCTATAGTCCAGTATTAAAGAAAGGCTTGTATGGCTTTTAGCATTTCCTGACATGAGATGTCATGTGCTGTCAACTCCGATGTGTATATGCCAGGCTCCAAATGGCCCTAGTAACCCCTGCTGCTCACTGCTCATGCTCCAGCAGTCTCTTTCCACACCAGCAGTGGCTAACCTGTGTACCCAGCAGGAGATCAGGGACACGGACATTACAGAACTTCTGAAGCTATGGTATAAAGGACACGGCAGCTTCTACCTGATTCTCTTGGGTCACTTGCATTGGGAATGTCAGCCACATGACAAGGACAGTCCAGCAGTGTCTGGTGTGGTTCCTAACCCCACACATGGCAGATCACCCAGCTGCTGCCCTGCCGCCAGCACCTCTTGTGCATAAAAATGTGGGAACAGGTCCTCCGGCCACAGTCAGGCCTTCAGATGACTGCAGACCCAGCTACAGTTTCTGAGAACTTGAGCCAGTAGCACCTAGGAACACCATTCTTGAATTCTTGACTCACAACTAAGAGAAAATAAATGCTTATTGTTTCAATCAACTTCGTTTTGAGGTAATTTGTTACTCAGCCAGAGATAACTAGTATTCAACCAGAATCTGAACTTAAAGCTAGCATGGCTTGCTTCCTTAAACATTTTTCCTTCCTTAGTCATTCTTTAACCTTTCATTCTACCAGAAAGCAAGCTCCATGAGGGCAGGGCCTGCCTCCTCCCGCTCACTGTGCAGCCTCCAGCTGCTGGGAGAATAGAGCCTGACACCTTGGAGACACCCAATAAATATGCAGCATCAATATGGCTGAGTATCTGCCAAATGCCCCCCAACCCCAAAAAGAAAAATCTGAAAACCTTAAGTTGCCCCCAAGTGTGGGGATGGGAGGGTTTGAACCGGTTGGCACACGGTCAAGACTCCCAGACAACAGGCTAGAGAGGAAATGCGTCAGTCTTGACGAAATCCATGGGAAGAGCGGCATGGCCTGTGGAGGCCGACACTGGCCTGGAAACCTAACCGATCCCTTCCAGTTGGGAAATCCTCTTCTCCCACCAGAGGCCAAAACTAGTCAAAGCCTTGGTGTAGGTCACTGACTCCATTTCTCTGCGGGGAGCGGAGGAAGGTCAATGGGGGGGGGTCTTTCTCAGGTAGCTGGGAGCCCCGCACAAGCAGACTAAGGGCTGGAGGGCCCCTGCCGCTGGATGAGTGTGCACAGGCAGCTCTGCCACCCCGGAGCACGCACCTCCCTCTGGGAACAGCCTCCTCCTTCCACTTGACTTGAGAAACTCAGACATTAAGACCGCGTGGGGGGGCGGCCTTTCCTGGGGCGACTTCAGAGCCAAAGAGGACAGGTTCTGTCTAATACACGCCATGTGGCAGCGACGTGGCACAGAGGTGGGGTGGTGTGGATGGCACCGGCGGAGCCAGGGAGCACCGGGCCAGGAGGCAGCACCAAGGCCACGGCACCTCCTCGGTGTTCTCGCCGCCTTGGAGCTCTAGTCAGGATGGGAGAAAAAAAGCGTTTCAGACGAGAACTGCAGCAGCCCTGGAAAACTCAATAAAGTCTTCGTGCGTAAAAGAGGTGTTCCAAAGGCTGCCCTTTGACGTCAGGATGGGTGATGAAAAGGCCTCGCTAAATGCCGGGGACACGGACAAAGCGCGAGGGGCCGGGCCAGCCTCCCCTGTGTGGCGGCCTCATTAGGCGAATGTCAAGAGCGCTTGCCACGTCAGCACGGAGCCAGACTCACCTTTCCTTTCCAAGAATCAAGTCTTGGTACGGGCCCAGCCGCAGGGAACGTTTGCATGACCAGAATGAAAATGGGCATCCATTGGATTTTTTTTTTCTTCTTCTCTGACTGACTCTAAGTGTCTAGAAGACACGTGGCTGGAAAATTCCACTGGCTCCTGGGCTTAGCCTTGCCCGGCTCTGCCTCATCAACTCTCTAGACAGGTCCCAAAGCTGCTGCCACCTCATCTTTTCCACAGGGGTGCAGCTTGGTCCAGGCTCCATCTCTGGTCCTCGTCTCGCTTCCTTCCACGGCGTCTCCTTGGGAGCCCGTCCAGCTCACGGCTGCGAGCACCACATTGACATCTCCGACTTCTCTGTTTCCAGACCTTTCTCACAAACGCCAGTCTTGAGTCCCCGCGCCCCCTCCAGCCTCTCCACTTGGGTGGCCGACAGACGTCTCAGGCTGAGGTGCTTGAAATGAAGCACCTGGTTGTCCCCCAAACGTGTGCCCCCCACGGCTGTACCGCTACTCCACCCTTCCAGTTGCTCAGGTCAAAGCTTTGAAATTATCCTCAATTCCCTCTCACCCTTGATGCATCAGGAAAAACTGCTAACTCTGCCTTCAAAGCAAGCCCCGTTCAGCCACTTCTCCCCACTGCCAATTCTCTCTTGCTGGCTGGCGTCCCCACCAGCCCTGGATGGCAGTAGCCTCCTGTCAGAGCTCTCCGCCTGCCTCCCCACCCCCATAGTCTGTTCCCAACACAGGAGCCAGAGGGAGAGTCGAAAAACCTAAGTCAAAGCGTGCCATTGCTTTGCTCATACTGCATCTCACTCGAAGCTCAACAGCACAAGGCCTCGCGTGATGGACACCTCTCCTGCCCCGTCTGCCCTTGCTCCCTCCACTCCTGCCAGGGATGCCCTGGCCTGCAGGCCTTCGCACTGGCTGTTCCCTGTCTGCAGTGTTCTTCCTGCTCGCACTCACCTGGCTAACTCCCTCAGCAACTTCAATCCAACGCTGCCTTCTCAAAGACACGTCTGCTCACTGTCCTTTTTTTTTTTTTTCCTGCTACTTACAACCATTTCTACTGATAAATCTGTATGGGTTAAATGCCATCATAGATACAAATGAAATATATGTGTTTCTGCCCACAAAGAACTCAGAATATAACATATAAAATAGACATGAAGATCACAAATCATCATAAAGCAAGAACCAGAAAGTGCCTCGTACTCCAAGTTTGAGCTATCACGGTCCTCCTGTTGATATGATAACCAGCCTCCACGCCCCCCAGACCTGCCTGAGTCTTCTTTCTCCGTCACATTTATCACCTTGCAACATCTGATTTCATTTCCTTATTGTGCTGACCGTTATGGCCTCCCTCCCTGACAGGGCAGAGATCTCGGTTCATTTTCTTCAGTTTATCTTACAGGACTGCAGCTGTGCCTGGCAGAGGGGACTTTTGTTAAACGAATAAAAGACTAAACTAATGGCTGAGGACATGGTACCAGGCTACTTTTCCTGCCTCAAGTGAAGGCTTTGCCAGGGCCCATTGTGTCTGTGACCCCGGGGAGAAAGGAACTCAAGACTTGGGTCCTGCCAAGGGCTCACCAGGCCACGCAGGGCTGTGACCACTCCAGGCGCCGGTGAGGTGGCTGTGCCGGGGGAGGGATGTGTTCGCGGCCATCGGCCTCTAAGTTTGATGGCCACAAAGGCCCTTATAGGGATACATCTCCCATGACAGGAAATTGATTCACAGCTGTCAGTTTACAGACTTTAAAAGAGACAACCAACCGGATGTTCTTCTAGCCTGGCTGCTGCAATAGGGGTGATAATGGAATCAGAGGCACTTGTCTGGCTAAACCTCTGGCCCTTATCTTCAGAAAATCCAATGTGGGGGACAGTGTGTGACATCACAGGCCCAGGAGGGTGTAGAATCGCTGTGCAGAAGAAGCCCACCCACCACAGACCCCACTTTACCGGAGCCAGTTCACCTGGGCATCTGGGCACTATGGAGCAAGAGCACTGGACGGGGGTCAGGGGGGCTGGTGGGGCCCAGCCCTGCCACTCAGTGGGGTGCAACTTCACACCAGTCACCAGCCCCCACTGAGCCGAGGCCTGAGCAGCCACCACCTGCCAGGTGTGGCCTTAGGGGCTGATGATTCAGAGACGACCAGCTGTGTCTGTGCCACCAGGAGACCAGGCTGGAGGAGGCAGACACAGTCCAGTCCCTGTGACCACACCCGGGCTCCACGACGGGCTGGTTGCTCTGAGCAGTGGGGACTCCTGTGGCCCCTCAACACCTCACCCAGAGACGCCGTGGCACTGCCTACAGATGAAGACTCGAGGCACAGAGGCCTTCACTAGCTGCCGGAGGTCCCAGCACCGGCAGGGGCAGTGCCAGCCTTGCCTGGCAGTCAGTCTCGGGAGCCTGTAGCCAGAGCTACACAATTCTGCACCACTGAGGGGGCTCAGGTGCAGACACCTGGCCAGCCCCTGGAGCAGCAGGCACAGCAGGGAGACAGGAAGGCTTCTGAGCACGTGCAGAGGATAAGCAGGGATTTCCCAGGCAGAGGGGTCAGGGGTGGAGGAGGGCACTTCAGGCAATAAGGGTAAGGGGTCCATCCCAGCTCACTACCCCTGTGGTGGCAAGTCAGAGCCACCACGAGCAGGTGGTGGGGTGCACACAGGGCTAGCAAGGGCCTCTGGGCAGACGGTCAGCCTCAGAACTTGGACCACAGCCTAGATATCAATGCTTGCTGACCCTGGGCCTGCTGTTCAGTTCTGGGAGATTTGAAAAATGCCAACATCTGCTACAAACAATGGCCTATCTAGTGGTGCTGAGCACCCCTGCAGCCAGCTGTGGTCTCCAAGTACCATTTCCCAGTGGAAGGAACCAGGGCTGCTTGGAGTCAGGACAGGCTCTAGGTGGAATGGAAAACGTACACAGCCCGGAACATCACATCATCCCGGATGACAAGGTGGCTGCAGTGACAGCTGCGGTCTCCAAGGGCTCAGAAGACGACCCTAAGGGCTCCCAGTGGCTGATGGTGATGAGACCCTGGCACCTTGGGGAGGAGAATACTGACCACCAAGCATCAAAATGCATCATATTTAAACACACACGTTTAAAACTAACCAGCAGTTACTACTAGAGGATGCTAGCGACCCAGTTTGGTGCTTTGAACACACACACACACACAACAGGGAAAGAATCAAGTATTTCCTGTAGGAACTTTATCTCTGGGTAACCAAATCAAAAGGAAACGTTTGCCAGTTAGCACAGGATGGACGGATAGAGCGTGGCAAGCCCTGATTTAATCAATACACGGTGGTATTGATTATCTACACATGATCGGGGCTGCCGCCAGGTTTGCAGGCCTCCTGACAGAAGAACATGAAACCTCTTACAAAGTCAGCCCTGCACCCCCATTGACAGCAAATCTGAACAGGCTTCTAGACTCAATGAGTGATTGACAGGACATAAGAGCCTATTAAGTGACACCTGAGGATGAGCGCAAAATTGAGGCCTGGAGCTCTTCTGGATGAACAATTATGGGGGTGTGGTTAGGGAGGACCCATGAGGCAAGAAAAATGTCAACCAATCACAACATGCAGTCCTTATCGGGACTCCAGTTCAAACAAAGGGTTACAGCTGGCACGTATACAACGCATGAGAAAACTGGAAATTTGAGCACTAACATTTGGTGATAGTGGGAATCTTTTTTTTTTAAAGCTGTGATAATGGGGCTGTGATTATTTTGCTCTTGTTAAGCGTCTAGAGCATTGAAAGATAGGCCCTGAAATGTTCACAGATGAAACAATATGATTTGTGAGATTTGCTACCAGTGCTACAGAGGGGCAGATGTGGATGAAACCAGACAGGCATGAGTTGATCGTTGCTGAAGGCGGGTGCAGGGCGCGTGGGGGTTCATTATACTATCCTGTAGACTTTCGCATTTTATGGTTTGAAATTTTCCGTATTAAAAAGTTATGAAACCACTAGGCCTCACGCCCAGAGATTCAACTTAATGAGTCTGGACTTCAGCTCGGGCCCTGGTAGCGTTTAAGGCTCCCCAGGTGTTTCTACCGCTCAGCCAAGGCTGAGATCTACTGTAATCGCTTATGTAGGACGTGACAAGAGCCTGCCTGTGCTGAGACCAAGACAGAGGCTATGGAGGGGTGGGGGAAGATGTGGGGGTGCGGGGGGTCAAGGAGCCAAGCACATGGTCCTTGATGGGCCCGGGGAAGGGATGAGGGAAAGGGAGAGGTCAAGGACAATGCATAGATTTCAGGCTTGGGTGACTGTGGGGCGCTGTTCACTGGACTAGGGAACACATCAGAGCTGGGGTCTTGGCAACTTGCAGGCTGGTGCTGGGCTTTGGGATGTGTTAACTTTGAGGGACTCACGTGATTTCTGTAGAGACGTACAGTGATTAGTTTGGATTGTGGGCCTAAAAATTCATATGGAGACCAGGGAAGTCACAAAAATTTGGAGTTCACAGGGCTGTCCCCCAAGCTGAGACAGATATTGGCTGGCTGCCATCAATGATGGCATTAGGGCCTCTAGGAAACAAAGACCATCTGGGTCCCCTTCACCTGGGGGGCATAGTCCTGGGTGGCCCCATTGCTTGTAAGACTGGCCTCCATCCGTCACTGCCCATCCTAGTCTGCCTTCCCTGGATAGAACCCCAAAGAGCCGCCGGTCAGGCTGACCTGGGAGAGTGAAGATGATTCCAGTACGTCCTGTTCTAAAAGCCCATGAGGATCAGTCAGCTTTGTGAGACCAAGGAATGACCAGGACATCTGCAGGAAGTCTCCACGGTGTCAAGCACGGTCACAGTGCCAATGGAGACAGAGGCGGTCAGATTGGCTTTAAATCAAACCAACACACTGTCATTCCGCAGATGCTTACTGAATGCCCACATGGGGGCGCTGTGCTACATAGGGGTGAAGAGAAACGCAGGGTCCTGGCCTCAGAGAGCTTGCATTCTACTAGGGAAGCAAGCACGTGAACAAAACAGTCAAACTTTTCCTTTAGGCTAAAATGATCACTGATCACAGTGACCACAAAGGACCACACCCTCCGCCCTCCCTAGGAGTAGGGACTTACCACTGAGTCCAGGAACTGAATATAACGCTCCAGCCCACGTCTGGTTTCGCAGAACTGCCGGAAAAGCAGCCTCCCAATAGGCTGTTTGTCACATAAACTGCAGTAATCTCTGTCTGGAGGCAAGGAAAGAAGAACATGGTAAGGCCCAGGAGAGGGTCAGGCAAGGCCGTCCTGTCCACCCACACCTGCACCAGGAGTGCCAGACACAAGAAGCAAGATCACCAGCAATCACTCGGCATCCTTTACTTACCACCACGCTCTGCAGACCCAGAGGGGTCAAGGTCAGCAAGGGTTATGACCCAGCCTTGACACCCTAACCCACTCCCTGTTCACTGATGTCTGTACAGAGATGCCAGCGGTTCTGGAGATGATGTCTTTGTCCCCAGCTGACCGTCAGCACATCACATTCCTGACCACTGTGACTGGCTATGGTGACAGACATGGAACCCAGGCCAGTACCCATCAGTGAACTACACACTTGGCCTGAGCACTCTGAGCAGAGGAGCTATTTCTTCTTCCAGGTGCTGCAAGGACTGGGTTGGAGGCCAGGGTCAGCTGCAGTGTTCTTGACACTGTGAATAAAGCTGCTATGAGGATGAGGCTAACACAGGAGGAGGTCAGAGCTGGGGAAATCATAAGCAGAGTTGGTACACTGACGATGTTATGAATGCCTGGATCAAACCATGCCTGCAGGCCACACACATCTGAAAAGCATATTGATGGGCTTTGTTTAGGGCAATTTGAAAAATATAAAACTTACTTGAAATGCAAAGCATCTTAACAAGAACAGTAAAAAGTTTAATAAACCCTACCTATTACATAACATCATGGATGTGGGCTTTTTGTTCTGTTCTATCCTATTCCTTTAAGGAATCTCCTCTTTGAGTCTCTAAAAAATCCAGCTCAAGGTCCTAAGAGATTACTTCTCCCAAGTCTTGGGGATGGTCATGGGCCTCAGTCCTAGCCAGGGAGAGCTGGGTCTCAGTCACAAGATAGGTTCAAGGATGGGCGGGGGACTCAGTCCTTGGAAGTCTCTGTTTCTGCCACAGTTTGCGGGGGAGGGGCGGTCAGCGACAGACACATGACTCGGTCCTACTCAATCAAAGCCCTCTGTTTTCTGGCCCCAATGACAGATTAAGGACCTATGACTCAAGAAAGATATTTGGGAATAGCAAGGATGTAGGACCGATCTTTAGCACTAGACAGGGATGGCACAGAATGAACCTAGCACACGGGGAAACGAGCAGAGTTGTACAGAGAACAGTGCCGTGAATTTCAGAAGCGCCCTGGCCAGGCCAGGGGCCCCGCATTTTCACCTGACAAGTCCCTGTTTAGCCAGTTGACTTGGGTTTTTGCCCCTGGGAGTAGGCACAGGACCCAGGGGTAAGCTGCCTGGGGCAGGAGCTGTTTTTGTAGGAGTTTCCCATCTCGGGCACAGTGCACACAGAAGGCACTCAGAACTTTCGCCTTCTCTTCGGACAGATACTTTGATCAACATGGATGAGCCACTTGCACGGCTCCCTCCCCAAGTTGGCTGGAGGCTGAAACTAGCCTTGGCCTATTGCCCCACTCTGCCTTTCAGGCTTGGGTGCGGTCTACCTTTCTGTGTGCAGGTGGTGCAGGAACAGCCACGTGACAATCACTTCACCCACCTCTGTGTTGCCAGGTGGAGCAGGGGAGGGGAGGGGCTGCAGTCCCAGCCCCAGGGGAGCTTGGATTCTGTTGGAAGGGGGCGAGGTGTGGGTAAGCAGACAAGATCTCAAGTGACAGTAATAAAATGTCAAGTTCGATGAGTGTGCTGGTCAGCCGGTAGGGAATCTGGGAAGGAGGGAGCCAGGGGGTGACAGGTCTGTAGGCTGCACCTGTTAGCAAGATGACCCGCAGACACAGCCCGGCTTCCTGCTGACCCTACCCTACCTGATGCCCCCAGGTTAGGAAAACAGGTTTCCCCACCTCCCCTCAGCAGTGAAGCTTCCCCAGAACCAACACAGAAAGAAAAGTGAACGGTCTGGTGTTTAACTCGCTTTTTGTTCAATTGCAGCAGAGAGCACCAGGCGGCCGGTGCAATGTGACAAGACACAGCCCCCTCTTCCAAAAGCAATTAGGAGATTTCATGTACCATATTGTGATTCCTGAAGGGTTCATCTGACAGGATTTGTTCTCTCCATATGGCGGTTGCTGTCAGTGTGGAAACACGGCCGCTATAAACCACAGCGCGGCAAACACCATGTGATTCCAACACAAGCTGTCACACCTCGGTCCCCTGCTCTCCCGCTCTACAGCGGGGCCCAGGCAAGAAAGCCACTGGTTGGAAGCCCGGGAAGAAATAAAAGGATCAGTAATTGGCGATTTGGATTCTTTTCTGAGCTGTGGAGATGAACGCCCTGTCTCCTGCAGAAGCACCACCACCACCACGAACCACAAAATCGAAGGGCAGTGCCTCTGGGAATGGACAGTGAGGCCATGAAGGAAGAAAGAGCAGGAGCTGGGAGAGGTCCTAACACACGCCAGGGGTTGGGTCTGCTGGGGTTGGTGTAGACACATCAGGACACTTGGACAGAAGCCTTACCCATGCGCGCGTGCACGCGCGCGCGCGCGCGCGCACACACACACACACACACACACCAGCTCTTCTAGAATCTGAAAATACTGCTTTGGGCCACATGCCTCATTGCTCTTTCCTTCCAATCCAGAGAGAGGCTGCTGTTCTGTAGGGTATTCGGGGTCCCCAGGCTCCCTGCCCACCAGTCATCTAGCAATTCTTGCTTATTCTTTTGGGTCCTTCCTTCGTCCAACAAACCCTCCTTCAAGCTCTCCTGCTTACTGATACCTACATTTCCTTCAAGACTATCTCTAAAACTCTCTTCTTGAATTCAACACCTAGGAACGTATAGATGGGTGGGTAGGAAGAGACTCCCTCCCGTTGTACCCCTCGGCAGGGGAGTGATCCAGTAACAGGCCTGGAGTTAATGGCTTGGCTGAGGCCAAGAATAAGGGTGAGGTCTTTGGGATGTGATCTTTGACGTTGGCCACAGAGATGGCAAACTGGAGCCGGGCTGGAGGAAGGTAACTGGAAAACAGAAAGGGTCTAGAAAGTTCATTATAAGCTCGAGGACACTGAGCTGTGCGCTTGGCCAAGGGCAGCGTGCCCAAGGGAGGGGCTGGGTCCCCGGGGCACAGAGGGTGGGAGGACATGGGGAGGGGAGCCGACGGGGTTCAGCCAGGAAAGTCCAGACTCTAAGGCCAAGGAGACTGCAAGGGGCGTGCTGTCCCCCGGGCATGCATGATTTTACAGCACAAGAGAGTCCAGTCCAGTCAATGGAAAAGTGAACAAAAATGGGGTGGACAGAACGCGAGGGGTGGCTTCGGGAGGCAAGGCATGAAAGGACAGGAATCGGCAAGTCCCATTAAGTAAACGGGCCGGTGATTGAGTTCACTTGGGAATGACGCTGCACGCGCAGGTGCAAGCATGTGGGTTCCTGCTCACAAACATGCAGCATGCGGTCCTGAAGGGCTAGGCAGGGTGGCATCACTTCCCATTTTCCCTTATCCAGAGGAGGCAGCACACTCACTGAGCTGTCACCAACAGGGGGTGCACCAAGACGGGCTCCCCTCCCCCAGCACTGCCACCACCTTGCGATGGTTGGGTGTTCTGCTGAGAGCCTCCCCTGGTCTCTGGCTGTTCTCAAAATAAGCCAGAAATGGTAGCATCTCAGGCCCACCGCCAAGGACACATAAAGCCTAAATGTTTTTGTCTCCACAAAATTGCTA
The DNA here is from genome assembly GCF_014898055.3 of Talpa occidentalis. Classification (NCBI taxonomy): domain Eukaryota; kingdom Metazoa; phylum Chordata; class Mammalia; order Eulipotyphla; family Talpidae; genus Talpa; species Talpa occidentalis. The sequence continues at coordinate 7,377,090 of NW_023605194.1, forward strand.
TGTATGGGGGCCTCCCTGGTGGTGCAACGGAGGCCAACCTATGAAGATGCAACCTATGAAGATGTCCTCAACCTCTGCAGCACGAGTTTGATCCCTGGCCTGCCAGGGAGCAACCCACATGGCACAGCAGACCTCTCCTGGCTCACCCACTGCTCCCCTCAGCAGTGTACTTCAGTCAGTCTGCCTGTTCTGTTCCCCATTCTGTTTCTGGTGAATCCTCTCACCACCCCCGCCCCACACCTCTGGCCTGTACCCCAGCTCTCGTAGGCATAAATAAGTAAATCTTTAAAAAAAAAAAAAAAAAAAGCAAAATTCCTATGTATATATCTAACCCCCAATGGGATGGTATTTGGAGGTGGGACTTCTGGGAAGTGAGCAGGTCATGAGAGTGATGAGAGCTTTTATTAGGGACCCCAGAGAGCTCCTCTGCCCCCTCCAGGTGTGTGAGGCACTCGCAGGACACCGCTCTCACCAAACACAGCACCTGCCGGGCCCTGAGGCCGGACTGCCCAGCCCAGCCCCGAGGAGGAGGCAGCTGTTTACAGTCCCCCAGCCTGCGGCACCGGCACCGTTACAGCAGCCCAGATCCACTCCCTTGCTAGCCTGGGGCGAGTCCCTTAACCTGAAATGGCTCCCGAGAGTCCGGTGGCCGAGCGCGGTGAGAGGCGGCCAGTCCTGGTGTGCAGCAGGGCCTACGCGACGGGAACACTGGCTGAGACGCCTCAGATTCAAGAAATGATGGCTTTGACCTCTCTGAAGATTCAGAAAGGAAAGGGAACAGAGCTGGCGAAAGGGAGCTAGACATCAGCCCCAGAGAAGACAGCAGTCGCTCCCAGCCCCTGGACGGCCAGGCCTGGGCTCGGAAGGCCCTCGTCTCCTTCGCTTCCAGCCGCCCTCGGAGAGAAGCCACAAGGGTCCCCCCAGCGCATGGCTGAGGTTACACTCTCACAGCCCACAGTCAGTTCCTTCAAGACTCACAACCCCCAGCGGACTTAGGAACAGAAAGGGTATCGGCAGTGAGGGTAAATACATGCCGTCACTGTTTTCATTCTTTGCGAGTGACATGAAATGGGAACATACTTTCTTCATTAAGAGCCTGTGGTATGTGGCCGCTTGGAGGGCAACCAGGTTTTCCCAACTGCAGGCCAGAGCACAGGCGGCAGCGAGGACAGCGCGGCTCCCCGGGACGGCCACAACCCCAGCGTGGAGGCCGCCGGCCCTCCGCCCCGGCTGGGAGTGTGGGCGGGGATCCCCGCGGGAAGGGGGCCGGGGGTGTCCAGGGCTGAAACCTGCTCCGACTGTTTTCATTGTGGCCCCAGCCACTCCTTGAACCTGGGCCAATGAAAATGCACGCTCCATGTCTGAAGTTAGAGAAGAAACAGTTTCCTGAGGAAATGAAACCACCGGAGCCCTTGGAAATGAAACCACATGTTTATTGGAAGGGGGTGGGGGGTCCCCAAAGTGATTTCTGCAGCCATCTCTCTACCAACTGGAGGTTTATTTTAGTTGAGTTTTGTTTCATTTTATTTCCGTTAACCTTGTTTTACCAAAATACCAGGGTGTTTCTCCCTCTCCCCCAACCCCTCTTTCTGGGGCGCAGGGGGTCCTGGTAGGTCCTAGAGGCAACTTATGAAAAGAGATGCAAGGAGACCGGGTTAGTCAGAGGCCTCCCGCCTTGGAGTGGCCGTCCTCCTGGTCTGAAACAATAAACAGCAAAGTGATTTCTGAAAACAGCTCTCTCCAAATACGCCTGCCAACGCCGGGAAAAACAATCGGGCGTTTGGTCTGAGGGAACAGCTCTCTGACGTGTGGAAGGCTACGATAGCATCACAGACAGCGGCAGCGCCTCCCAGCCCGACTCCTGGAAGGAGCGAGAAAGGAAAAGGGAAATATTTGGCATTTGGCTAGCAGCAGCTGAGTGGGCTCCTGTTACTTCAAGAAGGATGTTTTCATGGGAAGAGAAATGACATATGGCGCATGGACCAACACGCCCAGCCCCGTCCTCCGCCTGTGCTGCAGGCCCCCTCGTTCGGGTCTCCTTTCGCTCAGTGTCTTGCACTTGCCTCACGTCTCTTCAGGATCAAAAATATTAAGCCCGGGTCTTACAAGGCCGGTGGCACCCAGAAAGTCACATGCAACCCGCACGGAGTCATAGGGGTGTTCAGGTCTGGGCTCCGGGCAGCGGGAGGGGCCTGCAGACCGGGAGGGAAGGCATCTTGGATGTGACTTTTTCGAGGAAGAAGAGAGCTGGGCTGAAGCATGCTTGTGGGCTCCAGCGCCGCGGCCCTACCAGTCCTGCCTCTTGGATGAGGGTCCAGTCTCTGGCTTGAACTCATTCCTGGGGAGACAGCTGGGACTCAGCATCTGGGGGGAACTGGGGGACGAGCAGACAGGAGACAAAGCATAGGTGCCCCCGACACCTGGGGTCCCACAGTCAGCAAGTGACCTCTCTCCGATTCTCAAGGCCAAGAAAAGCAAATAATTCACATCTCCCCTGGCAGTGGGGACCCCCATTCAGAATGGGTGGGTCAAAGGTGGGTGGGCGGACCCAGAAGTGGCCAGGTAGACAGGATGTGCAGGTAGTGGGGGAACTAGAGAGCCTGGCATGTTGGAAGGAGCTGGGGGACAGGGTTGGGCCCGGGTTCTAGTCCTGGCCCTTTTACTGGCCATTTCTCATGTGAGGTCCAAATTCTGGGCACTCTGACAAGGCACACTAGCAAGGGCTGGGGGGTGGGGGGGGCGCGCCTAGAAAGGCTGGTGAGAAGGAAATACACTGATGTGCGATTGCTGGTGGTGTCGAGTTCTCTACATTCTCAACACTTTTACAAAGGAAGCGAAGACAACTATTTTTTTTTTTTTTTTTTTATAGAGGCATGTTTTTATTTATTTATTTATTCATTTGTTTGTTTGTTTGTTTATACATGCACTGGGTACAGTCAGAAGCGCGGGAGGGTGAGAGAATTCACCAGAGCCAGAGCGGGGAGCAGAGCAGGCAGAAGGACCGAAGTACACTGCTGAGGGGAGCAGCGGGCGGCAGGAGAGGTCTGCGCGCCATGTGGGACACTCCTCCGGTGGCCGGGGAGCAGCCGGGGATCGAACCGGCGCTGCAGAGGCTGCGGGCAGCTTCGCAACCCAGCGCTCAACCGCTGCGCCACCGGGGAGGCCCGAAGACAACTATTTTAAAAACCCAGCTGCGAAAAGCACTGAGATTTGGGGAGACCCAGGGAACAGAGGAGCTGTGACCTCCAGACATCCCCCCGTGGGTGCAGGGCTGGTCACACAAGGGTGTCAGAATGCCGTTCTGCCCTGCGCAACCTGCAGAGCTGGGACCAGGCCTGCGGTGGTCAGTGCTGTTCCCTACACGGTGGCCCAGGACCTTCCCCGCCAGACCCCACCACACCCACGCTGGGGAAGCATCTCAGAGCAAGGTGCCTTCTGCCACCTTTGTTCTTGAAAAGAACTTTACACACACACACAGGCAGTTTTAGAATTAGAAATAGCCTGGCCACCCACATGGCCCCGAGGACAGAGCAAGTGTCTGTAAAGCTGCGAGGTTGCTCCATCTCTGCAGTACCCTGAAGGTCCAGGGCACCCTGCACCTAGCTGGGCAGGTTCACAGGTGTGTGTGTAAAAGGAGCAAATGACTGACCCAATGAACCAAGGAATTGGTGAAAGAGGGAGGCCACACACCTCTAGATCGGAGAGTAGAAACCTCACCCAACACCCAACACACCCTACACACCCCCGGGCTTGATCCATCAGAAATGAAGGTGTCCCTGAAGCCACTGGATGATGGGAGCGCCTGGTGGAGCTTCCATCCTGGTGGGGGAACCAAAGGGGCCCAGGCAACCCAGGAGGTGAGGCCAGGTGGGAAGGCCCCGAGACCCCGAAGCAGGGGTGGGGCTGCTGAGATCCCCGCTTCCCAGAGGTTCAGCCAGGACCATGGGGCTGGACCAGGTGACTAGACTTTGGCTCCTGCTCCTCCTCTGACCCCGGCATGACCTCAGACCCAGCATTCTCTCTGGACCTCGCTTTCCCCTTTCACAGAGTGAGGCTGGTGAACCAGGGAGCTTAAATGTCCCACCTCCCAGTTTGCTAGTTCCTCAGGCTGTGAGAAGCCTGATGGGGTGGAGAGCTCAGAGTAGGGGAAGGGCCTTTCCCCAACATCAGAGTCCCAAGTAGAGCTCACTCGCACCTGCACCGTGGCCAAGAGCAAAGCGAGCCTCAGGTGTTATTTCCAGAAGACCTGGAAAGGGCGTGTTGTCGGGAGGCAGGGGCCGTGGCTTCCATCACAGCCCTGCCAGTGTGCTGCAGGCATGATGAGGGCCTTTCCTCTCCACCTCTGTGCCTCAGTCTCCTCAAGGGCTTTCCCAGTGTACCCTTGGCCCTTGGATGGCAATGCCTGACTGCAAACATGGTCACAGAGGAAGAGACCAGGGAGGCTGGGGGCCGGGAGGCCTTGCCACCTTGCCAGCCAGGGCTCTGGGGACTGGCATCACCTGGAACTGTGAGCTAATGAAGCGAAAGCCACAGGCAGGTGGGCCAGGAAGTGGCTGTGCAGGCAGGGCCAAGACAAACAGTAGCCTCCATGCAGGGATGCGGCCTGCTTCTTCCCAGAATACCAGTGTAGGGTAAAGAAAATGTCAGGCTTTTCTGCCCTTCCGCCATCAGGATAGATGATGGATCCTTGACCTGAATGCATGCCTGATGGCGGGCACCTGGAATAGGGTGTGGGCATAGGTCGATGGGATTCAGCTGAGCTAAGACTGTGCTTTTAAGGGCGGCGTCACGGGGAAGCCAGCAGCAGCCCCAGCCAGCAGCAGCAGAACCCGAAAGAGAAGCCGAGAAGCAGCAGAACGAACGCTAGAGAGCCCAGATAGAGTGAAGACTTGCTGGGGGCTGGGAGGCTGGCAGGCTGGCAGGCCTCCCAGCCCCCCAGCCAGCACCCCTGCCTGCCATATGCCTGGTGAACCCCAATAAAAGACCTGCAAAACCCCTGAGGACTCTGACTCCTCCTTTACCCGGTCTGCATGGGATCAGAAAACCTGCACTGTGGCCAGTCCTGCCCTTTACAACCAGCCAGGGCTGAGTCAGGTTCACAGCTGTGCTGGACGAGAGCGTCTGAAAGATGAATACCTGGGAAGGGGGGAGCAGTTGATGGTCTCCCCCAAATCCTACTGTCTAGAGTCTGAATACTCTCCAAATGATCCCCATCGGGGCTCAGCCACCTTGGTCTGTACATTTCTGGAGACAGGAAGCACTCGACCCAAACAGTGCCCAGTACTCTTTACCAATACCGCGTCAAGAGTCCATTCTGATTTGGGACCAAACCTGACTTCCATGATCCCTGTCCCTTGGTCTGAAATCATGGGGTAGAGAGGACAAATGTTTGGTGGCGGTTGTTCTTTGCTCCAGGGTTCTAAGCCTCCAGCCCCCGGGCCTCTTTATCACAGCCCCTAGGAGGCCCACCACATCCGAACCTGTTTCCCCAAGGACACAGCACAGAGGGCTCTGCCTGCTGGATCTTACTACTAGATGGAAACCACCCACTTCCATCATGCCATCTTGGCTTAGCTCAGCCCCAGACCCAGCAGAGTTGGAAAGGAACAGACCGGCAGAAGGAAAGATGGACATGTCCCCAGGCAGAGCTCACCTGACGCCTGCATTCCAGACGAGAATCAGGGGAGGGATATGTTGCTGGGCAGAAACGAACAGAGAAAGCTGGAGTCTTGATTTGGACCCCACTTAGCTGAGTTACCGCTCAGGGCTGTTAGGATTTTATTTTTTTTTTTTAAGATTTATTTACTTATTTATACAAGCACTGGGTACAGTCAGAAGCGTGGGAGGGTGAGAGAATTCACCAGAGCCAGAGCGGGGAGCAGAGCAGGCAGAAGGACCGAAGCACACTGTTGAGGGGAGCAGCGGGCGGCAGGAGAAGTCTGCGCGCCATGTGGGACCCTCGCCAGCGGCCGGAGATCAAACCAGCGCTGCAGAGTCTGCGGGCAGCTTCGCAGCCCAGTGCTCTACCACTGCGCCACCAGCGAGGCCCCTGTTAGGACTTTAGACATGGACTTGACTTTGGCAGAGCTAGTTCTCCAAAAGAGGTGGATGACCTTGAAGTCAGAGAGTGGCTCTCTCACTTTGCCACCTGGTGTATGACAGGTAACAGCAGAGAACCAGCCACTAACGTGAATAAGGTGCTTGCTATATGCCAGACACTGTGCCAGGTACTCCATGCGCTTGTCTGCCACTTTCTCCCAACAGTCCCGCCAAACAGAGGCTGATATCAGCTTCCTTAATAGAGGCAAAAAAATAAGGCACTGAGAAAGAACTAGAACAGGGTCACAGAGCTAGTGAGTGCCAGAGACGGGATCTGAACTCAGAACTTTCTGGCAGTAGAACAACTCCTCTGTATCTTTTACCTTTTGGGGTCCCCAGCAAGAGCTCTGGGGACCCCAAGAGGTAGATGATGCCCCACCATTCGGCAACCAGTGGGGGCCGCCAGGAGCAAGGCACCACCATATCCTGGATGTGCCCAGGGCTGCTCTCCACACTGGGTGGAGAGCTCCTGCCTGGGAAAGCCACAGCCACTCGGGCTGGCTGGCAGCTGGGCATCTGCACCCCACCCGCTGGGCCAGCAGGGAGAATGATCTGAAACACCCTCACTACTCCTCCTCACGCCTGGTCAGATGCACTGCCCACTCCCCTGCTCTGAGCAGCTTCAGCTCTGCGGCCTGAAACTGCCCCGGGACCGCCCAGTGTCCACACTGTCTCCTTTTTCCAGGCGCTACCCTGACATGGCCTTGACCTGCGCTGAGCTGTAAAGTCTTACCCCATTGCATCCTCCGTAGAACTGACAAGGTCTGGTCGCTCATGAGGTCACCAATACAGGGTATGTCCGTAAGAAAGCTTTCCCCTGGGATCCTGTTTATGGGTCTTTTATCCAAACAAATCCCCTACTCCTTTAAGGTAGAAATCTTAAAAGTCCTCAGCGTCCAGAAGTAAATGCTTGGCTTTAATGGGGTGTTGGAACTGCATTTCACAGCACATTCCTGTGCTTGGACCTACATCAAGGCAAGTCCTGAGGCCAACGGGATAGGGGTACAAACGGGGCTGCCCAGGTGGCCGCATCTGCTGCACCCCCACACCCGGCACCCAGCACTGAGCCGCACCGCAACATCCGCCGAGCGGAGGAGCAAATAGATGAGGACCTGACTGGCCCATCTGCTGGCTGGCAGCCGCACTCAACACACTTGCTTCCAGTTTCTTCCCGTGCTGGGTCAAGTTAACGAGAGCTCTGCTCCATGGCAAACGGAGTCCCTTCCCCACCTGGTCAGAGCGGGAGAAAGGGCGTGGTGGCGGGAGAAAGGGCGTGGTGGCGGGAGCCCAGTCACAGGCCTCATGGGAAACCCAAAGGAAAGCTAGTCAGAGCCTCGTCTCTCGACAGGGAAACCGAGGCAGGGAGAGAGGGTGGGGGGGACTCATCGTAGTTATCACCCCAGGGCTGCCTCGCTGCCTCCGCTGCCATCAAGGATCAGAGAGCGGGAGGGGAAGTCCTTTATTAAAATTCAAAGACCCTCACCCAAGGGCCCCACCCAGGCCTGGTATGGGCGGCCCGTCAAGCCTCCCGGCTCCCTCTCTGAGCCTGTGCTGGGAACGCCAGGAAGCGCAGCTGTGTCTGCCACACAGGTGCCTCCTATCAGCCTTCCAGGACGTCTCTGCGTGGAACCAAGTAGACGCTTTTAATCACCAAGAGGGAAAAAAGAAAAATCCCTCATGCATTTTCATTTTTCTCTAAGTAAAAGCACAATCGACTTGTCAGCATGTGGCCCCGCTTCCTGCCAAATCCCACTTATTTTAAACGAAAGCTTTCTCAGCTATGCAAATACGGAACTGGAGGACGAAGGGTCCCTAACGCAAGCGCTTCCCTTCTTTTTTAAGAGTCCCCCATGTCACGTGGCCGTCTGGCCCTTGCAAGCCTGCTGACCCCTATTTTCTTACAATTGCCCAGCTCCAGACAGACATTTTGACACACCTATCTGATGCCAACCTCACAGCGTTCCCCGTGTTATCTTAAAGGCGGTAACTAGGAAAAAGAGAAAAAGAAAAGGTTGAGATGATCAGAGAAAGCCACTGTGAGGAAGGCCCTATTTCTAACAGGTCTAAAAACATAACCCAGCCTGGCTGTTTGCTTTACGTTATTCCTTGCCAAAGACAATGTTCAGATGATTGAAAAATTCCACACTGGAACCTCTGATGCTTACTTATTTTTCCTCCTGAGCACCTGCAAGAGCAGCTTTGCTCAGAAAATGTAACTAATAGCAGCACAGGATTCTCAGTTCCTCGGGCTCACTTATGCCCCCTTCAGAAAGTCCCCCAAAGACTTCTGAACGGTGGGGGAGGGTCCCTGGGTTCTGAAAGGCGGGGGTGTAGTGTGTTTATTCCTGATGAGTCAGGACTAAAGGATCCAGCTGGAGCAAAGTCGGGGAAGGCAGTGACCCTTCCTGGCAGACTGGTCCTGGCTTCTGGTCCTCACAGGGGCCAGCAACTGACAGGCCCTGGCCATAGGTAGCTGGAACAGAATGGGGAACATATTCGGCACAGCCCAAGCCACCCTAGGAGGAGCACAACCAGCCCTCCCAAAGAGAGTTCGAAATGGAATTTTATTCTGGAAGCACAGTTCACAGACATCATTCACAGTTGGGGTTCATCCAGGGAAGCCAACAGGTTAACTTGAACCTCTGATTCAGCCCAAAGAGGCTCCAGAGTCCACCCTGGAAGGGAATCCTAGATCCTGTGTCAGTCACCCCGTTTCCAGCCCTCCTGTATTCACATCCAGGTTGCTCAGCTCAGCTGGAGTTGGATCTGGTGGGCCAGGCCCCGCTCTTTGGTCCCCCATTAAGACTGACTTCCAGGCACCCTTTTTGTGCCCCACACTATGTTAGGACAGAGGCTCAAGGAACCACCAGAAATCAAGGCCCCTGCGGTACAGCTCTGGGCTCATCTCCACAGTGCTGACCCAGAACTCCTGGAGGAGGGCAGAGGTGGGGGCACGGCTGCACAGAAAACCTGCACCCCGCCACCCCCGCCACTTCTGGGGCAGAAACCACTGTGTCACCTAATGTCTCCTTGTCACGTTTCCTATTGTCTTGGATCCATTTAGCTGGGCCCCCATGGCCACCCGAAAGGAATACTTTCCCCAGTCTCTTTGCAGCTATGTGGACCACCTGACCGAGTTTTGGCCCATGAGATGTGTGCAGATATCGTGCGTCCAAGCTACTTCTAGCTTATGCCCTTAAAGGGAAAGGATGTGAACCCCTTCCTTCAGCGCCCTCCTGGTCTCAAATGCAGACCGCCCAGGGCCATATGCACGAAGGCAAATCCTAAGGACCAAAGAGGCTGGGAACTGAATGCCAGGTTGTCAGCACCTCCGCAGCAGCCCTGGACCCAGGCCTGAACGCTGGTCCTAAGAGAGAAATAAGCTTTTCCCTTGGTTAAACCCATGTTAGTCCAGGCCTTAGTTCCAGCAGCTAAGTCTGCACTCTGCCTGATAACACAGATGAACCTCTGATCTTCTCTGAGACTCACTATCTTGGGCCTAAACATGAAGGTAATGAGACATGACCACCTCTCGGGTTCGGGTCAGTCCAGGTGCTTGTCAGGGGCTGCAGGAGGAGTGCAGGACCCGGGCCTGTGCCCAGGGGGACGGACAGGAGGGTGAAGCAGCACCTAGGCTTCCACTCCGTGGCAAAGGAGCACCTGAAATTCCATCTGGCACAGGGTAGATCTCAGTAAACACTACGTAGCCACCACTATTATGAGCAGCCACTAGATGTTCCTGCCCCAATCCCCTACAGCCACCCCCTTCACTGTCCAATCAGGAAAGAGCACGTGTAGCCAATAAGGGGTGACCTAAAACCAGGGTTCCCCCACCTGGTGAACAGGCCCCACTAGAGCAAGTGGAATTTCAGGTGCTCCTTTGCCACGGAGTGGAAGCCAAGGTGCTGCTCCACCCTCCCGCCCATCTCCCTGGCCATAGGCCTGGGTCCCGCACTCCACCGGCAGCTCCTGAACAAGGAGCAGACTGTTTTCCTGGTGGACTTAAGGTCCCCACGTCTCAAAAAGCACGCACGCAGCTCTCAAGATGGGAACCTGAAATGCAGAGCATTTACCTCCCAATTTAGTCTTAATTCCTGGTGACTTCCCAGGTAACCCGCATTGAAAGTGTTTTAATAAGAGTTACAGTCTGGATGCTGGAAGGTTCTGAAAGTCAACAAAACTGTTTTCGTTGTATATTACAAAAAATAAACACTCTGGTTCCAGGAACTCAAGCGGCACGCTGGGGACCACATTTGTTTTCCCAGGATGCAGGCGTTGTGCAAAACTGCCCTTGTCCTGGCCACATCGGATTAAGCACATCTGGGGTCCTGCAGGACGCGGGCAGGAGGCTATCCCCAGCTGGTCATGCCAGCACCTGGATGATACGGCCTTCACTTACAGGGGCTGGGAAGGTGGGGGAGGGTGTGCACGCAGCAGATAGCCGGGCGGTCTCTGACCCCAGGCTGCGGCTTCAAGTGGCTAAACATGAGATTGTATACAGGGCTGCTAAGGGCTTCCCAAGAACTGACGTCGTTTTTTTTAAAATATTGACTTCTTGTATCATTACCTCTGATGGTCACAGAGCACAGAGTGGGGCCAGTCTGCAGCTGGTGCCCACGCTTCCTAAGGGCAAAGGCTGCTGCCAATTCCCCGAGTGGGCCCCAGCCTGGGTCCCCAGTCTGGCACAGATGACCTCTGAAATCTGCTGGAGTGCGTGCTTAACCGCCTTTCCACCTAGAGCCTGGAAGTGGAGAGCAAGTCCTGGTCTCTTATTCACAGCTGGTTCCAGAGCCTGGCACAGGGCAGGTCCTCAGAAAAGCGAAAATGAATGAGTGGATGAATGGACGGATGGCTGGGGGGTGAGCTAGCTGAATAAGGAAATGGCTTTGATCGTGATGCTGAGGCTCCCCATGTAGGCTGAGAGCAGCAAAGCACCACAGCGAGCACACATGGATTTGGCACCAAGTAGGAGCCACATGCTTTAAGTCTCCATTCTCTGGCTTCATGCCATGCTGTGGGGTGGAGAGTACTACCCCCTGGCACTGCCGGCCTAAGAGACTCATTCTTGACTGGGCTCTGAGTCCAGGTCTTTTGGGCTCCAGAAGCAAGCAAGCACTGAGCCGCCTGGCCCCAGGGAGACTGGCCCTTGGGAACTGGGGGTTTGGGGAGGCAACTTGCTCCTCACTCAAGAAGCAGCCCAGACAAGCAAAGGAGCCATAAGTTCAGAAACAGGGGCCTCCTGAGGGAGGCAGGGAGACGCAGGGCCTGGGTACAGAGTGGGACCCAGAGCAAAGGGCCCCGGAGCAGGTGCAGAGGAAGAAGGAAAGGGCTGGGAGATGGGGGAGGCTAGATATTCCACCTTCTCTTAACTAGGAGTTGCAAGAGCTTCAAGGACTTTAATATGGAGCTGCATGAGGCTTAGACATAATAGAAGTCACCCCCAAAATGGACGGGTACACAGACTCAGCTTTGGCATAGGGCCCAGCACTGTGACCTGCAAAGAGCAGCCCCCAGCCTCCCTCTCGTGGCCTCCCTCCTGCTACCCACCTGGAACCCGCATCTGCTCTGGACCTCACATAGGACTTGGCGCATGAACCCGGGTCCTCTGCCCCAGGAACATCACTGACATTCCAGAAACAGGGACGACACAGAATTTCAGTTTTCTGAACCTGCGGGGACGCCCCCCTTCACCAGCTACATCTGCCATAGGCATCTGAGATGGGGGGGCGGGGAAGGAGCAGATCCTGGATGAGGAAGACAAGAACTGGATGTTACCATGTGGGAGGCTGTCCTAGCACAGCTCATGTTTACAGAGACGAGAGCCCCCAGTGCTCACGGCCACAGCACCAGCGTGCCACGTGGCCGCCAGCTCTGCAGCTACCTCTGCTAAAGGCAGGTATGGTGGGTTCTCAGCTCAACCTCTGCCCTCCTTAGCCCAGCCCACCCGGATTTCCACTCCCTTTCACATTAATGACCTGGAAATGCACCTGATTGGCTGCATCAAGCTACAGCTATTTTGCTGGACCGAGCAAGGAACAGAGAAACCCTTCTTAGCACATCCACCAAGAGAAAGTAGAAAAGAGCCACAGCTCATGTGAGTTATACTGGGGTGGACTGTGGCGCTGCCTTGAAATGGGCCAAAATCCCCCTAAGCACACAGTCTACCCAAGATCAATGTCTGACTGTGCACACTCCTCCAGGAAGTCTTCATGGATTACCTCAGCACCATCCCTGGGCTCCTGTATGATCACTCAAAACAACTCTTTTGAAGTGCAGTACAAGCTATCCTGGAGTGATCTGGGGGGGCCCCAACAGTGGAAGGGGCTCAGGGTGTGCTGTGAACTGAACTGTGTCCCAGCCCTACCCCCAAAATTCATGTTAAAGAGCCCTAATACTCAGTGTGAGTATATTTGGAGACAGGGCCTTTAGGTAGGCAATTAAAGTTAAATGAGGTCACAGGTGGGCCTCAATCTGAGCGTTGGTGTCTTTATAAGAGGAAGAGACCTCAGAAGCCGCTGTCAGTCTGCGTGCACAGAGGAAAGGCCGCGTGAGGGCACTGAAAGGAGGCAGCCGTTTACAAGGCAGGAAGAGAGGCCTCCCTAGAAACCAACCTGTCATACCCTGACTTTGGACTCCCAGCCTCCAGAACTGGGCAAAAACAAGTCTCTGTTGTTGAATGTGCCCAGTCTGCGGTATTTTGCTAAGGCAGCCCCAGCTGACTAGGACAGGGTACGTGAGCGAAAGAGCAAGGTTTGAGAGTCACTTCTGCCACTTCTGAGCTCTGAGATCTTGGACCAATCCCTTGGCCTCAGTTTTCAGGTCTATAAAATGGGGCTAAAAACCCTCTACCCTGCCTGCCTTCCTGAGCACTGTGGAGATCCAGGAGAAAGCTGCAGGGTGGCGGGGGCCTGGGCTGGACAGACGTTCAATCCTAGCCTCACCCCTCACCATCTGGAGACCCAGACAAACCACATGGGCAGAGCAGCCACTGTCCCAGAGCTCATTCTGTACCCACACCATCAATGTTTCCTCAGCCAAGCAGGACGGTGAGCTGTTGCGCCTGTGGGTGGTGCTAAATGCCGCAGGGCACAGGATCAGAGCCAGGGCAGCCATGCCTGCGGAGCAGTCACCCCGAAACAGCTTCTTCACCGCCCCCAGCCCAGGGACATGTGCTGATGCCTCAGGGGCTGGGCAGACTGGCCTTCGCTCCCCGCTGCACAGTGGGAAAACCAGCTGGGTCCTTGGAAATAAGGGCAAGTCACTCCAGGCCGTCCGTGCACCACACAAGGATCACGTACTTTCCACGCTGAAGCCTCTCCCTTGGGTATGATGGACGCGGCCACGCCAAGATGGCTGGAATCTGCTCATCAGACACTGTCCAGCCCAGCTTGGGGAGGCTGCCTTGACACCTCATCCAACATCCAATCCCTCCAGAACTAAGGCGTCTGAATCAAGAAGCATGACCCCGCCATCACCCAGCTTATGGGTGCAGCCAGAAACTAATGAGAGAAGGCCTGATACACAGAGGGGGCACCAGGGGCACCGCACAGCACACGGGACGGCAGCAGAGTCACAGATGTGGAGGGAACGTGGGGACGTTGCTTGCGTGGAAGCAAGGCAAGCAGTGCTAGGATGGTGGGGCCCACGAGTCTGAGTCTGAGCTGCAGTTGCTATAGTTGAACGAACTCCAGCCAGAATTTCCTTGGCACCCTCACGCAGGTCTCTGGAGGGCAGCCAAGCTGACGACTATCCAGACTCTCCGGCTTTGCCCCAGGAGCAGGAATTTTAGGAGGCAGCCATTGAGGTGTGCACCAGAAGAGAACATTCCCCATGGGGGCTAGAGGGACCCCCTCCCTGTAAGCAGTCACGGCCCTTCCAAACACCTCCCTGGCGCCAAGCACCAAAGCCCACACTGGGATGCTCCGTCCCAGCCCCTTGGCCTCCATCTCCCGGCAGACGGCTGTGCAGACACCACCCGGTCTCTCTAAAGTTCCTCCCTGTGCTACTGGGCCTCGGGCTGGGGGAATTTACCCAGAGCAGCGGAAGGCCAGGGCCTAGCTCTCTCTCCCACTGGTTGCTTCATCTCTGGAGCATAAACAAGCTTTGCCTGCATTTGCTGTTCAACTCCCAGCCCCACTCAGTCATTTAAAATGGAATGACCTCACTTAGGTGCGCACGTGCAGGTACAGCCCTTGGTACTTCACTCCCTTGGGCTGCAGGCCCCTGATAGCCCCCCCAACATCTCACTGGTTGTTAAGAATTTTTCCTCCTCTAGTCTCACCCACACACTGTTCTTTGGTGGGCACAGAAGCTCCCTGTCAGCACTGGCAGGTTGCAAAAGGGGTTCGTAGAGAACAGTTTGGTAAAACCAAGGTTTTCTTCTGTCAGGTCTGAGAAGGTTTCCCACATAAAAAGAGAAACGCCCCCACAGCCTGTGTTGAAACTTCTGAGAACAGGCCTCAGGGATGGCTTGGGCCGAATCTGGATTCAGAAGTGAACAGAAGACTGTGGCTCTGTCTGGTGATGGTTGTTTATATTTTTTATATTTTTCCTATTTTAGGCTCTTCCTTGTTGTTCCTGGGGCACAAATGGAAATAAAACTGGGGTCAAAGGAGAAATAGCTGGAAAAGCTCAGACTGAAGTTTAATTTAGGCAGTGCTGGGAGTAGACATTCAGGCACAGTTAAGGAGCTAATCTGACAGGGCATCAGGAAGGGAGACAATTAGGACTCTAGCTCCAACCTTGAAAATAAGGCAAGACCACAGAAATCAAGAAGGTATGTACCATGAACAGGGATCAGAGCCTTAAACTTTTTAATGTAGGTGTGACAACAAAGGAAGGAATAGTAGCAACTAGTAGAGAGCTGGGGAAAGGCACTGGCCTAGACGAGGCCCAACATTCAGCTATCCAGTCCTAACATGGTTCCTTTGGGACAGAAATCACCCTTAGTTCTGAAGCAGATATCATCAAATATGACTATGTTCCCTGAGGAATTTTTTTTTTAAAGATTTATTTATTTATTTATTTATTTATACAAGCACTGGGTACAGTCAGAAGCGCGGGAGGGTGAGAGAATTCACCAGAGCTAGAGCGGGGAGCAGAGCAGGCAGAAGGACCAAGGTACACTGCTGAGGGGAGCAGCGGGCGGCAGGAGAGGTCTGCGCGCCATGTAGGACCCTCCTCCGGTGGCCGGGGAGCAGCCAGGGATCAAACCAGCACTGCAGAGGCCGCGGGCAGCTTTGCAACCCAGCGCCAACTGCTGCACCACCAGGGAGGCCCTCCCTGGGGAATTTTTTAAAAATATAAAATTCTGGACCCAGTGACTGATTCTATAAAGCCTTGAGACTATTTCTCAAGCTCCAAGGTGATTCTGATGCTAGCCTCTCCCTGGAAACCTGATGGGTCACTAACTTTCCATTTATCTAAAGGAAGGAATTGTCAGTATGTCTTTTTTTTAAGTTGCCCTTCACATCCAGAGAATTTCTATTTTGTTTAAGTCTATTATAATGTCATATGTTGTCTTACAGAATTTGTACATTTCTATGGATATATCCTTTCGTCTGAATATAGTACTTCATCTTGCTAGAACTTTATTCCATAGAGTTGGGTTGTAATAACCCCCTTGTTCAGTAGGTGTCACTATAACACAGGATGGGCATGACACAACTTTGAAATTCTTCCAGATTGAGATTCTCAGGTCTGCTAGTACCTTACTTTATAATTTATCAGGATTTAAAAGTTTCTCTTACATTATCTTAAAATGAAGAATATACAGCACAAAAGTTTCTCAGGGCTTAGGAAGTGCTATTTCACAAAGATTTTCTTTTAAATCCCACTGTTCCTCTTAACCCATTTCTTCGGAGTTATTCTCAATCTGTATAGACTCATCATCTTTACACCACTAACAACCATCAAGGATCCCAGTTTTCTTTTAATGTAGGTTATATCTATTAATGTTTTCCATAATAGAGAAAAATTTAAAACACAAGAATATATAAGCATACTTTCCATTGACAGTCAAAGTGATGATGTCATCACACATGAAGTAGGCTCTAGAAGACTCTACTACATACTCCTGAAAGCGTGAGAAAGAATGAATAGCATTGTTATGGACTATAGTGATTCTGACCCCATACACATTTGGAAACTGCTGTTCTACTAGTTTCAAAGTTATACTGTCTGTTCTAAACAAACCCAAACTTAATCAATATCTTTACTTTCCTTCCAAAAATGATAGGAGCTTGGCATGTTTTAATTATGATCATTCCCTCCAAATTTTGGTTGTCCAGTATTTTAATTCTAGCACGCGCTTTTAATCTCCCAACTGAGACACTGTTTTATAAAATCAGCATTTCTATAAATATAGCCAAAGTTTTACTATTTAGCAAATATTCTGCACATCATTTCATCCTGCACCTCAAATCTTCCATCTGGCATTTTCTTTTGCTGGAAGGTTGTTCTTTAGGATGTCCTATTGGGAGGTACATTTGTGGAAAATTATCCAAGCTTTGTTCTTCTATTTATATCTTCTAATTTTGCTCTTATTCTTAAAAGGTACTTTCACTGAGTATAGAATTGTAGCTAAGTTATTTCAGCACATTGAAGATATTGTACCATTTCTTTCCATAGATTCTGAGAAGTCATCTGTCAGACTAACCACTATTCCTAGATAGGAATCTTGCTCTTCTCTCTGGCTGCTTTTACAATCATCTCTTTGACTTAGGTGGGCTACAAGCTTCATGGATGTGTAAAGGAAGAGGTTTATTTTTATTTATCATGCTAGGATCTATTTCCTAGATCTGAGGTTCCATACCTGTTAAAGAACCTGCAAAGTTCTTAGTCATTTATCTCTTAAAATACCACCTCTTTCCCATTTTCTGCATTATCTCCTGAAAACCCAATTAGTATCCAAAGAGCCTTTACCCTGTTTTTATTTTATTATTTCCATCTCTGACTCTGGGCTGCATCCTAGTTCATTTATTTGAATATATCTTCCACTTTTCTGATCGTTTCATCCACTAAGTCCAACCTGCCATTTTATGTGTCCATTTTGAGTTTTTACTTTCATTTGTTAGTTTTTCTTTTTTTTTTTTTTAGTGTATTTTTTTTGTTTGTTTGTTTTGTTTTGTTTTGTTTTTATTTATTTATTTGTTTGTTTTGTTTATACAAGCACTGGGTACAGTCAGAAGCGCGGGAGGGTGAGAGAATTCACCAGAGCCAGAGCGGGTTAGTTTTTCATTTTTTAAAGTTTTCTTTTTATATCTGTGTTGCCCCTTTTACAGCCTCTTCTCCCTAGCTCATATTTCCAAGTTGTTTTAATTCCCAAGTGTCTCTTCCAACTTCTCTCTTATACATACACCCCACGTGCTCCTCATAAAATGTGACTGACATCCCTCCCATGGAGAGGTGGGGTCTGTGTTCCCTCACTTTGGATCTGGCTTATCACTAGTCCAGCCAATAGGACACAGTGAGGCTTCTGAGGTTAGGTTTGCTTAGCTCTCCATCTCCGGATGTCGCCCTGGGAACCCTCCATCCACCATGTTATGAGGAAGCCCAAGTCAGATGGTGAAGCCACATGGAAAGGAACTGGGGACCCATCTGCAGTCAGCACCAATTGCCAGACACGTGAGGGAACTAGTCGTCCAGCTCCCAGCTTTCAATTATTATAACTAAGGTCTCAGACAACATGGAGCACAAATAAATCACCCTTTTACTTTACCCTTTGAATTTCAGACCCACAGAATCCATGAGCATAATAAATCGCTGTTTTGTCACTAAATCTCTCAGCCATGGTCACTGCAACATTCCCCAGTGTATTTCCAATGCCTGATTTAGCTCTGGTACATACAGTTGCTTAAATATGTATAGTATTTGCATTACATCAGCCAACTTATTATTCTTATAGTATCTACAGCTTCTCTTCAGAGAAGTCCCATGCCCTTCCTTGGAAACCTTCAATCCCTGGTTGGGACAACAGCTCACTCTCCTGTCTGCATGTGAATCAAAACCCCCAGTTCAAAAAGGGCTCCTGCCTGCCCTGTTCCTCAGAAAGCTAAGGGGTATGGTCAACACTGCTTCCTGCCCTCTGGGATCCACCCTCACAGCAAATAAGGCACTCATCCCTGTTTCCCAAACAAATATTTATATTGCAATTGGCTGCATGGCTGCCATTTTGTTTTCCTCAGAAACCAGGTACCTCCAGGACAAAAGTGATGTGAGGAGAAGACATTTCCAAACAGCACCTGCATCATCCAATCTAAAAATAAAGCCAGGAGAAGTGGTTTTAGGAGTGATGCCACTGCTAAAAATAATGCTTAGATGTCTAATGACATTAGCAGGTACCTGGCCTGGGACCTATAGGGACCTAGAGGGACCCAGCGTCCACCATCTCTGAAGACTTGTGCTTTCCGAAATGCGTCAATGCCTTCGCAGCCCACTCCACCTGGCACTCACTGTAGGGCTGGATCTACTAACTCTAAGGAAAAAGGGTTGGCTGAACACAGGGAAAGCCAGGATTTAGAGCTTTTATTAAAAATATGGACTTGCTATTTCAAGAACAGAACGTCTAACAGTGTTGCCAAGGAGAAGCTCTCCAGGACCTGCTTAAATGATAAATACGAATCTGCCGTAATTAGCATATTAATAGCTGTTTGATTTCTAACACCATATGAAAGCATCTCTCCAACCTCTCTTTGATACTATTTGCTTGGAGGTAATTACAGAACAAAGAACACTGGAGAGCAGGAACTTGCTCTTTCCAGTTCTGCCTCTAACCAGCTGCAGTCAAGTGTCCTGATCAAGGAAACAGAATAAAACAAGTCACGGGATATAACGTACTGCATGGCACCTACAGTTAATAACCTTATTGTGAATTTGGAAGTTGTTAAAAGAGTAGATCTTAAAAGGTCTCATCATATGACAAGAAACTGTAACTGTGTGGTAATGGGTGATCATTTCACAGTACATATAGTCATTATGTTACATGCCTGAAGCCAACATGTGAGCTATCAATGATACTTCAATTAAAAAAAAAAAAAAAAAAAAAAGGAAAACAGAGGTCTGGGGGCTGACCCACCTCTAGTGGTTATTTTGGTCCCAACATTCTCTCCATGACAGAAACTTAAAAACTCCCAAAAGGTAAAAAGGAAACATTTCAGACCCTAAAGAACCCAAATCCCAGAAAAGGTTTTGCATGAGCAAAGATTGCCCGAAACAAGTCCTCAGAACAACTATGGCAGCTAAGAAGAGCATCACTGATTTTTAGAGAATTCTTAAAACTCGATATTCCTGGTAACTGGCCAGCATGCGCTCCCAAGAGCTGAGGAGTGAGAAGCACCTGGAGACAGGAGTGATGGGGGAGGGTGGTGCCAGGCAGCTCGGAGTTGCAGGCCTCACACTTGCGCAGATCCCCAGGCTCAACTGGGTGGGGGGGGGGGGGCTTGAGAGGGCTCTGCAGGGATGGAAACTGCAGTGCAGGCTTCAGTCTGGGGCTGCAGTGCAAAGCTGGCTCTGGCTCCTGCTCTGACCCCACTGAAGGTGGAAGGCTGGGGGACTGGGTCAGTTTGTACTCCAGACTAGATCTGTCTCTTCAAATAGGCTGATGGGACGAAGGGCTGAGGCTGCCTGGGTGGGGGACAGCTTGAGGGGGACCCGCATCGCTGCAATTCTATACTCCAATGAAACACCAAATGAACTTGCTGAACTGGATCCAAAAAAATCAAGCTTATTGGGGTCACTCCAGAAGCAAGTCCCAGTTCCGAAGGGGCCCTCCACTCACATGCGCCCGGATCATACTAAGCAACCTCCCTTACAACCAGGGCTGGCCAATGAGATGAGGGAAAACTATTAGGTTCAGTTTCCCCAAGAGCTCCTGAAAGGTTTTTGACTTCTTGAAAGGAAGGTACATTTACCCTTTTCCTGCTTTCCTTTTTCCTACTGCACAGAGCAAGAAGGTGATGCCTGGGTTAGGGTGAGGGTCAGGGCTAGGGTTAGGTTTTTCAATGAAAAAATACATCGTGACCTTTCTGACAACCCAATAGTATTACTTGATATTTTTCTTTGACTTGGATTTTAATTGACCTTCCCTCTCGCCTTTTATCAACATAGCCTTTCTAAGCAAAAAAACTTGGGAAATTGCTGCAACTACTTTTTAAAAATGATATACATGAAAACAATGCATAACCAGAGTCTGTCTGTGTGCCATCTAGAATCATCTCACACACTAAGAGGGGTGCCTGCCCCTTCCTGATGTGACAGATGCAGGGAGGGATGAAATGCACACATGTCTCTCATTCCCTATCCACCAGGCTGCCTGAGGATGGGGCCCTACTAAACTTATCTCTGACTAGCCCAGCATCTGGGACGGAGGAGCCTTATCTGTCTGCCTAATGAGCGCGCAAACATTCTCTCACGGCCGTATCAGAGGCTTGGACAGAGCGCACAGCCAAAATTCCATTCTAGCACATTCCAAGGGCCATCCAAATATTTCTGCTGTGCTGGGTGCATGTTCTATCGAAAGTTGCACACAAGAAGCGGGCTGTCAGCACAGGGTTCTGCAATTGTTTCCACCAACATTTCCATGAACTTCAACGGTTCTCACTGTCATGGGACAGGATCCATTTCGTGGCATCCTGGCAAGAGCTGGACTGGTCAGTGAAACGTGGCAGGGACTTCATAGCAAGGGG
This sequence comes from Talpa occidentalis, assembly GCF_014898055.3. NCBI lineage: Eukaryota > Metazoa > Chordata > Mammalia > Eulipotyphla > Talpidae > Talpa > Talpa occidentalis. Next base: position 7,397,873 of record NW_023605194.1, read on the forward strand.
TTCTTTGAGCTGACAAAGAAGACCTTCTAAAGGAATTCTGCACTGCATCAACAGCTCAAGACACACTTGCAAAATATTTCCATCAGTGAGCACAGAACTTACGCAAAGCGGGAGGTGGGAACATTCTGAAAAGACCAGATCCCAAATAAAGCATGAGGTGTGACAAGGATGCGGCAGGACCCAGCTTCTGGTCAGAGACACTTTTGCAGGGTGGAAATGTTTTGATGGAAAATTGTGCACTTGGCCTGTGTAGGGAAAATGGAGCTAAATCAGGTTTTTTTCCGCCTTCTTGAGGACGCCCTGAGCTGAGAGGCGTGGGCTTGGGGCCCAGGCACCTATGATTATGGACTCCTGTGTCCAGAGAGCACGGACATGCGCATATGTAAATACAGAAAATGGTCACCTGCGTCTAGGGCTCCATCGGTCAGGATGGGGAGGGTGGTGGCGGTGGTGTCTCCTTGCCTCTTGGTTTGTCCCCTGGTTCAGCATTAGAAGCCTGTAAAATGATACCGAGGGCTCCAACATTCTCTTTTCATCTCCGAGAATTGACAGTGAGCCTACCGGCCTGGGATGGTTGCACAACGGCCTGTTCAGATGGAACCGATGAAAATGCTGCTGGTGTATATAAAATGCTTTGAGCAAATTCATGCCAAAGTAAACTGAAAAGTAACTCACTTCCAAAGCCAAAGGGTGTTCTGGACCAGTGAGACATGTGGAGGCAGCAGGTTGCTGGGGGGCAGAGTGGCACAGATCACCTCACAGAAGAGGGAGTAACCAGTGCAAGAGGGAGGCTTTTGGCAGAGATGGACTTGACCCCCCACCCCGTGCCCTCCTCTTCACTGTGCCCCCCCCCCCGATTCTGGAATCAGGCCATGCAGAGGTCATAGCAGGATAAGCCCCCATAAGAAGCAGCCATGGCTGTCACTGGCTAGGTCTTGCCTGCAAATGGGCAACTTAAGCAACTCTGATTTGCAGAACAAGAATGAAAACACCACTCCCCGGCAGGACTGCTGGGGATTACTGGAGCTCAGGGAGTGTGAAAAGAGCTTTGCAAGCTACACAGCAAAGCCACACTCTCCCTCCACAGGGAGTGAAGACAGCTCACTCAGGGCCACAGCCAGGCATGTGGCCTGAGAAAGCCCCAAGGCAGGTGGCGGGGCTGAGGATCGCAGGAATCCCTGGAACTCGGAGGGATGTGGGGGTTGGCAGCTCGCTCAGTCCCGGATGGGAGAGCTGGCTTTCACCACTCAGCCTAACTGGGAAAAGACTTGGCTTCTGGCCATGACCCCAGAAAGGGCGGCCACCAGGGCTGCAGAGAGACAGACCCGCCGCCCACTCTGATGGCCACCACGAGCCCCAGGGGACACAGTCACACCTGTGGGGCCTTCCCATAGGTGTCTTGGTTGATGCTCATGGTTTATTGACTCCATTGTACGGGGATAGCCAGTGAGTAAGTGGGAGAGCAAAATCTGATTTTAAAGGTACTTTCCTTCCAGAACCAGCAGAAACAGTCTGAAATAGCATCACCACAGCCCATGGCCCCAAGCCACGCCGCTGCCCTTTGCTCTGGCCTGCCTTTTGTCTGCCTCTGTCACTCTGAAGTCCAGGCCTGGCCCTCCAGTCGCTTCCTCTCCTCCCCTTGGTGTGGAGTCAAGAGCTCTTCCCTGAACACAGCAGCGCAGCGGGCTGTGTTTAACCTCTCCACCGCCTGGAGCTTGTGCTCTCAAATTCTGACAACGGCAGGGGTGGGGAGGGGAGTGGGGGAGGAAGGGACATTGCTCAACTCTCATCTCTTGCCAATCTCAAAAAATCTGTCTCCTGCTGGTAGCCAGGACTCCAAGAGCAGCCCTCCTGTGGTGGTCGAGAGAGAAGCAGCAAGGCCGCCCCTGGTATCCTTTTTATACCTCTCAATCAAGCCCTCTGTGTGGGGCCAAGTCACCGTCCTGGCTCACGCGCTGGCTCATGGCGCACCGCATCGCCTCACCCGCAAAGCAAAGCCACACCCTAGGTGGCTGCTGCCGGTGCTGCACCTGGTGATGGCAAATCCCCTCTGGGGCTCCTTCCAATGGCCTTCCTAGCCAAGCTCTCTGCCAGCTTGTCTGAAGTGGGGAGCTGGCCCCTTCAGGATGGGGTTTCCACAGCCAGCTCCATGGGGCACTGCAGCTCCCCTCTTGAGAAACCCCACCTTCCAGAGTTCTGCGGCAGATGCAGGTCTGGCACCTTAGCCTGCTCTTTCCTGCCTCAAAGTCAGCAAGGCAGGTGCTCAAGGTAATGGACCTGCTCTCCAGAGGGGAGGCGATGTCAGACACACCTGCCTCCCAGGTGGATCTGGAGCCTATTTCCCTTTTCATTGCTAATGTACTGATTTATGTATCGTTTGCTTTCCACTCCCAGAGTCCACAGCACTTTCCAATAAAAGCAGATGTTTAATTGTTCAATGAAAAACAAAGAAAATAAGCAGCCTAAGAGGCGGGAGAACAAAGTCAGCTCCTTCAACCCTCAGGGGGGAGAGTGCACCTTGGCATGAAATGAGGTGGGGGCTGCCCAGCCGTCTGAACAAAGCAGGGTGCAGGTGGGTGGCCAGTGGCCAAGCACACACTAAAGCCAGGCCTTGGGACTCCTGGTTAAGCAAGCACACAAGCACCTACTGTGTGCAGCCACAGAGAACATGCTGGATACACGGGGAGCAAGCTAACAGCACCCCCAGCCCTCGCCAAGGCCAGAGAAGCCAGGGAAGGACAACCTCAGGGGGTGAGAGAACTCAGTGTCCCCTTTCCTGGGGAAGAGAAGGGTGGACACTGGAGCAGAATGGGAGGTGGGACAGAGCCGCCAGGCACATGTCTGGTCACACACAGGCAGGGCTGCCGTCTCTGCATGCCAAGCTGTCCGTGCCTCCTGGGGAAGGTTCAGGGTCCAAGGAGAATGCCCTGTCCTAATTCGGAGATGGCTACCAAGCATGGCGGCCACACCTGCTGGCCAGGGAAGCAGCTCCTCAGCGCTAGGGCTGGTGTGAGGGAGCCAGGAACCAGGAGCAGCTTCGAGATCCTTCAACTAAGGCACCTCCTGGCCGCAGTGTCAGCCACCAGCCAGCCCCGGGGCTACTGCTCGCTGCTGTCCTCAACCTCCAGCCTGCCTGACCCAGGCCTCTGTGGGGCCTCAGTGTCCCCACCTGCAAAGTGGGGCTCGTGAGCACTGAGGTCTCCCAACTCTGCCATTCCAGGAGGAATCCTGACTCATTAGTGGGAAAACTGGACTAGAAAGTGAGTGTCCAGGGCCTCCCCTGGTGGCACATGTGGTTGAGTGCCGCACTGCGAAGCTGTCCACAGCCTCTGCAGCACCGGTTCAATCCGGCCGGCGAGGGTCCCACATGGCGCAGCAGACCTCTCCTGTCGCGCCTGCCCTTCCCCTCAGCAATGTATGTCGTCAGTCAGCCTGTTCTGTTCCCTGCTCCGTCTCTGGTGAATCCTCTTACCCTCCCACGCATCTGTACTGTACCCCGGTTCTTGTATAAATAGATCAATCAATCAATCAATCTTTAAAAAAAAAAGAAAGTGGGTATCCAGCTCCCAGCACTGGCACCCCAACTGGCCAGCGCCCAGCCAGATGGACACAAGGACTGAAAGAGACACCAGCATGGATGTGTGGGTGGCTGCTAGAAGGGGGAGAGCTGACTCCCTGTGTGAGTCAAGGTCACTGAGATCAGAGTTGCTCTGGGGGACTCTCCATGTCCCTGAAAAGGCTTCACAAACCCAAGGGTCCCCTCAGCAGAAGCAGTAGAAGCAGCTCACCCACCTGCTACCCACACCTTACGCCTCCAGGGATCCTCATGGTTACTAGCAGGAGCCCCAGGAAGCTCCTGCTCTCTGAGCCTCAGGCAGATCATCCATGAAATGGGGGTGAGGGTTTTCTAAATGACCCCCCAGTACAATAATAACATCTGTAGAGTTCCCTGGGCACCGACACTCACGTTCCGACTCCCCGTCAGCTCAGGTCTGCAAACCCCACCTGAAACAGGCCTCAGGTGACCTCTCGGCCAGGGCCATGCACAGCCAGGCAAAGACTGCCAGTGTGACACCTGTGCCCATCTGCTGCCTTCCATGGGGCCCTGCAGGGAGAGGAGGGAGAGAAGACAGGCCGCAGGGGGGCGAGGAGCCAGGAAAAGCAAGAGAAGAGGGGGGAGAGACAGGTGAATTGCAGGAAAGCTGCGGGCCTGGGGACCTCACAGTGATGCCAAAGGCATCCGGTGACCCGGCATCACAGAGCAGCCTGCTCCCTGGTTGGGGCTGTGGGAGAGAAGCTGCAGCCACTCCTGCTGCCTGTCAGGTGTGACCTGAGCCGGGGGACGTGGAGGCTATTCATGGGACCTTCCAGATCTTGGGCTGGGATACTTAAGAAAGGCTGCCTCATTTCCCCCCTCCTAGTAGGGAAAGAATAAACACATCGAGCAGTGAAAGAGCTCATGTTGCCCTGGAGGCCCAGCCCACCTGTCCATGGCCTCTCTGCTCTCTCCTCACCATGAGGAGGGCTGCAGGGCTCTGGAAGAAGCACCTTCAATGGCTCCCTATTGCCCGCAGGACAAAGGCCTGGCCTTGCACACAGGCGGCATGGATGGTGTCTCTGGCCTGACCCAGTTTCTCTTGGACCTTCCCTCTCATGAGTTCTCCGCACGGAATCCACCAAGGCAGCGCAGACATCACCTCCCAAATATGTCCCACACCGTCCACCTCCAGGGCAAAGCATGGCCAACACCATGGAAATCCACAGCCAGCACGGCCGGACTTGGGCCCAGGTTTGCATACAGGCTCAGCTTCTTCCAGGGTCCTTAACGTGGAATAATTTACCCATCTCTCTGAATCTCTGCATCTTCTTCCATAAATAGGGATGGGGAAATGAGTTCTGATTCAGAGGGTTTTATCATAATTTAACGAGCATGAATCTGCAAAGCCAGCAGCCCCATGCCAGCCACGTACGCACCCAGAAAAGGCTTACTGGTTGGGTGATGCGAAACCTGCTGGTGACCCCAAAAGTCTTCCTTTTCTACCCCATAGTCAACTGGAAGCTTCCCATCCCACTTAGAGGTCTCTGCCTCCTTCCCCACCCTACCTCTGGACGTGGTACTGAGGACAGACACAGCTGCCCATGTCCACATGGCTGTTCAAACGGGTCAAGCATGTGCCTTCCACCTGTCAGCTCCCTAAGGGACGGTATCCCCCGGGGACCCTCTGCCAGGGCCTGGCTCAGAGTGAAAGCTGAACAGGGGTATTCACAGGTGGGCCTGACCATCATCCCATGTGTCTGAGTTGGCTAAGGCCTCTCTTGCGTGGAGGCAGAGGGATGGTAGAGGATCTTTGGGGTGGGGTGGGGTGGGGTGGGGTGGGGGAGTGCCACCCAGAACTCTAACTCTGCTGAGGTTAGTAAGTAGAGACCTCAGGCCGAGAGTAGGCTACAAAGGAAAGGGCTACACATCCGGGTTACATAAAGGCAGCAAATGTGGCCCAGACACGGTGCCAAGAGCTGCTCATGAAAGCAGCTCCCACCACCTGGCAGCTCCCGGGATGCCTGGCACAGGGTGAGGGCCTAACAGATGAATGAGCGAGTAAGTGGACAGATCAGCTTTACACCAGCAGGCCTTGGCAACCAGCACCGGGGAACCAAGAAGCAAGGTTCTGAATTGAAAGGGACTGTTGACAACTGTGATGGGGCCTTGTCAGTTAAGTGCTCGCAGTGTGCAGGGCCCATGCAGAGCCTGCCCGAGCCTCTCCCCATCTACACCTGACAACACTCCTGGGCCCATGTCACAGCTAAGGAGCCTGTGGACGAGGGAAGCTCAGTCACTTGCCCAAAGTCAGAGTCAGGAAGGAACAGAGCCCAGAGCCCGGTCCCTCGGACACTGGGGCCCCGCTCTGCACAGCTGTTCCCAGCGGACGTGACAAAGCAGGGTGAGGCCTCAACAGCTTCATCCCGCTGACCCGTGAGAGGCATCAGCACAGCCCACGGTTCCGGGCATCCCTGCGGGTGCTGACACTGAGCCTGATGACAGAGTCTTCTGGCAAAGTAATTTTGGGTGCCCACCCACGCCTGGCCAGGAAGGCTCTGACAGCCAGAGGGGCCTGCAGGACAGCTGTGCTGGCAAGAGATGTCACCCCTCCAGTTCTCCAGGGCCTCCCCTTGAGGTTGGTGGGGGCCTAAAAGGGGAGCAAGAAGTGGGGTGACTGCTCTTGGGGGCAGGGGTACGACTGGACCTCTAGCTCCTGAACCATTCTTTTACAAGAGCAGCTACTTCTGAACCACCGGCAGCTCTCGGTCCACACTGCCAAAGCCCTTTAAAAGTACTCAGAGAGAAAAACAAGACCCATCTGCAATCATTCCAGGATTTGGGAAGATTAAGGGGTTTTATTTCCCATCTCCAGGGGAGAACAAAAAATATCTGAGCAAGGAAAGAAAAATCCTGACTCTGAAAGGCCCGGGTGCAGAGTAGACGCTTGTGACAGGCACTGGGCAAACTGTCTCTGCGAAGCTTGATCCTCACAGACACTGCGGCCTGGCGGAGAACAGGAGCGGGCAGAGGCAAGACCAGATCAGCAGGGAAGGCTTCCTACAAGGTGGAGGCCAAGTGGTTGATCCCAGGCAGAGTTATGGAAGTGTGCCTGGCAAAGGCCTGGACAGGAAGATGTGAGGAACCACTGAGTAGGACAGGCAGGAGGGGAGAAGCTGGACTGGGAAGCCAGGGTGGGTAAGACAGGGCCTGGTCAGCTTTGACAAGACCTTTGGACTCCATCCTGTCTGCAGGGCAAAGCTACCGAAGCAGACGGGGGATGAGACCAGATGTATTCTCCAGAGAGACTCCTCTGGCTGCTGGCTGGAGCAGCTGGGTTGGAAATGGGGAAGCCTGAGGGAGTTGGGAGAGGACACAGCAGTCCAGCAGGAGAGGGTGGTGGCCAGGAAGGGGGTGGGATAGGCCAGGGGGCCACCCAAGACATACAGCGGCGACAGGGTTGCCTGGACTTGAAGAGGACTGACGACATGCCCTGGGCAAAGTGGGGTGGCTGGTAGGGGAAGGAGGGGCTCCCTGTCTCTGAGCAGCCGGAGCGAGGCAGGTGGTTTCCGCCAAGATCAGAAGCAGGGGCAGCTGCAGAAGGAAGCACCACAGTCCACCAGAAAGACACGCACGTGACTTCAGTCATTGTCTAACCAAAGGGTCGAGCAACCACAGAGAAAGGTCAGCACCAGTGTGCAGAGCTCGTCACCACGCGCTGCCCGGGGGAACGCCTCGGCCGCTGGATCAGCTGCCGAAGTCAGGGCCGCTGGCTTCCCCTTCTGCCTGAAGGGCAGTGAGGCAAAGTCGCCTTCCTGAAGCCAGCGTCAAGGTGCTGGCCCGAGAGCCTGGAGCCTCTGGCCCCAGCCCAGGGGGGATTCAAATTTTCGTTTCATGTGAAACCTGACTTCTGGAAGGCAGACGACCAGGGTGCAATCCCCTGCAAAAGCAGAACCCGCAGTGAAAGGCCACACATTGAAATGCTAACATGCAACACTGTCTTCTCGGCCATTTTCATTTCCCTCTTAAAATTATGTTTTGGAAGTTTCGTCTGTGAAGCTATAGTCATTTTACAAGAAGAACAAAAAGATCATTTTTTAAACAATGTTTGGAGATGAAACAAAAAACAGAAAGCAGGGCTCCAAACACTTGGACTTGCTGTTTCCCTCCTAGCACTGCTAGGAAGACGCAGCCAGTGTCATCGGGAGCTCTTGAGGGCTACATTTCTTGTTGTTGTTCTTTAGTTTGTTTTTTGTAATTTAAAAAGTTTATATTGGCCCCAAATATCCTTCCACCCACATTTTTTTCTTTGCACTCTTTCGGGTGCTAGCTCCAGGATACTCAGAACAAGGGGTGTTCAATGCACTAGGGGAGAGGCCGAGGGAGAACCTGGCAGGGGGCAACCGACGTTTGGAGCCCAGGAAAGAACTTCTGTAAACAGAGTCTGGGCAAAGACCATTAAAAGTGTTGTCTTAGTGTCTCTTTATGGGGCAGAACGCTGTCGTGCTCGGGCTGCTGCGGGCCGGCAGGCCTCTTGTGCCAGGTTGAGGTCCCCATGGCTGCATAAACCAGCTTGTTTTTCCCCTGTTTTCGGAGATAGACCTTAAAACAGACAGAAAGCCCTTCTCATGCCTGGAGCTGCAGTACACCGGTCTGGCACGCGGGCCACAGCACTCACCAGATGGACCGTCCCCAGCATATCACCGGTTAATGGTGTCTGCAGATCCAAGCCCAGAGCAGAACATTCCAGAGGAAGCAGAGGAGCGGAGAGGCCATGGGACGTGCTGTTTGAATTTGGTTAAATGCATCTGGCCTTCAAAAAGACAGTGTAGGCACTCTAGCCTCCCAGCCTGGGGATGGAATGTCACTGTGGCCGAGGATGCTCCTCGGAACATGGACTACAGTGGCCAACACAAGGGGCCAGTGCATGCACGTGCCAGACAGGACACCTTCAACATCAGGTGGGTGCAGGGCTCATGGGCGAGGACTTTATTTTCAAAGTAGTTTAGAGAAAGAATCAGCCCACAGGGAGCAGGCCATGGGTAGGAGAAGTTGTGGGGGGGGGTACCAGAGGCTGGATGAGGACAACGGGCTGGATCCTGACTGTCCACAGCTGGACTCACTCCCCTGGGGAAGCCCTCAATGAGAAGAGCAAATAAATATCTGTCAAATGGGGGGAAAAAATATCACATTTATGAAGAATTTTAATAATGTGGGAAAGAATTTTTGAAATTATATTAAGAAAAAAGGTAAACAAAGTCACAGGTATGTGCACGGGTGGGGAGGCAACTAGAAAGAACAGCATGGATATGTTGATACTGGCTACTGCTGATGGTAAAGCTATGGATGGCATTTCTGTATGTTTTTGAGCAAAATAATTTACCAGTTACTCTGACCTGAATGGAGCACACCCATAAAACACACCCATAAAACAGAAGACTGAGAACGTGTCATGCGATGTGGTTTAGTGAGCAGCTCAACCTCCACAGCCTCCACAGCCCCTTGAGGAAGCAGCCAGCCTGAGCCTGCAGCGGGCACCTTCCCCGGGGACAGGAGGCAGGGGCCTGCCTGCAGAGCTGGTGGGATCCTCTCCGGCCCCTTGAACTTGAACTCCACAGACAAAGCAAGAGGGTCGGTACTGAGGATTGACTGTGTCCTCCCCAAAAGATGTGTTGGCTCTAAGCCTGATACCTAGGAATGTGATCTTATTTGTTAGTAGAGTCTTCACAGGGCAATCAGGTGAAGATGAGGTCACTACAGTGGCCCTAGTCCGAGGCTCCTGGGGTCCTTATAAAAGGGGAAGAAAAGAAGCCCAGCAGGCACAAGCCCGCTCAGGACCATACCAGCCTCCCAGCGGAACAGCCTTTGAGAACCACCATTGCAGATGGCCTGGGACTCCATGTCCCTCCCAGGGCTGCATTCTAAGGGTCTCCAAACAAGAAAGCCATCACGAGGCCCGCCACGCACCTTGCACGCACTCAAGCTGGTGCTGAGCACCAACGACCCAGCCGTGGCCTGCAAGGGGGTGCTGATATCACAGGGGAGGAGACACTAACGGCCGGAAAACAGTGGGCAGATAAGCCAGGCCGCCCTTTCCCTCCTGAGAGCTACAGCTGCGAACAGGTCACCTGATGGTCTAAATCCGCCACATCTAAATTTATCTTGCCCTCCAAGGGCGAGCAGATGCTGTGCCTCATCAGAGCGCAGTAAGTGGCAGAACGACAGTCGTGACGCGCCCTTATCACCCCAAGGACAGGAATGACGTCCACAAAAGACTTGGTTTCCCTGACAATGAAATCAAGAGTTCACGTGCCAGCCTGGCAGACTTCAAGGGGCCAGGCCGTGTGGGCCTGGGGTGGGACCTGTCCCGGCAGCCCAATGCCTTCCCAGACCCTGGTGTGTGCTGGCAGCCAGGGGACCCACAGCCCGTGAGGCGCAGGAGGCAGTCAGGGAGGCTGTTTGCAGCCTGTCACCTGTAGGGGGAGGGTGCCCCAGGCCACAGGGGAAAAGGAAGAAAACACTCATCAAGCCCCAGGCAGGAGACCACTGTAGGCCAGACAGAGAGCAGAGCCTGAGTGGCCCAGGGGGAGACCCCAAGGACAGGGTGCAGACACAGTCTGAGCTAATCCCAGGCCTTGGCTTTCACCCCGCCCCCCAACCCCAGCAGAAAGATACCACCTGCTGAAGGCTAAGGGCTGGTTCCTTCCTGCTAGGTCTCCACAGAACCAGCAGGAGCCCCTCAGTCACATCCTGCAGCACCTGCAAAGATGGCGAGGCTCTCACCTGCCACTCAGAGCCTGCACTCACCAGGGGACACAAAATTAACAAGGAAAGGTGAAAAGGCCTCACCGCCCCGCTGCCGCACTGGAGAATCAAGCAAAGGACCAGACTTCATTCACTCCGCTTTCAATGATGCAAATAATATATTCATATCCCTTGACAGATAAAGCTAATGTTCCCCATGACCTCCACGCTTTCCCAGGGTAGCTTCTCTTAGGACTCTGGGGTGCCAACTTCCAAATCACCCATATGTTCTTGCAAGGACCCTCACCAGGGCAGGAGTCTCAGTTGACATTATAGGAGTCCCTGGGCCTGCCATGGAGCTGAGGGAAGGAATCTGGGTGGGTGTCCAGGAAGTGGAGGTTGGGGCTCAAGGACAGGTCCCTGGGGACTCAACCCACGTGATGTCATCGGCACACAAACAGCTGGCCCTATTCATCCTTAGCAGTCAATTCAGCTGACTTGGGAAACAGAAGTCCTCCAAAGGGCCTTCTGGCTCTGTCCTCAAACCCCCAAAACTATGATGATGACCACGATATCCATAGCATGTGCTGGGCACTCTGCAGCCCAGCCCTCAAGGCTTCTACCAGGCTGCTGTTAGTGTCCCCATTTAATAAACAAACTGCAACCCAGAGAAATTAAGCAACTTGCCCAATATCACACAGCTGGGAGCAACAGAATCCCCATCTGACCTGAATGCCGACAACAAAGATGCTTCCACGAGCACGAGCTGCCTCCGTGGCCGAGAGCCACAGTGCCGGCACAGAGCAGGCTCAGTCGTAGGCGGACTTCTTGTTTAAAGCACGAGCAATGCTGAATCAAGTACTGGGCTAGTTCAAGGCGGGCGTCACACTACTATAGTGTTTGGGTTTGTTTTTTTAATTTTAGATTCTACATTTTCTTCTAGGAATGCCCCGCAGCCTAGAACTTCTGCTCCTGGGAAGAGTTAAGGCTTTGGCAAGAGGCTCTCCCACAAGACAAATGAGATCTCCCCTAAAATCCACCCCATCCCATCGGCCGTGAGGGGACAGGGCATCGTGGCAGCTACTTTCTGTGAACAGCCTCCTCATAAATGTCAGTCCCACCAGGGGGTGGGAGGGGGCTTGATTTATTATATAGCTTTTGGACAGTTCCTACAGAAATATTGCCAAACAGTGGAATAATCAACTCTTTCACTCGAGCCCCCTTATACTTTTTTTTTCCCTAATGAAAGAATAAAGGATGCAATGAGCCTAAGCTAAATAAATAAAAATGCCACACTTTCCCCCAACAGAACTTTCTGCGTCACTGAGAAATATTTGCAGACCTCAACAATCTTTTATCTTCACAATGACGTTACAGCCTTCCAAGTTTTGGACTTTCTGAGAATGTCTTTGATTTGGGTCTGCTAATGATCTTATGTGAACAATTAGCTTATTAACTAATATCATTATTTGGTGTTTCATGGAGCAAACACTAGCGAAGCCCTTCCTCCTCTCACTGTCCTGTCTGGCCTCTATCAGGACTGTGTAAAATCAGTTATTCACGTCTGGGTCACACTGGAAGCAGGCACGTATGTCAAGGAATCTGTTTGAATCAATGCCAATCACAATTCTGGTTTCTAGTCGGTAAAGAAGAAAGGAAACATCTATTCAGCCACATTATCCATCTACCCACCCACCCACCCATTTATTTATCCACCCACCCATCTATCCATCCATCTACCCACCCACTCATCCGTCTACCCAACCATCTGTCCATCTGTCCATCCGCCCATTCATCCACTCAATGTACCAGCAATGGAAATTCCAAGAGGGACAGGAAGTTCTCCCTGTCCCCAGGGAGCTCAAACAAAGAACTGCCCGGGAAGGCTGAAAGTGAAGCCACTTCCTCCAGGATGTTCCTGGGGTGTGGAGACCCCTGGTCCTGTTCTCCGGATCAGCAACCTTTCCTTCATCACAGAAATTTCTTAATTTGCTATCACCTCTTTCTTTTGGTCGTTCTCCCAGAAAAAGTCATGCTGAGCCTTGGGGGAAGGTTGGAGGCAAGAATCAGGTTTTTCTTCCCACTGAGTAGATATAATAACTGTTCAATAAGCACTTGTTGAGCAAACCAATGAATGTGCAAATACTTATAAGATCAAATAAAGAGAGAAAGGGACAGAACATCTATCCCTTTGGTGCCTAATAGTTTCTCTGCTTTGAGTAGTGGCTGCGGATCGATGTCCAAAACGTATATGAGTCAGCAGGAATCTGGAGAGCGGAAAACTAGCTCAGGACTAGGAATCTGGACAGTGCCAGGCAGGTCATGATGGAGTCTGTTTACTCAGGTCTGAAATGGGTGGTTGGACAAGACACTCTCCAGTTCAAGATGAGGATTCTGAGAAAAACCTAGCATCACTGTGAGATGACTCAAGATGAGGCCCCAGAGGGAACCAGCCCGGGCCAGCAGCCCAGTGAGGAGGTAGGGAATATGTCAGGTCTTGGACTGTGCTAAGTTTCCTCATCTCTCTACAAAAGACCTGGAAGGGGCTACTCCAGCAGATGCTTTCCATGGTGCCTCCTGAGTCTACACTTTTATGACTTCAAGTTTGAACCATGGGCTACAGACTACATTCGGGTATAGCAGGTATTTCACCCCATCATGTTTTCATTCACACCGTGAGTCCCTATTACAGACCAGGTGCCATTCTAGCAGTGAGTGGGCAAGACACAGTCACCACTGTCACGGGACATGAGTACCCTGGGAGAGACTGAAAAGTCACACGTCAACAACTCACTAAGAGATGATCTTTGGTGGAATCACAAGCGCAAAGCACTGATGAACTGCACTATGTGAAAGAGAGCCATGAGGGGGAGAGCTCCCTTCTAGAGGCTTCTCCATGCAGGAGATAGCAGAGCTGAGCCTTCAAGGGTCTTGGGAATAAGTGTGGGCAGGAGCACTGCAGGCGGCGGGAACAGCAGCTGCATGCGTGCCAGGCTGGAGACAAGGACAGGAGGGCGATGGTGCAGCGTGCGAGCGGAGGAGGAGGGAAGCTGCCAGCTAAGGTGGGGGCCGGTCACGGAGATACGTCCATGGACAGCGTTTAGGGGGTCCAAAGACTAGCATAGAGAAAAATGACCTCTCTTTTCACCAGCCTCTAACTGAAAACAAGCGCTCGCTCCCATCATGAACGTGGGCAAGAAGAGCCCACAGTCAGGTGAGCAGTGCCGGGCACTCGCCGACGACAGAGACCACAGTCCTTTCCTGGACCGCTGCCGCAGACCTGCGAGTCGCACTTAGTCTGGACAACGCCCTTCCCTCTGCCCTCCGCCAACACCGCCCCACGCCACCCTCAGCCCAGTGGGGCCGGTCACCTTAAGTGGAAGCCTGCCCGGGGCATCTTCCCAAAGAGCTTCAGAAAGTGAGCTCATGGGTCCACAAGAAAAATAAATGTGGCATTTGCCACTGTTTAGTTTGTGTATTGGTCTAGAAAAGAAATGGGATTTTTATTTAAGAGAGCCGTCCAGCAGGACCCCAGCAGAGGTTGGGCAAACACCAGGGCGACGGACTGTAAACAGGCGGGAAGCCGGTCCTGGGGCCCGTCGCCACGAGCTGCAGCCCCTCGGTTTATGGCGGCCTTCCTGTTTCCCCAGGCCGCCCTGCACACTGCACTCACACACAGAGTCTTTTCAATGCCCTCTAGGAGAACAGAAGAATTCATTTTCACACGCCAGCACGCACGTTTCTCACACCCTCCCAGGGGAGCGGGGCCTGCCAAGAGGCCCGTTCATGGACCTAGGGGGACAGGCGGGGATGGGCCCTTAGGGTGGGGTCTATGGACAGAAATGCTCGGAAGCGAATCCTAAGCTCCTGGGTCCTCCCAGTCAAAAGCGAAGAGAGTGGGGCCAGCTCAGCTGCAAAGTGAGAGGCGTTCGGGGTGCTTCTGGGGCAGTGCTGGGGATCCTCACAGAGAGAGGGGCATCTGGGCGTCCAGGCTAGAAGGAGGGGCGGGGGACACCAAGTCCTCCAAAGCATGTGAGTCAGAGAGAAGTGGAGAGCGAGGCCACTGGGTCTTTGAATGTGGGACCAGGCGAGGCAAGACAGCCAAGGTGAGGCACCCGGCTCGTGGGCCACGGCACTGGCGTGGCTGTCCACGGTGCCTGCTGTGCCCACTGTGCCAACACCTTCCCAGCTGAGCTCAGCTGCCCCTTTCCCAAGCCTTTGGCCAGAGAGAAAGGACTTTTCTTTGAGGAGGGTCTTTTTGTCCATTAGGACTTGGGGTCATGAGTATTCACGGCATCTTCATGTCAATGAACGAAGATGGGGGCCCACAGTTCCTCCCTGGAATCACTTCACCGCATTAATTGATTTGAATGTGACTCCCCCTACAGATGGCGGTGGTTATCAGGCCCCTTCCCCGCAACCCCTCGAGACAGGAAGGCTTACCGATGGTCCTTCGGAGGTCTTCACACTGGCTAATGTGTGGGAACTTCAGGATTTCCTTCCACTTCTTGCTTTTGCCTTTGCGCTTCCCTCCGCCCCCTGCAGAGATGGGGAAAAACATGTCGGGCTGATGCTGGTGCTGCCCCAGGCTCCAGAGCCGGGTCCCACCCCAGTGAGTCTGTCCACCAGCTCCCGGGGCTGTGAGACAGCCAGGGGGAGGGCGGGAGACTTGAGGTCAAGTCAGTGACGCACCCTAAACCCCACCAGACATACGTACTCCCTCCCGGCTGGCATCAAGCCTGTGTGTTCTCCCTGTGTGGTGGGCTGGGCTGGGCTGCCCCCTCCCAGCTGCAGCAGTGGGAGTCGCCTCGGCCTCCCCACACCAGGCCCTGTTCTTCCTGGACATCTCCCAGTGCTGCTCAGCCTGCTGCAAGCCGGCTATCTGCACCCCTACTAGACCATAAGCTCCAACCACAGGAGCCGGGCCTGCTGGACTTAGTAGTCCCTGCAGACCTGGAACCCTCCAGCGGTCCACAGCGAGTGAACTGCGGCCCCCTGGTCGCCTCACTTCATCTTCATTTCTGTGGCAAGTCCCCTTCCCCAAGCAGAGGCTCCTGCTCGCTCGTCACAGGCCCCAGGGTCTCAGAGGACGTTTCTCAAGCTGGATGGCCCCCTGAAGCGCCCCGCCCACCTCCCGTCCTCTGCAGTGTACACACGTGGTGAGCATGCACACACTAGGGACACACACACACACACACACACACACACACACACACAATGAACCCGACGTGCCACGAACACGCACCCAATGGACGCCCACACGAAACAGGCACGCACACGTGGTGAGTGTGCACCTGTGCTGAGCGCATCTGGGTAGTGAACGTGTGAACATGCAGAGGGGCGCATGGGCCCGGCACATGTCTGTTCCCCAGTGCACAGACATTGGGATGCTCTGGAAGGCTCTGCCCTAGGTGTCCCCAGGCTCACCAGCCTTCAGGGCTTGGGCCTCAGGCACCTATGTGGCGTGGCCAGAATCCCCAAAGCAGACATGCTGTCACCCACCCTCGGCCCCCGTAGTGGTCCTGAGACAGCACCTGTCGGTCGCTCACCAAAGGTCTCTTAGCCCAATAGGCTCCTCAGTGACTGGGGATTTGAGGACATTTTACTCTCCTTCATGTGCTCAATCCCCCCAAGGCCCTGCAAAGTCTGGGGCCCAGTAAAAGAGACGCGGGGTCTCGGAGGAGCCTTGGCACCCCAGGTTGGTCCCTGCTCCAGGAGGGTAAGCAATCCTTCGGATGGGGTCAGGCCAGGCCCCACCTGGGGCTCCTAAGGAGCTAGTCTCCATGCTGCCCTCTGCCAAGATGAGGTTGCCTTCCTGATCAGCCAGTGAGTCAGCTTGGGAGGAGGGGTCGGGGCCCACCCTGAGAGCAAAGAAGTGGGAGGGGGCTGCTGGGGGAGAGCCGGAAGGATCCACCTCTCCACTGTGCACATCTCGTCTTCAATCCCGCCAGCCTGCCCTGACCCACGACTCCACAAGGCATCACAGCGGAACGAGCGTGTACGGGACACGTGCTGTGACTTGGCCCCGTTTGAATGATGTCCTGTTTAATCCTTAGAATGACTCGGAGGGAGACATCCCTGGGCCCACATCACAGTTGATGAAACAGACATCTGATCTTGCGTAAGTCTCCAGCCCGCGCCCCGGCTGACTCCACATTAGCTCTTTGCTCCAGCTGGGGCCGACACTCAAGCGCACACACACACACACACACACACATACATGCACACACACACATGCATGCACTGCAGAGCCCAGAGCGCTCTGCAGGCCCTGCCCCGGGTCAACCCCTTCCTGTGCACTCTTCTACAGTCCTTACTGGAACTCTACCAGAAAGAACTCCTACTGTTCCTACTTGATAGAAAAAGAAACTGAGGCAGGGGGAGGAAAGCAGCAAATTGCCTACAGCCCCACAGGGCCCTACAGCTAGTGAATGGCAGAGCCAAGCGAGGCACCCACTCTCCTGTCTGTAAACCTCATTGGGGTGCGCTGAAAGCCAGGGAAATCTCCGGGATGGAAGGGAAAGCTGGTGTCAGGCCTCGGAAGGGATCCAAACGGGGGGAGCAGCCCAAACGGGGAGCTCCATGCAAAGACGCCACCCCAGAGCCGAGGCCTACAGAGTTGATCTGCTTGACACACGTACTGGGGTTTGCTTGCTCAGTGAATATTCAGGCATTAGGAGATTGCACATGCAAATCCAGATTTCAGATTTCTCTCCCGGAACCAGGCGTACACAGGCAAGAATCATCCACAGCTGCTGGCAACTCCCCATGGACAGGCGATGTGGCCGCCACTCAGGTGGCCTGTCGGGCCCTGCATGGGCTAGCACGCGCATGCCCAGAGAAGGGCCTCCTCTCGATGAATCAGTCTAAGACCTTCGGTGGCAAAGTCAGCGGCTCCCATCTCAGCCACTCACCAGCCACCAGGCCTCAAAGGGTCACAGGACTCTTGAGAACACCTCCCCTCCCACTGTGGTTTCCCACATCTGCCAGCGGTGGGGGGAGTGTGTATATAAAATTGTAGATAACACAAACTGACCATTTTAGCCATTTCTCGGTCTACAGCCCAGTGGCATTCAGTACATTCACACTGGCGTGCAGCCATCCACTCCAGAACACCTCGCCAACGCCGTCCCCGCTAAGAATAACTCCCCACCTCCCCCTCCCCTCCACCCCTGGCAGCCACCATTCACGCCTGTGTCTATGAATTCGATTTCATATAAATAAAACCGCTTAGTATGTGTCCTCTGTGATTGGCTTATTTCACTTTAGTTAGCAGGAGGTCTTCAAGGTCCACTCATGTCATAGCAGGTGTCAGATTTCACTCCATTTTTAAGACTGAATAATATTCCACCGTGAGGACAGGCCACGCTTTGTATATCCATCCATGTGCTGATGGGCACTTTTTGGTTATTGTGATACTGGTCTATGGGTATCTCAGTCCCTGCTTGAAATTCTTTTGGGTTAATGTCTTGGAGCAGAATTGCTGGGTCAGACAGTAATTGTGTGTTCGCCTTCTGAGGAAGCCATGATGCCCTCTTAACAATACAGACTCCATATGCTCAAAGAAATAAGTCAGAAGAAGACGAATACCAGATGGTTACATAAATGTGGACTATAGAGAAACAAAACAAAGGAACCGATAATATTACACCAAACAAATGCCAGAGATCTGACTGAGGAATGGAAGCTACCAGAGGGGGTCGATGGGGGTGAGAGACACAGGGCGGAGGGGAACCAGCAGGCTCTGGTGGAAGGTTGTGAGGGTTCAGTGGTGGGTGTAGTGTGGTAGCATACATTTGAAGAGGTGTGAACATACACCTCTCTGAATCCTATACAGCCTTGTAAACCAAAGTCACCTCAATAAAAATTAGTACAAAGAAAACCACAATTCATATTCCAGGTTGCACCCCATCAGACTACACTCCACTCTAGGGTTGAAACTAGGGAATGTGGCTTCTCAAGAGTTTTCTCCAGGTGATTCTCAGGTAGCCCGACTAAGAAAAGCAGGCTTCTACTTCACATGTGCACACACATTCTATACATTAATTTGTCCATTAAGAAAATGAACAGAGATTCATCGTTCACGCAGCCAAGATGTGCTGAGCATCACTGGCTGAGCACGCAGGTGCTGGGGGCATGGGGACGGGCAAGATGTGGAGGGGAGGCTTGCCAGAGGACATCTAGAGATATTTGGGGTGGGGGGTGCTACCTGCATCTAGCAGATAGTGAGGCACAAAGCACAGGGAAGCCCCCGCCACCGAAAACGAGCTGATCCCAGATGTCAAAAGTGCTGCTTCATCCCAAGACCTTTTGACCAGCTCTTGGGAGCACAGCGAGCTTTGGAGAGACTTGTTCGTAACAGAATAACTGTGGAAAGGTGGATAATTAGAGGGCATGACACTGAAGTTGGGGCCGAAAAGTGGAGGTGGAGGGAGGAGGGTACCATGTGGTCAACCACAGGTTTGCTGGCCCCTGTCTGGGGTTTCTTTGCTCTCTGTGACTCTTTCTTTGCCACCTGCAGATGCTCAAATAGTGCTTGCCTAGAAGATGGAAGTCTTCCCGTCTGGGGAGAGACGGGCCCTGGATTCATCCGCCTCTCCCCCAAGGCTCCTCAAACACCCTGCCTGGCTCTTCTGCCTGCTGAAGCCTGCTCCATCTTAATTAATGTCCCAGCCCTGACACCTCTTCCAGAGCTGCCCTGGAGGGGCAGGCCCTCTCCTCTGGGCCACAAGCCTCTCTCAGCTCAGCCTAGACCAGCTCAAGTGCTTCCAGAGGGTGGAGCAGTGAACACTGGGCCTGGTGAGCTGCAAGCTCTCATTAAGTTGTGTTGACTGACTGGGTATAGGAATGTTTAAAGGAAATAAATGACAACCTCCCCCCAACCTCTGGACAGTGAACTATTATAAAAATTTCTGCCTCCCTTCCCCCTACCTAGGAGGTGAGAGAGCAAAGGCATCTTCAGAGACTTAGAGTATGAACAGGCTCCATCCTGTAGCACATGCAGGAATTCTGCTGCTCCGCAGGTAGAGCCAGTCTTTTCACACCCACTGATGACCCAGGAGGCAGATAAAGAAGATTTGCTTAGGGGCACCCATTCTGTGCACGTCTGCAGGGCATTCTTTAGAAAGGAAGAGATTAATTCCTGCATTGTCTTCCTCTAGCATAGGCTTATCTTTAGGTCAGACACCCCAGAACTAGAAGACCTTCCTATGAGGAATAATTACATTCTGAATGTCAATGACTCACTGTTCTTACCTATACAAATTAAATTCAAATTCAAGTTTACTGGAATAGCACTCAGAGGAAAAATCTGCCCAACCGCTTTTGGGTTTAAATCCTCACTTGGCTCATCCAATATACTCTATCATTGAGACTTTATTTCCAGTTAACAGGACCTGGCACTGAAATGAAGCTTGTGATGCTTGGGCCTCATGGAGTGATACTAGCCCATTTCACAGATGAGAAACCTGAGGCTCAAGGAGCAGGATTAAGAGGCCAATAAGGGAAACACACCCCAAACTCCAAATCCCAAACAGGAGAGGAATCTTCTCCCAACTGCTGGCTTGCTGGCATTTCCTGTCTCGAGCAGCTGTGGGCTTTCCTGTGCTTTACCAAATAACCAAGTGCTGCTAGTTTACCTTCCACATAGAGAAAACAGGACATGATGAGTGAGATGAGCAAGGCTGCGGGGGTGGCCAGGCAGAAGGGGGGCGGGGGGGGGGTGCTGCTTGGAGGAGGGGCTGTTCCAGCAAGGAGATACAGGGCAGCCTGGAGCCAGACAGCAGAGGGCTCCTGCGGTGGGTAGAGAGGCCAAGAGTTCCTCAGGGACACAGGCTCACAGCTCTGGGGACAAGGTACCAAGGACCAGAACAGCATCTGGACGACTCCTGAGTGCGGAAGAGTCCAGGGCAAAGCCTGGAGAAAGGTGCAGCTGGAAAATGAGCGTGCCCCAGACTCCCAGCCCCAGCTCTGCCTGGTCCCTAAGGAGGGGAACTTCCAGGAAGGGAAGTAGTGATCACATCACTTGCAGTCTCCAGGCCCCACGCTCCCTTGGGAAGCGTGCTCAGGGGACAGCAGGGCAGGAGGAGGGCAGAGTGGCCAGCAGAGAGGGCGGATGCTCTGGCAGGAGGGCAGGTGGTAGCAAGGGGCTGGGAGGAAAGGCAAATGAGTCCCCAGCGCCGTCTCCACCCTGACCACGCACTCAGCCCTGGGTGAGCGGCTGGGAAAGGAACTGGCATTTCCTTTGTTCCTGCGGATGCCCCCAACAAGTGAAGGGCTCACCTCTCCAAATTAATGCCATGAGAAAACTGTCATTGTCGGGGAAGAAGAAATTGGCTTAGTTATTCTTGTGGCTTTTACAGTTAACGAGGGAGGAGGTGTTTGTGATTTGAAGGCAGAGCACTGAAAGAAGATAGTGTTGCAGGGAGGGAAAGAGGAAGCTGACCCCACGGGGTGCCTGGGCTCCAGAAGCAATGTCCCGGGTAGCAACTGGACTCCAGCGGAGTCGGGGTGGGGGTCCAGTGATCCCCTGAGACTAGGGACTCATACCGAACTCCATTCCTTCCTTGGAAGGGGGTGTTACAAATCTTTGCAAAACAACTGACCCTGGACTTCTCATCCAGGTTAGGGTTGGTGCATGTGATCTGCAAGGTCAAGCGATGTGGCTTTTTTTGTACTCAGAATTGTCTCAATCCTGACCACCCATGTGAGGTAGGTACTGCTGCTGTGCCCATTTGAGAGACGAGGCATTGCCCATCTCGCTCACGGAACCAGGCCCCAGGTGCTCAGAGCCTGAGTCCCGTGCAGCTGAAGCCGCAGCACACCTGTCGGAGAGAGGCTCCTCCACGCCCTTAATCGACATCTCTGGGCCATGTCTTTAAAACCTAAGTCCCCAGGGGGCCTCCCTGGTGGTGCAAGGGGTTAAGACTCAACCTGTGAAGCTCACCACAGCCACCACAGCACAAGTTCGATCCCCGGCCAGGGAGGTGACCCACATGGCGCAGCAGACCTCTCCTGTCTCGCCTGCTGCTCCCCTCAACAGTGTATTTCGGTCGATCTGCCTGTTCTGTTCCCCACTCTGTCTCTGGTGAGTCCTCTCACCCCCCAAAACTCTGGCCTGTACCCCAGTTCTTGTATGTATAAGTAAATAAATCTTAAAAAAAAACAAAAACCTATGTCTCCAGGCCCACCACCCACCTACTGAGTCAGACCCCCTGACCCGAGTGTTATGAGCTCCAGGCGGTCCTGATGCCCACTGAGTCTGAGAAGCACTGCCCCGAACGTCACATGGAGATGGGGCCGGGGACCATTCTTTCTGGGAATTTCTCTCTGATTTGTTTTTTTCTGTCCTGCCAACTTCTAAAAGGGATCTGAAGAAACACACAGGGGCTTGGAGAAACTGAAAATATTCCTCCCAGCTCCAAAATCCCAGACCCTGGGGGCTGGCCCGGTGGGGACGCCAGGCCCCTGCTCCCTGCCTGGGCGAGTCACCATTCTCCCAGGAGCTCGGCAGCCCCTACCGACCGCACTCACCAGGACACCAGCAGGGTGAGGGGGCAAATGACCAGTGGGGGAGGGAGATCATGTTCTGTGATGCTTGTGGGGTCCAGACTGGGGAGCAGGCTTTGGGGAACCAGCACTGTAGGGTAAGGTAAAAAGTATCAGGCTTTTCTACCCTCCCGCCATTAGGATAGATGAGGGAACCCTGTGGTCCTGAATGCATGCCTGATGGCGGCACCTGAAGTGGGTGCACCTGGGCTGAAAGACTGGGCTTTTAAGGGCGGCATCATGCGGACGCCAGCAGAAGCTGGGAGAAAGAGAAGCCAAGAACGAAAGAAAGGCAAGAGAAGAAGAGATGCAGAGAGAAGGCCGGAGAGCCCAGATAGAGTGAAGACTTGCTGGGGGCTGGGAGGCCTGCCGGCCTTCTGGCCCCCCAGCACCCCTGCCTGCCGTATACCTGGTAAATCCCAATAAAAACCTGAAAAGCCACTGAGGGCTCCAGGACTCCTCCTTCACCTGGTCTGCTGGGTCAGAAAACCTGCTCAGTGCCCCCTCCTCACCCTACAAGCACTCACGCCCAGGCCCGGTCTGGCACCCTAGGAAGCTGGGCAGGTCTCCCCTCAGCCGCCCCGCCCCCTTGTCAGCACTCCTGTCTCCTGGGTGCCTCTCGGATCCCAAAGGCCTTCACTCTGCAGATCCCAGAGGGAGAATCACCGCTGGAGACAGCTCCCAGGACTCACAGGGGAACTGTCGTGCTTTGTGGGCATTGAGGAAATGGGGGGCTATGTTCCCATGACCACACTCTTCTAGGACAGACTTGTCCACAAATCAGAAAAAGGTGTTGGTGAGTGTAGGGCAAAGGGAAGTTACCAGGTTTTTCCTACCCTCCCGCCATTAGCATCTATGACTGACACCTGTGGTCTTACATGCGTGCTTGACGGTGGCCCTCGGAGTAGGGTGTGGGCATGCGGAGACCGAGCATATAAGCAAGAGGTCACAGAGAACGGGGCGACAGAGAGCAGTGCAGACCAGCGGAGAGGCCGCGAGACAATGCCAGAGAGCCCAGGAAGAGTAAAGACTCGCCGGGGGCTAGGAGGCCTGCCAGCCTCCAGGGCCCCGGGCCCCTGCCTGCCCTGCACCCGCTTGCCTAACTACAAATGGTGTAGAAAGATCATTACAAGCCTGAAAAAGCCACTGAGGGCTCCAGGATGCTCCCTTACCCATCTGCCTAAAACAGTAGAGAACCTGCTCTGTGCCTCATTGGCACTTCAGTGAGCGTGATTGTAGCCAGAAGCAGGAAGCAAATCATGGGGCTATTATCAGCATTGCGGGGGCCTCCAGGAATCCAAGCAGAGGCAGCCAGGGACAGCTGGATCTGTGGGAACAGGAAGACCCGGCTGGGTATCTCTGCCCCTCGCTCCGCCATGTGGCCTCTGCAGGCCAGCCCAGGCTCACGCCTCTGCCCAGGCCCCTGGCCACTGCTGAAGAGTGATGCTGTTGACTGGCCTTTGTGCCTCGCTCTTGGGAGGTAACCCCTAAGAGCCTGGAATTTTCCAAGTGATAGGAGTGTCTTTTTTATTCCTACCTGAGTTTATGCAAACCAGACAACTCAAGATCTGGCCATGCCACAGAGATCAACCATGTGACAAGCGGTTGGGTCTCTGAGCCAGGTGAGAGTGTCCCTTGGCCTAGGGGGCGGGAGGGAGAGCTGAAACTGGAGTTCAACCACATGGTTCGGCCTAAGTCATGAAATCCCGATAAAAGCTGGGCACAGGGCTTGGGAGAACACCCCAGTTGGTGATCAGCCATCAGTGGGCCAGGCGGGTGATTCGTCCTGAGGGCCTGGAGCTCACATTTGGGGCCCCTGCCCTCTGCACTGCTTCCTTTTGCTGGTTTGGATTTGTATCCTTCCGCTATGACACACTTGATTCTAAATACAGTGCTCTCTCAAGGTCTGGTCATTGTAGTGAATTATCAAACCTTAGAGAGTGGGAGGAAATCCCCCAACTTGTAACCGGTAGGTCAGAAGTGCATATGGCGTGGAAGCCCCCAAACCGTGGCTGGGGCTTGAAGTGAAGTCAGTCTTGCAAGGAATTCGATTCCCCTCTGTGGAATCTGCTAACTTCCAGGGGCCAGTGTCAGAACTATGTTAGCTGTCAAGACCCCCGCGTCCTCAGGAACTCTCAGCCCAGCCCCCTGCCCAGCTGCCACAATCCTAATTCCCAAGTCCCAAGTTGCAAATCAGATTGGCTAACTAATCTCTTCTCTCCGAGCCACATGCCTCACATGGGCCACCCGAGACCCTGAAACGATCCAACTGGTCCTGGCCCGTGTAGATGGGGACGGCAGGGCCGAGTGAGCAGCCTACCTGCCCCCCAAGCTTGCCGGTCCACACGGGAAGCCACCAGGGTGGTGCCAGGCATGACCAAAGGCAACAAGAGCGAGACCACCCAACGCCATCCTTGCCTCCACCACATCCCAGAGCACTCTTGGTTAATGACGGAGAAACCATTGGTACAAGAAAGGTGCAAGGACATGGGAAGACAGGGGCACAGGCCGTGGCAGCCCCAGGTTCTCAGCAGGCTCCCCATCCTTGGACTCTGCCCCCGGAGGGCCACAGTGCCTGGAAAGGTCAGCGTCATGCTAATGTGAAGGATCAAATTTGCTAGCAACCTGAGTCACGCTACAAGCAGGGCCCTGGAATATGCAGGTGGGGTGGGTTACCAAGAGCATCAGAGGAGCCACTCAACGCATCCCGATCAAGGCATCCCAATCAAGGTCTGGGAGGTTCTCGAGTACCCTAGTGACCATATATGGGAAGGAGCTCACCACCATGTTCCCAGCCACCGGGGCCGATGACGCACACCCTCTCCACAGGTCAGGTGGAAGGTACAGCTTATCTGCGGGGCTGTAGACTGTCCAGTTCCTTCCTACCCAGGTGAGCTTTCAGGACTCCATCCCCACAGCACTGCTCGCAGGACTGGTTTTCCAGAAAATACCACTGTGGGGAGGTAGTGGGAGCTTTCCACAGCCTGAGACCAGCACCACCTTCCCTCACAGGGGTACTGGCCCTCCTGACCACTCCAGAGACCTAAGGGATGGCCCAGGAGGCAGGAATAAGTCTCCATTCAAAAGGCTGACATGCTGGTGCGGGCACAGCCAGGCCAGGGAGCAACCTGCCGAAATGCAGTGAAGCGAAGAAGGCAGAAGCTGTGACAGGAGGGCTTGGAAAACTCTCCAGGCTCAGCTATTAGTCGGGGGCTTCCATTGCTCAAGGGAACCCTACCAGGCGGGTGGGCGAAATACACTGTAGCAGATGGGGTGGGCACTAGCCCACTCTGGGCCCGGAGGCCGGCTCTGCCCGCGTGGGGCCAGACGTGGGGCGGCAAGGCCACACAGGCATGTTGCCCCTAGAAGGCTTTGTGGGACCACAGTACAAGAACCTGAAACCTCCAGTATGTTTTCAAAGGAAGTGCAGTGTTGGTGTGAGGGAGGCCTGGGGGTAGCACAAGGCCTGTGAGGCCTGTGGCCTGCGGGCAGGTCCCGGCACCCCTGGGCCCCACCTCATGGCCACAGCACAGACGGTTCCAGTGCAGACAAACCTCAGCCATAACCAGAAGGATCCCACAACCTCAAATTAGGAAAACCCAAACCAACACCAGGCCTGGGAACTGGTCACCATGGGGATGGGGAGACATGGCCCCTTCCCAGCACGCTGAGCCTCTGGGTGGCTTCACAGGGTGGAGAGGCCGGGGTGGCTCCACCAGGGAAACCCTTGCTGCTGAGGGACAGCACTAGGACTGGGCCACCTCGACTAAAGGCTGCTGCCTTTGAGTGACAACTACGCTGCTTAGCAGAGGCCCCCAGGGCCCGAGGCCTCCTCACCGCAAGCAGCTATCACTGCACTTTATCTGAGCCCTGCACCAGTTATGGAGTCTTTGCTTAAGTCTCCTGTTTTCTCCTGCAAAGACTAGTTTGTACTGTTGTGTTAAGGATTAGAGCGAACTATCTAGCATTGGGGTAATGTAGCCATGATCATCACTGACACCACCTTCACCATTATCACCACCGCCTTCATCATCACCCCCGTCACTATCAGCACCATCACTGGCTTTGTCACCACCATCACTACTGCTATCGCCACCACCAATCACCACTATCAACGTCTCCATCATCACCAGCCCTGCTGTTAGCAGCACCACCACCATGACGTCTGTGGATGGGAGAAATGAGCTTTTTCATGGACTGGACTTTCTCCATGAAAGCAGTCTCCCGATTAATTTATTGAAGGGGGCTTCATATAACACGAGATTAACCACCTTAAAGTCAATTCAGTGGCATTTACAACTCACTCTGCCAGGCTCTCTTCACCTCTACCTAGTTCCAAAACAGCCCCATCCCTCCAAACAGTACCCATGGGTCACCCTCCAAACTGCAGGCTGTGCCCACCGCTGCCCTTTCTCCAGAGCCCTCCGCCTTGCTTGCACGTTCAAGCTTCTTTTCCACTGCACCTATCACCTTGGAACCATCTATGTGGCTTATTTATTGTTTGTTGTTTTCTGCCTATCTAGGCCCCTCCTTCCATTTTTTTCAGTTTTGTTCCCTGCTAGGTCCCAAACATCCAGAACGGTGCTTGCACATAATAAATGCTCAATAAATCTTTGATGGATGGAGGGAAAGTCAGGATCAGAAAGGAAGAGCTGGTTTCCAAATGGACTTTAGAAGCCCACATCACACACCATAGTCTTCTAGCTTCCCTTTTCCTCTGTGAAAATGGGAACCCAGCCTCCTTGTCTGGGAAGGGTACCCCCACACCGCACCCAGCCCTTGTTCTGGGTGCCTTGGCATGTCTCTTCTTCACATCTCCTGTATCAGCTGCCCTGACCCTGGACCACGAGGCCCCTCTCTGAGTGCAGCATGGAAGGACAGAACTGTCATCAGCTGGGCTGGACTTCTGTTCATGAGCCGAGTGACCACTGGCCCCTCCCCAGCCTCTCTGAGCCAAAGCTTCCTGACTGTGTAATAACCGCAAGCCCTTTGTCAGAGTCAGATAGCAAGCTCGAGGCCCTCAGCACCGACCGGTCACTGGGTAGACACAAAGGCCACGGGAAGCCCCTGCCCCATCCCACCACTCTAAGACCCCTCCTCCTGCTTCCCCTCACCCCCTTCCTTTATTCCAGTATCTTGTGAGGAGTTTAAAGAACATTTCCTTCCAGAGAAATCAGATCCTCAAGCAAACACCAATGACCTTCCTTAAAATGTCCTTTGTAAGGAAAATCACTTTTCTAATGTGTTTTGGGGCTTTCTATGCTTTTGCCCACACTGGTTTTCACAGTTGAGCAAGTCTGGCCACAATAAATTAACTTTTCACAGCAAAAAGTCATCCCCTTCTCTCAGCAAAGCCCAAATGTGGTGACTTGTTGATATTTTCTCTGGGTTAAAGAAGAAGAGAGAGGAGAGAGAGGTCAGCAGACCCCTGAGAAAATCCACAGGCAGCTGTAAGGTGGCACAGCCGGGGGATTTTGTTGGATAAATAAGCAGCACTGTTAGCTCATGAAAGAATATCCTCATTTTTCATAGGATATTCATAAAAATATTTTCATTTCCCTGAGAGCAGTAATTACTCCTTTTGTCCCCGGAATTTCCGCATCACCTACTTAAAAGAAGCTGAACAGCTCTTCAGAAATCTTCCCCCATCAAATCCACCCAGCAACCTGGGTACCTTCTCATGCGGCCATGACTGTGTGAGGACTGTGGGACAGAGGGGTCAGGGACCGCCAGGCCTGGGCCCAGTGCCTCAGCTCCACTATCCCTGAGCCTCATGACACCACAGCGGAGTGGATTTAGGTGTCACCCCTGATTCCATCCTGCCCATGGCCTCTGCGGTAAACAGTGCCCTGGTATCACAACCTTGTCACCTCCCACACTGACTCTATAACCAGTGGGGGTGTGGTGGAAATGTTGGTGTATGACTCAAGACTAGACCTGAAAGTCATGGCGCCTTCTGCCCTGCTCTCTCTAGAATCATTTGGTCTGTGGGAAGTCGGCCGCCATGTTGCAAGGATGCTCAAGCAGCCCTGTGGAGAGAGGCCCACTTGGGAGCAGCTAAGATCTCCTGCAAAGAGTCATCATGCATTTGCCAGGTGAATGGGTCATCCTGGCAGTAGATCCTCCAGCCCCTCTCCAGTCTTTCGATGATACAGCTGTAACCCCCCTCTTAACTGCACCCTTCTGAGAGACCTTGAGCCTTCACCATGATCTACCCAGCCTAGCCCCTCCTAAATTCTTGACCCACAAAAACCATGAGATAACAAGTTTGTTGTTATTTTCAGCTGTTAAGTTGTGAGTAATCTGTTACACAGCAACAATTAAATTATACAGCCTTCCACCTGCAACCACCCATCGGTCCCATGGATTCTGCTTGTAAGTGACACCTTGCCTTGGCCAGCTCCTTTCCCCTCCACAGCTACTTTCCTGGCCCAGGCCACCATCACCTCTCACACGATGACAGCAGCAACCTTCTGAATAACTTCCCAGACTCATCTGTGTCCTGTTGGACCCTGTTCACTGCAGCCCATTGTGTTCTATAGAAGCAACCACCACCGGTCTCTCCTGTGGCTCCCGTTGTTCTGGGGATAAAACCTGAACTCTGCCATGACCTACAGGTCCTCCAGGCTGAAGCTTGTCTGCCTCCCTTTCCGACCTCATGTCCTGATTTTCTCCATGCCAGCCACACTGGGCTGCTTTCCTTCTTCCATATTCCCATTTGCCCAGCCTCTGGGCCTTTGTGTTGGCTGTTTCTTCTGCCTGAAACCTTCTATGACAGTTCCTTCGTTTTCCAGCTGAGAAGTCACTGCCTCAAGAGGCCTTTGCTGATTGCCCCGCCTAGCAGGTGCCCACTCTTCTCCATCACATCTTGTTATAAACAATACTGACCTGAAATTATTTAACTCATGATCTATCAACATAGCTTACTGTCACCTACCCCTCCCACAAAGATGTGCAGACGCTACCATGGTCATCACTCACAGGGGACCAAAGATGGCACCTGCAGAGTGGAGTGTCCCGCTGCAGTTGGGGACTCACAAAGGCAGGTTCTAGGCTGGGGTCCCATTTTCCCCATGGCCCTTTTCCCTCTTGACATCCCCACTCTAGCTCCTATTGCAAAGCAGAGTAAACAGAGGCAAGGCAGTTACAATCTTACAAGCACTTCCTTTAAAATGCTTCTTTAGGGTTAAAAAAAGGCTCAATTAAGCATATTAGATTTATACTTCCAGGAATTCAGAACTAAATTTGAATACAGAAGGAGACATGACTGCAAGGAGATGAATGAGTAGAGCAATGCTGTATTAGCTTCCAATTTCAGGAAATCTGAAATAAGATTCACGGGGCTAATAAAATCGAGGCATTGGCAGGGCTGGCTCCTTCTGGAGGCTCGAGGGGAGAATCCGTTCCCTTGTCCTTTCCAGCTTCTAGAGGTCACCCACATTCCTTGGCTCCTGGTCCCTTCCTCTGTCTTCAAAGCCAGCAGTTGCTGGTTGAGTCTTTCTCATGCTGCATCACTCTGACCTGTTCTATTGTCAAGTCTCCCTGCCTCACGTTTACAAAGGCCCTTGTGATGACATTGGGACTACTGGGTCCAGGATAACCTCCCCACCACAAGATCCTGACCTTAATCCTTTCTAAAATGTCCCTTTCACCAGGCAGGTAACATATTCACAAGCTGCAGAAATTTGGATACTGACATCTTTGCAGGCTGCTATTATTGGGCCTGCCACAGTGGTTACTGAGACCACACAGTCAGGGTCAGACTGCCCGGTTCAAATCCCAGCTGTGCTGTTCACTTGCTCTATGACTCTGGGCAAGTTACTCACCCTCTCTGTGCTTGAACTGGACTCCTTTGGAGACTCATGGGACAGCGCTCTCCAGCAGAACACCAATAGGAAGCACCTATAGGTGCAGCCTGTGGGTGCAGCACCTGGCCAGCTCCCACCCACCCTCAGGCTTAGGGCCCAGAGGCAGACACTTCTCTCTCCCCAGGAGGGGCCAGCAGGACTGGCTCAGCTCAGGCCATCAAGAATCAGAGCCGACAGGAAGCGCCCTGTCACCAGCCTCACTTCCTTCCCTCTTTGCCAACTCTGGACTGGACACCTTTCCTCTCTGTGCCTCCATTTCCATGTCAAAAAGGAAGCTCCTGGACCAAATCGGGGCCCTCAATTTGCAACCTGTGTTTGCAGGGTCCCGAAGCCCCAAGGCAAGTTCCAGAGCATTCCAGAAGAGCCACAGGTGAACGCAAAGCTTCTGCCCACGGCCCGCATGCTTGTCGAAGTGTAAGCTCACTGGACATGTGGTGCAGGGGCTGCTCAAGGTGCCTGCGATGAACAAAATGGGGGATACAGGGACTCCCCTCTCACAGGCAGCCTGTTTAACAGGTAAATTTTTCCACAAAAGGAAACAGGAATCACCTGGGTCCTTGATTGCCAACCAGAGAGGCGGGCTCACCATGAAGACGCCCCTCCCACAAGTCCAGCCTAGGTGGGCGCTGCCCCAGGGGCCCCTCCCCACCATCACACTGTCCCCCAGGGACACTCCTAGACGGCTTTCCCCAGGCTGAAGCCAGGGTCTTTCCCACAGTCTCAGGGGCACCTGGGAGCAGACTTGCAAACAGAGGCAGCACCCCCCAAGACCACCTCCACCCCCACCCCTCGCCAAACGGGGGGCCTCCAGAGCAAAACCAGACCTTCACTCGTTTCCTCACTGGGAGAGCCACTCCTTGCCCCAGGGCCTTTGAACATGGCATTCCTTTGACCAGATAAACACTGTTAATGTCATTTCTTAAATGAAATACTTCAAGCTTAAAGAGGATAAATTTTTTTTTAATATATCTATCCACAGGTTTTTATCAAAATCGTTTCTTCCACCATTTGTGGAGAGAAAAGTATAGGTCATTATTTGCAGATTTTTGCCATCACAGATCAAGCTGCCCGAGCACTCTGGCACTGCGTGCCCCCACGTCATCTGCCAAGTCTTCAGGTGTCATTCCCTGATCCTGTTCCCAGCAAGCCCAGACTCCTGTCTCCACGTTTCTCTCCACGGCTCTCTAGCCTTTCCGGCAAAACCTAAGTTCCGTCTTCACTGAATTTCCAGCCAAGCAGACAGGGCCACGTCCCTTCTGCTCCAGTGACCAGCGCCTGTGAGTGTCTGTGAGTGCGTGAGCGGAGGCCACAGCGGCCATGTCGCCCGCCCATCCAGCCAAGACTCTGGGATGAACCTGGCGTCTTTCACCTGCCCTTTGCTGTCCTCAAAGGGAAGGGAGGAGGTTGGGGGGAGCTTGAGGTCACCAATGGGGAGCCCTGGGAGCTGAAGGTCAAGCCCCAGGTGAGGTTCAGGACACCTTCGTCCCAGCTTTTCCTGGCTCCCCGCAGTCAGACACCTGATCCTGCGCGCCCACAGCAGCTGTGGGGAACACACTTCCCACAGTCGTGTTCGGTGTCAGAAGCAGCTGCTTGGGGAACCCTGAGAGCTGGGCCAGGCCTGCATCTCACCCCTCAGTCACTGCGGGGCTGGTCAGGCCCCACCTGCTGGCCACACTTGACCTGCAGCCAGGCCAAGGAGCAGGGCCGGGCGCTGCGCCCTCACTCGCTACCACATCAGTCACTTAGCATCTCTGTTTTCAGAGAAAGTACTAGATACAGAGACCTGGGAGGCAGCCCAGGAAATAACAACAGGCTAGCTGATATGGGCTGATCTCTCAGTCCTCACCAACTCGACTTGAAAGGACCTGCTCTGAGCCCCAGGTGACAGACAATGAAAGATGCAGCACGTCTCGCCCAGGCTGGTGGGCAGAGCCAGGACGAAGCCAGACAGCACCCTCTCTGCGCACCCACAGACTGGAGTCTGCGGCACGGCACCCCGCGAGAGGGAAGGAGGGCCCACTGCCCCCCGCAGGGAGCCCAGGTTAGGCCCGCAAGAGCTCTCCATTTCTTCAGAGCCAGAAGGAGCCATTTCTTGTTTTGGGCGGTCCTTGTGGCCTTACCTAACCAGGCTTAGGGACAGTCAATGAAGCAGACTGGAGACCAGAGGCAGATGGACAGACATGGAGACCATGAGCTGGAAATCATTTCCACAGAGACAAGTGACATTATTCCACGAAGACATTATTCCACAAAGACAAGTGACATCAGCCTCCCCACCAGTCCCTCCTGCTCCAAGCTTCCGGGCCCTGGATCAGAAGTGGATCCCACCACTCAGAGTAGACCCACGTTCAAGTCCTGGCCACCCACACCCCTCCAGCCATGTTGCTTCCTTCCCTTCCAGATCTCCATTCGCTGATTTGTTAAATGACTGAACAACGGAGGAAATGGCTAGGAAGCCACTTAGGGCTGCATGAATCCTGGGAGCTTCCCAAGCCCTGCCAGGGGCGACAGAGAGTCTGAAACTCCACCCTGAACCTGCCCCACCCTACAGGGCGGGGGACCGGGAACCCTGGGGGTAGGGGTAGAAGCAGCGACCACACACACAACTGAAGAGCACCTATGCGCCCCCCCCCCAGAGGTGCACAGCTGTGGCTGCCTGGGGGAAGGGAGCACCCCAGGAACAGTAATGTAAATATTCCTCTGCTCCTGCCTTGCATGCAGGGCCCCAAGACGCAGGCCACAGTTTTACACTGCAGGGGGTGGAGGTGCGTGGAGAGGCAGTGAGGAAAGCCACACCCATGGCTCCATCCCAGCGACCCACATCTGTCCCATGTCTGTCCCCATAAGGACACAGGCCACTGCCTTGGGCCAGGTCGCCTGAAGGGAGGCTTAGGAAAGGGACACACATCACACCTACTTCTGGCATCAGAATAACCACATGCTCTCTCGTTGCCAAGGAAAAGCTGGCACCCACCTCCTGGTAGGACTTTCATCCTCAGACCCTCAGGGCATCCTCCCTGTTGGTCCAAGCCCCACAAAGGCGCTTCCCTCCCCACCCCGTGGCCGGCACAGGTGGCAGCAGCTTGGGTGGAAGTGGTCAGAGGCGCCCCTGCAGGTGCCAAGTGTGAGGGGGAGGAGGCCAAGGCAGCGGTGGGGCACAGAGCCTGGCCCCACCCACCCACCCAGCAGCCCCACCAGCTCCTATGCAGGACCAGAAGCTTCCTGCCTTAGCTCCCACCCGGCCTGAGCCTGCAGCAAGTCCCAAAGAAACACAGGAAAGGAAGAAGGGGAGGGAGCTGCCTGCGTGAACACCCCCAACTAGGACACTGACCCTCCTTAAGAACACTGCTTTCTGCAACTGCCTGGGAGCTGCAGCCTCAGCCAGCACCTCCGGCTGGGATACAGCTTCTAGGACCCCCACCTCAAGACAGGCCTCTGTCCTCCGCTGGCTGGCGAGGGCCCAGGGGACAGCATGCTACACTGGCAACAGTGTTGGACGCAGGTTAGGGGCTTAAAACCTGGAGTCAGGTGGGTGTCACTGAACCCCCTAAGGGCCCTGGTCTCTGCATCCATGAAATGGGAATAAGAGCATCCGCCACACCTCCCGGGCTGCGGGGAATAACTGATAACACAGGCGAGGCTCCAGGAGCAGTGCTGACTCGCCAGCCACTCTCTCTGCTGTCCTGCCGGCCCCCAGGCCGGTGTCCCGCCCCCTCCTTCTCTTCTCCTTGCTCACCCCTCCACCGGCCACATCCTCACATCAGACCAGCTGCCCAGGGCCACCGCCCTCTCCAGCTGCCCCTCAGGCACTAACCAGTTCAGACAAGTCCCCATACTCTGGGTTTCCAGTGTTGCCCAGTTCCAGGTGCCAGTGTGCCGCCGGCCTCCTGGACCCCAAAGGGCAACTGGGAGTCGGTCCCACGGCCCTGGGAAGTGAGCGGATAGGGCCCCCCAGCCAAGAGACATTCCGGGTGGTCCTTTCTCCTCCGCCGTTCATTTCACACCAGGGTGACCCCAAGTCTGTGTCTATGGCAAAGTCCACGTCGGACCCCATCTGTCTCCACAGCTGCCAGTGAGCCAGGCCAGCATCCGCTCCTGCCATGCGACTGAACAAGACTCCTCCTCGCTCTCCTTCCCCCTTCAAGCCATCTCCTGGTAGCAGAATGACCCAACTCCAAATTAAATCTGGAATTCGCTCACTGAAAGTCTTCTGACGATCTCTGGGATGATATCCAAGGCCTTGCGCCCCCTGCACCCCTCCACCCTGGCCTGCTCTCCACTGCAGGCACCCTGACCCCCCCGTTCCGTGGACTTCCAGCTCATTTCCCTACGGGCTTTTGCTCCCGCTGTGTCCTCCAGCGCCCCATGATCATCCCAAGCCCGTGCCAGCCCCATTCTGACACCTCAGTCCCACACGCCCCCATGGGGACGCCCTGAGACCTCTCTAAGGTGACATGCCAGTCT
Organism: Talpa occidentalis; assembly: GCF_014898055.3. Lineage (NCBI taxonomy): Eukaryota > Metazoa > Chordata > Mammalia > Eulipotyphla > Talpidae > Talpa > Talpa occidentalis. The sequence continues at coordinate 7,432,031 of NW_023605194.1, forward strand.
GGATTGTTCTCTCATCAAAGCCACTTCATCTCTGCGGCCTCTGCTACAAACATGTCATTGCTGTCTATGCGTTCACAGACTGTCTGTTTGTACCTTAAGTGATCATGTGTGCTTCCTGCCAGTCCGCCAACCCCACCTGAGGGCAGGGCAGCATGGGCTTTGGCCTGGCTGATCCTCGGGGTCGGGATTCATGCCAGACCCACAGTGAGCCCTCCACAGGCACGGGTGACCGTCCTACCTGCCGGGCAATCCAGGTCACAGGCACCCTCTGACCTCTAGTCCCCCTGTCACTGACTCCGAAGGGATATGGGTTGCAGGGAGGAGGGCTAGAAAGGAGGAAGGAGCAGATGCTGTTGCCACCAGAACAACCTTTGCCCCAGGGACAGTCCACAAGCAGTGCAGGGCAGGTGGAGCTCTTGGTCACCCTGGCGACCAGTGGCTCCTCCAGAGGCCCCTGGCAGAGGCCTCAGGGCAGCCCAGACCTGTGTGTGGACAGAGCTGACGGACCGACCTCTTCTCAGGCTCCGGGCCTCAGCAGCCTCAGCTCACACACCTGGACGCTCCTGCTCTCTGGCCAGGAGAGTATTTACATTTTGATTAAGTCTGGTTTTAAACTACCAGGTAGGTTGGCCTGTGGCCCGATGCACCCCAGTCACTTAAGCTGTAATCACAGAGCACACTGGGGGGTAGGCAATAAGTGTGGGGCCCAGGTAAGCAATGCCGAGCACCCAGTGGTCCCCAGCTTCCCACTCTGCCTCCCCGCCCGCTGGAGGAAAAGAACCACCAGCTCCCTGAACGGAGAGGGTAAGGCCTTTGGGGAACCCGAGTTCTGCCTTAGAAATGAACATGTGGGACAGGGAACCCTGGGCACCCCAGTCAAACCAGGCTACCAAGACCATGACTGTTGTCCTGGGCTGCCCCCGGCCCCGCAGGACCTCCTGCTTCCTGCCAGGTGGTGTGCCCCCGCCAGGAAGCAGGAAGTGAGTATATTTCCATCTGGAGCTTGCACCAGTCGCATTTTTATCCTTTTGGATGTGTTTTAAAGATGCCACTAGCTAACTATGATTATGAGGCCTCAGGGGGCTGGGAGTGAGCCCCACCATTTATTTTACCATCTTCAAGTCTCCTTGAAAGTGTGATTCTGGAAGTGGCAAATGACAGTCTAAAGGAGGGTGGCTGGCTGTCTCAAAGCACCCACCAGGCAAGACAAGCCCTGGACTCACTCCCTTCCACCCCTGCCTACAAAGGGGAAAAGTGCAGGAAACTAACGCATGATTTCCCTTCATTTCTAGGCCCTTTCATAGGAAATCAAGTTTCCTCAGCAGAAAGCAGGATTGTGTTTGTACCACTTGGAGTTGCAATGGCAAAAAGTTTTCATTAAGCCTATGTGCTCTAAACAGATGGCAGTGGCTCCCTGGAGCTCCAGGACTCAAGAGAGGCATAGCTGTGGTGAGCAGAGTGCCATGATTGATTAGCAATGTCTGCCACTGGCACAGGCAGGAACAATGTTGCCCTGTGTGCTATATGTTTACAAGTTCAGAGTGGGAATTCAGAAACCCCCAAGATCAACTGGTAAAACAAATAAACAAAAAAGGTCAGCGTAATTCTTTCAAAAGGAGAGCCCAGATTGTAGAGGAACAAAGAGCGCCACCAGCAATTTCTAGGGATAAATCCCTCCCACAAAGATCAAGTCACTTGCTCAGCAGCAGCAGGATGGGACAAGTCCCAGAGCCACCCCATCTGGACTGTCATTCAGCCCACCACCCACTCCCAGCTCCTCAGAGAGACACAATCCCAGGCTTCTCCACGGGATAGAAGGACATTTGACCTTTAGGGCCCAGAAATAAACGCCCAGAGTTAGGAACGCAGTTTGGTGCTACAGTGAGGACATGAGATGGGGCTTCTCTATGATGACAGACGTCCCACTTAAAAACTAGGGAAAAGGAGCAGCTGGGATCTGGAATGTTCTATTAGTAGGCCTCCATTACGCAGGAGTGGGATTTAATGTGGGAACAAGGACAGGCCTCCCCAGCAGAGCCACAGAGGCATTTTCGAGACAAAATACTACACACTGGCCACACAGGGGCGGGTGAGAGAAACCAGACATCAAAGAGCAAACACTGTAGGTCCCCTCACCCCTGAGGAGGGCAGACTCACCAGGTAGCAAGAATCCCCTTGATGCAGGTGGCTGGAGGGGCTCCAGGGGGGCCTAGGGAGGCTGGTTCTGTGCTATGTGCACTTCATGAAAATCCATCCAGCAGCATGATTATGGGGTCTGGGCTTTTCCATGTGGCCAGGGCACCTTGAGAAAGTGCTTACCCCCCAAAATTGTCTGCAAGTCTTTTGCAAATCTATGTCAAGATATTACTGTAAGAAAGAATGTTCTAAAACACAGGTGCTATCCATCTCAGCCCCAAAGTCCTAGTTCATCCTATGACTTGGGGGAACTTGGTCCTCTGGCCAGGACTGAGTTCCTAAGCTGGGCAGGTGACAGTGGGGGAAGCCCCTGCCCTTCGCCACCCACACACTGGTGAGCTTCTATAGACTGGGTCACTCTCCCCGTCTCCCCCTCCCCATCATGCAGACCTTCCTCCAGGGCTGGGGAACTAAGGGACAGGTTCCCAGGCCACCTGCGGAGGCTGCAGGGCATGCTGGAGAACAAAAACAAGACCCTCTGAAAATGCTGTTTGTGGTGCCTAAGACATCCGGACAGGGACAGTTAGTCCAGAGAGAAACCTGAACCGGAGGAGGAGAGATGTGGGGGTGCGGAGAATGAGGAACCAAGGCTCCAGGCTCCAGACCTGCGTGGGCTCCTGCTGGCTAGGCTATGGCCCACCTAAGAAAACCCAGTTCTTCTGTCCTCTGCTGTGCCTGGATAGTTCCCTCTAGGTGGAAGTTCCCAGAGGTAGGAATGTGTCTGCCTTGTTCAGCACCTGGAACCTCACCTGGCACACAGTTCAATAAACTTGATGAATGAGCGAGTGAGACAACAACACTGACCTCGGAGACAACCTCACAGTGAGGATTAAACGGGTTATGGGGTGGGCAGTGCTGAGCAGAGCACGTGCATGCTGTAAGTGCTCAATAAATGGTAGATGAGATTCCAACTCCGGTCTGTGTGCAATGTCCCCTCACCACCCACCACAGTCGTCCACCCAGATCCAGGCCTCTCCTGCCAGGAAGAGGCAGGAAAGCATAAAAGCACCTCCTCAAACCTCAAAGAGATGGGGAAGGGGGAAGGAGCCTGAGGCTCCCCGCCACTTCTGCTGTTCCTGGGGAGAATCAGCAGGTGACTGTCAAGGATCTGCAAAGACAGAGTGCCTTGTCATTAGACCATAATAGACACTGATTACCCGCCACCCCCCACCCCCACGAAGGTGTCTATTTCAGGTTTAAAGCACAATAGCGTATTGTTCCTAGTCTGACTTGAGAACCACCCTGCTGAGCGGCTTAAGTGAGGGATGGAAGCAGTCCCTGCACTCCAGGCTCCTTGGGGCCTGAGTCCATCCTGCCAGGGCTTCTAGGCACTGTCCACTCCTGCCCACATACCAGGGGCAGCAAGGACACAGGTTCCAAGTCTGTCTGGGTGAGAGGCCAGGAGAAAAGCATGCTGACTGCACCGGGAAGAAGCCCATTCGCTTCCCCCTTTTGCCTGGCACTGGGCAGCTTGGCATAAACGGATCGGTTGTGCCCATCATCAAGGGTCAGCCCCAGCCCAGTAGGCAGGGCTCCGGAAGGGGGAAAGGCAGACAGGAGCAACCACCACTTAACATACAGGCGAGCACTTGCTGTGACAACCCCCACGCAACTCCTGACTGACAACTGTCCCCAGGAAAGCTCCATCTACTAGCTGATCACCCCAGCAGTGTGGCCAGGGGAAAGTGCCCTGGATGGCAGATCAGTCACCCGGGTCAAGCCGGGTGTGTCTGGGACAACTCCAGGCCCTGATTTGTTCATCTGCTTAATGGGAGCTAAAAATACTTTCCCCGCCTGGCTCACAAAATTCAAAGAATCGTGTGAGTCCCCAGCTGGCCACTTCCCATCTGCATGACCTTAAACAAGGGGCCCACGACTGCCCTAGGCCTTGGTGTCTTCATTACACATGAGACAATTCTTGCTCATAAACCACCAGAAGCATCACACACTGGTATCCCAAGGGGCTTAGCGCAGTGCCTGACCCAGAGGAAGGGGGAGGTGTTGCCTAGTTTAGGTCACAAAAGGCGCTTTGTAAACCGTCAGGTCGGACAGCTGGAGCTCTGTCTGTCTGTCCGTCTGTCCGTCCTGCTGGCGGACGGCATCCTTAACTGTGCGTAGGACTTCACATGCGCTTATTCCATCAGGGTGAAACTAAGTTTGGGGTTTATTTATTTTTTAGTACTCTCTGAAAGACCCCCAAAATAGCTACCCACCCCAGGCAGCAACCCAAAAACAATGAGCGGATGAGCATGCGATGGCGCCACGAGGCGACTCTGAGGCTGAGGGGCGCTCCTGGGAGGCAGTTCCTTCCTGGCTCCGGGAAGCAGGCTGCACCCACCAGTGCCCAGGATGGCGAGGCCACACCCACTCACCCAGCCTCGACCTGAACAAATGATCCCAAAGGGAGCCTGTACCAACTCTGTTTTTCCAAGGCTGAACCTCCAAGCCCGGGGTGTGGCTAAAAGGTCAACCCGGATTCCACTGAGATTCCTGCTGAATTGGTGACACTCTGGACATCCAGAGGAAGCCGTCTCTGCCTCGGTGCCTGCTAACACGGAAGAGATCCATCCACAAGAAGCTCAAAGATCGTGGAGAAGTAAGTCCCCATTGGCTCCCCCAGCATTGCTCTCCACTGCAGCCTGGCCATAATCCGCTCCGGGGGCCTCCAGTTGTTTCCACTGCCTAAGACCCCACCCAAAAAATCCACCCACCAACCTGATACCGATCCATCCATCAGGAGCAGCTCAAGTCTTCCTCCTCAGCAACCTTCTCCGACTGCTCACCCCAGGGAGTGAATCACCCCACCCTGTCCCGAGTTCATTTACTGAATTGACACCTTCCCATCTTTGTAAGCTCCCCTGCTCCCAGCAGATGCCAAAAGACAACACAGACAGGGCAGCAGACGGTTTTGTCCAACTCAGAGGATCCCTCTGGGAACACAAGGCTGCAGAAATTCAGAAAAGGAAAACCAAGCCCCAGGAATCTAGAAGGCTCCCCACAGGAGGGATGGCTCAGCCTGACCTAGAAGGACTAGAAGCTGTCCCCCGAGAAGAGGAGGGTGGGGAAGCATTCTAGGCAGAAGGGTGTCAGAGGGCCAGGGGGCCCAGATGTGGCTGGATCAGGGGGTGTCGGGAAAGGGAGAGAAGTCTGGGGGGAGGGAAATGCTGGAACCAGCCTGTGAAAGGGAGGCAAGGTCAGCTGCAAATTTTAGAACCATCCATTAGTAAAGCCAGGAGGCATTTTGGAGGCTGCGCAAAGTCCCAGGGAGAGAAGGATGAGAGCTGAGGCTGGATGGGGCAGCAGCGGGCAAGAAGGGGCTGGGCCCAGCTGGTCCCCCAGGAGCTGTTCAGCACTTGGGGGTTGTGAGGATTCAAGCTCCCTGCTAACAAGCAAGTGCTCCTTGGCAGGCAGCAGCCAGCTTGTGTATCTTTCTTGAGTACAAAGCAGCCTAAAAGTCTTCAATTCTACAAGTACCCCTAACATGAGGGGTCTGGCTTCCCTGCCCCTGATAGAGTCTGAACAAAGGACACGGTTCTACAACCTCCGAATCATTGAACCGCTATGTAACTACCCCACCAGGCCAGACAGCTCAGCCTTTGCTCACAGGAAATGGCCTCCAGGAAGCCAATCAACAAACTGCAGCTGGGCCACAGGGAGGCTTGGGAACTGGGGGGCTGAGGACTAAGGCCAAGGAAATAGGGAAGCCGCTCATGGGGCCCCCGCACATCCCTGGCCCGGTGGCTGTGCATCCGCAGCCAAATCACTGACACTCACTGGGTCTCTATACAACCTCCACCAGGTGAGAATTCAGGCTGCAAATTTACCCACAGGCCGCAGCCTCCCTTCACCCAACAGGGGAAAGAGAGCAGCCAGCTGAGCAGGCCCCTCCCCAGAAGGCGTGTTCCCAAAGCACAGGCCTGAAGGGCTTCCCGCTAGGAGGGAAGTGCTTGTTTACAGCCCTCGGCTGCTCCAGTCCTAGGTCTTCAGGAAAGGAAAAGGTGCCACTTAGTTCGAGGCAGAAAACAGCTCCAAGCAGCCTCGAAGCACACATGCACACACACACAAACCCCCAAGCCACCTTTTTCTCTGTCCCCAAAAGTTTGTAATTAAATTAAAAAACTTTAAAATGAGCGTTCTGAAAAAATACTCCCTTGCTATATTTTCTCATGAAGTTAAAAATACAAGTGTTGGAGGGGGAAAAAGGTTTCTTAAGGTCAGATGGGGGAAAGGCATGTTTTTTTGAAATCTTGGAAAATAAACAGACCCGGCCCTCCCCAGCAGACTCCCTGGGAATGTGACCTGAAGTGCTGCTGGGGGTCGAGGGCTGGTCAAAGGAGAGATGGAGGGCAGCCTGAGGCCAGGGGGGGGGGGGGGGGGGTCAGCAGCTCCGACAGGGCCTCCCCCTCTCCAGATCACCGACTTGCAAACGAGTGTCCAGGAGACAGTGCAAAGGGTAGGGAGAACGCAGCACGGTCACAGGCTGCCCTGGGCAACAGCGAGGGCCATTCCCCACTGCAGGCGCTAGACCAGACAACTCTGAGGGACAGGCTCCAGCAGGCAGCGACAGTGACACCAATGAGGGGCCACTGAGCGGTGGTCTATTCAGGGGACCAGGTCACACTGGTGGTCCCTTAGCCTCACCCACCGCTTCTCAGCTACTAGATGAGAAGCCACAGCAGAGCAGTTGCAAGAAGGCCGGGACGGGAGGCAGGTGCATTCAGTATGTATTTATTAAACACCTACTATGTGCCCTGTGTTGGCCACTGTAACTAACAGCAGCAAGGCAGACAGGGCCCAGCCCACACGAGGCTTCTTTTTGGGAGTTAGGGCAGTCAGTGGCTCTTACCCCGGCCTGCAGAGGCCCTGCAGCCCCATTTGGTCCTGATGTGTGCAGAGTCCTGTCCCTCCAGGGCTGCAGTAAGCCATGGCCTTGCCCCCAGGGCTCATAAACTCCCGGGCTGTCTGCACTCAGGGTGGGGGAGGGGGTTCAGACTCAGCACTGTCCATAATGCTGCAGCGATGTGTCCCAATGCAATCTGCATATCTCATGTGTCCCCAGCTTGGAGTAACCCTGGGGCAGGGAACACAGGCACAGCTCCCTTCCCACCTGTAAGGATTAGCTAGCCCAGAAAGGGAGCCAGAGCAAACGATGAGGATGCACGCAGGAGGAGCAGGAGGAGCCGGGTGCAGCCTGGATCTAAGTTCACTAGCTGTGTCCACCTGGGAATCACTTCACAGCTCTGACCTCAGTGTCCCTGGAATAACAGAGCGGCGAGAGTGTCAGCCTCGGTGCACGCTGCCGACGGGTTCACTGCTGGCTTCACACAGAGCCTGCGGAGCACAGCGGACGCACGGGGCTAGACTTCACCGGAGAGAGGCCAGAACACTAGGAGAGATGAAATGTCATCTAAACGAAAGCCAAGAAAGAACACAACTTCTGAGAGAAGAAAAAGCAGAGCAGACAAGCCCAGAGGCACCAGGCATTTTTTTTCTTTGGGGCCTTCTAACGCCGTTCCTTGTCCTGAAACGAAGGATTTGTGATTATTTTTTGGTGTCAGAGAGCTGGATGTGGTTTTCCTCCCTCGCTCCCACCCTTCAACAAAAATGAATGGAGCACTTACTATGTGCCAGACACTGCCCAAGGCACAGAGACAGCGTTACACAACTGGACGGACAGGACACCTGCTGGAGCTGAGCTACGACCCTCACAACTGCCGAGAGTAAATTTAGCCAAGTCACTGACACTCTAGGATAGATGAGAAAGTGAATCTCCGGTTAAGAAGTCTGAATTACGCACCGGCTCCTGGAGCCGGGACAGATGAAAGCAAGTCCCATCAGCCTGCAGTCTGACTCCCCACCTGTCCCACCCAAACCTCTGCAAGGGACTGAGTGACTCCCCCAAACCAGCCACTCCAGGGAGCTCCTGCTGGGATGGGGGCCTGAAAGGAGGGCGCAGGTTAACAGAGACCAGAGTCCCCGGCTGCCCAGGCCTGCTGTAAACAGCCACTGAGACCCCAGGACAAAACACACCGTCCAACATGACGTTGCTGAGAGCCTTCGGGGAGCACAGCGCGCGCCTGAGGCCAGAAACTCTTAATACACAAAAACCGCTCTTTCTTCCAAGCAAGGGGGCAGATTTTTCAGAAATGTGCCCAGTGAGATTTCACTTCAAAGGACTTAAAAGTACTTTGGGAACTCAATTAATGAAAGGGATCATTATTACATGACCTCAAAACAGCCCTGATGAAATACTGAGAATCGGTGAAGTGGGCTAAAGGACTCGGGGGTTCATCATACAGTCCTCTCCTTATCCCATCGTGAAAATTTGGAATTTTTCATGATGAAAAGGTATTTTTTAATCCTACTAGAACAACCAGACGATCGATACCTTAGGTCTGTAGAGTGAATAAAAATTAAATAAGTGGGGGTTAATAAAAATACTAACTGACTGGATTTGTGGGGTGTTTTGCACCCCAAAGTGCTTTTCATGTGCAGCATCTAATTAAATGTTTAGGGGAGAGGGTGGGGGCCCCTCGTGCAGATGGGAAGGCTCGTCCGAGGACTGTCCACCAGGAAGCCACACCACAGGAGCTGAACTCGTCTCTGTGGGAGTGGCTGGTCATGGTCAAATCTTTTTCTTTTTAAAGTGAAAATATTTTGCCTGCCACCACCCACCCCTATTCTCACATCACCTGTGGGACTTGGGGTTTTAAGAAGCGTGCCACGGTCCCCACAAACCAGGCTGGTCAGACTATCTGGACTCTGGCCAGGGCCTTGCCTCGGCGGAGCATCTGTCACACTTGCTGGCTAATGTGACCAAACACTTGTTTGGCCAGAGGATGGTCCTCAGCATAAAACGTTTCCAGCGGCACGAATCAAGTCATCACGGCAGAAAGCTTCCCTGGCCAGCTCCAACTGCTCCAAACCCCAACTCACCTCTTGAGAAACTTTTGCCTGAGCAGAGGGTAGACACAGATTCCTCCAATCTCAGCCCCCTCCCACCCCCTGGCCAGAAGAGAGACTGGGGGGATCCTGGCCTGGGGGATTTTCTTCTCACACCCACCCTCATCCCACCACCACTTAGGATCAATCCAGGAAATGTTTTAGTCTCCTTTCACTGGAGACCCATTTGAAAACACACTAGTTCCTCACGGCCCCACCTTTTTCCGCCCCCGGGTCTGTCATTTCCAGCCTCCCTTGGCACCAGCTGCCTCCACGCCTGAGGGGCCTGAAATGCGTCAGCCTACGCTGACCCTGACCCGTGATGTATGGGTCCGATGACCTCACTCCTGACACGGCCCTGAGACGTCCTCTATTTGTATGCTCAGAACCTCTGTTATGTCTGAAACCTCATAACCTTTTCCCAAGAACACATCGTACCTGTTCTGTGCTCCAGGAGTTTTGCAACTGCCTTTGGCCAAAAGCAACACAGCTCAGAGCCAGGTCCCCAGGCCAACTTAGCAAAGTCTCCCTGAAGCTCAGGGGTTGGGAGCTCGGGGGCTGGGAGCTCAGGGTGTCTGCCCCCCATACCCTGCCGGGACCCCCCCTGACAGTGGCAAGATGCTCCATTCCAAGGGGCAGCCCCAGTGGGATAGCTCTTTGCTGAACGGCTGCCTGGACCCAGCACCCACACTCCGGGGGAGCCCCGGCGAGCGCGCCCAGGCGCCGCACACACACGCCGGGGCCTGCCACTCCAGCTGCATCTGCTATTTCCTTTGACCACTTCCTCCTGCTTCCCTCCGCTCCAAAAGGCCAACAACGCCCAATATTCATTCATCCACTCGCCAAGTGAGCTATACTGCCCAACTCAGAAGCCACCAGACACAAGCGGCCATTGAGCATCTGAATGTGGCTCGTCCAAATCGAGAAGTGCCGTAAGTGAAAATACACATTGGACTCTGAACACTTAGCATGGACACAGGAATGTAAATTACCTTGTGAACAATTCTTATATTGATTGCACATTAAAAAGATATTTCACATATGCTGGATTAAATCAAGTAATAATCTCGGCTTCTTCTCTCTTACTTTTTTAAATGTGACAACCAGTAAGTCTGTGATTTCACAGGAGGCTCACAAGATGTGGGGCAGCACGGGTCTGGACAGTGGCCCTGGCCCATTAGCGGGGTCCAAACCTCGGCTCCACGGGCCTGGTCACTGGGCCGGCTTCCTCCCCCGTCTGGATTCAAGCTCCCACCTGCACCCAGGGGTGGAAGAACCTACTGCCCAGAGCGAGGGGAGGGATCAATGAGATCACATGGATTCCTGGTCCCCGCAGCTCCTGGCACTCAAGACATGCAGGCTGCTATGCTTCATTAGTGAGAGCTCAGACTCCATGCTAACTCCTGGGCACGTACAGATGAAAGCTGAGACATTCTCCTGCCAGGGGCATGCCAACCAGGCCTAATAAAGTTAGCTTTGTTACTAACTGAGCGACCTAGACCCAGTCATGTCGGGCAAGGTGCATCACGGTCATGTCTGCAGTGAAGGTGGACGCCAGGCTAGACAGAGTTATGGCTCTCGGACCCGAGGGAGTCCACCCGCCGTCACAAGAGCAGGCACTGGCTCCTAGAGCAAGCCTCCTGGGGGACTGCTTTTGCTCCCCAGACCCTATCAGCACTTGACCAGGGAGTGCAGGGAGGTGCATTCCTGAAACCCCAGGCATGAGCTAGGGGCTTGTTCCCCTCCCCAGGCCCTGGCCCACCTCCTCCTCATCCCCCAGTCTGGGAGGAGCCTGGAGAGTGGGAACATGAGGATGGGGATGGGAGGGGGGACTTGGCCTCTAGGTCAAACATCTGATATCACCTCCAAATGTGACTATGTTGAGTGCCCAGGAGAGCGGACATTTCTGAACCATCCCAGGCCCACCCGCTCACTGTGAACAAGCATCTCTGCTTGACCTTGTAGCTATAATTACTACCCAGTTTTTGTTTAAAAAGCACTATTGGATGAAGGTAAGTCATTTAAAATACATAATATTTGTGACCTTGTGAAATTCAAAATTTTTACAATGAACTGGGACTCTCAGAACAGAACAAAAAACTCAGAAGCCCAGTCCTCTGGCCTCACGATGAGGCCACCTTTGCGGAAGGCCCAGTCTCTGGGGATCCCTGGCCTGCCCAGCTAGAGGAGAACTGGATCCGTAATGGCAGCCTGGTCACCAGACCACACATCCAGGCTTCTTCACAGCTCCTCCCAACCTCCCACAGACCTGGCTTCTTATTAGAACTTGCCTCTCAAGTTAGACACTCAGTCTTGCTTGCTCAAGAGAAAGAAGCTCGAATGCTTCTAGAAACCTCCTAAAAGCCACCAGCGCCTCCACCAACCCCGGGCTTACTGGCAATACTTGGAGCACTCCGCTGGATGTGAGCATAAGAAGAGCCACTCGATGTGAGTATAGGAAGCATCACTGACCCACCTGGGCCAAGACCTCTTGCCACAGGCAGAAAGAAACCTGGGCCCGGAGAGGGCCTGGGTCCCTCCGCCCGTCGCTCCACCCAACCGCAGAGCACACACTTCTCCAGCTGCCACAGTGCCCGGCCCCACTCTGGAGCTGGGGACACAGGTACAAGTGGCCAGGCTGGTAAAACAGATGGCGAGTCTGGATAAAGAGCGTGATGAATGTTCCAGACAAGGGAACAGTACTTGCAAGGCAAGACCGGGAGGGCGCACCGTGTACACTGAGACCCAAAGAAGGTCAGGGGCCCAGAAGCTGAGAGGGGAGAGATATTAGTGGTTTGTGGGAGTACAGCTTGGATTTGAACTCAAGGAAGATTGTGCTGCATAAATAGGCAGATGAGAACATGGCGGGCAGAGAAGAGGGGTGTAAACCAGCCACAGCAGCCACCTAAGCCAGAGACAAGGACAGAAATTTCAGAGGAAGGGTCAGCAGCGTGCATGGGAAGCAGCTCGGGAGATGAACACGGGTTTCTGGCTTGGGTGACAGGTCACTCGAGGCTTTTTTCCTGTGCCATGAGACAGCCCCTAAGAATTAGAGGCTCAACACCCCCCACCCCGCCCACCAAGCTGGGTAAGTGCTGCAGCTGCCCATTAGGGTTCGCAGAAGGATGTTCAGCCAGCTCTCTGCACTGCACGGCTCGGATGACATGCTGGCCTGGTTCAGGGATGGCAGCGCTCAGCACACTTCCAAATGGGCAGGTGCCCAAGAGGGGAGCCAGCCAGCCACCACCCCGGGAACCGGAGGCAGCCTGCCAGCATGGAAGGCTCGGTGCCCTCTTGCCAGGGCCGTGCACCCTCCCCGAGGACAGGATGCCACGGGGGAGGGCTGATCACAGGGCCACAGCTAGCACACGGGCAGCGATCACCGGCATCCCAGACAAGCGTGGCCACAATGAAGGTCCATGGCGCGTGCCTAAACCTCGCGGGAGATCTAAGGAGCGGGGAGGGGCAGAAGCATCACCTCCAGGCAGACATCACTAATCCTCGTCAGGCGGTAAATTGGGACCTCAGATCACAGAGGTCAGTCCCACCATCCCAGTCAGACGCAGAAGCAGCAGAGAGGGGCAATTTCTGTCCAAAGGAAGCAGGATTTGCACAAGGTGAGCAGGGTGGTGAAGGGGGGGGTCAGGTGAGAGGAGTGACCAAGCCAAAGCCTGGAGGCAGGACACAGGGAGCAGATCCCCAAGCTGGGGCCAGAATGGTAAGTCCTGAATGCAGTGGATGGGGCGCTGGGCCTTTATGCTATGGAAAAGCACTGCCTCCAAAGGATTCTGCAATGATTTAGCAGTTCCTCAACAAACTAAAGAATGTCCACTTCATCCAGCAATTCTACTTCTAGGTCCATGTCTACAGAATTGAAAACAGGGACTTAAACACCAAGTGCACAGCAGCATTATTCACAATGGCCAAAAGGCAGAATCAACACAAGTGTCCATCAAGAAATGCATAAACAAAATGTGGTATAGCCACACAGTGGAATATTATTTGCTCATTAAAAAGGGATGAACCATTGATACATGCTCCATCAGGGATGCACCTTGGAAAGACTCTGCTAAGTAAAATAAGCCAGATGCAGAAAGAGAAACATTACATGGCTCCACTTAGATGAGGCAGTCAGAGTAGGTAAATTCAGAGGGGCAGAGAGTAGAACAGAGGTTACCAAGAACCAAGGGCAGGAGGGTGGGGAATTATTGGTTAATGGGTATATTTGTTGTTTGGGTGATGAAAAAGTTCTGGAAATGGAGAATGGTGATGGCTGGACAACATTGTGAATACACTTAACGCCACTGAATTGTAGACCTAAAAATGGTTAAAATGATAAATTCCACATTATGCATATTTTACCATACAAGAAAGACCCTCCCCCAAAAAATATCCATTTCCCCCAGGCAGGTGTGGCTGAACTGAGCACGACACGTCTATTTCTGCTCATCCCAAAACCCCCTGAACAACAGTGACTAGAACGACTGTCAACCTACAAAGGCAGAGGGGACCAGGGGGATGGATGCCAGCCGACCAGAGCTGTTAGAACCACTTTTGAGCGAGGACAGAGTTGTGGCTGGGTGGCCAGCAGCGTGGCAAGCCAGAGCAAGCTGGCGTTCCTGTTCTTGCTGACTGTGAAGTCAGCAAAAGAAACCCCACTGGAGAGCTGGGGCACACGTGAGGCTGCCAGAGGCTCCAAGCGTTGACTTCGTATGTTGCAGCACTTACTGCTTATCATGACGGCCTGTGAACATCAGACAAAACCTGCCTGGATAATGATCAGCAAACCTACTTTGTCCCTGCACCAATATTTTAAGGTCACTTTTCACCTTGACTACAGCTCTGCAAGGGCAGGGAAAGCCCCTGTTGCCCGTCCCCCCACACCGCCAATCCTTGCACCCAGGGCTTCCCCATTCTGGCTCAGTGCAACACTCAGGTATGGGGTTTGGAAGGTCCAGGACAGCAGGATCCAAATGAAAGAGGGGGGCTTGGGGTGAGAAAGACAGCAGCGCAGCCAGGAAGTGGGGTTCATGCTTCCTCCACCCCCGCCATCCCACATTTCCAGAGACGAAACAAAGACTCCATGCTTTCCCAGAGCTGCTCCATTTTCCACAGGCTTCCCTTCCAACTCACTGCCCCACCCCCGAAAACGGTGTGAGCTCCCCCTTCCTCATTCTGGCCCCAGCACAGGGATCTGCTCCAATGAGGCTGATTTGCCCCCGTGTCCTACAGCACGTCCTCTGCTACTTGCCCAAACACCAAGCAGCTGTTGCCAAGTTGATGGTGCTGGCACACCTGAATAGTCACCTCCTGCTCACCCTGCAGGGCTCAAGCAGGCCTTAGGCACAGAAGGCCAGGGGCCCAGCCAGAGAGGTGGCATGCTCTGAGGGTGTGCGGCAGGGACGAGCAGCCCTAGCAGTCGCCACCACAGTCAAGTCTGTTTTGACCATCCCACCCCCCATCCCCACCCCCTGCCTCCAGACGCTTGCTCTTCTCAGGAGCTCTGCCCCTCCTGCACTTTCTCCCCCAGGTTGCTGTGTTCCACCCGGGACAGAATTGCCCTGTTTACCTTTCTATGGCATGCACCTGGCTCAGGGGTTGGCCCTAAAGGGGGTCATTATTAATGGGTGATGGCAGAAGAGGCCTGGGAGGTGGCTGGAAAAGAGGGCTTCTGATCCACCTCTTCAGGCAGGTAAGACTCCACGCTGTCTCTTCAGTGGGCTCATGCAATCAACAGTCAGCCAAGAAATGAGCCTGAGGCAGTCAGGCACTCACAAGGGGCTCACAGGAGTTTCCATCTCTTTAGGCCTCTGTGTGGGGCCCTGTGGTGAGGGGTAAGTCAGCTCCTGGCCACCTGTTTATCAACCTAATAGCAAGTCCATGCATCTGCTGTGGCGTGGCTGGGCTAAAGGTGTGTGGACAGAAAGAACTTGAGTTACTCTCCCCTGCTTCTCCAGCACCTCCGCGCAAAGAGGGAGCCTACAAGGTGGTTCAAAGACCAAGTCCTTCCCAAGAGAACAGGTGGAGGAGACTGGCTCATAAGACCTGTCAGTCAGGGTCAACCACAAGGCAAGTAAATGATCTCAGGAAAGAAAAGGCTATAAGAGAATCATTAGGGAAGCTTATTTTAAAATACAGATTCCTTGTATAATGGTATAGTCACTTTAGAAAGCCATCTGTCAACTTCTGGAAAAGTTAAACCTGCACCATCCTATACTCCAGCCCTGCCTATGGATTTATTCCTAGGTATTTACTTAAGAGAAAAGGAAATCAATGCCCATAGAAAGACCTAAACTCAGTGTTTCCAGCAGCTTTAACAGAAAACTAGAAACAACCCAAATGTCCAAACAGATGAGTGGATAAAGAGACTGGTATATCTATGGGGTAGAATATTACGTGGCAATGAAAAAGAATGACCTATTGATACACACAACAGCATGGATGAATCTCAAAAGATGAATGCTGAATGAAAGAAGCCAGACCAAAAAATAGTACTCACTGTGTGACTGAATTTATAGAATGCTCTAGAAAATGTCAAACCATCCATAGTAGGATGAGTGGGGCTGGAAGCAGAGCAGGGAAGGGTAAGGAGAAGGGATCATGAAGGAAATCTGGAAACTTTTGAGGATGACAGACAAGTTCACTACTGAGTCTGTAGTGATTTCACAGTGTATGGCTATGTCCAAACTTCTTAAATCACATGTCTTCTTAAATCATACTTGGAGTATGCAATCTTCTGCTGTTGATTATTCCTCAATAAAGTGGTCTTAAAAGAACACAGATTCCTGGGTGCCACTCTGGAGAGTGGAGGCCAGTCATGGTGGGGGTGTTGCAGAGGCAATAAAGGAGGCGGGGTGCAAGCCTTCCTAACACCCTGGAGCAGAACAGGGAGGACCAGCCTCGGGGAGCAGGGGCAGCCACCTCACCTCTGCCCCATCTGTGCATTCATAAATACGCACAGGATCATGCTCCATAACCTCAAGGATCCCTCCTGGGAAAGAGTACAGACATCTGGAAAGCCCTTCACGTCCTCCAGAACTAGTCGGGAGAACCACTAGAAGTGAAAGGTCACGTATTTAGCACACTGTTTGGGCTCTGCACCCCAAAGCGGTGGTCTCAGAATTCTCTCGCGGGTCTGGCTAAACAGATGCAGGTGTCAGTGACCCATGGACAGTGGCCAGCAAGAGGATTCCAACCAGGCCACGTTCTGGACCCCTCATCACCTAATTCTTCACTTGTAGACATTTAGGTTAAAATTTTGCTCACACGACGAGGCCAAAACTTGAGTCACATGATCCATAAGTTTGGCCAAGAAATCATACGTTTTCTCAAGTCACCACCCAAGGGATGGAAACATGGCCATCAGGGGACTCCAACTCAGACTGAAATAAACTTCCAAGTCAGACTAAGTGCCAGCTCTGACATTACTGCAGTTCTATCTGCTTGATATTTATTTTGTGGGTCTTTATCTTTCTCTTCTTAGTCCCATGACCAGAAACAAAGGAGGAGAGGAAAGAAACATGGCAACAGTTGGTGGACTTTGCTCCTTGGAGAAAGTTCTCTCTGATTGCCACTTAATAAATTGAAAACATTGTAATAAATAAATTTCATCTGCCGTTCTAGATTGTGAAGGGCAGTAAGGCAGAGGCCAGGCGTAGAAGACCCTAGATCAGAAGTTAAGGCTTGGGTTCAGGTCGCAACTTGGCCCTCACCAGGGCCGTGTGCCATTAGCTTCCACGCACCCTCTCTGGGCCTGCGTTCTCACATATGTAAAAGGAGGAATTCAAGCTCCCGAAAGCCCCCCTCCTTTTGATTTGGACAGTCCAGGATTAACCGGGCATCGTGTTGGGGTTCTTCCCCACTGTGCTGTTACAGTTTTAAAGGCGATGTCAAGGAAACCAAAAACAGCATCTGAGTCCCGTCGAAGTGTCCATCCTTCCCAGCGGGACCCGAGCTGCACGCCTCTGCAGTGAAAAGTCCAGCATATTCCGTCTCTGGGGCTAAATGTGTATGAGATGTTAATCAGCAAACGGAGGAGGAAGGACACGAGACATCCTCCAGGCCCCACCGGGGAGAGTCTCAACACCCACAGTGCCAGGAAGGCCTGGGGGGTCCCTGTCTGCTTCTCTTGTATTGCAGGCAGGACTCTCCCCAAACTCTTCTCTTTTCCTGTCAGATGTTGACGCTAACTGCGTAATACCCATTTTTGACACATGCCCAGCCCTCTCCCCCAGCAAATGCTGCATTTTTATCCCAATGAGTAATTCCTGAATGCTTTCCCAAAGCACCCATCCAATTTCTTGGCATCACATTGGGATCCGCAGCCAGGAAGAGCAGCAGCCAAAAGCACAGCCTGTCGTGACTTTAAAGCCACAGCAGCGAAAATAAAAAGAAGAAAGATTCTGCCTCAGAGAATTCAGACAGGACCCCAGCTCCAAAGGTTATCATTTATCACAGGAAATAAGGGCTCACCGTGTGTTTTTCTTCCTCGGTATCAAGTCTCCTTCTCAGGAAAGTTTAAATAAATGAAACACAAAATTGAAAGGACTGGCTGTCTCCAGGAAGTGGAACAGGCTCAGCGGCCGCAGGCCCACTGCTGCCTGGGGGAAGGAACCTCTCCCAGGTTGCCCTGATCTGCTTCTAGCAGGTCAGGCTCCGGTCACCGTCGCACACGCGGCCAGGCGCTACCTGGGGAGGAGAAGCCACGGGCGCTGCCTAGCTGTGTGCCCTGCCACTCGGCTCTGGGTGCTGATCCGGGTGCAACCTTGGGGACAGTCAGAACCTGCTCCCCACTTGCCCCTCTGAGCCTGGTCATGCCCAGGATGATAGCGGTCTCTCAGGATGATGCCAGCGGGAAAAGCTGCCACCTACCTGAGCCTTACACCATCTTGTCAGTAACTCTGCTCAGGTTTCCTCTTTCCCAAACCCAAGGGTGAGGGACCACCATTAGCCCATTTTCCAGGAAAGGAAACTGAGGGCCTGAAGATGCTTAAATGCATATTCCTAAGTGATTCATAGCTGGCACCTGTGAGAATCATAATTCAAATCCCAGGTTCTGAACCACCTTGCAGTATTGCTCTCTCCAACAAATTTCACCTTAATCAGCTCACAGAAGACAGGAGCTACGTCCAAGGCCACATAATCCGAGCTGAGGCAAGAACACACTGGTGTCCTTCAGGCTGCAGCCCAAGCCTCAGAGCCCACCTAGAGGACACCTAATAAAGCAAAGGATGCAAGGGCCCATCAGACGAGGGGACAAGAGACACAACCTAAAACTACCCCTCCCTTCAACAGACCAACTTGAGCCCCCTGACTCCAACAGCTGGGAACAGTCTAGAGTGGAAAGAGCCAGCTCAGTCAGCACCTGGATCCCCCTCCTCAGCAGCACGGCTGGACTGGAGCCAGATCCCGTCCAATGCTAATGGTTCACCAAGCACCTTGGAAGCCAAGCACCTTAGATGTCTCTCACCTGTGACCCTTGCTGAGTTCTCCCTAGCTGAGTAAAGAAAGAACACACCAGATCATTCGAAGTCTACTAAAAATGTCAACAAGAGATGAGGGCGCTAGACGATAAAGCAGCAGAAAATCTAGGTGAGTTTGGTTTGGCAATGACATTTTAATACAGTGCCTAAGATGTGGTCCATGAAAAAAATAATTGCTAAGCTAGACATCATTAAAATCAAAAACCCCTGGTCTGCAAAAGACAATGTCAAGAGAATGAAAAGACAAGTCACAGATGGAGAGAAAACCATTTGCAGAAGACACACCTGATACAGGACAGTTATACCAATACACAGAGAACTCTTAAAATTCAACAATAAGGAAACAACTCAGCTAGAAAGTGGGCCAAAGACCTGAACAGTCATCTCAGCAAAGACGACACACGGAGGGCAAACAAACATGAAATTAAGCTCCATAAATCATGAGGGAAGTGCAAATTAAATCAGAGACACCACCCTACGCCAAATCAGAAACACTGACAACACCAAGTGTTGGGGAGGATGTGGAGCAACAGGAACTCCATTCCCTGCTGGTGGGAGTGCAAAGTGGTGCAACCACTTTGGAAGACAGCTTGGCAGTATCTTACACAACTAAGCATGTGTTTGCCATACAACCCAGCAACCAAACTCCTCAATATTTACCCAAAGGAAATGAAAAACACAAAACCTGCCTACTGGTGTCTATAGTATCTTTGTCCGTAATTGTCAAAACTCAGAACCAAGATGCCATTCAGTCAGTGAACGGACAATCTGTGGTGCCTCCAGACAATGGATGGAAGGAATGTGAGGCAAAAAAGAAATGCGCTATCAAGTCAAGAATGTCATGGAGGAGACTTACGTGCGTATTCCTAAATGAATGAAGGCAGTCTCTATGATTCCAAGACATGACATTCTGGAAAAGGCACAAGCATGCATATAGAAAAAGATCACTGGTTGCCAGGGGCTAGAAGGAAGAGAAGTATGAACAGGCAGAGAACAGAGGATTTTCAGGGCAATAAAAATACTCTATAATACTAAAATGACGGATACCTGTCATTATATAATTGTCCAAACTCACAGAAGAGACCACGTCTAGAGTGAACCCTAAGGTAAACTATGGACTTTGTATAGTTTATAGTTATGATGTGTCTGTGGAAATTCATCAGTTGTAACAAATGTAGCACTTGGTGGGGATGTTGAGAATGGAGGAGGCTTTGAGTGTGTTGGGGCAGGGGGTTTACGATAATCTCAGTATATGACTCCGTCACTTTTCTACCATCAAACAACCCCAAAAACCAGGGTCAAAAATTAAGTAGCCAAGGGGCCTCCCTGGTTGCGCAAGGGGTTAAGCGCCACACTATGAAGCAATCTGCAGCCTCTGCAGCATGAGTTCATTTCCCGGCCAGCCAGGGAGCAACCCACATGGCGCAGCAGACCTCTCCTGTCTCGCCCGCTGCTCCCCTCAGCAGTGTATTTCAGTCAGTCTGCCTGTTCTGTGCCCCACTCTGTCTCTGGTGAATCCTCTCAACCCTCTGCATCTCTGGCCTGTATCCCAGCTCTTGTATGCATAAATAAATCAATCTTTAAAAAAAAAAAATAGGGCCTCCCCTGGTGGCGCAGGTGGTTGAGCGCCGCACTGTAAAGCTGTCCACAACCTCTGCAGCGCCGGTTCGATCCCGGCCAGCCGGTGAGGGACCCACATGGCGCGGCAGACCACTCCTGTCGTGCCCACTGCTCCCCTCAGCAGTGTATTTCATCAGTCTGCCTGTTCTGTTCCCCGCTCTCTCTCTCTGGTGAATCCTCTCACCCTCCCACGCATCTGGCCTGTACCCCGGTTCTTATATAAAATAAATAAATCTTTAAAATAAATAAATAGATAGATAAGTAGCCAATTGGGACAAAGCTTGGGGAGGTAAGCCCCACCCTTAGGGCAATGAGCAGCCCACCACACCTCAGAACAGGTGCAGGGGAAGCCTCTCAAAATCACTGCCTTTGTACTTAGGGAGAGGCCATCAAGACCCCTCTGGAAATCCACAATTACCATGACCCCATATCATCTCCTCTCCATCTGTGCCTTTAAAACTGGTTCTAGTGAACCCCATTTAATTGTGCTTCTGCTCAAGGGATGGAGAGTAGTCTGGACATGGTGTGGAAGGGCAATGGGATTTCTGAAATCTGTACAAGAATCTGAGAATGTCCTGATTGGAATGGGCTTTGAAAGTATCAAGATGGACTGCAGCGTCCTGACCCCACCAAGGAGCTCCCGGCTTCTGCTTGAAGCCTTCAGAACTGAAATTCACTCTTTCTAGGACGGCTCTGGCCTCTCCAGAATGGTTTGCCCTCCTGTGCCCACATTTCTGTGAGCTAGCTCTAGGAAACGGGTTCCCCTAACCAGTCAGAGGCCCAACTCCCAGTGCCATTGGGCACCTGAGCCTCCACCCAGCTGGGCCAGCCCCGGTGGCGTGAGTCATTCGTGGTTCTGGACCATGCAAGGTCTCTAGGCTCCAAGACTTGGTGACTCAGTGCAGCCGCGGGGCTGGGGCTCCAGATTTCTCTTTGTCAAGAGCACAGATCTGTATATGCTAAATGTCTGTTTATCTGAGCAAAACAAAGAAGTCAATGCAGCAAACAAAATCTGTAGGAAACATATTGTCTCAGCTAGTCACTGGGGTACAAACAATAGCAGGGAAAGGCCAGACAGAGAACTCTGGAGAGACTGCCTGTGGCTCCCAAACCTCTAGACTCTTTCGTGTTGGCTGTGGGGGGAGAGGAAGGACAAAGGAGCTTCTAAGAGGCGAGGCAGATGCCCGAGAGGGCTCCCCTCTGAATGGCCAGCACACCACAGGCGTGGAGGATGTGGCCCCACACGTGGGGCCAGGGCGGGGCTTCCGGTGGACCTTCCAGCCGTCCCCTGGCGTGTCCATGGCGTCTGCGCCTCCCCCGGGTCCGCAGTCCTGCTGCCTCACTGGGCAAGCTTAGGAAAGGTCTGCCTGCTCTTTAGAGACTTCTAGGCGGGTCCTGTTATTACTATTAACAAAGATAAGATTACCACTAATAATAACACGCGTGACATTTAAATTTAATTTTCTGCCTTGCTCTCTGAGATAGGGGAAGAGTTCAAATTCCAACTGCTGCAGAGGCCTGGCACGCCAGTTCACCCAAAGGCAGATGAAGTTTCCAGAGCCTTCTTAAGAACTGAGGGCTTTCTTTTGTCTTTGAACTGGTGTGCCAGCCACACTGCAGCTTGAGTTGCTGGAAGGAAGATGCCTATTGTTTTACTTACAAAAACCAAACTTGACACTCCACTTTACACCTCACAGAAGAGACCTCTGAAAACCTCCTTCTCCCCCAGCGAATGTGAGGGCCTTCTTTGAGCCAAGCAGCACAGATCAGGCCTCACACCAGCCCAGCCAGAGAGGCAGGCAAGCAACCAACAAATGTACAATTACAAATGACGGGGAGCCCTGCAAAAGGAGGAATGGACAGGGGCAGTGATTAGGATAGGGGGTGGCAGTCCGCGGCTCAGCACAGCAGGCCTCTGGGAGAAGCCGAGGCAGGTCAGTGAGAAATGGGGTGAATGAGGATTGGGGAGAGGCTGGAGGGCTCCCCCATGTAGGAAGGCAGCAAGGAAGTAAAAGCAGCCTGTCGGCAGGT
This sequence comes from Talpa occidentalis, assembly GCF_014898055.3. NCBI lineage: Eukaryota > Metazoa > Chordata > Mammalia > Eulipotyphla > Talpidae > Talpa > Talpa occidentalis. Next base: position 7,454,302 of record NW_023605194.1, read on the forward strand.
AGCAGAGAAGGGAGCAGGGGAACAGACCCCTCCCCCACAAAGGCCCACACTCCAAGTTGAGGTTCTGAGGAAGAGGCCTGGAGAGCAAAACTTGGCCAGTGCCACCAGTCCCGCTCACCGCCACAGGATGAAAGCCAGAGAGACCGAGGCCCCAAAGCCCCAAAGGTCCGCCCACTGCACCCTTGGTTAAGTGAGCCCCAAGCGCCTGAGAGCCGCCTTACTGCACCTAGCCCAGCTATGGTGGCCTGGAGGAAGCCTGGGACACAGGTCTCGGGGCAAGGGCCTCTGGACACCCACCTGTGCCCATTCTTCCACCCACAGGAAGCAGGCCTTGACTATTGTCTATTGTTCGCAAGCAAGTCGCACTGATTGTCAGGGAAGAGGCTGAGCACCACAGCGAGCAAGAAGGTGGCAGGTCCACAAACTTCCTGCAAAAAGTCCCTCTTTATTTAGAACAAACAGAAGCTTGCCCGGAAGAGTGTGGAATGTGGTAAAGTCATGATCTGCGTGTGACCAAGCGCTCTTCCCTGCGGAGGGCCGGGACCTTGGCCACCCACCTCAGAGTGGCCTCCTGGGCGCTCAGGGACTCAGCAGCCAGCACCTCGGTTATCCACTCCCAAACCACCTGAGCAGTCGGGCCCACCGCAGGCCGTGGGTGGATCCCAACTCTGGGTGCCCAGAGACAGCACAACCACTGGCTCCTTTTCTCCCTCGTGTTCTGAAGTGAGGATGATGACGCAAATTACAACTACTGCCACGTGGCCCCTAGGACAATGGCACACACTCAGCACGGGCACGTGCCACATGTCATTAATACCCTGTTTTATTCCCACTTTACAGATGAAAACAGAGGCCCAGTGTCCTCCCTGGTGGCACAGGGGTTAAAGTCTCAGCGCTATCAAGCTATCACCAGCCACTGCAGCATGAGTTTGATCCCCAGCCAGGGAGCTGACCCACATGACACAGCAGACCTCTCTTGTGTCGCCCCGCTGCTCCCCTCAGCAGTGTGTTTCAGTCCATCTGCCTGTTCTGCTCCCCACTCTGTCCCTGGTGAATTCTCTCACCCCCTGCACCTCTGGCCTGCATCCCAGTTCTTGTATGCATAAATAAATAAAATAAATCTTTAAAAAAGAAAACATAAGGCACAGAGAAATTCCTAACCTGGGAAAAGCTCAGCCTTCCAACTACAAAATCACAATGAAGGTAACAAAGGGGGCTGGGCTCATCCGGGAGCTGCATAAATTGAAGTGACTCCTTCGTCATCGAGACCATCTGCTGAACTACCATGTGGGACCTACCCAGAGGCGAGGGGAGCAGTGCTGGGGCTTCCCCAACAGGAAACCCACTTCTTAGCATAGAAAATGATGGCATCCAGAGGCCAGAAAAGCACAGCACTGGATTTGGTTTTTAATTAATCTAATTATTTCTACCTAATTAACACAAAAGTTGTTTGACGTTGACTTTGCTAATTCAATTTTCCCAGCTGCTGCTTCAGAAGTAGGTGAGAGGTAAACAAGAAATACAGAGAATTTCCCCATCTGGGAGCACATGGGGGTGGCCAGATGCGTGTGCCAAGCAGGGGCAGAGCGGGCCCCACTCACTCCACCTTGGCTGGTGCCACCTCAGGACACCCCACAGAGGCCCCCCCACCCCAGTGGGCTGAGAGAGGACACTCATTGGGGAATCAGCACAACAATGATACCCTGTCCTCCGCCCAGGTCTGCAGAATTTCAGTGGATTTTTATTCATATGCTTAGGGGACCCCGGTTCCTGTGGGGCAGTATCAAGGGTTTGGGCCTGGCTGGGCAGAAGGGGTGGGGGGACCCATTTCCCCATGCCCCAGCAGCCTTCCCATGCCCACGTCACCGTCGGTGTGGCGAAGTTCCCAAGCAAAACCATAGCTTTGAAAACATTCCCAGGAGCCAGTTAATCGGACCCCGTCATTTCATAAGAGACCAAACTCGGGCCCCACACGCAGACGCTGGACGCACTGGCTGCAGCAGCCAGGACAGTCAAGTGCATCTCCCCTGCACAGCTATGGCGCCTTCGAAAGGCAGCAGGCCAGGCTGGCTTCGCCAAACGGCAGCTGCCACACCAAGAGCAAGACCATGGCACATTTCTCCTGGGCCGGGAGGGCCGAAGCCTTCCTTCCTCACCTAGCCTCCCCTGCCCACTGTGATGTGTCGGGTGAAAGTGCCAATCACAGGTGCCCACCTGGACAGGGACGGATGCCACGGCACTCCCATGCCTGGGCCGGCTGCCACCCGGAGAGGACGATGAAGCCTGGGAAACACTGGGTCATGCAGCCTGGGGGACATGGCCGGGGCACCACATCAGCAAGCAGCCCCGAAACACGGAAAGAACAGCCTTTGATCCCCATTCTCCGGCCCATTTCCGGTCCTCATCAGGCCAGTCTAAAGATCTGTTGCATCTGCGTAACGCATCCCCGTTTACTCGAGTTGGCTCTTCTGGGGCTTCGCCCCTGAGACCAAACCAGCCTAAGGGGGACTCACCTGATGCACACGGCAGGGGCGAGGGGGGTGGGGGCGAAACCCTGTGTGCGGGGTCAGTGTGGCAGAACAGGGAGGCGGCTGAATGGGTATGCACGGTCCCTGCAGCCGGAGTCACCGCCCGAGCACAGCCTCTCTGGGCTAATCACCAACAAGAGGCTCTGGAGCACTGATGAGGCACTGGACTCGGACTAGACAGGGGATGAAAGGGTCCAGAGCAGCTGCAATCGGAGTCTCTGTCTCGAGAAGGAAAAAAGGGCAGTTTCCTGCTTTATAGGTTGGGTGTCCAACGCCTTGTAACCCGTGACCCTCTCTGGAGCCACAGGGTCAGCTTTTCTAAGCTGCATTACAACCTGCTCCCCTGCATTACAACCTTCCATGGCTCCCTAGTGCCCAAGCCCCACCACCTCACTAAGCTGAGTGAGGCTCCTTCCCCCAGGCACCACAGGTCCCTTTCAGACCACTGCTCCGAAGAGAGGCACGAAGTCCCCCCTCAGGTGACCTGGCTAAGACTCTGCCTCTCAACTTACCACCAAACTCAACCCCTATATCGGGGAACAGTGAGCTCAGCCTCCAGCCCTGTGCCAGTCTGTGGGGAGGGTGGCCCGCTCCCAGGGAGTCTCTTGTCTGCCCAAGATGAGAAAGGCCACAGGCCGATGCCCAGCTTGCCCAGCAATTATGAACATGGCCCCCGGCTGGCGAGCTGCAGAAGGGGCCAGAGCATGAAACGCCCCTCCCCACCCCGCTTCCAAGCCCACCAAACTGAGCACACCCCAGCCTCGTGGAAAAAGCCCTCTGGATTCTCAAGCAGCTGCCCCCTACACAAAAGCAGCCAGGCCCCCTGGCTCCGGGTAGAATCCGCCTTCCCCGCTTCCGATGCCAGGCCCGGAGATCGGAGCAGCTCCCTGGCCCGCCCTGCTATTTAAACTCCCTGACCCTCAGAAGCAGGCAAGTGAGGAAAGAGGCGCAGGCTCTGTGAGTGGCGGCTGGGCACCTGGAAGGGCTCACCTAGGTAGAACTGCCCCGCACCATTTCTGAAAGCAGACTGCTCAGGCCTACAGCCGCCTCCGAAACTTCCCGAGACGGCAGGCACAACGGTTTCTCGTGGGGATATCCTCCTAGGAGAAGCCAGGGACGCCCTCTGTCTCCAGATGGTCCCGGCTCCACGAGGAGTGGGGCTCCACAGAGAGCCTCTCCGTTTGTGGGGCCTAAAAAGGGACCCACAGAGTCCTCATGGGGCCAGGACCCAGGCACTGGGGGGCAGGGGCCTGAGCTCAGAGCCTCAGGGGCCTCCTCACCTGAGTGCAGCTCAGGGAGCAGCTGGCGCACAGCTGGTGCTTCTCAGCCACAACCTGCAGAGCCCGGGGTTTCCTGGGCTGGAAATGCCAGGAATTGCCCACATGCCCTTCCAGAGGCACCTGCTTCTGGCACGTGAACCGAGGTGTTCCCAAGGCAGCTGAGAAACCCACCTGTATTCTTCGGCTCGGGCTACCATTAAAAGTACCATAGACGGGGTGGCTTAAACAATGGGGCATTTATTTCTCTTGGTTCTGGCAGCTGGGAAGCCCAAGATAAAGGTGCCAGCTTACTTGGTTTCCTGGTGAGGGCTCTGTTCCTGGAGTGCAGGCAGTTGTCCTCTCGCCTCTCGTGTGCCCAAGGTGGAGAGAAAGCTCTGGTCTCCCCTTATGGGGTCACTGATTTCATCCCAGACCCCGCTCTTATGACCCATGCAAACCCAATCACCTCCCAAAGGCTCACCTCCTGTTGCATCCCACGAGGAGGTCAGGGCTTCAAGCCTGGAACTTGGAGGACACAAACCTCAGTCGATGACACCAGCTTTAGGTCGCAGCCCCACTCGGCCCCCCACCTGCCTGGGAGCCTCAGCAAGGCCTGCTCTGCCCTGAGTCTCAGTTTCCGCTTCTTTTTAGGGCTGGAGATGCCTGGAAACCTGGCTCACCGAGAAGTTCAGGAAAAGGAAGGACAAAGCCTGGCCTGTGAGGAGGGCCCCACCCGACAAAAAAAGCTGGAGGGGAGCTCTGCCTGCCTCACAGTGGAAGGTTCCCAGCTCCCTACAGGAGGCTGATGGGTGCAGCTGGGTGGCCCAGAAAGGCCACTGCCAGTCCCCAGATCAGCACAGGAGGATAGAAGGCACATCGGAGTCTGTTTCTCAACCACACTCTGAGCTCCGGGGACAGGTCTGTGCCTCCCTCGTTAGATCTGAGATCCTGTACAAATTACAGTTTGTGGGCAGTGATAGCATTTCAGTGGTGGTCGGGACTAGGCCAGACATCCTCTCGAGGGGGTCTCAATATGCTCCCCACTTTGCAGATGAGGTGACTGAGCACAGTACAATTAAGGGAATTACTCAAAGTCAGACAGCTATGACAAGGTGGGTAGAAATTCAAGCCCAGGCCGTCGGATTCCACTCGTGGCCTCCACGCAACCATTTGTTAAATGCAGATGATTCTTCTTTAATCTCTTCTTTTGCTTCTGGGTCTTTCTTCTCAAAAGCCCAGGCACTGCCTCTAATATGATAACCTCCCCCCAGGCCTGCAGGTCCCCAGGCCTTCTTGCCCCCAGACCACCTTTCCTGGACCTCGCACTCCACTGTGATGGAAGCCACTTACTCCACACAGGCCAATACGCACAGCTTCCCACCTCCCCTGCTGAGGGCTGTCAGGTTGGCAGCTTGAAACCAGGCCGCAGAGGGAATATTTATACCAATGAGCAAATGGGACAATCAGGACCTTTCTCTTTCCAGAGAGCTGGCTGTCCACTGTTTGCCAGCACAGTCCAGCCTCATAGCTGCACAATGCTCCACTCTGGCCTCTCACTCACGCCTCCCCCATCAAGACTGGTCAAAGCTAAAATCACTGTCTGATGAGGTTTTAAATTCCAAAGCCCAATGGTGTAAAGTAAAGATGAAAGAGACACATCACACCCTGGCCTCTCAAAGCGCCCTGGCCAGGAGTGGACACTTCCCTGGAGACTGTTGTTTTACTCCCCCTGCTGAAGACCTTCCTGCCCCACTCACTGTACCCACCAGGGCCCGGCCACCTGCCTGAATGGTAGAAAGCACCCAGTCCCTGATCACAGTGACCAATTCAGGTGAGGACACAAAATCCAGGTAAAACTCATCAGCATGCTTTTAAGATATTTGACATACAGGAGCTGGGGCCGAGGTGTCTGTCTTTGGGGGGAGTGGCAAATCTTACGGACATGCAGCAGCTGGCCATCTTTCCCGTGACGGGGGAAGAGATGAGCTGGGGCAGGAAAGAGGCCAACACTCAGAAGCAGCGCCAAGGGCTGTGGAAGGGGGGAGACAGGAAACCAAGGGGGACAGTCACCAGATGACATAACTTGAGCCCCACCCAGGACTAAGCTTCCCAGACACAAGTGCCAACGAATTCCCTGGGCTTCACTGTTTGTTTCACTTAAGCTGGTTGGCATCGAACTTTTGTCATTTGGAATGGAAAGAGATGGACCTAATCACTGTCCTCTTCCTGAAATTCAGAGAGGAGCCAAGCTCCAACACGACACGGAAACAAGTTGAAAACGCCAGTGGAGAGTCCTCCAGGCAGCAGCCAGAAGCTCAATTCAGCAATAAATCAAGAGCCTCCTGGGGTGCGCCTCTCTCCAGGCATCATCTCTCTCACCTAACAGAATGTGTGTTAGAAAAAAGGAAAAGACCCACAGTCAGCAACCAACTGGGTCTTAATACTTGTGGGAGGAGGGGAACTGGGGAAAGACAAGTGAGCTCAGAGCATGTTGGGCTCTGCTTTTCCTTAGCCACAGGCGCAGACATTTAAGCTACTGTAAGAAGTGATCACCTCTGCCTGTCTCCCAAGCCGATGGGGCACTCGCACACGAAATATTCCAGGAGATGCCAAGAGATGGTCCAGGAAAAAAAGCAAAATGGAAATCCATGCTCAAATAATTTTGAAAACCTGGTTTATACAATGAAAAGGATATTTTATTCCTCTATGGGACTTCTCAGAGCCTGAGATGTAAGAATGTGTGTTGGGAATATCCAAGAGACATAGGAAGCAATATTTCCCAGTGTGTTCCACACAGACTCCTTTCTCTCAGCTCTCCCTGTCAACACTTCCTGCAGCAGTATTCCATGGAACGTTCGTAAAATGCAGATCTACTCCAAACTCCATACTGACAGCGAAGAAAGCAAAGTTCAGAAAAGCACAGTCACTTGCACTTTTCTTACTGACAAAGGTCACAAAGCAGGGGCCTCCCTGGTGGCTCAGGGGTTAAAGTCTCAGCTCTATCAAGCTATCACCAGCCACAGTGGCATCAGTTCAATCCCTGGCCAGGGAGCTGACCCACATGGCACAGCAGACCTTTCCTGTCTCGCCTGTTGCACCCCTCAGCAGTGTATTTCAGTCGATCCACCCGTTCTTCTCCCCACTCTGTCTCTGGTGAATCCTCTCACCCCCGACACCTCTGGCCTTCACCCCAGAGGCCTCCATCCTTCTTATATGCATAAATAAATAAAAATAAATCTTTAAAAAAGAAAAAAGGTCACAAAGCGAGCACACCCTTGCAGAGCCGAGTAGGAAGCCCGGGTCCCTGGCTCCCCGTCCAGGGCTGGTGGAAGAACTCTCTATTATAATGACTCCAGAAGAATTTTAATCAGGCACCTCTTGGTCATTTCCTGAAGCCAAGGCAAAGTAACATTAAAACAGAAGTTTTAAGATATTCATATATAACCTTCAGGCGATAGAGAACCTAATTTGGCTCTGACGTCAGGTACTTAGGCTAACTTAAGCTGCCATCAGGAATGCCACTTAATGTTTCCAAATTCCGAGAGACAGTGGTGGGCCCCAACCAGCTGCCACATGTCTGGGTGCGCTGGTGGGGGGGTAATCAGTAACTCACATACGTTTGACAACACAAAATAGATGCAGGACAAATGTCAAAGAAATTAACAGAAGTAAAATGACTTTCTGATAATAAAATGAACAAATACGTCAAAGGTAACTTCATAACAGAACCATACCAACTTATCATTGGGTCAATTACAACTTTATTGCCAGAACAGATGGTATTTGCAGTTGTGGCAGCTGGTAAAAAAAAATAATAATAAAAAAAAAGAGAAGTTTCAAAGATTCAGAAATTACAAAGGTATTGACTTTTAAAAAAAGGCTGATCCACAGAGAACGCAATACCCTACGGTACACTAGAGAGAAGATGGCAAGGCCCCAGTTCTAGATTCTATTATGAATTTATAATCTCAATTAATTAAAATTAAACTGAATTAAAAATCCAGTTCCTCAGTGGCTCTGGCCACATTTCAGTGCTCCATAGTCATGCATGGCTTGTGGCTACCATGTTGGACAATACCTTTCCATCTAGAAGGTTCTATCAGACAGTGCTCCTCCAAATTCTGACTCACCTCCGTGGCCACAGCTGATTGGCCAGGACAGGTCACCTGACCCAAGAGCAGCAATGGAAGGCCAGTGCATCTCAAGGATGAGCTAAATTGAGGGCTTTGCTCAACAGAAAGGCAGTGACTAACTCATCAACCAATTTCTCTCTTCAGGGAGTCTGAATTTAACACTCAGTTAATTGGTGGTGGGAACATAAGTGACACACAACAGCAGAAATTACCAAGCAGAGAAGGAAGCCACAAGTGGACAGAGCATAATGCATCTGAGGCGTGGGGGGACACGGGCCCCTTGAGTGGGAGAGAACTTGGGCACACGTTCTGTATCATTCCTCAGCGCCTCCTTGGGATACCACAGCGTGTGAGCTGCCCAAAATGGTAACCTGCTTGATGGCACGCCCTTGGCTACCTTTCTCCCTTCTCCTCTCCCTTCTCCACTCCCCTGCTGGTGTTTCCCAGGGCCACCTCCACATAAGCTTCAACTCAAATCATGGCCTCAGAATTTACTTCTGGGGGACCCCAAAACAGGTGAGGGAAACAGAGTGGGTCTTCGTCCCAAGTACGCGGTGGGTCTGATCAATCAGGGTACTAGAACATCACAGAAGATAACGAAGGTTCACAGGGCACTGGTGGAATGAAAAATGCTACAGCTCTTTGAGAAGCAGCTTGGAAGTTTCTTATAGACTTAGCATATGATCCAGCAATCCCACTCCTAGACACTTACCCAAGGGAAATAAAAACTTATGTTCACACAAAAAGCCGTTCATGAATGTTTACAGTGGCTTTATTCATAATCATCCAGGACTGGAAACAACTCAAATGTCCTTCAACTAGGGAAGAGAGAAACAAACAACTGAACACTACTCAGAAATAAAAGGGTCCTGATAGACACACAACACGGATGAATCCAAAGGCGTTATGCTCAGCCAGAGAAGCCAGATTCAAAAGGCTACATTCTGGGTGACTGCATCTTCATGACATTTTTGTGAAAAACAAAACATAGGGACAAAAAACAGATCAGTAGTTGCCAGGGGCTGGAGTGGAGGTGACTACAAAGGAGTTGGGGGGATTTCAGGGAGTGACAAGAATGTTTTTGATTGAGGCATAGTTATATGACGCTACATATTTGTTAAAAGGTGCAGAATTGTGCCCTTTAAAAGGGGGAATCTATGTAAGTTACACTCTAAGGACATAAATGGGAACACAAATGCAACTAAGGGAGTTCTCTAAGCAAGGGTCCCGCACCTGTTCTTGGCCTACCTGTGCTGCAGCCCATCTTCACGGCCACCCAGGTGTGACATAATGCAGAGTTGCACCCCAGTCACTCGGGCAGCCCTTTCCACCTACAGCACCCTTTCATCAGTAGACACAACCAATTTACCCCAAGACTCTCGAAGGAAGCCTCGAGGTACAACATCCCCACCTGCATCAGGGCCACCCTCACTGGGGCATGCCCCCAGGGGACTTAGATCCCATTTTGGATGGGCATGGGCAGGGAACTTTCTCCTTCCCATTTCAGAATCACTGTTGTAGCTTGTCTATAAGCCACCTGGAAAATGCAGGTTTCCCCCACTGTTCGACCATTCCTACGAAATCTTCCGTAAGTTGAAATGGCATCAAACAAAAACTCAATTACCACTAATTTATGTGCAATATTTTGGGATCATTCCCAGCCCAAGAAATAACCTGGCAAAACATACCAGGTGACACATAAAACCTGAATAACACTGCAGTAAAAGCAGGAATGAGATGATGAAAACCGTGTTTTCCCCCATGAGACCTTAAGGCCCCTCAACGCCAGGACCAGTTCTGCTTTGCTCCCCACTCTACCCCCAGCCCCTGAAACAGCACTCAGGAGTGTCGCCTCAATTAAGACCAGAGTGAGCCAAAACAGAGATGGTCTAAAACGCGTCACAACATACTCTCAGAGAACTGAAGTGGACTTTCTCTGGGCATCGAGAGGCAGGATTCAGGTTCTAATTGTGCGACCCTGGGCAGGTCATGGGCCGTCTCAGGCCTTCAGTTTTTCCTTCCTTTAAAAGGAGCCGTTTGGCCAAGATATCCTCTCAGGCGCACACCCTCCCGCAACACCATGTGACACCGAAGGCATCTCTCAAAGGCACTTAGAATCAAGACCGGCCATCTCAGGAGGGTGGTCCCCAGCCCAGCAGGCCCACGTGTGGCTCATCCTCTCCAGCTGGGGTTTGGTTTGGTCTAAAGGGAGAGTCAGAGGACACACATCACCCCGCTGACGAAGGCAAAATAGTTTCCATCAGGTGTCAGCACGCTGTTCTTTTCCCTTTTCCCCAGGAGACTCCCAACAAGGGCCACATAGCATCTGAAAATAAGTGTGCCCTGAAAAGCACATGCACACACACACACACACACACACACACCCCAGGGCAAAGAACCACCAACAACCAAAAACACAAACCACCCCCTCCCGTCCCCCCTCTTTCAGGCAGAGCTCCAGAGCTGTATCCGGGAGATGCTGCATTTTTCTAGAATTGTGTCATGATTCTCAAAGAAGTTCACTCTCAGGCCTCGCGTCCACCCTGGAGCAGGGCTGGGCCGCCCAGAACCATGAGGGAGAAAGTGCTGGTCACTCACACCATCTTTATGGAGAGTTATGACCTCTGAACGGGCTGGGCATGTGCAGGGGACAGGAGCACCTGCTGGTTCAGCCTTGGAGAGGGGGCGTCCTCCAAGCATAAGGAGGACAGGCCCCTGCAGAGCTTGAATTCAGTCAACTGGGCACCAAAAAACACAGCTACATTGAGGAGCACAGTGGCTGTTAAAAGAAGGAGACGGCTTGTTCCTGTTCTCCACTGGCCACCCCACAGCTGGGTCCAGGGGGCCGTGGAGACCACTGAGCTGGGCGCTGGGCCTCGCTTTCAGACACTGTGCTGAGCCTGACCCAGGCACGGCTGCTGTGACCCCCTGGAATTTCCCTGGGAATGTGTAGGCTCACTTAAGGGCCACTGTAATCTCAATAGTCCCCCTGACCTGAGGGAGGCTGGGTATTGGTGAGGACATCACCCGGCCACCACTGGGCCATCACTGCCCAGCCACCTCTGGGCTCTGGGTGCAGTCCCCCCAGCAGGTTAGGACAGGCCTTTGCAGTCCACCCTGCCACGACCCTTGCCCTCCAGAGCCACTTTCCCTGAGAACTCCAGGCCTTCCGGACACTTGACTGGCTGTCCCCGGGGAAGAGCATGACTTACTTGAGAGATAAATCTGGGCAAGTTCCAAAGTTCAAACCTTCAACCAAGTTCTCATCTCTCAGTTTGTTCGGGGAAGAGAAATGTCTTCATTGAGATTTCTCCTGAGACCCCCCCCAAACAAGGCAAAAACCACAGGATAGCCGCAGCGCCCCTCCCACAACCCCCCTCCTATCTCCCACCCCATGAGGAACTGACAACTAAAAGTAAATGGAGTAAGACCAAAATGCCATCTCTTAACAGTCCCACATTTTTTGGCCTTAACTCAGGAAAAAAACAAACATGCAGAATGTTCTAGTTGTAAGCGGGCTCATTCATGGGAACCATGAGGACCAGAGGAGGGTCCTATTTTGTCCAGGGTCACACGGCTACCTGGGGGAGAACTGAACCCATACCCAGGCCTTGAGCTCCGGTTCCAGGGCCCTCTGCCATCTCCCAGGTGTAGTCCACTGCTGGGGGCTCTCGTCCCAAGAGACACTCCCAACTGCCTGGCCTGGGAAAGAGCCACACTCCTGTTCACTGGGATTCAGCCAAGCCTCTCCCTCCTCTCCCGGGAACGTCACCGTTTCTGCCTTGCAGGTTCCAAAAGGGGAAACAGCTGGGCAGCTGTCTGCCCATCACAGGCCTGGGCGGCCCAGGGGCCAGAGCACCCAGACCAGCAGTGAGGGACACCAGGCTGCTCCCCCAGGACCCAGTGGTTTCCCTTCCGCACACCCGCGTCCAGGACAGCCTTGCTACTCACACCCCTGCTCCCGGCAACCCCAGCACATCCTGTGGGACAGCAGCAGCAGGGACCCGCCGGCCGCACTCCAGACAACTCCAACAACACTCCGCACTTCACACACAGGGCCCAGCTGAGCTGGGTTCACCGCTCCAGACGCAGCAACATCCCCAGACAGTGCGAGTAGGGTGGGAAAAGGAAAAACAAAACCCCAGGTTGGAGAGCTGCGGGGGCGAGACGCACAGGGCAGTGGGGCAGTGGATGCAACATGTCTTGATGCTGCCCCTGAGGGGCTTTGTCAATGTCTAGACATTTCTGGTTGTCAAAATTGGGCGGGGAGAGGGGTTGCTACTGGCATCTGATGGGTAGAGGCCAGGACGTGGCTGAACAGCCGACAAGACAGCCCCCCACCAAGGACCACCCAGCCCCACAGGCCCCTTGTGTCAAGGCTGACTAACCCTGCTTTAGGTCCACCCCTTCTGAGAAGGTTCTCTCTTTTATTTTCCTCTTCCCTAACCTCTTTCAGTCTCGGGGCTCTATGAGGTGGTGACAAGACAATGTGGCATCCAGCAAGGACAAGTCCAGATCAGCATGCGTGCCCGGGAGCGGATGCCTGACTTCATCCGTCCCGGTGACTGCGCGTAGCTGGGCTGCAGAAAGGACGCGCACCTTGGGGAAAGCACTCACAGCAAAATTACAAGTTTAAGAGGGAGTCTGAGTGTGTTCCTAAAAAAATGTAAGCGTCAGAGAGTCTGGGCGATGCCATAAACACTCGGCGTGGGCTGCCTTTTGAACCTGGCGACACGAGAAGCCCTCGGACAAGGTCTCCTGGACGGAGTCTGCTTCTTGTTTAACGTGGTTGTAAGCAGGGATCGTGGCTCTTCATTCCTTCAGGAAATTCTGCCGAGTGTTTCACATTCCTCGGAGAGACCGACTGTCTATGCAAGCTAAGATCCCAAGTTTTAAATTTTGGGGTGAGCAGCATTTTGTTGTTGTTTCTTAATGTGAGAGGGAAAAAACAGTGAGTGGAGGAAAGAATGCAAACGTTCGTCATTGAAAACGAAACCAGAAACATTTTCCCCTCATGCACAAGGTCAAGACCATCTGGGTAAATGTGCTTCGTGTTTTGCAGACACGCTAATGGAACATGAGAAATGCCGCTGCGGAGACCCTTGACAGGAGCACAGGGAAACACCTAAAAATAGACATTTCACCCAAAGGAGCGTCATCTGTGAGAACAGCATCATTCTCAGAGCATCTGAGCAACACAGACAGATACAGGACATGATACAGGGACCCAGCGCCTTTCTCTTGACTTAGAGCGAGAGGAGATAAAGTCGGCCATGACCAAGTCATCCCCTTCAAAGTTCGCTTCCAATTGTTCGTTTGGCCATTCCTCAGGTAGGGAGAGGCTACTCTGGAAAAGCAAAGCTAGATGACGGTGTGTGTGATATGACCCCTTTCTGGAAGTGTAAGAGTAGGAAGTTTTATGGAGCCCCCCACAACTAGGCTCACACTCCACTTCTGCAACATTAGCTTGGGACCTTGAACAAATCATCGCATTGGAGCTTCTCAGGTACTTCATCGATAGAACAGAGGTGGCTGGCGAAAGTAAAAAAGAGAATTTACAGGTCACGGGCTTGGCAAGAAGAGACCAGCACGCAACGGTTGGTGAGTGTGTTCCGATGTGAGGCGCTCGCCTTCCAGGGAGTGCTGGGTCTGGAATCGAGAGGCGATCCTGGCTCTGAAGCATCTATAAGGAGCCCCCTGGGAACTGGCTCCCTCAGACTCGGTTTTCCTGACTTCCTCTGCAGTTTTGTCAAGAATGTGGGAGAGCAAGAGAGAGATCTCAAATTTAGCTCCCAACATTTGACTTGGAAGACAAGGGATTTTGGTGACATCATCTCCCACGTAAAGAAAACATTGAGTTTGGTTTACATTATCTAGAATTTTGCTTGATTTATATTAAAGTATATTTCCCAGTGTTTGGGTACTAACAGGAAAAATGCCTATGGAAGCATTAATATAAAATAAATATTTATATTATTGCCATGATTAAAAATAATTGGAGGAAAAAAAGAACGTGGGAAAGCAAGCGCCATGCAAGGGAGCAAGACCTGGACAAGTCATCTGGAAGGCAATTTGGGAGCACTGACCAATACTCCTTCACCACCAGCTCCACGCCCGATACCTGTGATGTTCCTACACACGCACACAGAGTTATGATAATAACGACGACGATACTATAATAGGAGCTAACCTTCCTGAGCCCTTAAAAAGTCCAAGTAAGGGCCTCCCTGGTGGCACACGGGGTTAAGCCTCAGCACTATCAAGCTACCAGCAGCTACTGCAGCCTGAGTTTGATGTCCAGCCAGGGAGCTGACCCACATGGCACTGCAGACCTCTCCTGTCTCGCCTGCTGCTCCCCTCAGCAGTGTATTTTAGTAAATCTGCCGGTTCTGATCCCCACTCTGTCTCTGGTGAATCCTCTCACCCCCCGCACCTCTGACCTGCACCCCCGTTCTTTACGCATAAATAAATTTAAAAAGTCCAAGTGTTTTACACTCAACTTATATATGTATATTTGACCCATGACCCATCTACTATATTCAACATGTGATATTTATTTGATCTATGTATTAAGTAACTTAACCCTACGAGGTCAATATGATTATCTCCATTTTACAGGAAAGGAAGTTGAACCACGAAGGGATGAATAATTTGCCCTAGGTCAGAGGTCAGCCAATGTTTTCAGTAAAAAGCCAGATGGTAAACATTTTAGGTGGGCCAGATGGTCTCTGTCACAACCACTCAGCTCACTGCCCCTGCGTGAAAGTCGCTCACAACAGGTCAACAAAGGAGGTACCCGGGGCCACCCAAACTTGAGTTAGAGACACTGACTTATGAATTTCATATGATTTTCATATATCAGGATATATTATCTTTGGATTGTTTTTCAAGCATTTAAACATAAGAAAATCATTCTTGGCTCAAGGACCAGGAGAGTGATTTGGCCTGAGGGTCAGAACTTGGCAATCGCCACCCTAGGCCACTCACCTAGCTGGTGAAGTCCTGTTTCAAAGCCGGGCTGACGCGTTCAGAGGGTACATCCATGAACTCATGCTATCATTACTTCATTTAATAGCAAAAAAAAGAAGAAAAGGAAATGGCTCAAAAAATTATTCACTCATTATGGGAACGCTCTGCAGCATCACAAAAAAAGACATGGACCCACATATGGGCTAGAAGCAGACCTGGATGTATTAAGGGAAAAAAAGAAGCCGTGCATCAATACATGCACACCGTGACCCTATATGTGTACTAAAAATGAAACTAATTATGTCCATGTGTGTACATATATACACACTTGTTCACACGCATCATCAGTCAACATAAAGAAAAAGGTCTCGAAAGAACAGGAAGCATTTGTGGCCATGGTGGTAGAGAAGACCACGGGGAACTCACAGCTCTCTTTTGCCCACGGCAAAAGAGCTCTATGATTTGAACCCTGTAGACCCCAAATGCTTCCTTCTATGACTCCTGTGTTAAAAAGAAAAAAAATTGTGGTCCTAGTTTCAAGACTCAACTTGCCAACATCCTTTGAACTCTGAACAGTTTCCACGTAAGCTGATCTAAACAAAAGCTGGTTACAATTAATGACAGCAGGACAAAGACATTCTTCCCAGAGGAACAAACAAACAAGCACACCAAGGTGGCATACGTTCTAGTAAGCAAACACAGCTATGTCTCTCTGGCTAGCAGCAGAGATTCTATTTTTTTTAATTGCATAGTGCATAACCTAACCTTCTCTAGACACCCTTAACCTTCAAACCAAGGATATCGGTTGTAAACACAGCCTTCAAGGTTTTCATCTGGTGTGTGATATTCCAGGCGTAGCTTTCTTGCTGCATAAACTTTAATTTATGAAGTTATTTTGGTCTGCTCCACTGGCATGAACACAGCTGAAGGGGGAGTCATCGGAGGAGTCATCGGCGGGGGATATGAGATTTCCCTCAGCACCAAGTCTAAAATCCAGCCTCCGGGTCATCTATTTTCTTGGATGCTTCCCACATTCCCATTTTTTGTTTGTTTATCTTACATGAAAGAGCACATTCCCTTTCCCCAAGCCAGGTTTACCATTTTCCACTGCTCTTATTAAATGCATCTTACTCAAATGGAATGTTCTGGGAGTTTCCGCCTTTCTCTGGCCTGGGAAAGGGGGCGGGAGTGGAGATCCCAGGACGATCACACAGACCCTGTGCCCCGGATCATCTCAGACGCCGCCTCATCATGCCTGCAGGAAATAAAGGGTCCAAAATCCCACCTCTGATCCCAGGACTGGAGATTCAGTCTCAGCCCTGGCGCGGACCCCAGAGGGGCCTTCAGTCAAGCCCTCTTCCAGCATTAAAACAGCAGCTGGCTAAAGCCAGGTCTAAGAAGGTGCTAAAATGCAAATCTGTGAGGAGATGGTCCTTCTCAGGTGACATTCCCATCAGGGCTGTGAGGGCCTTCTGTTGACCAAACAAAGAATGTTTTCAATCCCCAGTAACACCTGGTTTGGAGCGTACAGGAGGGAGCTTTAAACCTCAACGACGACACATGCCCCACTAATCCCAGGTTCGTGACATCACCGTGTGTGTTGCCAGAGCTGGCAGGACAGAGTTCTCCTAGCCGGTGCTGGAACCCAGCCGTCCTGCGGTGGCCCCACTTGCTGCTTCTAGAATGCGGCCATGACTGACCTCAAGTTGATGAATTTGTGATGGAAACTTGTCTACCCTGTGGACAAGGCAGTCTGAATTCCTTGCTTTATTGGATCAATTTTATGTCTTCTAAATGCTCCCCACCACATTAGAAACAGAAAAACAAACTGCTATACAATTTAGTTGATACAGTTTATGCATACATGTGCATGTATACTTTACATATGTCGTACAGCATGTGTGTGGTTATAAAGCAATGAGATCTACCCTCTTAGCACATTTGAAGCGTGCAATACTGTAGTACTATCTAGAGTTGTACAACAGATCTTAGAATGTTCTCATTTGGTACAATGAAAACTTTATACTTGAACAGTAATTCCCCATTTCCTTCCACCTCCCATCATTCTACTTTCTGTTTCTGCAAACCTGACAACTTTGGTTACCTCCTCTAAGTAGCATCACACGGTATCTGTCCTGTTACTGGCTATTTCACCTAGCAGAAGGTCCTCAAGATTCAGCCACAGGGACCACCCTGGTGGCGCAGGCAGTTGAGCGCCGCACTGTGAAGCTGTCTGCAGCCTCTGCGGCATGGTTCGATCCTGGCCGGCCAGGGAGAAGCCCACATGGTGCGGCAGACCTCTCCTGTCTCGCCCACTGCTCCCCTCAGCAGTGTGTTTCATCAGTCTGCCTGTTTTGTTCCCCACTCTGTGTCTGGTGAATCCTCTCACCCTCCGCACATCTGGCCTGTACCCCGGTTCTTGTATAAATAAATAAATAAATAAATAAATAAATAAATAAATAAATAAATGAATAAATAAATAAAAAGATTCAGTCACATGTTGCACATGGCAGAATTTCCTTCTTCAAGACTGAGTAATATTCCACTGTATGTATATTCCACGTGTTCTTTACTGGTTCATCTACCAAGAACATTTAGGCTATTTCCATCTTTTGGCTACCGTGAATAATGCTACAACAAACATGGTGCAAATATCTCTTTGCCATCCTGATTTCAATTCTTTTAGACAAATACCCAGGAGTGGGATCATTTTTTAACTTCACACCTCCTTACTGCTCTCCACAGCAGCTGTACCATTTTACTTTCCCACCAACAGTGCACAAGAGCTCCAGTTTCTCCACATCCTAACAAACACTTTAGTTTTTGGCTTTTGACATTGGACATCCTAACAGGTGTGAAGTGGTTCTGACTTGTGTTTTCCTGGTGATTTATGATGTTATGATGTTGAGCAACTCTTCACACACCTGTTGGCTATGCGTATGCCATTTTTCAAAAAATGTCTATACAAGTCCTTTGTTTTTTAACCAAGTTACTTGGCTCTTTGCTATTGAGCCGGAGGCGTTCCTTAAATATATTTCTTTAAATATTTTGGTTATTAATTAGGTATGTGGTTTGCAAACATACGGTTTACTCTGGAGCAGTGTCTTATGGTCTCTTAGAACATAACATTTTCAGTTACCACTCTATCAGGGGTCAGCAATATCATGGCAATGCACCAAATCTGGCCCCACACCTGTTATAAAGTTTTATTGACCACAGCCTTGTCCATTCATTTAGGGATAGGCTATGGATGCAATCTGCAGTGAAAGCTCTGCAGTTACAAGAGAGACCATGTAACTATAAGCCTAAACTATATACTATCTGCCTTTCACAGGAAAGGTTTGCTAAACCCTGGTATAGAGGATCAAAGCTTAAAAGCTTAGTCTATTTTGACCCCAACTATTATGTGACAGGAAGGACAATTCTCGGGCAGGTTATTCTTTTATAAACACTGTGGCTTTTATTACTGGAAACAACTTTCATGTCTATGCTTCTATCACCCAGGCTGATGAGTTACTGCTGGGTCTCCAGTACTCCAGCAGGTGTCTTGTTCTAACCCCACTGGGAGGGACAGATGTGCTTTCACTCCCAGGGCCCGTCCTTTCCCTTCTCTGTCATTCCCCGTGATCCCCACACCTGCCCTCCTCCCGCTCCAGTCTCAGAACACAGGCAGCAAAAGAATCTTTTCCAGGGGGCCTCCCCGGTGGCGCAGCGGTTGAGCGCTGGGTTGCAAAGCTGCCCGCAGCCTCTGCAGCGCCGCTTCGATCCCCGGCTGCTCCCCGGCCACCAGAGGAGGGTCCCTTATGGCGCCCAGACCTCTCCTGCCGCCTGCTGCTCCCCTCAGCAGTGTACCTCAGTCCTTCTGCCTGCTGCTCCCCGCGCTGGCTCTGGTGAATTCTCTCACCCTCCCGCGCTTCTGACTGTACCCAGTACATGTATAAATAAATAAATAAATCTTAAAAAAAAAAAAAAAGGAAAGTTTAAAAAAAAAAAAGAATCTTTTCCAGGACTTTTTTGCTGGGTTTCAGAGACAAGGCCTTCTCTGCACTGGGGTCACTAAATGGGCTGCGAAGAGACCCCTAGCAGCCAAGCAGCAAGCGAGAGAGACCAGAACAGCTCACAGATGGGGACAGAGAGAACCTCAGGGGCATTGTTTGAACCTTTGGGTCCAGAAATCCAGGAATATCCCCAGATTCCCAGAAACAAGGCCATAAATTCCCCTTTTTGTTTAAGCTAGTCAGATTGGTATTTCTGTTGCTTGTCTCAGGACTACAGTTGTGATCCTTTAATGTGCTGCTCCTTTCATTTAAGCGTGCATATGTTATTTTTCATGTTTCAACATTATCTTAATAATTTTAGCTTCAATGGGTACACAGCGCACTAGAAAGGACAAACCCTGACTTTCCACTCAGCCTGCTGACACCCTGCAGCCCTTACTGGGTTCCATAACCTTGACTTGGCGAATATAGCATGAAGCAGACACACGGGGTGCCCTTGTCATGCAGGAGACCACCGCCAGACAGACAGCCCACCTAGCCCATAAGCCCAGGTATCACTCGTGCGACCACTGTCCCTATGTTCTGGCTGTTTAGCTACAAAAGCTCAATGCCATCCTCCCACATCCACCTACCCCTCCCCCTGCTCGGACCTCTTCCCTCACAGCCAAGACTCCATGATGTCAGGCTCCCCACTTGCAGCAAAACTTTTCCACTAAGTGCTCAGTCTCTGCTCTCTTCATCTTAATTTTTTTTTTTTTTTTTTACTTGACTGCAAGTTGCTCAAGTTATTTGCAGGCTGTTTGCTCAAGGAGGCAAATTTCAAATCAAGGCAGAGATCGTGTCTGCCCACCCACCCCAGCCATCCCAGTGCCTTGAACCAGAAAGGGCTCAGTATTTACCTGTCGGGTGGCTGCATGAGTGAATACACCCTACGTGCCAGCCACTGTGCCAGGTTGCACGATCACCCTCACACTGCCGGTTATGCCAGCTTCGTGTTGGCAAAAGACATGTCCTCAGAGAAGTTTGTGGTCAGCAGGGTGGGGCAGAATTTCAAGAAAATTGAACTAACTCGTGTTGGTTAAAGCTACTTAAACATGATGGCAAATTCTCATTGAACCTGCCAGTGGCTGTTGTGGCAGGGAAGGGAGTAAACTGAAGGCCATGTGTCACCTGTCCCTGACGAGAAGGTGCCCGAGGTAAGCTACTCCCTTTCGCCCACAGGACACAGGGGTCCATGTGAGCACACAGGGGGCACCGGAGAAGTCCCCACGTTGGCAGGGACCACCCCAGCTTACTGTGCCCTTTTGTCCTCCTCCATTTGGTCCTCAGAGAAGCTCTAGAGAGAGGAGAGAGGACCACCTCTGCTTCACAGGAGAGGAAACCAAAGCTAAGAGGGAACTGTCTGCCATGGGCCACTCCACCCAGGGAGTGTTAGATTACGTAAATGGGGGGGGGGGCGCTCCCTGTTGGTGCAGGGGTTAAGTCAGTGCTCTCAATCTATCGCCAGCCACTGCAGCATGAGTTTGATCTCCGGCAAGGGAGCAACCCACATGGCGCAGCAGACCTCTCCTGACTTGCTCCCCTCAGCAGTGGATTTCAGTGAATCTGCCTGTTCTGCTTCCCACTCTGTCCTCTGGTGAATCCTCTCACCCACTGTACCTCTGGCCTACACCCCAGTTCTTACATGCATAAATAAATCAACAATAAATCTTTAAAAAATAATAATAAAGGAGGGGCCTCAGACTGATGGGCTCTAATGCTCACGTCCAATGACGTGGCTTGCACAGCCACGGCCTACAAGTGCAACCAAAATCTAAGCCTGTAAATGCCCCAAGATTCAAGGTTACAAAATCCAACCTAAGAACAAGCGGTCACAGTGAACGAGGCTTTGGGCTCTAGCCCATCAAATCGTTTTCTTTCTTTGGTCTTGGCTTCCACGCTTTCCTTACCTAACTCTTTCCCCGCTCCTATTAGCAGGTTGTTCCTAACTAATATTTGGTGCTGCCCCTCTGGATTCAACTTTTTTCTACTTAAAATGTTTAATACGCCTCAATTTATCTTCCAACAGAAGTGACTACAGGTTTGCAATCAGCTGAGCTCAGGGACGGACCCAGTGGTTCCACATGGACTGAGAGTCCTGTCCCCAACCATCAGGCCCCTCCGATCTGCATTCCCGAGTGTTCTGGAGTGTTCTGGCTGTGTAGTATCGCATCATAGGCATCCTCTCTCCTCTCAAACGCTACGCCTTGGGGGCCTGCCGGGGCCGCTGACACAAGGCAGTTCTGGGCCTTCCTTCAGCCCCCGCAGCCCCAGCAGGGGAGGAAAGGCCCCTGGCTGCCGAGCTTCCAGTTCTTTCATCTCATTCTACTTTTTTTTCTTTAATGAGAGTTCTCAATAACAACATTTCCGTCCTCTCTCTGCAGCAAGATGTCAGGCTGTGAAGGGTGTACATGTCATTTAGCTTACCAAAAAGAAATACATACATTTAAATGGAAAATCATGTTTTTCAAATATCTTGGTTTCAACGCCCCTCCCAAGACAAAGTCTTTTCTGCTCTTTCATGGTAGAGTGACTATGCAATTTATGGCCCAGATAGGGAAGCTTTTAAGAATGAAAGGGGCCACGATTCATCTTGACAGGGCGGCATGATCCTCCTTCTTGGGGGGCGGAGGGAGCACCGCTTCTCACCAGAGCCCAGAATGTGGCAAACCACTTCCAGACAGCAGATTCAACTAGGGTACACCCTGGTGGGGCCTAGAAGGAGTCAAGGGCCACACAATCCACTTTGAACTAAGTCTCTTTGCTCCACCCTGACACTGTAGCTCCACTCACTGTGCTAACGCCACGTGGCAAACAGCAGGAGGTATTTTCCTGCGTTGCCTAGTAAGTCAAAGGATCTTAATTTCCTACCAATAACTCTAATGTGCTGAGGCTCAATCTCTCTAGTCCCCGAGATTTCTTAAGCGGGTGAGGGGTGGGGTGTCTGGTCTCAGAACAAAGGAGACCCGGGAGATCACTGGGTCCATCCCAGCAGCCAGGCAGGGCCACGCCCATCAATCCAGATGGAAGCGAATCTCTGCTCTTTATTTTAAATCTCCCGAGGAAGTCACCTCCCTGGGTGAGACAGTCCAAAGTTTAATCTTCAGGGCAAGGCACCCCTCCTTCCGTCCACCCTCCACCCAGGAAAGTAATGACGCCGGCACCCACACACTGGGGGAAAGACTGGCCTGCCTCCATCCACTGTGAGAGGTGTCTTCTCCGCAGACCAGAAAGCCCGGTCTGGGACCAGAGATTCTGAACATGAAACAGAAATACACACACACACAGAGCCCTCCGGCCTCCTAGTTCAGCACCCTCTCCACCCCCCCTCCCAAAGCCTTTTAATCCCCAAGCCAATTGTAAATGGAAAGACAGGAAATGCAAGCAGCAAAGCTGAGAGCCCCTCCCCCGCCCAGCCTCTCTTCCCTTGACAGACAACCCATTAAGAGCTCGCCCATAATAGTCTTTCCTGTAAGAACATGTAAACAGCATCCTCCAGCTTAAACTTGGGTACTTCTCAGCTCGCTGGCCTCCATTTCCTTTGTCCTGGAATGTTCCCATGGGGAGAAGGGGAGGCTGAAGGGAAGGTCTCTCCCCCCACAGACACCCCACTATACCCACCCTCCCTCACCCCTTCTTCCTTCAGTCTCCCTGAAGTTTGCGAGTCTTTTCTCTTGAATGCTACATCTAGCACTCAGCTTTGTGTGTTGCCTTTCATTATTTGAAGGAAGCCCTTCCATTTAACATGCTGGAGATTCCAGATAATGCCATCTCTTTTGTTCCAACATATTCCTACTGCTAAGTATGCAGATAGGGTTCTTGCCAGTTCTCTGAATTAAATGAGCAAAATCAGTGCCTGCTAAAATTACTGGTTAAGTAAACCCTGTGACAAAACTGTTGGTTTTTTTTTTTTTTTAAAATATATATATATATCTATGAACTTGTTTTTGTTACATAAGTTGCACCATTTGCAAGACAAATGCACTGTGGAAAAGGAAGGGGGTGCTACACCCAGGGCTGGGTCAGGGGACATAAATGAGAAAAGGGAACTTGGTGTGATGTGAGAAGGAAGAGTTGAGGCCTGCGGTGAAAATGAAAACTCTTGCCCCAAAATATACAATGAGTGTTCAATCGTAAACAAATGTTGCTGTGCAAAAATTCTCACCTAACAAGGCAAGAACATCCAAGTTTCTAAGTCTTAAAGCAGGAATGTTACATGAAATTTTCTGATTTTTAAAATGTGGTATGGGCCAAAGTTTGTAACCCTCAGGCTAGATGACAAATAGCCCCTCCTACCACCTGGGCCCTGGCAAGTTGGCAGTTAGTGTCGGCTGAGGAGCAGCACTCAGGGCCTGTAGAGTAGGGGAGCGCCAGGCGTGGGGATGGGCATGTGGCTAAGGGCTGATCCCAGACACCCCTCCTCAGGTCCAGCTTGCCCATGGCTTTCTGGGACACTTTCTAGGAATTGGATTATTTATTTTTTTAAGATAACTTATGATACAAGAACTAGGGTATAGGCCAGAGGTGGGGGGGGTAGGATTCACCAGAGACAGAGTGGGGAACAGAACAGACAGATTGACCGAAGTTCACTGCTGAGGGGAAGAGAGGGTGAGGGGAGAGGTCTGCAGTGCCATGTAGGTCAGCTCTCTGGCAGGGATCAAACTGTGCTGCAGTGGCTGCAGATAGCTTCATGGCACCACGACTTAATAACCCCTGCGCCACCAGGGAGGCCCACGTTAGTTCATTTTTAAGGAAGGAAACAATCAGGAAATAGGATTCACTTTACATGACTTCACTTTATAGCCTGCTTCAATAAAAAAGATCTACGAGAGAGATGGTGGGCAACGGTCTTTTCCCATTAAATACACCAGCTACGAGGAGCAGAAAGTCCTGAGCTAGGTCCCAAGCCCCTGGGATTGAGCAAAAACCAGTAACTCAAATAAACAAGCTACAAAATCAAGAACTAGAGCTTCCTTCCCAGACTCATGTCAAGGGGAGCAGGGCCCTAGACCCAGCAGCAAAGAAAAGTGAGTTCAAGAGTCACAGTCCCTTGCTTGGTTTAAACAACTAAGACACATGAGGCCATGCAAATCACTTCACCTCTTTAAGCCTCAACTTCCTCACCTGTGACAGCCCAATCCTGTTACAGGCTTCCCCCACTACCTACAAGCAGAGCGTTCCCATTTGGCATGATTTGGTAGGTTATTTTGGGGGTCTGGGAATGTTATCACCGTTTATTTATATGGAAAAACTTGTAAGCATTCCCAGATCCAAAAAATAACCTACCAAATCATACCAAATAGGAAGTTTCTACTTTCAGATAGCGGAGGGAGCCTCTGGGGTCCCTGTAGGAATAAGAGATAAAAGCTTTCCAAGCTGTGGGGTGGTGGTGGAGGCTTCTGTGTAACAGAGAGTGAAACAGTGACTTAAAGTCCTACAGGGAGAACACAGTTAGTATCAGTACAAAGTAGGGCACATTTCAAGTGACCAGCAAAAAGCTGGCTCTCCGTGTAAGACAGACCCTCCCACCCCCGCCAACAATTTAGGCCGGGGTGACCGGAGATCACCCCAGAAGGTAGAAGCAGGGTCTCCCAGGGGAAGGTCACCACAGACCCTGCTCCACACCCTCTGGGAGTGCCCAGGCCCAGAGCCACAGTCTGGCTGATGTTTCAGCTCCAAGTGAGATACTGAGCCTTCCTAAAGCTTCTGCTTGCGAGTCCCTGGTTCGGGCACCTCCTCTCCTGATGGAGTAGGTTTTTCAGCCTTTCTGGCAGGGTGATGAGAGCTGAATGGGGCTCAGTCCCAGTAGGAACCCTTGGGTTCCCACCATGTCTAGTTGTCCATAGCCCCACACTGGGCCCCCCAAACCATGAGCCTTTGGTCATCCACTAGAGAGGGATGGGCCTGTTGTGGGGCATAATCTAGCCTCATTCATTCAAATGGTATTTATTGAGCACCCACTATATGCAGTCACATGACAAATATAGACACAGAGCCTATCCCCCCACAGCTTAATAGGCTTACGGTTACCAAATTTGCTTTTATTTCTTTTCTTTTTTTATTTTTAAGATTTATTTATTTATTTACTTATACAAGCACTGGGTACAGTCAGAAGCGCGGGAGGGTGAGAGAATTCACCAGAGCCAGAGCGGGGAGCAGAGCAGGCAGAAGGACCGAAGTACACTGCTGAGGGGAGCAGCGGGCGGCAGGAGAGGTCTGCGCGCCATGCAGGACCCTCCTCCGGTGGCCGGGGAGCAGCCGGGGATCGAACCGGCGCTGCAGAGGCTGCGGGCAGCTTTGCAACCCAGCGCTTAACTGCTGCGCCACCGGGGAGGCCCTTTGCTTTTATTTCTAACAGTAAATCCTAACTACAAGACATTGACTAAAAGGAAAAAGAAAGGGTCAGAAATTACTCAAGTAGATGTCCCTTCATATTAAAAGGATCCAAGTGTCCATGTGTCTGCTAATGGATCCTCATTGAAAAAAAACTTGTCACATCCCCCACCCACAGCATTTGGACACAGCGTCCACCAACAGGAGCACCCTGCCTTCCCCTCCACCGAGGAACTCACGTGCACACACTTGACTGGGGGGAGGGGGGTGGGGGTGTTTGTTCTTAAAACTTTCTCTCTTGTTTTAATGTTTTCTAATTATTTACATGTTAGTAAATTCCAGGATAAGGTTTTCCAATGATAATAGACAAATCAAGGGGCTATTATCCTCTGACCATGATGGCCACTCTCCTGATTTGTTCCCTTAATAGAAATCTACACACGGAGAGAACATCATCATTGATAAAAGCCAGATTTAGAAATGACAGTTTATCACCCATCCTGGGCTTCCAAATTAAAGTTAAGGTACATTAGCATTTCAAGTCTGTCTGAAAACATAACCTCGAATGGATTTCTGCCTTCTACCGACTGTGAACTTGGGGTGGATTCTGCCCTACAGTGTCCTGATTGACAAATGGGTTAACCCTTTGTACCAACCTCATAGTCTGTGGTCAGTACTCAGTGAAATAATACATGAGAAGTAAGTTTTAGCTACTTTTATTAATACTTGTTTCAAGAATAACGTGAAGTAGTAGAACCTATGGCCAAACAGGCTCTGACTCTGGAGGCCTGGGTTCAAGATCATGACTTTCCCTTTAGCAAGGGTGGTATTGGACAAGTTAAGGATCTCACCTGTGGAACTGGGATAAAAATAGAGCTTCCCTCAAAGGGCGGAGGACCTGGCAAGCATAAGCAGTAAATTTGGCTGACAGCTATGTTAATGATGATAGGAGGTGTCACCTTCTCCAGGGAGCCAGCTAGATAATGAGTATATAATGACTAGTCCAGGTTCCCACAAGGAAACAGATCTGGGATGAAACCAACGTCGGTGTAGACAGCATTCACTTCCGGACTCACACACAGCTATTGTTCCCAACACCTCGGGTTCACATTTCCATGGTGATCAGCATGTTTGTTTACTTGTTTCCTGATCCTTTTCTGCTACAACTGGAATCCCACAAGGGCAGCTAGGTTGGCAGTTGTATTGTTTATAGCAAACTACAAATGCCCAGCCCTGTGCTCAGGCAAAGCCGGGGACAATGTTCACCCACCTCCCTAGACACATGGCCCTCCCTCCTGATCCACACCCTTTCCCTCCTGACAACCTTTTGGGGCCCTTTAAGGTAGGCCTCCCTTAAAGACAAGGCGTCAGGGCCCTTTTGTTAGGGGGAAAGGATGTCCTGAGCTAATCCCATGCAGGCTTTGTGGACTCCACCCCCACTCCAGACCAAAGCCATCAAGACATTGGGAAAGACAAATCCCGTCACCACCAAAGGGAAGGTGGCTGGAACCTGAGGGTGGAGTTAAGCAGCCAGGTTGGGTATAAAAACCACACACGTGGGCCTTGGGGTCTCTCGCTCTGTCGCTCGCCTCCTGGCTCCACGGCTCCTGGCTCGCGGCCAGCTCTCAGAGTGCCGTTTTGGGATTCCTGCTCGGCGGATCGGGTAGGATTCATTTAAAACTTTGTCTCCCACTTTTCTCCCTGAGTTGTACCTTTCCTCATTTGCCCTTCCCTTGTAAATAAACCTTTTATTAACCTTTCGCGTGTGCCCGCAGTAGAGTATTGATAAGTCCTTTGAAGCGCGCGGGTGAGGACCCACAGTCAGGCACCCCGTTTTGTATCGGACCTGCCTATAACACTTTGACTGTGACATCAGCTCAAACAGCAAGCAAGGGAAGTGCACCTGGCTCCCTCAATGGCTGAAAACCAACAACCCAACAAGGAGATGAGAAAATGAGTCAGTCTCTCTCAATGTCACGCTCCCGCCCTCGCTATATATCCACATAAGCCAGGCAGGCTGCCACGACGGGCACCAAGTGCCAGGCTCCCCTAAGCCCAGCAGAAACAAAGTCCTCCTGGACCACAAGTCGCATCTCCTCCCCTCCACCAGACCAGAGGGCAGAGAGAAGCAGTGCTCTGATTGGCCGGGGCTGGGTCGCATGCCCACTGATGGAGCCAATGAGAAATCACCCCCACCACAACCTCAACACCAAATGAGGGAGGAGTGGTCCCTCAAGAAAAGTGGAGGTGCTGTTAGCAGGAGAGAGAAAGGGGGTGAGTGATCTGCTTCCCAGTTTCTTCAAAGCTGCCATGACGCTGGTGCCTCCTGAGTCTTCGCTTCTCCCTGGAGACTGCAGCCTCCCAAGCCCATGATGCCCATCCCCCACTCGGTGGGCCACACCTCATCTCTGCCTGGAGGCGGCAGCATGTCCAGCGCAGGCTTACACATCTTAAACTTTGTGATGTATACATTGCCAAACTGCCCCTGAGAAACACTTATCAATGTACACTCCAGTTAGCAACGGGAGTGTTCGGTTTGAAAAATCCACCTACTTGCAATTCCCCAATGGGGCATTATCATTGTTTTAAATGCCTGCCAATCTAGGTGTGAGTGCGCACGCGAGTGAGCTTGTGCTCACTAGTGAGAATGAGTGACAGCAGAGTATTCTTCTCCATGCAGTGGGGCCCTGAATCCTGCCTGTCGGAGAGGACCAGCAGTTCCCTAAGAAGGACCCCACTTACAACCCCATCCTCTCTGACTATAATAAGAACCATCACACTCTGATGACTTCACCTGACAGCCTGCAATCTGTAAATCTAACCGATGCCTGAAATCTCTGTTAAGTGTTTCAGAGTGACCCCATGACATGACGCAGACCAAGTGAAGTCATTTTGGATTTTTCAAATGAAAATTGGGGAGGAAATGCCAGTGTCTCGCCACTGGTAGAAGCTGTAGGATGTCTAACCAGGACACTTCCCTGACATACAGAGAAAGCAGAGACTCAATGAAGCTGGTAGATGGAGCAGCAGATGAGATGAGCTGGCTGCTGGTGGTCAAGTTCCAGCTCATGGGGTTCCCAGGCCATCTGCTTGCTGCATTCTCTGAGCTACCCCTGCATCTTGTCTATACTAGTTGAGACTTAATTTCTGTCACTTGCAACCAAGACTCCTAGCTAATTAATTTCTTCTTTTGAGAACTACCTCTTCATGTTCTTTGCTCATTTCTCTAGTCAATATTTCCTCTTTTTGATTGACTTTTATGAAAGTATCTTATAGATGAAGGCTTTGTTCCCAGCTTGGGTCACCTTGACTTTTTAACTTTTTTTAGAGTATCTTTTATCAGAGAACTTCTTTATTTTACATTGGCAAACATGTTAATCTTTTTGCTTACAAGTATGCCCCAAAACTATTCACCCACATTTTCTTCTAGAATGTTTATTGTTTCGTTTTCTTTTTAATTGAAATCTAGGAATCTAACAAACACGGTGTCCTCCCCAATGACTAGCTGGTCAATTATCTCAACTCCATTTCCCAAGTAAACCATTCTGTTCCCTTTGATGTGAAATGCTTCCTTAATTATATACTAAATTTTGACATATGGGGACCTCCCTGGTGGCACAAGGGGTTAAGTCGCAGCACTGTAAAGTAATTGGCAGCCACTGCAGCATAAGTTTGATCCCTGGCCAGGGAGGTGACCCACATGGCACAGCAGACCTCTCCTGTCTCACCCACTGCTCCCCTCAGCAGTGTATTTCAGTCAATCTGCCTGCTCTGCCCCCTACTCTGTTGCTGGTAAATCCTCTCACCCCCCCACACCTCTGGCCTGTACTCCAGTTCTTATATGCATAAATAAATCTTTTAAAAAAATAAATGTTGACATATACTTGAGGCTGTATTTGGACTTTGTATTTATGTCCTTTATTAGGTCCCTACAACCACTCGGGCATTATCCCTACATGATGATAAAGATACACAGAGGCTAAGTGACTAGCCCCGCAAACTCAGACCTAAATTAGCAATTTCATGAGGACAGAACCCACACCGCCAGTCTCCATCTTTTGCCAGTTTACCTCCAGCTGCAGAAAATATAAGCAGAAGGGAACTCTGTCTTCCCTGCATCACTCTGGACTGAGAAATCTGTGTCACCAGTCAAGATAAGCCAGACATCTAGACCAGACATTGCAGGCAAATGAATAAGAGGATCAGGATTTGCAGGGAGTCCACAAGGATGTCTGGTGGTACCCCTTCCTCCCCACCTCTAACCTCTTCTCCTGTGAGTGAGAACAGTGTACCCAGCTACAAACCATGAAAGGCAGACTGGTACTACTTACTAGTCTACAACTCCTAACACAATGTCTCCTCATCCGCATAACAGTATTTCCATCACTCATATCGAGGTGGAAAATTCTTACATTTTCTCAACAATATTTACTTCATGTTTTCTTTGGCCAGATAGAGCGCTGTATATTTTTAAACTTTCCAGGAAGACCATTTATTAAGATGAGTACAGTGTAGAACAATCAAACTGTTTATTTTTTTGCTTTTGATTTAATTTTCCTTTTTGTAATCCACTAAAGAAGGTACTAGAGTCATGCATTTGCCTTTCTTCGATTGCAGACATCAGTTAAATTACCAGGGGTGTTTTTGTGTATTGTTTTGTTTCTTTTTTCCCCCGGTTGTTTCTGTCACACATGTAACCCCTCCCAGCTCTAATTCTTTCCTTGGGGTAATTTTCATTTTAATGTGTAATGTCTGCTCTTCAAATTAACATCAAATCTTATTATGAAGTACCCACAGTTGAATTACTATCAGAGGAAAATGCTCCAGCAAATTCTCCAGGCCTGGGGGGGTAGGGGGGTGAACAGAGCTCCAGAGATTTCCTGGACTGAGCCGCACGCTCACACACTATAGAGAACGGACTCAGAGGGCCCAGGATGTGCCTAAGCTCAGCAATGTTCTCCTTTCCTTCTCGACCTCTTCAAGAGAGATGATGAGAGCGCCCAAGGAGAACTGAAACCTCTTGGCCTGGTGCCCTTAACAGCCAGAGAAAATACCATGTTACCTTGCAAAGAAAAAAAGTGGGCCTCTGGACCCCACCTCTGACAAGTCATTACACTACTCTGTCTGTGAGCTTTGCCAGATGTAAGCAATACCAGCGTTCCCATCTGCTGACAGATTCTGACCCTGGGCAGAGCGTGTGTACTCAAATGTGACGTGCAAGGAAAACACGGACCTGGAAATCTGGAGGCCAGACTTCCGGTTTCAATTTCCTGTGGGCATCACAGTTGGCTGCCAATATCAGAAGGGCCCCCTCATCAGAGGGTGGTGTCTGGATGCCTCCAAAGAGCAGAACCAGACTTAATGGGCCAGGTCAGCAGCAGGCATGCCTGATCCTGACCCGCAGACTTGGGTTTGCCATTAGCCTCTGGGTAGGTCCAATGAAGATACAGCAGGACCCTGAATAACTCCATTTGTTCAACATCATCATTTCATTATAAGGTTGATGGGGGGGGGGAAATCCCTGCCCAAATTGAAGGAAGTGATGTGGTTCGAGAACCTGCTTTTGTTATATATCATTTGGCTTAAAGTCAAAGTTCCTGGGAACCTATGGACAATGTTAAGTGAGGGTTTACTGTACAAGGGAAGAAGAGGCCCTAGTCCCAGCACTGGGTGTGTGGGTGTGTGTGTGTGTGTGTGTGCAAGCAACTCCACAGGTGAAGCATACGTCTAGTCCTTCCTAGGTCTTGGGTGTGGGGAGCTCCTTCCTGCACTGAGGTGAAAGGTGAGCCCACAGCCAGGCCCAGACTACATCCAATTAAGGGGTGTGGTCACTCTGCAAGCCTCCGGTGCGCTAGCTGCTCTCTCCTCCACCATTCACAAACATCCTGATGGACCCCAGGCTCTGAAAGACGCCCTCGTGCTAATCTCACCCCAGACATGCAAGGTAGGACTCCTGGAAGCCCCACCTAGGTAAATCACATGCAAACCTTCAGCCAAATTAGCTACCATGGAAGTGCCCAGAGATTCCTGTTGAGCCAGATCAGAAACGGTAGTGAGAGACATCAGTGGAACCAATGCCGGCACACGCACACCTTTGAGAGATTAGAGAAGGGCGCCCCTTCCCCAACAAACATATTCAAATCTACTACTTCTCTCAGGTGAATGCGCCTCCCTAGAGTTAAATAATGTGCAACCCAGCATGAAGGTCCTCAAGGATGGGAGAAGAGGCACTGGGTCTGCACCTTGGAAGACACAAAAGTAGGTCCTCACTGTGCAACCTAGAAAAATCACTTCACTTTTCTGAGCTTCATTTCTTTCTTTTTCAAATTGGAAAGAGGAGTAGTAGTAGTAGTAGTAGTAGTAGTAGTAGTAGTAGTAGTAGCAGTAGTAGCAGCTGCCAAGTCTACCTTGCAGGGTCATGGCGATCAAGGAAGAGAAATCCAGGGCTCCCTCACAAAGCTGTTTGCTTGTGGCCTGAGCCTGCGTCACCTGCCAAGTCAAGTCTTTGACTGACTTGATTTCCTAATTCAAGCTCTGAATACCACAGAAAAGATGATGAACACTCTGAGGTGAGGGGCACTAAATCCCAGAGGTATCACACCCGTCACACCTCATGTCCTCGGGTGTTCTACGCTCCTTTCTCATAAGAAAATGTCCTTGGAACAGCCCTCGGGCCACTGAACTCCATCTCAGAAGTGATCACTGTTCGTCCCAAAGTGGGAGGGAGAGGAGAGAAGAGGAGCATCTAAACGCCTTATTTAAAGTGTGTAAAGATATTATATAACAGGTAGGATATCTACACTCTTTACAATATATTTAAAAAATTAGAAAATCTAGGGGCCTCCCCAGTGGCACAGTGGGTTGAGCGCAGCGCTGTGAAGCTGTCCGCAGCCTCTGCAGTGCTGGTTCGATTCCCAGACGCCAGGGGGAAATCCACTTGGTGAAGCAGACCTCTCCTGTCTCGCCCACTGCTCCCTTCAGCAGTGTCTTCGGTCCATTGCCTATTCTGCTCCCCGCTCTGTCTCTGGTGAATTCTCTCACCCTCCCACACCTCTGGCCTATACCCCAGTTCTAGTATAATTAAATAAATCTTTAAAAAAAAATTAGCAAACCTAAATGGCATATAATAGGGACTTGGCTAAATAGATTACTAAACCCATAGAATACAATCAGAGACACAGACCTCTTAGGACTGGATAACCTGACTGGTCTGCTCGCCACATTGTGTTATGGGGTCCTGTGAAATGGTTGGCTGTTTGGAAACCACGAGGCAGCTTAGACCCCACTGGTGCAGGACACATCTGTGTGTTCATACGTGCGCACATGTGCTGAGATCTGAAAAATGTCCACCTCCAACGTGACAGTAATATCTCTGCATAGTGGAACCCCCCACAGGGCACATAGGAAGAGGGAGATTTTGCTGTCTACTCCATCCTCTGCAATGTGGTTTGGATTTTCTGTAGCAAGGCCAACTGTTTTTTAATCTTAAAAAATTAGACAGAATAGCTCCTACTTAATTGTGAGGCCCAACTGCAGCTCTGATTCTTTTTTTTTTTTTAAGATTTATTTATTTATTTATACAAGCACTGGGTAGAGTCAGAAGCGCGGGAGGGTGAGAGAATTCACCAGAGCCAGAGCCAGAGCGGGGAGCAGAGCAGGCAGAAGGACCGAAGTACACTGCTGAGGGGAGCAGCGGGCGGCAGGAGAGGTCTGGGCGCCATGTAGGACCCTCACCCGGTGGCCAGGGATCAAACCGGCACTGCAGAGGCTGCGGGCAGCTTCACAATCCAGTGCTCAATCGCTGCGCCACCGGGGAGGCCCTCCGATTCTTTTTTTTTTAACGTCTCCTGTAAGTTAGTACTGATGTCCCGAGTAGCTGGTCAGGTCACTGAGGGCATCAGCTGTGATGGGGTGGATGCAGTATTGGATGTGGAGACTGGTGTAGGCACTGAGGCTCCAGAACTAGCAGGGTGCTCTAGAGTAAGGCCCCTCTGTCTCTGTTTCTTCCTCTAAGAATGGAAAAGAGTAAAACATAGCTTGCAGGATGGTAAAGATCAAATCAAAGGATGCACTGGACTTTGTAATTTTTAAGTGATTGCTTTAGCGGGCGATGAGAGACTCCATTGCTTAACTCATTTTCCTTGCAGAGCCTAGAATGAGGTCAAGTACACTGTAAGTACTAACTAAATGCTCGACTGACAACACTGGGGAAGATGCCAGAGCCTATCCCCCAGAAGCCCCGGAAGCCCCAAGCTTTCATATTTAAGGTTGAATGAATGTTTAAGCTGATGCAGGTTCACTTGCTGGGGAAGAACTTGACCCTGAATAAGCTTCTCAATTCCTAGACCTCCTCCCAGTCATTCCTGAAATGTTTTCAAGCTGCTGAAAAGATGATCGGGAATACCAGGCAGCAAGATATAAAACAATTAGTCACCCGGTTACCAAAATGTTAAGTGAGCCCCAGAAGCCAGCCCTCCTCACCTTGGTAACCCATTGAACCACCGAGGAATTCGGGTTTTCCTTCTTTAATTTATATTCTGCTCTATGTTATAGAGAATTAAGCTTTCATTTTAAAAATCCCTCTAATTGGATACTACTGATGGGAAGACTTCTGGTGCATTCCATCCCAAGCCATGGTTAGTGGTTTGGAGAATGAGTGTGTGGCAAAATAACCAGTGGTTACTAATTATTATATATCACAGGGTCTGGCATCAACCATGAAGCCCTGTCATGTTGGCCTCTTCCTCTTCAGAGAGGATTACAGAATTGACTGTTGGGAGATTTCTCCTCAGAGTTAACATACATTTTCCTTGTCTTAATTGGCTCCAGTCTCTGCCTATGAACAGTAAAGCAAATCTTCTGTAAGGATTTATATCCTTCGAATGCCAGGTCATCGGTCGTCCCTAGGCCTGGGTCGTTGTTTGGCTTCCTGTTTTCTATCTATTTGCTCGGCCTCATTCTAGTAGTGATGTGGAAAGCACGAGAAGATTATGTCCTAAACAGCCTTCCATTTAGCCAAAAAAGGTCTGAGTTATCGGCATGAAACATCTCCTGTGGCCCACAGAGAGCCTTGGAATTGTGGAGAATTGTTTGCCCCAAACATTTGTGCTAATGCAAATATTTATTTCTTCCAAAACAAGTAAAACCAACCACTTCCAAACTGGGGTTGGGGGTGGGGGAGTTTGCCAGACATTATTCACAGTTAAGACAAACATTTGGAAAACATTTTCCAATTTGCCCTATCCCCTTTCTTAATCTTTCTTAACCATGTCGAATCATTTCCTAATTTACCATCTACTGTGACATCAAGGCCATTTCTTGAGGATCTTACTTTCTCTGCTCTGCCCCTCTCCTTCATGTATTTGGGGATTGCATCAGTCAAATGGTTCTGGAAACATTTGCTGAACACTTACTAAGTTCCAGGCACACACTCCGCTGGAAGACACTCTCCCTCACCGGGGACTGCGGGCCTGGCGCCATCAGCCCGCAACAGCACCAGCTTGAGGGGAGACGGATCTCCAGACGTGCCCTTAGGGGCCACCACGCAGTTCTCTGCCCTCTCCCTCGCCCTTTCCTCCTAGAGCTTGGGGCTCCTTCTTGAGGGATGGCACCTGCACCTCCTCAGGAGCACCTCCTGGGAGCCTTACCCGACGGCGCGAAGGTGAGGTGGGCACCTTGCTGCACCAGCCTTTCCAAAGTTGTTTTCTCCTGAGCCACTGGCCGCCCCTTCTCCAGCTTGTTTCCATTTCACAAGTGCCGCTGAGACCCGTGCCAGGATGGGATTCCATTTTCAAATGAGGTTTCTCAAGATCTTTTATCAGATATACAAACCAATTACGCTGGCGGGGTTCTCTCTATCCTGCCGTTGGGTAATTCTTCCTGCATCCCCTCCCCTTCCCAACAGTGAGGTTCAGAGTGTCACCTCTGCAGAAGTCAAAGGCTGGACTTTCTGTCCCCACACGACCAGGGGGTGACATCACCTGCCTCCTCTCCAGCATCTCAAGTTTAACAGAGACTCCCAGAGAAGCCCGACGTGCTTAGAGACCCTCTCAAAGTAAAGCTACTAAATGAATGCTAAACACACACACACACTCGCGCGCACACACACACACTCACACACACACTCACACACACACACACACACCACCCCCGGTTGACATGACTTGACTTGTAAATGCAAACATCCTTGAGGTTACCGCCCATTGAAAAACAGAACTGAGCGCTTTTCTGGGGGGAAAGGCCATTTTACACATTCTCTTTGGGACAGAGAGGGGTGGGCCCTGGGTCCTGGCAGTGAAATCACTCTGGTGGGTTCTCCCCACTTCTCCCACCCCACACTACCCCCCACTTTGTTATTAAAGCAAGCTCAAGGCCATGCGCACACACCTGAGGGCTCCCATTAGGCTGAGCTACTAGAAGGCAAGGCTGTCCCAAGGGGTAGTGAGCCCCCAAGGAAGTGGGGTGGGGGCAAATAGTGCCTGCGCATAGCAAGCCATGGCAGCAGGAACTGACCTGCCCAGCACCTGCCAATGCCATGTCCTCTACACCCATGTCCACCCATCTGGTCTCACGCCCTGCCCCTCAGGGCCAATTTGGCCACTGGAGATTGCCTCCCAGTCCTGCCAGAAGCAAGAATGCCAAGAAGCTACTTTGCTCTTTTGATGTGCTGGTGGAAGAGGTGATGAGGGGGTCAGGGAAAAGTGGGTAGAAGGGCAACACAGGCAAAAAGGCTCCAGGAAAGGTCACAGTGCTGTGTGTGCATGCACACGTGCGGACAGGTGTGTATACTGGTGTATCTCATCCCTTCTTCTCTGTCAGATTCACCTAAGTTGATAAAAAAATTCTACTTTCAAAGTAGAAATACCTATTATGAGGATTCACTTATCAGTCATTCACACCCTAGTAGGAATTACTTTCTCCAGCTGCTCTCAAATTGGCTTACAGCTGAAATTAGGGTCTGGGGAAGAAATGACATTTACACTTTGCCCCATACTCCAGGAAATCTGACAGTCACTCTATCTCTTTCAACACTGCAACTTTGCTTTTAGAAATCTGAGAAATGGGTGTTTTTGTTTGTTTGGAGGTAACATTATTGCAGCAGAGAAAACCTATTTTGGAACATAAAACCACTTTGGAGTGTTGCTCCAGAGAATCCACAATTCAAGTGACCTTAGATAAAGTGTATTTCACCTTCCTTTCCCCGACTGCTAACCCCAAAGGAACTGTTGTTCTAGAGAGTGGAGGATGGAGCAATACAACAGAGAAGCCCTGGGGCCTGCACACCCGGAAGCCCTGTGGGTCTCTGCCGCTTCACCTCACAGGAATGTTCTTATCTGTCTAACTCAGTCTCTTCTGCTTTCTGCTCAGGCCCAGAAGTTGTCCTTTGAGGTTCTGATTTCATCATTGCCTTTCCAAAACATATTGATACTCCCCAGATTACAAATTGCTAGAGACAGGCAGGCCCTAGCCTATCACGAGGAGCCTGCTTGGCTACTGACTTCTGTCAGGAGGATGTGACAGTGGCTCTTTGGCACAACTTCAAAAGGAATGCCTTGCTTCAGACACCAAAGAACAGCAAGTAACTGTCTTGTTTCAAATGCTTAGGTTGCTTTCTAAGGGTGCTCTCACAGCGAGTGGTTAAAATGTTTCAGATCTCACAGGAAACTATTTACGGGGGAATCATTATAAAGTATAAGCAAGAACTGCATTTTGTTGGTTTGGGTTTTTCATTGACATCTTCATGATCTCATTTCAATCTCTCCTGCTGAGAAGAAACGGACACCCTTAAAATTGTTTTATCTATTGTCACCCTCATCTTGAGGACCTTTTTTGAAGTCCATAGACTTTTTCTTCTTCCTTCCGTGGGTTTACTGCACACACAAGTTAATTTTGGTTCTTAATGTGATTGTTTTAAAACACCCTCATCTTAAGAGTTTCCAAAAGGAACCTGGTGTTCTGTGTCTGTAATAAGTACTTAATTTGAATCAAACAAATTTAGGCAAATTTCCCAACAAGATATGGAAAAGAGGAAAACACGGATGGCTCACCACCACCAATTGTCCAGTGTCTGTGGCTGAACTGAGCTCTTCTCTTAAGTTAGTCAGTTGTAATCCTCAGGCCCTCAGAATGTCCTTTCCTGTCTCTTCCACCCCACGCCCCCCACTCCTCCTTGGTATTTCCCTCTGTTCCCATCCTCACCATCCTCCAGCTTGCTTTCTTTTTTTAAAAAATAAAAAAAAAATTTATTTATTTATGCACACAAGAGCTGGGGTGAAGGCCAGAGGTCAGGGCGGGGTGGGGGGGGTGTGTGAGAGGATTCACCAGAGACATAGTGGGGAACAGAACAGGCAGACTGATGAAGTACACTGCTGAGGGGAGCAGCAGGAGAGACAGGAGAGGTCTGCTGTGCCATGTAGGTTGCTCCCTGGCTGGCTGGGGATCAAACTCGTGCTGCAGAGGCTGTGGACAGCT
This sequence comes from Talpa occidentalis, assembly GCF_014898055.3. NCBI lineage: Eukaryota > Metazoa > Chordata > Mammalia > Eulipotyphla > Talpidae > Talpa > Talpa occidentalis. The sequence goes on from NW_023605194.1 coordinate 7,492,032, forward strand.
TCACAGTGCTGTGCTTAACCCCTTACGCCACCAGGGAAGCCCCCATCCTCCAGCTTTCATGCCAGAAGTTACAGGGTTATCACACTCATTTAATTCAAGGTGTTGAACTCTGGAGCAGCTCTGTCCAAGTGAACTTACTGCAGTGCTGGAATTATTCTCTCTCTCTGCAGTCCGACATGGCAGCCAGTAGCAAGGGTGGCTTCTGAGTACTTGAAATGTGGTTAAGGAGCTGAATTGTTTATTTTGATTAAATTTAATGTAAATAGCCATGTACAGTTGCTAGGTTAGTAGCAATCAGGTGGGACTGAACTTTTACAGGACTCGATGCTTTTACCCCTTTCAGGTCATTCCCAGGAACAAGCTGTATCAGAGGATTTGCCCAAGCCCACCCCAACAAAAAGCCAGAAAAGAAAATGGTTTCCAACATCTTTATTCCAGAACTGTGGCCCATCAACCTGCCAGGGATGCTGCCCTATAAAATATCACCCAAACCTCCAACTGGAAGGCACCACTGAACCCCACTTTTCCTTGTAGATCTTGTCATTCCTCAACCAGCTGTTGCTTTTAGTGGTTTTCATCCATAGCAACTTTATCATAAAGACACAACACCTTGGAAACCTGGCAGTTGTCTTCCAGATTCCAACTAATCCACAAGCAAGAATTCTGAACTGTTCTTTTCTGAATTGTTTCTTAAGTCACTTTCACACTCAGTCTATTGGCCAAGTTCCGGGCACAGTAGAGTCAACACAGTGTATCCAACAGACATGATCAGACCAGTCAGCTTCAGCTGACTAGGCCTAGTCTAGGACTAGGAACTCTTATCCCTTTTTAGTTAAAAATTCTAAAACTAAAGAGATAATAGTGCTGCCAATTCCACCTCTTCACCCATCTCTCAATTGCATTTCTCTAAGACTGACATCGAAAAGGTCACCTCCCACAGTGACCTTCAACAACCAAATGCTGAATGAACAAATGAATGATTTTACTCCAGTAAGAATTTCAAAAAACAATTTAAGAATGGTTTTCTTGGAGCCTCCCTGGTGACGCAGCGGTTGGGCACTGGGTTGCGAAGCTGCCTGCAGCCTCTGCATCACCGGTTTGGTCCCTGGCTGCTCCCCGGCCACCGGAGGAGGGTCCCACATGGCGCGCAGACCTCTCCTGCTGCCCGCTGCTCCCCTCAGCAGTGTACTTCGGTCCTTCTGCCTGCTCTGCTCCCTGCTCTGGCTCTGGTGAATTCTCTCACCCTCCACGCTTCTGACTGTACCCAGTGCTTGTATAAATAAAATAAATAAATCTTTAAAAAAAAAAAATGGTTTTCTCAAAAAATGAGAAATAGGAGAGCAATATCTAATCAGGATGTAACCACTTTCTCTTAAAATGCTAACATGGTTTCTACAACACGGGTGCTTCCGGCAGTGTGCAGATGGTACTAAAAGGAACAATATTGTCTCTACTCCCAAAACATAAAATCTGAAGGCTCTTTGCTGATTAGATTTTTCAATATTTAGAATATTGTTATATAAAGTTTTTCACTGAAATAACAGGATGTTTCAAAGTAAAAATCACCCCCATTATCATGAAGCCATTTTAATCATTTTAAATTGCATCTTAAAACCCTCTTCTTCACTATTCTGTTCGGATGTGAGTGTGGGGGCTGGAGGTGGCAAGGCTGAAAAAATGCCTGCTTTCCTTCTCACTAGCTGTAGTCACTTTCTGTTGTTTTCTCAAGTTTCACTAGAGTTGCATGATCTCCTGAAGTGATAAGCTTTTTGTAACCGTAAATTGTCTTTTATGTCAAAAGGTCTAGACGTTATAATGATTTACCTTGAGCCACAAGTATACTGGCAACGAATATTAATTTTAAGTATTGCCCAAGTCCCAGATGGTGTCACGGGAACATGGGAGGTTTCCAGGCCTAGGTGGAATTCCCTGGGGAAAGGTGAATTTTAGTCAATGATTGGGCCTTTTCCTGAAATTCACTTAGGCATTACTGACGTCTTCAGCCCACACCCAAAGGGTGTCATTTAGCAAGCCACTACAAGACTCACAGTCTCTGAAGACATAATTTAAACAAGGATTAGTTTGGGCACTGGAAGAATCAAGCTTTTTGGAATTGAGAATCTGACAAGAAGCAGCTAAGCTCCTGAAAGATGAGAGTCTTGTGGGTATTTATCTGATGACTTTTAAAACAGGCAGTTAGATTAATTTAAATCATCAGTTGAAATCTTTCTGTAAGAAAGCCAGATCTTCTGAAAACATTGCTTTTGGTTTCCCTGTCTCCAAGTTGTCAGGGCTGAAAAGAAAGAACTAAAAGGCAGGTTCGCCGCCAGGCTGCTTTTACGCACACGGAGCTGTGTGCCCGGGATGCAAGCTGCTGCTCTTTCACGTGGAGAAGCCGAAGGCAGAAGCCACAGAGTAGTTAGTGTGGCTGCCAATGGATCGCAGCAAGAGGGCTTCCGGCTTCAGAGACATCCTGGAGTTCTCGCAAAGACAGCGATGTTTCAGCTTCCCGGTGGTAAACCAGGGGATGTTTTGTTTTTTTTCACCTTGAACTAGAGGTGTAAGGGAAAAAGGAGAAGGGAAGCATGGTCTTTCAGCCCTGCTGTGGATCGCTCCGTCTATCCAGGGTTCCCAACTTGGTGCACTATCCCCCAGTCTCTACTAGTCCCCAGCATCGCTTTTCCCAAAGTCTCTAATCTTTATTATCAGGAAGATTCGGGTCAACAAATCACAAGAGTGAGAATCTGAGAAGGTAGTTCTTGGCTATTCAGGATTTCAGCAGTTGTGACCAACACAAACTCATTCCATTTCTTTACTTCTAGCTCCTGTGCTAGTGCTGGATCCTGCTCATTACTCCCTCTGTCCTGTTTATCAATCAGATATGGCTACTGCTGGCCTGGGACCAAAGCAAAGGTGGTTCCTTGCAAAATTCTCACCACTGTCCACTCAAGAGTAAGGTGACAGATCTAGAATTGGAGAAAAACACCAAAACCTTTACTGCAACAATAAAACCAAAATGAAACACACAAAAGACACTCTGCAAACACTCTTTCTCACTACTACTTTAACACTAGCTAGCTTGCCAACTTTCCGAGATCCTGAAATGTAAATAGATAGAGTTAGTCTGGAGCTTTTCATTAAATGCTTAATCACTTAGCTAATCTCCATATATTGGCATGCATTCAAGCTCAAACTTTTCTTTCTTTTTTTCTTTTTTTTTAAAGATTTATTTATTTATTTATACAAGCACTGGGTACAGTCAGAAGCGCGGGAGGGTGAGAGGATTCACCAGAGCCAGAGCGGGGAACAGAACAGGCAGACTGATGAAATACACTGCTGAGGGGAGCAGCGGGCGGCAGGAGAGGTCTGCGCGCCATGTGGGACCCTCACCCGGTGGCCGGGGATCGAACCGGCACTGCAGAGGCTGCGGGCAGCTTGACAGCCCAGCGCTCAACCGCTGCGCCAGCAGGGGAGGCCATTCTTTTTTCTTTACCTACTTTTTAGTACAGTAATCTAAGGTTCCCAAGAGTGATCAGGTCGACGTTTTCTCATGAGACCAGGACAAATAAGTAGCCTACAAAATACATTTTGACGGTTTTAAATTTTGAACCCAGTTGGCTACCTTTTCTTATTTCAATATAACTGTCACAAAGGTGCAATATGCTTGCTGTGTTTTCTAATTACTGAGTCACTTTCACTCCAGCCCACTTAAAGATTTTGATCTTATTGCTACTTTATACATGTTTTCCATTTCATACCTATTTCATTATGGTAAGAATTTTAATTCACAATGCATTTAAAAGCCATCTGACTTGAAGAATGCATAATAATAACAAAAGATAGGTCTCCAAATTACCCACCCAAGAGTACAACTACAAATTCCTTTATAGCATTTGCAAAGTGTGTCTGTCTTTCTTCAAGGCCTGTTTCTCTATTGTTTGGGACGAATGTGACTTTTCTTGAAAGCCACACTCTAAATTGTTTACAATGTATTTTGTTAAGTGAACTAAATTAAATTTCACATTTTCCAATTATATTTCTCATCTTCAACCATTCACAGAATCTTCACGTAAGAAGTGCTTTTAAATATTCTAAACCACTCAGATTTTTAAGATACTCTACTTTTTATGTGAGATATTTCACACTGGATAAACTCACTGGAACTTTCATTTCTGAATATTTGAGTGATTGTCTGGAGAATTACTTAATTGAAAAGAATGACTTCAAGTACATGAGAGCAAAGGAAATAAAAATGAATTGATTTAGTTTATACAAGCTTCCCCACTGATCAGAAACTATGTGCTCAGATCTTTAATAAAGACCCAGCCAGAAGAACACAGAAGCACTTAAAACTGTGGCTTCTCTTTAGACACAAGAGAAAGAGGAGGAGAAACGCCTGTTTAAAAATGAAATTTCCAAGTAAGTGATTGATATTTTTCTTATTCACGTCAGTCTCTCCCTTTCCTTATAGGCAAGGCCCTCTCCCTTCGAAGGCATGGTGAGGAGATACTTGCTCACAGGAGATGACTACTACCAAACTCTCAAAGAGAAATGGAAGACTTTAAAAGGAAAAGCAAGCGGAAAGGCACATTCTCCAACAACTTTTAATCACTGTAATTCGGCCTCCAGCGTGCCACTCTCTTCCCTAAGGCTCTGGAAAAAAAAAAAAGAAAAAAGTAAAAGCCCATTTGTTAACCTGACACAAAAATATCAGGCGGTGAATTCATTTTGGTGGGGCGGAGGGAACTGGGGAGACTAATTTGGAAAGAAAATTCATAAAACACTCCACGCAAGACGTTTTCAAAGAAGCAACCAAATGCTGAGAGGAGGGAAAAGCATGCCAGGGGCAAACAAACGTGTGGTGCTGAAATCTAGGGAGCCGAATTCCCCGGGCAACAGGAGAAACCAGTGCAACTTGCAAAGCCGCCAACACCATCGGATCCAGTGATTTCACAAGAAATAATTTCAGAATGGTGGGAGGGTGAACCTTCCCAGCCCCCGAGCCCGGAGAGGCACCATCCTGTCCTACCACTGGGTGGCGACGGCCTGGCTTTCCCGAGGGGGTCGGGGGTCGAAGGGTGGGGGGCTGTGGTCTCCGCTTCTTCCCCTCCAGGCCGCACTGCCCAGTCCAGAGAAGAGCCTGCCAGCCCCCATCTTGATCCAGTTGCCTGAAATGTCAGATTCGGTAAAAAGACAGGAAAAAAAAACAACTCAGGCCTTAGAACCTGAGGTCACCAAGTAACAGCCTCTTAAAAATCTTTCCCCACCAAAGCTGAGCAGTGGGAGGGAGGAACGGCATGTTTCAAACTCTACTGGGGTTTTCAAAGCAAACCTTCCAGCAGCTGCTTGAGAGCGACAAGTGATGCTGAAATTACAACGTGAACCCCGGGTTCGGGTTTTCGAACCCAGCCCAGGGCATGGCTCCCCCGCCAGGGGCTAGGGAGCCACAGGGTGCTGGAACAGGGTGAACAAACACGAACCGTTTCATGGCTGGCCAGGAATTCTTCCTCCATTCATCAAAGTGGGTGAATGAAAACATTAACAAGTCGGTTCGGCATGTTCGTGTTGCTTCCCTAGTATCCTTCTGAAATCAAGACCTCACTTGGGTTGCTTTCTACCTTGGGTGTCAAGCAAAGCCTCCTCCCATGCAAGGAAAAAAAACCCACTTGCCCCTTTCATGAAAGGGCTGCACGCCAGAGCTCACATCTTGGCAAAAGAGAGGTTACATAAATTCCAGGTGTTCCTAAATATGCATGTTTACACGCGCACAACACAATCATCTCAGGAGGCACCTAAGTTTCTGGGCCACTTTTTCTTTTTCTTCTTCATGTCAAGGAAGAGTCGAACCCTGTGTTCATGGCTCTGCCTTGGACCGTGCTGCGCTGGGACCGTATTTCCTGCCAGCCACAAGCAAGAAATCCCATGATTTGCACCCAAAACGCATCTCAGCGGTGGCACACTTACCTTTCTTTTCTTAACTGAGCCAAAATAAAAAAAAATTCAGGTCTCTTTCCCCGCCCCCCATGGGGACCAAAACCCAGCCCTGGAATTCTGCGCTATTTCCCAGGTGTCCGCACAGCCCCGCGCCCCTCGCTCGGATGCCTCGGCACCCCACTCCGCCTGCACCCGGCTTCCTTCCCAGCCCGGGATTTCCCCGGGAAACACTCCCGGCGGACGGTTTCCAGCCGTGCCCTCCCCGCCGGCCGCGCGGCAGCCCCGGCGCCCCGAGCCCCGCGCGCCGCCCCGACCCGCACCCCGGCGCCCGGACGGCGGCGCGGGGCGCACGGCCGCGCCTCCCGGGACCAGCCGCCGCCCCGCGCCCGCCGGGCTGCCGGGTCCGGGCTGGCCCCGGGGCTCCCGCCGCATCCCGGCCCCGCGCCCCGATCCCGGGCAGGGACCTGCCCCCCGGGGTGCAGCCCGCGCCCCGGACCCGCGGCCGGCGCCCGCTCACCTTCCCTGGCTTTCAGCAAGACCGTGTTGGCCACGATGTTTTCCAGCTCCATTGACAGCCGGCGGGCAGCGCGGGCGGCCGGCGGGGCTGTCAGCCCGGGGCGCTCGCGGAGGCGCTGCTGGCGGCGCGGGCGGGCGGGCGGGCGGGCAGAGCGGGCGGCGCTACCGCAGGACCCGCCGGGGCGAGCTCCGCCGCCGAGCGCCGCCGCCGCGCGTCTGCTCCGCGCCCCCTCCCCCCTCCCTCGCGGTCCCCCCCGCCCCCCACCCTGCGCGCCTCTGTCACTCCATTCTCCTCCCGCCGGCTCCCGCGGATGCTTTGGTGCCTCGGATGCTTCTGCGGCTCCGTCCCCCCCGGGGGTGTGGTACTAGCGGGCTCGGGGCCGCGCTGCGCACGCGCCGCCCCGGACGCGCCTCCCGCCGCGGCGCCGCGGCGCGGGGGCTGCTGGGACTTGTAGTTCCCGGCGCGCGGGCCGCCCCGCCCGCCCCGCCCCCGGCGGCGGCCGGAGGGAGGCGGGCGCGGCCTGGGCCGGCGGGGCGCGCGCGGAGGGGGGCGGCGGGCGCGGGCCGAGGCGGCCCGGCCGGGTAGGGGCCGCGGCCCCGGAGCCCGCACTCCACGCCCACGCCCGGGCGCCCGCTCCCGCCCCGCCGAGAGTCGCCAAAGTGAAGTCTGCAGGCCACGGCGGGGCCGGGCGGGGGCCGGTGCGGGGCGCCTCAGCCCGCCGCCGACGCCGCACCCCGCGTCCTCCGGCCGCGCCGGCCGGGCGGGGCTGTGGGCACCGTCCCGCGCGGGGCCGCCGACAAAGCGGGACTTTGTTTCCTCCCGGGCGCCGAGCGGCCGGCGACGACCCGGCGCAGCTGCCCGAGGCGGCGCCCGCGCGCCCGAGCGCCCCCCGGCGGCCGCGGGCGCGGCGAAGGGTCCCCGGGACCCCCGGCCCGGCGCGGCGGGCTCGGGGCGCGGGCGGGGGCGCGGCGAAGGGTCCCCGGACCCCCGGCCTGGCGCGGCGGGCTCGGGGCGCGGCGAAGGGTCCCCGGACCCCCGGCCTGGCGCGGCGGGCTCGGGGCGCGGGCGCGGGCGGCGGCGCCTCCGGGAGTAAACGGCCTCCGGGCCGGGGCCCGCGCGCCGCCCGCCTCGCCGCGGCCGACGCCCTCCGAGTACCGCGGGCGCGGCCAGTCGGGAGCGGCGCGAGTCCGCGGTCAAGTGCGTTTTCAGATTGCGGGTTCATTTCTCTTGGGGGCTCCCGGTGCCGTTCCCCTGGGAGCCCCGATCATCAGTCTGCAGGTCAGCGCGCAGCCCCGACCCTGCAGCCCCCGAGGACCCCACCGCTGGGGAATGAGCCCCTCGGGCCCCCCGCCCCCCAGCCTGAGAATGCGCCCCAGACTTGGCGGGGGGGGCTCGTCCCCAAGGAGCAAGGAGGCGTCCAGAAGCGGGCTCTGGGCCTCCTGTCCAGAAGGAGGAAACCTGTCCTCAGAGCTGCCAGGAAGCGGCCCGGAATTGCGGGGGGGGGGGGGGGGGGTTGGGAGGGAACAACTGTTCCACATTGGAGGGTGTAAGGAACTAAGACTTCGGGCCCACAACAACCAGAACGGTCCTGGCTGATGCTCAGCAGCACAGGACTGTCTTGCTTGGATAGTCCCAGCCTCACCTGGAGTCTGGAGCTGGGGCCTCAGGCCGCACCTGGTCTGTAAAGTGGGGGGCAAGTAGCTGCGCGCGTAACTTCTCAGGCATGTTTCACTCCAGGAGTTACTGTTTGAAGCAACTGCAGGCTGGGCTGCTCATCCGCACGCCCAGAGCCCTAACGCATAAAAAAGCGTCTCAGTGAGACAGAGACTCCTACACGTCAGCGCTTCCCAACTGCCTCCTCTTTTGCCTTCACTCAAGGCCTGTTACACCCCAGTGTGTTCATTTGGCTGTCATTAAAATCATGCCTTTAGATGGTTTATGGTCCATAGCAGTCTTCTCAAACCTCTTTGGGCATACAGATGGTGGGGGGGTGTCTTGTGAAAACTCAGATTCTCTTTCTAGGTCTGAGGTGGGTTCTGAGATTCTGCTGTTTCTAACTCCAAGATTCTGCTCATCCTGCTGGTCAGTGGGCTCCCTCTTTGAATAGCAAAACTCTACAGTGAGCCACTTCACTCTCTGTTGTTATATCCAGTCAATGATTGCCAATGATTTGACCTATTTGGTCCCTATAAGACATCTGATTTGCAATCCTGGGAAACCCCTGCCTGCCTCCTTCATTTTACAGACATAAAACAGACCCAAACAGTAAATGGACTCCACATGGTCGTTTAGCAAGTGATCCAAAGCCTATCTACTCTCGCTATGCAGAAATATGTCCTGCCTACAAAATAAATGATGTGCTTCCAGAATCTGTGCCTCTGTGAGGAAATTAGGACATTCCAATACAAGAATGGAATGATACTAACGAGATTTACTGGGTACCAACTGTGTGTCAGATCCTGTGCTAACTGGTTTTACATGGATTATTTCACTGAATTCACCATCCACATGAAATAGAGAATATCATCCCATTTTATAAAGTTACCAGGTTAGGGAAAGTCCAGTTTTGTGAAGATCAGACTCAGGCCACACAACTAAGAAGTACAGGCCTAGGATTTGAACTCAGCAGCCTGACTCAGTCCATACACTTAATTTCTGGCTAGTTTTGACTGGCTGGCAGAAATTGGTTTTAATTGTTCAGTGTGACTGCCAGAGTGAACTTAAATTATATTGTAAGAAGGCAAAGCTGGTAGTCAGCTAAGTGATTAAGACTTAAAGGGGGTTGCTATTCCAGTTCATAATGCCACCATTATAGCTTCATTCCTTTCAACTAATTACATTAACAATTTGGGATCCTCTTTTAAAAAAAAGAGTTTTCACAAGGAAGAGCAGTCTTAAATATCAATAACTAAGTCAGAATCTTGCTGGTTGAGAGCAAGCTTAGAAATCCAAGTGGAGGGCTGAGTGAAGATGACGGAGAATGCCAAATCAACTCTGGGTCACCTGCAAAAGAAACAGAATCTTATTCTGTGGGCACCTGTATCTCCTGGATAAATTTGCTTGGTCAGAGTTCTTACAAATAGAAGTCAGCTCCCTACAGAGAGGAAACTCAACTTGGAGAATTAAGTCTGTTGCCCAAACTCAACTGTTGGTAACTGTGAGTCAAGTTCTTTAGTAGGTGTCCGCATTCCCTACTCAAAGTCCTAAAATGTATCTTTTTTATCTTTCAATTTTCCTTTCTATAGAACCTATTAAGTGCATTAGGCAACATTTACTGACTCAGATCCGGGTAGGGCAGGAGCCAGCCCTGCCTCTGCCTCTGGGGTGCTAGTTATTCCATCATTAAGTTAACTATCAAAATTCCTACATCCAAGCTCTGCCAGATCAGAGCTTAAAAGGGCAAAGCAGGAGAAACTGACCTCCTGGTGTCAGAGGTCAACATCACAGAGAGCCTTACTGATCTCCCAATCCCAGAAACTTTCAGCTCTCCAGCTGCACTTCCAGTCTCAAATCCAGCCACTCCTACAGTCAGTTCAGGGTTTAACCAATCATAATTTTAAGGGAAACTTAATTAGCAGGCTAATTCCATGTCACCTTTCAGACTGAGTGAAAACACAAGATATTTACCTCCCAAGATGGCGCATGGAGAGCTGGGCTTTTTTTTGTTTGGTTCCATGCTAAGCCACCAGATATATTTAGATGGAGAGGAAATGTTGGACTTGGTAAGGAAATTACACGCTAAAAGTATAAAAATTAATTTTGTACTATCAGAGTAGGAGGAGGAAAGACAGCCTCTTCTCTGATAATCCATTTAAAAGGCAATGATTTTCTGTTAATATGGAGAAGGAAACCATCTCTTCTGGTCTCTTTATGAGTAGCCATCTATTAGGGGATGACACAATGAAGCCAGATTCATCTGCAGGAGTAGGGTGGCTTACCATGGAAATGTGGATACAAGCTGAACAAGAAAGGTAAAGGAAGACTGAGCTGAAGTGAACCAGTCCCCCTCCAACCAGATGATTCATACATATGTGGAAGGGGCTTGAGTGGGTCCCAGATTATTACCACAATAACATAAATGTCCTCTTGCTCCAGACACTCTGGGCCTAATTGTCTTTGAGATGTTATTAGTAGGAAGTTTTTACTGTCCAAAGATGGGCCACATTAGAATACGAATATTAAACCGACCCCTTCCCTCCTGGAAGTCTCACCAGTCATATTCTAACGGAATCGAATAAATACTCATTTTAAAAATGGAATGTTCTGCACAGATTGCATTTTTGACAATTTCATAAGAGAATATGGTATCTCATTTGCCTTTGGAGCTGCTCAGTTCACTCCTGTGGAAGCAAACATGGAGGAAGGAGCCACAGAAATGAGCTGGCGCAGGAAGCTGCAGTCTGGGAGCTCTCCCCTGCCATCGGCTCCTCCACAGAGAGAGGATGCCATCTAGCATGGGCACTGCAGAGCTGCAGCCGGCCTCTGGCCGCAACACGAAGCCTCGGACTTTTGGCTCTACCTGGTGTGGTCTGAAATGAGTCTACCCGTGTGCCAGGCAGATAGTTGCCGCCTGCTATACAGGGAATTCAGCTCATAGAGTGGTTATTGGATCATCAGATGTTTCCATTACTTCTATCTCATGCTCACAAGCCACTTGTGCTCCAGAACCTGATTGTGTTCTCACGAGCCTCACTAGTCTGTCTGTGACCTCTCTGTGTTTTGAGGAAGGCTAGCTGGAGAGACGTTGTGAATATACTAAATGTCACTGACCTGTTCTCTTTAACATGTTAGTTTGATGTGTGAATTTGACCTCAATAAAAATAAATTGTTTAATCCAGGGCCTTCCTGGTGGTACAGGGCCATAGGTATCAAGCTATTGCCAGCCACTGTGGCCTGAGTTCAATCCCCAGCCAGGGAGCTAACCCACATGGTACAGACCTCTCCTGTCTCTCCGCTGCTCCCTTCAACAGTGTATTTCTTTTTTTTTAAGATGTATTTATTTATACAAGAACTGGGGTACAGGCCAGAGGTGCAGGAGGGTAAGAGAATTCACCAGAGACAGAGCGGGGATCAGAACAGGCAGATGGACTGAAGACACTGCTGAGGGGAGCAGCAGGCGAGGCAGGAGAGGTCTGCCGCACTATGTGGGTTTCTCCCTGGCTGGCCGGGAATCGAACCTACACTGCAGAGGCTGTGGACAGCTTCACAGCATGGTGCTCAACCCGCTGCGCCACCGGGAGGCCCTCAACAGTATATTTCAGTAGATTCACCTGTTCTGCTCCTACCCTGTCTTTGGTGAACCCTCTCACCCCCTGCACCTCTGTCCTACACCCCAGTTCTTCTATGCATAAATAAATAAAAATGAATCTTTTAAAAAATAATAAATAAAAAACAAACTGTCTAATCCAAGTAAGAGTTGAGGAATATTTGGAAAACACCACATGATGAATAATATTAAAGTGCTGAAAAGCAATTTATGGCTTAAAAGTGCTTTCACCTTCCTGATGAGTAGATAGGTATTATTATTCCAGTTTTATAGATAAAGAAATTACAGGCCAGGGAAATTGAAGACACATAACCAGAAAGTTGCAGAGTAGAGATCTAAGAGCATTCCTGACCTCACAGGCAGTGCTGTTTCTACTGTTTACAGCATGGTCTTTTCAAACAATAGGGAAACTGTAGAAGTTTTACCAAGTGGCATCAACCTCGCAGGAAGGCGAGAGATGGCAATAGGACTAGAGCCCAGGGGAACCAATGAATGGACAGAAGGAGAAGCAGAGGAACTGACCTTAGCATTGGTATGCAGACAACAGGCAACAGTCAGACTGCCCTGCACATGTGTGTGTGTGTGTGTGTGTGTGTGGTGTGAGAGAGAGAGAGAGAGAGAGAGAGAGAGAGAGAGAGAGAGACTCAGACACTCTGAGCCCTGATAAACTCTCCCCATTAGGAAACTCCAAATTAGGAGCTTTGCCACCATACTAGTCTGGGGAACTGGAATACAAACTCCCTCTTATTTTTTTTTAAAGATTTTATTTTTGCGTAGAACTGAGGTGTAGGCCAGAGGTACAGGGGGTGAGGGGATTCATCAGAGACAGAGCGGGGAACAGAACAGGCAGATCTACTGAAATACACGGCTGAGGGGAGCAGCGGGCAAGATAAGAGAGGTCTGCTGTGCCACGTGGGTCAGCATCCTGGCCAGGGATTGAGCTCAGTCCATCGCGGTGGGCCATCACAATGCTACCACTGAGACTTAACCCCTAGGCCACCTGGGAGATGCCAAACTCTCCTCAAATATCCCTCTTATCCTCCCTCCTTTCTGAGATGTGTCATTTTTTCCCAATTGGGAGGGACCAAAGACAGAAAACTGAACAGCATCTTTATGTCCAGCACAAACTCTCGTCCCACCTCTATCCAACTCTTACTTTCTGGCCCCAGGATTTCAGGTCCTTGGGAAGATGAGGAGCAGCTCCCTCTTGCACATGAGGGGCTCCACCTCAGTAGCCTTAACAGAACAGGAAAACAGCGCCTACAATGTCTGGAAATGTAAGATTCAGTGAAAACTGTCACAGGCTTTGTGACCCAGCAGCACCAGCATTTCTGAAATGTTGATGACTAAAGGGGTCACAAACTATTTATTTTCTCATTGTGGTGGTGATAGGGGTGGAGGAAAAATTAGAAAATCAAGCCAGATACCTACTCTGGAATGAAGAGGTTAGAAATAAAAAGGAGTTAAATTGTGTTGTCTGACACTCCAAAAAGATGCGTTATCAGGAGAGGCTGATCACTGGGGGTTATTCTCTTTCTAGGAGAAGCCCAGGGCAGGGAGCATGGGGGAGAGTTGGTTGGGGAAAAAGCTACAAGATCAAGGATGCTCCACGTCCAGGCCCCCAAGCCAGATCCTTGCAACATGGGGGAAGGAGGAGTTTTGCAAAGGAGAAAGAAGGTCCTGAAGGGGTACCTATGGAGCTGGGAACACATCAGACAAGATTAGTCTAGATGACAGGATAGCTCACACCCCACTTCGAGTTGGCCTTGTCTGCATTGTACTTCCTGGCCACTATTTCCAAGACTTTGGTTTTAAACAGTCACTTGTCCCAGCTGTTACTGAACATACTGTAAAATGATGTGGGAATCGCCCCTCCTTACTCTGGCAGACAAAGCCATCTGCACAGACTTGAAGTCAGGAGAACAATTACACAAAATCTGCTGCTTGTGGGTTAAGTCAGTCTTTTCAACCCCCGCTAATGACCAGGGAGCTGGATAAAGACTTAACAATGGGCCTTTGCAGCTCCTTAGTGCATTCTTTAGAAAGGAAGAGATTAAACCCCAGCATTGCCTTCCTCTGCTCATAGATAGCATCAACATATCTTTAGATCAAAACAATTTAGAACCAGAAGGCCCCTGTCAAGAATAATTATATTTTTAATGTTAATGACTCACTCTTCCCATCTATATAAACTCAATTTAACAGCTGTCACAGAATGAAATCTGTGGCTCTGCTTTCAGGGTTCAAATGCTCACTTTGATTATCTAGTAAACTCTTTGTCTGTCATTGAGACTTTATTTCTAGTTAGCAGTTTACACTGAATCATTAAAAGAAAGCCACGCGAGCACCCTGGGACCCCAGAGTAGATAGGAGATGGGCAGCATCCCAAAGAAGCTTCTAGAGAAGGGCAAGAGAAGGAACTGAGAAGTCCATTGCAGTTGTCTGCAGTGGGTGTTACCTGACATGAAGAGCATGACTAGGGTCAAGATGCACAAGAAGTAAAGCTTTATTGTGGCTGCTGAGAGGTCTTGAGAGGCTGTGAAAGGCAAGATCACTCGCTAATCTAGGTTAGCAGGGCCTCTGGTCACTGAACTTGGGGTTGTCAGTGTTAATGACATTTTTGGTCATTAACTGGTCATACCCCAGTACATCAGAGCAGACTCTAAGGCTCTTCTGAAGTATTGCTATTCAATCATTTGTTACTTCCTTCCTTTGACATTTAATAACTATCAAGTAGGAAGCAGAATTGGACACCAAAGATGAATAAGACACGGAAATCCTCTTTTATTTTATTTTTTGAAGATTTATGTATTTATGCATACAAGAACTGGGGTACAGACCAGAGGTGTGGGGGCTGAGAGGATTCACCAGAGACAGGGTGGGGAGCAGAACAGGAAGATCCACTGAAATCCACTGCTGAGGGGAGCAGCAGGTGAGTCAGGAGAGGTCTGCTGCGCCATGTGGGCAGATCCCCGGCCGGGGATCGAACTCCTGCTGCAGTGAGTGCAGTTAGCTTCATAGTGCTGAATCTTAACCCCCTGTGCCACCAGGAAAGCCCAAGCCCTTTTTTAAACAGCTCCTTGGCTCCTAGGACCAACCAGTCACATACACAAGAAACTGGACTAGAGGACAAACCGGAGAGCGGAGCATGGGCTGCTGGGACAAGGGTGTTTGATAGTTTGGATCCAGTGTTGGCAAAACCCCCCAAGAACTGCTACTTTCTCTATCTGCAGAGGGAGCGACGCTGGCACAGCTTATCGGAAGGCATTTTGGCAACACACATCCAAATCATCAGCACACACAACCCTTCATTGTAACAGCTCCGCTTCTAGAAATAGACCCAAAGAAATAGATAAAAATGTGTGCCAAGATTTGACTACAAAGACGTACGAAGATCCCAATATGGGTTAGAAGAAGAAAAATCTGAAACAACACAAATTTCCAATAATAACAGACTGGTTAAGTGTGGAACAACACTTCAGGGATATTGCTAAATTTAACATAAATCTAATGACGAGAACATATTGAAAAAGTGAACTGAGGGACTTTTTACTAAAACAACCAGCCTGAATTCTTCAAAATTGAAAGCCTGAGTTACCGTTCCAGGTTCACAGAGACAAGGTAAATGCAAGGTGTGATTTTGGACTGGATCATGGACGTAGGTGTGTGCGTGTGGGGGGAGCACTGGGTTAGATAATAGTGTGTGAAAGTTAACATTCTTGATTCTTATCATTGTAATGTGGCTATTATGTAAGAGAATGTCCTTGTTCTTAGAAAACATTGAGTTTTTTCTTAAGTGAAGTAGACAGTTATTCAATCTGCAAAGCAGGATAGCCATCAGCAATGACTAAGAAACAAAACATGATTTAAATGACAGTTCAAGGCAACAGCAAAAGATTTGTGATAAAACAGAGGGTTGATCACCAAAAGAAATATGTTAAGGATAACTGACAAAGGCGTTTAGGGAAAAGAGGTGTCAGCTGCGGGGGAGGGTGGGAGTAGAAAGAGTTTGGGGGGTAGGAGGAGGGTCAGAAGTGGCTGCACATGGTTTTTGAGCTGGGTCACCAGCCAAATTTATCTAATTTTGCCAGAAGTCTGCATGTGCCAGGCCTTGTGCTAGATCCTGGAGACAGAACAGTGAGCAGGGTGGGCCCTTACCCTGCTGGGGATTCCATTCTAGGGGGTGACTGACAAATACCCAGTAACTGGACAGATCAAACAATTGTAGGTTTCTGATCCAAGGAAATAAACAGGACAGAGACAGAATGACAAAGCCGGGGGCCGGCCTCTTGGTGAGGCTGACAGCTAAGCGGAGACCTGAACCAGCAGGAGGAGCCCTGGGGAAGTGGGGCCAGAGCGGGAGTGGGGTGGGAGGAGCCTACGATGAGTTGTTTGTTAGACAGTAGAGCTCTGACCTTGTGCAGATTTGGGTTTTACTCTCAGGCAGTGAGAGATGAACTGACCTGGTGGGTGTTTGAAGCCCCTCTTGGGGCTGAGCAGAGTCTCCACTGGCAGGAGGCAAAGGTAAAAACAGAGAGGTGGGCTAGGAAGCTGCAGAGCCCAAGGCCAGGGGGCAGGGGAGGGAGGTGGGCAGGGAGCGGCTTCACTTGGATGTTTGCAATGTGTCCATACAAAGCTGCACAGAGTGTTACAGAGAGGCCAACAGGACTGGAAAGACAGCATTTTCACCCTATCCCTTCTACCAGGTTCCATGGCCCGCTCTCCCTGCATGGAGCACATTCTGAAGAAATACTTCTGCTCCATCCCCTAAGCAGCCTGGCATAGCATTTTGGATGACGGTTTCATGCTCTGTGTCCTAGTCTGGCTTCTCCTAGACCCTGAGACCGGAAAGACCAGAATTCAAATGCAAGTAGCTTATTAGGTAGGCACAGGAAATGTAGATGAGGAAAGAGTAAATCATCCAGGGAAATAGCTGATAAAAGGGGTGTTCAGTAACCTTTGTGGGTGACTAGAACTTACTCTATGTGGAAACTCTGGGAAGCATGCCTCAGCTTGTCCACCCAAGAGGTGAGGAGCTGAGGTCTTTCTACACTAGACCTGCCAGCTCAGAAGGCTGCAGGGGGTGGGGGGGTGGGCATGTGGGGAGTTTGGTGAGGGGGTGTGGGGGGAGGTCATTCCAATTTCCACCTGCCCATAGGGATGACTCAGCCATCTTTCAGCTCTTTTTTTTTTTTTAAGATTCATTTATTTATGCATATAAGAACTGGGGTACAGGCCAGAGGTGTGGAGGGTGAGAGGATCCACCAGAGACAGAGTGGGGAACAGAACAGATGGATTGACTGAAATACACTGCTGAGGCGAGTCAGGAGAGGTCTGCTGTGCCATGTGGGTCACCTCCCTGGCGGGGATTGAACTCGGGCTGCAGTGGCTGGAGATAGCCTGATAGCGCTGTTTTTAACCCCTGCACCACCAGGGAGGCCCCCATCTTTCCATTCTAAAGAAAGACCTCAGCACATAGATTGAGGTACAAGCAGTTCAGAATCTCTGGAGCCCAAAGAAGTGGCAGGGTCTGCGGGATACCAGACACCCCACAGTCACCGGGCCTCTGTGTTGTTTTCTTTCCCTTTTACAATGGACCTCATGTCATGGAAGTGGCCTAAGGCTTCTCGACCACCAGGAGACCCTAAGAAGCTGTGACATGATTCCAGGGGAGAAAGAATGGTGGCCTGGGCTGAGGTGGTGGTAAGAGGTGGAGAAAAGGCCACATGTTCTTTGGGGGTTGAGGAGAGGGTGCAGCAAAGAATAGGTTTGAGGAGAGAAAGCAAGAGTTTGTTTTTGTGCTTGTTAAGTTTGCAATATGTAAGAGAATTGGGGGTGTTGACAGACTGGCACTGGGCTGGAAACAGGGCTGCAAGTGGGGAGAGGTGGCAGGGGTAGGGGACCAGGAAGGATGAGTGGTGGGGGGCATGGAGGATTTGTAGGGTGATGAAACTATTCCATGTGATCCTCCAATGGTGGACATGTCCTTAAATGTTTGTTCAACCCATGGACTACACATTAACAAGAGTGCACCCTAATGCCAACTGCGCACTTGAGGTAATAATAACCCCATCAGTGCATTGATTTTTAACTGTGAAAAGCTGACTTCTGTGAAGCCATCTTTAAAATGGAGTTAGGAGGCATTACACAGAAATTGTATTATCTGTCCCCCTTGAACCCGGCTAAAGGCCCTTGAACTGGCCCACACAGTTGTTTGAGAACTGGTGATTTCATCTTTTAACCCAGGATGGAATCCATCCAATTCCCTTTTCAATCTTTCTAGAGAATCACTAACCAGTTTTGTAGAAGCAAGGACAGTTGAAACTTGTTAGCACTGATCAACTCTTTTCTTTAACCACTTATCTTGACTTTCTCTTTTCTTCCCTTAAAACACCTGGCCTTCTCTCTCCTGCACCACCTTTCAGGTTTTTTTAACCCAAATCTATGTACCCTGAAATGCAATTCTTTGATTCCCAAATAAGCCTGCCTTGCCTTTTTCGTGGCCCCCTGAGTGTTTAGGTTAATATAACAAAGGTACCACCCTGGTGTAGGGTGTTCCTGGGGAGTTTGTATGGGTGTGAGGGAGGAAATATAGGGGGACTCTGTATTTCACTCAATTTTGCTGTGAACCTAAACTTCCCTAAAAGGTCTATATTTTTTTAAGGTTTATTTATTTATGCATACAAGAACTGGGGTACAGGCCAGAGGGGTGAGAGGATTCACCAGAGACAGAGTGGGGAGCAGAACAGGCAGATCAACCAAAATACACTGCTGAGGGGAGCAGCGGGTGAGACAGGGGAGGTCTGCTGCGCCATGTGGGTAGCTCCCTGGCCGGGGATCAAACACATGTGCAGTGGCTGCTGATAGCTTCATAGGTTGCATCTTAACCCCTTGTGCCACCAGGGAGGTCCAAAG
Organism: Talpa occidentalis; assembly: GCF_014898055.3. Lineage (NCBI taxonomy): Eukaryota > Metazoa > Chordata > Mammalia > Eulipotyphla > Talpidae > Talpa > Talpa occidentalis. The sequence goes on from NW_023605194.1 coordinate 7,510,664, forward strand.
TCTAAAAGTGGGGGAAGGATAGTCTTGGGGGCTAGGCGAGAAAGGAGGGGAAGCTCAGAAGAAAGCCACGGGGTGCTGGGAGGTGGGTGGAGCAGGGAACACACAGTATGCGGGATAATGCATAACTGAGGACCTGTTATAGAGCAACCCCGATATTAAACGGGTTCCTGGCTGTGGGTCCTCACCCGCGCGCTTTAAAGGGACTTATGAATACTCTACTACAGACACACGCAAAAGGGTTAATAAAAGGTTTATTTACAAGAGAAAAAGAAATAAGGAAAATGTACAACTCAGGGAGAAAATAGGGAAATAAAGTCTTTAATGCGTCCTACCCGATCCGACGACCTGGAAACCCCAAAGTCACTCTCAGAGCTAGACGGACGCCGCAAGCTGGCCGAGGGCCCCAAAATGGAGAGAGCCCCCAAAGCCCACGTGTCTGCCTTTTGTATCCACCTGGCTGCTTAACCCCACCCTCAGGTCCCAGCCACCTTCCCTTTGGTGGTGATGGGATTTGGAGTTCCCAGTGTCTTTGGCTTTGACCTGGGGTGGGGGTGGAGTCCACAAAGCCTGTATGGAATTTGCTTTGGGACTGCCTTTTCCCCCTAACAGACCTACTGTGTGTTTGGTGCTCTCTCACTCCAGCTCCGCAGGAACCTGTGAGGTGAGTAGTCTTAGAGGAGACCTTCAGACTAAAAGTTCAATCCTGGGGGGTTGAACTGAGGACAAGTGGGCTCCTCCCATTACTCTGAAGTCAAATGGAATAGCCCAAGGTCATGCAGGGAAAGGCCCTGGCAGGGGAGGTGTGTAAAATTCTAGGAGATGTGACTCAATAGTGAGGCTTCATCTTCCCTGTGCCGCAGAGACAGCCAAATCTGGGGCTGGGGCTCAGTGGGAAAAGAAGAAAAAGAATGAATGCTTTTGCCATGGAAAGAGGAGGAACTTAGCAAAACCCAGAGTAATGTTTGCCATCTCTAATTGCAGCCTGAGCTACCAGGATGTTCACTTGTGGCTCCAGTGAGGTATTTTCCTAATCATCATAAAAAGTAGCATATAGCTTTTCATCTGTCATTCCCTCAACTGAGCCCAAAAAGTCTTCTCCCAAACTTAAAAGGGAGAATTTTGGTCATCTTCTATTCTTTGGTTAATGAAGACAAGGTCAGTTTGTCTTTTTTCTTTGGAAAACAATTTGTTTCCTTATTGTGACAGCTAGAAGAAGCTAAATAAAAAGATTTTTTTTCCAGAATGAGTATGGAAAGAACACTTTGGCCACCATGTCAGCCACAGCTTATTCATTCATTTGACAATCTTTTTCTTAGTAGTTGCTGTGAGCCAGGCGTTAGCCTAGCCTTGGGAGCACAGAGATGAATAAGACGTGAGCTATATCCTCAGGGAGTTCCCAGTATGGTTAAGACCTAGACAAGACAATAGAAAGTTCCAGGGTGATATGGCAAGAACTATGAGAATGAGAAAGACCTGGGCAGATGGCTCTCTGGGCACGGGGGAGGGCTCTGGAGCTTGGGCGATGCCAGAGGTGTCGGGGCGGCTTCGTGGAGAAGTGTTGATTTGGGGATCCATCATGGTCTCTTCTCTTGGAGGTTATGAAGGGCTCTGCCGGTCCTTCGTGGGGATATCTCCCTTTACAGCCTCAGAAAGAGGCCGCTCCCTCTATAACTCTGAACAGTCCATTGGAAGACTCCTCCATTAAATTCCTTCTGGGCCTCTGGGTCTGAGATTCTAGGTATTTCATTCCCATTGGGTCAAGGGAGACTGGCTTTTTTTAAAAATTTTTTAAAGATTTATTTATTTATGCATAGAAGAGCTGAGGTACAGTCCAGAGATGCAGGTGTGGGGGGGGGGGGCGGGTGGTGAAAGGATTCACCAGAGACAGAGTGGGAAACAGAATAGGCATACGCACTGAAATATACTGCTGAGAGGAGCAGCGGGCGAGACAGGGGAGGTCTGCTGCACCATGTGGGTTGCTCCCTGGCCAGGGATCAAACTCATCCTGCAGAGGCTGCAGATTGCTTCATAGTGTGTTGCTTAACCCCTTGTGCCACCAGGGAGGCCTGGAGACTGGCTTTTAGACAGGTCAGCAGAGCAGGAGACCACCCTGTTTGCTGGAGAGCTCTGTTCTGATGGCCCCTAAGCCCAGGAACCCTGATAGGACTTGCAGCCAGCTCTTGAGCCAGAGGCAACTCTTGGCTTCCTGTTTGGAAAAGAAGCGATAAGCAGTGAGACTTCCTCTCCAGTGGCCAAACAAGCTGGGAATTGGGCTGCTGTTGGCATAAGGAAAACAGTAAGGCTTTGTTGAGCATACCTGAAATGCTGATGGGAACACAGACCGTGGCCTGGTTGGGGTTCACAGGGATACAATTTACAAAATGTCCTAGTTTGCCTTAGCTGAAGGGACAAGGCAACAAATACACACAGAACTGGTTCTAAAGGTAAAAATGAAACCACGTGTTAAAAAGAAAACATTACAAGTGCCTGGCCCAAGTTAATACTGAGGAGGGTAACTCAATCTGTTACAGAGCAGGAGAGGGGCAGCCTAGACCCTGCAAACCTGCCTGCTCTAAATAGGTGCTGCCATCCGCCGCATCAACACAAAACATATGAGACAAATCTGGGAGGAACAGAGCAAAATCAAAAATCAAGACAAAAACCGCCATGGTCACCTCCCCACGGGTCTCACCCACATCTGTGTCACCCAGTCCACGACCAAAAGGCAAGCGCAGTTTCTTCACGTGTCTCTAGGCTCCATGCGCCTCCTCCAGGTCTCCTTCTGGCTCCATCCTGCTTCCTTCCTCAGTCTCCTCTGCAGCTTCTTCTCTCCCTGCTCAGCTCCACCCTCCCTTGGGTGGGGCAGGAAACCTGGAACCTCCCCCTTTCCTGGGGACCCCCCTGTTACATTTCCATCTGACAAAAGGAACCACCCAAAATTGTTCCAAATGATTGGATCCCCCAAGAGTGAGAAACTGAAATATGCATCCATCTTAGGAAAGGGCAAACTTTCATTCTAATCATAGTTAAAACCGATTTCAGGCAGCAGTGGTCTGATAAATGGCTTACCATGGGGTCGCCCTTATTCCTTATAGTTAGACTTAAAAGAAAAAAAGTCAAGTTTTATGAGAAAGAACAAAACCCAGGAGCAGGACAGGAAGGAGGAATGAAGCTGTTGTGGGCTGGCAGGTACCTGGGATCTTCCTTTCCTGGTCTTCGTGCCCCTGGGGCTGCCAGAAGAGCCCAACTTGAGCTTGTTAGGACATCAGCAGAGTCTCATGGTCACTCCGGAATGGAAGGAGGAGGAGGAACCCTGTCACTTTGCAAAAACCAGAGTGTATTCAGTCTTTGCCAGGGCTTCCCTGGCGGCACAAGGGGTTAAGTCGCAGCACTATGAAGCTATCCGCAGCCACTGCTGCATGAGTTCTATCCCCAGCCAGGAAGGTGACCCACGTGATGCGGCAGACCTCCCCCGCTGCTCCCCTCAGCAGTGTATCTCGGTCAATCCACCTGTTCTGTCCCCACTCTGGTAAATCCTCTCACCACCTGTAACCCAGCTCTTGTATGCATAAATAAATAAATCTTAAAAAAAAAACAAAGAAACAAAGTCTTTGTCAGTGGTTCAAAAACTTAGCATGTGCCTTGTGAGGAAAATATTAATAGTAACTAGTATCTGTTTAACACTCCCTGAGGGCCATGTACCCCTAGACATTTTCTCTGCATTATCTCACTGCTAACAGCTAATGCTTTGAGGCAATACTATGATTGTTCTCCTTTTACAGATGTGTAAACGAATGTGTAGAAAAGTTAAGCCATCGCTCTTGACACTGGAATGAGACCCGGTTCTGCTGTCTGTCACTGCAGATGCCAGCAAGCAGAGACAGGAATTCAATCTATAAGCACTGCTATTTTTCAGATCTGCGGCCCCTGATATGGCAGAACCATGGGTATAGCACCCTGAAGAAACCATTCTGCCATCTCATCTCGAGCTGGCCTTTTCATTAACGGGTTAGACAAAGATGGTCACAAGAACAGCCCATCAGAACAGCCCGTCACAGTGGATGCTCCTGGCATTTGTCATGTTCAGCTGTTCAGCCCCCAGAACTTATCAGCCTCCTGATTATCTTGACCCTGGCACTCCTTCGGGTCTTATCAGGATTCTCAGTTTAAAGCAAGAGTTTTAGTTTTAAGAGATCATATCATTAGTCACACAGTGTGTACGTGCAGCCTGTGCTAAGTGTGTGCAGATTCCTGGGCTAGTGTAGGGCCCTGGCCTTCCTGCCCAGGCCCCTTGCAGTCTTCCTGGAGGGTCTGGTGATGCCACCAGTCTGTCGGCCACACCGCCTACCCTCCAAAATGACAAGTGCAGAGGGCCTCCCTGGTGGTGCAAGGGCTAAGGACAGCGCTATCCAGCTATCACAAGCCACTGCAGCAAGAGTTCCATCCCTGGCCAGCCAGGGAGCAACCCACATGGTGCAGCAGACCTCTCCTGGCTCGCCTGCTGCTCCCCTCACTGTATGTCAGTAGATCCACCAGTTCTATTCCCCACTCTCTCTGGTGAATCCTCTCACCCCCACCCCCACCCCCCAGCTTACGTCCCAGTCCTTGTATGCATAAATAAATAAATCTTTTTTTTTAAAGATTTATTTATTTATTTGTTTGTTTGTTTATACAAGCACTGGGTATAGTCAGAAGCACGGGAGAGTGAGAGAATTCACCAGAGCCAGAGCGGGGAACAGAGCGCGGCAGGAGAGGTCTGCGCGCCATGTGGGACCCTCCTCCCGTGGCCAGGGAGCAGCCGGGGATCCAACCGGCGCCGCAGAGGCTGCGGGCAGCTTTGCAACCCAGCGCTCAACTGCTGCTCCACTGGGGAGGCCCAATAAATAAATCTTAAAAAAAAATGACAGGTGCAGACCAGGGATTTGATTCCATCTCCTATTGGCTCCAAAACTTGTGTCATTAGCCATCGAGCAGTCTTTTGTCAACTGGGGGTGATTTTGTCTCCCAGGGGACATTTGGCAAAGTCTGGAGGTATCTTGGGTTGTCACATCTAAGAGGGCGGCTGCCTCCCACAAGCTCAGCAGGGAGACCAGAGCAGAGAGAGCCTGGAAAGGTTGAGAAAGTAGTGGAGAGTATGGAATGTTTCAAAGGGGAGCACCCTGTCAGGCCCGGGAGCAGAGTATTTGGGGATATTCCACTGAAGGATAGAGCGTCACTACTCACCCCGACCTCCTATCAAGCCCCAACAAGCCATTATACTCCAAAAATACTGCAGAAGGGGAGCTCTGCAGTCAGCTTCTGGGCTTTAGAGCCCTGTGCCTTCCCTTTCCAGCTGTGAGTGTTTGGGCAACTCACCCACCCTCAGTATCCCATCTATGAAATGAGGGTGACGAATTACAGATGTTAACTGGGGGCTGGGGGAAAGAAATAAAAATGGTAACTGTTTCACAGGGTATGGTGACGATCCAAGGGATACCTCACTCAGCCTAGAGACCGCCCATGGTAAGCTCACAATAAATGTCGTTTGTCAATAACAAACCAAATGGAGGTAACATTCACACAACAGGAAATTAATTTTTTTTAAGATTTATTTTTATTTATGCACACAAGAGCCGGGGTGGCGAGCACGGTACTCTAAAGCAAGCATCAAACAAATAAAAATCTCAAAGTGACATTATGGTAAATGTGATAAATTGCAGACACTTGACTATTTTCCAGTCATTCCATTACCCACATAGTTTCTTGAGTCTGCATATCACCTGCATATTATTCACTATTTTCTTTCAGTTAACTCACTTTTTAAAAATGATTTGCTTGAAAAAAAGGTTAAATAATTTAAATGGAAAAACCTTGTAACTTGCTATCAATACAACATATTCTAAGACACATACCTTAGAACAAAATGTTCTTAGGTTATCAACTTGATACAGTTGGATTAGTCGAAAAATAGTCAAAATATCCCTTTCCCAAGTATTTAATGTCTCAGAAGTTACAATGGCAATTTCCCTGTCCCAATAGGAACTGCGGGACGTTTACTCCAAAAGGGTCCCCCGGGGTGGGAGGTGTGGCTCCGCCCGGCCCCGCCCCGCGCCCAGAGACCACGCCCCTGTGGCCCCGCCCCTCGCTGGGCCCCGCCCCTCCACTGCTCCCCCCTCGTATGGCCCCGCCCTCCGATGGCCCCGCCCCCTCCGCGTCTCCGTCGGCCCCGCGGCTCCCGCGCGCACTGAAGATGGCGGCGGCCGCGGCGGGAAGGTTGCTGCGGGCTTCGGTGAGTGGCCGCGAGCGGGGCGCAGGCACGGAGACACCGCGGGGGCCCCGGGAACGGGCGTCCCAGACAGGATCCCGCGCCCCTGCGGCCTTTCGCCCCCGGCGGCTGTCAGCGCCTGACGGGTCCGCGGGCCCGTCCCAGGGCGCCCCTGCGCCTGCGCAGACCGCCCCTCCCCTCCCCTGCCCTCCCCTCCCCCTCCCCGCGGGCCGGCGCCGACCCGGGCCTGCAGCGGCGCCCGGGCCGAGGTCCGCACCTCGGACAGGTGCCTTCGCCTTTCCGAGCCCCGAGACGGAATGACGGCCGCAGGCGCTGCTGGAGCGTGCGCCAGGTGCGGGGGGGAAACCCACGTGCCAGGTGCTGCAGCGCTTGTCCCCGCCCCCCCACCCCGGGTCCGCCTCGGGGTCCACCCCGCCGTCTCCTGCAGGCCGAGCCTCGCGCCCCGGTGCCTCTCGCTCCCCCCTCGCTCTTAGCGGTTCGGTGTGGGCCCTTGAGTAATGCTTGATGCCAAGGTCGAGCAAATATTTCCCTTGAGCCCTGTCCAGGCTTTCCCAGAGGCTGAACTTTGCTCTACTTGTGTGCTTGTCGTAGGGATGAAAAGGCCTTGTCTTCTCTAAGGAAGACCTTGACATAGTAGAAATTGCTCCGAAGACCAGGCTGGTGAAGGCCTGACCAAGGCCCCTTGGTTTTTGAACCTTCTGTGTTGTTCTTAAGAGCATGGAGTCTTAAAGTTCCCTGCCACCTTGTAGTCTTTTTATTTTTTAACATATCTTTTTAATAAAAATTGTTTGAGAAGGGTACAACACGGTGATTTGGTCTCCATATATGTAGTGAAATGATTATTACGGTAAAGCTCGGTAACATCTCCACAAAGTTACCATCTTTTGGTGCGTGATGGTATGTTTTCAGTGCTCACTATGGTACTATTAAGTATAGTCATTGTGCAGACTTACTCATCCTGCATAACTACAGCTTTGTACCCTTGGGCCGTATCTTCCAATCACCGTGTTCCCTGCAGTCTAGAAAATAAAAACAAGGAAATACTAAGAATGTAGAGACTCAATTCCGTGCTTTCAGAGTTTCAGTTTTGGTACTTGGGCCACAGGATCGAGGACCCTGAAGATGCCCTTTCCGTGGACCAGCCTTCAACCACCATTGTGGGACTGCTCCCTAATATGAGGTGTTTCTTTTTGCAGGTTGCCCGACATGTGAGTGCTATTCCTTGGGGCATTTCTGCCTCTGCAGCCCTCAGGCCTGCTGCTTCTCGAAGACCGTGCTTGACCAATGTATTATGGTCTGGTTCCAGTCAAGCAAAATTTGCCTTTAGCACCAGTAAGTGTTGTTCTGCCTTGGTTTGACCCAGGTAATGGAAATATGCGTCATCTCTGGACAGGGACTCTGAACACCGCCTGCGCATTTGACTTACCTGCGAGCTTTTAAAACCATACCCCCGCACCATTCCCACTCCAGACAAATGAAGTCAATCCCTGAGGGGAAACCAGGTGGTTCTAATGTGCAGCCTGGGTTGAGAAACACAGGCGAACTCTTCTCATGTCATGTCTTCTTGGTTGCTGTGTGTGAAGGGGTGTGGGATAATAGGGTGCTGAGACTAGCTCCTGTAATGGCTTTGGGCCCACCCCTGTGAGCACAGATCATCTCATAGACTCCTCCGTGATCTGCATGAGGCGTAGTTATTTCTTGAGGTTTATGTCCCTTTCTCCAGAATGTGGGCTTTGCTAAGATCAGCCTCAGAGGAGTGGTATTTGAAAATGCCTATTTTAGATTTGTCCCACTCTTTTAGAAAGCATGTCATGGTTTCTAAATGCAAATGCAAAGCCTTTGTTTTGGGGGCAGTGTTATACATGTTTCACAGTTTTATTACCCTGGAGTTGAAAATCATTTCTAGGGGTGATTTGATGCCAGGGTATCAGTTTTTCTTGTCACCCATCCCAACGCCCTTCCCCCACAGCTCTCTTCTTGTTTTGAGGCCCAGGCATTCTGACCTGTGATCTCCTGCATTCCGAGTTCCCAGGGAGAAGCAAGTCCTTTGCAATTCTCACACTTCTCTTGCATCCTTTCCTTTCTTCCAGTCTCTGCCACACCCCTTCCCTCTGTACCTCTGACTCTGATAAGTGAAATCACCTCCTACCATCCCCTGCCAGACTTAATCTGCCTAAGAACAGTCGACTCATCTTCCATCGCCTACGTGAAAACCTCCAGTGACTTCATTATCTCTCATTTTAAGAACAGACTCGTCAGCCTGATATTTAAGGGCCTTCACAGCATGACTGTCAGCCATTCTTGCTTTCTCTCCCACGCGCCTTTCTTCCACACACGTACTCTCTCTCCAGATCAGCTGTGCCCTGTTCCTCCATCTTCTTTGCCCCGAGCCATCTGGACTTGACAAAATCCAAACCATATTTAGACTCCATCTCCATTCTCACGTCTTCCTTAATTCCATCCCTACTATCTACTGTCGTCTCTGTGGTTTCCATAGCACTTTAAATTGGATTTATGTACAATCTAGAACTGCAGAAAGAAAAGAGTACCTGAGATGTAACATTGAATGGAAACTTGTTTTTATATTTATTTCATTTATGCATACAAGAACTGGGGTGCAGGCCAGAGGTGCAGGGGGTACCAGAGACAGTGGGGAGCAGAACAGGTGAATTATTGAAATACACTGCTGAGGGGAGCAGCGGGGAGACAGGAGAGGTCTACTGCACCATGTGAGTAGCTCCCTGGTTGGGGATCGAACTCAGGCCATCACGGGGATGATGCTGAGACTTCTCGGAGGCCATGAACTGAAACGGAAACTGAACTAATTAATTTCATTCACTATTTTGAGAGGTTTAAATAAAATCAAATAGGTGCTTGATTTTGGGTGCAGTGGTCTAAAAAAGTTTCACAAGTTTACTACCCTGGAGTTGAAAAACATTTCTGGGAATGATTTGCTGCAAATCAATAGCAAATTAACTATACGTGAGTGTTTTCCCCCCAGGTTCCTCATACCACGCTCCTGCTGTCACCGAGCATGCGCCCTACTTTAAGGGCACAGCTGTTGTCAATGGAGAGTTCAAAGACCTGAGCCTTGATGACTTTAAGGGGAAGTACTTGGTGCTCTTCTTCTACCCTTTGGATTTGTAAGTGTAATTCCTGTGGCGCTTTAGTATTCTGAGAACGAGCAAGGTCCCTGCTTCCATGCCAAAATGGTCTGTTTTTCTTGGCAAGGGAAGGGCTCTTTCTGACTGGGTATCCCTGGTGGCCTTGTTGATTACACAGCTTGCATCTGCGACCAGTTTGCAAGCGACGATCTTGGGGAACGATCTGGCCTTCCCTCCGGGGATAGGGTTTTATTTGGGTTCTGTTTTGTGGACTCTGGAGCAGTAGCTCCTATCAGCTGGCCTCGGCCTTTTTATTGGTCTAGAGGAAAATGAGAAAAGTAAAAATAATAAAGTGGATTTTCTTATAAAGCTAATTTATTTAAATAAAATTTTTTCTTAGAATATGTGTTCTGTGTCTAAACCCCCACCCGCCCACCCCCCTTTGGGTCCAGTTCTTAGAAAGGTGAGTCCAGTGAGGATGCTTACCCAGTTTTCACTTTTAAGAAAACAGAACTAATTTCTGGACAACAGGTTCTTTAGAGTTTAAATCTTTGTCTTTAAATTCTCTAATGAGAATCTTTGCCCTTTTGCCCAGCACCTTTGTGTGCCCTACAGAAATTGTTGCCTTCAGTGACAAAGCGAATGAATTTCATGATGTGAACTGTGAAGTCGTTGCGGTCTCCGTGGATTCCCACTTCTGCCACCTGGCCTGGATAAACACCCCAAGGAAGGTATGGACATCTCACCCTGCCTCTGTGCTCACAGCTTACGAAAGGGAAGATCCCACAAAAGACCAACATTCAGTTGTTACAGTGACTCGTCTCCAGTGGGTTATTTGCGGTTTCTAACCTACTGGCATATTCTGTGAGGCTCTGTCCTCTCCTCCTGGACAGCGGCGCACATCTCCTGTTCTTATGCTTGTATTTTCCAGCATGGAAACAGAACGGAGGGGAGAGTGGACTCACTTGGGAAGGGGGACAGCTGGAGTCTGTTGCCTCCTCCCTCATCTATACCCAGGACACCCCATTACCCTGCTGGCTGGCAGGACGAGGGTTGGGTTTCTGATTTCATGTTTGGCGTTATCAGTATCCTTGCCTAAAAATGTGTTTGGGAAAATCAGAATTTCTAACTGTGCTGCTGGACTGCCAATACCAAATTATTCAGGGCATTTTTCCTTACTGGTCTTCCATTTTTATGTCTCAGAAATTAGTCTTCAACTAAGGGACTATTTTAAGAATTAGAAGAAGAAAGGGCTGTTGTGTTCGCTGGGTCTAAATCCTGCCTCTGTACCTGGCTGGGGCAAGTGGCTTAACTTTTGTGTTCCTCAGTTTCCTCATCTGTCAAATAGTGACTGTACTGGCATTTGTTCCAGGATGGGAGGGCGAGTGAGTCACTAGAAAGCACTTGGCCCCCAGTTACTTCCGCCTGTTGCCGCTGAGTTGGTCTGGAGCGTCTGCTCCCTGGCCCAGCTGGCTGGAGGGTGCCGTCTGACATTCAGTCCTATTTGCATCCCTACTAGGATGGCGGTTTGGGCCACATGAACATAGCACTCCTGTCTGACTTGACTAAGCAAATTTCCCGAGACTACGGTGTGCTGCTGGAAGGTCCTGGTCTGGCCCTGAGGTAAGATCTCTTCCTTATGCACTTAAAATTGGCTTCATGTTTAGCATCCTCATAACTTAGGAGATTTACTGAGACTCTCGTGACAGCATCTTGAGAACCAAAAGTCCTTAATTTAGTCTTTTAATAAGAATGACCTCCTGGGAGGGTAGCAGTCTTTCAGAAATGGCTGGAACTGGTTTGTCTCCCCACCACCCTGTGTCTTAATGGTTCCACTGCTTCACGCCCCCTAACCACCTAGAAACTTCTTCATGAGGGCCATGCTCCTGGCAGTGAAGCACCAGACTTCACTGTGAAGAAGGGCAGGATTCAGCATCCTGGAATGATCACGATCTTGTGGAATCACATAGGCTTGGGGTGATTATATTTTTCACTTAAGAGCCGTGTGGCTCCGGGCAAGTTATTTAGTTTCTTTGAGCCCCAGTGTGCCCATAACTAAAATAAGAGTGTATCTCCCAGGTTGGTGGGGAGAATTAAAGAAGGGGAGACAGCTGAGGTTTCAGCACAGAGCCTGACAGCAGGTGTGACCTCTGTCCCAGAGTGTCACATCCACGGTTAGACCTTTATTCCTTTGAATCTCCAAGCTCTGTCTTCAGCAGCCCCGTATTCAGATCTGGGCACTTATTTTGATGTAGAAGATTTCTTGTTTGCCTGATATGTAGGAGTTGCTCAGCTGGCCCTGGATTTCTTTCACAAGGAATTGCTCCGTGTGTGACTGTAGATTTGGTATGTGTGTAGGAGGAAGTGAGCTCAGAAGGCTCCGTGTCGCCATCTTGGACAACAACCACCAGTGTTATGTTTAATAATATTTCTTCACACTTTTAGCTACACTTGTTCAACTATGAAAAATAATGAGACAGACACGACCTTTCTAATTTGACAAAAACAACAATCCCATATTCAAACACAACCTTTCTGGGGGAGATGAGAACTGAGACCTCATAACTGACATCTTAATGGCTGCTGAGTCATGGGGGGATGGGAGACAACTACGTCCAACCCCATTTTGGTGTACTTCCCAGTTGGGTGCTGGGGACCAGCTTGATCCTGCTCATCTGGCCTGTTTTCCTCTTGGGTTACACTTGGAATTTGGCCTCTGGGAGTCACCTTGGAGCTTGGCCTTTTAACTCTAAGATTACTGTCTCCCTTTAATAAGCTGAAGCCTAGCTTAAGAATTGGCAAGGGGGGGCCTCCCTGGTGGTGCAGCAGTTGAGCGCCGGGTTGCGAAGCTGTCCGCGGCCTCTGCAGTGCCGGTTCGATCCCCATCTGCTCCCCGGCCACCAAAGGAGGGTCCCACATGGCGCGCAGACCTCTCCTGCCACCCGCTGCTCCCCTCAGCAGTGTACTTCGGTCCTTCTGCCTGCTCTGCTCCCCGCTCTGGCTCTGGTGAATTCTCTCACCCTCCCGCGCTTCTGACTATACCCAGTGCTTGTATAAATAAATAAATAAAAATAAATCTTTAAAAAAAAAAAAAAGAATTGGCAAGGGAAGGAAAAGAGTGCTGGCTCCCTCCCCCAATACCCTGGCCCCCTAGTACCCCCTGCCCTGTCCTGCCCGGCTCATTGTGCAGTTCCCTCCGTGCTGGTTTCACTATTGAGAATGCCAAGGGAGAGGAGCCTGGGGCTGGCTGGCGAGGGGCTTGCTTCTCAGAGGGCGCGGGCCCTGCTCCACCTCAGCTGTGTCTGTTCACACAGTGGAGTCCAGCTTGTCTCCATCCTCAGGGCCGGGTAAGCCTCAAAGCCTAGACCCCCAGGACGAGCCCTGAGAGGGAGAAGTACCTGTTAACTTGTGCATTTTCTTTGACTTGACTTTTCCGCGAGTAACACTGGGCTGGTAGGCCCCTTGGTTGGACTGTTAAAAGCTGTGGGTTAAACATCCTTGCGTGAGCCGCGGTTACTCCAGCACTCACGCAGAGGTGAAGGCAGCCCTGGAGGGTGTCATCCCAGTACATCGCTGTCATGCGAGAAGGATTGACGGACTGGATTTTTTCTCTAGATTCCGCTATGCAGAGACTTAACAGCCACTACGTTCTTTCTGCAAAGAACCCCCCCCCACCCATTTACCCAAAAATTTACTGATTTCATAAGTATTTCTTGAATATAGAGAAAATACATCTCTGTCCTTTCCCATCTCCCTTTCCCATCTTCTTGCTAAGATTTGATACAGCAGCCCAAAGAATGCTTGCGAAATCACTAACACATCTTCGTTCTCTGTAGTTCAGTGTCTTTTAGATTCTGTGCGCTGTTCAGGTCATACTTGGCGGTGTGACCCTTCTGCCTGTTTTCCTTGGTCACTGACCCATTCCACCTTTGGTAGAGCATCTGTTATCTGGAAGAGGTGACATATCGTTCTGAAAACAGGAAACCCCATTTTAAAGCATATGAGCGCTTCATAGACACTTGTTAAGGAGGATTAAAGACCAAGAGGGTAGACATTAGACATTTTCTAGTTCTGGTAGTGTTGAGATACTGACAAGGATAAATTCTGCTGCAGAGGTCTCTTCATAATCGACCCCAATGGAGTCATCAAGCACATGAGTGTCAATGACCTCCCAGTGGGCCGGAGCGTGGAAGAGACCCTCCGCTTGGTGAAGGCATTCCAGTTCGTGGAGGCCCATGGGGAAGTCTGCCCGGCAAACTGGACACCGGATTCTCCTACAGTAGGTTTCTTTTCCAAGAGCAGAGGGACCCAGCAGAGGGTCCGAGGTCTTTGCTGCCTCAAGGGCTGCTGGCCTGGGATATCCACAGAAGGAGCCCAGCTTGGGAGCAAGGATGCAGATGGTTCATAACTGGATGAGGTTGCTGAGGGCTAGGAGGTGGGGTTGGGAGAGGGACCAGGCAAGCTGTTAATGCAGCTTTAATTCATGTGTTCAAAAGGAAGGAGGGCTGGGGTGTGCTCAGAGCAGGGGGCCCGAAGAAATGGCTTCTCTGTTTACAACACACCCAACAGGGATCTGGGTCGGTGACCAGGGCGGGAGAGTCGTGGCCCGTCTATGAGCAAGTACCCTACATGTGAAAAAGAAATCAATGAGACACCAGTTGCTTATAAGTTAGGGAATCTTAGGATAAAAATGGAGTGCCTTCAGCTCACTTTCGGGACTTTTATAATGTCGGCTACACCGTTAAATGTTTTTGTTTTCAGATCAAGCCTCATCCGACTGCTTCCAAGGAATACTTTGAGAAGGTGAATCAGTAGATCATCCTACATGCACCTGCAGCTTCTCATACCAGAAAGGAACCACAATCGGAACTCACTGTTAGCATTTAAGAGATTATTTATAGAAGGCAGAAAACCAGTTATGCTTGTACTCATAAATATTACTCTCGATGTTTTTTGCAATACTAGCTAAGGCTTTTTAAATGTGGTGACTGTGTGGCTGCCCTTTCCTGGCAACCTCTTGATGACTGGCTAGTGTATAGAATGCCTGATTCTCCTGTTTCTTGGATCATGTCTTCGGTGAGAAAAGCAAGCTCTTCTTTCTTGGCCTTGCTTGAACCTTTGTATGTAGCAGAGTATTACACAAGCATCGAAAACTTCTGATCAAAGGTCCTGAAATTTTCTTCTTGAATTTCTTGTATTAAACTGAATTTTCTTTTATAGCAAGAGAGATCATAGTTTAAGTTGTTCGCATCAGTAGTCTGGTAGAATCTGCAATGTGTGTATGTGTGACTGAAACAAATGTGAATCATGTTTCTGAAAAAACACGGTGGCAAAGTGACTTAACTGATCATGCATGTTCCCCATCCCTAAGATTTATAGTTGATAGTTATTTTACTTATTTTGTTAGCTGCCTTAGTATCTACATACATTAACTGGGTATAATTATAAAGGATATTTATTGAATCCAGGGATTACATTTTGAAATCACTGTATTTTTTTCTGAAGTGCTTGATGTAAAGTATATCATAAAAAAATAAACATTTTAAAATACTTGCATTTTTAACACCATTGTTTAGCTTATGTCGTCGGGTGCTAGGTTTCCCTCCTGATTATATTAGCAAACATTCCTCTAACTTTTAACTTGGGCCATGGAAATAAGTAAGCTGCTGATTTCTACTGCCAAGGGACTGTTTAGGAGACAAGTAAGATGTGAAAGCATTTATTTCAATAAACTCGCGTACCTACCACATGCCAGCTGCTATGTTAGGGACATGAGAGTGAAAAAACACAACCCCTTTCACGCACTCACATTCTAGAGAGACACAAGCACATAGACTGGGAGAAGTAGAGCAAGGGGCTAGAGCAGAGTTGCAGGTGGTGTAGGCGGGTCCTCAGAGTGGGCTGGAGGGAGCGTGAGTCCTTCCAGGTCTTTCTCTTCTAAAATGACCATAGGGCCTCCCTGGTGGTGGGTTAAGTCAGAGGTATCACCACTACAGCCTGAGTTCAATCCACAGCCAGGGAGCTGACCCACATGGCGCAGCAGACCTCTCTCCTGTGTCCCCGCTGCTCCCCTCACTGTGTTTCAGAAGATCTGCCCGTTGTGCTCCCCACTGTCTGGTGAATCCTCTCACCTCTGGCCTGCACTGTATGCATAAATAAATAAATCTTTTTTTAAAAAAAACTTAAGGCTCAGAAATAGCGCCTAGCTCTGGGTTTGGTTTAATGCTCTCAAGAGGATTTTTTAAAATTCCGTCTTTTAAGGGACACATTTTCATTTTTCACTGCGCTACGCAAATTAGGTAGCCTATGCTGACTTTCCCCAATACCTTGTTTATATATACGGGGCTGTTGAAGGGGTTTGGGGGGAGTACCGCCCAGGCTTGGGAGCACCTGTGCACCAGGGTAGATGAAGTGCGAGCGCGAGCGGAGGGCGAGGATGGGGACAGCTCCAAGCCGCGGCCTCGGCAGCAGGTGCTGTGGCAGCGGGGGTCCTGTGACATCCCCCAGGCTGGAAGCGGCCAGATGACTCTAAGCGGCAGAGCGGAGTTGGGGCATTTAGCCTGCGGGAGAGGAGGGCGCGCGGGCCCAGGGCTGGGAACCGCAGGCGCGCAAGGCTGGGGGCGCCAAGGCTGGGGGCGCGCAAGGCTGGGGGCGCGCAAGGCTGGGGGCGCGGCCGCGGCCCGCCCCGGACCTGGACCAGCGGGCGCGCGGGCCCCGAGAACCGGAACCCGGGGCGCGCGTGCGCCCGGGGCGGGGCAGCCGCGCGGCTCCTCCTCCCGGCCGGGCCCGGCGGCGGCCTCTGCAGCCACCACGCAGGGGCCTGGAAGGGGCGCGGGAGGCGGCGCAGGGCCCGGACAGCGGAGCCACCTGCAGCGGCGCCGCCGCCCGCATGGAGCCCAACGTGCGCTTTTGGATCTCGGAACGCCAAGTACGGCCCGGGCCCCGCGCGGCTGGGGAGGGAGACGCTGTGGGCCGGCCCGCGAGCGGTCCGCGCCCGGCCCCGGTGACCTTGGGCAGCCCACGTGGTCGCAGCACGTGGAGGGGACGGAAGGGCAGCGCCAGCTTGTCGGATGCCCACGCCGCGGCGGTTCCCGAGAGTCGCCCCTGTTGCAGCCTGCGCTGCGGAGGGGGGCCCGGAGGGTCACGTGGCGGGGCGCCCCAGAGCCCCCACCTCGCAGGTGTCCGTCCTCTGCCGCGGAGGCTGCGGCTGGGCCCGGGCTGGAGAGGATCCGCACTCTCGGGGCGCCCCGCCTCCCCGCCCCGCGCGTCCGCCACTCGGGGCGCACCTGCGCCCCGCGCCCCAGTGCGCTTGGGGAGCAGAGAGGCCCCGCCTGCGGGCAAGTCTGCGCGCGGCTGTCCAATAGAAACACGGTGGGAGGCTTGGAAGCTATTTAAAAGTTTCTTGTAGCCTCGGTAACAAAGGTAAAAGGAAAGAACTGAAATTAATTTTAATAATATGCCATAATTAGCGCACTGAGCACAAAACATTAACATTTTGAAAGGTAAGCGATATAAAATCATAATTTCTTATATCAAAGGAGATTTTACGCCCTTTCTTGGGGCAAAGCCAGTGTACATTGTAGACACACAGCACATCTGCGTTTCAGCGCTCCATGGCCCGGGGCTCCTTGGAAGTACTGGTTCAGGCAGAGTAGGGACGAGTCTAGTGTTTTAGGTGGGGAAATTCCGAAGCAATGGAGCTCATGTTGTCCAGGTGGAGCCAGGACTAGGCCCTGCAAAATGTGGGGGCTTTTGGAGCTAACCAGACCCCCCTTCACGTGTAAGCAAAGCTGCCCTTATTGAGGCTTCAGTGGGGTGTCCAGTTCTCTGGACTCAAGGGAGGCCTCATAACTGCCCTAAGAGGGTGAAGAAACAGAGTCTCAGACTTTCCTATGTAGTTGCTTCAAGGTCATGGGGTGGGAGATGTAGACCCATTTGACCCCAAAGTCTTTTATTTTTTTAAAGATTTATTTTATTTATTTATGCACAGAAGAACTAGGATGTAGGCCAGAGATGCAGGGTGAGAGGATTCACCAGAGACAGAGTGGGGAGCAGAACAAGTGGATCTACTGAAACACACTGCTGAGGGAAGCAGCAGGTGAGACAGGAGAGGTCTGCTGCGCCATGTGGGTCATCTCCCTGGCTGGGAATCGAACTCATGTCTCATTGGCTAGCAATAGCTTGATAGCGCTGCGAGTTAACCCCTTGTGTCACCAGGGAGGCCCCCCAAAGTCTTTTAATCTTCAAGAGCAGTTGATAGTGCAGAGGCTGAGAGTCATCTCCTGGCTAGGTTTCTTTGAGTACATTCAAGAGTCCTTTTAAGCCTCAGTGCCCTCACCTGTAAGATGGGGATTTGGTGAGGAATCCAGGTGCACCAGGTAGAAGGCAGGTCATAAAACCCCACTGGTTTCTCATAAGAAGAATTAACTGCTGAGCCTTCCTGGTGGTACAAGGGGTTGAGCGCAGCACTATAAAGCTATCCGCAGCCTCTGCAGCACAAGTTCAATCCCCAGCCAGCCAGGGAGCCACTCACATGGCGCAGCAGACCTCTCCTGACTCACCCTCCGCTCCCCTCAGCAGTGTATTTCGGTCGGTGTGCCTGTTCTGTGTCTCTGGTGAATCTCTCAACCCCTCCACCTCTGGCTTGTACCCCAGTTCTTGTGTGCATGAATAAATTAAAAAAAAAGGAAGAAAAGTTAACTTATTCCCATGTATCTTCTGCTGCCATTCATCTCTCTGGTGCTCTTCCCTCTCAAGTCTTTTTTTCAGAGATTTCTTCAGTGGACAGAATTATTGGATCCTACAAATCTGGTCCTTTCAATTGTAAGTATTTTCTTGTTCTTAGAAATAATGACTTTCACATTTTATTCTGGAATGGGAATGTAAAGACGTGGTCTCTTGAAACCATTGAAATAACAGGATCCTTATGTACTGTCATGCTTTTATTCCTTCCAAATGCATGGATTATAGGCTCAGGGGGCTGCATAAAAGTGTACAGGTGAGACCAAGCCCTGGGCAGGTGCTGGTGGTTCAAGAGGATGAAAACAAACCTCCCGGATCTTGGAGCCTGTCACCAACTGACCTGGGATTCGAGGGGCCCTGCAGTGAGGCTCAGCCTGGGGGACTGCTTCACCCTGTTGGGGAGGGGTTGAGGAGAGGTTGGGATGGGAAGGGGCTGAAGGAAGATCAGGGCGTGGACTGTAAGTAGGTCTAGCAACCACTGGGGCTTCTCCGTGGGGAATCTAGGCACCCCAGAGCCTGGAGTGTCCTTCAGACTAGAGGGGTTTGCACTGAGACCATGGGGTGAGGTCTATTAGGGAGGCTCTCTTTGGGTGCCATGTGGGAGGTAACCAGAGGGAACCAGTCAATGTGATCAGTTCAGGGGATGACTCAGCTGTGCAAGCGAGTGAAGGATGAAGAGAAGGTACCAGGCATGGCTGAGGCTGGTGACCCTGTCAGTGACTCTTCAGGGCCAGATCCCATCCTGGTGCTCATGATGTTTCATACAACCCTGTTTATAACAGAAAGAAGCAAGAAGCACCCTGAATGCCCATCCTCGGGGAAATAGCGTGTGGAGTATTCATAGAGTGGAATGCCAGTCAGCTCTTAAAAGCAGTGATCTAGTTTTCAACATATGCTATTAAGTGAAAACATGTGATATATGTGATGTTAAATGGAAAAAACATGATATCTGTGCTGTTGAGTGGAAAGAGCAGGATGCATAAAGTACAGTAGTTATGCAAATTATAATATAAAATAACCACTACTCCACATTTTTTATGGATACATGTATTCCTGTGTGTGTAAGTACACAAAATTGGACTGGCAGTTTGTGCCTCTGATAGACTGGGGAGGGGAACAGGACGACGGATCACGGCTCTTTGTGGAAGAAGAAAAACAGAAGCAAATATAATTGTTTACAGTTGTTGATTTGGGGTGAAGGGGTTATGCGTATATGGTGATTTATTATGTTTCCTGTATTTGATTTCTCATATTAAGTGAAAAAGAAGAGAGGAAATAGACTAAATGGATTAGCTGTGGGGTGGTAAGGGGTACGGGATTTCCAGGTTTCTGATGTGGTAACCAGGGGGGTGGGGTCCATTCACTGAGACATCTGGGAACCTGCCCCGTGGGGTCAGCTGCTGTTGCTGTCTGGGGAGCTGGGTCTGGAGGGCGCGAGGGACTCTCGGATAGGAGCTGTCGGGGTGTCGAGAACATGGCCATATATTACATTGAAGGCAGATGTGAGTGAGCACACCTGAATCTGTGGATGAACAATATTAAGATCATTTCTTTGATTTTTTTTTTTTTTTTTTATCTGATTTAGGAAAAAATAGAAAAATCAAGGCAACTGTTGCTAACCTGTGAAGATGCATACAGATTTGACTTGGGGGACCGAAGGGTAGGTTTCGTGGCCCCCAAGTGGGGTCCTTGGGTGGGGTTGTCTTCAGCTGATTCTGCTTGCACGGTTGGAAATCAGGTAGAATGTTGCCTTTGTAAACACTGCCCAGAGGATCAGCTTTAGTTGAAAAATCAGGTTATTTTTTTAATGGACAGTTGGCCTTTGAACAATGCCCAGTATAAGTTGACTTCCCCAAGATTTAACTACAGGTATTCTTTGGATAGCTTCATAGTGCTGTGCCTTACCCTTGCACTACCTGGGAGGTCCCTAGGTGTCCTTTGGGATTCGAAGGGGGTTGATTTCCTGACCACCCCCTTCCCTCGCAGGATACAGGATCCTCTGATGCTCAAGTCCCTTAGAATGGACCCTGCCAATCAGCAGACTTGGCATCGTTGAATGTGGACCATGGGGATAGAATCTGAGTATCATTGGACCCATACAGTTTAAATCTGTGCTGTTCAAATGTCAGATGTAGTTAGAATTCCCTCTCATAAATAGGATTCTAGGAATGAGTTTTAAGGAGGAACCAGCACAGGGGTCCTCCTGTGTACTGGGTCCGCGTGAGGATTCTCTGTCCTGGCCCCTGGAGACTGGTGGCCAACTCCAGACCTTGGGCAGAGCTCCTAAGTCAGACTGTTCCCTTTTGAAGGCGGCACTCTAGGCCAGGTTCCCTTCCTGCCAGAGACTCAAACCAAGTCTTTTGTCATCTCTCTGCAGCCTGGGGGCTCCCTGGAGCCCACAGACGCCAGTCCAGCGAGGCAGCCTGTGGGACGCTCACATGCCTAACTTAGTTTTTGAAGAACTTGTCTGGGCCTCTGGGCCCACCACCTGGCCCTGATGCTATGACTTGGCCAGTGGCGTGGGAGCTGCAGGTTGTCACCTTTGCTGATAGGCAGGGTCCATTCTAAGCAGCTGACTCTGAGCTGGGGGTGGCTGGATTCAGGGACTCAGCCAAGGGACAAGTTAGGTGTTGACCTGGAGTCCTTGCCACAGTCAGGAACGCAAGACTTTTTAATGTTCTGGTCATTATCTTTGTGTGGCTCATCACTTCACTTCTCAGTTCTTACATTTATTCATTCATTTGATTCATTTATTTGGTTTGCTTCTGCCCACGTGCTGGGAAGCAGCTCTGGCCTGCTCTCTCAAAAGACAGAACAAAGATGGGACCAGAAATGAGACTAAAGGGATTTGTTGCTGCTGTCACCTGAAGAGCTTAACTGCTTGTTTCTTCTCTTTTTTCTCTTTCAAGATACAAGAAGCTTGGAAGAGAAGTCTTGTAAGTTTCAGCCCCTTCTTAATCTTTAGCCTCCTAAAAGACTAAACATCAGACTGACCTTTGTGTTCGCCCTCTTGAAGTCAACAGTGCACCCTGACAATAGCAGACTGATCCCCGTCGCGTTTCGACCTGCAGGTGAGCTCACTCTAACTTTCACGTGAAAGTTGGGAAGATGCGATTGTAACAGTTAGGAAAGGTTTTTTCCCCTTGGAATGATTTCTGACTATGAGGCTGGAAATCACAGCCTAAAAGGAATGTTTCAACAGCACATGACAGGGATTGGCAGTGGAGAAGAGAAG
Organism: Talpa occidentalis; assembly: GCF_014898055.3. Taxonomy (NCBI): domain Eukaryota; kingdom Metazoa; phylum Chordata; class Mammalia; order Eulipotyphla; family Talpidae; genus Talpa; species Talpa occidentalis. The sequence continues at coordinate 7,532,010 of NW_023605194.1, forward strand.
GTTTGGGACCCACAGCAGTATCCAACCCTGTGGAAAGATCTGGGCAGTGGGGCAGTGGGTCTGAGCCCCACCCTGCTTCATCATGCCCAAAAGAACACAGCTAATTCTTTCATCGATGATTCCAGAAGGTATAGCTCACAAGGGCTAGTATCAGGAATTCCCATAAAATTCTCTTTGCTATGAGCAAGAAACTGGAACCAACATAAACATCCAAAATTCAGGCTGTTAAATAATTCATTAAAAAGAATGAGGTAAAACCTACATGCGAATGTTGCTATTTTGACCTCGTGAATCATGAACATTCATAATGACATCTAGGGTGGTGAGTCCTTCCCAGGAGGTTTTCAGTTGACTTGACCCAGACCCAGCAGCGGGGCCCTATCTCCGGCAGCTATAGCCTTCTGAAGTGTAATTTAGATTTGCAAGTTGAAATTACTCCTTGATCCATAGTCTGCAGAGCGGGTATTGAATTAGCAGCTATGAAAACAACATTTCTCTTCTTATAAATGGTCATTAAACAAATATTTTTGAAAAGAATTTTTTTCTCAATCAGTTGGTCTCAACATTGGGCTGAAAATATTCAGTAAACAGCCTCCCTGGTGGTCTACGGGTTAAGTCTCAGTGCTATCACCGCTGCAACCTGAGTTCGATCCCTGGCTAGGGAGCGACCCACATGGTGCAGCAGACCTCTTCTGTCTCCCCGCTACTCCCCTCGGCAGTGGATTTCAGTCAGTCTGCCTGTTCTCCCCCCTCCATCTCTGGTGAACCCTTTTACCCGCCCCCCACACCTCTGGTCTACACCCCAGTTCTACACATACAAAAAAAGAAAAGAAAATATTCAGTAAACGATGTGTAAACAGATGTACTGCCGTCCAAGTTTTGAGCACAGAGTAGACTTAGCATCATTGTTAAGGATTTTCAGGATGAGGAATGAGCACTGGTTTCGACTCAGTCACCTGCTGCATTCACCCCTCAGGAGAGTCCCGACCAGAAGGTTTTCGGTTGACCTTGCCCAGCTCCAGCAGAGGAATCACCTTAACCTTCAGTGATGGGCTGGGAAGGCTGCAGAGACCCTATCTTAGGTGTTTCTGTCCTGCGCTGAGTCACGTTTCCCACATGCACATGGTTATTTTGTTAGGGAAAAAATTGAGTAAAAAATGTCCTTTGCAGCCAGTGCTGTCAGGAGGCTGGAGAGGACTTGCTGAGGGGACATGCCCCTTGCACCTCTCCCCTCCTCAGCAGCTGCGGTCACTGGTGCTCTTCTCTTTGCAGCTCTCCTGCCTTTCTCAGCTCCCACGGTGAGTCCGCTGTGGCCATGATGAACAGGCGTAGAGGGTGAGGCCCGCCGTCTCTGACCTGGCCCAGAGACTGCCCAAGAGATGGTTATACCTTCCACCCTGCCCCCTACTTATCCAGTCAGGCATCCCGGCTTCTGGAAGGCTCAAGGTGTCACAGGGTAATCCCTGTGTAGGAGATCCCTGAGTGAAGATGTGCTTCCTGTCATCGGCTCTAGTGCTCCCCCTGAGCCAGTCTGCTCCTTGGGATCTGGAATTGCACCCCCAGCCCCTGAGGTTATCCCACTGGCTCTGGGACAGTGTTCTCACATAATGGAGACACCCCTCTGCTCCTCTTCCACACTTGACCTACGTCCCTGGCCCCTTGCTGCCCTGCTCGGTGGCAGGTCTTAGGGGGAGGGACTTCTGGGAGACTCTTTGGGCCCAGCAGGTGCTCCTTTACCATGGCTTGTCCACCTCCCACAGTCCCCTGCGTCCACACCCTGCTGTCCCTTCCCAGCTTCCGGGGTGTGGTGCTCCCTTCTGCCTCTCACCCAGAAGTTCCTTGTTAACACAGACTGTCCCTCCCCCCAAACACTTACAACTGCTTTATTTCCTTAAAAGGTATTTTTGTCACTGCTATCAACAAGAAATCTGAAATCCATGATTTTACCTCAGGTAGCAATTACTTCTTTTTTGTGATTACAAAATTCTGTTGTGCCTGAAATCAAAATGTGATGTCTCTGCCTCTTCTTTCTGCAGGCTTCCTTCTATTCCTACTCCACGGCCTTCAACATGGTCAATGGGAATGCCAGCTATGTGAGTCCTGGGGAGCCCGCAGCTTTATGTTTTCTTTTTTAAAGATTTATTTTATTTATTTATGCATACAAGAGCTGAGTACAGGCCAGAGATGCGGGGGGTGAGAGGATGATTCACCAGAGACAGAGTGGGGAGCAGAACAGGCAGATTGACTGAAATGCACTGCTGAGGGGAGCAGCGGGCAAGACAGGAGAGGTCTGCTGCGCCATGTGGGTCAGCTCCCTGGCCAGGGATCAGCTGCAGTGGCTGGTGATAGCTTGATAGTGCTGAGACTTTAACCCCTGCACCACCAGGGAGGCCCATGATCTGTGGTTTTTGCTAACTACAAACTTTTTTTGTTTGTCCTTAGAATCGTCGCCCACTTGAGAGTATATTACTAGGGACAGGAGTAATTGCTTCTTCGACCTTTTTTGGAGTGAGTATTTTAAAAATTGTTTCTATAGAATCTAAAAGGCTCTATTTGTTCTGATTACAAATTTATGTTCCAACAAACAATTTAAAAAATATGGATCAGTCATAAAAGTCATTTGTCATTCTGTCACCCCCTAATAATCACAAGGACATTCTAAGTTTCTAGGCATTGGCTCAGTACTGTTCTTTTAAAAAATAATTTATGATATGTAAACATGTTATGCAAATTGTATGTTGCTTTGGATGTCAGATCCCCGTAATGGTTAAAAATAGAGATTTTGGACTCAGATAGGCCTGGGGTTGCAACTGTCATCCTCAACGGCCTAGTACCTCTGAATAAGTCATGTGGCCTCTCCAAGGCTCCGTGTATAGGCCACTGTGCAGACATAGTGGGTTCAGTTCCAGACCACCCCAAAAAGAGAATGTGGTGAACCCACCATCCTGCTAAAGCAAGTCACACCAGTGTTGTGGTTCCCAGTGCGCATAAGACTTCTGTCACTCTACACTGTCATCTAGCATGTCCAAACAATGTCATCCCTTCATTAAGACTCATTGCTAAAAAAGGCTGCCATCACCTGAGCCTCAGTGCAGTGTGACCTTGTGCTGGTCGGGGGTCTGTAAGGAAGGACACTGTCTGCAGGGTGCGGTGAAGCGAGCCGTGCCCCGTGCAGCTGTGACAGGCAGCGAGGACACCTCGGCGTGGCCAGAGTGAAGGCGTGCACGGCGAGCTCTCGTGTGGTCTCTTGGCCATGGGGCTGAGAGGGGCCCCTGCGCTGTGCTGTCCAGGGTGTCTGGCTGCTGCCCGGACCTGTGTAATAGTGATTATTCTCTCGCTTTCCAGGTGGTCCCTCGTTTGGTGATGAAGGCGCCCCTGGATAACGTTTTGTGGCGGAAAGCCCTTCCTGTGCTCCTCGTCGGTGAGCAGGAAACCAGCTGCCTCCGTGGCTTTTGAGCTTTTCTTCCATCTTCAGGGACACCCAGGTCTCTTGGGGGCTGATGGCAGCGGACACTGCTGCTGTTGGGGGGCTCTGGAGCCCCCAGGCCCAGATTCAGTCTTTGGTTTGAGAGGTGATGCTTTCCCTATAGCTTCGCCTTTAGTTGTCAAAGGATGAACGTGTCTGGAGACACGTTACATTTTAACGACTTTGCTCTCCATGTATAAAGACACGCCCTGTACGTGGATTATTTCACGTATCCTGGCGACAGTTTATGGGCAGATAATATTCTCATTTTCAATTGAGGAGCCTGAGCCAGGGGAGGGGAGGTGGCTGTCCTGGGGTCCACACAGGGAGGCACTGGGTCACGGGGGTTCCAGCCCGGCTGTCTGACTCCAGAGGGAGTGAGAAAGACACCAGCTGGCTGTTTCAAGTTCACCAGCCTGTGAGTTCACTAGTTCACGTTCCGAATTTGGGTTTGGGAATGACGTCAGTGCTGAAATTTGGGGAGTTGTTTTACTGAAACATGGTTAAACCCGCTTAAGCAATTAAGGGGGCTATATTTCAAGGGTTCCAGGGTTTCTCCTGCCATCCTGTCAGGGAGGTGGGCTGGGCTTCAGGGCTGAGATCCTGCTGCTGGGTGTAGGTAGGATTCAAGGCTGAGAAGTCAGTGCCCTGGCCCCCTCCAGAGCCCCAGGAGAGGCCTTGTTGGCTCAGCACATGTCAGATGACTGACCACCTTATGGTCAGGGAGGGGCAGCCGTTGGTGAAAGAGTCTTGACACACCCCCCAAAGTGTGCCTTTTGTGTTCTCTTTTTCATGGCCACAGCCCACATCAGTGGTATGAATGTCGTTGTGTCCCGAAGTTTGGAGCCCATGCGAGGGATTGAGGTCATGGACAAGGATGGCAACGTCATAGGCTATTCCAGAAAAGCTGGGACGAAGGTAGGGCACGTAATGGAGCCAAGCTGCTTGCCTTTGTGGCAAAGAATTGAATTTTCTGTCTGAGAGCCAGTGACACATCCTCCTTCAATGTCTTCTGGTGCTGTCTTCCCTCTCCTGGGTACTCTCTGAGTATTTCCATTTTGCACTCTGATGTTTAAAAAGATGGTATACTGGCCTGGGTTCTCCAGAGGAGCAAAGCAATAGGCCATTAGCTATGTAGCTCTTTGCATATGTTCATGTGTGAAGGGATTTATTTTAAATAATTGACTCATGCAGTTGCAGGGACTGATAAGTTGGGGATGTGTAGGGCAGGCTGGCAGGCTAGAACCACAGACTATATAGTCTTGCGGCAGAATTTCTCTGAGATTCCTCAGGTTTTGCTCTTCAAACTGTCCAACTTATTACCCTCCACATTATGGAGGGTAATCGCCTCATTTAAAGTTAGATGATGTTGATAGTAACCACATGTGGAAACTACCCCACAGCAAGTTCATGTTTGATTAAATAACTGGAGATTTTTAGCCTGACCAATTGGCCTGAAAGACTGACCACCCCATCTGGGCCAAATGCCTGGCCCCTCGATGAGTGTGAAATGATGTTTTGATGTTTTTCTAGCTCAGCACCCACCTTCCTGGTCAGCTCTGTGCTCCTGGAGGTCAGCGGACACCCTCCCTGTCCTTCTCACAGCAGATTTTCTTAGTCTTCATCTTTGCGATCCAATTTGCTATCCAAGATCGCCTATGAAAACCCCATGCCTTATAAAATATAAAACCCAAACTCTTATAAAATGCCTCAATTTTTAGTAACTTGTATTATTAGATAGTATATCCTTTTTGCTCAAGTTGAGTCAGTGGCTTCTGGGTATAATCAGCTTTAAGAAACTGCAGCAGCCTCTGGTAGTCTTTTTGGATGTGGCCTTTTTTAAAAGTGATTTTTTTCAGCAAGTGAGATCTTTTTTGGTCCCTGTGATGACTTGAGCGAAAGAGTGGTAACCTGAGGCAGTGAAGTGACACGAAAGAGCCACATGGAACAGCCCCTGTGATGAAATGAGAAGCTGGGCTTCTCAGTGTCAGTATTCAAGAGGACACTCTCAGCCCGCTGAGGCTTCGGCTCAGCTCATCCATGCAAGAGGAGGTCAGGAGAGATGGCAGCTCCTTCAGTTGGCAAATGCATCATTATCCGGTTCGTGAAACATCATAATCTACATCCTGTCAATGATTTACAAAGCCGACTTGCAAACCGGCAGCTACATGCTACAGAGGCTAACCCAGCAGCTACGTGCTCATCAAGTAGTGTGTTTGCAAAGTGACCCCCTTTCTGAATGAATCACGACAGGGCATGATAATTACAAGTAACAAGGAGAGAAACTGCTGCCAGAAATAAAATACCTCATTTTCAAAATGCAGGTTCTGTGCCTAAGAAACGCCCCTAGAGACATTTAACAGCTTTCTTAAGGTATCATTTATGTCCTATGAAATCCACCCATTATAAGAGCAGAGTTTGATGAATTTTAGTCAACTTAAGCAGTGTGCAACCTTCATCACAGCCCAGTTAAAACATTGCCCTCACCCTCAGAATTCCCTTGTGCCCATTTACCATCTCTTCTCCCTCACCCCTACCCCCACCCCGAGGAAACCCTGATCTGCCTGTCTTTGCAGTTTTGTCTTTTGTAGAAATTTCATGTAAATGAGTCACACACTCCTTGTTTATATCTGATGCCTTTCACTCTTGAGGGTCATGCACCTTGTGTGAGTAACCTGACCCAAGTGCCCACTGCTGAGCCAGTTCCTCCCGAGGGAGGTAGCACCTTGGCTTCTCCATCTCCAGGTGGGGGACATTGGATCGTGTCCAGTTTGGGGCTTTGATGAATCGTGCAGCTCTGTGTGTGGACATATGTTTGCATTTCTCTTCAACTCAATCTTAAACATAATTGTATTATAATTGAAGAAAACATAATTTTAATTGTATTGTGCTAAGTTGATGGAATGTTGGTTCAGAGCTCTGTGTATGACTTAGGGGTACAGGATCATCACCTCTTTCATCACAGCAGCTGTCACTGCAGGGTGTTGGGGTTATGAGCTATGCTGACTGCTGCAGAGAAGAGCGAGAGCCAGCGGTTCATTCACAGCAGCTCCTCAGCGCCTCCTGCCCACCAGGCACAGTGTTAGGCTCTGGACACCCAAACCCTCACCAGTTGAGATCCCTTCTTTCCCGGACCACCCAGCCTCTCAACAGGGTGGCAGCCTCAGGCCTGGCGAGCTAGGGACTAGTGCCAGTCCATCTCATCAGGAGGGGCTTCCTTGTTTAGTATGAAGGCCAACTTAGGGTAAAAGAAAGGTTTAATGGTTTGCTTTTAAAACACAGTTTATCCACCTTTTCAGAATAGTGTCTGCTGCTGTGCGTAAGCATACGCATTCTTTTGTCATTTCCCTGTCACTGAAAGGTTTATTTCCTTTGGCTAAAATTTCAGAAACAGCAATATCTGATTGTAATGGGCACCTTTCATCAGATTTCAGGGCCTGGTCCATGGTGCTGCCCTTGACTGGCCTGGGCAGCCATGCCTCCCCGTGACAGGTGTCCTCCCGGCGCCCGGGACGGATGGGGCAGCTGGCCTGGTCCCGCTGATATGGACACACGCCATGCTCAGCAGCCGCGTTTATCTTGCTGAAGCTGAGCAATGCATTGATTCATGGTGGCTGAACATTTGTTTGGGGAGCCCCCTCCTCGGCTCCCCATGCAAGGGCAGGAGTGCGGGTGCAGGAGAAGGGCCGAGAAGGAAGGGGGTGGCCAGGTCCCGGGAGGCTGGAAGCGGAAGCAGGAGTGTTGGGGGCAGGAATGGTGGCGCCTGAGCCTGTCCACCTGGGGACCAGCAGTGCTGTTTTGGGGTTGGTCTCACCCCGGGTTTGGTCTGGCATTAGCATGCTTCACGGATGGTCTGGTATCCCTGGGAAGTCTCAGGTGGCCCCGGAGCGGCCTGGTTCTGAGCACGCGACTCACGGGAAATGGTGTGTCTGACTGTTAGCACAGCCGTGTGTGGCATAGGAGGGAGGACAGAATGTCACAAACTGCTGACATTTGTGCCAGCTGCAATTTAGTCCCGCACTGTTAATGACACCAGCCAAAGACAGGTGCCCGCAGGTGGACTCCCGTGTGCTCCGTGTGGGTGTGGTGCCACCCCAGTGCTCTCCGACTGGGTTCTGGGGGATTCCTCCCCTGGAAGGGTGAGGGGGAGCAGCTCAGGGTACAGAGGCTGGTGGGTTGGAAGGAAAATGGGGAGCAGTCCTGGGGCAGATCCAGCATTTCCACACTCCGGCTGCCATTTGGGTCTTAGGGAGTTTTGCCTAAGACGCCGCCCTTGCTTGTGCGCAGTGAGTGTTTTATTTGGTGGGGGAGCTGTTGGACACCACTGTGTGGCCTCCGGCTCCCCGGAAACACCCGGCCTCCATGCCCCTGCGCATCAGGAGTCGCGGCCTCCCCTTGCCAGGCGCAGCATTTCTCAGCGCGGAGGGCAGTTGCTGTTTGTGTCTCGGGGTGCAGGCTCCCTGCACACCTCCCACACCACAGGCTAAGCTGCTTCCTTCCCACTTCCGTCCGCCAGGCTGTGAGGGACACGGCGACGTCCAGGGCGCTGCTCTTTGGGACCTCAGCTCTGATTCCCGAAGTCTTCTCCTTCTTTTTCAAAAGGTAAGGGGCCAGCGGAACCACCCCTTAGTCTGGAAGGACAGACTGGCCGCCAGGGGATGGGGAAGCGGGGGAGGCCGGTGCAGAGGCTCCACTGTGTGTGACGCATGGAAACTTCTGGAGCAGAACCTGCAGCACAGGCGGTGTTGCTTTGTGATTCTGGTGTGCCGTGTTGTGCACCAGCTGCTGCTGTGAAGACAGAAAGGGAAATGCTGTAACAGATCTGGACCATGAAATAAAAAGTCAGTGGTCAAAGGTACTCTGCTCCTTGGTGGGAATCAACATGGTGGCCATAAATTCCTTATAAAACTTGTCAAATTCTGAACCTGCTTCAGTCATCTTCTTGCTAGACTCTTCCTCAGTGTGGACAGTAAGCCTGATTTCGGGCAGGTGCGGATCCAGATGCGTGGGATCCAACCACGTGGACTATAACCCAGGCCCCATCCTGGGTCAGCTCCGTCCGTGGATGTGTCCCTGCACCTGCTGAGGCTTGTTCCCCGCTTCTAGAGTGACAGGCTTGGAAGGGGTGCAGGTGCTCCCAGCTCCGATTGGCTGATCCCTGAGCCTCTTCTCCCCTTCATTCCAAGCATGTTTGAAATTAGATGAAGCTGTTAACACCAGAGTCAGCAGACTGTAATCCCTTTTGAGAAGAAATGGCCTGTTAGGGCCTCCCTAGTGGCACAGGGGTTAAAGTCTCAATGCTGTCAAGCTATTGCCAGTGAGTTCGATCCTCCACCAGGGAGCAACCCACATGGCGCAGCAGACCTCTCCTGACTCACCCGCTGCTCCCCTCAGCTGTGTATTTCTGTAGGTCCACCTGTTCTGCTCCCCACTCTGTCTCTGGTGTATCATCTCACCCACACTCTAGTTCTTGTATGCATAATTTTTTTTTTAATTTCTTTTTTTTTAAGAGTTATTTATTTATTCGTTTGTTTGTTTATTTATACAAGCACTGGGTACAGTCAGAAACGCGGGAGGGTGAGAGAATTCACCAGAGCCAGAGCGGGGAGCAGAGCAGGCAGAAGGACCGAAGTACACTGCTGAGGGGAGCAGCGGGTGGCAGGAGAGGTCTGCGCGCCATGTGGGACCCTCCTCCGGTGGCCGGGGAGCAGCCAGGGATCGAACCAGTGCTGCAGAGGCCGCGGGCAGCTTCGCAACCCAGCGCTCAACCGCTGCGCCACCGGGGAGACCCCTTGTATGCATAATTTTTAAAAAGTGAATCTTTAAGAAAAGAAGAGAAAAAAAATGCCCTATTAGTGAGCCTGGGAACAGATCGGCCATGTGAGAAGCCCAGCTGGCAATCATTTAGGCCGCAAGGTTGGTTTAGGCGCTGGGCACGGGCAGCAAACGTCACCTGTGAAGCTTAAACAGAAGCCAAGTGGAGGTCCTGTCTTCTCTTCTCCCTCATGGGCGCTGGCTTCCTCTCCTGTCACACACCTGGGGTATTAGTTGATGATGGACATGCCTGCCCACACCTCACAGTGTCCTGCTAAAAGATGAAAGATCAGCTCACTCCAGAGAAGGCACTCCTGTCTTCCACTCAGTTCCCAGACTCCAGGCTCACCTGCCTGGTGCTGAGCCATCCACTGTGGCCAGGCAGTGAGGTAGGAAACCCCATGGGACCTCAGGAGGAGCCGTGTCCTGGGCAGAGCCAGTCATCACTTCCTGTGGTCCATCCCGCTGGACAGGAGACATCTGCTCAGTCAGGGGTCCCTGAACCATCTGGCTGACCTCAGAGCTGGCCTTCTGGGAAGCTGGTTCCTCTGCCTGGATGGCTCTGGCCTGGGAGGTAGAGAGGGTCTGCATTTTCCAGAGGGTATTGGGTGCCCAGGGACCCCAGGCTCTGAGGTGGCCTCCTCACACAGGCACCATCCCAGAGCCATGGTGGAGCCACCTTGGAGTGACCACAGTGCCTCTGATAACCCAACCCTTTCATCTGCGGCTGGAAAACGAAGGGGAACACTTTCATCTGGGAGTACATGGTCTGTCAGTGGCCGAGCCCCTCTGGGCCCCAGAGCCCAGGTGTCTGACTCTCCAGCGGGGGTTCTTTGTAGCTTCCCACACCATCTCCCACTTTTTTTTTTTTTTTTTTGTGGGATCCTCACTGGCAGCCTGGGAATGAACCGGTGCTGCGGAGGCTGCGGGCAGCCTTGCAGCCCAGCACTCAACCAGCTGCGCCACCAGGGGAGGCCCACCATCTCCCACTCTTAAAGGTCAGAGTGAGGATGTCACATCCGAGGTGGCAGAGGCGGGTTGGGGAGTGCAGGTTCTAGAATCTGACTTCGGACAAGTGACTCAACCAGTCATGGGCTGCGTCCTTGTGTGTGTGAGGGCTGGCCATCAATGCACGTGCTGTGCTTCACCTGCAGGCCAGGGCTGGTGAGCACCCTGCGGGCAGCTGCTGGTATTGCTTGTCGGTGGGGCCGTGGGCCACTGCACACAGCATGGAGGGTGAGGGGCCGGCCATATGGAACCCCATGCCAGAGCTGTGCCTCGTCTCTTCCAGGTCCCAGATTTTCCAGCAGCATCCATGGTCGTTGTGGACCTTAAAACTGTCCTGTACTGTGCTCGTAATGGGGCTGATGGTGCCAGTGTCTTTTAGTATATTCCCACAAATTGGACAGGTAAGTGCCCCCCATTTGACTGTCTAAAAATAACCCACAAAAGTTTTTTTCCTCTCATTATAAGAATAAATTATTTTCGGGCCTCCCCTGGTGGCGCAGCGGTTGAGCGCTGGGCTGCGAGGCTGCCTGCGGCCTCTGCAGCGCCGGTTCAAACCCCGCCGCCGGCGAGGGTCCCACAAAAAAAAAAAAAAAAAAAAAAAAAAAAAGAATAAATTATTTTCCTTCCTATAAAGCTACAAAGTTTACAAAAGTATAAAACGAGGTGATATGTTTTTATACATAATCCCAACACATTCCGCCTCCTACCTGCTCCCCCCACCGGTCTTGGAGTCTCTTTTTCTTAACAGTACATCAGAAGCATTTTCTGGAGCATGAAAAAAATGAGAAAACCTAACCTGTGAGATTACTTAAATATATTTTAAATCCTCCATCGCCTCTATGGACCCCACCCAGTAGAACTTTCTACAGTGATGGAAAAGGCCTCCATCTGAGCTGACCAGTCCAGGAGGCACGGGCCATGTGGATGTCGAGCACTTGAAACAAGGCCAGAGTGGCTGAGGACCTGGCATTTCAGTTGTGTTTAACGTAATTATACCTTAAGTGCTGACGTGCAGCCAGCGGGGCTGCGTGGGGCCTTAGCGTTCTGCAGTGTGGTATATATTACAATTGCTGATGAGTCAGGCCCCATTCCCAGCTCCTCTGTGACACTGAGCAATTTGCGTAAACTCTGAGATTCAGTTTCCTTATCTGTTAACCAGAGATGCAGATAATGGTATTTCCATGGAGGGCTGCTGGCAGGTATCAGGGACTTAGATGCCTGTAGCAGTTTCTGGCTTCTCTTAGCCAAATATTTCGAATGCTTGTTTCTGAACCTGAAGTGAAGTCAGCCACGTGCTCCAGGGCACAGTGCTGAGGTCTCAGCTGTCCTAGGTGTGGCTGCATTCACTGAGGGCAGCAGGCAGGGGGAGAGCATCGCATTAAAATAAAATTGTAGAAGGAAAAAATATTTTGATCCTCCTGGACCCACCTATTAGAACATGATTGGTTACAAGACTGCAGTCAGCGGACTCCTTGCATGCCCCTGATGGCGCCACTTACCCGAGAGGCAGGTCATTGTAGGGGGATTTCCTGCCTCCACGATCTGGTTTCCTCCTGCACTCTCATGTTCTCCCCACAAGCCCTGGTTGAGGGGGTGTCCTGGCAGGTGTTGCGGTAGATGGTGGGGTCCACAGTGAGTGAGAAGGAGCCCCACACTCCTGCTGCTGTGCAAAGCAGTGCCTGGTGGCTGACACAGGCAGGATAGGGCCTGGTGTCTGCCTGAGCCGCAAGCCCAGGAATCCTGGCACGGCCGGGAAGGAGCACAGCCGCGATCCCCGGCTGCTCACAGGCCACCGGAGGAGGGTCCCACATGGCGCGCAGACCTCTCCTGCCGCCCGCTGCTCCCCTCAGCAGTGTACTTCGGTCCTTCTGCCTGCTCTGCTCCCCGCTCTGGCTCTGGTGAATTCTCTCACCCTCCCGCGCTTCTGACTGTACCCAGTGCACGTATAAACAAACAAACAAACAAATGAATAAAAAAATATCATTTAAAAAAAAAAGAAAGAAAGAAAGATGCCAGGACAGGGCCTCCCCTGGTGGCGCAGCGGTTGAGCGCTGGGCTGCGAGGCTGCCCGCAGCCTCTGCAGCGCAGGTTCATTCCCCGGCCGCCAGCGAGGGGCCCACCAAAAAACAAAAAAATAAATGCCAAGACGGGGTCGTGAAGGAGCCGAGGTCAGGGGAAATAGGGGACTGCCCCATAGGTTATTCAGCTAGGGGTGGCAGGGTGGGGTGTGCCTGGCTAAAGGCCTGGGCTCTGGCCAGATGCTGACACCCCTTTCAAAACCCCAGGAGTTGCTAGAACCTTATTGTGGTGGCAGCAAGGGAGATGTTTCAGTGGGGATTGGGGGGGTGGTGTAAGGGTAGGAATGGGCCACAGTGCAGGTTTTCTCTGATCCCATGTGGATGGGGTAAAGGAGGAAAGAGTCCTGGAGTCCTCAGTGGCTTTTGCAGGCTTTTATTGGGATTACCAGGCACACGGCAGGCAGGAGTGCTGGGGGGCCGGGAGGCTGGCAGGCCTCCCAGCCCCCAGCAAGTCTTCACTCTGGGCTCTCCGGCCTTCTCTCATGTTCTCTCTGCTCTTCTCATGGCTCTGCTTCTCTGCTCCTGCTGCTTCTCTTCTCTCGGCTTCTGCGGGCGTCCTCATGACGCCGCCCTTAAAAGCCCAGTCTTAGCCCAGGTGAATCCCATCTCCCTATGCCCACACCCTACTCCAGGTGCCGCCATCAGGCATGCATTCAGGACCACAGGGTTCCCTCATCTATCCTAATGGCGGGAGGGCAGAAAAGCCTGATACTTTTACCTTACCCTACGGGGGGCGGGGGGGGGGGATTGGCTTAGTCCAGTTGCATTTGAGAAATTCGGCTCCTTGTCCCTGCATTGTAGATGGGGGTGATCCTGGAGGTCAGGAGGGCAGTTGGGAGGCCACTAATTGGAGATGATTGTCAGCTCTGGGTAGGTCCATGGTGGTGGGTGGTGGGGCATGGGAGGAAATGCCCCACCCTCTGGGTTCTTGGGCTGGCCTAGTAATAAAAGCAGCATCAAATGGTTTAGTAGAGGAAAAATCAATTTAATCACAAGTCACAGGAGAAACAGTAATGATTGTTCAAGTCCTGCCCTTCTTGTCAGAGTGGGATTTATATCCTGAACTGAAGAATGGCGTAAAGGCCCTGGGACACCAGGGAAGGGGAGGGAACCACGCAGGGGAGGGGGGCTGAGGGTGTGGCCATGGTGTCCTCCTTAGTTGGGGGAAGGACTCTTGGGGAGCAGAGATCCCTTCTTCCTGGATTAGGGGAAGGCAAAAGGATTAAGGGAAGCAGGTTTGGTCCTTAATCTTTCAGGACCTTCATTGTTCTCAGCTGAAAATAATCTGCATACTTGAGAAAGGCATCTTGAGCTCAACTCTTGAGAAACCTAGGGGTGGTCCAACTGGACCATCTTCATGTTAGAAACGCTTGCGTTGCAAGGTCGGAGCTGTGAGTGTTCATACTGGGGGTGAAAGTGAGAACAGCATCCGCCATGTTCCTGGCTCAGGACAGAGAATACTGGAAGGAAGGGCTCTGATAACTAGGATTACATTTGGCTGTAAGTAAGATCCAAAGAGTGCCTTGAACAAGGTAGAGGGCCTCCCCGGTGGCGCAGCGGTTGAGCGCTGGGTTGCAAGGCTGCTCCCAGCCTCTGCAGCACCGGTTTGATCCCCGGCCACCGGGTGAGGGTCCCACATGGCGCGCAGACCTCTCCTGCCCCCCCACTGCTCCCCTCGGCAGTGTATTTCTTCAGTCAGTCTGTTCTGCTTTCTGCTCTGGCTCTGGTGAATTCTGTCACCCTCCTGCGCTTCTGACTGTACCCAGTGCTCGTATTAATAAATCTGTAAAAAAAAAAAAAATTAAAAAACAAGGTAGAAATGTGTTTCTCATTCACATAGAGAGTGAGGTGGCCAGTCTGGGCAAGGCAGCCGTGTGCCACAGGCCCTTGATTCCTTGATCTCCGCACACCATGCCTGGGGCTTGACCCTGAACTTCCAAGTCCAAGATGGCGCCATTCTCATCCCAGGAGGCTGTGCAGCTCTTCTGCTCCCATCATATTCATATTGGCCAGAACTCAGTTATGTGACCAAGCCATACTGCAAAGGAGACTGGGAAATGAGGTCTTAATTCAAGATCTGTTTAGCATTCTGCTGCTGTGGAAGGACAGATGGCAGGACAGATGGAAGTCTCTGCTGCAGGCAAAGACTTGTGAGAAGGGTAATGTAGCACGTGTGGAGATGATTGTTGCATGATTGAAAGTAAACATGGGGAGATGGAAAGGATTGTCAGCCGATCCAGGAAGGCTGCGTGGCAGAGGTAGCCTTTGGAAATGGAATGAATTTGAACAAGCAGCGACAGGGATGGGCAGAGGACCCTGGCAGGTTTGCTGGATGGAAATGTGGCTGGGTCTCAGGGATTCTTGTTCATTGGGTTTGGTGTGATAACAGCCTAGTCATTACATAACAAAGACTTTATCGCTTGGAAGTCCATACTGAAGCATTCGTAGGAGCAATGATACACCTGAGAATTGCCTTAAAATACTTGGGAAAAGCCTCCTCACCTGGGTGTGGGAGGCACTTGATAAAAGGAGGCTGGCAGATTGTTAGCAGTTAAAGCTGAGCTGTGAGTACCTGAAGGTTCATCCCACTCATCAGCATTTGTTTATGTTTGAAATTTTCCACCAGAAAGTTGTTAAGAAGCTGGGTTACATTATTTTTGCTATAGATTAGATATCACTAAAAAAGTTGAGCTGTGAAATACATTCTGGAATGTTTGTTTTTAACTAGCCTCTAAGGCAAGAAAAGTTACTATAAATATTAAGAACTTGGCTTTGTCTTTCAGATACAGTGCAGTCAGCTTGAGAAGGAAATCCAGGCTGCCACAGAAGAAACAGAGCTCTTCTACAACAGAGGGGTGTAGGGGGGTTCAGGGGAGTTCATTCAGCTCCCGCTTGAAAACCTTCCTCTCCTCAAGGCTTTTTTTTGAGAACTCCGCCAGGTCTCCTAGAAACCCCAGAGGTACCTGCAGTTCCACCTCCCAGATGGTGTCAAGGCTGGTGGGATCTGGAGGAAAGCAGAAATGAAGCTATCTAGTCTGGCCCATGCATGGGGGCAGCTGACTCAGCAGCAGTTGTCCAGGGCCTCTGAAGGGTACTGAGAGGTTACTATTAAACTTGTGTAAAGTGGAACATTTGAAAAATTAAAGGAGGGTGCTCAGGACACAGGCATCAAATAGATGGCCCATCTCAAGATAAACAGGAACCTCTGGTGGCCTCTAGCCGCAAAGCCAACCTCCCTTGCTACCCAGCTTATTCCTCTCCTGAGCAACTACTTAAACTCTTTGCTCCAGGCCATCCAGCTCCTCTGTGTCACTGGAAGCCACCGCCATGAAATCCCAGGCTGCCTGCCAGCAGTGGCGCCTTCCTCCGCCCACACCCACCCTTCCCTCCTCCAGGGAGGTCGAAGGTGCCCTGGACTTGGCCCATCCCTTCCTATTTCCTCGGCCTGGCTCTGTTGGATCTCCAGACTCCAGCCACCCCTCTCCTGTCGCGTTGAAACTGCTTGATTGATGAAAAAGCAGCCCCCTCCCTTTGTAGGCAGCCTGTCAGAGAATTGTCTGCCCTGCAGTGTCCACCCCAGGATTGTTCTCACCTGTGCCCTGCCACTCACTGGGCTGCCACTGCTGGCTGCTTAGACACCCTTTGGGCCTGCCCCGCCCTGAGCGACAGGCCCACATCCCCCTGCTGCCTGCTCTTTGCCACTTAGATGAAGCCATCTCTACCTCCCAATCTCCGGAAATGGCTCTGGCCAAGCCGGCCACCCTTTCTTAAGCCCCTCCGCAGCCCTAGACCAGTGGTGTGAGGGTTTCAAGCTCACCCTTCTAGGGCCCACTACTCCCCAAGCTTAGTCCAACAGTGCCCCCTGCTGGCATCACTCATTTCTCTCAGGTCTAGCTCCCTCCCAGCCATGCTCCCATCAGCTCTTTAATATCGCATCTGTTCCAAATGGCTTCCCAGGGCGTGGGGATCAAATCCACATTCCTTGCCATGGCAGGCAGGAGCCTTTTATTACACACATCGCTTGCCACTCTTTCCTCATTCTGGACCAACATCCAGTTCCTCAAATGAGCAGTGGTCACTCCAGGCCTTCACACTAGCTATTCCCTCTCTGGGATACTTCCTGCTTAAGCTTCCTGTGTGACTCCAGTCACTCCCTCCAGGAAGCTTCCAGGATTCACAGTCCTGACTCAGGTGCCCCTTCTGTCTGCTCCCACAGCACTTGCCTCACCACAATGGCTTGTTTGCTGCCCCCTAAGCCATGCATCACGGAAGTCCCAGGATACAACACGCCTCGCCTGGCGAGGTCCCGAGCACCTGTGGACTGGAGGATGCTTCCAACATACCCTGCCCCAAATCATCAGACTATCAGGGCCTTTCAGTTTTCACTAGGCAAGAATGATGGTTACTTCCAAACATGGTGAAAGGGGTCTCATAATAGCCAAGCACAAACTCAGTGGAAATGGTCTGCCAGCTGGCTCAGTATAGCCTCAGGCTTATGCTAAACAAAATTAAAATTTGCAAAGACTGGGGGGAGGTTTAGCCTCTGATAGGTGACAGTAGAAGTGTGAGGCATCTTTTTGAAGGAGATACCTAAGGATATGGGGACAGGTAGGGCAGTGGGGGGAAGGATCCTGAACCCCACCCTTTCACTTGCAAATAGGTCTTTTTTCTTACCCATGTAACTGCATGTTTGCAGTTCACAAAAACGGTTTTTTCTTTTGTTTAGAGTGGGGAGAATTACTTCATCTCCCTAAAACTTTGTTGCGTATCAAAATATTTCCACTTTATTTCTGCATTATAAGTTTGTAATCTTAACAACTTTGATCATTAGCTAATACAATACAAAAGAGGGGGGAAAAGATGTTAGTATTCATTTTCATAAAGTGCAGATTTAATCATTTGCCTCAGGAAAACAACCTCATTTCAGATCCTTCCCTAACCCAAGGAGGGAACAAGGCCCTTTTTTATTTTTACTTAACCCATGTCTAACACCAAGAATAAACAATCGGAGTCCAATAAAGACAAGTTATTTGCAGACATTTTTCTGGGTAAGGAAGTGCAACAGAGCTAGTGAAAACTAACCTCATAATCAATATGAATATATAAGCCCAAATCACAAATACATAATTTAGACTCCCGTGCTGCTTTTCTAAGTTTTAGGTTCTCCAGTTTTTAAGAAGGTAGATAGCTAAACAAGATCATATGTGGCCAAATTACTTTTACTGAAGTTGTTTGAAGACACTGGTTTAGCCCTTGCAGGAAGTTAATGATTCCATTCCCTTACTAATTTAAAAAAGCTGCTGTTTGTCATTAAGCCCATTATATTCCAGTTATTTATTTTATTCCACCATACAAGGATTGCATCTTTCCAAAAGAATATTGCTAGCAACAGGGTAAACTGAAGTACTTATGGCTTAAATTTGCCAAGTGCTTATCTCTGTCGGTATAAATATGATTAAAGTTGTCTACTTGAGTATAAAATCTGTGCAAAACCTCCGTACTATAGGCAAAATGTTCAAAGGCCAAGAAAAAAAATTTCTTTTACAAGAAAGTGCAACTGCAGGGTCTTTTGAATGATCTTCTAGACAGTTCTGCAGAAAACTTAGTAGTTTGGCTCAGAAGGTAGAGTTTCCTCATGAGGAATTTGAGTTCTTCCTAGAAGAATACAAAGCAAAATTTCAGGCAGCTTTCTGAAAATAAACCATTAGGTTTGTGGCTATACAAAGACAAACTAGAACTTAGAATAATGAAGGCATCTGAATTTTCTGGGATTGCACAGAACTTTCTCACTGCAGGACATTGGGCCATGTTGTGCTCTCACGTCTAGGTGTTACATCACGTGGTCCTGACCAAGGCAGGCAACTAACCAGACGGGAGAAAGTGTTTTCACGTTTCAGTGCTTTTTTTTAGGTCAAATCTCAATACTTTCAAATAAATCATTAAAAATAGACCATTTTCTCTGTTATTTTCAGCATTTTACATAGTTAGTGGGTAATCATGGTGAGCACTGTCGGTCACCAGTGCCTCGTTCGGTCCCCATCAGAGCTTCAGCATTTGTTCAGCTGCTGCCAGGTGGTAAAGGAAGTTCTCTGTGGCTGGCGGGAATCGTCTCTGCTTTAGGGCCTCCAAATTGAGTACCAGCTTTTCTCCCTCACCAGAAGCTTCTGAAAATGGTGCCAGGTTGGTGAAGATTTCTTTTGTTTTTAGGGAAATATCCTTTAATAGAACAGGAAAATATACAATGTGTTAGTATCAACAAATCTGAATGACTGCACTAGGATGGAATTCTGCTTATTTTTTAAAGTTTATCAGTGACTTTGTTCATAAATTAAGAAATATGAAAAAACTGAATTTAGCAAAGTCACCATCACAAGTAGTTGTTTTTGGCCACTTCAGTCATTTCCAAGCATCCAGTTCAGTAGCATTAAGTACATTCGCATGCTGTGCCGCTGTCACCATGATCCATCTCCAGGGCCCAGTGGCCTATCTCACTGCAAGTGACCAGTCTGGCATCAGCCCTGAGCATGGAGTCTAGGGGCTGGGGGCCACGGCAGCCCCTACGGCTACTATGCCCCAGGGCCTTCTGCACACCCTCATCTGAGTGCCTGCCACCAGCCTCCCCTGGTCACTTCCCAGTCACTTCTGCCCATATGTACCCAGAGTTCAAGCTGCTCTGTGGCTCAGCACCAGCAGCACTGGGTCAGGATGCAGAAGTAGGAGGACCAGGCGTTACCTGTATCACTTGGCTGTCGGACTTCTCTGGGTCTTCTGCAGACTGAACGATTAACTGGCCGATTTCTTTGTGTAGCTTGCCCATGGTCATGGTCTCTGGTAAAGGAGTTGTGTGAATATTTAGAAGTTTACATAATGAAAAAGCATTATGCCATCTGATTTGAAAACTTGAAAAATCATACAGACGAGGGCATTTTCAGAAAGCAACCAATACCCTTCCCCCCACATTGCCATTTTATTGTGAAAGAAAAATATAGGACAAAACAGGCCAGGAGGTAAGGAATACTCAGCCTTCCTATCCAAAATATATACTTCATATCCAAAATAAAAATATACCAATACTAAAAACCAAGTTTCTCCTTTACATGCACTTGGTAAGAATTTTTATTTTTCTTTCTGGACAAAACCTAGCAAAGATTTAGGACTCGAGTGATTTGTGATTTTAAACTAAGCCTGACTTTCCTAGCCAGGTCTTTACTGTTAAGAATTTAAGTTTATCGGGGCCTCCCTGGTGGCCTAGGGGTTAAGACTCAGCGCTATCGTTGAAAGGGCCTGAGTTCGATCCCAGCTCAGAGAGTTAACCCACATATGGCATATGGTGCAGCAGACCTCTCCTGTCTCATCCGCTACTCCCCTTACGCCCCGCACCTCTGACCTACACCCCAGTTCTTCTATGCAAAAATAAAAAAAATAAAAAAAAAAAGAATTCAAGTTTATCTTTCCAGCAGGGATACTGTGAAAGCAGTACTTCCTGTCAGCTCAGCTCTGCAGGGTCAGCTGTGCACAAGGGCCCCCTCAGAAGGAGCAAAGGAAATCACGTGTGTCACATGGATTGTATACCTGGCTTTTTTCTGTGACCAGGACATTAACAGCAGTATCACTGCGAGGGACAAAACCCATTTGAAATGAGGAGCCCATTTTACAGACTCAGCAGCAGATGCAGCAGAGGGACAGCCCCCCCTTTCTAGTGCCAGCACTTCATCAATTTAAGGGCACCAGTGGCTGGTCTACCACACTTTTGCTTTACCAAAGGCAGGATCTCCGAAAGGTCTGGTACTGTTTTGAATTTTTTGTCAGGAGCATGTATTATATTTGTAATTTTAAAACAATGAAAAGGAAACTAGTTCTGGTTCTTTTAATTTGAAGGTGTTAGGTAAACCTCACGTGATCAGAAGAAACCAGCTAACAAAGTCTCTGTTAACCAGCATCCAGCTGCTTCCAATTTTAGGAGAAAGAACACAGAAGATGCTGTCGGTAGCTCCCGCCACAGCCAGCACCTGGTAGTGTCTTGGGCTCACCCACATTTAACCCACTCATTTCCCTTCATACAGCTGTAACTTAGGACAACTTAAAGTGCTGGGATGACATTAGAACACCCTCTTCTGATCTTTAGCCCAATACTTTTATCCTCTTGTGCTCACCAAGATATCCTTCAAAAAGACTGTTCCCAGGGAGTCGCACCCAACCCGTGTAGTGATAAATGGCTACACACTCTGGCACTCCTTCCTTCAAGGTGGGGGAGCCTACTTACTCCCCCTTAAATGTGGCCTGGACTTAATGGAGGAAGTAGTGGTGTGTAATGGAGGAAGTAGTGGTGTGTGACTTCTAAGGCTAGTCATAAAAGGGACTGTGGTCCCTCTCTGTAGTGAGAAATATTTGGTATAAGCCGCTATGTTTAGAAGTGATGTGTTAGGCAGCAATAGACATCTTTTTTAATCAGGAAAATGGAGACAAGATGACTGGGGGGCCTCCTTGGTGGCACAAGGGGTAAAGCACAGCACTGTGAAGCTGTCCACAGCCACTGCAGCACGAATTCGATCCCCGGCCAGCCACAGGGAGCTACCCACAGGGCGCAGCAGACCTCTCCTGACTCACCCACTGCTCCCTCAGCAGAGTATTTCACAGTCTGCCTATTCTGTTCCCCACTCTGTCTCCAGTGAATCCCTTCACCCCCTGCAGTTCTTGTATGCATCAATAAATAAATTAAAAAAAAAAAGATGATTGGGCCATTCGCCTTATTAACATCACTGTGGAGTCCCATACTGGGCCGCATCACGAACACGGCTCGGTCTGTGAGATGCTATGTCCTCAACCTAGGAAACTCCCTCAG
This sequence comes from Talpa occidentalis, assembly GCF_014898055.3. NCBI lineage: Eukaryota > Metazoa > Chordata > Mammalia > Eulipotyphla > Talpidae > Talpa > Talpa occidentalis. The sequence continues at coordinate 7,553,218 of NW_023605194.1, forward strand.
CTTTAGCACAGCAGGTTAAGCCCACCTGCAAATGTTGGTTGTAGAGAATCAGCCTAAAAGTGCAATTGCTTAGCTTATATCTGGCATCAAGAACAGGAAGGGACAGAGGACCAACCTTTCGCACGTGGGGCGATGGTAATCTCGCTCTCTGCCAGGTTCACAAACACGTCATAGAGGTCCGACCTATTGACCACCTCCGGGTCCACAAATCCAGCGATGTAACCTGCATCACAAAGAGGACTCATGCTGCTGGAGCAGGAAGGCGCCCCCTGAGCATGTGCCGAGAGAAGTGACTAAAAGCCCCTCTCCAGCTGTGGCTCTTCACTGCCTTCTGTCCCCAGGCCCATGGGCTGCACCTGTGGCATTTACGAAGACCACACTATTGTCATTGCCTGAAGAAACCCACACAACTCAAAGTATGCCAAACCAGCTCTCAGTGCCGAGGAGGGAGGCTGAAATCAAACATGTGCTTAGAGCCCTGTTGTGGGGGTCAGGACAGACTGGGGCATCCAGGGGTGCGCCTTTTGTTTTAACTTGCATAAATATTACCTATTGTTTTACGTAAAAAATTTTTCATAATGTGAAAAAAGCCATGACTGCAGCCTCTACCATCTAGAAGCCCCTAGCATCTTTCATTTTATGAAAGGACCCTTTAAGACTGTGACAGTATAAAGGGCATAATAGGGCCTCCCTAGTAGCACAGGGTTTAAAGACAGCGCTATCAAGCTATCATCAGCCACTGCAGTATGAGTTCGATCCCTGGCCAGGGAGGTGACCCGCATGGCGCAGCAGACCTCTCCTGTCTCGCCTGCTGCTCCCCTAAGCAGTGGATTTCAGTGGATCTGCCTGTTCTGCTCCCTGCTCTGTCTCGTGAGTCCTCTCACCCCCCAGCACCTCTGGCCTACACCCCAGCTCTTGTATGCATAAATAAATCTTTGAGGACCTTCCCCGTGGCGCAGCAGTTGAGCACTGGGTTGCGAAGCTGCCTCTGCAGCGCCAGTTCAATCCCCGGCTGCCGGCGAGGGTCCCACAAGGCGCACAGACCTCCCCTGCCACACCGGTTGCTCCCCTCAGCAGTGCATTTTGTCAGTCTTCTTGTTCTGTTCCCCACTCTGGCTCTGGTGAATTCTCTCACCCTCCCGTGCTTCTGACTGTACCCAGTACTTGTACAAATAAATAAATAAATAAATATATAAATCTTTTAAATAAATAAATAAATAAATCTTTGAAAAAATAAATAAATCTTTTGGGGGAAAAAAAGAAAAAACAAACTCAAGGACACCCTGTGTAAAGGCCCTCCCTGCACCGGGTCTACCTGTGCACGTCTGCAGGGCATCCAGCTCGTCGTTGCTGAGGTGCACGTAGGAGTGGAGGATGGTCCAGTCCTGTCGGTGCCACACCAGGGCGGGCAGCGTCCTGGGGAGCCAAGGCAAGAACTCGGGTGACTGCTGGGTGCACCGCAGACCCTCAGCCCACCCGCTTCCCTCTCCCCCATCCCCTGGAAGAAAAGAGGCAGAGTCCCAGAGCTCTCGGAGGCAGAGGAGGGCCAACCTCCAAACATGCCAGACCCTCCAGGCTTCACATTAATATTCTAAACTGTTTTTTGGGTCAGGTCAGCTACAGAAAATTCGAGGTGGTGTTTCAAAAGATCCCAAGGTAGCAAGGAGTGTTTGTTCCAAACCCTCCCTCCCTCCCTCCCTCTGCAGAGAAATCCTTTGAAGTTTTTTGTTAATATTTAAAATTCCAGTCCAACTTACAAACCATTGTTTGTTTTTATGCAAAACAGTTTTCCTTAAAACGCGCACACACACACACACACACACACACACACACACACACACACACACACGACCTCTGCACAGCCACTATGAGAAGATATGCCGAACTGATCTGTGGCTTTGTGAACCCCTGGAATCCTGCTACCTATCTGAAGCTATATACGCCAGTTTCAGAAGCATAAATGCAAAGGAAGCATAAATGTGGAGTCGGAGGGAGTAGGGTAAAAATTCTGGCCTCCTCACTGAAGATCTGAGGCCATCCTGACCAGCAGTGCTCATTTTAAGGTGCAGGCTCTGAGCGGGCAGGGCACATCCCTGACAAGCACTTTATAGACATGATTTCCAAGCTCGGGCGGCAGATAGTATCTGTTACAGATCAAGAAACTGAGGCTCAGAGACATCCAGAATCATCTCTACAGTCATGGAGCAAAGAGGCTCCCTCCCAAGATTTTAACTGGTGCCTCTGACAACCAAGCCCTGACCCTTCCATTCTCTAGCCATTAGCCTCTCTGAGTGCAATTTTCTCTTCCGTAAAACAGGGTAATAACACTTCCTATCAGGGTGTCATCATGGGAAAATGTAATCATTTAAGATGATTTATACAATTCTTGGCTTACAGAAATGGAACAAATGCTAGCCCCTCCCACCTCACTTTTACAAAAGAATCTAAGAACAAGGTAGATTTGGCAAAGGAAAAAAAAAACCCAGAGACATTGATTTTTAGTAAGAGAGAGCCTGTGGTCAAATTGAACAGAAGGAACAATGAACCCAAGATGGGGGTAAAGATACTGTGACTCCAGGGTCAGGGCCTGTCATTGCACCCAAGGATTTACTGAAACACAGACACATTTCTCACCCCCAGATACCCTGTCCGGGGTTGCCGGGATGTGACCATGGCAGGCAAGCAGCTGGGCTACGAGCTTAAGTAGTACTTTCTGGCAAGGAAAAGTTGGCCTACTTCCTGCTCAAAAATATCTGTATTTCTAAATTTAAAGAAAAATCTGTCCACATTTAGTAACCTTGGACTACTAAATGTAAATCAAAACACCGGACCAAAATGGGATCTCACCCCCAGGCTCCACATTCCACTTATACCAGAGGGGTGCCCTGCAACATCGAGCCTCCCCTCCCCCGCCCCGGCTGCTGACAAAGTTCAGTTTTCAATGATTAGAGATCGCACCTTGTAAACTCCTGGACAGCTTCTATTTTGGGGTGATAGACCACAATTCTTTTCTTCAACATCAGTGCTGTATGTAAGATAACAGTTTCCATTCCAAACTGAGCTACAATGTCTTAAAACAAAAGAAATGATAATGTTACTGCATTAAATGTGAAAAGAGGAAATGCATTTTTCAATCACAAAAAATGTTTTTCATGTGAATGCAAAATTATTTACTTCAGAGAACAAATAGGCTTACGTCAATGTTGTTAGCACAGAAGCAACTTAGTTGCTGGGTGGGTGGGCCTGCAAATCCATGTATCTGCCCCCACAGGTGCCATTCAGCTGCCCATGCCTTTAGCCCAAAGGACTGGGCTGCACACATGGATGAAGCCAGACTCACAAGAGAGGAATAAATGACCTGAAGGGGGACCAGCACCTCTCGGTGTCATGAAGATTTCTCAAGTCCTTTTCCGGCAGCTTGACAAACACCTAACCCTTCAAGAGGGCTGCTTAGAAACCACAGTCCAGTGGGGTCATGAGTGAAGACAGGCAGGCACCAGGAGGCCAAGAACGGAGGTCAGCGTCGCCCCAGTTCCCCTCTCCTCCCTTTTAAGGGCCCTGAGGTCTGTGGCTCAGCCACGGGCTGTCTCTGCCATCCTGGACCTTCCAGTCAGGAAAGAAAAGTGTGTGTGTGTGTGTGCATGTGTGTGTGAGTGAGAGAGACAGATAGACAGACAGACAGACAGAGACAGAGAGAGAGACAGATTGTGTGTGGAGTGGAGGGGTTGTTGAATGAGGAAATTAGGAACAATGGCTCAGGGGCTTGAGCTTGACCAAGGGAAGAAGTAACTGCTAAGATCTACAGAAAGAAACACTGTGGGAGTCAGTAGACCTCGAGCCACCACATCACCTCACTGGTAAAAGAACATTTCCACATAAAAGCAGAATCATATGGGAAAAAACAGCACAAAAATCTGCTTTCCTGGGGCACAAGTTGAACCAGATAAGGGAATGTAGTAGCTGAATTACCTCCTGTATGGGAAAGAAACACAACGGAGGTGGAAATAATGACAAGACATGGAACATCAGAGTCACTGAGACACTACCCTGGGTTGGGGAGTTTGTGGTTGAATGGAATCCCCTGGGATGGATTTTTGCTGCTTCTGTTTCACATTATTGTTATGGTTATTATTTTTTACCTTTGATGGAGCCTGCCAGGTATGCCTTTCGGGCATCAAAATCCTTGCTGAGGAAAGAGCCGTTTTCCTCACTCTGGCATATCCCCTTTGTGAGAACAGCAATATAACTCTCCATCATCTTAACTGGGCTCCCATGTTTCAGGTACATTCTGTAAGGAAGGTCAAAAAGCAACCCTGCTTTTATTTTGCATGAACCACGCAAAGAGATGCACCAAGGTTAGGCACGGGTACTTTGTAAAGCATCTATGCCAACTTGCTAACTCGCCCCAGAATGCCTGAAATCTTTTCTTGACATGATTATCTCTACAGTTTAACTTGAAAATGTGTTTTTAAAAAAAATAACACTTGAGAGGACTTCAGAGATTCTCTGACGTCAGCGCTCTCCTTACGACTGGGGAAGCCTGTGGTGCTGGCTGGGCAAGGGAATGAACTGCAGACTTTCTGAAGCCTCATCATTCTGAAGAGTACAGTATACTTAGCTCTTTTTATTCTTACATTCACAACTGGTGCTCTTAGTCATAACAATTCTGCTTTCTTGCTAGGATTTCCTTTGACAAAAAAGGAGTTTATGCATTGTTCACAGAGAAGACAGTAATTAGTTGTAGAACCTATATTTATTATCAGAGTTCCCAGAGGTGGCTATATTTAGATAACTAGGAAATCAAACTCCCTTAGTTCTTCATGATACTTGCATACTAGCTACATTCATCATCAAGTTAAAACTTCCAGAAAATGCTGACAGGCAACTGGCAGCATTTACAGCTCACATGGGTTATCAGTCCCTTCCCCTGCGAGTGCTTCCTGTGTGTAACTAAATCTAAATTTTGCTTGAGAAGCACAACTGGACCTACTTAGCTGACGGGCTAGGAAATTGGGACTAATAAAAATAAATTGCTTGAAAATTATATTTATTGTAGAGTGGGGAAAAAAACCAAGTGTTTTAGCAGCTTACCAAATGTCAATCATTAGTGCTTTTAAGTTATTTCAATGCACAAATTGAGAAAAAAAAAAATGTAGGGAACAATGAACGTGGTAAGCTATGAGCTATACATATTTATATATGCATTTCATATACATATATAAATAAAAACAGGCAGAGCCATGAACTCATATGTGTTTATATACTGAGAAAACATCTCCAACAGAATATAAAGAAAACAGGCCCAGGAGCTGCCTCAGGGAGGGTTAGCCGAGCTGGAGGATGGGGAAGAAGGGACTTAATTTTCACTAGTTACTCACCCCACCCTTCTGCAGTTTGTATATTTTTATTATGGGCTTACATTATCACTACCAACAAAAATTGAAAACCCCATTAAAAATAAAATAGAAGGGGCCTCCCCGGTGGCACAGCGGTTGAGTGCTGGGTTGCGAAGCTGCCGGCAGCCTCTGCAGCACCGGTTCGATCCCCAGCTGCTCCCCGGCCACGGAAGGAGGGTCCCACATGGCGCGCAGACCTCTCCTGCCACCCGCTGCTCCCCTCAGCTGTGTACTTCGGTCCTTCTGCCTGCTCTGCTCCCCGCTCTGGCTCCGGTGAATTCTCTCACCCTCCCGCACTTCTGACTGTACCCAGTGCTTGTATAAATAAATAAAAAATAAACCTTTTAAAAAAAATTTATTCAAATGTCCCTGATTCTGAGAATGGTCCTCAACTTTTAAAAATAAATAAATAAATAAATAAACAAACAAACAAATAAATAAAAATAGAGGGCCTCTGGTGGTGCAAGGGGTTAAGCACTGCACTATGAAGCAATCTGCCGCCTCTGCAGCATGAGTTCGATCCCCAGCAGGCCAGGAAGCTGACCCACATGGCGAGCAGACCTCTCCTGACTTGCCTGCTACTCCCCTCAGCAGTGTACTTCGGTTGGTCTGCCTGTTCTGCTCCCCACTCTGTCTCTGGTGAATCCTCTCACCCCCCATGCCCACATCTGGCCTGTACCCCAGCTCTTGTATGCATAAATAAATAAATCTTTAAAAAAATAAAATAGAAACAATACAAGGTAGTGGAGAAACCTAAGGAGAGTGCGGGATTAAGGTGGCATGTGACAGCTCTGGAGTGCCCCAAGTCACCCCCTAGAAAAATCACACAGGGCAGCTCAGAGGACTGATTCCAACCAACACCCACACCCGGCCTGGACCACTGACTCCAAGTGCGCATGAAACCCTGCTTCTCTGCCAGGGCCACTGGCTGCAGGGGAGCTGACACTGGAAACAGACTCCTCTCCCATGACTGCCACGGCCACTGTGCACAGCATGCTGGGAGGGCATGCCTGCTTGCTTCTCCCACCAGCAAGGAAGGGTATGCCTCCACTTGAGGATGGGACCCTCCTCTTCCTCATCAAAGTGTTTGGTCTATGGGTGTGCATGTAGACACGTGTAGGGGTGTGAGTGTGTGTGCACACATGTGTGCCTGAGCACATGCAAGGCAAGCACAAGAGTGCAATAGGGGCAGAAGGCAGAGGAGTATTGGGCACAGCTGAGTCCTCATTTCTCTCTCACTGCAGCAGAAAAGAATCCACAATGCCCCCAGGCCGATGCACCACAGAGCCGAGACACTGTCTGCCATCCACCTGGGCAGGAAGCAGGCTCTAAAACAACCTTGACTTTGGGGCCACAGAACATTCAGTGAATTCAGAGTCGTAATCTAACCCTAAGTCAATCGAATGACACAGGAGTCCAGTGTTTATTCAAAAACACCTCTGCAGGGCCTCCCTCGTGGTGCAGGTGGCTGAGCACAGCACTGTAAAGCCGTCTGCAGCCTCTGCAGCACGGGTACAAATGCAGCTAGCCGGGGAGAATCCACATGGCGCAGCAGACCTCTCCTGTCTCGCCTGCTGCTCCCCTTAGCAGTGTATTTCGTGGTCTACCTGTTCTGTTCCCCACTCTGCACTGGTGAATCTTCTCACCCTCCCATGCATCTGGCCTGTACCCCGGTTCTTGTATAAATAAATAAATCTTAAAAAAAAAAAAAAAAAACCACCTCTGCAGTGTTTTCAGTTCTGGCTTCTGGACAATCAACCTCCCTTTGTATCAGGCCTATATTCAAGACAACTGTTCTTATTCCTTTCTTTTTTTAAAGATTTATTTATTTTTACACAAGAGCTGGGGTACAGGCCAGAAGTTCAGGAGGGTGAGAGGATTCCCAGAGACAGAGCAGGGAGCAGAACAGGCAGACGACCGAAATACACTGCTGAGGGGAACAGCGGGCTCAACAGGAGAGGTCTGCCATGCCATGTGGGATTCTCTCTGGCTGGCCAGAATCAAACCCGCACTGCAGAGGCTGCAGGACAGCTTCACAGCGCTGTGCACAACCCGCTGCGCCACTGGGGAGGCCCACAACTGTTCATATTCCAAAGGAAGCCGTACACCTGGAAGTTATCTTCTGAGAATGAGAAGTCTACTTATTGCAGCAGGCTTCAAATACAGTAAGCCCTTGCTTTGTTAAAATACAACCTAGGGGCCTCCCCTGGTGGCGCAGCAGTTGAGCGCTGGGCTGCGAGGCTCTGCAGCGCCGGTTCCTTCCCCAGCCGGCTGCCAGCAGGGGTCCCACCAAAAAAATAAATAAATAAATAAATAACAACCTAATTGAAACTCTTAGAGACTGAGAGGGTATTCCTCCACCATGCTGTGCAGGCGTGCACTCAGAGCAGGAAATGAAAACAACTCCCTCTATCCCCGCCCCACCCAAAACTACTTATTGGGCATGAGCCTTAGGGCTGAGAATAAAACATAACACCTAGAATTATAGTTCTATCTACTGACAATGTTAACAAACAAAACCCAACTTAAAACACTGCGAAGAGCCTTGGTTAAAGACAAGCCAACGTCCCTAACACATAAGAAACCTTTCATGAAGTCCACTGGATACACTCACCAGTGCAAGCAAGCAGTCTGCTATATCTTGGGCAAATTTTTTTCAACAGTGGGATGAAACAAATCTACTTGAGACACGATTAACCAACTAATCAGCTTGTCAGTGTTCCAGCTAAGAAAAGTTTTTCCGTGCTTTAACATAACTTGAAATACCCATTAACTTTACCCAAAATGACTCCCACACACAGACCTTGACATATATGAACCAGCCCATTACTTCTGGAAGCACTGAACTTATCCATACAGCTAAGGAAAGCTCTAGATTGGAAGTGAGTAGAAATAACACACCAAAAGTGGCAAATGACTCCAAATACTCAGGAACTACAACAGTTGTGCAAACTGCCTTTTCTCCTCCCCTCTGCCATTTTCCCAAGTAAGAGGAGCAGTTATTGAAAAAGAGGAGAAAGTTCCTCTTTATCAAACAGTCTCTGAAAATAGCCAGTACAGATTACGCTGGGGTAACAGAGGGCTGACTGGACTTCCTTGGTGTAGAAATCTGCTGTTTAACTATTGAGTAAGATCTTCATTTTTGTATATTAGCATTTAATATGGTTTTTATACATACCGACCTACACAATATCCTAGTGAAGGCGGCATATTTCTCTGGGTTAAAATCTTTGGCGGTGAGAACAATAGAAAAATGAGTCACCTGTCCAAAAGAAACAAAAAAGCACACGTTAAAGACACATTCATGGAATCAGTTTTTAATCACTATATTCCAATAAACCTCTTAGACAAGACATACTAACTTTCTAAGGAAAAGATCAAAATGTAACAGTCTTCACTGGCTTCTTTATACTTTATGTATAAACACACACATAAAATACATATATATTTAGATAAATACATATAGATTTAATTTCCTACTGAAAAAAACAAGTTTAAGGGTTAGAAAATTTTTCCAAAGACATGTCAAATATAAAAATGTGTGTTTTTATTTAAAGTCCCCAAACCTAATCAAAACCAGAACTAGGATTGCTATGTCATACCTCCCCATTTAGCAAATTATTTTTCACTAATGAAATAGGATGGAAAAGAACAAAAATATATCTTAATATAATTCATATTGTGAAAATCATTTCATTCCCAAAATAGCCAATTCTCTATATAATCTATATAATCTGTATAGTATTGTTATAAGTGTAAAGGAAAAGACCAAAACAAACCATTAATTTATCTCTATTATTATAAATTCCTGATTATCAAAACTCTATAAAAAGGCCAGCATATAAGAAATACATTTTAAAAATTCTAAGTCTTGTTATTTTTCAAATCTGAAAAAGAGACTTGAGATTGACATTGCTATACTTTGGCAGTAAAGAGGGCAAAACACGGGTAAATCTAGTTTTTATATATATATATATATATATATATATATATATATCTCAAGACTTTCTGGAAGATATATCAAGAACTCTTTGCAAGAACTTATTCTTTAACCAGAGATTTTGACACATTGAAACCTATCTTTTTGCTAATTTACATTTTCTAATTATGAATCTGTTTTGTCTTAAACTTCTACCTCTAAATTACTGCTTTCCTATTATTTCAAATGAATCTCCTTAAATTCAAACTGGTTATTTTGGACATGCTTCATAGATTGGCTGTAAAAATTGCCATGGAAAGGGAGAAGCCCTGACCCAAGTACATGCCAGGAGCTCAGCCATTTCTTCCCAATAGTCTTTTCTCTGAAAAACCTGCTGGTTGTTTGGGATTAGGAAAGTCTACAACGACCACATACTGGTTCTCAACATGGCACATCAGTATGGTTCAGCTCAAATGATACATACAAACTACTGAATACATGAGTTTCCTTAATTATCCCTCTATGCTTAAGGTAGTCTTATTAGCCACAAACAAATGGCTGTTCTCAACTGTGCCAAGGATAATTATATACTTTAAAATGGTGGGGTTTAAAAAAAAAAAAAAAAAAGACTTATTTTTATTTATTTATGCATACAAGAACTGGGGTGTAGGCCAGAGGCGTGGAGGGGGGGTAAAGGGATTCACCAGAGACAGAGTGGGGAGCATAACAGGCAGATGTACTGAAATACGCTGCCGAGGGGAGCAGCAGGCAAGACGGGAGAGGTCTGCTGCGCCATGTGGGTCAGCTCCCTGGCGGGGGATCAAACTCAGGCCGCAGTGGCTGGCCATAGCTTGATAGCTCTGAGACTTAACCCCTGCACCACCAAAGAGGCCCCCTAAAATGGTTTTTAATTATGGAAAAATATTTCCTCCCACTTTTAGTCAATCATGGCTTTGAAACTACTTATACACTTCAACTCCACAGTATAACCTCAAAAAGGCCTCACTCCACCAACAACAGCATTGGTTAAAGGACATCAGTAATATTTATAGACTGAATGAGAGTGAAAAGTAAAAGAGATCATTCCCAATGAGAAGTACCTTTCATATTTTCCAAAGGTGTATTGTGAACGCTAAAGTCTAAAGCTAAGAGTTACTGGAATAACCTTATGTCACTTTAAATAGTTCTGGTTTTCTGATCTTATGCTGTCCTACCTTTTTCAAAACTGAAGAATCTGGAACCTCAACTGTTGTGATATAAAACCATGTTCTTCTGTACTGACCAAAGACGAAGGGATGGAGGAGTTTGTTTTCCTGGGTAAGGCAGCACTTTCTCAGCAGCAGATTCCTTAGAGTAGCTGTCGTGGAAGGGTAACACCATACCCACAGAACTTCTCCATTTGTGTCCTTTTCTACGGTGGAAAGATGGTCACTGTGAGAATGTCAAACAGCGCCAAGGGCATGAATGGATTGGTTACTCAGAAACACTTAGTGGAACTAGTTTTAACACCCCCTTTTACAAATCAACCCAGAGCATGGGAGGCCCCAAATTCCCACCAATGGAGACTGCTCAGATTACTAGCTCTCATGAGGGGGGGTTTAGCTCACCTGTGTAAAAAGCTCTATGATAGGGGGCCTCCCTAGTGGAGCAAGGGGTTGAGACGCAACCTAGGGAGCTGTCCGCATCCTCTGCAGCACAAGTTCGATCCTCCACCAGGGAGCAACCCACATGGCGCAGCAGACCTCTCCTGTCTCACCCGCTGCTCCCCTCAGCAGTGTGTTTCAGTCAGTCTGCCTGTCCTGTTCCCTGCTGTCTCTGGTGAATCCTCTCACCCTCTGTGCCTCTGGCTGTACCCGGTTCTTGTACAAATAAATAAATCTTTTTTAAAAAAGATGCCCAACTACTTAGTTTTGCCTTGAAGCAGATTTAAAATAATGTCAGAAATGCACAGAGAAGGCGGTTCCCTGATAAACGCACTTCTTTGAGGCACTGAAAAATACCCCGCGCACTCCTCGCGTTCAGCCAAACCCAGGCACCCTGAAGTGAGGGTCTCGCTACCCCCAGGACAGCGGCGCGCGGGGAACCCGCAGCCAGCAGCCCCGAGCCCGGGCCCGAGCGGCTCCTCACACACCAGACCCTGAAACGCGAGGCCCCCGAGGGGTCCCCGATGGCCCTGAGCACCCCGAATCCCCCGGAACGAGCGGGGCCCACCCGCGGCCAGGGAGACACCCTCCCCGGGCCGCGCCGCGGCGGTTCTCCAGGCGGGCGTCGGCTCGGGGACGCGCAGGGGGGACCCCAGGCCTGGCCCGCGCCCCCCCCAACGGCGCAGGGCGCCCCCGGGCCCCCGCCCCGCCAGGCGGGACCCCGACACCCGCACAGCCGCGGCGCCGGCCGGGGAGGCGGAGAGGCCCGCGGCCCGGGAGCAGCACCCGGGCCGGAACCGGCCGCCGCCGCCGCCCGCGGTCACGCGACCCAGGCCGCCCGGGGGCCCCGCGCGGCGCCCCGACGCTCGGGGGGACCCCGGCCCGCGGGGCCGCTCAGCCCCCCGCAGCCGCCCGGCGCCGTCTCCCTCCGCGCCCGGCCCCGGGCGGCCCCGGGGGCCCCAGGGAGCCCCGCGCCGGGCCCGGGAGGCTCCGGAGGCCGCGAGGCCCCCCCGCCCCCCGCCCCGGCACCTCCCCCACGGCCGCCGGTCCCGCCGCGCAGGCCGCGCGCCCCGCCAGCCCCACGCGGGCCGGCCGCGCCTCCCCGCCCGGCGGCGGGGCCCAGGCCGAGGGGGAGGCGGCACCGGGGAGCGGGCCAGCGGGGCTCGGCGCCCGCGTCCTCACCGATCAGCCCGACCCCGAGCATCAGCTGAGTGTCCGCGGCCTCCGCCGCAGCAGCCATCTTCCGCCCCGCGGCCGCTCCGCGCGGGCAGGCCCGCCCCGCCCTCAGGCCCCGCCCCCAGCCCCGCCCGCCCCGCGCGCCCCGCCCGCCCCGCGCGCCCCGCGGACCTCGCCCCACTCCCAGGCCCCGCCCCACCGCAGGCCCCTCCACCCGCAGGCCCCGCCCCTCCGCAGGCCCCGCCCCCGCATGCCTCACCCCGCCCTCAGGCCCCACCCGCCCTGCAGGCCTCGCCCCACCCCACTCCGGCTCCGCCCCCACCTCCAGGCCCCGCCCCTGCCCCGCGGACCGGGGCCTGCTGGCCGCTCTGCGTCTGACCCGACGCCCTCGGCGAGACAGGACGGGTCTGCTGCGCCGTGTGGGTAGCTCCCCCCTGGCTGGGGGGCCGTCCCGTGGTGCAGAGGCTGCGGGTAGCTTCCCAGTGCCGTGCTCAACCCCTCGCGCCACCGGGAGGCCCTGAACTGTTCTTTTAAGAAGGAAATACGGACTTGGAGGAGACACAGGGATGCCGGCTCGCAGGAGTCGTCCGTCCGTAATCCAGGGAGAGTCTGCGGGAGAGTCCAAACTGGCCCACACCCTGATCTTGGACTCAGAGCCTCCAGAAGTGTGTTTCAGTCTGTGGCACTTTGTCACGGAGCCCTAGCAGAGTGACACTCTGGCACATCAGCCAGAGCAGATGTGAAAATCACAGGAAACCCCAGCTAAAAGTGGAGTCAGGGTGACCTGAGGCGCTCTCGCAGGCCTCGCTCACCATTTTGCACAGACTTCCCTTCATTTTATGCCCCAAACCTTGCAGTTCCAAACAGGGATAGGTCTATTCTAGCACCTTCTTGTCCATGTAAGCAAGCATCTCTCCTTTGTCCTCTGGACTGGCCTGTGGCTTGGCCATGGTGTGAATGTCCCTAACTGCAGTTCATCTGCTATTGCAGAATAAGCCCATTTTGCAATAAAATACTGGGAGTGTTATTTTTTAGATCAATATAGGTCATTTGAATTAGGTGTATATGGCGTGTCCTGCTAGGGATTATATTTCTCTGGGCTTTCCCCCCACCCCCTCTTCTCTTACAGAAGAGAAGCTTGAAAAAATTACCTCCAAATCACTACTCTTTCTGCAGTAAAGGCAGGGAGGGGCCTTTGAATCCACTAAGACAATCTTTTTAGGACAGAATTGCTTGGACAAAAGGCAATCAGTTTTGTTTTGTTTTTTAAGATTTATTTATTTATTTATACAAGCACTGGGCACAGTCAGAAGCGGGGGAGGTTGAGAGAATTCATCAGAGCCAGAGGGGGGAGCAGTGGGCGCCAGGAGAGGTCTGCGCGCCATGCAGGACCCTCCTCCGGTGGTCGGGGAGCAGCCGGGGATCGAACCGGCGCTGCAGAGGCTGCGGGCAGCTTCGCAACCCAGCGCTCAACCGCTGCGCCACTGGGGAGGCCCGGCAATCAGTTCTTTATCAGGGATTTCAATAGCTAGAGAAACAACCAAACTCAATGTCAGTTTATTTTATTTTTTTTATTTATACAAGTGCTGGAGTACAGGCCAGAGGTGCAGGGGGTGAGAGGATTCACCAGAGACAGAGTGGGGAACAGAACAGGCAGACTGACTGAAACACACTGCTGAGGGGAACAGCGGGCGAGACAGGAGAGGTCTGCCGCACCATGTGGGATTCTCCCCGGCAGGCCAGGATCAAACCCATGCTGCAGAGGCTGCGGACAGCTTCACAGTGCAGCGCTCAACCGCCTGTGCCACCAGGGAGGCCCGTCAGTTTATTATTTATTTATTTATTTATTTATTTATTTATTTATTTAAATACAAAGCAGGCCTTCCTAAGAAGGAAGATGTTTTATTTATTTTTTTAAAGATTTATTTATTTATTTATACAAAGCACTGGGTGCAGTCAGAAGCACAGGAGGGTGACAGAATTCATCAGAGACAGAGTGGGGAACAGAACAGGCAGACCGACGAAATACACTGCTGAGGGGAGCAGCGGGCGTGGCAGGAGAGGTCTGTGCGCCATGTGGGACCCTCACTGGTGGCTGGGGATTGAAACTTGAACCGGCGCTGCAGAGGCTGCGGGCAGCTTCGCAACCCAGCGCTCAACCACTGCGCCACCGGGAAGGCCCAGTTTATTTTTTAAATGAATAATTTTATTTTGTCTCTTGGCTGAACACAGAAACATCCCCCAAGGGATGAGTATTGAGGGAGACAGGAGAATATTGGCAAGACAGGAGAGGTCTGCTGGGCCATGTGAGTAGCCCCCTGTCTGGCTGGGGATCCATCCGGTGTTGGTGGAGGGAGACAATACAAGCCTGTGGCCAGGCTCAGATGCAGTGGAACACAGGGCAAGGTGTGGGGAGGTTATCTACAGAAGGCAGGAGATGACTGGAATCCACACCTCCCTCCCTCCCATTTCACCCTAGGTGCTGTTAGACCTGCCAAACTGGTTCACCAGCACTAAGGGGAAAGGAGTACAGGGAGAGCCATTCCCACTCAGGGAGATCCACCTGAGTTCATATCCCAGCTCTGCCCACTTTAGCTCACTCCCAATAGTTTCAATCAAGAAAAATCCTCATGCTTTAAGGATAACCTTGTACTACTGCAAGGTTCATTCTCAGATTCAATGATTTGTTAGGGGGACTCATAACTGTTCTCAAGATTATGGCTTCTCATAGCCTCAGGACACAAAGCCAAGTCAGCAAAGGGGAAAGGCACACAGGGAGATGCGCAGAGGAAGGGAGGCTGGAGCTTCCGAGAGTCCTCTCCCAGTGAAGTCACACAGGACACACTTACTCCTCCAGCAACCAGAGGTGGTGACACATGTAATATCGTTGACTTGCAAATCTCACCAGACATTCAGTGCCCAAGGTTTTTATTGTGGGCCAGTACATAGGCACTTTGGCAGATACAAAATTTCAGATTCTCAGAAGCAAATGGGGATTCAACATGAGGCCCCTTGTTGGTAAGAATCATTTAGGTGCCATTAATCATTCTTATCATTTAGGGGATGGTAGGGGCACCCCTGAGATCCAAATTCTCCAACACTGGCCAATAGTTGGCCTGGCCAGCAGAAGGACTCCCAGGCCTGCTGTGTTCTGTTTGCACAGTCTACTTGTTGTAGAGCAACCCCGATACAAAACGGGGTGCCTGACTGTGGGTCCTCACCCGCGCCCTTAAAAGGACTTATCAATGCTCTACTGCAGGCACACGCGAAAGGTTCATAAAAGGTTTATTTACAAGGGAAGGAGAAATGAGGAAATGTACAGTTCAGGGAGAAAAGTGGGAGATAAAGTTTTGAGTGAGTCCTACCTGATCCACCGAGCAGGAATCCCAAAATGGCGCTCTGAGAGCTGGCCGCAAGCCAGGAGCTGTGAAGCCAGGAAGCAAGCGACAGCGAGCCCCCCCAAGGCCCACGTGTTTGGTTTTTATATCCAACCTGGCTGCCCAACTCCACCCTCAGGTCCCAGCCATCCTCCCTTTGGTGGTGATGGGATTTGTCTTTCCCAATGTCTTGATGGCTTTAGTCTGGAGTGGGGGTGGGGTCCACAAAGCCTGTATGGGATTAGCTCAGGACATCATTTCCCCCTAACACTTGCACCCCAGAAGAGTAAGAAGTCATTGGCATTAGTGTGGGTTTGGAAAATGCCCAAACTGTATGTGCATGTGGCGAAGGGGCCCCAGAATTTTCCACAGGTGTTCCAATTCCCAGGTCCCTGTGAGCCAAATGTCGCTCTTCTTTTCATCTTTTTTCATATTGAGGCTTAGTCAGAGTTGAGGCACTTGTCAACTAACAGAGCCGCAGGGCTGGCAGCTCTTTTCAAGGAATTCCAAATTTGCTTGTGGACTAGGAAGTCACTTCTGAAAGGCGCTTCACTGACACTTCACTGTCCTGACAGTTACCTGGCTTCCAGATCTACTGAAATCCACTGCTGAGGGGAGCAGCAGGCAAGACAGGAGAGGTCTGCTGCGTCATGTGGGCAGCTCCCTGGCAGGCCGGGATCCAACTCAGGCTGTTGTGGAGGGCCTTCGAGGTGGTAGTGCTGAGACTTAACTCCTAGGCCACCAAGGAGGCCCCGGAAGTTGTGCTTTTTGTGTTCTCCAAAGGTTAGGCATTAGAACCTGACCAATCCCAGGTCCCAAGAAGCCCAGCTTTGGAGCTGCGCAACATTAAAAGAAATAGTTCAGGAAGACAAATGTCATTAAGGTGAGTTTGGATCCTTATTTGCATTTCTCAAAGAACATTAAACATGACAATGTATTATTTACTGTAAATATCTTAAAATCCCTTTCCCCTCATGTTTTTCAGGTAAACATTTTATTTTTGCTTAGCTTAGATTAACAGAAAAGTTGCAAGGATAATACTGAGAATTATCGGGCCTCCCCTGTGGCGCAGCGGTTGAGCGCTGGGTTGCAAAGCTGCCCGCGGCCTCTGCAGCGCTGGTTCGATCCCCGGCTGCTCCCCGGCCACCGGAGGAGGGTCTCACCTGGCACGCAGATCTCTCCTGCCGCCCGCTGCTCCCCTCAGCAGTGTCCTTCGGTCCTTCTGCCTGCTCTGCTCCCCGCTCTGGCTCTGGTGAATTCTCTCACCCTCCCGCGCTTCTGACTGTACCCAGTGCATGTATAAACAAAAAACAAACAAACAAACAAAACAAATAAATAAATAAAACATGCCGCTATAAAAACAAAACAAAACAAAATACTGAGAATTATCATATGTTCTCATCGTTTTCTCTCTGATGAACATCTTACATCTTTTTTTTTTTTTTTAACATTTATTTGGGCCTCCCCGGTGGTGCAAGGGGTAAAGATGCAGCAACCTGTGAAGCTGTCCATAGCCACTGCAGCACAAGTTCAATCCCCAGCCAGGGAGCTACCCACATGGCACAGCAGACCTCTCCTGCCTTGCCCGCTGCTCCCCTCAGCAGTGTACTTCGTCTGTCTGTCTGCCTGTTCTGTTCCCCACTCTGGCTCTGGTGAATTCTCTCACCCTCCCGTGCTTCTGACTGTCCCCGTGCTTGTATAAATAAATAAATAAATCTTTAAAAAAATAAACACTTTATTTCAAAAAATATATATATAAATAAAAATTTTTAAAAAATAGGGTGGTCTTTAGCTGTCAACGGGGTGGTGAGGAGGAGTTCTCTCTGAGGAGGTGCCAGTCCAGCACCCCCACAAGAAGATAAAACAATGAAAAAGTCCAGGTGAAGGTTGTCTGATAGCCACAAGCCCACCATGGACGCCTCCACCCTGTGGTTCCAAGGTTTCCTCTAATCAAGTTTAACACATTGAACAGGGAAGCCTGTTTGCAAACCACACCCCAAACCATTATGCACAGAGTCTTACTCACTCTGCTTCCTGGCCCTCATTGGTTTGTGTAGCTTTGGTGTAACCTCCTAAATTCCCAAGCAGGAACTGGGCTGCTGGGCGTTGCAACAATGGCATGTGTGAGCTTGTGTGCAGTTCCCACAAACATGCTCCCCTTCCCTGGAGTCCTCTCCTGGAATCCAGCCGCGTAGTAGTGAAGACCCCCAGATATAAGCTGCATGTCTCCTGATATATAACAAATGCTACCAGGGCATGTTTCTGCTAAAAATAAACTCAACCGGGTCTGCATGCCAATTTCCCTGTTTTCCATTTGTAGAATCCAAATGGTTGAGTGAGAACTGCCTGGCTTGGGCACAGTGCACCCCGCATCTGCTTTGGGTACAACGATGTTGAAAAGATTTCCAACCCCCACTGGATACCTTCACAGTTAAGAATACAAGACTGTGCTTCCCTGGTGGCACAAGGGGTTAAGTCTCAGCACTTTGAAGCTATCAGCAGTCACTTAGGCCTGAGTTCCATCCCCAGCCAGGATGCTGACCCACGTGGCACAGCAGACCTCTCCTGTCTTGCCCACTACTCCCCTCAGCAGTGTATTTCAGTCAATCCACCTGTTCTGCTCCCCACTCTGTCTCTGGCGAATCCTCTCAACCCCCGCATGTCTGGCCTGTACCCCAGTACTTATATGCATAAATAAATAAATCTTTAAAAAAAATAAGACTGCAAGGTTCTAGAATTTTGTTGATTTTGGGGTTCAATGCATGGGGTTCTTGGGCCCCTCTGAGAATGAATTCAGCAGCACATGGCAGGTGTATGAAAGAAAAGAGAAAAAGGACAAAAGATGGCTGTATAGATATAGGCATCTTAAAGGACAAGAGCCATGTTCTCCCAGAGCAGGGGGCATCCTTATATAATGTTCTTTGATGAAATTTGCTGTGGAATTTATCACCTCAGGGTCTGGTTGGTCTTCTGTGACTGATCATCATTTCTGCCCCCACCTCAGATTCCTGGAAACTTCCATAGCTGGTTTGGTTTAAGACCTTTGAAACATCCCTACTCCCACCTATGGTTTTTGACAGTGTGAAAGCTTCCACCCTAAATTTTTCTATCCTAAGTTTCCTCCATCATCACACAGAACCATCATATTTACTGCAGACCTTCCAGGTGTCAACCACACACCAGGCCCTGTACCAACACAAAGATGAACTGTCCCAGTCGCTAACTTGGTGGGACTTTCACACAGATCTCTGCCTTTGTCAAACTTATTATCTTTGGGGGGGGGGTAGACAATAAAGAAATAAACTCATAAAATGTATTGGGGATCAGGTGGTGATAAATACATGTAGTGGAGGAAAGTAAAAAAGAGATGTGTTAGGAAGTAGGGGGAAGGGAAGTTGTTATGAATTTAAAGAGGTGAGGTAGACATCACTGAAGAGGTAACTCTGGCATGGCATGGGCGGGGGAGAGGAGGTGTGTAGGCTTGCAGGCCATTTTAAGGATTTTGATTTTCGTTGTATGTACTGGGGAGCCACAAAAGGGGTCTTGGTCAGGAGACCGACATGATGGTCTCACACTTGTTTTATTTCATTTCATTTTAATTTTTTTAAAGATTATTTATGCATACAGGAACTGGGTAAAGGCCAGAGGCATGGGGGGGGCAGTGAGAGGAGTTACCTGAGACAGAGTGGGGAACAGAACAGGTGGATATACTGAAATACACTGCTGAGGGGAGCAGCAGGCGAGTCAGGAGAGGTCTGCTGCACTCTGTGGGTAGCTCCCTGGCTGGCCAGGGATCGAACTCATGCTGCAGAAGCTGCGGATAGCTTCATAGGTTGTGTCTTAACTCCTTGCACCACCAGGGAGGACCACATTTGTTTTAAAAGGATCCCCCACTTGCTCTGTGGAGAGTAGAGATATGAAATTCTGGGGGAAACAGAAAGACAAGTTAGCAGGTTATTATATACTCCAGATGAGAAATGATGACGTAGGCTGGACAGATAGCAGTGGAGGTAGGAGATAGGGGACTTGGTGATCAGTTGATTGTATGTGGGATGTGACAGAGAGCAGAGTCAAGGACATTTCCAATTTTTATTTGATAGATTAAACTTTTTTTATATTTTTTAAAGATTTATTTATTTATGCATATAAGAACTGGGGTATAAGCCAGAGGTTGGGGATGGGGTGAGAGGATTCACTAGAGAGAGGGGGGAGCAGAACAGGCAGATATAACTCGTGCTTGCAGTAGCTGAAAATCACGTAGTAGAGCTGTTTTTAACCACTGAGCCACCAGGGAGGCCCGTGATTAAACTTTTTTATTTTCTTACATTGTCAGTTTTTGACTTGAGCTACTGGAAGGATGGCATTCCCCCTACCTGCCCGGGGATGATGACAGAGGAGCAGGGTGGAGGCAGATGAGACCAGGAGTCTTGTTTGGGGCAGGTTGGGTGCATTTATTTGTGTGTCAAGTATTTAATGGAGGTGTTATATTGGCATCTGGGTGTGGGACGCCTTTCAGGAGAAAGGTCAAGTGCTGGCAATGAAATTTTGTAACTTAGAAGCATAGAGATGATGCCAAGGCTAATAGACATAAACCAGTTAAATTCCTTGGGACTATTACTGGTCACAAACACATCACCAAAGTTCTAGATAAAGACCGAAGAACACTTTTCTAAAAAGATTTATTTATTTATGCATACAAGAACTGGGGCATACGCCAGAGGTGTGGGGGGTGAGAGGATTCACCAGAGATGAGTGGAGAACAGAATAGGCAGACTGACTGAAACACACTGCTGAGGGGAGCTAAGGGCGAGCCAGGAAAGGTCTGCTGCGCCATTTGGGTAGCTCCCTGGCTGGCCAGGGATCCAGCTCTTGCTGCAGTGGCTGGTGATAGCTTGATAGCGCTGTCTTTAATCCCTGCACCACCAGGGAGGCCCCCAAGAACACTTCTAATATTCAACAATGATATGTCTCAGTTCATTTTCCTATCTGTTCTGGGGTTTGGGTGACCCTTAGCTCAGGGTGCAAGGCAGGATCCCCCCCAACACCCCCTAGGAAACCTTTCTATAATAGGGTGCGTCACATTCACTCCAACTGGGATAATTGAGATAACAAAGAATGCTCCATGCATATCCTTGGGCTGTGGGAGAAGACAAGCCGGACATAGAGAGAACGTGCAGAACTCCACACAGACAGTGGCCCGGGTGGGAATGGATTTTTCTTTCTTTTTTTTTTTTTGACTTATTTTTATTTATACAAGAACTGGGGTATAGGTCAGAGGCACAGGAAGGTGAGAGGATTCACCAGAGACAGAGTGGGGAGCAGAGCAGGCAGATGACCAAAAACACTGCTGAGGGGAGCAGGGGGAGAGACAGTGTGTCCTGCTCACTGTGCACCTACCTGTCATTGATGCTTCCCTCCTGTGCCTGGAGCAAGCATGCACTTGACAGTGGTTTGTTGAAAGAAGGACTCAGAACTTTAGGTTTGCCCCTCTCTGAAATTTCCTATGCTCATTACTAGAACTACGGGTGATTACAGCATTCTTCTAAACAAAGCCTTTGTAAATAGTAAAACAGGATACTTGTTTTAAAACTGTAAGTTATTATGTTGCAAATATGTAAAATATAGTACCTCTATTGTGTCCCTAACTTTTTGGAGAGAATCTTATTTACTCTAAAGCATTGTATTAGAGAAACTATCTAGTTATATATAGTACTACTGAAGTAACTTGTTCAGGAAAAATAATCTTCCTTATTCTGATCTTTTCTTTTGACCTCTTCCTAAATAAATTTCTAGCATATTCAGGTTGCTTGTTTTCCACCAAGCATGAATCAGCAGCAGTAATTACGCTTTCCTCCTGGCCCAGAATAGATTCTACCTTGTCCCTCATGGTGTACTCATCTGTCTTCACCAGTGAACCATCAATTCCTTGAAAGCAGGCATCTTGAACTTTTATCCCCGGAATCTAATAGATGCTCTTAGCTGGTACTGAAAGCCTCTTGGTTCAATTTAATGGGTAAAATTATCCTGGAATTGACATTTTTTTTACTTATTTATAAACATGGTACTAGACTCTCAGTAATCCTATTTTATGCACCTAATGATCATTGACTATGTTGTCAAATGCTACATACTTTATATAACTCCGAAAGGAAAAGAATCAAAATGTGGCGATTGGATTTCATTTTACTGCTTAACTCTCTGTTAGTCTTGTAGAACTGTAAGTAGTAAACAATGAGGTTTGCTTTAGCACTTTCTTGGAAATGTGAAATGGAAAGATAAGAATGCTGGAAAGCTTTAGGTCATGATTCCTTTGTTTTATTCTGTAACAGCTCTCTATGACATAGTAGTTTCCTATCTACAGCACTTTAAAGCTGTATTTGCTCTTGGGTTTAGCTCTTTAATTTTGACTTAATTATTATGTACACAAATGAGTCTCTTGATCATGCCCCATAAAACAACTCCTATAGCATCTTAGTACTTGTTGCCCAATGCTGTCTGGTTTATTTTTTGGGGGAGTAAGATCAGACACATATGCAATCTAAGCATTTTGTGATTTTTTTCTCTTTTTTTACATTTAAAATTTTTTTAAAAAACATTCATTTTATTTATGCATACAAGAACTGGGGTACAGGCCAGAGGTGCAGGGGGTGAGAGGATTCACCAGAGAGTGGGGAACGAAACAGGCAGATTGAAGTACACTTCTAAGGGGAGCAGAGGGCAAGTCAGAGGAGGTCTGCTGTGCCATGTAGGTTGCCCCCTTATGGCACCAGGGAGGCCCCCCACTTTTTTTTAAAGATTTATTTATGCATAAAGGAACTGGGGTACAGGCCAGCAGTGTATGTGTGGTGTGTGTGAAAGGATCCACCAGAGACAGAGTGGGGAACAGAACAGGCAGACTAATACACTGCTGAGGGGAGCAGCGGGCGAGACAGGAGCGGTCTGCCGCACTATGTGGGTTGCTCTCGGGCGGGCCTGGGATCGAACTCGTGTGCAGAGGCTGCAGATTGCTTCATAGTGTGGCGCTTAACCCCGTGCGCCGCCAGGGAGGCCCTCACCTGAATTTTATACCAAGCACTTGAGTAATTTGATGGGGTTTCGCTTCCAGGTATAGTAATGGTTGAAGATTAAAATAGTTACTAACAAAAGCCTGCAGTTATGGGCCTGGCAGATAATTTTCACGAACACTCAACTTTCTTACGTTTGCGATCTTTCCTTCTTATGTTTGTAATTTTATTTTATTTTATTTATTTATTTTTTTTTTTTAGAGGCATGTTTTATTTATTTATTTGTTGGTTTGTTTGTTTGTTTTGTTTATACATGCACTGGGTACAGTCAGAAGCGCGGGAGGGTGAGAGAATTCACCAGAGCCAGAGCGGGGAGCAGAGCAGGCAGAAGGACCGAAGCACACTGCTGAGGGGAGCAGCGGGCGGCAGGAGAGGTCCTTGTGCCATGTGGGACCCTCCTCCGGTGGCCGGGGAGCAGCCGGGGATCGAACCAGCGCTGCAGAGGCCGTGTGCAGCTTCGCAACCCAGCGCTCAACCGCTGCGCCACCGGGGAGGCCCCATGTTTGTAATTTTAAATATCACGAAGCCGGCGGCGGCTGCGGGGCGACTGCTCCGGCCCGGTCGGTCCGTCCTCCAGCTTCGGCTCCAGCGCGCTTTCCGCGACCCCAAACCCCACTTTCCCTGTCGGCAAGGTGGGAAATAAAAATATTGGGGCGACTGCGCCCCTCCTTCCACCTGGTCCATGAGGGTGAGCCGCCATCCCCGGCCCGGACGGCGTGCAGGCCGCGAACCTGCCCGGCCGCCCGCAGGAGCGCGGACCCAAACCCACCTTCCCCTCCTCCCTCGCGCGGAGAGCGGGGGGCCCGGCCGCCTCGCCCTAGCGTTACCCCGCAGAGTCCGCGGGCAGCGCGGCGCGCGGGGCCGCGCCACGTCAGCCCGGGCGCGCGACGCCAGCGCGCCTGCGCGCGGGGGAGGGGCGGCGCGCGCGCCGAGGCCCGCTCCTACATCCGGGGCCTGGGCGGCGGCGGCGCCGCCGCGCGGGGTCACGTGGCTCCTTCCTTTCCGTCTCTGGCCGGCCGGGCGCGGGCGGCTGCTGCGCGGCGCGTGGAGCTCGCCGTCCCCGACTCCTCTCCGCCCGGGCCCTGCGGACCTCGCCGCCGCCGGCTGAGCCGAGCCTGCCGCCGCGATGCCGGCCTATTTCCAGAGGCCGGAAAATGCCCTCAAGCGCGCCAACGGTGAGGAGCGATCGCGCCGCGCCGGGCGCCGAGGTCGAGGCCCGGCCTTCCCCGCGCCGCCGCCGCCCGGCCGGGCCGGGGACGGGGCCGGCGGCCGGGGGCCCGGCCCGCGGCCCGGCGGGCTCCCCCCTCGCCCCGCCGGCCGGGAACCGCCGCTCGGGGGGCCCTGCCTCCCCTCGCCGCCCCGGGCGCGCCTCGGGGCCGTCGCCCCGGAAACTGGCCCCCCCGGGCCCGGGCCCCCCGCCCGCGGCCGCCCCCCGGCCCCGGGCGCTCGTCCGCCCGGCCCCGCGACCCCGGCCGCCATCTGGGAGCGCCGGGCGGAGGAAACATGGCTCCCTCCCGGGGACAATGCACGCGAGCGCCGCGGCTCCACCTCCCGCCGGGCCGGCGGCCGGGCCGGCCCCCCGCGGCCCCCGCCCCCCAGCCCGCGCCGCGGCGCCGGTCGGGGCCCGCCCTCAGCCCGGCCTCCGGGGCCGCCGCGGGCCGCCGACCAGCTCCCCGGCGCCCCGGGCGGGGTGTGGTTTCCCCGGCGTGGGCTGGCGGCCGCCCGAGCCCCGGACCCCGGGAAGTTGGAGCCGAGTTCGCCTTGGGGAAACTTCGGGATCGCGCAGAGATAGCGAAACGGAGGCCGGAGAGGGAGGCTGCGGGGCCCAAGGTCACTCCGGGAGGCGGTTGTCGAGCCAGGAGGCTCAAGCTAAAACCAAGGTCTCGGCTCGCAGATCAGCCTTTTTTTTTTTTTTTTTTGGGCCACAGCGCTGCTGCCTGAGATTCCTTTTTCCAAATGGGCACTAAAGCCAGGGGTGCTTTTCGGGGCGTGTGCGCGCCCTGGTGTGCTCTGGAGGCATTTATTACGTTGGCATGTGGAGGTGCACATTATTCTGCGTCTCTCTGCTCTTCACAACTTCATTTTAAGGGCTTTTAAAAAGAATGAAAACTTTTTTTTCATGTTTTGAGCCTTAGATTTATGGTACGCAAAATGACTGGCATGAAATGACTGCTCTGATTGCTGTCGTGGATGTTTTACAGTCATTTGGGTGCTTTACCCACTCACTGGCCTTTTTTTCCCCCTGCTCAAAGGCACCGTAATCTCGTCGGTCTAAATAGTCCACGTTTGGTGTGTTCGGGCCTGTCCTCTCTCCCGCCTCCCTTCCGAATCTTCACGTGAACTTAACATTTCCGTAGCTTTTTAAAATTGGAAGGGATGTGTGGTGTGTGACAAATCGTAGCCTACATTTTCTAAATTGAAATAGATTTGACGCATGAAGGGCAAGTTGGGGAAAGTCTCTGAAAGTAGGCACTTTGAGAAAGGGATACTGCGTGTGTGAAAACTTAAATTTCGTGTGTAGCTTTCAAGAAAAGACTCTTAACTCCTTCTAGGAGGTAGGTTGAGTGTTTCTGCGATGGAGAAGGCTTTCAAGTAATGACTTTCTTACTGCCTTTGGTCTAGTGAGTGAGAGCCTTCTCGGCGCAATGTGGATGGCACATGGCATTGCATTCAAAATTTCAGATCGGATGGTCAACGTAGATTTCATTTGAAAGTCCCGTTTTAGCTAAATATAACCATAAACACATTTAGATCTGATCCTTTACATTTTCTTGGTAAAATGTGAATAAATTTAAGTGGAACAGACCTTTAAGTCAGTGTGTCTGTTGTTTCAGAGCAATATTTCTGGAAATAATCTTAGTAATTGTTCAGGAATATGAGAACTTGATCCTGACCTTACCTCTAAGAAATGCATCCCCTTCCTGCTGGAATCATATGGAGAAAACTTTTTCCAGATTATATTGTTAGTGGTGCCAAATTGGTTGCTCCAGACCCTGTAACAGCCTTTTAGCTACGCTCTACAACCATTGACTTAAAAATGAAATTGCTTTTAAACCCTTAAGGTGTGTAACATAATAGCTCATCTACTTGTTCTGTTACACAAACAAACGAGTGTAAATGAATGGGGCTAGCCTAAACCTTTTCTTTATAGATACATAGTTTCATCATTGCATGAAAGGTAAACTCAAAATACCCATCCAGATTTCAAATTTTATATCAAGAACATCAGTCTAGAAATGAACATTTCTTTAAATATTGTAATAGAGCATCTAGTGGATCGTAGTTCTTTCCAGCCTCAAATGTTTTTGTTTTTTTTCCTCAATAGGTAATTCAGAGGCCTAAATTCTTTCATGCTAGGTTAAAGACAGAGACTAAGCATCATGTTAAATCTGTTCCTGTTCTAGTTTTTCCACACCCTTGCCCGGTCTCCACATACTTTCTCTTTTTCTTGGTCGTGGCAGGGGTTGTCTGGCCTATATTTTTTTTAATCATTTGCTTTGTTGGAACTGATTGTTTCAGAATTTGGAAGTATGGGATTTGGAATCAAATAATTGACTCTTAGGAAGTGAAAAATATTTTTAAGTTCCGTCCCTGAACCGTACTTTTATTTTAGAATAACAAGAAGAAACACACTTTCCCACTTAAAAATAAAGCTTGGGAAAGTGAATTGTTTTTAGGCAATTAAGCATTTTGTCACCACATCTTGCTGGACCAGCTTTCGACTTTAACTCTTTGTGCCTGTTCCATGTTGCACGCATGCTTACATACAGCAGTGTAAGAGTTAACTCTTCAGTGTAGGATTGGGAATGAGATTAAAAAAAGTCATTTTAGTATTATTGCTGTGATGTTCTTAATGGAAAGGCTAAAATTAAAGGCATTGGCTCCAAGTTTTTTGCTGATACTATTTTTGATAGTTGTGTAAAACACCTGTTGTTGAATTTTAGGGGGGACAAAACCCAAAACAACAGAAACACTTATTATTCCAGCATAGTATCTCCTTCCATTACATCTTTGTTTCATTTGGTGCGATTGTTTGGTAATAAAATTAACTGCAAATGGACTTTATCTGATAATGGCAGGATTATTACTGAGATTAACTTGAAGTATTGAAGAATTTGTATTCATTTGCTTGTAAGGAATAGGATTTGACATGAGAAGGGATGAAAGGAGGATATTGTGCAAGGTCCTCACTTCAGTATGTATTTTTGTGAATTACCCTGATGCAAGCTTTTTAGTATATCAGTGTTAGACTGTTGTTTGGCCTTTCCTTTAAGGAAGCGGTCTTTGGAAGCAACATTCCTGAAATGTGATGGCAGGAAATAGAAATGGTAGCGAATTACTAAATCTGTGAATCTCGTGAAACCCCCAAATAAGGAACCTATTTGCTTATTGTTCGCTTAGCAGTTACCTGATAATGATATACATTGTTAGATTCACTCTTAAAAAGAATTTGTCAAAGATTTCTTTTTTTTTTTCCAAAGATTTATTCACTTACGCATACAAGAACTGGGGTGCAGGCCAGAGGTGTGGGGGGCTAGAGGATTCACCAAAGATAGAGTGGGGAACAGAAAAGGCAGATTGACAGAAGAAACACTGCTGAGGGGAGCAGCAGGCAAGGCAGGAGAAGTCTGCTTCATAGGTTGCGTCTTAACCCCTTGCACCACCAGGGAGGCCCAAATTTAGTGATTATTGTTTTAGGTTGAGCATAACCACATAACTTAATAGTTAAATAACTTTCCCCAAGCCTATTAAGTGTGCAAAAGAAGATATAAGATGAGAAAAAGATAAATTGTGACATTGGTCAGAAATGTGATAAGAGGAGCATATGCTTTTGACCGAATTTCATATAAGCAGTGTACATAAATTGGAACTTGACTTTTAGATATTGTCACGTAAAGAATGCCTTCAAGTTTAGGCCATAGTAAATTCAAGTATGTGCTTTGCTTTCCATTCGAGGTGTGTTTCCCTCAGTTTTTAAAAATAAACTTTTAATTTTACAAGTTTGATGTTTACAGATTATTGCAAAGATAGCAGAGTTCCCATATATGCCACACAATTTTCCCTATAAATTTGTCTTAACCATATAAGCGATAAATAGTACATTTTTACAAGTGACTGATTTCATTGTTATCTGCAAAAGTCCATATTTTGTTCATTTTTCCACAGCTTTTCCGAATATCTTTTTTCTATTCCAGAATGCCGTCCAGGATATTATGCATTGAGTTGTGTCTCTTTAGGCTACTCTCTGTTGTGTCAGTTTCTTACTTTACTTGATTTGTGATGACCTGATAGTTTTGAGGAGCATTGGTCAAGTGTTTTGTGGATTGTCCCTCAATTAGGATTTGATATTTTTCTCATATTTAGACTTGGCTAAATAAGCTGTTTTTTGGTGCATTGATTCAAAGTCTAAATCATAAGGTTCAGTTTTTCCATACTTGATATATAGATTGAACACAATTCCAATGAAAGTCCGTCCCAGTGAGATGTTTGGTAGATCCCTTGAGCTTAAATCTAAAATTTCTATAGAAAATCAAAATACAATACAATATTGAAGGATAAGTTGAGACAGTCACACTACCTGATTTCAAGACTTAACTATGTATGGTACTCACAGTCAGAAATTGGCAAGACTAGCCATGTAGATCAATAGAGAATGAGCAGAACAGAGAGCCCAGAAATAGACCCCCCCCCCATAGTCAGTTCATCAAAGAGGAACAAAAGCATTTGATTTGTTTTTCTGCCCGAAGTCTTAGTGTGAATTAGCATGAATTTCCTCAGCCAGGTCACTGTGACCAAAGTCATATTTGAACTTTTCTGCATTTGCAGGGGGGGATTTTTTTTTCTTATCAGTTCAGTTTCTGGAATTTGTAATCAGATATCATTGATTCAGTGGATTTGAGTGAAATCCAGTTTTGCGTGTAGACCATATTTTGAGATAGTACTAATTTTTCATTGCTTTACTTTGGATAGTTTTGGCATAGCTTTAGAAGTAAAAAAAAAAAAAAAATGACACCTAAAAAAAAGATGGCAAAGAATTCAGAAATTGTGTCGATTAAAACAGAATTTAGACTTCTGAATGGTAGACATTGCTGATTTTAATTTTCCTGAATTGCTTTTTCAGAATTTCTTGAGGTTGGCAAAAAGCAACCTGCTTTGGATGTACTTTATGATGTTATGAAAAGTAAGAAACATAGAACATGGCAAAAGATACACGAGCCAATTATGTTGAAATACTTGGAACTTTGTGTGGATCTTCGCAAGAGCCACTTGGCTAAGGAAGGATTATACCAGTATAAGAACATATGTCAACAGGTATGAACAGAAATGGCTTTTATATTTTTAACTTTCAGTGGTGTTTACTTTCAAAGTTACTGTATTTTATGTCTAATATTAAAAAATTCTTTGGGAAAATGTTTTATGCTTTTTGTTTTTTTATTTGGGGGGGCGTTTAGGTGAACATCAAATCTCTGGAGGATGTTGTTAGGGCATACTTGAAATTGGCAGAGGAAAAAACTGAGGCTGCTAAAGAAGAGTCCCAGCAAATGGTCTTAGATATAGAAGATCTGGACAATATTCAAACTCCTGAAAGGTGTGTGGGCTAAACTGCTAATTTATCTGTTTTCCTTAACATATTTCCTAGCATACCCATCTGAAGTAGATGCTTATTAGAAAGAATGCTTATCTTTGAAATTTAAATGTGTAGTAACCTTATAAAATATTCACTATTGAAAATTCTAAAATGTGGAAAATCACAACCTTCAGATAGGTGAACATAATTTAAATGCTTATGGTATAGATTGGGAATTAAAATATGTGGCCACTACGTGACAACTTAATAGTATGTCTAAAATAGTGTGGAAAATTAGCAGTTTTATGGTGATTGTTGTTGGCTTTGGTTTTTTTAATCATATGGCAAAGTGGGAAATCATATCTGAAATGGCTATCGATGTTTTTGGTGTCTTTGTAGTGTTCTCCTAAGTGCTGTAAGTGGTGAAGACACCCAGGATCGTACTGACAGGTTACTTTTAACTCCATGGGTTAAATTCCTGTGGGAATCGTATAGACAGTGTTTGGACCTCCTTCGAAATAATTCTAGAGTGGAACGTCTCTACCATGATATTGCCCAACAAGGTAAAATGGGAACGGGTTTAAAAAGTTGACTTAAGAATAGATTAACTGGATGGTCTCACTCATAGCAGGAATTTAGAAAACCTAAATAAGGGACCAGGAAAAAGACTAATTAATACAAAGTAAAAGTCAAATCAACGAGCAACTATAAACCAGAGACACACTGGGAGGGGGAAGGGGAGAGAAAGGACTAGGGTCAAAACAAGGGGGGGTGCAATTGTATGGGGAATATAACCAAAAGGAAAATGCATACATTATGCAAAAATGAAAAACGATGTAAGAGTTATATAAAATAAAATATTAATTAAAAAAATAGATTAACTGTTAAGCTATTTAAAAAATTAACTATAAACTTTTTCTCCATAGTATTTTTTTTGTTTTTTATCCTTATTGAAAGATGATTGACACTCATTTGAATTATTAAATAAGTCACAGTATAAGAAACTTGTCTTAGTTATGAGTTAATTCCATTGATTATATGGAGTGTATTCCATTGATGTCTGAAAGACCATATAAAGGTATTTTAGAATAGTTCAGATTTTTCCAGGTGACTGATAAAATAAGGTTAACATTTATATACTTTCTGGCAAAGTTGTTCTGCCATTAACTCCATTACTGCATCTTCTAGGGCAAGCTACCCTACTGTGCATAGTTTCTGAAATCTTTTTTAAGCTCCAATTCCATGAAAAATAGATATTTTTCTTAAGCAGTTTACTGAACACTGAATCAAATCTTTTTTTTTTTTTTAAAAAGATTTATTTATACAAGAACTGGGGTACAGGCCAGAGGTGCGGGGGGTGGGTTGGTGAGAGAATTCACCAGAGACAGAGTAGGTAGCAGAACAGGCAGATTGACCAATACACTGCTGAGGGGAGCAGCGGGTGAAACAGGAGAGGTCTGCTGCACCATGTGTGTATCTCCCTGGCCAGCTGGAAATTGAACCCGCGCTACAGAGGCTGCAGACAGCTTCACAGCGCTGCGCTCAACCCACTGCACCACTGGGGAGGCCCTGAATCAAATCTTGATGACCTAAGATTATAGAAAGTATTCAGTTATTCTGAATATTTTTTATTTTATTTTTTTCCTGCATCTATTTTTAATCTGAAGGACTACATTGAGCCTGTTTTCCCAATCTTATTCCTTTACTGTCACATTATTTTTTCTTAGTGTCAGTGCAACCTTTGTCTGTATGACTGGGATTTATGTGGTTTGAGTGAGTTTTCTTACTTTGTCCTTGGTATGAGCTTGTGTTGCCAGTCTTTTAAATATAGGGATGATTGGCATTTGTTTCCTTCATTTTAAGTGACTTTGTGACTAAGAGTATTCTAAGAGATGTATGAAAACTTAAATTCCGTTTGCTTGTATGGCTGGCATATGTGAATTTTTATTTCATACATTCCAACATGGACTTTTTAATTAATGCTGATAAATATTAACTGCATCTCAATTGTTTTAGGCGTATGGAAGTAGAAGTACTTTTTTTTTTTTTTCAGATTTATTTTTATTTACTTATACAAGCACTGGGTACAGTCAGAAGCGCGGGAGGGTGAGAGAATTCACCAGAGCCAGAGCAGGGAGCAGAGCAGGCAGAAGGACCGAAGTACACTGCTGAGGGGAGCAGCGGGCGGCAGGAGAGGTCTGCGCACCATGCGGGACCCTCCTCTGGTGGCCGGGGAGCAGCCAGGGATCGAACGGGTGCTGCAGAGGCTGCGGGCAGCTTTGCAACCCAGCGCTCAACCGCTGCGCCACCGGGGAGGCCCTAGAAGTACTTGTTTTTTTTTTTTTTTTTTTTTTTTTTTTAAATTTTTTTCTTTTTCTTTTTATATTTTTTACATCATTGTTCTTTTTTTTTTTTTATAGAGGCATGTTTTTATTTATTCATTTGTTTGTTTGTTTATACATGCACTGGGTACAGTCAGAAGCGCGGGAGGGTGAGAGAATTCACCAGAGCCAGAGCAGGGAGCAGAGCAGGCAGAAGGACCGAAGTACACTGCTGAGGGGAGCAGCGGGCGGCATGAGAGGTCTGCGCGCCATGTGGGACCCTCCTCCGGTGGCCTGGGAGCAGCCGGGGATCGAACCGGCGCCGCAGAGGCCCGGGAAGCTTTGCAACCCAGCGCTCAACTGCTGCGCCACCGGGAGGCCCAAAGTACTTGTTTTTTTAAAGAAGGGCAAAGGAATTCCAAAAAAATTATTCTAGGCAGAGTTTTCTGTGACAGAATTACTGTGTTTTAATGATGGAGCAATTAGTTCATATATACATTTACGTATACAGTTTAAATTAGGTTACTAAAAGGTGGGCGTTATGCAGTTTTTTTTAAACATTTATTTTTACTTATTTATGCATACAAGAACTGGGGTGTAGGCCAGAGGTATGGAGGGTGAGAAGATTCACCAGAGAGAGTGGGGAGCAGAACAGGCA
Source organism: Talpa occidentalis (assembly GCF_014898055.3). NCBI lineage: Eukaryota > Metazoa > Chordata > Mammalia > Eulipotyphla > Talpidae > Talpa > Talpa occidentalis. The sequence continues at coordinate 7,585,340 of NW_023605194.1, forward strand.
GATCCTCTGAAATACACTGCTGGAGGGGTGCAGTGGGCTAGACAGGGGAGGTCTGCTGTGCCATGTGGGTCTTCCCGCAATCCCCTGTGCCACCAGGGAGGCCCCAGTATATAGTTTTGATTAGTGCAAAAGCTTATTGTTTCTGTGTAAATCAGGTAACAAGTCACATTATTTTAGATTAGATTTTTAAAAATTCTTTTAGAATTTGAAGTGATAGGCAAAAGGTGAGTCCCCCGTACACCTGATTTTGATTAATTGTCCATTTGTAAGCTCTCCCAGGCTGTATTTTATTCCGAGGCTAGGACTGATAATTATAATCACCTTGGATTTGATTCAATCAAAAAAAGTAGTTCGGGTACAGAGTGAGTTACGGGTCCGAATTCTAGAGACTAATGAATTTGGTAAATCTTTTTAAAGAGTTTGTCAATGTACATTAAAAAAATCCTTTTCATATATTTAAGGCAATGGTGAAAAGTATCTTAATATGTTTTACAATTATGCTTACAGCTTTCAAATTCTGCCTGCAATACACCCGTAAGGCTGAATTTCGTAAACTGTGTGACAATTTGAGAATGCACTTGTCGCAGATTCAGCGCCACCATAACCAGAGTACAGCAATCAATCTTAATAATCCAGAGAGCCAGTCCATGCATTTGGAAACCAGACTCGTTCAGTTGGACAGTGCTATCAGCATGGAACTGTGGCAGGTATGTTGTGAAGAACTAGTTTTTCTTTGTCGTACCTCTCCCTCCCCACATGAGTGTAAGGTTTCTTTTTCTCCTAATAGCAATTTGGTGGTGATTTTTTTTTTTTAAGGTTTTTTTTTTTTAATTTATGATACAAGAATTGGGGTATAGGCCAGAGGTGCGGGGCATAGAGGATTCAACAGACAGTGGGAGGAAGAACAGGCAGATCTACTGAAATGCACCAGCTGAGGGGAGCAGCGGGCAAGACAGGAGAGGTCTGCTGTGCCATGTGGGTCAGCTCCCTGCCCATATAGGTTAGTTTCTTGCCTGGGGATTGAACTCATGCTGCAATGCCTGGCAATAACTTGATAGCACTGAGACATTTAATTCCTGTGCCACCAAGGAGGCCGTTGATGGTGATTTTATGTCTTGTTTACTCAGATAAAAAAAGGAAATCTTTGTGTCTTTCATTTTTTGTAGTAATCCTACAGTACTTTATGAAAGTATTGGTAGCATCAGTTTGGAAATTAAAAAAAAAAAAGAAAAAAGGTTGTCCTTTAGATAGTCAGAGAGTACTATATTAGATTGTTTTCTAAGTTTTTCTAAGAGTTGGTTTGGCTTAAAAGGCACTTAGGGTGACTATATCCTGTTCTGCAAAGAGCTCAGTGGTGTTGGGAATCTTGTCCCCTACTTGACTTTTAATTTTTTGGAAGACTTCTGCAAAAATAATTTCATACGGTTTTGTAGTCATAATTTGAAGCTTTGAATATAACTAAATATCATTTGGTATTACCATGGAAGAACTAAAAACTGCTGGATGTTCAGCCAAGTTGAAAATGATTCGATTTGCTACTCCTCATAATATGTCCTTTTCTACAGGGACAGCCTTAAAATAGTACCTGGAAAGGGAAAGAGGGGGAAAAAATATGTAAAAGACAAGCAGACATACTCATTATAGACAAAATGGTTAAGTAAAAAGAACATTTTCATCTATTATCTCATCTCTCCGAAATAACCTTACTGTGTTTTGTGTCATTCCAGGCTTTTTTATTTATTTCTCCAAGTTGTGTGATAATATATGTCCTACATTTTCAGTGTCTTGTAATTACCTTAAGTTTATGGATTTACTATTTTTGTAATTAAGGCAATTTTCTGAAATATATCAGGTTTTGTGGTGAATCAAAAGAACCACACATGAAGGGATTTTATTTGCCTCTTTTATTCCTCCCCCACCCATTTGGGTTTCTCTTTAGTCTTTTTGGCCACTTTTATTCTTCAGTGTTTTGTTTTAGATTTCAGAAAAGGATTTGCATTATATTTTATTTTTTGTTTTGAATGTATTGATTGTGATTTATACTAATTTTAGGAAGCATTCAAAGCTGTGGAAGATATTCATGGGCTATTCTCCTTGTCTAAAAAACCACCTAAACCTCAGTTGATGGCAAATTACTATAATAAAGTTTCAACTGTGTTTTGGAAATCTGGAAATGCTCTTTTTCATGCATCTACACTCCATCGCCTTTACCATCTATCTAGAGAAATGAGAAAGAATCTAACACAAGAAGAGATGCAAAGGTAAGAATGTTGTAGTCTGATAGTGTTGAAATTATGAAACAGATACCTTCTCGTATGGCATTCTGGGTAGACAAGAGTTTCTTCACTTTAGCTTTTAACATTTGAAGTCTGAAAATTCTTTGTTGTGGGCGGCTGCATATAGGATGTTCAGCAGCATCCCAAGCTGTACCTGCTGGATGCCAGTGGCAGTCCCTCCAGTGGTGATTCTCAGAAGTGTCTTCACTGTTCTTGGGCAGTATTCATGGTCTTCAGTAGCTGTCTTGTCTAGTGACCAACTCTACTAAAAACCCATTTGAGAATGTTGGTTATTAGGAAAGACACTGTTATGGTTTGAGTGTTCTATCCACATATACTTAGAAATTACACAGTTAAGAAAAATAGTTTCAACAAGTCATTTTCTGTTCTTGATTATAAAACAACAACTAGATTGTTTGGGATATACATGGAAATATAGGCATATTTATGAGGGATACATTCACAACTTAAAGATGGTTGTATTCAAGTTTTGCCACTAGTTGACATAACTCTAATTTGAGAATACAGCTTCACGACTCCATTTGTGTGCATGCCTCACCCTCCACTATGCCCCAGGAGTTTCACGGAATCTAAGAATTCTCATTGTTTTGCTAGTTAGTTTTCTTTGGTTATTTCTATATTCCGTACATGAGTGAGCCCATGTGTTGTCGTTCACTTTCTGACTTTAATTAGCATAATTACCTCTAGATCCATTCAGTTTGTCCCAAAAGGCACTATTTCTTCATTTTTAATTGCTGAGTAGTATTCCATTGAGCATGTAGTTTATTTTTTTTAAATCTGAGTCTTTTTTTTTTTTTTAAATATTTATTTATTTATACAAGCACTGGGTACAGTCAGAAGCACGGGTGGGTGAGAGAATTCACCAGAGCCAAGGCGGGGAACAGAACAGGCAGGCTGACGAAATACATAGCTGAGGGGAACAGCAGGTGGTAGGAGAGGTCTGTGCGTCATGTGGGACCCTTGCCGGTGGCCGGGGATCGAACCGGCGCTGCAGAGGCTGTGGGCAGCTTCGCAGCCCGGTGCTCAACTGTTGCACCACCAGGGGAGGCCCCAGTTTTTTTTTTTTATACAATTGTATATGACCTATTTCAGTCTTGTTTGGTCTTTAAAATACATTTCATTTGAATTTTGGCAACTCTGAACATCATTCTTTTTCTCTTACTGGTAGACACTTATTTTGACTTCTAGTAGAATCATGTATACCAACTTGTCTTTTAGCGTTACAGTAATACATGAAGCCAACTAAATGAATCTGCCAGTATGTTTTTTTTTGAGACTCATTGATGACATGTTAGTTATGTCATTCACTATACCTTATGTAAGCCATGCTTGTGGCTGATGGAGAAATCTTGGTCTCCTTTAAGATATTTTTTCCTATACCCTCCTTTTAGAGAGTATTGTAATAATAAACAGTAGTCTGTTTAACTTTCTATACATTGTTTAATCGTCACAGTAATTTTGTGACCTGGAAAATTAAGTATTTTGCCTTGACAGTGGTGAAGCTGAGATTGCAGCCCTTTACTTGGACTCCAGAGTCCACATTCCTTAGCATTTGGTGGTGCTCTGAATTCACCAGACTTCCTCTTGTGTTTTAAGGAAGCTAGATTTAGGGCCTCCCTCGTGGCGCAATTAGGCACCACACTATGAAGGAATCCGCAGCCTCTGCAGCACGGGTTTAATCCCTGGCCGGCCAGGGTGCAACCCACATGGCAGACCTCTCCTGTCTCATCTGCTGCTCCCCTCAGCAGTGTATTTCAGTAGATCTGCCTGTTCTGTTCCCCACTCTGTCTCTGGTGAATCCTCTCACCCCCCACATCTCTGGCCTGCACCCTAGCTGGAGTATGAATAAATAAATAAAGAAAATGCATAAATCTAAGAAACAAAGGAAGCTAGATAGATTTAAAAACTAACTTTATTTTTTAAAGATTTATATTATTATGAATTCAAGAGCTGAGGTGCAGGCCAGAGGTACAGGGTGTGAGAGCATTGATCAGAGACAGGGTGGGGAGCAGAATAGGCAGAGCTACTGAGATACATTGCTGACATAGTGGGCGAGGCGGGAGAGGTCTGCTGCGCCTTGTGGGTCAGCACCCCGACGGGGGGTCGAACTCATGTTCACTGACTGGCAGTAGCTTATAGCACTGAGACTTTAACCCCTGAGGCACCAGGGAGACCCAGGAAGCTAAAATTTAGCTTTTGACCTTATCCTCATAATTTTACTCACCTCTGGTCCTTGTAATTTTTCCTAATTCTAATTTTTTCTCAGTTTTTAAAGCTTCCTCATTTTTTGTAAGGAAACATGGTTATATGAATTTGTTGATCTCACAGTCTTTGTATAGTTAAAAACATCGGCAGGATTAAGTGAATGAATGAACTTTTAATTTCTCTACTTGTTCATTTTTAGCATGGTTATTTCTCTTACATGCTTTGATGATTCATGTTTATGAATATAGTTCACTGTGGTGGTATGCATATTCTATTACTGGCATAGCTTACCAGGTGATTAAAGGCATATCTTTCTGCTTGCTAAATAACATTTACAAATTTAAGAGATTTGTAACTTTGTTCTCCTTCAGAATGTCCACTAGAGTTCTTCTGGCTACTCTTTCCATTCCTATTACCCCTGAGCGAACTGATATTGCTCGACTTCTGGATATGGATGGCATCATAGTTGAAAAACAACGTCGCCTTGCAACACTGCTAGGTCTTCAAGCCCCACCGACACGAATTGGCCTTATTAATGACATGGTTGGTATAAGTTAGAACATTTTTATAGCTTTAAATGGAAAATGTTAGGTTTTATGATATATAATTAACAATATATAATTATATGCTGGGAGTGCTGGGGCTTCTGATGCATGGATGAGTTTGAAAACTGTTGGTGTAAAGGGGCACTTTTATTGAAGTAATTTGTCTCTGGTGGTGAGCTGGATTAAATCTGATGTAGCAGATGAGACTTGATGAGGTGAGGTCTGAGGAATAGTGTGGATCACTCAGAGGGATTGATGGGGAAGAAGGTTCATGACTTCAGTGGGTTAGGGGTAGCAAAACTAAGCCAATAATATGTTGGAGACAGAATGATGAGTTCGGCAGAAGATGGGGTTGATTATGATTTGGAAAACTAAGGTTTCCAGTATTTTTCTTTCCTTTCTTTTTATTTTTAAGGATTTATTTATTTATGCTGTAAGAGCTGGGGTATAGGCCAGAGATGGGGGGGGGGAGTGAGAGGGTTCACCAGAGACAGAGTGGGGAGCAGAATAGGCGGATCCACTGAAACACACTGCTGAGGGGAGTAGCGGGCGAGACAGGAGAGGTCTGCTGCTCCGTATGGGTCACCTCCCTGGCCCGGAATCCAACGCATGCTGCAGTGAGACCCTTTCAGTATTTTTCTTTTTCGAACTTTGTTATTAAAGTAATAATTCTTGAAGATTGATTTATTTTGTATACAAGAACTGTGGTACAGGCCAGAGATGTGGGGGGTGAGAAGATTCATCAGAGACAGTGGGGAGCAGAACAGGCAGGTCGACTGAAATACACGGTTGAGGGGAGCAGCGGACAAAACAGGAGAGGTCTGCTGTGCCATGTGGGTAGCTCCTTGGCCGGGGTTCAAACTTGTGCTGCAGTGGCTGCCGATAGCTTCATAGGTTATGTCAACCTCTTGCGCCACCAGGGAGGCCCTAAAGTAATAATTCTTAATCAAGGCTATGCAATGAAATTGTGTGTAAAATATTTTTGACAATATAGACTTGTGGGTTTGATCCACTATATATATATATATATATGTATGTATATATATATATGTATGTATATATATGTATGTATGTATAAAAAATTCAGAGTGTAGAGCCTAAAATTTATGTATGTTTAAAGTGTTTCATGTTGATGGGATTTTTTTATTCGGCAGAAATTTACTTTGTGGTGCCCATAAATGCCAGGCAAGTGATACTTAAATGGTATCTGTGTTCCAAAGGAATTTAGGTTCTAGAGTTTCTGACTGAACAGTTGTAGTGGTTTTGGTGGTAACTGCCTATTGGAAATTACTTTGGGACAAGAGGAAGAAGAGGGACAATTGCTAGAGGAAAGACCCTGCTTTTCTGGTAGAATAGATCCATTTAGATAGAACCGCTATGTTTTCTTTGTATTGGCAGTTTTCTCCTGACATTTCTCTGCTACAGGAGTAAGGCAAAAATCCCTTTGTAGTGAGAATTTAATCTCTAAACGGTATTCTTCTTTGTGTGCTTCCATATTCTGCCTCTGCTGCCCACAGAGTTTACCTTTGTGTGTTGGCAACAACACACAGGCAACAACAGCATTGTCTTTAGGGAGGGGTCAACTGGTGTGTTTAAAAGATTTTATTTTTTTACTGAAGAAGTGTGACAAAGTAGAAACATAGTCTTTTAATCTCTTAGCCCCCTGCACTACACACCGTGGTGCCTTGATGTTAGAGCTGGTCCATGGTGATGCTTTTAGAGACCAGTGGTGGAGAGCAGCGGGGGCCAGCAACCAGGACATCCAGCTTCATGTCCTTGTGCCCACAGATTAGTGTGGAAGTTTAGAAGAAGGGTATTTGGTGGTGTCAGGTGAAAAGATGAGCTGACTGCCAAGTAGCATTTGTAAATCTCAGTAAGTTCACCTTACTGCCAAGCTTTGGGTTTGTAGAACTGAGTCTTTGAGCACCAGAAGAATGACTTCATCATTTCAGAAACAGACTAAAGTGATGACATTTACAAGAGACTGGTGCTAAATGAGAAAACCAATTGTTAATAATAGTGAGACATTGAAATTAATGGATATGGCAATCTATCTTAGCACTTATTTGGAGGGGTCACTTAATGGAAACACTAGAAAATTTTGATAGGAATGAAATTAGTGCTGGGTAATTTTATTTAAGTGCTTGTACCACACCTTATTCTAAGAATGACGGGAGGTACGCAGATGCTGGAGGACAGTAGTCACGTACCCATTTTTCATTGGAGTTAAACTTAGACTCAAGTATGTGCATGTTCTTATTTCTTGGGACGGGATCTGCCAGCGTTTGCCTCAGTCTTGTGACCCAGCGTCCACGGGTGCCTTGCTTCTGTGTTCTTAAGCCTTGCCTGCTGTGTCCCTGCAGTTTCTCTCTCTATGGGTTCGCATTGCCCAGCATGTGAAGGATATAAGTCACATCTACTGCGCGATCTAGGTTAAAGCATAAGCAAGCTAGGATTTGGCTCTGGGTATTTTAGGTGGTATACCACGCTACTCTTTCGTCTCGTTTGTAAGAAAGGTTGTAAAAATGACATTTTTAGTGTAAAAGGAAGTTAATCGATTCGCATAGAAACTTTAGCAGTTTTAAGGTACAAAGTGTAAAAGTAATTGGATAAACTCTTAAAAAGCTCTTTGCAGTTACCAATCTTCCGAACCCCCCTCCCCACCGAGAATAGGTAATCTCCAGACTTACCACCTTGCCTTTTTTTTTCAAATGAAATACTTATTTTTACTTATTTACGCATACAAGAACTGGGGTGTAGGCCAAAGGTATGTGGGGTGAGAAGATTCACCAGAGACAGAGTGGAGAAAAGAACCGGCTGATCCACTGAAATACACTGCTGAGGGGAGCAGCAGGCGAGACACCAGTCTCTTGTAAATGTCATCATTTTCGTCTGTTTCTGAAAGGATGAAGTCATTCTCCTGGTGCTCACAAACTCAGTTTCATGAACCCAAAGCTTGGCAGTAAGGTATGGGTTAGCTCCTGGGCTGGGAATCAAACTCATGCTGCAGTGGCTGGCGAGGATAGCTTGATAGTGCTGAGACTTAACTCCTGTGCTGCCGGGGAGGCCCTATTTGTGTATTTTATACGAAATTTATTTTCCTTATATGTGGAACAATAAGTGAAAAACTTATTCTCACCATTAAATTTGTGGGGTTTATTCATGTGTTGAATGTGACTTTTTTCATTGCCCATTTCTGTATATTACATGAATGTAGTATCCCTATTTATTCTGAGTTTTTTCTAGTTTGTGCCTGTTAGTGTTGCCTCGATAATTTTGTGTGATAACAGTTGTTAGCTTATTTTTTATTAGTCTGTTGACCACATGATTTGTCTTTATAAACACGTCGATTGTGTTTCTTTAGAGTTTTTATTTCCTTGTTAGGTTCTTGTTTGACTTTGCATTGCATTGTAGGTTGATGTATACTTTGGGGTGGAAGAGTCAACATAATTGTCCTTGAGAGTCTTCTTTGGTAAATTTAAATGGGGTTGAGGCTAGACAATTTTCTGGATTTCCATTCCTATATTTTTCCTTATATTCAATACAGAATTCCAATTGGGAAAATTCCTGTAATAATGAAACCTTTTATCTTGCTTGCTCTAGGTCAGATTTAATGTACTACAGTATGTTGTCCCAGAAGTGAAAGACCTTTACAATTGGCTGGAAGTAGAATTTAATCCACTAAAACTCTGTGAGAGAGTCACAAAGGTAAGCCTTTGTATTTAAGTTTTCATTATTTCCCCACATACTTAGGTTGTATTGATATTTGTTAGACATTACTGTCTTATGTGTTTGAATACCGTGCACATTTCATTGTCTTTTTTCTTTATGTCAAGAGAAAAAGGGTATTTCTGATGTGCTAAAGAAACCATTGGAGGTAATTAGCAGCATGACTAATGTAGCCATTGCTGTCAGTCACCTTCAGACAATATCAGTCAATTCATAGTACATTTTGTATTTCTTTGCATCGTGTGATGTTTTTATTTTATTCAATTAATTTATTTTTAAAGATTTACTTATTTTTATGCATACAAGAGCTGGGGTACAGGCCAGAGGTGCTGGGGCGGGGGTGAGAGGTTTCACCAGAAACAGAGTGGGGAACAGAACAGGCAGATTGACTGAAACACACCACTGAGGGGAGCAGTGGACGATTCAGGAGAGGTCTGCTGTGCCATGTGGGGCCTCTCCCTTGCGGGGGATAAAACTCGTGCTGCAGTGGCTGTGGTTAGCTTCACAGGTTGCGTCTTAACCCCTTGCACCACCAGAGAGGCCATGTGTGATGTTTTTATATGTTGAAAAAGCTTTACAGATGTTGTAGGGTCCATTGCAGATAAAGTGTCATTATTTTCCATTGAATGAACTTTATAGGTTCTGAACTGGGTCAGGGAACAGCCTGAAAAGGAACCAGAGCTGCAGCAGTATGTCCCGCAGCTGCAGAGCAACACCATACTCCGCCTTCTGCAGCAGGTGAGGCGTTACATGTGATGTGCAAACCGGGATTTCTCTTCTTGATTGGATTGCAAAACTAAAGAGTTAAGAATGGCCTAGGAAGTGAAAGCTTCTCCAAATTCTGTATCCTGCCAAAATTGGCTTTTTTTTAATCTGTTTGATTTGAAAGCAAAATTTTACATGACTAGTCTTCTTTTTGTTGATGCACAATATAATAATCTGTGCATTTTCCCTGTTTGTGATATAAGTCCATCTTATTTCTCTTGATACACTCTGCGTGGTTTTTCATTGTCCAAAGATGCCGTGATTTATTCAAACTGTTGATGGAAATCATTATATCTAGGTTTTTTTGCCTTTAGAAAATGTTGCAAGACTGACCATATTGCACCCATGTATCTTTGCATATTTCTATAGCATAAGAAGTGAAAGTTATAAGAATGTAAACATTTACAGATAAAGAGATTCTTTAAATGGATCTTTCCACTAACAATGAGTGAGACTTTCTGCTAATACTAGGTATTACTAGTTTTTTATATATTTTGTCTTAAATTTGAATGTAATGGTTTATGTTATGGCCTAAATGTTCCTGTTTTGTCTTATTTCGTTTTGGAAGGGCTTATTATTATAAATTCACTTCAGTATTTGCACATTTCATTGACCTGCTTTCCTTTGTACATGGGAGCAGTGTTATTTCTTATGTGCTATACAAGTAGTTGAAGGTTAATTAGCAGTATAACTAAATAGTTATGCTGCCAGTCTCCTTCAGACAAATATTTTTTAAAATGTTGAGATGAATTAGCTAAGTAATAAGTCTTTACAAATGCTTAACCATTCAGGTTTTTTTTTAAACAGCATTTGAAAAGATTATGCTCTTGAGATATATAGTAGACTGTGAGATTGGAAGTATAGAATTTGGGGGTGATAGTCTTGGATTGGAAACCCAGCTCCAGCTGTAATGTAAACCCCTGAGCTTCCTTATTTTCTTGCTCTCTGAGAAATGGCCATGCTTTCTATTGCCCATGGTTATCAGGCTGCATTGCACATTAAAAGTACTAAATGGGTAATGGCCATTATTAATAATCTTGTCTTTTTTATGCAGGTGGCACAAATCTATCAGAGCATTGAGTTTTCTCGTTTGACTTCTCTGGTTCCTTTTGTTGATGCTTTCCAACTGGAACGTGCCATAGTAGATGCTGCCAGACATTGTGACCTGCAGGTACGTGCTTGCTGTATGGGGGACGGCGACGGAGGGTGGGGGGCCTTTGAGGACTAACTGACATAACCATTTTGTTTCTCACTTTTATTATTTTTTTTTAAAGATTTATTTATTTATTTATACAAGCACTGGGTACAGTCAGAAGCACGGGAGGGTGAGAGAATTCACCAGAGCCAGAGCAGGGAGCAGAGCAGGCAGAAGGACCGAAGTACACTGCTGAGGGGAGCAGCGGGCGGCAGGAGAGGTCTGCACGCCATGTGGGACCCTCCTCCGGTGGCCGGGGAGCAGCCGGGGATCGAACCGGCACTGCAGAGGCTGCGGGCAGCTTTGCAAGCCAGCACTCAACCGCTGCGCCACCGGGGAGGCCCTTGTTTCTCACTTTTAGCATAGTTTAAAATCTTCACCGAGTAAATCTTCTAGCTTTTGTATTTAATATTCTATTTTTAAAAGTTTTTCTCATATTCATTTGAAATGTGTGTTTTTTTTTCTTAATTTTTAAATTTTTTTCTTTAAAGATTTATTTATTTGTTTATACAAGCACTGGGTACAGTCAGAAGCGTGGGAGGGTGAGAGAATTCACCAGAGCCAGAGCGGGGAGCACAACAGGCAGACTGACGAAGTTCACTGCTGAGGGGAGCAGCGGGCATGGCAGGAGAGGTCTGCGCGCCATGTGGGACCCTCGCTGGCCGGTCGGGGAACGAACTGGTGCTGCAGAGGCTGCGGGCAGCTTCGCAGCCCAGTGCTCAACCGCTGTGTCACTGGGAGGCCCTCAGTTGAAATGTTTTGATCAAAGGCCATTTATTTGTAAAAATGACTTCATATTTGCCGATAAGATATTGATAATTTCATTTAATTTTCAAAGGTTCGTATTGACCACACCTCTCGGACTCTTAGTTTTGGATCTGATTTGAATTATGCTACTCGAGAAGATGCTCCAATTGGTCCTCATTTGCAAAGTATGCCTTCAGAACAGATCAGAAATCAGCTGACAGCCATGTCCTCAGTACTTGCCAAAGCACTGGAAGTCATTAAGCCAGCTCATATACTGGTATGCATCTTTGAGGAAAATGAACCACAGAATTTCTGAGGGATTTCTTTTTTTTGAAGATTTATTTATTTATGCACACAAGAGCTGGGGTACAGGCCAGAGATGCGGGGTGTGAGAGGATTCACCAGAGACAGAGTGGGGAACAGAACAGGTAGATTGACCGAAGTACACTGCTGAGGGGACACAGTGGGTGAGTCAGGAGAGGTCTGCTGTGCCATGTGGGTTGTTCCCTGGCCGGCTGGGGATTGAACTCGTGCTGCAGAGGTAGAGGATTGCTTCACAGTGCGCTGCTTAACCCCTTGTGCCACCAGGGAGGCCCCTGAGGGTTTTTTTTTTAAATAAAGATTTATTTATGCATGCAAGAACTGGGGTATAGGCCAGAGGTGTGGGGGGTGAGAGGATTCACCAGACAGTGGAACAGAACAGGGAGACTGACTGAAATACACTGCTGAGGGGAGCAGCGGGCGAATCAGGAGAGGTCTGCTTCGCCATCCATGTAGGTAGCTCCCTGGCCGGAGATCAAACTCATGCTGCAGTGGCTGGGGATAGCTTCATAGGTTGCGTCTTAACCTCTTGTGCCACCAGGGAGGCCCTGGAATTTTTTTTTTTAAAGATTTATTTACTTATGCATACAAGAACTGGGGTACAGGCCAGAGATGTGGTGGGGGGGGGGTGAGAGGATTCACCAGAGACATAGCAGGGAGCAGAACAGGCAAATCTACTGAAATACACTCCTGAGGGAAGCAGCAGGCGAGACAGGAGAGGTCTGCTGCGCCATGTGGGTCAGCTCCCTGGCTGGGGAATCAAACTTCTGCTGCAATGGCTGCTGATAGCTTGATAAGTGTTGAGACTTAACCCCTTGTGCCACCAGGGAGGCCCATTTATGGTATTTTATCATGTTTTTATTAGACACAAAGATCAGTTGAGCTGCCTTCCCTATGATAAAATGTGAGACTATGCAGGTAATAGGATAATATAAATACTCCTTAATACAACAGCTTATATGCATGTCATGACCTCCCCAAATAGTGAATACTGTCATGGAACTTTTCATTCCTGTATAACTTGTTTTCTTGTTTGCGAGCTATGTTAGTATTCCTCCTTGACTTGGACACTGGGGTAAAGTAGATTTGCTATAGAGAAAAGTCACCTGGTACACAAAGGTTCTTCAGCTATGTCATTGCTATAAGTGATGCTAAATAGTAGTGCCGTAGTATTTAGTATTGCGAACAACTAGTAGCTCGGATAATGTTATCTTCTGTTGTTAAACCTAAATACATCTAAGGGTAATGCATCCAAATTATTTTGATGTCTACTTCCATGGTCGGTCACTCACAAAGTTTTTAAAAATGTGTTTATTTTGGAAGCAAGAGAAAGAAGAACAGCATCAATTGGCTGTTACCGCGTACCTTAAAAATTCACGGAAAGAGCATCAGCGTATCCTGGCTCGCCGGCAGACAATTGAGGAAAGGAAGGAGCGACTTGAGAGTCTAAATATCCAGCGAGAAAAGGAAGAATTAGAGCAGAGGGAAGCTGAACTCCAGAAAGTACGAAAGGCTGAAGAAGAGAGATTGCGACAAGAGGCAAAAGAGAGAGAGAAGGAGCGCATTTTGCAGGAACATGAACAAATCAAGAAGAAAACTGTTCGGGAGCGTTTGGAGCAGATCAAGAAAACAGAACTGGGCGCCAAAGCATTTAAAGATATTGATATTGAAGTATGTATCATGTTACTCATTAACAGTTTATTTATTTTGGATTATTTGGTTATTTTACTCACTTGGCACAGCAGGCTCATTTACTGTTATCTGTGAAGTAAGCATTTGTTTTTAATGACTCCACGGTTTTTAACTACTGCAGTGGAGTTTGGATATTGGTATACAGTAGAGGAGTAAAATGTATGCTAAGATCGCGTGGTTTTTTCCCCCCTTAATCAGTGGAAATAAGACTACTGAAAAATATTTTTACATTGACTAAATTGATACCCACTGTGAGAAAAAAAAAAGTAATTTAGGATTTGATCCTGGAAAGCGGTGGTCCATAGTGACCATTTACTTTATATTCTTATTAATGATTGTACATTTGTATTACTTTTCAGGATCTTGAAGAATTGGATCCAGATTTCATCATGGCCAAACAGGTTGAACAACTGGAGAAAGAAAAGAAGGAACTTCAGGAACGACTGAAGAATCAAGAGAAGAAGGTAAGTGAATGGACCAGTAAACTTTAAAAAAATTAAAAGCTACATTTGTTTTTGTGTCATTCTGATTGACTTATTTTGTTTTCTCCTTTTTCTTTTAAGATTGACTATTTTGAAAGAGCTAAGCGTTTGGAAGAAATCCCTTTGATAAAAAGTGCTTATGAAGAACAGAGAATAAAAGACATGGATCTGTGGGAACAACAAGAAGAAGAAAGAGTATGTTTTTCATTTAGTTGTAATATTTTTGTCCTTATACTTAAATCCTGCCAGTGGCACCAGGGTTTTGGATTTTTTTTTTAAGATTGATTTATTTATGCATACAAGAGCTGGGGTGCAGGCCAGAGATGCGGGGGATGAGAGGATTCACCAGAGACAGTAGGGAGCAGAACAGGCAGATCTACTGAAATACACTGCTGAGGGGAGCAGCGGGCGAGACAGGAGAGGTCTGCTGCACCACGTGGGTCAGCTTCCCGGCCTGCCAGGGATCAAACTTGTGCTGCAGGGGCAGTAGGGTTGCTTCATAGTGCAGGGAGGCCCGAGGCCTAATTATTTTTAAGGAATAAAATGCTTTCAGTAATTAAACTATACTGTTTTTGCCTTTTGTTTTACAGATTTATTAAAATTTCTTTATTAAAACTTCAACAGCTTTTTTTACAGATACCCCAAGATTCTATCCTTCATCTGTCTCTGCTTGCATGGATATTAATTACCCTTCTGTTTTTATGGCAAGATGGGGTGGGGCAAGGGAACTGTAATTCTTTTGGAATATGTCAGGAAAGTGGGTAAATTATTAATCAGATTATAAATGCTTTGAAATTTAACTTTGTATTTTGTGTTTGCAGATTACTACCATGCAGCTAGAACGTGAAAAGGCTCTTGAACATAAGAATCGAATGTCACGGATGCTTGAAGACAGAGACCTATTCGTTATGCGACTCAAGGCTGCCCGGCAGTCTGTTTATGAGGTGAACACACTGGTTTCAGGGCTTTCTAGTTTTGCATAGAGCTTTCCTTTAACACAGGGATATAGTCTCTCTCGCTAATATTTATATAAAGGTCATTAAAATAATTATCAGAAATTTTCTTGAGACTTTTATAGGTTACGTGGCCCACCATCACTATAAATTTTTCTGAGGGTGAAAGTGGACTGGATGCAATTTGCTTTTGAAGCAAGCTTTTTATTTACTGATTTAGAAAGGAAAAGAATATTCTTTCTCTTTTTTAAAAAGATTTATTTATGCATACAAGAACTGGGGTACAGGACAGAGATGCGGGGGGTGAGAGGATTCACCAGAGACAGAGTGGGGAACAGAACAGGTAGATTGACCGAAGTACAATGCTGAGGGAAGTATGGGGCGAGTCAGGAGAGGTCTGCTGCGCCATGTGGGTTGTTCCCTGGCCGGCCGGGGATCGAACTCGTACTGCAGAGGCTGTAGATTGCTTCACAGTGCGGTGCTTAACCCCTTGCGCCACCAGGGAGGCCCAAGAATATTCTCTTGAGTTAAAATTACTCAATTTATTTTGTGTAGAAGTAAGCCCACTAGTGTAGATAACAAAATTTGACTTGAGGAGAATTTACATTATTTGGAAACTCTGGTTTCATACTTGAAGGTTGCTTTCTTGTGGTTCCAAAAAATTTGTGACCCTTTTGTAAGCTTAAATTTACAGTGGATTTGTAGCTCTTCAAAAAAAAAAAAAAATTGATAGATGTTTTGGTGTTGTTACAGGAAAAGCTTAAACAGTTTGAAGAGCGATTAGCGGAAGAAAGGCATAATCGCTTGGAAGAACGTAAAAGGCAGCGTAAAGAAGAACGCAGAGTAACTTACTACAGAGAAAAAGAGGAGGAGGAACAGAGAAGGGCAGAAGAACAGATGCAGAAAGGTAACTGTCTAGAGTAAGATTGGAGGAATGACAGCAGAAGGTGGAGCATAGGTCCACTTAAAATAACCTTCCTTAGGAAATAAGAGAATGAAGAATGAGGATCACTGGCTTAATTGAAACCAACAAGTTTTTAAGTTCCGTGAACCTCACTTAGTTTTGTTTGTTATATCTGAGTGTTGGGTCTTCTATCAGCTTGTTTACATCTTTGTGTTTTAAAAATACTGCCTTTTAATTTTTTAAAAATAGTTTTGCATACAAGAACTGGGGTGTAGGCCAGAGGTGTGGGGGGTGAGAGAATTCACCAGAGACAGAATAGGGAGCAGAACAGGTTGATCAAGTGAAAAAAACTGCTGAGGGGAGCAGTGGGTGAGACAGGTGAGGTCTGCTGCTCCATGTGGGTAGCTCCCTGTCCGGGGATTGAACTCATGCTACAGTGGCTGGTGATAGCTTCATAGTGCTGAGACTTAACCCCTTGTGCCACCACGGATGCCACTCTTGCATTCTTAAATCATGAAACTATTGATTGGCACAGAGCTTGGTTTTTTGACTATCTTTTGCTCTTTCACTGGTTATAAACTATTTAAAACTTTTTCTTTTATAAGCTATTTATAGAAACTATTTAAAACTTCTTATTTATGCATACAAGAGCCTAGGGTACAGGTCAGAGATGTGGGGGGTGAGAGGATTCACCAGAGACAGAGTGGGGAGCAGAACAGTCAGACTGACTGAAACACACTGTGAGGGGAGCAGCAGGTGAGTCAGAGGTCTGCTGTGCCATGCGGGTTGCTCCCTGGCTGGGTGGGGATTGAACTTGTGCTGCAGAGGCTGCAGACTGCTTCATAGTACAGTGCTTAACCCCTTGCGCCACCAGGGAGGCCCTAGTTAAAACTTCTTTAAAAAGAATTTATGCTGCCTGTTTAATGCCAGAAAAATAGACTTAGTATCAGGGTGGGTAGGAGACCCATTTTTAACCCAATATGTTATCTAGAGCGGGAAGAGAGAGAGCGTGCTGAAAGGGCAAAGCGCGAGGAAGAGCTACGAGAGTATCAAGAGCGGGTCAAGAAATTGGAAGAAGTGGAGAGGAAAAAACGCCAAAGAGAGTTAGAAATTGAAGAAAGGGAACGGCGTAGAGAAGAAGAGAGAAGACTTGCTGACGATCCACTTTCTAGAAAGGTGAGTTTAGAAATTCTGTTTTTTCGGTGGTTTTTTTTTTTTTTGTTTTTTTTTTTTTTTTTTTTTTTTTAAGATTTATTTATTTATACAAGCACTGGGTACAGTCAGAAGTGTGGGAGGGTGAGAGAATTCACCAGAGCCAGAGCAGGGAGCAGAACAGGCAGAAGAACTGAAGTGCACTGCTGAGGGGAGCAGCAGGAGGCAGGAGAGGTCTGTTGCGCCATGTGGGACCCTCGCTGGCCACAGGGGATTGAGCCTGTGCTGTAGAGGCTGCGGGCAGTGTCGCAGCCCAGTTCTCAACCGAGGCCCTGGTCTTTTTTTTTTTTTATCAGTCAGTTCTTTTACATGATAATAAGTTGGCTGCCTTCACTCCTTTGGTATTGATTGCTTCATCTTCCCAAGGACAGAAGGTTCTTGAGAGGAAAACAGACCAACCTTGGCAGTACAGGGATTTTATAGGCCTCAGTTTAAAATTCTTATCAGTAGGAATGAATCTCAACTATTTGACAAGAGAATAGTGGTCATTGCTTTGTCAGGGGGACTCCTGTGTTTGTGAACGAGGATGATGTGAGTTTGCTGTTGCCCCTTTAGGGTGAGTCTGGCGGGTCAGCAGTTGTCACATTTATATGTTAATATGCTTATATGTCTATAAAGTTTATATGTCTATCAGCAGGGTTTTTGCTGCTGTTTTATCAAGTGACCTAAAATATTTTGGCTGCCTTATTAATTTTCTATGATTGTTTCTTTTTGCTTGCTTGTTTAATGGCTGTCATAGTCATCCCTAAAATCTCTTGGAGGTTCTGATAATTATACTAAAACTTCTTGCTTGAATTCTCTTTTTCAGTTGTGGTGTGAGTGTGAAAGTGGGAGAAACTTGGTTTGGGTTTCTATGTCTACTATGTCTAGTGTCTAAATACGGACATTCCCTTCATATTAATTTCCATAAGTTATGTGGATGGTTAAGTTTGTTTTCTTCAGAGTCCACTTGGAAGTCTTTTAGAACAACCATCATCTTAAGGGAGTCCAGAGTTAGTAGCTTTGATTGTAGAAGACTTATCAGCTGCTCATTCTTGCCCTTCACTGCTTTTTATTGGTTGTTGTTGTTGTCGGAGGATTTTGTTGCCAAGACACTTATTAAAATTTATTTATTTTGTATTTTTAATTACTGAAAACATCTAAACTAGCAACTTCTGCAAGAACCATTTGTTCTTGTCAGTCTTGTACCTCTCCTTGTACTTGACCTTGGCCTCTTTTATACCTTTGCATTTAAGAGCAGGAGCTCAAGTCTTCCTTGTTGACAAGTTTTTTCCCAAACTGAGATCCACAGAATACCTTGTAGACATGAAGTAATAGTTATACATTTTTACAAAAGACTTGATCGTTGACTTTTTGGCAATTTTCTTCTTGCCCATGGCAACTTTCACTGTTCGGGATAGCGATCAATTCCAGCTACCACCTGAGTGTGGTGGTGTGAGGTGCCATCATCACTGTTCTTCACAATAACTGCTTTGCATTTGGAGTAGTGCCCGGCCAAGACTAGCATTCCCCGGTTTCATGAAATTGCCCATTTCGACAGCAGATACTCAGCCCTGCAGTAAAAAGGAAGGAATGGCCTCTTTATAAAACTTTAAATATAGAGATCCTTTTAGTCACCTCCTTGGGATTGTAGTTACTCTCAGCTTTATTAGGTTTTATTTGAGTGCTACTACTCCACCCCTAGATCTTTTGTATTTTCCAAGTTTTCTTACTTGAACGTAGGTTACATTTGTGGGAGCTGTCAAACTGTGAGTGGTGTTTGTGAAGAGAGCTGAATACATTGCCTTGTACAAATGTACCAGATTCACATTTTCACCTTGGCACTGAGGGAAAAGTTTCCTCACGCCTTTTCCATAGTTTTTAATGATAACATAATATTTTGAAGAGGGAATAATAGTCCTGTAACCACTACCTATTACAACATTGCAGTCATTCCACCTTTTCTGGTAGGCACTGTGATGTACATTTGGGGGCACTTGGCTTTTTTACGTAATTTCAAAAGAAAGTCAAAGGAAATCTGAGCATTTTAAGATTCCAGGGGGAGGCCATCAGATTTTTTTCAAGTTGTGTTTCAATAATTAGCAAACAATCCATTATACATAAAAATACCAGTTTCATTGTGAGTCTGATTTCAGGTTATAAGAGAAATAAGATTTACAAATGTCTAAAAGTTGTTTATACTGAAGGACTTAGATTGTTTAACATACATCAGACAAGTTTGAATGGTATACCAGTAGTTGTACTAAATGTTGCGCCTATTACTCATTTTGGCCACTGTAGGATTCGCGCTGGGGAGACAGAGACTCAGAAGGCACGTGGAGAAAAGGACCTGAAGTAGATTCTGAATGGAGGAGAGGCCCGCCGGAGAAGTAAGTGGGGTTAAGGAAATAGTGCCAGCTGGTCACAGGCCCTGTTATGTTAGCTGTTCATCACCGATGAGTGGATTTCCAATTTGGTTTATATAAGGGTGGAAAGAGGAGAGAGCCTTGAAGCACTGTGTGAATGTCTGCTATTGAGATGTTCATCACATTCCTGTGATTAACTGACTTCTGAACAGCTTGAGAAATAGGTGCTTCAGACTTTATATTCCCCAATCAAATCATACTTTAGGGAAAGAATGAACAGTTTCATATTTTTGTTTCAAGTTACTTAAGTAGATGAAGCCGCCCTTTAAAATGACCGCACATGAGAGCCACGAATATTGGCAATGACTCCTATGAAAAATGTTTTGAAAGGTAAAAGCCTTAAAAATGGCCATGGTGTTCCTGGTGAACTGTCTTTTAAGAGAGTTGCCTGTTGATTAGATTATTTGTTGGCTTCAAGATTTTGGATATTGTGATTGTTTACTAAGAGAACATACTCTTTTAGGACTAGCATTAATTAATTCAGAATGAAGTGATTAAGTGATTAATGAGGTGATTCCCAGAAGGCTCATGTGCTTTTTAAAGAAACTTACTCTTAAAGATGTTTGACTTGTTGCTCTGTAGGGAATGGCGACGAGGAGAAGGGCGGGATGAGGAGAGGCCTCACCGAAGAGATGATGACAGGCCGAGGCGGCTGGGGGATGATGAGGAGAGAGAGTCTTCTCTGAGACCAGATGATGATCGGCTTCCCCGACGTGGCATGGATGATGACAGAGGCCCTAGACGTGGTCCTGATGAAGACCGGTTCTCTCGCCGTGGGGTGGATGATGACAGGCCTCCCAGACGAATTGGTGATGAAGACAGGGGAAGCTGGCGTCATGCAGATGACGACAGACCACCCAGACGAGGACTGGACGAGGACAGAGGAAGCTGGCGAACAGCTGATGAGGACAGAGGACCAAGACGAGGGATGGACGAGGACCGGGGGCCGCGGCGTGGAGGTGCTGATGATGAGCGGGCGTCCTGGCGGAATGCCGACAATGACCGGGGCCCCAGGAGGGGCATGGATGAGGACCGGGGCCCCAGGCGTGGCTTGGATGATGACCGAGGAACTTGGAGGAATGCCGACGACGATAGAATTCCCCGGCGTGGCGCGGATGATGACAGGGGGCCCTGGAGAAATATGGATGATGATCGGATGTCAAGACGGGCTGATGATGATCGGATTCCCAGAAGGGGTGATGATGCAAGACCTGGTCTCTGGAGACCACTTGTCAAGCCAGGTAAGATTACTTTGGGTATCTGGAAAACCACATTGGACTTAATGTATTTACAGGTAGAAAGCGAAACTCAACACCAGCCATTCTCTACTATTCTGTACTTGATAGCAGGCTATTTCATTTTTTCCCCCAAAGATTTATTTATTTATGCATACAAGAACTGGGGTACAGGCCAGAGGTGTGGGTGGTGAGAGGATTCACCAGAGACAGAGTGGGGAACAGAACAGGAGGACTACTGAAATACACTGCTGAGGGGAGCAGTGGGCGAGACAGGAGAGGTCTGCGCCATGTGGGTAGCTCCCTGGCCGGGGATCGAACTGGTGCTGAAGTGGTTGCGGAGAGCTTCATAGGTTATTTCTTAACCACCTGCAGCACCAGGGAGGCCCCAATAGGTTATTTCAAAAGAAGGAGCACAAATGACTAATTATGTTTTGATTTTAAGTGAAAAATTTTTATTTTTTTAAAGATTTATTTATTTTTATACAAGAACCGGGATACAGGCCAGAGGTGCAGGAGGGTGAGAGGATTCACCAGATATAGAGCAGGGAGCAGAATAGGAAGACTGACTGAAATACACTGCTGAGGGGAGCAGCGGGTGAGCCAGGGGAGGTCTGCTGTGCTGTGTGGATATCTTCCTGGCCGGCCAGGAATAGAACCCGCGCTGCATAGGCTGCAGACAGCTTTACAGCTCTGCACTCAACCCGCTACGCCACCGGGGAGGCCCCTAAGTGAACATTTTTTAACTAAGAAAAGTGAAATTTTATTTCCTTTATGGCAGAAATCAGGCTTTGATCAGTTTCTGGAAAACTGGTCTTTTAGCTTTCCCTTTAATGTCAAAAACTTCATACTCAAACAAATCTTAATCCCCCTTTTCTGCTTTAGTGACATGTACTGTCTTCCTTCTCCTTACTGATTCTTTGCGGGTTCCTGGGCTCTTCCCTTTAGGATTGCTCTGTCCTCCTTGTGTAAATAATGAAAAACTAAAACATCCTTACTAAACATTTGTCTCTGTTCCTGACAGCCGTGGGAGAACTCATTTCTTTACTTGCAGTCTTAGGTCTGCAACTGTGTGAGACCTAGTGTCACCTTCTCCACCTGTCTCCTTACCACAGACCTGGCTCCCTGCTGCGTGCTACACCACTGGGGCACCACTGCAGGTCTTGTTGTGGAAGCTGGAGTTCTCCTTTACTCTTCTTTCTTTTTTGTCCTGTCAGCTATTTCACTTAGTTCAGTTCTGCACTTTCAGTGTCCTTAAGCCCTCCTATTCCACTTGGATGTGCTTGGGTCTGGGCCGCCGTCATACTTTATTTAACTCCTGCTTGTCTCAGCTGAGGCCCACTCTCATTTCTGTCTATAGTCTTTGTGCAGTAACCAGAGCAATCTGTTCTAAATGCAAGTTGACCTGAGTAGCTTTCTAGCCTTTACCTTTATGATTTGTCTTGCATGCTTCTGTCTCTCTTAGTCTCAGTTATTCTGCTGTTCAGCTGTGTGACTTTGGACAAGCCCCTTTTCTGTGCCTCAGGTGAAATGGGGATAACAGTAGATTCTCATTAAGTTGTGATGGTTGGTGTTGCATAAAGCCAGTGTGAATACCAAACCTTTTCTCCTAGGGCAAAGTCCAAGGTTAGGGTCCCACTCAATTGATTTCTCTCAATTGATCATTACACAGATAACATTGTTTTATGCCGTTGTTTTTAAAAGATGCTTTATTTAATGTTACTTGTTTCACTGAACAAGTAACAAGAGAGACAAGCACTGTAACTCCTGAATGAGGTCTGTCTCTCACTGCTTTCTCCATGTCCTCCTTGTGTGTGGGAACGTGAGACAGCACTTGAGCTTAGCAGTTTGGGCCATTTTAAACCGTGAAATCACCAACAGAAAGCACAAAAATGTGAAAAACGTGGTACTAAATAGACTACCGAAAGAGTATTTGAAAGTATGAGATCTTCAGCAAGAAAACAGTGTTGTCTTGTGTAGCTGCAGCTGAGAACTTGTTGGTCAGGCAGCTCAAGTATTTTGTCACCCTGCATGTGTCAGCAAGTGACTGTCAAAGTGTTTGAGTATTAATTCTGAGATTACAAATTTTAGCAAGTACAAACTCTCCTTAGCTAAAAGCTGTGGGTGGGATTGAATAAATGCAGTGTTGTGGTACATGATACTGTAAACATCATGGTTAGCAACTAGTGATGACGAACAGTGTGGCCAATGTCTCATTTTCATTCAGATCTCCTTGTGCTCTCTAGAAATGTGTGCTGTACATATACATGTACCATTCCTACACTGTGACCTCCTGGGTCTAGATGTGAAAGATTGGCAGGGTTACTGTCCTTGTTCATGGTAAATGGTGGTGGGCAGGAACATGAAAGGAAAGTATTTTGATTATAAGGGTTTTGAGAATGTTGCAAGAAAAAAAAATGAATTCCTAATTGGGGCCCTGTCTCTTCAAGCTCAGGATCCTGCCCTGTGCCCTTTATCCCTCCTGGTTCATTGAGTTGTCTTGTTTCTTATCAGAACAGATATTTATCTGAAATTTTTTGCCCATAAACACTGAGCCCAGACTAGATAAACTTCCTCTTTGTTGTGTTCTTATATGTTGGGGAAAAAAAAAACAATAGATGGTCCTTACTAGGAGATGGTGATTCTGTAAAATGAGGTTAATGGCTTTGGTTTGTTTGCTTCCAAAGGTTGGAGTGTCTTCAATTCGCATTTAGAGTCGTGGGTGAATATCAATGTTAAGATCTGTATTAATAATTGCCAATCTATGCTATTTGAATGGAAATTGTTATTTTTTGTCTCTTAAAAAAACAGGTGGATGGAGAGAGAAAGAAAAAGCCAGAGAAGAGAGTTGGGGTCCACCTCGAGAATCCAGACCGTTGGAAGAGCGTGACTGGGACAGAGAAAAAGAAAGAGAGAGAGACAGAGAGAATCAAGACCGCGAGGAGAGTGAGAAGGACCCGGAGAGAGAGAGAGACAGAGAGCGAGATGGGGACAGAGAGGATCGCTTCAGACGGCCCAGGTTTGAGACTCTTAGATTCTTTGTGGTGGTGCAGCTAGGACTCTCTTCTGTAGTGTTCTTCCCTCTGTTTTTGAGAAATAGCGCTACTCAACCCCCCCCCCCCATTTCTCTATTAGAATAATAGTGTATTAAAAGTTTTTTTTTTGAAAAAAGAATTTTCGAGGTCATCTATTGATAGTGGACAGTTCCCATTTAACACGGTGAGAAAATGGAGACGGCGCTGTGTGGCTGTCTACAGGTGTAGTGTGTATGACTCTTGGTAATGGAACCAGGGAAGGTATCTTTACCAGTCCTTTGCTATTTTTCCTTGTGATTCAGTTCAATAAGTTTTATTGTCCGTAGATTGAAAAAAATAACTTTTCTCCCTTTACTTTTCTTAAAAAAGATTTATTTATTTATGCATACGAGAGCTGGTGTACAGGCCAGAGGTATGGGGGCTTGTGTGTGAGAGGATTCACCAGAGACAGAGTGGGGAGCGTAGCAGGCAGATCTACTGAAATACACTGCTGCGGGAGCAGCGGGCAAGACAGGAGAGGTCTGCTGTGCCATGTGGGTAGCTCCCTGGCTGGAGATCAAATTCGTGCTGCAGTGGCTGTGGATAGCGTCATAGTGTTGAGACTTAACCCCTTGTGCCACCGGGGAGGCCCCTCTCCCTTTACTTTTATTAGTGGTAAAAGTTTTAGCTTGCTTCCTTTGGCCAAAGTGGGCTTGTATTGATAAATGTAAACCAGCATAGTTAAGTACAATTTTCTATAAGACCAAAAATGTACTGTATCTGTAATGTCCAGTAGGAAAGCCAGCAGGCCCCTTCGGCTATTGAGTGTTTGGAATGTGGCCAGTGCTACTGAGGGAATGTCTTGGCTTAATTTCTGTTAATTTGAACATAGGCGGTCACTTGGGGGGGATTGGCTGCTGTCTTGGACCTCACAGGTTCTCATTTGACCTCCACACCCAAGGCCTCAGAGTGTGGTCAGGCTATGAGTTTTAGCTATATCCCTCTTACTTGTAAGCTCTCTGCGCACCAGTGTGGATATTATGTATTTCCTTACAATGGCTATTAGTCTAACAACAGAACTTGCCATTCTGAACGCTACAGGGATGAAGGTGACTGGAGAAGAGGACCCGCTGAGGAGTCCTCGAGCTGGAGAGACGCTAGTCGCCGTGATGACAGGGATGACCGTCGTCGTGAGAGAGATGATCGCCGTGATCTTAGAGAGAGGCGTGATGACAGAGACCGGAGAGGACCGCCTCTCAGATCAGAGCGGGAAGAAGGTAGAGAGGCCTGATGCACGACTGTGCCCTCGCTGTTCTTGTAAACTTACTCAGCGGTTGCTCTCTGAAGCTCGCACATCTGAGTTCAAAGTCTTGTAGCAGACTAATTAAATTGGTTAACATCTAAAGAGAGATAAAAAGCTCATGTAAATGATTTATCAATTATATAAAAGTAGGGTCCTGGTAGACTATGGCAAAGTATAGCACATTCTCTGAAATCGTAACAATTGAAACTTTAGAAAAAAATACTTTTAACATGTTGAAATTACCACTGCCCTTAAGAGAGTTGTAGGACAAGCTTTTGACAGTTGTTTGTACAGCTAGAATTATAAGGGGTAGTCTGTTGTGACCATCATTATTATGGCTGATTTGCTTTTAAAATTTCAACAGAAATCTAAAATCCTATTTATTTATTTATTTATTTTTTATATAGAGGCATGTTTTCTTTCTTTCTTTCTTTCTCTCTTTCTCTCTTTCTCTCTTTCTCTCTTTCTCTCTTTCTCTCTCTCTTTCTCTCTCTCTTTCTCTCTCTCTCTCTCTCTCTCCCCCTCCCCCTCCCCCTCCCCCTCCCCCTCTCTCCTTCTTTCCTCCCTCCCTCCCTCCCTTTCTTTTTTTCTTTGTTTTTTGTTTATACATGCACTGGGTACAGTCAGAAGCGCGGGAGGGTGAGAGAATTCGCCAGAGCGGGGAGCAGAGCAGGCAGAAGGACCGAAGTACGCTGCTGAGGGGAGCAGCGGGTGGCAGGAGAGGTCTGCGCGCCATGCGGGACCCTCCTCCGGTGGCCGGGGAGCAGCTGGGGATTGAACCGGTGCCACAGAGGCCGCGGGCAGCTTCGCAACCCAGCGCTCAACCGCTGCGCCACCGGGGAGGCCCCTAAAATCCTATTTAAAAATTTTCATTCAGCCAGATTTTTGTCACTTTGTATTACAGTGCTCTACCAATTAGGCCAGTGGTTTGTTTGCAAATTTGAGTTATAAAAATTACATAGTTTAAAAGTTTTATCAGTGCTTAAAATGTATTCAGCTTTTATCGCTTTTATTTATTTATGTATGTATGTATGTATGTATGTATGTATGTATGTAAGTCTTTTTATATTCCCCATACAATTATAACCCCCTTACTTTGACCACAACCCCTCCTTTTCCCGCCCCCCACCCCCCATAGAGTGTCTCTGGTTCATAGTTGTTTGTTGATTTTGATATTTTCTTTCTTATAGTTATTCTTTTTCCTGGTCCCTTATTTAAGTTTTCCTGCTATGAGTGAGACCATCCGGTATTTTTCTTTTTCTTTCTGGCTTATTTCGCTGAGCATGATCCCTTCCAGTTCCATTTTATTGCTTTTTTATGGTTCAGTATCATACAGGATTTCTGAGTAATTTGAGCTCTTTTTTGTTTAAGTTCTGTTTAATCTTAGCCAGTAGACTGCAGCACAAACCATCCTTTCTCATTTAAACTTTTTAGCAAGCTCCTGGAGGCGAGCTGATGACCGAAAAGATGACCGGGCAGAAGAGCGGGATGTCCCTCGTCGTGTTCCTCCCCCAGCTCTTTCGAGAGACCGAGAAAGAGACCGAGAAAGAGAAGGTGAAAAAGAGAAGGCTTCCTGGAGGGCTGAGAAAGATAGGGAATCACTTCGTCGTACTAAAAACGAGACTGATGAAGATGGATGGACCACGGTACGACGCTAAGTCTCAAGATGATGGATCCAAACTCTTGTCTTACATAGGTTTGATCGCACTCAAGGATGATTATACTTGTGCTTCAACCAATCTAAATTGGATTCTTTAATGTTGTCTCACCATAACACAAAAAGCATGAACTTGTATTAATCCTATATAATAGATTGATCATGCACCGTATCCACAGAGGTTGGAAAACCATGCCATTTTCTGGAATTTAAGGTGTTGCATTATTTCATCAATCACTTGTTTACAAAAAAGAAAAACTAAAAAATAAATTTGAAATGTGAACCCTTCAGGTATTGAGTAACACCTGTATCTTGATATAGAACTGATCTTTTCTTTTGATTTTGAAATATATTAATTTGGAATGAGGTAAGGTTCTGTTATAGAAAACGTATTTGAAGACTCTTTTAAACAGGGAGCTGAAACCATTTCACATCATTAGCCATTGAGACATGCCTCTACGTAGTTTGAGGTATTTACTATTAACTCAACTTAGAAACTTTTTAGGTTCACTGTATGTGCAGTAAACATTATAAACTTTGGTTACAGCGGGATTTGCTGTAGATTTGACTTGACAGAGGTGAGTATAAGACAGTTTGCTGTCAGGATTGCAACCACAGGAGACTGCTCACGCGTGAATCGGAAACAGTTACAGCTTTTAAATTTTAAAGCATTTGGTAAACGATTGCTGAGTTTTTTTTTCTGTTGCCAATAGCAAACTGCTTTTCCATTAATGGAGAATTCATGCCTTTCAAACATTTTAAATATGACAATATTTATAAATGTGTGGTTTGGAAGAATTGTTCAAATTCTTTTTCCTACTTTCCTTTCTCTTCAGGATAGATTCTTTCAACAAGTAATTTGTAGTGATGACTGTGTTGACTTCAATTTTCAAGTGTAGTAGGTATGTTAAAGATGAACTATTGGTCTTATTGAAGCCAACACAGAACTTGCTGCTGTGGTTTTTCTTCAATGATAAATAAAATACTTACAGAATTTGTTTTAGTGTTGATTTGTGGTTATAGTCAAAGTGTTCTGTTAATAATGGCGAGTTTGCATATTCAGTTGTTTGTATTGTCCTTGTGATGTACCCGTTCCTGCATAGCATCAGAGAACCTGCGTACAGCAGAAGGACTTGTGGCCAGGATGCTGCCCCTACGGTGTCCTTCCCTGGGGAGCCGGTAGTTTCTCGTCCTGTTGTCCTATGAGCTGGGGTGTGTGGTGTGTGTCGTGTACCACCTTGTTTCCCCCTGAAATTACAAAAATCAAGTGATTTCCAGGAATGGTCATTGCAGATTTATTGTGGCTGTGCAGGCATTTAGCTTATTTCTGATAATGCGTAGTGAGAATTGCTGTTGGTGCAGCTGTGAGACCAGAAGAGGGAGTATTAATGTTCTACTTAAGAGAATCAGATGTGGCCCTTCCCGTTTGATGTTACACATGATGGAAACCACTGTTTTAAATCTATAGTTTTCTTAATACCTGGTGATTCAAACAAGTGGAACTCTTAAAAGGTCTTTGGTGAGGAGAGGGCCTTTTTTTAAAAAAAGATTTATTATTTATGCATACAAGAACTGGGGTACAGGCCAGAGGTGCGGGGGTGGGGGGTAAGAGGGGTAACAGAAACAGCGTGGGGAACAGGACAGGCAGACTGACTGAAATACACTGCTGAGGGGAGCAATGGCCGAGTCAGGAGAGGTCTGCTCGCCATGTGGGACTCCTCCCTGGCCCAGGATCGAACATGTGCTTCCGTGGCTGCAGATAGCTTCATAGGTTGCGTCTTAACTCCTTGCACCACGGGGAGGCGAGAGGGCCTTTCTTTTTGTAACAAGTTAGAAGAACTTGGGACAGCTGTAGCCTGCTGTGAGCATTAGGTTTCTAGAGCAGAATTATACCTGTGGCGTCACGGAAAGGTCCCAGCTGACAGTCCCCGCAAGCTGCTTGTTATGCTTGCTCAGGTGAATCACAGATGCATGTCTCACAGGTAGGTTTCCAGGCCAGCCTGCAAGCCCACCCACCTGCCCTACTCAGACCTTTCCCCCGAGTCCTTTGTCTCCTGAGTCCTTTGTCCTGGGACTTGGAATCCAGAGTACAGGATGAGGGTGGAGGAATCTGCTTCTGCTTTGTGATCTTGCTCTTGGGTTTCCACTCAAGACCTTGCAGCCTTGCCTCCCTCCCCCAGTATTTACTCGCAGATGTCAAAAGCAAGCTGGACGACCTACTCAACTGACATTTGCTAGAGTTTCGTCCATGTTTCCAGTGGTTTCTATACTTTAAAAAAGAAAAAACCATTGCTGTTTATCCACAAGGGTCCGAGGGTGAAGACGGCAGTCCCCAGAAGACAAGTCCCACCAGTTGTCCGTGGTGGCTAGAGGAAGAGGCTGGCAGCTACACGCGTGGGATGTCAAGTTCTACCTGTGTTTTGTTTTCTTACCAAGACATTTTGGCCGTATCCTGATTACTACTGTGCAGGGGAACTGCGTCATGCTATGAGAACAGTCCAGGAGATCAGGACTGACAGTTGAACCTGTCTCTTTCCCTTGAAGTACATACCTATTTGTGGTGTGATTTGAAATACATAATTTTGACTTACTGGTCTGTGCCAAAAGTTGTAATCAAATTTTATAGTTCTGCAGTCTTCACAAAGGACTTAGTAGGAAAATTAAAATGCAAAGAAACGAAAAGCTCCCGGGAGTGTCCACGGTAAAGGGTAAACCAGGTTAAGGTGATCGGTGTCTTCACAGTTGGTAAAAGCTCCTGAGACTTCCATAGTACATACTGGCTTTAGTCAGATGTGCAGCATGTTCTTACAATAACAAGTTAATTTTGTCATACTAGTTTAATAGGCTTCTTTTACCCTAAATTTACTTGTGTCTTACGTTTGAGTTCTGAGGTTGCTTTTTTTTTTTTAAGATTTATTTTTGCGTACAAGGATTGGCATGTAGGCCAGAGGTGCAGGGGTGTGTGTGAGAGAGAGAGTGAGCGAGCGAGAGGATTCACCAAGACAGAGTGGGGAGCAGAACAGGCGGATCTACTGAAATGCACTGCTGAGGGGAGCAGCGGGTGAGACCGGAGAGGACCGCTGAGCCATGTGGGTAGCTCCCTGGTGGAACTGAGCTCAGGCTTGATAGTGCTGAGACTTCCCCTGCACCACCAGGGAGGCCCCCTGAAGTTGCTTTTGACTGACCTACAATGTGGTTAGTATACTGTCCTTGTAAGAGAGCTCTTAACTGTGACAGTATTCTGTTGATTCTTCAACTCCTCGTATTTTATTAGCTGGGAAATAGGTACATTTGTGGGGGGCTGATTGGGGAGGTAGGGGAGTAGCGGCTGCCAGAGTAGTTAGGAAGGTCTTTGGACACCTTCCCCATTCTCTCCTGGTCTCAGGGCAGCTCTACAGTAAAGGCGGCCCCATTCCCAATCTGGTAAAGTGACAGGCACATCCTGTCCCTGTAACATCACACAGCAATTCTCATACTGCAGATGCATAAAGCCACATGCCCAATATCTGTAATTTGGCTCTTTTTTAAAATAGAAAGCAGTTTAATTGCCCTGGTGCCTGGAGAAGGGTCTGATTGGATTGCTGTGGCTCGTGAAGGTACAGCAGGGCAGTGGGAGAGGGAATAGAATTCAGTGACTGAAAACGACCCTAAAATAGGCATGTGTTCTAGCAAAACAAACATGGCTTTATTGAGCTTAAGTTCAGTCAAATGTGAAGTTTCCTGATCTGGCGCTAGACTAGCGGGAGTGGGTTGTTTTTACCCTGACTTAAATTTTGACTGTTCAGAGTTTCACATGAAGAGTCCTAAGGTTGCTTTTAAATGAAAGTCCCAGCACATTGTGCACACACCTTCCCTTTCACCAGAGGCTCACAGCTCTCCAGTGTAGTTTTACTCCAGCCTCTTAGACTTCAAAGGAGCATTCAAGTAAGACCCACTTGTGGAGTGAGCTGTGAGTATGAGCTGTGCAGTCTAGCTGACCTCTCCCACCAGGATCGTTGTACTTAGACTGAATCTCTTGGCAATATTTGCAGATGGTGATGCATTTTAGAACATTTTCAATGAGTCTGATTCACTTCCATTTCTTGGCTGCCTGTCTGGATGCTAGGTGACTGCACCCCAGGGTGTGACAATCAGCCCGGGTGGGGGGTTAAAGTAAGGGTTAAAAGCCTTGGTGTAATGTTTGGGTTTAATCTCATTCATGGATCATTGGCAAGGTCCAGAAACAAGGATCTTGCAGGTGTGTGCAACCCCCACCTTTTTCTGGCTTGGGGACTGCTTATGCCTAAAGCCAAACAGTCCAGAGTGGAGCCTTTTGAGCCCAGGTAATTCTAGTGCAAACGACTTCATCTTCCACTCAGGTGGAGCGGCAACAGCTGGTGTGAGCTTCCTGCAAATGTTTAGAAACGAGCAATTCAGGGTGCATTGCTGCAGCTCTGCCCCTTCTCCCTTTTGCTCTAAATATCAACTGGTAATGGAGGGTGTGTGCAGAGACAAAAGGCCAAGTAGCAGAGTTTTAGGCAAGATTAATGACTTCATGTACTGTGACTGTAGAAATACACACGTTTTTAAACAGCACCATTTCCAAGTTTCTACACAATATGATTATAACTTGGCACAATTTTTCGAGGTGAAAAATACTAGTTCAGTAATAAAAGACCTGGTACATAAAAGGATAAGGAGCGGTATTCTACCGGTTACAGATTGTGCACTTTTACACCTCCAACTAGGACGGAAATAAGCCACAAGGAGGGCGCACCCACCCAAATCAATACTGGAAAGTTTACTAAGCCTTCACTTCTCCATAACGGCGATGCCATCCGGGCTCCGCTTCCCCTGGAATTAGAATAACCGAAGGACAATTAAATAGTACTTCAAACAAAGGTCCTTTTGCCGACATTCCATAAAATCGCCAGTTTCAGTTCAGTTCAGAGGCTTTAAAAAAATACTCTAGACCTAGTGAAGCGCCTCCATTCATAAAAGGAGACATCCGAGAGCAGACGGAGACCTTTTCCTCCTGATGCGCATCTGAGCCAGGCCGACGTGCACAGCACACACAGCGCCCGCGTCGCCGCATCCAGCGGATGGAATACACACCCAGCCTGCCCCGGCGTCGGCGTCGGCGTCGGGCAGAAGCATCCGCGGGGGCGGCCGCCCGGCCTCGCCAACCCCGAGACGACGTCCCAGGCCGGGCCGGCGGCGGCGTTCCAGGCTCGCGGGCGGCGGGGGGCCCCGGGGCGCGGGCGGCGGGGGGCCCCGGGGCGCGGGCGCCGGGGCCCTCAGCGCAGCTTCTTGCCGGGCGGGCCGTCCCGGGGGCCGCGCGGCGGCGGCGCCCTGGAGAGCGGGCAGTACTTGATGGTGTGCGCGTTGTCGCCGCTGGCGCCGCACAGGGGGCACGTGTAGCGGCGCAGCACGGGGCACAGCACGCGCCCGTCGGGGCCCTTCAGGATGTGGGTGCTGTAGAGCGCCACGGCCTCCCTGTTGTTCCGGCAGAACACGCACACCCGCAGCGCGGGCCGCAGCAGCCGCGCGCCGGCCCCGGGGGCGGCGGGCAGGGGGGGCTCGGCCGCCCAGGCCGGCGCGCGCTCCTCCCGCGGCGCCAGCAGCACGGCGGCCGCGCGCCCCGCGAACGGGCGCAGCTCGGCGAAGCGCTGCTCCAGCCGCCCGGCGCCGGCGGGGCCCGCGCGCAGCCCCAGCGCGCGCAGCTCCCGCGCGCCCGGCCCGTCGCGGTCGTCCTCGTCCTCGTCCTCGTCGTCGTCCGCGGGCCCCGGCGCCGGCCCCCGCGCCCCGGGCCCGGCCCCCGCGCGGGGCGAGCAGCAGGCCGAGGAGGACGACGAGGGCGGGGAGGCGCCGCGGCCGCCGGCCCCCGCGCCGGTGATGAGCGTGGCGAGCCCCAGGTAGTCGTGCCACGAGCGGAAGGGCGGCGGGCGCGCGGGCCCCGGGGCGCCCAGGCAGCGGGCGCCGGGCGCGAGCGCGGGGGGCGGGGGGGCGCGGCCGCGGCGGGGCGAGCGGGGCGCCGCGGGGAGGGTCTCCATGGGCGGGTGCGGGCCGCGCGCCTCCCCCGCCGCCGGGCGGCCGGACGGAAGGACGCGCCTCGCCTGCCGCGGCCTCCGCGCGCCGCGGCCGCCGCGCCGCCTTTTATCGGGCCCGCTGCTCCCGCCCCCGGCCGCGCCGCCGCGGCCCTGCCCCCCGCGCTCCCGCCCGGCCGCCTCCCCGCGCCCGGACGGGGCGGGGCGGAGCGGAGGCGGCGCGCGGGGGGCGGCGCACGGGCCGGCGGAGCGCGCGCCCCGCGCCGACCCGCCCGGCCCCCGCGCCCGCGTGCGCCGCCCGGGCCCCGGGCCATTGGCTGCCGACCCGGCCCCCCCGCGCCCCGGCGCCGCTCCGGGCGCGGGTTGGCCGGGCCGGCGAGTGGGCGGCCCCGGGGCGGGGTGGGGGGCCGCGGGGCGGGGAGCGGGGAGCCGGCCGGGTGGGGGCCGGTGCCGGGCCCGCCCGCGCCCCGGCGCGCCGTTCTGGCTGCGAGCAGGTGGCGCGGCCCGGCGGGCGCAGGTGTCCGGCTCGCGGTCTCCCGCGGGCTGGGGCGGGGACTCGCGACGAGGGTGCCCCCGAGTCCGCCTCGCAGCCCCAAGGCCTGGGCCGGGCTCTGGAAGCGCCTTCCCTCTCCCCCGGCGCGCTGCGGGCAGGACTGGGTGCGCCCGGAGGATGCAGTTTGCCCGTCGGAGCCGCCCAGCCCTGGTGACTTCCGTTTGCACCGGCGCGGGCAGTTTCCCCACGTGCGGGGCCGGGGTCCCCGCCTGTCGCAAGAAGTGGGGAGCGAGGGCGCAGCACGTGCCCCCGGCGGCCTCGCAGCAGGTGCGCAGACCTGGGTGGGGAGCCGGGCAGGGCCGGGAACACCCCCGCCCTGGGTCAGTGATTGGGGCTTGCGTGGGTCAAAATCCTCACCTTCTGGTCAAAATCCGGGTTGCACCTCACTTGGAAATATTCAGTGTCACAGTTTTGCAAAAGCAACGAAAAGTAAATCGGATTTTTGGTCGTGGGGGTAGGAGGGGTCATGCCTGCCCTGAGAGGCGCAAACATTTATTCCCCCCAGTGGAAAGCAAGAGAGATTATAGGTGCTGGCGAGGAGGGTTCTTGGCGGGATCGTGGCCTGGTGGCCGGACTAGCAGGCAGCTTGGACTTCATGGCAAGGGCAGGGGGTGTGGCAGCCTCATCAGGCCTGAGGCCAGGCGGAAACTAGGCCTCAGACCCCATCAGGGCCCTGCTGGGTGGCCCTCTCAGCCTCCCCTGGGCCCCACGGCCAGTCAGGAGGGGTGTGCGCCTGCATCAGCACCGCCTGCATCAGCGCCACCAAGCTTAGGATGCAGGGGGAGGAGAGACGTGAGGGGGGCCCTGGGGCTGGGCCCTGTCCCCGGGGAGCGGCTCCGAGGCCAGGCCAGGCACAGGGAAGAACTTGAAGGAGTAACCGGATGCCTGCTCCGGCCCCCTGTCCACACCAGGGCTTGAAGATCTGTTTTCCAGCCTGTTCCTCAGCTCCTGCTCCCCGTGGCTGACCGAAGTCCTGCGCGCAGGCAGCCCTGCCCTGCACTCGCCAGCCCAGTTCCTTTCTCTAGTTTGTCTTGGCTCCCGAGTTAAAAAGCCTTTTTTTCCCTTCCTCTCTCTCTTCCACCAAAAATAAATAAAACGGCCCCAGTGGCTGAGGCCCCTGCAGAAGCCGGGCAGCTGGGCTGACGCTCACTCAGGGCCCACCGCGAGCTGGTGGCCCCAGAGTGACAGGAAGATGATTATTCTATAAAAGGAAAATTCCAGTCTGTTCATGCAGCCACGCCTACTTTCAAGGTATGCAGACTTTTCTGGCTTTGCCGAGGGGGAGATCCCTTCTGAGAGAAACTTCTGCAAGGAAAGCTAGAAAACCGCCAGCCAAGATGGCAGACGCCTGGGCCTTCTTCCTCGCCCCCAGGGTTTTCAGTCCTCGTGGCTTCACGAGGGGAATGAAGATGTTTTCAGGAACGTGACTAAGAACAAATGCCTTGATTTGGAGCTTAGCCAGGGCAGGCGGGGAGTGAGGATGACAGGAGCCCCCCGGAAAGAGGTGGGGCTGTGTGTCCTGGGGTCTGGGTCAGCGTCGTTCCTCCCGCTCACGTTGTCTGCACTGGGCCGTGCCTGCTGCCGAAGGCCGGGAGCTGTTTGACATGAGGGAATATTTGGAAGTGGAGGTGAAGTGCTCGAAGGCTTGTGTGTTGGGGTGCACGCTGACCTCAGTCCCCCGGGAGGCTTTGCTGTGGTCGCCGACCAGAGTAAGGCGAGAGCAGGCGCCTGGTCCGGCTCTGAGCTAGAGTTTCCGCATCACCGAGCCCACGTTGCTCTGGCCGTGAGTGCTGCCGCTTTCTTTGAGGTGGTGGAACTGACCTCCGAGGTGTTCTTAGCGCCTCTGGTGAAGCCTGCCTGCCTTTGGTTCTCTTTCCTGAAGTCCGGGACGAAACACAGAAAGAGCGAGTATGAAATGTCTTCAAAGGACACCCCGTGTCGGTGGAGGCAGGGCCGGGCCTGGTCTTGGAAGTCAGAGGGTGTTGTTCGGTTTCTTCTGGAAAGGGGCCTGCATGGCACACAAGCAGGCCCTGGCAGGGAAGGGCAGGGCAGGGCGGGGTGGGTGGTAGGCGGGATTGTGGGGTCTGTGTTCCCACCTCCCCGAGTGGCCCCCAGTCCCAGATCAGACCATTTCCTTTGCTGGCAGCAGAAGTGAACCGAGAGAGGCAACAGGCAGACCTGAGGTGTCTTGGGGCTCTTCAGAAACATGAGGTCAGCCCTGGGGAATGAGGCAGCTTGGCAGGTGTCCAGGCAGCTACAGCGCTGCTGTTTGTCAGGCCCTGGGTCCCGCCGACTGCCTGCCTGCCTGCCTGCCGAGCTCCTGCTTGGGGCAGGAAGCGCTTTGGCTCTGCCACCGTGGGGCTTGGAAGTGGGTGAGGTGCGTCTTGGCATGTGGCGGGGTCTCTTCTGAACCACCGTTGACATGGCCCATCTCATGCCCCCGGCCAAACTCAGAGAGTCCTGGGGACCGGACGCCTGCCCTTTGGGGGCCTCGCGTGTGCCCTGGGGTTGAGAAGCCACGTGGTCACAGGAAGGCGCCCACAGGGAAGGCGGCCCAGGTCTTCCTGGTCCTCCCGTAAGGTCCCGCGGGGCCTTGGACAGGGGTGTCACCATCTGGGCTCCAGCTCCGTCCTCCATGCAGAAGGGCCGCATCGTGTGAGGTGGCTCCCACTTTCCCTGCTTCCTTCCTAACTCTGGGGCCGCACTGGAGCCCAGGGGATGCATGGTGCCAGGTGCCAGGCAGACAGGATGTGCCTAACCAGGTGAGGGGAGGCCTGGTGACCCGCTTCTGGTCCCTGAAATGCAAGGGGGTGCCTGTTAGGACTCTGGAAGGAGTTTGTTCCCTTATTTAAAAAAGAAAATAAAGGGCCTCCCAGGTGGCACAACGGGTTACGTCTCAGCACTATGAAGCTATCACCAGCCTCTGCAGCATGAGTTTGATCCCCCGCCAGGGAGTTACCCCCATGGCTCAGCAGACCTCTCCTGTCTCCTCTTTGCTCCCCTCAGCAGTGTATCTCAGTCAATCTACCTGTTCTGCTCCCCACTGTGTCTCTGGTGAGTCCTCTCATCCCCGCACCTCTGGCCTGAACCCCAATTCTTGTATGCATAAATAAATAAAATAAATCTTTGAAAAAGAAGAAGGAAGAAGACAGGAGCCTCACTTTCTTCAGGCCACTAGCAGGTTCTGGAGTTGGGTCACTCTGAGAATGTCGTAAGGACAAGAAGCTGGCACGCTGGTGATGGCTGGCCGGAAAGGTTTCTTTGTATAATGCCCTGGCGACGCTTCTGTGGATGGCTGGTGACTAGTTACATGAGATCATGAGACGCCCTCGCTGTTCAGCCACTGAGTCCGCTGTTCATTCGCTTGCAGGAGAATTCATTCTAATTGGAACTTGTGCTATGAAAAAATGCATTTGGTAATTTGTCAAAAAGGTAGGCTGCACTTAACCTGGCCAGATGGAGGTGACCACCACACCAGTGTGTGTGTGTGTGTGTGTGTGTGTGTGTGTGTGTGTATACGAAGGTGTGAAGAGGGCACAGAACTGAACGGGGACTGGACAGGCATCTCCTCTCCCCACCCTGCCTGGCACTGAGTCTTGCAGCTGACACTGATGATCCTGTAATCAGACCAGGTGCTCTCTGCACTGGCGCAGTCTCCCACCCATCTGACCA
This sequence comes from Talpa occidentalis, assembly GCF_014898055.3. NCBI lineage: Eukaryota > Metazoa > Chordata > Mammalia > Eulipotyphla > Talpidae > Talpa > Talpa occidentalis. The sequence goes on from NW_023605194.1 coordinate 7,622,252, forward strand.
CCCCAGGCCCCCACCCTTTGTACAACTGCCTGTGAGGCGCGCCTGTGAGCCTGAGGAGGGTGGGCTCAGCGGGTCTGGTTGGCGCCAGAGGCTTGGGGCTCAGATTGAAACCTTTGTCTCTCTCACTCCAGAGCTGGCTTGTGCCTACTCCTTGAGGCACCTGGTGCCTTGGCCCCGGGGCCTCAGGGTCTGGTGCTGTCAGGCTGGCGGCAGCACAGGTGGCAGGGGAAATGCCCTGAGCTGCATGGGGCAAACCTGGGCACAGTCCCCTGGTCATAGACGGTTCCCCCAAACAAAGCCAATACCATTTCAAAGCAGTCTGGCTTGCTCTGCTTATTCAGGAGTGGGGACGGTGGGGAAGCGAGGAAGCCTTTCTCTCCATCACACTCCCTTTCTCTTCCCAGCCGGGTGGTTTTCTTGTCCAAATCTGGCATGTCTGGATTTTGCTTAAAGCTGGGTATGCCTGGAGGACGGAGGCCTGGGGGCGACGGTGCCGAGAACAGGGATAGAATAGTTCCCAGGTGTGAGCCCTGACAAGGCAGGCAGCTGGAACACCTGTCACTTCCCAGGTCCCACCGGCACCCCGCGGGGATACCCATCTCACAGAAAGAGAAGTGCAGTTGGGGAGGCTGAGAGCGCACCCCTGTAGCTGGTTAGCACGAGCTCTCCAAGTGCTGCGCTATGCAGCGCCCTACTTCGCCACCTCCTCACGTCTTCCTCCAAGGCCATCAGCAGCCTTCCTGTGCTCATCTTTGGCTTCTGCTGTCCCTAGGGACGAAGACTAAAACCCGGGGCCTCTCGGGTGTGTGAGTTATGCATCAAATGGTAACCTATAAAGTCAAGGTTGTTCAGAGGGCCGGACGCCTGGGGTGGGGAGGAGAGGAGGTCAGTGAAAGAGATGCGGCCAGGTCGCCAGGCAGGGCGGCTGTGTCTGACTGTACGTGTTGGGCACTGCACGAGAGCGCCCCATCATGGACGAGGTGATCCATATATGGGTAAACATGGATCTGGAGTGATAATATCCTAATAGCCCCATGGATCAGCACACTATGGCAATTTCCTGAAAGATGTAGAAGTGCACTTTAAAATTTTTCCTAACCTTTGACCCTGGCCAGACATGTGAAACACTAAGTTTCTTGAAGCTGGAGCTTGGGTTTGTGGTTACCTGGAAATGATAGATGGTCGACAAAGCCGAAAGTTGATTCTTAATAAAAGAATAATAAAAGTAACTTACTTGGTAGGATTTTTCAGGAATCAGAATCGACCCAAATGAACAATTTTGTGACTCTAAATGTGGCATACATTTGAAAATGTAAATGAAAGGGGCAAATTGCTGGAAAATGCAAACTCAACCCAAAGAATTCTAAAACCTCAGGGGCCCTGTAGCATATAAAATGAATTAGTTAAAAATCTTGCAAATACCAGAGCCAGGCAACTTTAAAGAGAAGTTCTATTATCAAAGAGCAAATAATTTAATTCCTACACAAACTATTCCAGAGTTTAGAAAAAGAGGGAACATTTTCTTTTTTAAAAAAAAAAAATTAAATATTTTTTTAAATTTTTGCATAGAAGAACTGGGGCGCAGGCCAGAGGTTCTGGGGTGAGAGGATTCACCAGAGACAGAGTGGGAAGCAGAACAGGCAGATCTACTGAAATACACTGCTGAGGGGAACAGCGGAGAGACAGGAGAGGTCTGCTGTGCCATGTGGGTAGCTCCCTGGCCGGGGATCGAACTCAGGTCACAGTGGTGATAGAGCTGAGACTTAACCCCAAGGCTACCAGGGAGGGCCCCCCATGCTTTTAAATTTAGTATAGCTGAAATCCTATATATGTTCTTCAGTTTTTACTTTTCCCTTGGTATGTCTTAGAAGCTTTCCAGGTCAGTATGTACAGCGCCGCCACCCCGTTCTTTTCAGCAGCCGTGAAGATGAACCAGGGTTATTTTAAGGGGTGCTGTCAGCTTGCCGCTCTCTTCCGTGTCTGGTGTCGCTCTTGCTGAATCACTACCGTTCAGGCTCAGTTGGAGGAGCCTGTTGATATTTTAGTTTTCATCAAAGTGCAAATCTGTGAGTCTTTTCGGTTTGAATGCATCAGAGGCTGGTCTGGAAAACTACCCGAGACTATTTTTAGCCTGTTTAGCCGGGGGATCAGCCATTCTGTGGAAACGCATGCTCCGTGAGGGACTTGTCTGTAGGGCTGCCTCCAGCAGGTGCTGCCGCTCTGGAGAAACGCCGGGGCCTGCGCTGGACCTGGCTTGGAGCTGATGCAGAGCCCGTGTTCCTGAATCTTAAATCAGACTGGGGTTCTCCTGGGGGGGGGGGTTTCCAGGCAATAGGTGAGGGCCGTGGGGGTGGGGGTTCCTGGGTCCTTCTCTGGTCCTGTCTCAGGCATTGGCTTCAGGTGGGACTGTCTGGTCTCAGGCCCTGCCCAAGCCCAAATAAGCTACAGATGTCCACGCCTCTGTACCTTTGCACACTCTGTTTCCTCTGCCAGGAACACTGCCCCCTTCCGCCCTTTTGGTTTTCAAAGCTCAACTCAAATTTCCCCGATTCAGTAAAGCTTCGCTGTTCCCCCTTTAGGAGCTGGTTCTCTCTCTGGGTGCCCAGGGACCATGTCCCTGCTCCGTCCTGCTCTCAAGCTACCGGTTCAGCTGCCGTCTGCACCCCTGGCCAGATGGGGCTTCTGGAGTCAGGGAACTTGGCGTCCAGCCTGGCGCCTGGACATCCTGGGGCTTTGCAAATGTCTGCCGGGGAAGGGGACGCAGTGACTGTGGAATGAGGCACTGAGGAGCCAGCAGACGTGGAGGGAGCCCCGCACCAAGGACTTGCTGAAACTCCTGTAATAGCTGACACGGAGGCAGGAGCCCAGCAACGTGTAAGGGAGCTGATGCTGGTAGGACCCCGCTCCTCGGGTCGGGCCCTTCAGCATGACAAATAGCCCAGTTCCCAGTCAGTCACCGTCATCATCGTCATCGATGGTCTGAGTGATGGCAGGATGTAATAATTTGGTCATGCTAATTCTGAATGAGTGGGAAAATACTAAGTTTTAGTTAATCTGTTTAAGGTGGCAGGAAATGTATAGTAAGTTCAGAAAATGATGAACGCAGGCATTGTCATGTGCCTACATTCACTTCTGTGGTTTCTTTTCTTAGAACTACCAGGTCACTGATAAGCGTGGGTACTGTGTCCAGTGCTGGCTAAGAGCTGGCTAAGCTCTACCCTGTTATGTGATATGACTTCCAGCCCCCCAGCGCCAGGTGTTATGGTAATCCCATTCGATAGGAATGGGGCTGAGGCTCAGAGAGATTGTGCAACACACCCAAGGTCACACAGCCAGAGCAGGAGACTTTGGATCCAGGTTAATGGAATCCAGAGCTGGGGCTGACTGCTGGCTTTTCTTCAGCAGACTACAGCCCTGTTGGGCGTGTCTGCTGCTGTCCTTTCATTGCGCTGCTTCCCTCAGCTCCCGAGAAGTTCCCTCCCAGGAGCCTGGATGCTTTCTCAGGGCCCCTGCTACTCACTGACATTTGCTGATGAGTCGCTCTGTTCCTGGAACCAGAGAGCTTTCATCCCTGGCCACAGGAGAAACATACCACAGGTCGGTCCCCCGACAGCCCAGAGAAGAAGCCTGATACACTCGGGGTGCCCCCACGGCCTTTGCTTAAACCAACCACAGTTTGTCTATCAGCCAGAGGTAAAGTCGAGGTCCACCTCTCAGCCCAGCGATCTGGCCAGTTGGCAGGGCACTGATTCCCGCCCAGGAAGCCAGGATGGCTGCCCCACGGGCTGCTGTGAGGTTGAGTGTCTGTGAGCCCTGGGATTTGGGGGGCGGGGGTCGAAGGCAGGATGTAGCTCCTCCTGCTCACCACTGCCTGCAGCCAGAGGCTGCGGATCCCATGTCAGACACCGGTGTCAACTTTAAGAGGGAACTCACACATGTCCATGGTGTGTACTGTGCGGGCACTGAGTGAGGCAGGACTGGGGTCATGACCACTGACTTGCTCTGTGACACTGGGGAGCTGTGTCCTCCCTGGACCTCCTATTCCTCACTGTTAAGTAGAAGGGCAGGCGATGGCTTGGAACGTGTTACTATGTCACAAGAGTGTGACCGCCTTCCTTTTGTTAAATGAAACAGTTGGTACGTGTAGTTGTTTCTATATATTTGTGCAATATGTGTGCATACATACATACATACATGCATGCATAGGAAGCTATGTAAAAATATGCGAGTAGAGACACACTGTAACGCCTTGCCAATCGTGGGCATCGCCAGGTGGTGCAATGATGGGTGATGTTTTAAAAATCAGGTGTGGGGGGGTGAGAGGATTCACCAGAGACAGAGTGGGGAACAGAACAGGCAGACTGACTGAAATACACTGCTGAGGGGAGCAGTGGGCGGCAGGAGAGGTCTGCTGCGCCATGTGGGTAGCTCCCTGGCAGGGGATGGAACTCGTGCGGCAGTGTCTGCGGACAGCTTCATAGTGCTGTGCTTAACCCCTTGTGCCCCCAGGAAGGCCCCATTGATGGTCATCTCACTGCATCCTCATGGGGCCCTCATCCCCTGCACGAGGGCTCCCCCTTCGACCTCATCACCTCCCAAAGGCCCCACCTCCAGACACCATCACCCTGAGGACTAGGTTTCAACATCTGAATTTGTGGGGACACAGACATGCTACAGTCTATTGCTTTCTCCTTAGCCACTCTCTGAGGCCACTTGTCTCTCACTCCTGTTCCCTTTCTCCCCTAGTACATCCTGCCTAGCCTTCGAGGCCAGCTTGGGAGTCACCTCCTCAGTGAAGCCTTCAGCTGTTGACTGAGCTTCATCTGCTCAGTTTGCTTTCCCACACTCCTTCTCTGGCTTCCTCTGGAGAACCCCTCCCTTATGCTGTGTGGTCCTGGTAGGGCTGTCAGTCATAGCTCTGTCCCTGCCATAGGGGTGGGTATATGATACAAACCGACCAATCAGAGGACCTGGCCACAGAGATTGGCTCAGTGTTGGGCAGGTGGTGCAGGCAGACCCAGTCAGACTCTTCCTTGAGATTGATGTGGGAATGTTGGGAGAGAAGTGCTCTTGTTTGCTGTCGCTGCTCACCTGGGGTGCTGTGAGTCTGCAGCTGCCAGTGCCCATCTTGCCTACAATAGAGAAGCACCTTCATGCATATAAAACCACATACAGGCCTCCCCTGGTGGCACAGCGGTTGAGCGCAGGGCTGCGAAGCTGCCCGCAGCCTCTGCAGCGCTGGTTCGATCCCCGGCTGCTCCCCGGCCACCGGAGGAGGGTCCCACATGGCGCGCAGACCTCTCCTGCCGCCCACTGCTCCCCTGAGCAGTGTACTTCGCTCCTTCTGCCTGCTCTGCTCCCCACTCTGGCTCTGGTGAATTCTCTCACCCTCCCGCGCTTCTGACTATACCCAGTGCTTGTATAAATAAATAAATCTTTAAAAAAAAAAACATACACAGATAGAACCCACGTGATGTCACTGCTTCAGCCTCTGGACCCGACGCAGATATCCTGGACTTCCCAGTTAGGTGAGACAGTAAATCTCCTTTTTGTTTGAACTGGTTTGATATGGGGCTCTGTTCCTTGCGGCCGAAGGAGACCTGACCAGTACAACTTTCCTGACCTCCCTAGGGGCCCCCCCTTTGGGTTAGTGCTGCACCTTTGTGCGTGTGCCACATTGCTGCCCCCCCCCCCCTCCTCGGGGCTTCTCTGCTTCTCTTTCCACCATAGCTCTGAGACCCATGTTCACACTTAGTGAAGGGTAGTTGAGTAAACCAGTGGAGGGGTACATAGGGTCACCCTGAGACCTTTCTGCAGCTGCTCACACTTCTACTCAAGGATGGGCTGGGTCTGAACTTACCTTGCAAGGAGACTTTTTAAGAAAAAAACAAATCTGGTCCCATCTGACAGCCAACATTCCTAGTTCAGGAATGAGGCTGGGCTTGGACGGTGCCTCGATGATTAGGTTCTGACCTGCCGCAGGCGGAGAGAACAGACAGGACTGTTTGTGGAAGCATGAGAAAGGCCAGAGCCACACAGGGGCACTTGCCAGGGACAGCGCTGTCCACCTGGCTGGGCAGAGGCGGGCCCCAGTGGAAGTGGCTGCAGCCCAGACGGGTTCACTGGGAGCGGATGGAACGCTGCCTTCCTGCCAGGAATCTGGATGATGCACAACTTCAGCTCCCCTGGGGAAGTGCAGATTTCTTCAGTGTGATGCAACCCCGGGCGATGGGCACTGTTTTCAGTGTGGAGCCAAAATAAAAGTTAAGATGGACTTAAAAAAAAAAAAAGTGGAGTCAAAAGATCAACATGTTTCCAGGCCTGCAACTTGCAGTAGGTTTGGCAGGCAGTCGAAAACATGTTTTCCTATAATAAATTAGAAAGTGTTTTATTTTCCCGCTAGCTAATCTTTCATAGTAAATTTCATTGTGGTTTGGTGGGGCAGGGTTTTTAAAAATAATGCTTCCCTGAAACATAACACCTGCTGGCCTCAAATTGCCAGAAAGGACCATGGGTAAGTATGAACTTGACAATGATAAAATATTAATTCTACAGTTTTTGCCCAGATTTTATTTTATTTTTTTAAAAGATTTATTTATTTATGCACACAGGACTGGGGTGTAGGCCAGAGGTGTGGCGGGGGTGAGAGGACTCACCAGAGACAGAGTGGGGAGCAGAACAGGTGGAGCTACTAAAATACACTGCTGAGGGGAGCAAGTGGGCGAGACAGGAGAGGTCTGCTGCGCTACGTGGGTCAGCTCCCTGGCCGGGGATTGAACTTGTGCTGCAGTAACTGCGAATAGCTTCACAGTGCTGACGCTTAACCCCTTCCACCACCAGGGAGGCCCTGGTTTTAGTTTTAAAACAGAACATGTCTGCGGTTGATTTTGTGTCAACTTGACTAGGCAGAGATGCCCAGAGAGCTGGTGAGACATTTCTGGGTGTGTCGGAGTAAAGCAGAAGGCACCCCCAGGGCAGGTGTCCATCGTCCGGGTAGTCGAGAGCCCAGATAGAGCAGATTAGTGGAGGAAGGCGGACCCACTCTGCGTGTGTCGAGACTCCATCTTCTCCTGCCCTCTGGCCTCAGTGCTCCTGGGCTCTTCCTAGGACTTACACCATCACCCCCTACTTTTCAGGCCTCCTGACTCGGACTGAATCGCACCACCGACTTCCTGGTTCTCCAACTTGCAGATGGCAGATGGTGGGCCTTCTTGGCCTCCAATACTGTGAGAGCTGGTTCCTATAATAAGCCTCCTCTTCTCTCTGTCTCTGTATGCCCTGTGGATCCGCTTCGCCGGAGACGCCTGACTCACACAATAGCAGTGGTGGTGCCGCTTGGCATCTTGAGACCGAGCTATAAAATGAGATCCAGTTTCCGTCGAGAATGTTCTGTTTCTCCGCCTCTGTTTCTCTTTCTTCACGTACTTTAGGGATCCTGAGCCAACACATAAGTCTCTCCTGAAGAGACCATGGTCCAGGTCTTGTAGAGAGGAGGCCCGGGCCTGCCTGTTCAGTCCTTTAAGCTGTCACCGCCCGACATCTGGATGAACCTTCAGACGATTCCCATGCCAGCCCGAGTTGCCCAGCCAAGACCACGCAGAACAGCGGCGAGCTGTCCCACTGAGCCCTGCCAAGTGTGATTTATGAGCAGGACACATGATGCTGTTTTAAGTCCCTGCTTCTGGGGTGGTTTGGCTTACAGTGGATGGGCTCACGACTGGGGCAGGGGTGGGGGGTGAGGGGTTTTGCCCCTGGTGTACCCGTTCAAGGCTCCCGTTTGCTCCCCTGACCTGGAGCTTTCCTGCTTACACCAACCAAGCAGTGGCAGGGCTCCCATCTTTCCCAGTTCCAGGGACACTGCGATCTCTGGCTGATACCAAAGGCCTCTCCTTGTCAGACCGTCAGCACTCCCACTCCATGCTCGTTATGGAAACATGCCAACCTCGCCAGGTGATTAAATACTGTCGTGTGGTCTCTGCTTCCTCGGATTTCGTATTCCCTATTACCCGGGGGAATCCAGTTTATGCCACTGCCATCCTGGTCTAACCACTCTAGAGCCCCTCAAGGACTCTGTGCAACCCCCGCGTAAGTATTTCTCAAAGCCTTGGTGAAGGGAATGGTCCCAGCCAGCAGGGCTGGGAAGGTGGGGGTGGCTGAGCTCACGCTCTAGAAGTCCCATTCCCTGAGCCTTTGGACACTTTCCCGACGGACTGCCAAGGAAGTAGGGCACTTCGGGCATTCAACGCAGACCCGGTGGGTCCAGGACCCTGTTAACCAAGTAAGTTGATGAAAAATGGAACCCACCTTTCAGCCTAGAGTCTGAATTTAAATATGTGGTAGAAGACTTCTCAAGCTGAGGCTTGAATGTAAAATAGAGTTTCTCTGGGACCCCCTGCAGAAGCAAACAAAACTTTCCACTGAAATTCTTTCCGTGGTTCAGGTTCCATGAGGACTTGGAATCCAAAATCACAAAGGATAGCATCACCATGAGGAAGAAAAAGCACTCGGGATTCATATTTTAGGAATCCGAGTATATGTGAACTTACTAAAGAAAGAAAACAACGCATAGAAGTAATAAAGAATGACTGGGGGGGCCTCCCTGGTGGTGCAAGGGTTAAGACGCAACCTATGAAGCTGTCCGCAGCCACTGCAGCACGAGTTCGATCCTCAGCCAGACAGGTGACCCACATGGCGCAGCAGACCTCTCCTGACTTGCCTGCTGCTCCCCTCAGCAGTGTATTTCAGTAGATCCACCTGTCCTGCTCCCCACTCTGTCGCTGGTGAATCCTCTTACTCCCTACCCCCCCACCTCTGGCCTGTACTTCAGTTCTGAAAGGTCCATGCAGGAGGCCCACCTGGGGGCAAGAATGTGGAGACTAGAAAATGCAGACAATGTGCCTCTCCCCACCCTACAAATCTTTTCATGCCCTACAAACTTTTTCCTGTTGCGCAAACCTAGTTTCCTACCTGGCCTCTCCACACCCTATAAAAGCCTGCCTCCCCCTGGCAAGGCCCCACCGTGGGTCTGTGAATTCCGTCCAGGGGCACAATAAATTTTCCCCTCCTTTGAGAAAGCTTGGCCTGGCTCTTTTTTTTTTTTAACTGCGCTGAACCTTTCAAGTTCTTGTATGCATAAATAAATATATCTTAAAAAAAAAAAATGACTAGGACCAATAAGAGAAAAGGCAGATTGAAAAAAAAAAAAAACCTACATTGAATTTACAGAAATGAAAAAAGCTATTGATGGAAAGACACTCAGTGGATTAGCGATAAAATTATCTCAAATGAAATATAAAATGGTAAAGTGATGGAAAATAGGAACGAGAGCTTAAGAGACATGGACGATGGAAAGTTCGACACAGGCATTCCAGAGTGTGCAATGTGGGGATAATAAGAATAATGTGGGGATGCTCCAAATGATAACAGCTGAGCGTTCTCTGGAGTTGAAAGCTGTGAATCTTTATACCAAAACTTTATATTTAAAATCTTTATACCAGGAGTCCCTTGAAGGTAAAAACCAGGCAAATCTGTGCTAAGAATGTGGGTGAAAAAAAGACCTGCTCTCACAGATATGCTAATGCTAAGAGATGCTAATGCTCACGATCCTTTCTGGAAGGATCACTAAAGGATGCATCTCATCAAGGTGGAGGTTCAACTCAGAAGGAAAAGGTAGGTTGTAAGAAGTGATTGTGAAATGATAATTTGATGATGAGACCTAAGTCTAACTCTGCACCGAGTGTACAGACACACGGGTAATTGCATAGCAACCACTTTTGACAATTCAGATGCTGACAACTTAGAGAAATGTCAGTGACATGGAAGGCAAAGTGTTCTGAGATCCTTGTGGCAGTGAGGTGCAGGGACCTGGAACCGTGTTAAGGATTCACATCGTTAAAATATGATAGAGACCCATCACAGTTATATAAATAGAAGGCATGGGCTTTGAAATCAGTAGAAAAGGAATCCTTTTTTTTTTTTTTTTAAAGATTTATTTATGCATACAAGAACTGGGGTGTAGGCCAGAGGTGTGGGGGGCGAGAGGATTCACCAGAGACAGAGTGGGGAGCAGAACAGGCAGACTGACTGAAATCCACCGCTGAGGGGAGCAGCGGGTGAGACAGGAGAGGTCTGCTGCACCATGTGGGTAGCTCCCTGGGCAGGGATCGAACTCATGCTGCAGTGGCTGAGGATAGCTTCATAGGTTGCATCTTAACCCCTTGCGCCACCAGGGAGGCCCAGAAAAGGAATCTTTTTGTTTTAATTCAGTAGAAAGCAGAACAGGAGACAAAAGAAGTAAAGAAAAAAGCAGAGTAAATAGAAAACACAAAATAGGATGATAGAAATCGAAATACTTCAGTCCCCACAACACATGTAACTAGTGGACTGCATTTGCCTCTCAAAGATGGAAATTCTCCGACCAGGTGAAAAAACAACAGTAGCTCGAACCCAGTGATCACAGTTAATTGCTGTGCATCTAAGGTGTAAGGACATTAGCAGAAAAAAGTTGATGAGAAAGAGGACCTGAATGACATCATTGAAGGGAACAAGGCGCCAGAAGATAACCTTGAACTTGTAGCCCCTACCAACATTAATTCAAATGTTTCATATTATTTCAAGAGGAGACAGAATTATGAGAAGAAACAGAAACATTTATAATCTTAGTGGGAGGCTGTAGTACAGCTTTCTGGACAAAAAGAGTTCTAGCAGGCCAAAAAAAAAATTAGTAAATATAGAAGCTGTGAGTGTCATCTTTATCAACCTTGATAAGATGAACCCATAGAGAGCCCTACTCTTGTATTTGTTATTTAAATGCATATTTTTCAAGCCTAGGGGGATCATTTATGGAAAACAATCACTTACTAGCCCCAACAATCATTTATTAACCTTGAGCAAGTCTCAGCAAATATCAAAGACCTGCTATCACACAGCCTGCATGTTCAAACCACCAAGAAAATAACAAATCAGTAGTGAAAAGTCCACCAAGAAAATAACAAATCACTAGTGAAAAGTCAGCCGAAAGGGAGAAAGAGTTCCCAGGTTTTCCAGCCACACTCACACCATCATGGCATTGCGCATGGGACCCCGGCTGCGAGCTGCCACACTGGGCAGAGTGTGGTTCCTGGGGTGGAGGGGGTGCTGTTGGGGTGCATCCTGTGTGCTGGTCTTTGAGGCAGACTTTCAAGTGGCAGCAGCCAAAGCTAGGGACAAATGGAGATGACGCCTCAAGGTTCTTGTCTGTGGCTTTCTCCCGGACTCCCCAGTCACTTCCCATCACTTCAGGATGGGAAACCCACCTTCAGGCTGAAAGTGATGGAGGAAAGACTAGAAACCAAAAGGAGGCATCGTAAGACTAAAACCTGGCTCATACAGTGCCAAAAGCTGGAGGTGGGAGTAGAGGGGACTTACGTGAACCCTAACCCAGCTGTAAAATCAAGATCTTCAGGCTTCTGTGCTTATCACAAGGCATCAGACCCAAGAAGGTATCAGCTGCTGTAGGGGGTGTCTGCAGCACAGACGCTCTGACCTATGGTGATTGGGCCCTTTGTGGAGTCTCCAGTCTCTCTCTGGTCTCCAAAATCTGCAGCAAACAGGCCACTCCGCAAAGGAGTGAGCCCCTCCCAAAGAGAAAAAGGCTGTGTCAGTGCAGTCTCCGCACGGGCTGGGGACAGCAGTCCTTCTGCCCGCCTGGACCTGTGCAGGTGCTCCTTTTCCCAACTCTCTGTCCCTCTGCAGGGCAGCAGCCTGTCTGCCCATGACCTGTACCCTGCCGGGGCTGCTCTTCACTGACCCCCTCAGCACAGGCAGCTCTCCTCAAGGCCGCCTGCCTGCACCCACGCAGGCCTCGCTCAGCAAACCTGTCCCTTTCGGGGCAGCTCTTCCTGCTCATCTGTATCTATGCAAGTGTCCTTTGCTCTTCTGTCCCTTTTCTAATAAACCTGCTCTTTACATATAACTAATGTCTCTGTCTCGTGGAGAAACTCGCCCGGGAAACTCGCCGTGTGTTGCTGAAAGGGGAGTTCTGGCGAAACCCTGCCCAGAGTGGACCCAAGGACCCTGCACTCCAAATCCACCGACTCCAAAACCACATCAAAAGCGGCCTTTGCCCTGAGTGCTACGAGAAGGGGTGACTGGGGCCTGGATCTGCCAGGCCCTGGAGGATGGGCCTCTCACCCCACGTTTGACTTTGGGGTGGCTTTGGGCTCCGTCATGGGGTTTGGTTCCAGGCCTGACCTCCAGGCAGAGGAGGGGAGAGCTGGCTGCAGCAGGCAGGTCTGATTGTGGAGCTGAAAGGCTCCTAAGGACTCCCTGAGGGCCCTGACTGAGCACATCTGCATATGGAAATTTAATAACGTACTTGAGAGAACCATCTCTGTGCCACTCGGGGAGAAAATCAGTCTCAGCGTTTGCAGTTTTATAGACATTAGGGAACCGGTGCAAAAATACTGGTCCCTAAGTCCACAGGTCGCCTGCTGCTCCTGCTGGACCTGCGGCCTCTGCTTCCCGTGTCCCCAGCTCTGCTCACAGCGTCTATGGACGTCCTGGGTGTGTCTGGCTCTTGCTTTGGCAGTGGGGGTTGGCCCCTGTCATGTGTCGGGGCTTACCCGTGGGTGAGCCGTTGTGACAACGTACCACGGGAATGTCTGTCCTCAGAGTTCTGGAGGCTGGAAGCCCAAAACCCCCCCAGGTGTGGGCGGGAAGGTTTCATCTGAGGCCGCGCTCCGTGGCGTGTGCCAGCCGTCTTTGCCCTGTGACCCACGTGGTCTTTCCTCCCTCTGCATCTGTGTCCTGATCCCCTCTTGTAAGGACCCCAATCAGAGTGGATTAGGATCCACCATTGCCTTGACTTAGCAGTAAGTCAAGAAGACCTCATTGAAGACCCTGTCTCCACACGGTCACATCCCAAGCTGGGGTGGTGGGGTACGTTAGGATTTCCACATGTGAGTGGGGGTACAGTTCAGCCCCAATACAGGCAGGGGGCTTGGGGGCTGAGCTGCCCCTCCAGAGGCCAGTCCTGGGGTTTTCATGTCCTGCTTTTAGCAGATGGGGGAGCACAGAGTGTTCTTTCTGTTTGCTGCTTAGTTGCCTTCAGCTCAAAGCAATCCTTATGCCAGAGTGGCATATTTTGGGGTGGTGTGTTCTGGTGCCCTTTATTGTCTGCCCCTCAGCCCACCCCACACTTATTCTGTAAAGGATGCAAGGAGGCTTCCGAAGCCTCGATACAAAGAGAGGAGACCGAGCAGGGCGGCAGTGGTGTGGGACCTGGGCTGTGTGTGGGAGAGGCCCTCCTCGTACCCCATTTACTTTCCGGCACCTCAGTGGCATATCAGTGACCCGGGCCAGGAGCTGCCCCCCACGTGGTGTGAGGATAAAGCGAGAGTAGGTGAAAGCATTCTGGAAACCGTGAGTGTTGTGGGGGTGCAGCGGCCCCCCAGCCTTTCCTCCTAGTTACAGACCTCAGGAAATTCTGATGCTTTGGCTCCCCACAGCAGAGACAGCCGGGACAGGGCATGAGGGACGGGCGGGAAAGCTGCCTGCAGGGCGCCCCCTGGTGTCCACCCACCCCCGGGTCTCCAGGAGAGAGGGTGACGGCGCTCGCTGCTGAGCTGAGAACTGCCCTCACCCAGCTGGAGTTCCGGACTGAAGTGCAAGGTAGGATTTCGGGTGCCCCGCTCCCCCGCATGCCCGCATACCAGATGCAACTTGCACGGGAGTACACGGCACCCCCCACCCCCCAACCCCTCTGTTGGAGCCAGGAGCTCACACCTCCGTGCCCAGGCAGTCCCTGCACCGCCTGGGTCACAGAGGCAGTCTCCTAACTGCTTGCTAGAGGTTTTTATTGCACGGCCATGGTCTACACTTGCAAAGAAAAAACAACAATTAAAGTTTGCTTAAAGATTGCAGATCGGTTGTTGCGGGGTGCAACTCAGGTTGGGCTAAAAATCGCTGCCACCTGCATTCCGGCTCCCTGAGCTGGGAAGCAGGATGCCGCTCGGGCTGCTGCGACACCAAAGGAGGTGCTAGGCGGGTCCTGAGCAGGGCGGCTGGCACAGGGCAGCGCTGGGGCGGGTTCTTCTCTGTCCGACCCACCCTGCTCCTTGTTCCCCGGCACCTGTCGCTCTCACTGTGACGGGGACCATCATGCAGGTCATGTCCCTCTCCCTCCTCTTATACAACCCTCGCTGCATAACAAGCTTGTAAACCACACGAGCGAGCAGCTCTGGGGCAGAGTCTCTCTATTCTCGATGGTTCCTTGCGCCTCCACCCAGTGTCTCCACGGAAGTGGAGGGAGGGCGGGAAGATTCATCTGAGAAGCTGCTGGGGCAGGCCGGGGTGGGGGGGGAGGGTGGGCGCTGTGCCCTCAGAAGGGAGGTGGCTGGCAGGATGCAGGTGTGGAGGGAGAGCGGCGCTGAGCCTGCTACCAACGTGGAAAAATAGCTGGTGGAGCCTTTGTTCCTTCGGAGGAGTAATTGACTTTGATGGGCTGTTAATAGGTGTCATTATGTGGTTATTAAGAAGGGATGTGATAAGCCCAGCTCTGGGTGGCTGAGTTCAGGGGTCTTCTGGCTTAATGTTGCTTCTACCTCTGCAAAGACGGAGCCAGGCACCTTCTTGGGACCCCCGTAGTCAGGGGGTTTGACCATTAGCCTCGGGGGCTGGGACAGTGCCTTGAGGTGGGGTGGCCATTAGCTCCTGGGGTAGCTGATGGGGGCGGGGAGGGAGAGGTGGGACGGGAGGGGGCTAGCGGGGGAGATGGAGAGATGGCGGGAGATGGGGAGATGCAGGGGGCTCTGAGGAAGGGAGAGGGTGGAGGCAGGGAGGGGGAGAGAGAGGAGGAGAGGAGGGGAGAGGCCTTGAAACTGGCCCTTAGGGAGCCTGGATCCCGGCCTGCATTACCAGCCTCCGCAGGCCGATTCCCAGGCCCCTTTGATTTCTGCTTTAACCAGATCCCCCGGGGCTCCTCAGCCAGTTCCTGTCTGAGAAGCGCTTGGGTGCTCGCCAGCATGAGGACATGAAGTGGCCCAGAAGGTCTGTGGCTGGAGGGAGCATCGGAGCCTTTGGGGGTTCTCGGGAGAGACGGCAGGCTTTGGTCCCTCTGAGGAGCGAGTAAGGGCTCGCAGGGAAGAGCAGAAGAGGGGCTTGGAGAGCGCTGGGGAGGAGCGTGACTGGCCGGGTGATGAGACGTGTCAGGAAGGCGACATTTGTAGAGAGGCCTAAAGGAGGGAGCCTGCGGGCCTCTTCACAGCCCAGGAGGCTCCATCAGGCCGGATTCTGCGCTGCATCCTTCACAGGTTTAGCCATCTAGTCTTCTTGCCCCCGCCTGCCCCCGCCCCCAGGAGGCCATAGCCCCTCACAGCCCCGGCACAGGCACCAGCAGTGATGCAGCTGGGAGAACCCACTGCCCTCCTGGTCCTTCCTTGGGTGTCGCCAAGGCATTGGCCTCACACCGAGTCCCCCCGGGGAGTCTGACCTCCCAGAGCCAGAGGTCCTGCCACTCCCCTGCCAGCCGGGGTGGGGGGTGGGGGCTGGTGGGGACACAGCTGCAGGCCCCATGGCCCCTGCTGTCACCAGCGATGCCAGGAGGGTGACCTGCTCAAGAGCCCTCTGAGACTCGTCGGGAGGGGGCCAGTGTGATGACCCTGGGCCGCGGCCAGTCTGCGTCCCCCCGGGCTGCGGGGCGCCGAGAGCGCTGTCCATAATAACATGGCGCGCAGCTCATCTGCGCTGTCCACACTCACTACCTCTCCGGCTTCCTCCAACTTTGGTTCAGGAATTTGGGGCAGGGTTTCCTGCTGGGGACTGGGGTCCCTGCGGGGAGAGGACTCACGTGTGGCCCCCAGTGCGAGGGCAGGGGCTGGGCACAGGCTCCAGCTCAGGAGGGGCATGGAGTCCCCCCTCTGTGCTCAGGGAGCCCCCCTGCTCCCCAGCACCACCTCGCTCCTGCGGAGAGCTTGCAGCCGCCTGCAAGTATAAACCTCCACCCGCCTGCTGGCCAGACTTCACTGGCTGCCCCTTCCCGGAGTATGGAAACAGTGGCAGGTATTGGGGTGTTTCTAGAAACCCAAAGGGAATCTCTTCTCCCTTCACACCTTCCAGCGCTGCCACCTCAATGCGCGCAGACCAGGGCCAGTGGGATGGATGGTCCCAGACTTGGTCCCAAACTGTTCTAAACACACACAGGGTGTCGCCTTGGACCTGAGCTTGGGCTCGGGGATGGCTCAAGCCGCCACTGCCTGCCAGGGTGTCGAGCAAGCGTCCCGACGGGGCCAGTAGAAGGGGTATCTCGGCCTTGGGTAGATGTGACGGGCCTTTCATTCGGAAGCAGGGACCAGGTCCAGGCAGACCGGCAGGCAGCAGCCCAGCCTCCGGCCCCCGTGCTCCCCACTCTCTGGCTTCTCTTTGCCCCCGTCTCCTTCTCGGTCGCTCGCTTCCGGGCCCAGCTGTCCATGTTCACGCGTGCACACACGTGTGCTCACGCCCCCTGCGCGCCGGCTTCTCAGCCCAGGTGTCAGTAATTATAGGTGTGCGCGCCCTGTGCTCCCGCTCCCCAGGGCTTTCTGCAACAGGATCTCACATGTGGGCGATGCAACCTGGGAGGAAAGCAAAGCTGCAGGTGGCGGCCGCAGAGGCTGGCGGGAGGGAAAAAGAGCCTGATTCCCCCCCCATCTTCCTTGACCGGGGGTTTCTCAGGCCCCCAGAGTCCAGCAGGTGCAGGCCATTTCCCGGGACCCAGACAAAACTGGCGCTCAGACCCCAGGTCCTGTCCTGCCTCCCCACCGCTCACACTGCAGCAGCCCCCGGGGGCCGGATCATGCTCTGGGCCATGGGGTGAGCTGGTCTCCCTTCCCTTCTACTCCGTTTCCCCTCCCCCCGCCCCCCACAGCTTCTTAGCCCGCACTGTCCACCTGCTTCCTGCCTCCTCCTCTAGGCCACGGGCTCCTTGCTTATTCAGCATCTTGTTTCCAGAATCTCCGCTGACTCAGGGTGCAGGAATGGCTCCGCCTTCTCCCCCAAATCAAAGGTTCTCTTGTTTGCTTTCTAGAAGTAAGTCTTTGCTCCTGCTTTCCACCAAAATGTCAAGGAGTTCCCGCTTCCTCAGGCCAATGGGGAGGAGAGGAAACTAAATTTATCTGGCATTTGTTCTGCGTGGTGTCGGCTTCTGTCGGACCAGTCTGCTCAAAACAAGGGGGTCTGGCTGGAACGCTCGTTTCCCCTCTGCCCTTCCTCCGCAAGTTCCCCTTCCTCCAGGGGGCTTCTCACACCCAGTGAGTCAGAATCTCGGGGGTCCAGGCCTGGGTCTTTCTGAGCTGTCCCAGGTGATTCTAACGGGCAGCCCGGGCTGACACCCGCTCCAAGGTAGTTATGGATTAGGGCGAGAAATTCCAGAGGCCAGAGACGGGAAGCGGAGCCGCAGTGGCTACAGGGATGCCACGGCCCTCTTTCCTGCTGTCAGTCGCATTGGCTTTTATTTCAAGCCCTCGCGCAGCGTGGCAAGATGGCCACAGCCGCCCCAGACGTCACACCCCCTCGCCTCCAGCTCTAGGAAGAAAGTCTCGTTGGTGGCCCGTGGCTTCTCGCTGGTGTTTGCTCTCTATCTCTGCCTGGTTTGTTTTTGTTTCCATGCCACACCTCCAGCAGGTAGACTGGGGGTGGGGGTAGTTATAATGGGGACCTGTGAGGTGCAGTAGGAATACAGAGTGGGGTGACTATCTAGGAAGAGGGGTCAGTAATAGAGGAAAGCGAGTTCCCAGCAGAGGAACAACATTTGAAGACCGGAGGGGAAGCTGGGAGGATTGGGGGTCATGTAGAGCATCACGGGGGCTGGGAGGTGGGATAATGTGATCTATAATAAGTGTTTATCTGGTCGTCAACCCCACACCTGGCACGGAGCTCCTCAAACCCTGGGAGTTTCCCAAGTGGTAAGAGCAGAGATTGTGTCTTGTTCTTCGGAACCAGCCTCTTCTCAACCAAACCTGAGTGAATGACTTTAACTGACAGGACTTTGGGAAAGCCCCTAGGAGGGGGGCTCATTGCCAGGGGAACCAACCTTGTGATTAGGGGTTGCACTTGCAGCAACCCCTCCCACCCCGCTCTCTCTCTGTGGCGGGAGGAGGGGGCAGGAGGTTGGATCACTCACCAAGGCCAAGGATGGAATCAATCGTGCCTGGTGATCAAGCCTCCACCAGCCGCCTGGAGTCCGGCTCTGCCTTTTGGGTTAGGAACATGGTGTGCCGGGGAGGGGCGCAGAAACTCCTGTGCTCAGAACCTTCTGGACCTCGTATCTGGCGGCTTATTTGTATCCTTTGTAATCACCTCTGATCTATTAATACTAAGTAAACTGCTGTCCTGAGTCCTGTGAGCCGTGCTGCGTGGGAACCCCGCCTTGATAGTGGGGATCAGAAGCAGAGGTACCGTCCTGCCCTGGCAGCTACCTTCTGAAGCGTGGGGGGCGGTCATGCGGGACTGAGCCCTTGACCTCCAGGACCAGAGCGCGTCAGAATGGAGTTTGATTGCGGGACACCCAGCTGGTGTGGAGGGCACCCTCCTGTCCTGCCACGTGGAGGTCAGTGTTGGAAGGGAAGTGTTTTTAAGTTCTGAGAGTAGTTTTTGAGTTTTAAAAGGTACATAGTTTTAAAGTTAAAAATTAAATGGCACCAAAAAAAATTAAATAGCACCATTGGAGGTTTATTATGTAAAACTGCAAGGCCTTGACCCCACCCCCCATCCTGGTGCTCTCAGTACTAGTGATTTTTCCTGCTTTTCTAGAAATGTCTTCTGGTTTCTATTTCTACTTTCCAGTATTTACGCTGCTCTTTCTCGATTTTTTTCCACGTTAGACATGGATGACGTCTGATTCTGGAAGATGGGATTTAGCATCCTCACATCTCCCCTGCCCTGATGGGCTGAGTGCTGTCCTCACCTTACTTCCCCCTTGCAATATGTCCACACCCTCAGACCTGTGAATATTTTCCCTTTTATGGTGAAAGAGACTTTGCTGATCTGATTAGAGTGAAGAACCTTGAAGGGGGAGACTATCCTGAATTATCTGGGTGGGCTCTGTCTGATTGCCTGAGTCCCTAAAAGTGAAAGGCAACAGAGGGGCCAGATGTGACACCAGGGACGTGGCAGGACAGAGCTGCCTCTGAAGATGGAGAAAGGGGCCCAGGGCCAGGAATGTGAGCTGTCCACCCCGCCCCCACGTAACAGGCAGCTAGGAAGCCGGACCTTCAGTCCTACCCACTGCCAGCAGCCTCAGAGAGCAAGGAGATGGTTGCCCCCCAACCCCCACCCCAGAGCTTCCAGAAAGGAACTCAGCTCTGCCCACACCTTGACTGTAGCCCTGTCATCCCAGAATCTGACTTCTGACCTACAAGTGTAAGATAATAAATTTCTGTTGTTTTAAGCTTCCAAATTTCTGCAGCAAGTGGCAGCCATAGAAAACTAGCCTCTCCCACCCAGCCCCTCTTCTTCTGATAGATTTATAACTTGCAACATTGACATCAGATTTCAATGTTTACATGGATAAGGTTAAATAAATGTCGTTCCCAGCTGGTTCATATAGTATACAATAATTACATTTCTCTCCAATACAATTTTTTTGTTCTCAGAATTGATAACTGCCTTTTTTTGTTTGCTTAATTTTCTGTATACTTATGAATTCAGCCCTAAATATTTGATCACAGTCTAGGAGGTGCTTAGTTGCAAAAACCAGAACATACTCTAACTAGAAGAGGGATTTGCAACAGATTTGTGACTAGCCCCAGAATCTCCAGGCAGGAGGAGGGTCAGGTGTAGGGACTGCAGAGCCAAGCATGTGTTCAGACCACAGGACCCTGTGTCAGGGGTGCCATTATCCCACCCCTGCTGTCCCTGAAGGTTAATGTGCCCCTCACCTTCTAAAAAGCAAATGTCTTCCCCATTGACACCTGCAGAAATTATTTTCTGCAGAAATGAAATCTCAAGCAGGTCCACTAATTGGTGGGGCTGAGGTCATGTGTTCGAACCCTAGCTGCAAGGGAGGCTGGGAAATCTATCTGGGTTAGTTCTCTAAATCTGCTGCACTGGGGTCATCCTGGACTCTCCCCTCCACATCTCTGTGGCTATTTCCTGTGCTGGATCCCTGCTTCCTTGACTCCGTGTATTCCTCATCTTGGTGTCTCCTTCAATAACAATCTGAAAAAGAATAAGAGAGACCATTTTTTTTTTTGTTTATATATTTATCTATGCATACAAGAACTAGGGTATAGGCCAGAGATGGGGGCAGTGAGAGGATTCACCAGAGACAGAATGGGGAACCAAACAAGCAGATCGACTGAAATACACTGCTGAGGGGAGCCCCGGGGGAGACAGGAGAGGTCTGCTGAGTCATGTGGGTCAGCTCCCTGGCTGGGGATCGAACTCGTGCTGCAGTGGCTGCGGATAGCTTCATAGGTTGCATCTTAACCCCTTGCACCACCATGGAGGTCCGAGAGAACATTCTTATGAGTCTCAACATGTCTATTCTCTTCTTATAGTTGACAGTTTAGCTAAATAGAGTTATAGATTGAATTTTTTTTCCTTCAGAATCTTGAATTGTTCCATTGTCTTCTAGCTGCTAAAGGGCAAAACTCAGTACTCAGTTTTCATCGTTTGGGTGTAGATATTTTTTCCTCTTTCTCTGTGAAATCTTGTAGAATCTTTTGTGTTTGAAATTTGATCATCCCAAGCCTTTCTGTGGGTTTGTTGCCATCCATTATGCTGGTTCTTGGTAAGCATTTTAAATTTGGAAACCCAGGGCCTTTATCCTGAATTATTTCTTGGATCTTTTCTCCCTGCTGTTTGCTCTGTTCTCTCTTTCTGGGGTGACTGATTTGATGTTAGATCTCTTGAAGTCATTCTCTAACCTCCTCTTCTGTTTTTCTTTGCATTTGCTCAATTTTTTTTTTTGGGGGGTGGGGTCAAGATTTCCTCATCTTTAACTTCCGGATCTTTATTGAGGATTTTATTCCTGCTCTCAAGATTATTTTTGGTTCTGAGTTTTTTTTTTTAATTTAAAACCATCCTGTTCTGATTTCATGGTTTTAATATTTTTTCTAATTTGAGAATCTAAGACCTAACTGGGAAATTAATGACTGTTCTTCCTCCAAAGATATTCTCTTCCCGCATAATCTGTTTCCTCCAAGTTCTTTTTATATAGCTGGTGAGCACTTTCATGTTAGAGCATTTCATCAGATATTTGGTGTCCCTTGGCTGCCTCATCCTATTTAAAAGAAGGTACTAACAGGGCCTCCCCGGTGGCGCAGCGGTTGAGCGCTGGGTTGTGAAGCAGCCCGCAGCCTCTGCAGCACCGGTTCAATCCCCGGCCACCGGGCAAGGGTCCCACATGGTGCAGCAGACCTCTCCTGCAGCCCGCTGCTCCCCTCAGCAGTGTATTTCATCAGTCTGCCTGTTCTGTTCCCCGCTCTGGCTCTGGTGAATTCTCTCGCCCTCCCGTGCTTCTGACTGTACCCAGTGCTTGTATAAATAAATAAATCTTAAAAAAAAAAAAAAAAAAAAAGAAGGTACTAACAAGCTGATTGGACACTGACCACGGCAGTGGGTTCTCGCCTACAGACCTCAATGTTTTCAGTATTTCTCACCTTCTGCTCCACATCAGGATTGCCTGGGGGAGGTTTTGCTACTAGGATGCCTGATCCCTCCCTGATGAATTAAATCCGAATCCTGGGGGATGGGGCTCTATGTTGGTATGTTGTCCGAAATCTCCAGGTGACTCTAATTGAGAACTTGCTGTAAGGTGATTCGATTCAGCTGACTTGAGACAGTAAAAACAGAAACATAAGTAGATTCTGTAAACTTGTAATCATACATGTCAAACAGGATACTGTCTCCCCTCTAAAATAGAAACAGTGGTAAATAATATAGAGTAGGTATAGGAAATTGTGTTTTATCTGACAGAAGTTCATTCTAAATTAAATATTCCCCCAAAGAAACATTTTTATGTGTCTATCATCTGCCCTTGGACACAAAGCAAATGTGTCAGCACCTGGAACTCTCTTGAATTGGCCCAATTCTCCTGTGAAAAATTTCCAATCGTCTGCCTTTTTTTTTTTGGCCAGGATTCTGAGACCTGAGTGGGGGAAAAGACTGGGGGTCTCATATTCTGTGTGTAAGCTTTGATTTAATTTCCTGTTTTTGGAAGGAGGAGGCGGAGCTGCACGGCTGAGGAGCGGTCATCACGCCGCTCTGGGCCTCTGAAGGGACCACCAGATCCCCCAGGCCCCTTCTAAAGGTTAAGTGATCCCATGAGGAAGGTTTGGGGTGTCCATTTGGCCCATTTGTGGGCTGGTCAGAATACGTTCTTTAAATGCCGCCTCCTCCAGGAAGTCTCCCCCACCCTCTCATCCCCTCTGTTCCAGGTCAGAATCTCTGTGGAGCTTCGTGCCCGGAGGCAGGTGTGTACAGGGTGCTGCTGTCATTCCAGAACAGCACCTTGGTGGGTGCCAGAGCTGAGTGGAAGGCACCCGACCCGCTCTGTGCTCAGCCTGCCACGCTCGCGTGCCTGGTTTGTGGGCAGCTCAGAGAGCAATGCAAGAGCTTGGGGGCCCCTGTCCCAGCCCCGAGGGCCCTGTGGCAGGTCCCTGCATGCCGGGTACCTCAGGTTTCTCTTGTGGGTGTTCTCTGGCCACGTGTATGGTAGGTCTGAAGTACCAGGGAGTTACACCTGGAGCATTACCTGGATCCCCAGCCACTGTGGGGAGGGGTTGGTGGGTAAATGCCTCCCTTCCACGCCCTCAGTGGGGGTGCTCTGGGCTGTGCTGCCCCCAGGGGATCCTGTGGGTTGAGCCCCCACCACCTAGAGTGGTGCCTTTTGTCGACTTCCCTGCTGCCCTGCCCTGCCCTGCCCTGCCCTGCCCTGCCCTGCCCTGCCCTGCCTCTCTTCCCTTCCCTGCCTCTCCTCCCCACTCCCCTACTTCAGGTTCCCGGGACCATGAACCAGATAAGCTCCTGCCCCAAATCCCCACATTTCTGCTGCTTTGCAGCCCTCGCAACGACTCAGTAGGTTCTCAAGATTTGACCGGGTCCAGGGGATCCTGGAGCTCCTCCCAGGCGGGAGGGCAGGTGGGCATCTGGAGCGGGAGAAGGGACCAGGGTCCCAGTGCTCCCGAGAGAGACCGTCTGCTGCCCGCCCCCCTCGCTGTGGCCAGGCGTCCCCGCGCCTGCTGCCCTTGTTCATCCCGTCGAGGCGGAACCTCCTCTGTCCTCTCCACACCTCGTCCATCTGCTTTCCAGCTTCCGATATTTTATTCCCGCGCACTCTCCTTTTTGTTCTTGTGTTCAGGCTTTAAAGAAGCCCCCACTGTGGCTTGGGTGGGCTTCGGGGAGGGATCGGTGGAGGTGGCCACACAGCTCTGTGGTCAGACGGCTCCACCATGGAGCTGACCGCGCCGGTGGTGTGGACGCCCGAGTTACTGTCGCTTTAGGGAATGGCTGGTTTGACAGCGGCCATGCTGACTGTTCAGGTGTAACTTACTCCCTTGTGGCTCGGGCAGCACCGTGCACGGGGGTCTGGGGACTCTCCAGGTGGCAGGTGAGAGACAGGAAGGCCGAGTTGACTGTTGAGGGAACCGCTGCCGATGTCTCTTAGCCCCGACAGTTTCTGTTTGACTCAGCTTTGTGAAGGAACAGAGCAGAGGCGCGCCGGGTGGCCAGGTAGGGGTTATGCCCCCCCCAGAACCCTGCTCCGTGAGGGCCCCGTCACCGCTGTGGCCAGCGCGGTGCTCTGGACCTTCCCTCCAGGACGCTGGCGTATGCATTTGATTTTGTTTGCACATAAACATTTCTTTGTTGCCAAACACCAAGATCTGTCACCGTGAACCGTTGAACTGGGGCTGTGGGCTGAGAGATGTATTTGACGCCACAGCCAGAGGCCGGTTTCTGGGGACTGGATTTCCAGGGAGCAGACTGGCAAGAAGGAGCTTTACTGCTTTTCACCAAGTGGTTCTGGCAGGAGTTGAGGGGTGCAGGAGTTGAGGGGTGCGGGGTGGGTGGGGTGCCTGTGAGAAGCTGGGGTCTCTGTGGCTCCGGGGTCTGCGAGTCCAGTCGGGGGTGAGGGGGCGGGCCCAGCTGTGGCCAGGTGGAGCCCAGGGCACTGGAGGAAGCGCCCAGATGACAGGTGGGGAAGGAGGCTCCGGAAATCCTGACTCTTGTCTACAGGCAGGTTGCCAAGGCAGTGAACTTTTGACGAACCGTTTCGATGTCTCATCCTCCCGCGGTGGAGGCAGCTCTGGGGGGATATTAAGAGGCCGCGTTTCCAGGCAGGCCCCAGACCTGGCTGGCTGAGAGCCCTGCCTCCCGCCGGCTCTCCACAGGGCCTGGCAAACTCTGCTCAGGGCCAGCTATTTTGGGCTCGGTAGGCTGTGCCATCTCTGTTGTAAAATCTTTTTCTTTTTGCTTTTTATAGCCCTTTAAAAATGTAAACCTGTTCTTAGCTTGATGGCAAAAAGAGGCTGAGGGTGGGAGAGGGCCTTAGGCCGTAGTTGCCAACCTTGGCATATTATGACTCTGTTTATTTTCCTCATAAAATCTCCCACAGTCTGAGTGTGTACTTCATTTTGTTTATTTTCTTTCCTCACCCAGCCTGTGAATGCCACGAGAGCCGAGGCCTTGGCTGCTTTATTCTCTGCTGTGTCCTCAGGGGAGGGCCTGGCACGGAGGGATGCTCCGGTATCGGCTGATGATTGAGCGTGGGCTAATTTCAGCTTCTGTGAAACAGGGGATACAGACTGGGTGGACTCTGAGGGAACTTCCAGAGCTTGAGTTCTTTTTTTTAATTTAATTTTTTTTATTGTGGTAAGAAAAATGAACAGCGGATTTTCAGTGCACAACACTGTGGAAGGTTCCTGCATGCTGGGGGCTTCAGGTTTCTCTTTTGTGGGTGCTCTCTGGCTGGGGGAGTGCTCACCCACATGTGTTGCCAGGTCCATAGTGCCAGGGAGTTGACACCCCAGATCCCCAACTCTTAGGAGGAGTGGTTGGTGGATAAAGGGCCCCTTCCATGCCCTCAGTGGGGTGCTCTGGGCTGTGCTGTTCCCAGAGGCTGCTGTGGGTTGAGCCCCTGCCACTCACAGTAGTGCCTTTTGTCAACTTTCCTTCCCTGCATGGCCCCCTTCCCCTCCTACTTCTGCTTCCTGGGACCATGAACCCAGTAAACTATCTGCCCCAAAACCTTGCATTACTGTCTGCCTTGGGGCATACACAACTGCTAAATGGGTTCCCTAAGATTTGACCAGATCTGGCTGACTCTAAATCCCCTCTCCATGTTGGTGGGGTGGGGACAGTGGAGACTTGGGGACCCAGGCAGAGCCAGGGTCTAGGTCCCCTAGGTTGGTTTGTGGCTCCAATGCCAGATTTCAGCATGGCCTGGACAACCTCTCAGGAGATATTCGTGGGCTGGGTGTGGCTTTCTCCCTGGAAGCAGGAAGCCAGAACTTGAGGAGAACTCTGCCTCAGGCAGGCTGTCAGCTGAAGAGAGCTGTGAGGAGGAGAATTTGGGGGTGCCACCGCTGGGCCTTGTCACTCATGCTGCTTTTCTTTCCTGGGCTCATCTCAGCCCCCCTGGTATCTTGACCATTTATCTCAGTGTGAACTTGTCAGGGAAAAGAGGGTCTTCGCTGAAGCTGTGACCAGTTCGACCAGACGCGCTTAGGGTGTGGGTGGGAGTGGGGTGTGTGCTCTGGTCCCCGCCCTGGGGTTTGCAAACTGACTGCTACACAGAGGACACTGTTTTATGGCAGCTCAAGGAGACTGGAGAGGTCCAGGGAGAATTTCTGGAGAAGACAGTGTTGGGGCAAGCATCCCAGGCTGGGCAGGCTCATGGTTGATTCAGGCAAGCAGATAAAGGATCTTGGTGCCCTCAATAGATTTTAATGCCGAAGCAGGGGCCTGGGTGCACAGGCAGATCAGGGGGCAGTGGGGCTGGGAGCCAGGCAGCAACCTCCCTCCTGCGTGCCTGTGTTCACGCCCCCAAGAGCTGTTTGCATTCACATGCTATCACGTGTGGGTGATGAACCTGGGAGGAAAACAAGGCCGCAGGTGGCAGCTCAGCTATAGAGGCTGGGGTGGGGGGTGAGAGAGAGCCTGGATTACTCTATTTTCCTAGAGGCAGGGATCTGAGGACCCAAGTGGGGTCGTAGGAGAGCGCTCAGGGACTGCTCACAAGCAGGCGGGTGGGATGAACGACCCCCACCCCAGGGCAGGAAGGGGCCCAGACTGGGAGTGGGGCCAGAGCTGGACCCAAGCACCCACATCAGTGCTGGGGACTCAGCCTCCCCCACCCTCTGCTCCCACCCCAGTCCTCCTTGGACCCGCCAGTGCATGAGCCTGATGGGAGGCTGAGACACAGGGTGGGGTGGGGCAGCCGAGGGGGACACCCGCCGCAGGGCCTCCCGGGGCCCAGCCTGCACCCGCATCCGGGCCTCGTCTGGTCCACAGCCGCCGTCACGGTCGTGCTGCTCCTGCTTAATCGGAAACTGTGCCGGTCCTGGGACTCGCGTGGCTGTATTTGCCACTGACGCCTCCTCTCTCTGCACGTAAAGCAATTGAACAGCCTGCATGCAGAGTAATTGTTCCTCTTGCTCCTTCGCTCGCACTCCCCTGACCTTGAAAGAGCCATTTTCCAGGACCGTCGCTAATGGACCTTCACACATTGACAATAAAATATCCCGGCGCTGGGAGAGAAGGAAGGAGAAGCCACTTTGACGGATTTTTGCCTTCTCCAATGTCGTCCTGCGAAGTGCTGTTGGGCACGTTCCCGGAGCCTGGGTCTGCCCTCCTCCTGGAAATGCCTGTGCTGGCATGGCCAACCGCAGACGAGGGCACACACACAGAGCCCGAGTCCGGGGCGGTCACCTCACCCTCCAGCCCCAGGTGGAGGGTCTGCCAGTGGGGGCTTTTGGAATGTTCAGTGAGTTTTCTGAGTCCTGGAAAATGCCTTTCACTGGGAAGCTGGATCTCTGGACCCTCGATATTTGTTCTTCGCCTCCACTCAGCACATGCTTGTGCTCAGAGCCTGCCAGAGGCCTGTGTTCAGTCCCAGTGGGGCCTCCTCGTCCCCACTGGCAGGAGGGTGGAAATGAACCTTTGTGCTGGACAAGCCTCCAAACCCGATGGGGCCGTGAGTGTGGTCCCTGTGCTGCCCGGTCCCTGGGGGTGGGGTGAGCTGCCTCTGAGCCCGGCCTCCAGAGGGTGCAAGGGCAGGACGCACGGTCCTTGTGGGGCATGAGATCAGTGCTTAGGAAACCTTATTCAGAAAGCCAAGCCCCCATGAGGGACGCAGCCCTCCCGAACAGCTTCCTGACTTCTGGTCTGGCCGTCAGGAGCCCTTGGTTCTCATCCCAGCTCTGCTCCCTGAAAGCCTGTGGGACCCTAGACTAGCGCTCTTCCTCCTTCAGGTTTCTCATCACAAAGCCAGGAGTCGAGGACTGACATGAGGCCCTATTGGCCCCCACAGCTCAGCTGCACTGTCATACGAGGACCTTTTGCTAGGAATTGATCTCAGGCTCCTCCCAGACCAGCAGCAGCAACTCAGAGCCCAGGCCTCAAGCATCCCGGGCGCGTTGCTCAGCAATCCCGCAGTGAGCCTATGACGAGCTCCCTGCTTGCTGGAGGAGACATGATGGGCACCTTTGGCCTTGCCTAAAGTCCCCTGGCCAGCGGCTGGGACTCAAGGTCAGCACCTCTGCCGTTGAAACTCATGCTGATTTCACCATGGTTGGAAGCTTGCCCCGGTCTGACTGCTAACATTGAGGTGTGGGCAGGTCTACTTCCCTCTGAACGGTCCAGTGGAGAATCCATTTCCTTTCCTTTTCCAGCTTGGAGAGGCCACCTGCACTCCTTGGCTGTGTCTACGCCACCGTAGTTGAAGCCAAGGGGTTGAGTCTGTCTTTCTGGCCTCGTCTGTATCACATCTCTCATCTAGTCTGCCTTTCTTGCATTTTGAGGACTCATGTGATTTGATCAGGCAGCTCTGGATAACCCAGGATCATCTCCCCATCTCAAGACCTTTAACCTTATTCACACAGGCTTGGCCGTTATCTCTGACACCTGGAAAGTGGGGCAGAGAGGAGGTACCAGAAGGCCGGATGTCCGCCTGCGGTGGAGCGGCAAGGCAGGGGCTCCCCTGCGGGAGCCTTGCAACACTAACCTACACACCAGGCCGCACGGCGATCTTGACCAAGGCATCGAGCCTGACTTCTTAAGTCTCTGATTGCCCAGCCTCAAAGTGGGCACATTGCCAGTGCCTGGGGGCGCTCAGAGAGGTGATGTCCACGAGGAATTTCACAGCCCCCCTGGCATCCAGGTAGCACCCAGTGAGCGATGGGCAGACATTTGGGGCGGGGCGGGGCCTCAAAGGAAAGTAAGAGTTCTGTGACTCGAAGCTGACTTTCTTCTTCCTCCAAATGATGGGTGGACTGGGCCTGTGCCCTCCCTCCTTGCTGACAAGCCTCTTGCTGCATCCGTGGTGCTGGAGAGCTTGCAAAGATGACCCTCTGGTGTGAGCCAGGGACCAGTCCAGCGTGGGGGTTTCCTTCGCCGACAGCAGCACTGTGCTCTCCCACATCTTCCTGGGACACGGGCTGGGGTGGTTTGGTGCAGATGTTTGTGCAGGGGACACTGAGTAATGGGCCTTGGAAGGTCATGCCGAGGGCTGGCAGGCTAGATGCAGCTGTGGCCGGATGAATGGACATCAGCAAAGCTCCACAGGCCTTGGAGCCCCTCAGTCTTCTCTTACCAGCCCCTTGGGGCATGCCGTGGCCTCGCAGGACTTGGCTCTGCTGAGAACAGGTTAGGGTAGGCTCGTAAGTGAGGTGGTCCAGACCGCTGGCCCAGACTGATGTGGCCATGCCCAGTGGAAGGAGCCTTGAAGACAAGGGAGGGGGCTCTGGGATCCCCAGCACCAGGGGAGAGGCCGAGCCAGGCCAGCGAGGGGTCTGGGTTCAGGGCACAGAGCGATGCTGCATTCCAGGAGAAAGGCTTTCCTGGACTTGTGCAGTGTGTAAGCTGCGTGGCTGTGCCTGGCCGCCCGGTCCGAGGTGCTGGTTTGTGGGTTAGTGTTGCAAGGCGAGCGGTCAGACCCTGGGGACATTGCAGTAGGAGTGGACGAAGAAGCTGGTGATGAGCGGGCAGAGCAGCTGGCAGGGAGTCAGCTCTTTCACTAAAGCTGGACCTTGGGCAAAGCCTGCTCGGAGCCTCCGTTTCTTCCCTAACAGGATCATCTGACATGCCCTTTCCCTGCACAGGGTAATTGGAGGATGATGTGAGCTGGGGCGTGTAGAATCTAAGTTGTCGAATAAGGTGGCAAGTTACTGCTGAGCTTTTTGCAGTCTGAAATGTGTCTAACAGTGGCTGTCGTTCCTCTGAATCCTGGCTGTTCTGGGAGAGGCACCAGGCAGTTACTGCCTCTACCAAAACTTTGGTTTTCTGGGGATATGGGGGGATGGAAGCCCTCAGCCTGAGAGCGCCTCAGTCCTACATGGGATGTTGAGGGGCAAAGGGAAGCCCCAAAGGAATGGCCAAGCAGCGTGGCCCCCTGTTGCTGGGGTGGCAGGGAAAGCTGACAGAGCAGGCCCTGAGCTCTGGGACTTGGAGGTTCCATCCCTGGGGGTTTGCTGGGTGCAGTGTCCTCAGCAATGCCATTGTGCGCTGCAGCAGGATGTGGCCTGGACTTCCTGGGGCAGGTTTGTTCCTGTCTCTTGTGGTATTGGGGGCTCCGGGATTAGCCAGAGTGTGGGTTGAATCCCTACTCTATCTCCATAGCTCTGTGACCTTTTCGTTTTACCTCCTGGGTCTCAGTTTCTCCATCTGTAAAATGGGGATAGTGGTAGCACCTCCCGGGGTCTGTCCTGAGTATTCAGCCAGCTCAGTGCTAAGTTGCTCTGTACACACTAAGCCCTGGGGAGGTAAGAAAAAAAAAATGCTCCTGGAAGTGAGCTGCCTGACCTGCCTGGGAACGGGCACAGAGGTTGTGTTCAGCCGGGACCTAAGCTGACCCCTCAGGCTGCGGGGTCACTGGTTCCTGAGAGTGGGGACCTGGGTGTGTGTTCCTGTCTGTGGGGCGCTGCCTCAGGCGTGTGGCAAGATCTTGCTCTTTAGGGCCCAGATAAAGGTGGGGTCACCTTATCTTCTCATTGCCCCAAGACCTGCAGGTTGTTTTTGGAAGGAAAGTAACAGCAGTTAAAAACTCCCTCAAACAAAATCCAACACATCACAAAGGCACACAGACTAGGTGGTCTTTAAATACCAACTGACTGTCACAGATCCTGGGACAGACCTGTACCAAGAAAGTCCCACAGGTCATACCTGGTTATTACTTAGCGTCTCAGCCGCCTAACTGGTGCCTCTACTTCTTTCTTCTGAGTTCTCCCAGCAGCTCTGCAGCAGAGAAGGTGGCATTTCTGTGACCCGTGACCAGCCGGTCCTGGTCTCCAGGTGGCGTGGCGAAACAGCCTGGCAGTGAACGCTGAGGCCTTCCCCTGGGATGCGTATAGGGCTCGTGGCTGCACCTGGACTCCTGGCAGATGAGCTTTGGGGTCCATCCATCAGCAATTTGGAACCTTCTCACTGCACCAGGGGCCTTCAGGCCTGTTTATTCATGGTGCTGCAGCCTGCCCAGGAGGTGGCTTTCTCGGGGGGTATCTTAACTCTGGGCTCACGAAGCTCCCGGGAAAGCGTGAGGCACAGGGCGAGTCGGCTTCTCTGGCTTTGGGGCTTGTATTTGAGGATTTCCCTCTGAAGATCAAACAGTCCGAGGGGATTATTCCTGGTAATAATAGCCAAAGGGGAGATCATGCATTGGCAGGGACCCGGGCTCCAAGTGCCTCAGACATGTGACCTGGTTACTCCTGGGTCCCACGTGGCTGTCTCTGTGGGGAGCCGCTTTCAAAGAAATGCAGTGTGGCACCTCAGAAGCAATTACAGGGAATTAAAATGCTGACTTGCCTCTGGAGAACTAGCAAAGGCAGGAAAGAATATTCTCCGTGGGTGTGAGTTTCTCTGAAGCTCTAGCCTTCACACTTCGTCTTCCACTGCATGGTCTCCCCAGAGCTCTCCCGCACACTCCAAGCTCTGCACCCAATTCTCCCTGGAAGTCTGCGAGGCGCTGCTTTTCCCTCCATCCAATAGGATGGAGAAGAGAGAATTCTTAGGGGTCAGGGTGTGGACAGTGGTGGCTGCCAATACTGATAATTGAATCCCCTTCATTTTCACATAGACTTTTCCTAATAGTCCTCATATCACAACTTGGGGTGGTCGTGGTTAGCATCCCTCTTTTATAGATGAGGAAACTGAGGCACAGAGCAGCCAGGGGAGCAAACACGGGTGCTTCTGAGTCGGAAGGCCTGACTTTTGCTCACTATGTGGAACAAGGGGGCAGCTTTATCGGAGAGTGTGCTGGGTGCGTTTCCCCTTCCGTAGCCTTTTTCCTTGAAAGGCCACCTGCTCCTGGAAGCTGCTGGCTCTTCACATCTGCAGGGCTGAACTGGTCATGAAGACTTTTATTCCTTATTGATTTGCATCCCGTGCTGTGACACTGGACTGGAGTGGCCGTAGGGCATGCGGGTGCCCTGGCTTGTGTGCTGTGTGGTCTGTCTGGCTGTCACAGAGCACACAGACTGGGGCCTTGACCAGCAGAGGTGTTTTCTCGCGGCCTGGAGGCTGGAAGTCCAAGGTCAAGGTCTGGCGAGACCTCTCCTCCAGGCTTGCTTTGTCTTCACATGGCCCGGACAGAGTCGGTGCAAAGGAGGCAGGGAGGGGGCTGGCTCCATCTCTGAGGTCTCTCCCCCCATAGGACCCCAGCCCTGTCAGCTTCGGGCCCTTCTTCATGATCTCATGTCACTTTCCTCTTCTCCTTAAAGGCTCTGTCTCCACACATGGTCGCGCTGGAGGGTAGGGCTCGAGCATATGGATTTCAGAGAGAGGGGGTGTGATTCAGCCCCTGACATATGCCCAGCCCAGGCTGGTGGGCTGTAGGATCGTGATGGGCTAAGGCAAAAAGGGGAGAGTAGAAGCCCGCACACCAGACAATGGGAACCAAGGAGAAGCTCGGACCACGGGCAGCCTGCCCGGGGGTGCTTCAGCCCTCACGGGGCTGCGACCTTGTACATGTGACAGAGCCCCTCTTTCCTCACCTGGAAAAGGGGAATAGAAGGATCTTTTTTTTTTATTTAAAGATTTATTTATTTATGCATTCAAGAGCTGGGGTACAGGCCAGAGGTAGGGGGTGGGGGGTTGAGAGGATTCATCAGAGACAGAGTGGGGAACAGAGCAGGCAGACTGACGAAATACACTGCTGAGGGGGGCAGCGGGAGGGTCAGGAGAGGTCTGCTGCGCCATGTGGGTAGCTCCCTGGCTGGCCGGGGATTGAACTTGTGCTGCAGAGGCTGTGGATTGCTTCATAGTGCGGTGCTCAACCCCTTGCGCCACCAGAGAGGCCCTGGAATAGAATTATCTTATTTGAGGGCCTCCCCGGTGGCGCAGCGGTTGAGCGCTGGGTTGCGAAGCTGCCCGCGGCCTCTGCAGCGCCGGTTCGATCCCTGGCTGCTCCCCGGCTGCCGGAGGAGGGTCCCGCATGGCGCGCAGACCTCTCCTGCCGCCTGCTGCTCCCCTCAGCAGTGTACCTCAGTCCTTCTGCCTGTTCTGCTCCCCGCTCTGGCTCTGGTGAATTCTCTCGCCCTCCTGTGCTTCTGACTGTACCCAGTGCTTGTATAAATAAATAAATAAATAAATAAATAAATCTTAAAAAAAAAGAGATCTAATTATATGGTAAATATTTAAAAAAAAAAGAATTATCTTATTTGAGGATTAAAAAGTAGGTAGTTTGCTCAGGACTGGGAGTAACACAGTGAGCTTTCTTGGGATCTCCTGGCAGAGCCTTGTCTTAGGAAGGAGGAGGTAGCCGGGAAGTCTGCAGCTGGTGGTGCGTGGGTTATCCAGTTGCCTTCGTTGGGTGGTGTCAGGGGGCCTGGGGTGGCTCTGTCTTTGCTCAGCTGCTGGGCTGCCTTGGGCCAGATGCCGGTGATGACACGCTGGCAGAGGCTCCCTTGGCACGGGTCAAGTGCTTGACACATAGTAGCTCATTTCACCTTCACAAATAGCCTCTAGAATGTACTGTCCTTTCTGCATTTTCCAGCTGTGGAAGCTGAGGCCCAGAAGGTTGTAACTTCCAAGGTCACATAGCTAGAGATCGGTGGGGTCGCACTTAGAATGGAGACTTTTCGACTTGAAGTGTATGTAGCTCCGGGTGGGGGAGCTTCTTGGCTTTCTCCTGCTGCTCCTCTCCGCTCCTCCCCAAGTCTCCCCAAGGCCCTGTGGGCTAACCACTAAGCTGACACACTCATGGTGCTTTGGCAGACTTGCCCCCCAGCTGCCAGCTCCCACTCATTCTGAGCACTCGGCTCAGAGGCCGCTTCTTTCAGGAAGCTCTCCCTGACCCCCAACCCCCAAAGTCCATCCTGGGTGCTGCTCCTGGTGCTCCCGCGCACCACAGGTTTTCTTCTAGCAAAGCATTGACCACTGTATTGTCACCGGGCCTCTGCATGTCCAGTCCATCTCCTTCACCAGTGCAAACATCTTGAGGGTTGGGCCTGCTCACCAAATGTTTGACGAGTAAATAGGTGAATGGTTTACGCAATCTAGTGTCGTGGCATCTGGGATTATCAGCCCAGTGTTTCTGGCCAGGCGTGCGGCCTGGCCGCTGGGTTCGTCCCTCCTCCCCTCTGTGTGCTCATATTCTCATCTGGAAGATGGGCTCGTCTGAGGCTTGCCTGAGTGAACCCACACAAAGTGCACAGAACAACCCCAGTCCCGAGCTCTCTTCTGCAGGTGCTCCTGCCCTGGTCTGGCTCAGGCACAGCCCGGGCTGACCTACTTCTCCCTCAGCACCGCTCCCTGGGGCAGATGACTCAGCATTTGAAACCTGGCTTCAGTTTTCAGGAGCCAAGTTATTACGCCTTCAAACCAAAATGTTAGGTAAGTTAAATAATATCTGATGGGGGGTGGTGGCAAGAGAATTGTCCAGAGACCATTTACCCTGGAGGACAATTCTGTGTGTGTGTGTGTCTGTGTGCAGGGAGGTGAGAAGGGAATGAGGCAGGCAGTGCCTGGAATTCAGAGGTGGAATGAGACAGGAAGCAACACTCATGGCTGCAGATGTGCAGATGCAACAGCCTATGACTCTTGAGCCCTGAAGCGACCCAGAAATTATTCCATAGGGAGGCAAACGTGTCCTCTGGTCAGGACTGTAACCCCCCCGAAAGGCAGGGTCCTTGACTCCTTTATCTCTGTATTCTCTCTTCAGATTTTTCCCAGCCCTACTTTGCAGAAACAAGTCCCCCCATGCTTGGAGAGAGGACTCTGGCTCCCCTGACATGGGCTGGGCCCTCTGGCATCCCCGCTGGGCACGCACAGAGCGGCGCACAGAAGCCAGCAGCGGAGAGAGCCTCACTGTGTCATTTGGCCCCTGCACCCCTGCTTACCTGATCATCTCTTTACTTGGTGTGCCCCTCAACATCTGTCGTTCCAGAGCATCCTTTGGACACCCCGAGGGGACTGACACGTGCCCTGATTGAACTGGCTTTTTGAAACTTAAAGTTAAAAAGCTGTCACAATCTATCTGTGCCCTCGGGCCATGGTGACAGGGCTAGGAACTGGGCGTCTCATTCTAGGGGCCTGAGATGGGTGTCGTGCTCCCCCTGACTTTCCGGGAGACCCCTCCGGCCCCTCCCGGCTGTGGGGTTTGTTGGCCTTCCTGGCTGCTCCTTGGCTGTGGCAGCCCCTGTCTGCACACGGCCTCTTCCTCTGGGTGCCTGTCTGTGTGTCTCTTCGCATCTTGCACAGCCGCCCTGGGACTGAGCTCCCCCGCCCCCCCAATATGACCTCATCTTAACTGATCACATCTGCATCATCTACATCGCCCTGGTTCCTTGGAACGTCCCATTTTGAGGTCGTGGGAATGAACAGTGCAGCATCTCTTTCTGGGGCTCACAAGTGCACCCATAACCAAAGCTATTCTGTGGCCGGTGGCTCAGTGGGTCCCTGGGCTTCGAGGGGGTGGCATGAGGGAGGCAGACGTGCAGAGTTGGCCACCAGGAAAGGCCCAGTGAGGGTGGTTGTGTGTGCCAGAAACTCCACTCTAGTTTAAACAGCAATACCGGGTACAAGTCAGCCCTCAAGACCAATATCTTTTTTTCTTTGGAGCCCGCTTGTCTCCTGTGGTAGAGCTTCACCTGGCGGCCCAGCTCTGGCCATCGTTCCCAGCAGCTCATCCTGGGTGGCTGCATGTAAGTGGGGGTGGGGAGCCTGGTACCCCACTAGGGTACACATCCTGTCTGCTGACCCCCAGAGCCCTCGTGTTTCAGATGCAGCCGGTTTGGGGCTCTGGCTGTGCACACCTGGATTTGAACTGATAAAGCTGGGCCAAAGCCAGATGTGGTTGAGCCCAGCTCCCTGGAGAAAGCTGGTGTTTTCTTGGGGATGAGGAGGGTTTGCTCTGGGGAGAGGAGACCTTGCAATCCCCGAGTTGCCTGGGAGGACTTTGGGGTCTCTCACTTGCTGGGAGGAGGTGGGCATCTCTTTTGAAATGAGGGAGGTAGCGTGGGCTCCTGGTGACTGAGTGGAGAACTCACAGAACTAGGGGTGATCAGGGCCCATGGCACCCGTGCTGGCCCCACCCAGGAAGCACAGGGTAGCGCTGACTGGTCGCGTCCTGTTGACAGTGATGTTCTGGATGACAATCACTTGTTGGCGCGAGACCCTGTGCTTTGAAAGGAAACTGGGCTGTAAAAATAACTGTGGCTGGTGACTTGGAAAAATGGGAGGTTTTTACAGTTCCTGATGGTCTGGGGTCCACGTGGGCACTTGGGCTCCCCACATCGGGGCCAGGCTGGCAAGACATTGCATTTGGAGTTGACGTCAGCTCCGCACGACTCTGGCCTCGCTGCTCCCTCTATCAGCTGCTGTGACCTCGGGCCAGCCACCTGGCCTGCGGGGCCCCGTGTCTCCCCTGAGGAATGGGGATAATAACTGTGCAGCCACAGCTCAGGGATGGTGTGGAGATGAGGTCACTAGGCAGGCAGGAAATTAAAAAAATATATGCATGAAAGATGTTTTCTATTTGGCTCAGGGGAGAGGAACAAGGTTTGGGTGTGTGGTACCCAGGCCCAAAGGGGTCTTGGGTGGGGAGTATGGTGCCTGTCCCCCCTCCTCACCTCCAAGGGCTGACTTTGGGCTCCTCTTGAAGAAGGAAACACAAGTCATTGCTTTGGGGAAACTTTCCAAGAATTGGGGCTCCAGCAGTGCAGCTTGGGGGAAACGTGGGACCCTGACTGGGAGGTCCCTTGTGCTGTGGGAGCCTCGAAGACAGCGAGGGTGAAGGCGACATGGCCAGTGGGCACCTTGGGGGCTTTGTGCTTTGGCAGATGGTGTCTGAAGGGCAGTGCAAGGGGCCGGGTGAGAAGAGACCCGAGTGGCCGGGGGTAGCCGCGAGGAGGCAGAGAACAGTGCTAGATGGTGCCTGAGCCCCTGTGAGACCTGGGGCAGCTGGGAGGCCCCATCAGAGGTTCACAGGGAGGCTGAGAAATAAATCAGAAGGAGAAAGACAAAAACTGGATGATTTCACTCATCTGTGGAATATAAAGAAACACAGCCAAGGAGCAGACAAACACACACCAAAACAAACCCTTGGCTTGTGACTACAGAACTGAGGGTCCCAGAGCAGGGATGGGGGCGGAGGGGCGAGGGTGCCGTGGACAGTGCTCGAGGGCTATTGGTGCTCTGGTGGGGGGTGTGGTGTGGTGGACACGCCGGAGAGGCAGGACCTGCAGTCCTGAAGCAGATGCAACCTGCAAACCAACGTCCCCTCAATAATGGAGCAGAGTGAGGCTGAGCGCCGAGGGCGGTGTGGCCGCCAGCTTGTGAGCCACGGCTCAGTGGTTGGGGTCCAGCAGTGGTGCCCACCTGCAGGGCTGGCCAAGGGCTCGCGGGGCACAAGACAGCCAGCCTGGCAGCCTGGTGTCCCGTGGACGCACCTGGGGGCGGTGTCTGACAACGAGCGCTCTGACAAAGCCCGGCCCCCCTCGGCCTCCTGGCCGAGCCTCGGTGTTTGCGTTGGGGACGTGACAACTGCTTCTTCACCAGGATCTGTGACTTGAGTGTTTCTCTCAGAGGTTGAATGGCAGCTGAGAGCGTGGGCCCGGCCTGGGGTATGCTCTGTGTGTTCGGTGCTGTAGCCCTGCAGAACCAGAGCCCATTAACACACCTGGATGAGTAAGTGGGTGCTGCTTCCGTTATTCCAAAGTTTTCTTAGCGTTCCTCGTACTCTGTGGAGACGGTAGCTGGGAGCACACACCCCTGGAAGCAGAAGGCGGAAACCCAGCCCTGTGCCCCGAAGGCCTTAATCCTCCTGGTGATCCCTCCGAGTTAGTCCTGTGACCAGGAGCCTGTTCCCAGGGAATATGATTCCCTTTGTAATAAAGTCCCATTTATTTCCATAAAAGGAAACCAAGTCTTGGCGAGGCTAGGAAATCTGCTCGCGGTCTTAGACAGTAAGAGGCAAAGCCAAGCTTTGAACTGGGTAGTTCCCAGAGCTGGGCCCCCGTTTCCAGCGTGCAGGCCATGCCCGGACCCCATCCCTGGTTTACCACCCAGGACCCACGGCCCACGCTGCAGTGAGCACTTCCAGATGGCTGCCAACGGGACAGGTGAGACCCCAGGCTGCCGCAGGGGCATTCAGAGGCAGACATTGTTTCAGAGTAGTGATTGGAGCCAACAATTATTACTTTTTGGGTACAATGGGTAAAATTTTCCTCGTTCTTACTCCCCTGCTAAAAGAGTCAATTGAATAAGTAAGAGAAACAGCAGCCTGCGTTATTTGAAAACTGTTTAGTGCAATTACCACTGCAGACTTTACTGAATTTGAAAATGCTAGATGGCAAATCTTAATTTCCCAAGCTCTCCATCCCGGCAAGCAGTTTGTGAAAGACTAGTGGTGTGCTAATCACCAGGGCATAATGCCTACGAATACACCGTTTTCCTTTTTATATAACACATTATGCTAATCACCCGGTATTCCATTTTTCAATAAAAGGTCAGCAGAGCACTGTTTGTTCAGAATGTGCAATTTAAACTTCATGTCTGTCATTAGAGATAATCTAGGTTTGCTGTATCAAGTGGGGTTGTCATAGAAACCAGACCCGCAAGCTCTGTTTACGGCCTTTGGAGAATAAACACTTTGCATTTATTTCTCTGGAAAGAAAAAAAAAAAAACACATCAGAAATCATCGAACAATTAAGTAAGGTTTGAAAACAAAGCAGTAATAGCCCAGAAGAGAGAACTATGTCATTCATCAAAAATCAATAACAGTCACACCGTCATACACCTGGGTGTTCAAGCAGGTGACTGACAGAAGTGGTCAAATATTTCCCTGGGGGGAAGAACAAGTCAGGGAGAGTGGATGTGCTTTTATGCCAAGTAACAGAATTAATTTAAGTGTGCTAATGGGTTTTAGCCAAGCTTTTACACCCTTGAAAAATATTTCGTGCAAATTGTGTTGAGTATCATTCTGATCAGACTTTCTATGCCACCTATTTTGACATTCATTTGTGAACCCCAAAGGGCCACGATGAGTTCAGATTATGGTTTCTCTGATCGTCCTTGTCATTTGTAAGAGCCCACCCTGGAAATGGTTCAGAGATTCTGGGCTTAAGCATTTTCAGATCTTCCATGAGTAGCATCACCATATTTATAAGAGAAAAATACAGAATGTCCATTTAAATTTGAATACTACTGTGGTGTATGTACATCCCCAATACCGCACGGCATCTATTTATGCTGAAATTATTTGTTGCTTATCTGAATGTTCAAATTTAACCAAATGTCCTGCGTTTAATCTGTTGCCCGGTGTCTACACAGGTGACAGAGGTGCAGGCAATTCTCCTACCCACCCTGCCAGCCTCAGGCTGGGCTTCCCTTAGTAGGAAATTGAGAGTGAGAGAAGTGTGTGCACAGGATGTGTGTGCATGACTGATGGTGTGAATGGCGGCCCTGGCTGACGGCAACTTCATGAATTCTCTGCACGAGCCCCTGGTTAATGGTATTTATTTCAGTCAGGAGTATCTGATTCCAACTGGGGACACCAATTGAAGCTGGTGTACCATTGAAAATACAGGTCTTAGGGGGGGACCTCCACGATGGCAAAAGGGGTTAAGGCGCAGCACTATGAAGCTGTCCACAGCTTCTGCAGCACGAGTTCAATCCCCGGCCAGGGAGCTACCCACATGGCGCAGCAGACCTTTCCTGACTCGCCTGCTGCTCCCCTCAGCAGTGTATTTCAGTCAACCTGCTTGCTCTGCTCCCTACTCTGTCTTTGGTGAATCCTCTCACTGCCCCGCATCTCTGGCCTATACCCCAGTTCTTGTATTCATAGATAAATCTTTAAAAAAAAATACAGGTCCGGCTGGGAGCTCCCTGACCTAGAACAGGGAGGGGGCGTGTGGCTCCTCCTGCCCGTGTGGTCTTGGGAAAGGACTCAGACTTGGGGAGACTCAGTTCACACCTGTGGAATGGGCATGAGACCAGTTCC